>NC_143515.1:80780916-81980916 GCF_031878675.1 Megascapheus bottae | reverse complement strand
AGTTTGACAGATGGGGCTGAAATCTGAGTGTTCCATGATTCTCTAAGGAGAAATGTCTTAATTTCACCCCCCCCCTTCATGGCCTATAGGTTCTCACATTCAGGATTGCTTTCTGGGCTTCCCTGGGAGGTAGCCTGTGTGAGTGCCATTATAACACCTCATGCATTGTCAGAGGCCTTGGAGCCAGCAGCTTGGCCTCCCTGCCAAGGTCTGGTCTGGTCTGCTCTAGGTAAGTCGCCTTGCTCACAGTGAGGAGGGCCTGCTTCCCTGGGGACCTGGGGACCTGGGGACAGGGAGGGCCTGCTTTCGTGGGGATCTGGGGACCTGGGGACAGAGAGGGCCTGTTCCCCTGGGGACCTGGGGAGGGACTGCTGCTCTGGGGATGGGGAGGGACTGCTCCTCTGGGAGCAGGAGGAGCATGGGAGCTCAGACAACACCGATTGTTGGAAAGCCTGCCAACATGGGGCAGAAAAGGACATCTGGTCCTCATGGCAATCTTTTGAGCACAGTTGTAGGGCACAGGGTTTTGAAGGGCTGGAATAGAGAATGCTGAGGTGTTTGTGAAGACATCAAAACTACAGTCCCTGGAAGGACCCAGTGCCTGGTGAGGGAAGGCAGGGAGCTCAGGGCCACGTGGGAGACGTGCAGGAGGGATGGAGAATTGAGAGATTCATGTTCCAGTGACCCTGGCGCCCACTGGTGGGCGAATGCAAGTCTCCAAACACTGATGATGGAGACGTGACACACAACACCCTGCAGCCCTGTCGTGGCACAGCAGGGAGTGCTGTGGTGTAGGCAGGAAATAACTGCTGTGGTACAAGTTGAGGTACAGGGAGGAAGTACCCTGGTACAGACAGGAAGTGCCCTGGTACAGACAGGAAGTGCCATGGTACAGACAGGAAGTGCTGTGACACAGCAGGGGTGCTGTGGGACAGGCAGGCTGACCATGGTGCAGGCAGGAAGTGCTGTCCTATGGGACGGCAGTGCTGTTGTGCAGACTAGCACATGATTAGAACTCGGAAGAGGGACAGGTCTCTGGAGCCCAGGCAGCTGCAGAGGTTGACCTTACATCCTAGCGTCACAGAAGTCAGGTAGACATCAAGGCAGCAAGCATGGCAGCCAAGTCGCAAGTGTGGGCCAGCTCCTGGGCTCAGCCCGCACAAAGCAGTCAGGAGCAAGGTCAGGGCAGAGGTGGGCCTGAGGCTTGGAAAGAAATGGTGGGAAGAGAGAGGTCTGCTCCCATTGGGCCTCCAGGGCCCTGGCTTGCCCTGGGCCTCCTGCAGCCATGGGGTCACTGCCGTGCTGATTCTGCTCTCTCTGCCCTGTGCACCAAGTGTAGAGTTCTCTGAAATAGTCTCCATGACCTAAGTTGCTTGCTGAATGGCTCTATTAGTTTAAAGCTGCAGTTCAACAAGTGCTGAGAAACAATTAGCATGTTTTTATTTACCGTGGACAGACTCTCTGGGGGTGATTACGGTGCGTAACTCTTTATTTCTCCCGTGTTGCCCTAATTAAACCTTTCTCCAGAACTTCTGTTCTTTTCAAGGAAATTAGAAGGAATGAATAAAAATACAGATGCTAAATAGCATTTCCTGCATATTAAAGAAATCACTCTTTCTGTTACTTAAAGAAACATTCCCAGGAAGAAATGAATGGTCTTTGGGATGTAATTTTTCTGTTTCCAATAATGGTAATAGCTCTTAACACAGGCCAGCCTGCTTCTACCCAGTGCTGGAGCAGATGAGCCTCTCAGAGGAGTGGCTGTCTTTTCTGAAAGAGGGAAAATGACCTTGTAGTAAATGTTTTCTTAAAATGGAAAGCTATGCATGGCTGTATTTGTTAAATTGTTATAAATTACTCCAGCACCTAGTAAAAATGGGATTTGCAGGAAAGCTAAAGTTTCATTTTAAGATATGGTAAATCTGCATCTGCTAATGATTTATTCCAGTGTCATTTAAGCATTATCGGGGGAAAAACACAGTTTGACCTAAGGCGAGCTGGTATGAGACGAGAGCTTGTGCCAGGTTGAAATTTCTCTCTTAAATTTTTTATGAACTTCTCCTAGTGGGGTCACTATTGTGTTCTAGAAAGGTTTCTGAGCTCAGAATGCTTTGGCTGAGCCTCACGCTACAGGAGAGGTTTAAGGTCCATCTATTATAAAATTATCATTTTCACCAAAAGCTACATTATATTAAACACTTAATTATTCATTGCTAATGCTTGTCATAGTGAAATATTGGCCTCACTAATTTCAAGAGCACCAGTCCCAGCGTTTCTTTCTCGAAGGTTAATGGTGGGGTTCCAGTTTTATTAGATTTCCTAAACATTGCACACCTCCTACACCACTCCAGCTGCCCTGACCTCCAACCTCTTTAGTGGCTCAAACCCACACTGAGAAAAATGTGCCATCTGTGAGGAAGAGAAGCTGACTCACATGGTCCAGTGAAGCAAGCTGAAAGTCGGGATGGCACGCTTTTGAAAACACCATCCATGGAGTGATTTTGTCAAGGACCACTTTTAAAGGTAGCATGCCTCTTGATTGAAATGTTACAATTTTTAATACAAACTTGCTGGTAGAGTTGGCCTTATGGCAGTGAGGTGATGTCTGCTGCAGGACCCTCCCCTCCGGCGTTCTGATGTCAGAGCCATTCTGTCATGACTCTTGGCCCAGGGTCCCAATGGAGTGCTCAGATGGTGAGGACAACCCCTGCCGTGGCATCCACCCACCACACCCTGTATCTCCTCCTGAAGACTGCACCTGGCACGGGAATTCTGTTACCTGTCTCCCTCTGCAGCCCACAAGGCAGGGAATGTGCTGGGAATGTGGTTTGTCAATGCAGGGAAGATTGTCTCTCTGATATGCATGAGGGCTTTGAGAGGAAGCCATGAGTGAGCCAGGAATGACGTCTCCCTTTCTGAAGGGCAGAGTCCTTTCCAGGAAGGCACCGTGCAGCCTCTGGCCTGTCATGCCGACTTCTGTCCCTGTGGTTCCCATGGGCACAGGTGGCTGTATCCAGTTTTCTCAAGTCTCTGCCAGCATCTGTGTCTTCCAGCAAGCCTGATTGCAGCCTTCCCACCCTGGTTTGCAAAGCCCATTGTCAGGAAAGGAAGGTGGACCTAGCTCTTGGCTCTTTCCTGCAAAGGAAACAAAGCAAAAAATTCATGTAAAGGAAAAGAATGTGAGGGTGGATTTTGAGGAGCAGTTCCCCAATTTCTCCTTCATGCTGGTTGCTTTCCCACAGCCATAATACACAAAGATTTAGGGGATTTTTGTGGGATTCTTCCTGAGTTTTAACTGAACTAGAGTGCAGGTTACATTATGCCTCAAACTTCTGGTGCTGCAGAATGTGAGTATGTGTAGATTGGGCCTTTACAAGGACAAGTAATTCAAGTAAAATGAGTTCAGGAAGAACACTGCTCAAATATGATGGATAACCTTGTGATCAGAAGAGATTAGGTCACAGAGACAGAGGGACGATGGAGGGAAGGCTTGGGGCTGGAGGGTGGAGGGCATCTGAAATTGGAGAAGAAAGACTGGCAACTGATTCTTTCAATAACCACCAGAAAAAAAGCGAGTTTTCTTGTCCAGCTGTGAGCCCACGCATTTCCATGAGGGTGCCGGGGGTGGGCCATGCTGTTATAAGAGATGTACAGGGGGTTTAGAAAGGACAGGCATCCTGGAGAGGCCCAGCTTCTCCAACAAAAACCAAAGCAAAGGGCCTGGATCATGGCCCCAGAGACTGCCTAAAAAGCACAGGGCTCCAAGTTGAAACCCAGTACCTCAAATAAATAAGTGAATATAATTAGTACGCACAGGAATACATTTCTGCTGAAGCTGCTCAGTGTGTGACACCTTGTTACATCAGCCCAAGGAAACTACCACGTTTTGTTACATAGTATCTCCTGTGTGTAATTTAGTGAGTTTGATATACATAACATTATGTAATGAAATACGCTTATAGTCCACTTCCTTAATTTCTGGAGGCTCTTTCCCGTGTTTTCTACTCTCATGATTTCCATGAAAAGAATTTCTGAGCTTCATGTAATGGACCTGCAAGAAAACAAGCAGCAGTGACAATCAGTTTTCCACTTTCCCTTTGTAATCATTTTGCTTCAGGTGTCTGGAAGATCTGTTATCGGGACCCATTGGAAACCTTAATTTTCCTCAAGCAGTAAGAGTACATGAAGTGCACTCCGAATGCGCTTTCTTTGTCTCTGTCTCTGCCTTGACTCCTCCAGATTTCCTTGGAGACAGTGACCATGGCCTGGTGTCTTTATTGCTACCTGCCTGACCCTGTTCACAGTCAGTGTGTGTGTGTGTGTGTGTTTATATCACAGGGAGTCGTTCCTTTCCTCTGAAGCCTGTCTGGTAATTTGTGCCTTTTCATTGTAGTTTAGTGTATTATATCTTAACTACAAACTTACCAAGTTTTTGAAGCCTTCTATTCTGCTACTTGTTTTTTCTTCCCAGTTTAGCTTCGCTTGTTTTCTTGCATATTGTTTTATTTCTATGGTCATTTTTGCTCCCTTTCCTTGCATTATTTATTTCTAGCATTCCTTGCAAATTTGTCCTTTCCTCGTGAGTATAATTTCATGTGTTGTAGTCTCAATGGTTTCCCTAATGATTTTCACATCAATCTCTGATTTTTTAGAGCCGTGTGTGTGTGTGTGTGTGTGTGTGTGTGTGTGTGTGTGTGTGTGTGTGCAGTAGTACTGGGATGTGTGTGTGTGTGTGTGTGTGTGTATGCGCGGTAGTACTGGGATGTGACGTGTGTGTGTGTGTGTGTGTGTGTGTGTGTGTGTGTGTTTATATCACAGAGAGTTGTTCCTTTCCTCTGAAGCCTGTCTGGTAATTTGTGCCTTTTCATTGTAGTTTAGTCTATTATATCTTAACTACAAACTTACCAAGTTTTTGGAGCCTACTATTCTGCTACTTGTTTTTTCTTCCCAGTTTAGCTTCGCTTGTTTTCTTGCATATTGTTTTATTTTTATGGTCATTTTTGCTCCCTTTCCTTGCATTATTTATTTCTAGCATTCCTTGCAAATTTGTCCTTTCCTCATGAGTATAATTTCATGTGTTGTAGTCTCAATGGTTTCCCTTATGATTTTCACATCAATCTCTGATTTTTTAGAGCCGTGTGTGTGTGTGTGTGTGTGTGTGTGTGTGTGTGTGTGTGTGTGTGCAGTAGTACTGGGACGTGTGTGTGTGTGTGTGTGTGTGTGCGCGCGCGCGGTAGTACTGGGATGTGACGTGTGTGTGTGTGTGTGTGTGTGTGTGTGTGTGTGTGTGCAGTAGTACTGGGATTGAGTGTTGGGCTTTGTGCTCTTGATTGGCTTTATTGGTCAATGTTGTCACTCTACCACTTGAGCCCAACCTCTAGTTCTGGTATTTTGCTGGTTAATTAGAGATAAAGGTGTCTCATCTCTATCTGCCTGGGCTAGCTTTGAACCTCAGTCCTCAGATTTCAGCCTCCTGAATGGCTAGAATTATAGGGGCCCATACTTTTGTATGTTTTTAAGTCACAAAATGTTCATTTACCAAAAGTTGGGTACACTGATATTTGATGGATGAGCATTAGTATTAAGTTCTTTTTATTAATATAAAGCATCTGACTCAGATACGGGTTTTGCTGCTTCTGCCTGATTTCAGGAAAACATCTGCTTGGAAGCTCTTTTTCCAACCCTTTTCCCTGAGCTCTAGTGCTCTCCAGTGCTCGGCTGGTCTCGTGGAGTTTAAGCTTCTCTCCACCATCTTCATGCTCACCTTCTCTTCCTCTTCTGTGTACAGGATGACCCTGCTCAGTCCTGGGAGAAGACGCACTCAGTGTGGCGCCCACACTTGGTCCTTTTCTGGGCACTCTCTGGGTACTCAGGTGAGGTGTGAAGAAGCCCCACCCGCTTCTCTCCCACATCTGCTGTTTGCACTGGGGGGAGGACAGCCATTGTTGGGGACAGTGGCTGTGGACCTCACTCTTCCGGTGACTTTTTCTCTTGAAGCAATGAGCTCCTGCACGCCGAGTTGCACCAGGTGTTTGTTGGCTTCTCTCCTAGGGTGGAGTGTGTTAATTCCAGAGGCATCAGGTCAAGTGTAGTTGTCTATCTCTGGTCCATGCCTTTGGCTTGGGCTGAGGGGATTCTGGCAAATAGTTACAGTGACATAGGCCACAGTCCTTGTGCTTGCTTTAGAAGATCAGAAAGCAGATGAAGAGTAAGTCTTCTAAGGTGGTAGAGCTGATCAAGTGACCAGGGAATTGAAAACGTCTCAGGTTTTAAGACTAGGCTGGAATAGTTACACCCACAACCTATGACAGTAGGAAGCAGGTGGCTCCTATCTGACTCCCCTAATCTTTTCTGTTGGCCTGTGAGTGTATTTTTGCTGCAGCACCTACCTGAGGTCTGCTCTGTGGCATCTTGTCTTTGGGCTAGGACACGTCTTTCCCAGATGGTGGACACTGAGACGAGGGAGTGTGGGACCTCTGACGTGCACAGAGCAGCGATCTGAGTGTGCTCTTCTCATCTGCTGCCTCAGGAGCAGCCCCTGGGAACAAGGACGTGCCACCTGGATGTAGGGGTGTGAAGGGCCATTGCCACTCAGTCCTAACGGGAAGCATGAGTTCCTTAAGAGGAAGTCCAAAGCACAGATACCTCTGCATCAGTAGCTCTACTAGTAGCCCTTCGTGGGGGAGGCAAGAGCCTTCTGTTACAATATTTTGCGATACTGTGGGACTTCCCAAGTTAAAAGATCTTATAAACATATGTAAAAGAATTATAGGTGCTCTTGAAAACAGTCACTATTTCATATGGAAGCACATGGTAGATGAGTTAGCGTATCATTCTACTCTTGTTTTGCCTGTTTTAATGATCACTAACTTGTCTCTCTTGCTTGGGTTTGTCTTAGTCACAGGGTGACTTTATGATGTTTCGTGTAACACAGAAATGGTGACAACTCTGTGAGCAGAGACAGAGCAGCATGGTGCTCAGAGAAACACTCTCCCTGGCTTGGGATTTATGTGTATCACTGCAATCGCTCACAGTGTGCCATGAGGGAGATGGGTGGACTGGAGCAAATGTGGTGCAGATTTTTGCTCCAATTATTGCAAAGATTGTAAGATGATTATTGAGAATGGACTGCCTTTCTAACTCTTAAAGTCACACAAACATCAATTTCTTTTTCTTAGGGCAAGAAAATTAACTGAGAAATATTACCCATACATGAATGGAAGGCAAAGTAACTATTCGTTCAAATCAACAATCTCATAAATAAATAGAGTAATAAACAGGGAAGGAAGGGGAGGATGTCATTATCACTCCATGTCACTTAGCAGTTAATTAGCCACATTTATTGAGGGTACATTCCTGTGGCACGGAGCTCCTGTGACTTCTTGAGCCTCTTCACTTCCTTGTCTCTGTGCAGCAAGAGAGGAAGGAGGACAGGGGTCCAAAAATGCTGCAGTGGATCGGCATCTGGCCCACGCATTCCACGTCCTGAGGAGAAATAGGATTGTTTGTTCCTTCTTTACTGATGAAGACACTGTGGAGAGAGCATGGATAAAGGTCAGCTTCGTGCCCTGAGGAGGAGGGCTGCGTTCCAGCCAGTGAGGGCGATGAGATGGAGGAAGGACGGCGTGGATGCAGGAGCTCTTGGGCAGAAGAGGGGGACTGGGGTGAGGAAGGCCCCTTGAGTCCAGTTTATTCTCTGAAGCTCAGTACTGTGTGAGGGCTGGGCTTGCAAGCTGCCTGCCTCAAGACTCAGTCCTGCGCCTGACCCCGGGCTCCTCCAGCCTGCAGCACCTCTGCTGGGGTCAGCTGGACCCGTTAATCGTTCCGATGGCTCTGCTTGTGGACCGACTGAGCAGAGCACAGGGGCTGTGCCAGGTGATGGCGGTCTGCAGGCTGTTGTCTCTCTCAGCGTCCTGTCACTGCGGCTTAGCTCCATGTGTCTTTTGTCTGGCAGTCATTCTCCCAGGGTGAGTCCAGCTCCAAGGGGATGTCTGCCACGTCTAGTCCAATCCAGGGCCCAAGGCTCAAGTCATCCATCTAGAAACTGAGGGACACAGCGAATCAGCCGGTGGTGTTCCTCAGCCCACAGGACCTTGGTTGGCATGAGTGCCTGCAGGGCTAGGTCCTGGCCAAGGAGGCCCAAGGGAGAGAGAAGTTTGTGGGGGAACCTTGAGATTTCCCTTTGGTGTCCCCTCCCCTCCTCTGGTTAGTGGAAGCAACATTGCAATGTCCCCAGCTTAGGGAGGGGGAGCTGAGCCTCCAAGCAGTCTGGGCACTGCGGGGCCTCCTCCCATCAGTCACAGGAGCCAGACTTCTTCACGGCGCAGGTCCTCCAGACTCAGATCCCGCCTTCCTGAACCTGAGAGTCCTGGAACAGAGCTAGGAGGGGCAGGGCTCTCAGCACCGCCTTCTACCCCTGACATTTCCTTTCCATTGTCTCACCCTGGGAGGCACATGGTTGAACACCATGGTTATTGACAAAGGGTACAGGAGATGGCGCTGTCACCGAGGTGGGAGGTGTCTCTTGCTGAGGACAGGATCTTTCAGCACGTCAAGGCTTGCTTCCCTGGTGGATGCTGGGAGAATTACAAAAGGCACATTTATTTGCACCGTTTATTCCAATTGGAATTTGGGTCCCTTCAATACCATTCCAGCAGAGCTCCTCTCAGGGGAGGAATGCCTGGCAGACACTGACCACGGCTGCCTAGAGAGAAGTAGGTGGAGGTGAGTTAGGCGCAGAGCACGATGGTTTGCTGAGGGCCAGGGCCTGGCGTGGCTAAGTTCCTGCTCCCTGAGTGTGCAGGAGTATGGGCTCCACCATGCTTGTTTTTATGGCTTTCCTTTGTCATACCGGTGTGATGGCTCCTGCTCTGTGAGCCGGGACATGCCAGGCGGGGCCAGCACACTGCTCTTGGCACCCTTTCATCCTCTGTAGCAAATGTGCTGTTATTACTATTATCATCATTATTATATTATATTATTATTTTATTATCACCATTATTGCCATTATTATCATTATTACTATCCATTGAGGGGCTTGAACTCTGGGCCTGGGCAGTGTCCCTGAGCTCTTCAGCTCAAGGAGAGCACTCTGCACAACGCCACTTCTGGTTTTCTGGTGGATCATTGGAGTTAAGCGTCTCACAGACTTTGATGCCAGGGTTGGCTTTCAACCACGATCCTCAGATCTCAGCCTCCTGAGTAGCTAGGATTTTAAGTGTGAGCCACTGGTGCCCAGCTGTGCTTTTATTTTTGCCTTTGGGCTTGCAGGTGCTTTCTCCTTCACAGCCAGACATCCAGGAGGACCCTAGCGGGCAGGCCTCTCTGAATGAGATCGTTTTCTCTGAGCAAGATCTCGAGCCTGAGGGCTCCCAGGATTTGGCTCTGGATTGAACAGAGGTGTGGACTGCTGGTGAGATTTCCACAGCAGTGGTGTACTTCGTGTCTCACGGCCCCCTGAGGTGTCCCCTAATCCAGAACAGAACTTGGATCAGGAGTTCAGGCTTAATTTGTTTATTTGGGGTAGGCTCTAGGAAACATGGTGAAGGTGTGGGGACATGAGAGAGGGAGAGCAGTCACTGGAAGGTGCACAGATGAGCAGGCTGTTGTCAGGGATGTCTGATGAAGCCTGGAATGCAGCCTTCCAGGGCCATGAGGCTGAGTATGGATCACCAACTCCGCCCTCCTTGGTTGGCAGTTGTTTTTGAAATGTGAACTCACTGCTGCCTCTCTGTCTTCCAGGGTGCAGAGTCTGTAAGGGAGACGGGAGAGAACTCATGCCTTGTGGGAAGGGCCACTGGCAGACCTGCTCCTGTGTCCAGGGAACAACACACAACCCCAGCACGTTCCTGTCTCTGTGTGCTTTTCCTGGGAAAATGTGGCCAATCTTCTTCATAGTTTGCAGTGTGTGTGTGTGTGTGTGTGTGTGTGTGTGTGTGTACAATGCAGTGGCCTACATACAGCTGAGTGGTATACTCCCTGAACCCCTCCCTGGAGAGAAGCACACCTACATAATCACATCCCCACAATGCACCAGGCGCTTGGAACTTTGCAGACCTGGCACCACGCAGCTTCACAGTAATGGTGTGAGGCCTGGGTCTCAACAGCCTGGGGTACCAGCAGCCCTGCACCACCCCCCGGCTGCAGGGTGATAGGTGAGAGGGCTAATCAGACTCTGGTCCACACTGCAGGAGATTGTTGTTTCTGGTCCGTGCAGTTGCTGGGAGAGGGTCCCTGGGGAGGGTCCCTGGGGTGGGTTCCTGGGTTGGAGAAAATAAATGAGCATTTGGCTACTCCACCAGCATCCAGCAAGTCAGTGTGATTTAAAATCTGTCCCTGGTTTCTACATTTTGTGGCAAATTGGATATCAAATGTCTGCTTTATTGAATTTCATGTTCTGAATGTTAAATTTTTTCTCCGAATGTCATATGATTTTTTATTACATAAATTGTTTTCATTACTTACATAAATTGTTTTCATTAGTGGCTCTAAATGGGCGAATGGCATTAACATGAATAAATACAAATCATGCTGTGACAGGCAAATTTGGTCAGAAAGGAGTCAGCAGGCAGCCCCAGAGCTCAGCCCCACGGTGGGCCTCCCATGATGCCTGTCCCACGGCACACAACCCGGCACACCACCCACGGCACACGACCCACGGTGCCCATCCCACGGCACACGACCCACGGCACATGACCCACGGCACACCACCCACAGTGCCTGTCCCGTGGTACACATTCCGAAGCACACACCCCCAGTGCGTGTCCCCCAGTGAGCGTGTGCCCCAGGGCTGGCATCCCACAGCATGCCTCCACAGTTGTCACCTGCAGACTGCGGTGCCCGTGTGGGTTGGGCCAGCGGAGAGGGCTCCAGCCTCCTCGCCCCACGCTGCTCTGTGGTGGCACGGCAGGGCAGCTGTCCCTCCTGCCCCGAAACCATTTCCACCACCGGAGTCTAAGGATGGGTAGGACACCTGTGTGATTGTCTTTAAGAACGGAGGCACTCGCTGCCGTGGCGCCTTACCCTTTGCTCTGGGCGCTCTAGGCGTAAGGAAGCCGAGTCCACGCGTTCACTTGGTGACCTAGGCTACATGGCGGTGAGTGGGAGGGACTGGAGCGCCCTTCATTCCAAAGTCAAGACTTAGTGTCGTACAACCGTGGAGCCAACACAGGTCCAGAAGTGACTGGACAACGCTGAAACTCAGAAGACGATGTTTGTGTACTCACTGTTAAATTCGTCAGTGACGTTTGGCTTATGTCCACACAGTGTAGCAGTGAGAGTATGGAGAATATTAAGTTGATTATCTGTGAAAGCCCAACCTGAGGTCGCGGGTGATCCATGCGCCTCAGGGCCAGGTCGGACCACGAGTCACTTCTAGATCAGGATTCTGCAGCTGTCGCCATGGCTCTGTTTCCCTGGGAGAAACTTTTGGCTCAGAGTAAATCTCCCCCTCCTCCAGGTGCTGATGTTGTTTGGGGTGGGGAGGTGGGTGGAGGTGGGTGGAGATGTGAGGGGACTTGGAGCTGGCTTTCCGGGGGTGCCAGCTATGGGACCGGACCCCGTCCTGGCACCAAGGCCATAGATGCCCAAGTGTGAAGTTGACAAAGGTGTTGATGACATAATTGAAAGTAAGGAAGGGTAAGGCCTTCCAGGTTCACCAGAGGTAGGAGCCGCAGGAGCCCCAGGGCCTGCTGAGAAGGGCTGGGTGAGGGCAAGCTGGCTGATAGACAGGACGGTGACCGGACTCTGGCCTGTAGCTGCATCGGGGTAGCGTGGAGCGTGGAAGGTGAACGCGTGTGAACACGTGTGAAATGGAAAGACCCTCAGGTACCACAGGTGGGGCAGAAAGAGACTTCTGAGCAAAAGGCACGAGCACCTCGTAGTCAGCAGAGCAGGGTGGCATTCTCTTCAGTGCCCGCTTTCACGGTGATGTGTAGGCCAGCATAACACGCAGCACCGGGCAAATACAGAACCAACACCCCATGCTCAACTGCACCGAAAGGGACCTCACTCCTGGGAGACTGCTATGATGCTTATACATGGCGATTCCCCCTTGCCTGGCGCGCCCTCCCCTCCCCTCCCCTCCCCTCCCCTCCCCTCTCTTCCCCTCCCTCCCCTCCTGCCACAGTCCTCTGGTGTATTCACTGGAACCTTTTCTGTGTATTCTTCAGGTTTTGGGGCCGGTGTGGTCCGTTGCCCTTGTGTTCCTGTAATGCTCTGCCCACACTTCCTCCGTGTAACACCTGCTGTAGTTTACCCTGCAACCGTTCCTGTCTGTGATCTTAGGTCTGTCCCAGGAAGGAGCTCAACACAGAATTCTGGGAAGAAGCAGTGCCACCTCTGGTCGGCTGTTGGCAAGAGAGTGATGTTTAGCGTTCAGTCTTAATGAGAATTATAAATTACACACTCGAGATACCATTATAATACTGCTGGTTCTTCCTCATCAGTCACACATTTGTGTAATCAAACCACTATAAACTCTAGGACCGTTGCATCCCCTTCTAGTCATGCACAGGAAAATAACCCGATATTTACAACTGGAGGTGACTGGGGTATTTCAGGTTTCGCCTCTCTCCCTTCGTGGCAGCTGGCACGGGCTCACTCCTTCCTGATAACTCCTGTGTGGGGCTGCCCGTGGGTGTTTGTTCATTCATGACGTCCGTGGAGAGTTGTGATGCAGATGGATGGAGAGCACACACCAGGGGTCTGCGAGGGGTTCCAAGCAGACGGCTGGCTCTCAGGTGCTGAGACGAGGCTTGCAGCACCTGCACGTCAGCTTGCCCATCTTTACCCGTGGTGCCCAGGTGCAGTGGAAGAGCGGCTTGCACACAATCCGCTCTTCAGAACGGATCAGCAGCTTCCACAAAACTGCCGTGGAAAAAGTGCCGGAGACTCACAGTCGGGAAACACGTTTTCTCCTCCCACCCACCAGGAAGC
This sequence comes from Megascapheus bottae, assembly GCF_031878675.1. Taxonomy (NCBI): domain Eukaryota; kingdom Metazoa; phylum Chordata; class Mammalia; order Rodentia; family Geomyidae; genus Megascapheus; species Megascapheus bottae. The sequence goes on along the minus strand of NC_143515.1, from coordinate 81,967,980 downwards.
CCTTTGAGAGAGGCTCATCTATGAGGGATGGACAGTACCTCAGTTAATTACTCCTCTCATTAGCCACCTCTTTCCTGAAAGATTGGGACATGCGAATAAATTATGTCTCTTGTCAAACCAATTATAAAAGCCGATCCCTACACTGCTAAGTTCATGATGAGAAGCGAGTTCTACATTTTAAAGTTACCTGAAGCATTCTTCTCAGACCTTTTGTTGCAGGCATGCTTTAAAACAATCTCTTCTAATTTCCCCTGCCTTGGGCTGTGCTCAGGGAGCACTTCCTTTCCGGAGAGCTTTGCCCACTATTGACCTCCAACCCCCACTCCCCACTCGTGAGGAGGCTGGCTGGTTGTCGGGCATCTTGGGGGGGTTTACTTAGACTCTGTGTATGAACAGCAATCAGAAACCCAAAGAAAGAGTCTCCTCCTGTGAAAGAAAGAGTATTTTATTGACTGATGAGAGATGACGAAATAAATGATTACAACAGGGGTAGTTTTTAATTTTTTTTGCCAGTCCTGGGGCTTGAACTCAGAGCCTGAGCATTGTTCTTGGGCTTTGTCAAAACTAGAGCTCTACCTCTTGAGTCACAGCACCACTTCTGGATTTTTCTGTGTATGCCGTACCCAGGGGTTGAACCCAGGTATTCGTGCATGCTAGGGGAGCACTCTACCACCAGGGCACGCTCCTGGCCCCCGCGACAGTTTTGATGACAATAAGTCCAAAGAGACATACAGTCTCCAAGTGATAGAAACCCTGCAAGGAAGCCTTTTTCATATATTTTTATTGTAATTAATAGAAGGGTTACATTATATTCGCCAGATATAAGGTGCATTACTTCACATACATTGATATCCTTCTCATGTCTTGGTCCCCATTTCCCTGGCCCCACCCCCACCCCTCCTCTTGTTTTCCCCCCTTCCCTATCCTATTTCAAATAACCAAATACATATACATACAATATATCAGATAACAAAGTGAGATACTGAAACAACATGAGATAACCAAGGACAGCAAAAGAGATGAGAGATAACATAGTACATTAAGGACAACAATCACTCATTATATGACATGACGTCTTTAAATGCAATTTAAAAATTGGAATTAAAATTTAAAAATTGCAACTTACCTTTTGTTACCAAGTCCTAATGCTTTGCTCAAGTGAGGAATACCTGTATTCATCTCATTTTTGCCTTCAATGAATTCATTAATTAATGAAAACTCTTTTGAGAGAAACACTACATAACTGATCTAGAAATAAATGAAAAATGAAAATAAAACTCTTAAATGAGCATCAGAGAACTGTGCTGTGACCCACGTGGGAAAGTGATCTCAAACTGGCCACAAAAAAGGTATATGGTTTTTAAAAAGCTATTAATTAAACACTGTAAAACGAAACAACTATGCAGTGAAAAAAATTATTTTGATCGCTCGGAATTCTGGGAGGCGATATTTGCAATGCTAAAACACTTCTATGTCAAACAAATAATGCCAAGATTCTCTACAAAAGCTATGCAGGAAACGCACCACCACACAAAATAAAGGACGCAAATAACGGAACAGGGCACCTCCACAAACAGGAGCTGCCGATGCCCGGCGAGGCAGGGAAGGTCTTCACTGCCACCCACCCACACGGACACCGTGGAAGATCCCACACCGCGCCCGGGCAGGCCTTGCACTGCGCTGCGCTGGGTCCCCACTGAGGGCTCCGGGCCAGCCTGGCCACTGTGCTGATGCCACAGTTAGGTCCCAAGAGGGGCTGAAGCAAGGTTTCCCTGAGCTCAGTTCTAAAGCACATCATTAAGTCACTCGCTTCTTTTATGATGGTGATCACACAAAGCAGACTGGATGTGCTAGTGCAAACCTCAGCACTTGAAAGGCCCAGCAAGGAGAATTGGCCGGCCAGCCCGGGTGATGAGGTGAGACCCTAGAGGCTTTGTGCACAAGTGAGTATACACTCTTGAATCTTCCACGGGTGACGACGACGTGTGTACAACCAGGACCCAGGCCAGGAGCAGAGACCCCTGCCCCCTCTGGGGATCACACAGCTTCCTGTCTGCACCGCTGCCCCAGGCTCAGGTTTGCCTCTGAATTCCATCACTCTGTTATCCTGTGCGTGGCACTTGGGAAATTGTCATTTTGAGGGTATTCCTGTACCTGTGTCTGGTGCAGGATAGGGATTCTGACTAGACTCGATTAAGAGACAGTTCCGAATTAGCTGGCCTCCACTTTGAATCTTCTTGTTCTCGGCGTATCCAGTAGATTGCAGCCGTGAAACCTGGAAAAGCAAACAGGAAATATTTAGAGCAATATCCGATTCCATAAAATCAGAAATAGTCCTCACACACCCAGACAGGTTTCAGATGCTCTTCAAGGAATAACAAACACGTTAAACATTATTTTCTTTGTCTGTAGGAAATTTAAGTGGGAACCACAGACACATAACCTGACAGCTGGTGGGGCAGTCTGTGTGGCTGCTCTTGTGTGAGCCCTTCAAAGGGCTCAGAAATGCCGCCAGGGACCAAAATTTCCACCCGAAATGGCTTATGTCTTCATGTGACATAATACTCCTTTGTTATCCATTAAAAGTTAAGGCAACATAACTTCAGAAAGTGATTAGTTTGCTATGTTACGTAAATAAATGAAGCTACCAACATCTCCTGAGCACCTGCCTTGGTGGCTCCAAAAGACAAACCCAGCCCCAGCAACAAATCTTCTTCTCTGAGAGTCAGAGACAGACATATGCCCGAGGGGATTTTGCATTCACTTTCCTAAGTGCCTCATCAAGGGTGCCAAGCATCCTGGGTTAGCAGTGCTCGTTTGCCACGTCACAGCCTTTGTAGTTTGGAAGTCCGGGTGAGTAGACCTGACTCTGCTCACAGTCTGGTCAGGTGGAGTCCAGGCATTACCTGGGGTAGAAGGCTAATTAGAGGATTCACTGAGGACATGGTAGGGTTAAACTCCTTTGGCTGTTGGAAGAATTCATTTCTGTGAGTCTGCAAGCCTAAAGCTAAATTTCTCTTATTGATCCCTGGCTGGTGGCTGCATTTAGCTACCGGGGAGGAGTGCCTGCAGCATCCTCACAAGTGACTCCCTCCCCGAGCAAGCTTGCGTGGATCTCCTTTCCTTCTCACTGTTAAAAGTATTTTTATGTTCTTTAGGTAGTTGTACAAAGGAGTTGCCATTCAGCAGAGCAGTGTGTGCACACAGTACGCCTTGATCTGCATCGTCCCTTCAATAGCTTTACCCCCTTCCACTCACTTCTCTTACGTTTCTCATAAAATGCATTCTTGCCTGCATTTTACCCATTTCCCCATTCATTCTTCTACTCATCTCCTCTTGACTCTGCAAGTACCCAGTTCTTAGTACTTACTGCTGCGCTTTGACTTAGTCTTTCCAAAGGGCTAAACTATCCAGTTCTCCATCTATCCTGTGAGACTTCAGTTAATTCATCTATAACCACTTGTGCGTCCCCCAGTGTGCTTTCTTCTAGATTTACAGGCACATTCTAGTTCCCTCCGTGAGGGCATCCATGCAACCTGCGCTTCTCGGGGTCGGGCTTCCTTCCCTTAACCTCACCCTTTCTGTCTTTTCATTTCCTTATGAATGAATGGTTCAATGTCATTCTTTCTGATGGATGAGTCAAATTCCATAGTGTATGGGGTCCTTAAAAATCCAGACTTAGAATTACCCTGTGGTCCAGAAAATCCATTTCTCTGCATTTACCCAATAGAGCAGAAACAAGGATATGCTAAAGACACCACCACAATCATGTTAACTGCAGCGTTATTTACCACAGCCAAGATATGGACTCAACTCGGGTGCCCCTCAGTGCACCTGCTGTCTTTAATGTCACCAAAGGTCATTGGTCTCACACCACAGGACCTGCAACCCAGCATGACAGGCCTTCACCTCATGTCATAGATTCTCACCTAAATGAACCAAGGGAGGGAAAGCCACATTCTATTGCTTAGGAGCAGACATTAATCACAGGGAGAAAATTACACGAAAGCAAAGCAGTGGACACCAGGAGGCGAGAGACTGCGGGGCTTAGTCCTCGGGCCTGTTTATCAAAGCTGTGGTCGAAGTTTCAGGTGAAATGAAAAGGAGTAGAATTGATTTGGAATTGATGTTTGAAGGAACAAAAGATATTCTTTTGTTACTCATACATAAGTTATTCTTAGAGAATTATAAATATGAATTATTATCAGGTAGAGTAAAATCACTGAAGAATTATATAGCTTTTTGAAAGTTCCACAGACATTTGGGCCTCTTAAGTTAGATTGAGTAAAGATTTATGGCTCTTACTTATCTTCTCAAAGAAACAGGTTTTTGCTTTATTGATTCTTTATGTAATTTTTAGTCTCTATTTCAATTATTTCTGTTCTAATCATTACTATTTCTTTCCATCTGCTGATTTTGAGTGAGGCTTATTCTTATTTTCTTGGAAATTGTGGTGTATCATTAGGTTATTTATTTGGGACCTCTGTCTTTTTAAATTATTTTTTATAGGCACTGATAGCAATAGAATTTCTCTTAGTGTTGCCTTTGCGCTGTCTCAAAGGTTCCTGAAGGTTGTATTCCCATTTTCATTATGTTCTAGGGACTTTTGATTTTTCTCTCATACTTCTTCAGTGGCCCACTCATCATTCAATAATGTGGTATTTGGTCTCCATGTGTCTGAATCATTCCACAGTTTCTTTTGCTGTTAAGCTATAGTTTTATTCCACTGTAAGTCTGATAGAATCTAGAGGGTTGTTTCTATTTTCTTAGACTTGTCTTATGTCCTGGAATATGATGTATCTTGGAGCAAGTTCTGCTGGCGGCAGGGAGGGACGTGGATCTGCTGGAGGAAGGGTTCTGTGGAAGCTGGCCTGGGTCCTTTCGGGTCAGTGGTTTCATTGCTTTACGTTGGTCTGAACGACCTGCCTGCCAGCCAGGGGGTGTGGTGAAATGCCCACTGTTATTGTGTCGGGCTTACCAGTTCAGCAGTGTTTGTTTTGTTTTTTTTTTTCATGAAATTGGATGCACTAGGATTAAGCACATAGCATTTAGCAATTGTTACTTCTTGATGGAGTGTGTTCTGAATATTAATATGAAAGTGACCTTCTTTTATACTTGTGGCTGACTTTGCTTTAAAGTCTTCTTTATCAGCTCTAGCATAATTCCTGCTTGCTTTTGGAGTTCCTTTACTAGATCAACACAATGAGCCACATACTGTTAGTGTAAATGAAAATTCAAAGGTGGCTCTCATTTTCTGAGAGGAAGACTGACTGGTTTTGTACGTGGCCTGGCATCAAGTAGGCCCGACAGTGCACAGATGTGCACAGCGAGTTCCTGTGCCAGCCAGAACCCAGGCCTTGGGCTCCTCAGCAGGTGGGGCCTTGCCCATTCGGCTCTGGTCTTCAAATTGCCCCCCCCTCGCCCCCAGCAACCCTCACACCTAGAGGGTCTCCGGGATCTCCAGGCTTCAAGCTGCCCTGAGGCTGCATTGCCCGTCTCTCCGGTTCTGAGCCTCCCGGCTTCCTGGCCGGAACAGGCCCTCGCTCTTCTGTGTCTCCAGCTACAGGGGGACCATTGTGGGATCGTGTGGCCTCTGATTGCAGAAACCAGTCTAATAACTTTCCCCACATACCTACGTGCACACATACATCTTTAGAGCTAGCTTCTCACCATGGCTTAGCCACATTTCTCCTCGGCCTGAACACTGAAACGGCGCCACTGCAGTGGTGAAAGCTTTGATCCTTCACATCCCTCCCCACACCACCTCTAGCTCCTGCTCACCAGATTCTCCCCCTCCAGGAGGCCAGCCAGGGTTTCGTGGCCCGCATAAACTTCCTGTTACTGAGGAGCCTCTCCTCATAAGTCAGCCCTGTGATGGCGCCACGAAACAATCCATTCCAAAGTCTCACCTGGACCCACTGTTGTGTACCTCGGACAAGGCTCCTCTTGTGTCCCTGTCGCTCAGACCCTCCCAGAAATTTAACTTACATCTCTTCCTATCTCTCCTCTTGCTCAAGGGGAGATAAGTTTGGGAAGGAAAATCAGGAAATGTTTTGTTTCCCAGAGGCCTTCCTGATGTCTAAAACTACATCAGGCACAAAACAGGTCCCCAGTAAATATTAGTTGAATAAGTCAATAAAAGTACTTTATTGGACTGGCTAATTTAATCCTCACAGCAACTGAGAGAAGCAAGTGCTAACACCATACACATTGTTATTAAATGATGCCTAGAGACACTAAATACGATGCCCCAAGACCACATGGCTGGGCAGAGCAAATCAGGAATTCAAAGCCAGCTCCTTCCTCTGGCCGCACAGCTCTCAGGAGGAATTTCTTCACTGGTTAAAACGTGGCGGCACAATTAACGGCATAACAATCCGCAGGACTTCTCTGGAATTCAGGCAGCCCTAGGCCCCTTTCTTCCTAATTTCAACCAAATGCAGATGGCGAAGGATAAATCTCTAAGCACTCACGGAGCTCAGCTGGTGAAGTAGGTAATGGCAGGGAGACGGATCTGGATCCTCCCCCGCTCCTTGCTCCTCCCTGCTCCTCCATGTAGTTTCAAGATGGCAACTAGTCGAGAGCAGTGATGTGAGGTGCAGGACTCAGAGATAATCTCTCTGCAGATTCAGGAGAGAAAATACAATAAAATGGCTGGCCTGATGTGCCCAGCGGTGGCCCAAGGTTAAACCACATAGGGTGCACGAGTAAGCACTCCAGGTCCAGGTCTCCCTGATGATTCACCTGGAAGATGGCAGGCCGGGCACCTGTGCCAGCACCCCGCATCTGCACGCCCTGATAGGAAACACAAAACACGTTCATGCTCTAGGCACTTCCCATTTCTGTATTAAAGACAGGAAGTGTTGTTATTATTTAAGTGAAGCTAATTTATGGAGTGCAGCTGAAGTATCTGGTACGGATTTACAAGGTATGTCTTTGTTAGAGCCTTGTAAGTTTGGGTGTGTACAAATCACACCACTGAAAGGAAGTCACTCATGTCCATCCAGAAAACAGTATGGCCCATCGTCTACGGCCAATGTTAACCCTAGAAAGATAGCAGACGTATTACGGGTCACTAATTACAGCTAGAGGTAAAAGAACATTTCTGTCTCTTTGAAGCAAGAGAGGGTATGTGCAGAAAGCTGCAGTTTCATTAACGACCACCCAGCAGGAATGCATGCTACTTTCCCCATTCCTGACACGAGGCCTCATATTCTGGTGCCAAGGGAAAGACAAAGGGGAAAATAAAATTCCATGGGCTTTATAATGCAACCTTACCCTTAAGACTAACACCTAAGCAATTTATTGATCATTTTTTGGTTTAAAAATGATAAAGCTTTGCATAACTTTTCACCTGCAACATAATGGCAATTTGAATTCTTTAAGAATAAGTAGGCATGGGCTGGGAATGTGGCCTAGTGGTGGAGTGCTTGCCTAGCATATATGAAGACCCAGGTTCCATTCCTCAGTACCACATACGTAGAAAAAAGCTGTGGCTCAGGTGGTAGAACGCTAGCCTTGAGGAAAAAGCTCAAGGGCAGTGCTCAGATCCTGAGTGCAAGGTTCAGCATTGGCAAAAAAAGAAGTAGGTAAAAGGTAATGTGAACTTATCTAAGTTTGTCTAATATGTTTGGTGGTATGTGTACCTTCCCTTTACCTTCTCTTTCTAGTATTTTCTCTCAGATGTCAACTGTTTTGAGAACAAAGTGCACTGAAAATTTAGTGCTTTTACTTGCAGTTGAGAAGAGAGGGGAGAGAGAGAGAGAGAGAGAGAGAGAGAGAGAGAGAGAGAGAGAGAGAGAGAGAGAGAGAGAGAGAGAGAGAGAGAGAGAGAGAGAGCGAGAGAGAGAGAGAGAGAGAGAGAGAGAGCGAGAGAGAGAGAGCGCACGCGTGCATTCCCGTGTGTGGCCCAAGCATGCATGCATGCGCTCATTTGTGAGTGTCAATGTTTCAGAATGGGGAAAGCTAAAAAAAGACATCTTTGCAAATCTTTCTGAATATTCTTGGCTGTCTTTGCAGAAGTGCTGAGCTGTGCCCACACTGTGGAGTGATTATGCTAGAGCCATTATTTTGTGTCCCTTCTGTTCTTGGAGCAACATGGAATTTAATGCACAAATCCTTGCTGGGAAGGATTTCTTCTTGCTGGAAGAAAGGCAGGCATCTTCTGAATCTCTGTCGACCAGTCTAGCACAAGTCCCTCTCCAGTCATAAGCGGATTTTCCAGTACTCTCAAAAAAGACCCACAGAAGTGTTAGCCTGCAGCTACTGAGAATAATAGCTAGATTAGTTTGCATTAGATGCTTCCATAAATGAGGGGCAAAATGCTATTATTTCTGGATATCCTCAAGTCAGTTTTGAATAGCATTAACTCAGCTAAAACAAAGAGGGAGAGACATTTTAATCTACATTATTATTTCACAGTGAATAAAGTTGAGCCTGCTAGAAACAAAGAAGGACAAAAAGTTTCCCTAATTGATAAAAGTGTTTTCCATCATTAGAATTACTTCGCTGAGGGAACTGACATTGTATCTGCCCCTATCCATTTATGTTTAGAAGCATCGGAAAATAGAAAGTGATTCCTAGTTCTAATAAAATGAATTAAGCACCTACAATGGTCACATAGTGTGTTTGTGGTGACAGGAAAGGATAGCGAGGCAGGGGGCAGGTGAGCAGAGCCAACAGAAGAAAAAACTCAGTGATAGGAAAACTTAACCATATATGAACTCTATAGAACAGTGCTTTATTTTCACCAGCTGAATAGTCAATAAAATCTTCATTAGATGATTCAAGGAATTCTTTCCAGTTGCTTAACAGTGGATGATCTTAAAGCACTGCTCTAGCTTATTCCCATGAAGGAAAAGGGGTCATAAATCAACTCTTCTTGCCAGAGCTAACAACATGTTCTCTTATTGACCACTGAAGATCTTTGTCTTGAAAACGATTTTATTTTAGACTCTTGGCAGTACAGAGATTGGACAAATGTAGCGGATCCCATGGAGAAAGATTTACAAAAATCCTGCTTATCAGCTCCTTTTATTAGAGTTTATTTCTCTGATTTGTGTAAGCTTTTTTATTTTTTAAAGAAAGACTGGAGAAAGAAAAGGAAAGAAAATAAGTAAAAAAAGAGAATAAGAAAAAGCAAGCAAGCAAGCAAACAAACAAACAAAAAACCTTTAGGGAATCCAGGAATATGATGGCAGCAAGGCCACAGAAAAGCAGTAAACAGCACTAGGATAAAATCGGAATGGAACAGAGCTGTGCACTGTGGGAGTTCCTGGAAGAATCTGACCTGAGCAGGATCAGGACAGGGCATGTAAAGAAGAGAGTGTGAAGAAGAAAGGGAGATGGATGGGAGGGGAAGACGCAGAACTGGAACTATAGTATTAGATGTACTTTTAAAGCACTGGCCATATAAGCATCTATCTAACATTAATCTACTATGTTAACAACTTTCAGTGCATGGTTCAGTGACATTAAAACATTCTCCTTGTCATATAGGGGTCACAGATACATCCCTACAACATTTTTTACATTGTAAAACTGGGACTCCTTAGTCACGGCACTCAACTCTCCATTCTCCTCATCCTTTTAGAAGAGACTTCTTGAATAGTAAATGGAGAGAGAGAGGAGAAGGAGAGGGAGGGAAAGAGACAGAGGGAGGGAGGAAAGGTGGGAGGGAGGGAAGGAGAGAGAGAGAGAGAGAGAGAGAGAGAGAGAGAGAGAGAGAGAGAGAGAGAGAGAGAGAGAGAGAATCCCATTACATGATAAAAATGCTGCCAGTCACATGAAACACCACTAAGACCACCTGGCACACCAGAAGCAGACATAGTGACAGAACAATACACACAAGTCAGTCTAATTCACGCCCTGGAAGATATAAAAGGAGGGGATGTTATTGTATTAGACCACAAGAGACTAAATTCAGTGGTAGTTTGGCACCATGGCAAATCTCTAAGACCTCAATAAGTGAACCCCTGCACCCCCACCAAATAAGAACTCTCTAAACATCCAAAAGCAGAAGGCAAATAGAAACAAAGCTTAACTTCCCTATCTTTTTTCATATATTTTTATTGTAATTAATAGAAGGTTTGCATTATAGTCACCAATAGAAGGTGCATTACTTCCCAAACTTTGCTACCCTTTCTCATGTTTTTGTCACCATTTCCTTCCTTCACCCCCCTCCCCTCATCTTATTTTCCCTCCTTTCCTATCCTATTTCAAATAAACAAACATATATACTATATATCAGATAACAAGGTAAGATACCGTACCAATATGAGATAACCAAGGGACAGCAAAAGAGATGAGAGATAACATGGTATATTAAGAACAACATTCATTTATTATGTGGCTCTTGTTTCCATATCCTGGAGGTCCTTTCATTTAGCCTCATCCTATATGGCCTTTTGTATCTAGGTTTTGTCCTATTGTAATCCTCTGGTACCAGCGTCCAAGGTTTATACTAATTATGACAAATGAGGGAAACCATTGAGCCTAAGTTCCTTTGAGTCTGGCTTACTTCACTTAATATGAGTTTTTCTAAGTCTTTCCATTTCCTAACAAATGGGGCGATGTCATTCTTTCTGGTGGCCGTATAGAATTCCATTGTGTACAAATACCACATCTTCTTGATCCACTCATCAACTGAGGGACATCTAGATTGGTTCCATATCTTTGCTATGGTAAATAGTGCTGCAATGAACATCATTGTGCTAGTGGATTTAGTATATTCTTGTTTCTGGACGATTGGGTAAATGCCAAGTAGTGGAATTGCTGGGTCATAGGGGAGCTCTATGTTTAGTCTTTTGAGGAACTGCCATACAAACAAAGCTAAAAATTGTATGGACTGTTGATACTGGAGAAAATAGCTACCTTGCAATAGGAAAATGTATGTAGTGTATGTGTGTGCACGTAGGTGTGTGCCTGCACGTGTGTGTGTGCATGTGTATGTGAGTTCTGTGACCATATTTACAATTTTATAACTGGAAGGATAAAAGTTATTTGACTACCATGGGTGGTGATATGAGACCTTGCCTCATATACTTCATTTCGATTTCACTAAGAAAACTAGAAAATAAATTTTATTTTACCTACAATTTATAAGATTACAGTATAGAACTATTGAGAAATGCCTGCAGTAACTCCTGTATTATGGGAAAATTCAACCAGAAGTAAGAGAATCTAATCAAGAATATTCTATTGTCCCAAACTCTGAAACTCAATATAGTCATTTCATTCAAAGGACTCACTCCCTACATCATTGTGAATTGTTTAGTAATATGGATGTTTAATCATATAATTAGGTTTTAAATGCAAGTGTCAGTAAGGATTAGTTTAATTGCAAGCAAGCTTATAAAAGAGGAAGAAAGAACTTCAGTTCTCTAAGGATAAACTTGCATTATAAAATTCTCAAAGGTATTTTCCAAATAATGTGTGGAAGGATATTGAACACTTTAAACAGAAGATCCAAAGATAAACTAACAGGAAAACATAAAAGAGACAGCCAAATCATGCTTACAGATCACTTAGTTTGTCAAGTAGAGATCACTAGCGTGGAATTATTTTAAGATTGACAAAGTGCCTTTAAAAAGTATACACTACAGGGCCGGGAGTTTGGCCTAGTGGTAGAGTGCTTGCCTAGCATGCACGAAGACCCGGGTTCAATTCCTCGGTACCACATACATAGAAAAAAGCCAGAAATGGTGCTGAGGCTCAAGTGGTAGAGCTCTAGCCTTGAAAAGTCCAAGGATAGTGCTCAGGCCCTGAGCTAAAGCCCAGGACTGGCAAAAAAAGTATATACTACAAAATATCATTATAAGGTAAACAGAAAATGGAAGTAAAACCGAAATAGGTAAAATAGTAATAGCAGTGGTAGTGATGATGATGATGATGATGATAGTAATAATAATAATACACATTTGGGCACAGTACCCAGAGTGAGACTCTAGATTAAACAGAGGTGGCTATTTTGTACATGTCATCTGAATAAAGACCTAAACCTCAGCGTCCGTCAGAGACATCACCAAACCTTCTGGGAACTTCTGGACGTGATGGAGTCATCACCTCAACATGCTATCTTTTCACAAACAGAAAATGTAAACTCCACACACAAGAGCAATGCTCATGAGTTCTGGAAATGAAAGCAGAGCAGCAGGGCTTGGAGAATCACGAACTAGAGTATACAACCAGCATGGATGGAGTTCCCTGAATTTTTTGGTTTTTATATTTTTGGTCATGGACTTGACCCTGGGCCTGGGTGCTGTCCCTGAGCTCTTCAGCTCGAGGCTAGCACTCTATCCCTTGAGCCACAGCCCTACTTCCAGTCTTCTGGTGGTTAACTGGAGATAAGAGTCTCACAGGCTTTGATGCCCAGCCTGGCTTTGAACCATGATCCTCAGATCTCAGCCTTCTGAGTAGCTAGGATGACAGGCGTGAGCCACAGAACCTGGCTCTCTGAATTTTTTAAAAGCATTATATTTATGTATGAGTTAAACATAATGATATTAGCAGGATAGAGAAAGTACAAACTCCAGCAATATGCCACTGTCTTCTTGTCAAACATGGCGGGGTAACCTCGGCAACAAAAAATAAGGAGAAAGTTGAAGAGGGTACAGAAAGAGAACCTCAGAGTAAGTGTTGACGCCGTGTGTTCTGTTGACCACAGCCAATCTGAGTGGCCAACAGAAACTGCTAAGCCTGTTGTGCAGAGCAGAGTGTCACCAGCCACCACGGACCTGACAGTTCCCAGCTTGAGTCTGATGTCATTAATTACATCCTTAAGTTAAATTCCCAAACCTCAGAGTAATACAGTAGAATCTAGAATCTCCATAACATAGCCTGCAAACTCTCCAAAGTAAAACCTAAATTTGTTTGACATATGAACAGCTGGAGAGCTCATCTTAAGGGAAAAGATATTTAAAACATTGTAATACTGAGATAAGATAATAGAATTATTGGGATTTGGAAACAATAATGTATTCTAGCTGTGAAATGATCCAGAAAATGCACCACATTTACGCTGATACAAATGTATGTCTACAGGAATGCATTTACAGAAAGAAAGGCACATAAATAAATAAAATGCTGAAATACTACGTATTTCAGAAGAGCAAACACACAGACACATGTGTGGGATCCCCACAGAGAACCGTATTCATGGACTGTGACACAAAACACACAAGAACAACCCACAGTAAGAAAACCCAACCATAAGAAAAAAACAATCTGATTAAAAATTGTGCCAAAGGCCTAGAATTCCACTAAAGAAAACTGAAATAGAGTAGAAGCATAATGATTTATCATGCCATCAGGGAAAGGAAAATTCAAACAAGATTCCACGAGTCAGAATGGCCCAACTCCAGAAGGCTGACAGCACTCAGTGTTGGGAGGCTGCAGATTTACTGGGGCCAGGGGTCAGGGGTCAGGGGTCAGGGTCAGGGGTCAGGGGACTGCTGTCCACTGCCAGAAATGGGGAGACACATTCATGCCTCCCATCTCTTTCCTTCCCTTTCCCAGGAACTGCTTGCCCCGTAGTTGATTTGGGTATGAAAGTGTCCAGCAGGGTGCCCGTGTCACGCCCGGAATCCTAGCTACTTCGGAGACTGAGATCTGAGGATCTCAGTTTGAAGCCAGCCTGGTTAGAAAAGGCTATGAGAATGCATCACCAAAACAACTTGAGAAAAGCCAGGCTGGAGGCTTGGTTCAAGCGGTAAAGCATCAGCTGAATAAGAAAGCAGAGCAAACAAGTGTGCGTTCACACTCGAGCATCAGACACCACCATGTCCCACTCTAACTGGGCTTTTCCCTGGAGGTGCAGGAACGACAGAAGGTACTTTCCTTTAGAAGATTGGGCAGAGCCATCTGCAATCCCCTAAGTGGCTTCAAGGAAACCCAGGTCGTTTCCTGGGTTCCCAGACACCTAGGAAGAGGCAGGAAGCCACAGGCCTCTCGTGTAAAACAGAGGCCATGGTTGTGGATTCAGGAGAGTACCCACAATCCCTCCCCACCCATCCTCCATCCTCCCATCCTCCATCCTCCCATCCCTCCCCACCCACCCCTCTCCAGGGCAGAAAGCACCTGCTCCCACCACCCTGAAAAGCAAGAGGCGACTGCGTTCTCAGCTGTCTACTGAACTACTTGGTGGCTACCTTTTGGAGATGAAGCAGCCCCAGAGGCCATAAAAGCACAGAGACTCCCCTGGCTGCCAGGCTTTCTGCCTCCAGTAAGGAAAAAGGCCCTTAGTTTCTGACTAGTGACAAACGTTAGAAGCGGTGGCGCCAGGTGGCGGACAATGGGCTGAGTGGAAGGACCATGGCCGGTCCACCCCAAGCTCCCCAGCTCGCCTGCTGGACTCCCCGCCGTCCCTCCTGGCTGTGGTTTAGCTGTTTAAAGGTGGGAAAAGCCTGTAAGATGGACTCAAAAGCTGTCTGAAATAAAACACTCCTTTTCCCATCACCCAATATTTTGTGCATGTGAAATCTGCATTTGACTTTACGTAATTGACAAAGCTCTGCTTCGATTCTTGTGGACTAAAGAGAATTCGCGCTGCCGGCCTGCCATGCTTCTTCCCGGCCTCTGTGGACAAGGGCTTGCATGGAAGGAAGAAGCCGCTTTTTGTCCATCTCAACAAGGGAATAAAAATGTCACTGAATGACAGGGATTTATAAAGGGTAGTCTGTAATTGAGGTTATCAAAGAAATGGTTTAGGATGAAAAGGAAATTCCTATGGGAGGAAATGAGAGAGAGGAGGAGGGAGGGAGGGAGGGAGAGAGAGAGGAGGAGGGAGGGAGGGAGGGAGAGAGGAGGGGGGGAAGGAGAGAGAGAGAGACAGAGAGAGACAGAGAGACAGAGAGAGACAGAGAGAGACAGAGAGAGGGAGAGGGAGAGAGAGGGAGAGAGAGAGAGCCCTGTGGCACTTTCGTGGTCCCAAGCAAACATGGTTCACCCTGTGCACTGACACTGGCCAACAGGAGGACAGCGAAGGATGACAGCCTTGGGCAGTGAGCAGCTGACGCCGGCGTGGACTCTCTCAGTATAGTTGCGAATACGTGTGCACAACTGAAGAAAGGACCACACGTGGCTTGGGCACAGCTGGAGCTTGGGTTTGGGGCTCAAGGTTCCCTCAAAGAGAGAGGGCCCAGAGTGACGCAGAAGGAGGGCACAGCGAGCCCTTCCTTTATCATTCTTCTCCTTGCGGATGTTTTGACCCTTTCCCATCTGCAGTATCGTAACTATGAGAACCAAGCCACGATCCTCTCGTAACCACAAATGAAGTCTCCAGGTAGACTGCAGCTTCACCAGCGGGACGGTCAGGAATAGGAAAAGCAAGCACAAGGCCCCTGAAGACAGAAACAGGGCAGGTGACCACGGAAGGGTTTTCTCATGAACAACTGGTGGGCTTTGGGAAGCGGCGGGGGGCCCGAGGGTCCCTCCAGGGGGATGCCTAGATGCCCAGGAAAGGAGGAAGGACTCCGCCAAGGGAAACACCTGCATGCTCACTTCACTAGTGCATGCACGTTGAATTCCTGCTACCAGCCCAGCTCTACCTCCCCATCTGAGCAGACATTTGCTGAGAAGCAACTGGAGTGTCACCTCTTCAGAAGCAAAGTCGGGGACCTAGAGCTGCAGGGAAGGCCGGCAACACACTCCCACATTCCATGCCAGCTCCCCGCACAGACCGGGGTCACTCTGCAAGGCTCCAGCCCCTCAGTTTGGCGTAGGCTGTTCATCCTGGCTGGCCTGTGGAGATCTTGTTCTTCAGAATTTCAGCTGATGTTATGGAACAAAGCCTTATCCTACGACAAACCTTATTCTAATGCCATTCTTCATGCATTTCACCAACACTTAGTAAGCCATCTACGTGAGGGTCTCTGGGCTCAGTAAATTATTAAATTTTAATCAGCATGTGTGCACGGTGTCATGGGTCTGAGCGCGTATGACACGCTGGCTCCTGCTCTCTTGCTATTTGAAAGGAGAGTAGATGGTCATTGTGAGATTACTTGCTGTGGTGGAGATCTTCCATGGAAAGGGGGCCGTTGAGCGATCTATAAAACACAGGCTTAAAAAGTAGCTTAGACTCTTGTACAGGGTCTCCTGCCCTGCATCCCTGTTTGTGAAAATAATATCTGCTCATCATAAATACAATGCACACACGAAGGATCAAATCCATCCTGAAGGAAAGCAAGCGCTGGTTACATCCTGTGCTGGTGTGTTGGTATTTGTCTCCTCTGCAGAGATTTCTTCTGATATTTTAGAGCTTCTCTCACAATTTTACAATAGCACTTCCCAATGTTACTAAAACCTCATTGTAAATAAATATTTTATTGCCCAATTACTAGCCACACAAAATGCAATGTTTTCCTTTTTGCCATCAAAGTAGGAACTTCGGGCATAATACTTTTTGTCACATGGAACAGCCAGTGACATTTTTTTGTGCTCACAGTGTCTTCCTGGGCATAATCTCATCAGCGCAGCAGCCTGATGTGCTCTGTTAAAGCTATTGTGCTGCTGTTGTGTAAGTAAGGAAACAGACAAAGTGATGACAAGAGGAGCTGGGGTGTTTGTTGAGCACCTACTGTGTGTCTATGTGGCTGGTGTTTTCTTCTGTCCCATGAGGTAGTGCTGGTTGCAGTGGCTCCACAGTGCAGACTGCAGGATTGTGAGGGTCTGGACTTTTTGTCACCCGCTCCCATCTGCAGGCTCCAGGTGTGATCAGAGCCAACGCTGACCCCTAACCTGACCTTTTTTTTTTTTTCAAGGAGGGAATCTCTATTTACAATCACTGGGACTTAGTATTTAGAACTTAATCAAAATTAGGCTAAGGGTTTGTATGTCATAGAAACATATCAATTTAAGAAATAAAACATTATGTCTATAGAGTCATAGGTTTTTATGTCTATCTAGTTATGTTTATATTTCCATTGCCATGTCCATAGCTTTGGGTATGCAGTTATTGAGTCCTCGCTCTTGTACTCTTTGGGTTTAATAGCCACATATTAAGGATACCATGCGCCTTTTGTTCCTTAGGTCTTGACTTGTCTCAGTCAACATGATTCACTCTAGATTCATCCATTTCCCTGTGAATGCCATTATTTGATCTTGTCTATTGGCTATGTAGAATTCCATTGTATATATATACCACATTTTCTGTATCCATTCGTCTGCAGTAGGGCATCTGGATTGTTTCCATCGCCTGGCTATTGTGAATAGTGCAGAGATGAACATAGCTGAGCAGGTGTCTTTGTAATATCCTGGGTCATAATGTTCAGCCTTTTTTTTAAAAAAACACAATATCCATTTTTTAATGTAATACATTTTACATTCTGTAAAACAAGATGTTTGTGCTCCTACTCATATTTATGAACATCAATTACAAGTCTTTCCTTTTGTTTGTTTTGGCGCCTGCCTTGGGGCTTGAACTTAGGGCCTGGGAGATGTCCCTGAGCATTTTTGTTCAAGGTTAGTATTCTATCGCTTGAACCACAGCTCTACTTTGAGTCTCATGGACTTTCTAGCACTGGCAATTTTGAACCACGGTATTCAGAGCTCAGTGTCCCGAGTAGCTAGGATTCTAGGGGTGGGCCACCGGCTTTTCCTGATGAGGTTTTGTCATCTGTTGGTCATGTTTTGCCTTTTGGCCAGACCTGACTCCTGAGCAGCTCGAGCATCCACAGCTGGTTAATTGAGAGACTGGATGGCTATGCCTGGGACATGTTCCCACTAGTCAAGGCGCATGCTGGGGCATTTCTGCAGCCAGCCTCGTTTCACAGCCTGCTCTCTAGGATGTTCAGCCTCAGGACCAGTGAAGCCTTGGGGACGGCTGTTCAAATGGCTTTATGGAATTACAAAGCAGTGTGCTCTGAGCACCCATCGGGTCTCTGGCTGACTTTTTTGGCCTGTTGAGGGAGAGCCAGAGGGATGTGGGCCAATAACTAGTGCCGGCAGGGGCCTGGCCCTGCCCTCCCTGGAGGCCCCAGGGCTGGGGTGGGGGTCATAGGCCATTGGAGACCAGAGGCATTGCACATTTCGTGAAAAAGATGGGCGGGACACGACTAACTCACTGCCGGCGCCGTGGGTATCAAATAGAACTCACAAAACAACAAGGATATCAGTGTATAAAAAACACCTGGGGAACATTTTAAAAATCAAAATGAAAAAGCATGCCGTGGGCACAGCACATTTTGTTTGTATTTTGAATTTAGAAACAGATGTGTCTGCCATGGCAATCTCTGGGTAGAGATTAAATAAATAAATAAATAAACTCAAAGACCAAATTGGGAACAGAACTCGGTGCACCCCAGCCTCCCATCCCTCATTCCTGTCATTTAATTGGCGGAGATATCAGTTTCCCGTAAAGATAGCACTTCCCCGAACACGGGCTGACTCACAGAGAAATAGCACTAACCTTAAGGACACACGGTGACAGTGGAGTTACTATTTAGAGAATATTCTGACAACCTAACATGCAGCACTGATGGTAAATGTAATTCCAACCGTTCCTCAGATAATTTAAACCAGGGTTGGTGGAGTGCTGAGGTTAGAAAATCTACCAGGCCGTTTAAATAAAACTGAACAAAAGTGCCGAAGAGGAAGACTAAGGGCAGTGGGGTGTTCCAGGCCCCCAAAGAAAGCTCCCCTTGCGCCCATGAGTGGAGAGCATCTCCCGTGTCCTGGGCTGGACAGCTGGTCCCCTTGTCAGGCTTAGGAAGGGCCCCTGGGAGACGCTGCCTTTGGAGAGGCAGCAGACTCAGCCACAGACAGGAGGGGAAAGCCCTGCCCTGGAGTCACTACTTGGGAAGGAGGACAGAGCCACGTGTGACAGGAAATGTCACAGGGGAGTGTGGAAGATGCGGCAGGCAGAAGGGAGCACAGGCCCAGCAGAAGCTTCAGGAGAAGCTCAGCAGCCCTTCAGGCTCCATGCCCGGAGTCCCACCCCAGAGCTTGTGATTGGTGCGTCTGGGTGGGTCCTGAGAATGGATAGTTCCAGCAAATGGGGAGGAGCCAGGCCTCACAGCTGAACTTCCACCCACTGCACATTTTCAGAGCGTAGTGAGAAACTCCTCCTAGCCTGCCACAGAGCCCACTACCTCTAACATGCTGCACGAGGCAGAGATTCCACTCAAAATCCATAGTGGATTGTTCCCTAACCAAGACCCTCCAAAAAATGTAGCCAAATGTCACCCTCCAGTTTTTATGGATGCAACCACATTGCACAGACAGGGCCCTAGAGGAAAGATGGGCTCATTCAGCTCATAGCTGCGGTGGCCGGAAGCTGGGCGAGGGTCTTTTCTTGTTAAATTGAGACATATTTACACATTTTATGAGATGCATGTAGTAATTCAATATATGCAATTAGCATCATAGGCATTTCTTTCTCTTTTACCATCAATCCCCTGTATGCACTGGACATCCTGTGTCCTTCTTCTCTAACCATGTTTAAATACATCATGGAAGTTTTCCACCAGTGGTGGCTGACAGGGTCTTTGCACAGTCCCAAGGAAACAGACAGCACCGTACGATGAGAAGAGCTCACCGGTGAGAGGCAGAGTCTGCTGGCTTTAATGGCAGCCCTGCAGCGGACGTTACCCATGGCCTTAGTGTCTTATTAACTCATGCCTATTCCTACGTTAATCTTTGTGAGGTCAGTACCTTCACCACCAAATCACGTCTTAAGTTCAACCACTTCCGCTTTTCCTTTGGTTTTCACATTTTCTCAGTTTTTTAAAATTACTAGCACACGGGGGCTTCATTGTGCTAATCCCCTGGGAGTGTTCCGTGTGCTCTGAAGTTTACCTCGCTTGGCCCCCCTGCATCCCCGCACCTTTCCAAACAGTGCTGTCAATGGCTAGTGCCTCCCATGGGGGACTTCCGGCCATAGCGTCTGGAGGGCAGCCATGGCCTCTAGTTGAGAAAGTGACCTGTGCCCAGGCCTGGAGCATCTTCCCATGGGCAGAACAATACGGCACAGGGCTGGTGTGTCATGCCGTGTCTTTAATCCCGGCCTGAACTGAGCTGACCGCAGATACCTGCTCCAAGGCCACTGCTCAGTAACCCAGGGCCCTGACCAGCAAGGCAAACCAGAAGAGGAGAATCTCACGCGTCCCCCCAGTGGCTCCTGGAGGCATCTGTGTAAGTGGATGGGGAGCAGTTGGGCAGGGGCGGGGAGGAGCAAGTCCACAAGGACTGGGCATCTAACAAGGAGAGGAATAACTCAGGAATAACTCAGTGGATATTTTCCTTGATGTTTAGTCCAAGTGTGACCTACTACCCTCCTGTCACCATTTCAAAACAAGGACATCGCCTCTCCTCTCCCTCACATGTCTGGGGGAGTACGATGGTAGAAAAGTGCCGTTAATGGAAGAGAGCCTTTGTGGAACCCAAAGGGCTGTGGACTTGGTTCCTAACTGCATTCTTCTGTAGGAGTAAGGAATTAAAGATATGAACAGCAGTGTTTAGAAAACAAAAGACATTTCTTCCAGAAGAAGCAAGCCAAGGGAATGTAGGGCTTTGCCTGCTTCAGTAGTCAGCCTAGAAATGGGTATCCATAGCAGAGCAAACCAAAGTAACATCAAAATCATTTCTACCCATCCTTTCTCCATGTGCTGGGAACAGCAAATTCAAGAGTACCTTCCCACTCAGAGGAGTATTTTCTAATTATAAAGCACTTTACTGGAGGCAGATATCATGTGCATAATATCTTTCTCCCCATTTTCCACGAAGTCATTTATTTTTCTAATGGGCTGTAACACCTTGGGTATGGCTCAGGAAATATGTGGGCTCCTAGACTGTGAAAATTGTTTTTCAGAGGGTCGTGAACTCCAATAATTTTGCATTAAGGAGGAAATTCAGCTGCCAAGGAGTGAGGCTTCCTGGAGGAGAAAGGTATTAAATAGGCAGGCTCCAAAGCTTGCCAGTCAGCCACGACATGTGGAGATAATGGTGAAAGAGAAGAGGAAAGGGGCCAGCTTCCCCCAGTGTCAGTTAAGGAAATACCTCAGCCCAAGAGACTCTCTTTAACCATGAAAGAAAACAGGAGACAGCGGAGAGCAAATCACCAAGACTCAAACCAGAGAGAAGACCAGTGGGAAGGTGAGAGCAGGAAGGAAAGCCTCAGAGGACCAGAGAGGCAGGAGCAAGTGCCCAGCTACAGACACACACAGGCAAATGCTCCAAGAACTTTGAATGTGTGTGTGTGGGGAGGGTGGGGGGAGTACCTGTTCTGGTCAAAGACCAGCAGTGGAGTTAATGTACAGGCCAAGCATCCTGTTGGAGAGCCGAGGACAGCACCACACATGGTCATCAGGGAAAAGATGCATGCTTGGTAAGGCATGATGTGTACAAGCTGCTCTTAGTATCTAATTTGTGGGTGGGATGGCTTTGTAACCCAGCACTGACGTGCTAGAAGAAAGAGATAAAAAAGCCACTAAGAAGTGACTTCGGTCCCCTTTCTAGAGGGCTCACAGTATAGGAATGGGAAGTTAGTCTAAATTATTCCACTGTGCAGTTTTGGCTTTCCTGACGAGCGGGTTATAATCAGGAGAGCATTTTCAGTCGGTGTGAACGGATGTTTTGGAGCCATGCCATGCAGTGCTGCATGGTGGATTTGATCCTCTCCCTGCACCTAGGAGAGCTGCAATGCTGCTCACCAGCCTCTTCTACATCAGCACTATGGACATTGGGGATGGGCTGTTCCGTGCTGTGGGGAGCTGGCCTGTGCTTTAGAAAAGATGCAAAACAGGGCCGGGAGTGTGGCCTAGTGGTGGAGTGCTTGCCTAGCATGCACAAAGGCCCACGTACGTAGACAAAAGCCGGAAGTGGTGCTGAGGCTCCAGTGGTAGAGCTCCAGCCTTGAGAAAGTCCAAGGACAGTGCTCAGGCCCTGAGCTCAAGCCCAGGACTGGCAAAAAAAAGAAAAGAAAAGAAAAGATGCAAAACAGCATCCGAGATGCTGTGGAATACTTAACCAATTGCATTTCCCAAGCTCAACAACCAAAAAACGCTTTCAGACATTGCCAAATAAAGTCCCCTCATGAACTGCCCGGTCCACAAAATTAAAAAAAGAAACCAGAATTGTTCTACTTATTTTCTGAGTTGTCTCTGAGAAGACTAGGTTGAAGTGAATTATCGTAGTGTATTAATCCTAAACATAACTTCTGATAGCTTTGTGTTGCTGTGAAAAGATCCTGGCTTTAGATCTACCTTCTGTAAGGTTTCGACTATTGACTTAGGGTAAGTCCCTATCCTTCAGTGAACTACAGACTGCTATCATCACACTCCTCTTGTAGAGATGGCCCAGGGAAGTTAAGGACTTACATTAGAATTCCTTGGCAATGGAAGGCATCTTACAAGTCATAGCTCAGTGACTGTAATGATTTCTGAACGATTAGCCCCTGATCCAAATGTAATTAGACTTGCCTAACTATATATTAGTAACAAGACTTACAAGGGTATAAAAAACACATTCCTTACGCTGAGAAAGGAATTACAACTGACTTTTCATTAGAAAGAATGGTGACCAGAGGACAATAGAACCATATTCCCTATGTGCTAAAAGAAACAAGTCCACCCAGATAT
Organism: Megascapheus bottae; assembly: GCF_031878675.1. NCBI lineage: Eukaryota > Metazoa > Chordata > Mammalia > Rodentia > Geomyidae > Megascapheus > Megascapheus bottae. Next base: position 81,945,409 of record NC_143515.1, on the reverse strand, counting down.
CTACAGTTGGTAGAAAATAGCCTTGAGAAATGAGGATGAAAGGGACACAGGAGATTTTTGTATTTTTTAACTGAGATTTTTCATAAGCAGTCCCAGAAGATGTTAAAGGAAGTTATGGCCTAAGGGAGATGAAATGGGAGCTGTGGAAGCCTGGAGCTACGGGCGGGATTGAAGACTCTCAGAACAGAGGTAACATTTCACCATTTCTCTGGAGCTCTGGTCCTCTGAAGTCTGTGGCATGTTGCACTCGTGTCCTGGACGAGAGCAGCAGTGTGAGTGTCCGGCCATCCAGCAAACAGAAGACAGCACAACAGCTAGCAGAGACTGAGAAAGCTAGCACAAGTTAAGCAAAGCAAAACAAACAGCGGGACCTCCCCCCCTCAACAAGCCAGGAGAAGTGGCTTAACTAAAGGAAAAACAAAGTAACCCCAAATCACTCAGTGAATAATAGCACAGTTTTACGCCTGCAAATAAAACTTGTACAGAAATGAGAATGGCTTGGCTTGGCTTTGGCTCAATTCAGAACAACGGGCTTAGAGATACTTGTAATTAAAACAGAGATGCCACCAAGAAAGGTATTATTTTAGTTGGCTTGGCCCCAAAAAACTTAGTGGTGATGCAAAATTAGTGTCTCAAATGAGCTGTGAAATCAGTTCTCCTTTTACAAATGCAGAGAGAGTTTTTCCTCAAACCTTTTGGTGTGCTTTATCTCTTTTTTTATTTCAAGGCTCACTAGTAAACAAGAAGGATGATATTCAGTTTTATTCTCCATAAAAATGTAAGTTATATATTTATTAACTCATTCACAGATCATAGATGAGACAATCAGATATCAAGGAGATTAAAGTTTTTTCATGCTTCTTTACATACATCAGAAAAAAATCTCTTCATAGTTGCAGTTGGATCTGAAATTCCAGTCTCACATTTGAGCAAAATGGCTTGAGTATTCTCTTGGGGGATTTGAAGAGAAATCATATGGACTGAATTTTTATAAAGAAAGACTTCTTTTCCACAATAAAATAATTGCACAAAAGATTGTTTCATCAGGCTTTGGAAAGTACTGTCAGTTCAGTCAACAAGCAGTTAGATGATAGTAATTTAAAATAATTTCTGGCTAAAGAAAATTAAAATGTGTTATATTCTTTAATTCTGTGGCGCAGAATTTTATTTCTATTGAAGTGTGTAACAATGGCTCTAAAAATTCCGCTGCATTTTGCTGTGAGTTATTCCTCACAGAGTTTTATTTTGGACAGATGGCATGACATAAAACTGTTAGGATCATTGTTTATTTCAAAATATTTCAGTTTAAGAAATGGAGAGATGACATTTTAGGAATGTCTTAGGGCAGAAAGAGCATAATGATGAGTACGAGCTTTAATTTCAAGCTGAACTTTTGATAAAGAACATTTTAGGAATCATTATAAACACATCAGTTCTACAGACAAAAACTCTTACCATTAATGGCCCAGCGTACCACTGACAGAGAAATGTCTGTTCTCGTCCAAGTCTCTCCACTTCTTAGAATTCCTTGATGCATCAGCTCTGAACACAGCAAATATTAATTTGTATGCAGCTATTAAGCTTAAAAACACATCAGCTCTATTGGCACATTTCTCTTAAGACATCTGGAATAAATACTCTACCAGTGGTTGATGTTCTATTTAAAGTTGGATTCGTTTACTCTTTCATTAAAAAGCCCTTTAACTGCACGTGGCTTGTGGTAGACTTGACAGACTTCAGCCGGAGGCCAGATCTGGCCAGCTGCCTATGTTTATCAGGTCCTTGGTTGTTATATTTTTATAGGATTGTAAAATATAAACAAGAAGAAGAAAATGCAACAGAGGCCAGGTATGGCCACAATGCTTAAAATATTCACTCTGTACAGGAAGCGTTCACCAATTTTTGGTGTAGAGAATAAACCCCAATCTTTCTGGTCTTAGTATTTGTGACCCTTGCCAGGGAAGCTCAGCATATTTCTGTAGCTTCAGCTTCCTCTCCTGGGAGTGTTCCTCAAGACCACGTTATGGTTACTGAGAAACTTCATAGCTCCAAAGAAGCGCTTTCCCGCAATCACCAGTGATGTCAGCGCAGCGTGGCAGGCGCATGTGGAAGAGAGAAGGGCTCTTGTTTGCCCCCTAGAGAACCCTTTGGCCACACGGCTTTGGTGGCCTCTCCTCACTGTGAGGGGAGGGGCTGGAGCTACAGGAGTCGCTGACTTTCACACGGTGACTTAAGGCCTTCAACACCAGAGAGTGATTCAGAAAACAGGCATACCGACATCTTCTCTTCTCATCCGCCTTCAGAAGCCAGCAAGGTCTGCTCTACCATATCGAATCCTGTAAGTTAGGAACAAAGCAATCACTGACCATGGGACGGATGCCAAAGGCACCACTGCCAGGCCTGGAATCCCATGGCCATTTTCTACAGCTATCCTCTTCCAAGGCTGTCCCAGCCCCTCTTACCTCTGTGCAAAACCTTGCTTCCTTCTTTCTTTATCCAAGTCACGTGTGCACATTTCTTCAGGGCCTGGCTGTGCTGTGGCTACTCATGCAAAACTTCTCTGTCTCTTTCCCCATGGAACTGAAAACCTAATGGAGAAATTATTATGTATTTGAAAAGACAATGACTAGTTTAAGGTAGCGATGGATGATGAATGAGTAGATAAAAGTTCTAGGGTTCTTCACGGAGGATGCACCTTGATGGAGCCTCACTTGCACTGTGTCACCCCCACTTCCTTGTATGGACGGAGAGGAGGGACTGTTTCTAGTTACCGGAGGCTGGTGTGGAAGGCCCAGCCTGGAGGCTGGTGGATGTCTGCAAGATGAACTGAGAACAGAGCCCCAGAACAGTCTTAAATGGAAGAGTGGATGGGCCTATCTGGCTCGAGTGACTGCCTGGGACCTCGGGCCTGGGTAATCGCTGGATATTTCATGTTTCAGGAGGAAACAAATGTGGAAACAGACTTCTTAGTCTCCCTGAAATTCAACTTGCATTTGAACAAAGAGGGAGTATATGCTCCTTTTTCCTTTTCTGCACTCAATGACTTCAACTGATTCTGGAGTCTCTTCAGACCTAGGAAAGGGAAAACCTAAGAGAAGAAAAAAGTTACTTCTTAGAAACTGAAATGGGCAAAACGATGGAAGGGGAACCCTAAACTCCTCTCCCTCCACAGAAACACTAATTCAACCACGAAGCAGAGATCAATTCCCCTCTTGGAAATCCAGAAACCTCCACCCTGAGTAACTACCCAAATGGCTGCACTTCAAAAGTCTCCATAAAGTAGGGTACACTCTCTTACCAGAACCCCCACCCGCAGCACAGTCCCACTGAAGCAGGGACAAGTCCTCCAGCTCAATGGCTCTTAAAGAGGGACAGTGTGGACCACACACCTAATAAATCCAGGTATCCAAGCCTTTGGTGAAGCCCAAGGGACTGGCAGATGCCTCCCCTATCTCCTAGCGGTCCTGAGTCTAGCATATGCCAGTCCCCTGGGGGCCACAGAGGACAAATATGGGTGATGTTTTCACACATGCCAGGACAATCACTACAGCTCCTTTTGCCAGAGAGCTGGGCTTATATGAACAAAGCTTCCACTTCTTCACTGAGAAGGGCAGCGATGGAGTCATCTAATACCGAAACTTCCCCAAATTTTCCGTTAGGGATTGGCTGGCCCAGAATACCGATGGAATCCAGCATGCTTTAGGCCTTTGTAGGCGTCTCAGAGCAAGGACCACAGTTTTGGTAGCATGCAGGTTTGAGAGGCTTGTGAAAGCTTTGGCTTGATTGGTGGAAAGCTACTCATCTGGCGAGGCCGTCTGTGAACATTGAAATGGGAGTATTCTAACACACAGACCACAACCGCGAGCCAAGGAAAATAAAGACCCAGGGAATAAGATTCAAACGCAGCAAAGATATAAACACCAGAATGTTACCACAGTGAATCGAAGACAGATGAATTTCCTGACAAGGAATTAAAAACAGCCATCAAAAATGCCTAAGGATCTCGGGTAAATGATGCACAAAGTGAACATTTCAATAAAGAGAAAAATCATTTAAACATCTAAGTTGTGCTGCAGTCCCATGTGGCCTGCTACAGGCTGCTCTGTTGGCCCTCCCCAGGAGAATGGGCTGGAAACTCTGGAACACTGGCCACAAGAGCCCTCCCTGTGGTGTCACCCACTGTGCCACAGCCCTCCCTGTGGTGTCACCCACTGCGCCGCAGCCATGAGCTGTCTGACGGACTCGGGGAGCTTGGTGCCAGAGGAATGAGCAGCAGCTCTACTGAATTGCTGATTCACACGAGGCACTTCAGACGCCTTTATAACTGGCTTGTAGCAGATGTTTGAAAAGGTTGGAGATTTTAATGGGCAACTGTTGTGGGAACTCAGAACACTAGAATGCTGAAAGGAAAAGGAGCAGAAAGCACTGTGTTCACGAGACCACCTGTGGGATACGGGATTCTGATGAGAATTGGAGTATGGTACCCCAAATCTTGTGTAGATTGTCAGTGCCCTGAGCCTTTGTGAGAGGCTGAGTTTAAGGGTGATAGGCTAATTAATTTGGCAAAGGGAATTTCAAGACAGCACAGAATTCCGATTATGATATGGATTTCACACTGCTTGACATTGAGGGGTGGGTGCTGTCCCTGAGCTCTTCAGCTCAAGGCTATCCCCCTACTCCTGGAGCCACAGCACCACGGCTGGTTTTCTAGTGGTTAATTGGAGATAAGAGTCTCATGGACTTTAGTCTCATGGCTGGCTTTGAACCTTGATCCTCAGATCTCAGCCTCCTGAGTAGCTAGGATTTTAGCTGTGAGCCAACATGCCCAGCTGCTGACTGCTTTTTTTTTATTAAAGAATTTATTAACGTTGATTTTTACATCATATTTTCAATGACAAGTTTAACAAACAAGTGCTCAAGAAGGGAATCTCTATTTACAATCACTGGGACTTAGTATTTAGAACTTAATCAAAATTATGCTAAGGGTTTGTATGTCATAGAAACATTAATTTATGAAGTAAAACATTATGTCTATAGAGTCATAGGTTTTTATGTCTATATAGTTATGTTTATATTTCCATTACCATGTCCATAGCTTTGGGTATGCAGTTATTGAGTCCTCGCTCTTGTACTCTTTGGGTTTAATAGCCACATATTAAGGATACCATGCGCCTTTTGCTGACTGCTTTTAATCTGAGTTCACAGTGAAGATCATGAGCAAATATTAGAGCAGAAAGGTTTGAAAAACTTGTTGCTTTCTCAGAAAAAAATAAGTTAAGACCAAAGAAAGTATGCTGTTAAGGTGACTAGTGCCATTACAAGCTGAGTAATTTTCACCAGGACTCTAGAAACCAGGCCTGGTGGGCATCCAGGGAACTGTCTGGACCCTGCCTGCCAGTGAACTGAAGGATGGGAAGGTTTTGACTTACAGGAGTGGCTTTGGCATGGAAAGAACACAGGGATTCATGTGCACAGAGCTTTCTAGAGAAATGTTTCCCTAGGTTCCAACATCCCCACTCTCGGAGCTCAGAGCCTCGCCCCGTGGCTCCAGGGAGCCTGGGTGCTCTGTGGGATGGGCAGATCTTGAGTCACCCCTGGATGTGGTTTTTGGACATGCAGCCTACAAGTACTCCAGGCTGAAGAAGTGTTTAGCCCAGGTTTTTAATGAATATCCACCACCCTACCACTAGAACCACAGCACCACTTCCAGTTCTCTGGTGATTCATTGGAGAAAAGAGTCTCATGGACTAGTACCGGGGCTGGCTTTGAACTGCAATCCTCAGATCTCAGCCTCTTGAGTAGCTGGGATTACAGGTGTGAGTCCGTATCAGTTAAAAGACAAAAAAAGAAATGAAAGCCAGAGGTGGGCTCTGAACAGAAAGAGGCCTTTGTGTGTGGAAGGCTCCTGGGATTAGCAAAGGCCCCGGGCAGCTGGAGAGGAAAGCCAGCACCACTTCCGGTTGTGGCCTTGGTGTGTGGGTTCTCAGGGGAGGCTGTGCGTGCATTCCACGAGCCACGAGACCAAATCTCCTACGCACACATCTCCAGACCTTCCCTGAAATCCATTCCAGTAGACATTTTGCCACTGGGGACAGAATGTGTTCTGTGAAATACTAAATGCTCTGTGAAGCAAAGTGTTATTGAAGACGTTTCTTATTTTATTCATTCTCCTCCTGCCCCTTCCTCTGTGGCTTGCCCTCTGCAGATTAACTTCCTAAGGGACTGTTGTTCCTAAGTACCAGGTAAGAATCATGCTTGGGGCAGAGTGGTTGTGTGTGCGTGTGTGTGCATATGTGTGTGTGCATGCACACACACACACACACACACACACACACACACACACACACACACACACCAATGCAGATGTCTAAGCCAGGTCTTCCAACTTTCCAGGTGCCATGACTCTTTCCTCCCATGCTGCTGCCCTGATGTCTCCTACTCAGTGAACAGGGGTCTAGTCCTCTGGATGCAGCGTTTCTATCCACAGGAGAAATGTCAGCACACTTTCTCTTCACCTCTATCCAGTCATTCTGCCGCACTGTGATCACAGAGGAATCCACAATTCTGCCACGGAACTCTGCTCTGCGTCTCCCAGGCTGAGCGTCTTGGCCTGCGGGAGAGAGGAGACCGTGGTGGGTTGAGGTGGCCCTGGCTGCCTGCGCCTTCCCAGAGCCCTGACTCTTGACCCAGCCACGTCAGCTCTTTCATGTCTGCACTCGGTTGGTGCCACATGGCTGCACATCGCAGACCTTTTGATAAAGGTTGGGGATTTCACATTGGCTCCCTTCAACTCCTTAAAGGGTCATGTCTCACTTAGGAAACAACGTAGCTGGCCATTTGGGGAATTAGATATGTTCCCCACTAGTGGAATGACAAAATTATGCCAGGTTATCTCATTTAGAACCAAAGCATTAGGAGAAATTAGCACGTGTGGGTGGAAATCTTTGTAAAACGCTCGGCACTGGATTACCTTCCTAGCGGGAGCGTGTGGGATGCCTTCATTCTGCTCCTTCTGACTCGGGTCTCTGCAGCCCCGGGCCATTCAACTCCTTTTGTTAAATTGGATTTTATTGTCGGGATAATGGTTAGAGGGGTTACAGTTACATTCATCAGGTAGTGGATGCATTACTTCTTGACCTTGCTGCCCCTTCTCATGTGTTCACCCCTTTCCCCCCCTCCCCCTCCCAGTCCTCTTGTTTTTCCCCTTAAACTCTCCTACACAATGATCTTCTTGAATATGCACGAGACAGGAGAGGCCGCTGGAGCTCTGGCCTGTGGAGTAGGACGTGCTTTGCCCTTCTGTGCCAGCCCCCAGAATTGTACCTCCTCCTGACCCACACTGGGCACCAGTCCCCTCCAGACGTGCTCCGTCCATGCCCCGCAGACTTGTTTATGGTTGCCATCATCCAGAAAAGGGAATTACCAAGCACTTTTCAGGTGTCTGAGATGTGACATTAGACAACGTATGCATGAGGGACAGGGTGAGCCCTGGCCATAGATTGGCCTTGGCACTTTTGCACGTTCAATTGTCACTGTGCTATTTCTCTCAAAAGCATTGAGGCTGGGACAGAGCTCCGTGGTGGAGCATTTTCCTCACTTAGCTGAGGCTTTGGGTTTGATCCTGACCACCACAACATTAAAGAAAAGTAAAAGAGATAGGAAACATGGGCTGGATCGGGCTCTGCCATAGACTCTAGAAGTAAAAACAAGTGGAGACAACAGCCGAGGCATTGCCTTCTGGTAAGGACGAGAGAAGCCTAACAACAAAGCGTGGAGCACGTCGGGCAGTTCAGGTGATGTGGGAAGCGTGACTCAGGATGAGGTTGAGGCGGTGTCTGGAGTCAGGGGAATGGAACAAGGAAAGGGGATTTGAGCCGAGGTGTAGCCAGCTGAGGAAGCCAGGGCCCTGGGGAGCTGACCACCAAGGAGGGAGGGCCAGGGTCCTGGGGAGCAAGGGTAAGAGTGATGGGTTCGTGATTGTTTATGGACAGCTGACATATCAGAGATTTTTCTGGGAGTAGAGAGCACAGAGGTCCTCCAGTGGCTGCTCTGCATCCCCAAAGGTTGCAAAGGGTTAGACGGCTTCGGGAGGACAGTTCTAAGCTGAAGACTTGCTTTAAAGCCAGAGCCGTGAGGACGTGAACTCGGCCCCTCAGTCTCTGGACTTGCGCAGGCAGTTTTGGCAGAGGCTGTGAAGCGAGTCAAGATGGCTGGACCCAAATGATGTCCTCTGATGATGCAATTTATACATTTCTTCTCCATTTTTCCCCTGTGCACACAATTGATATGCATTTATAGAGTCGTGATTATAATTACATCATATGGTATGTAAAAATTTTCCCGATGGGGCTTGTTATTTATGTTAAAGCTTAATTCTTCTTTTACCACATGTGCTCTGTAGTGATACTTGTGTTTAAAACTCAAGTCCAGAAAAAGAAATATCACTACCCAGACCTCCGTTGACTGCAAGCTGTAATGAACATTTTTCTTACCATGTAAGATATGTTTCTGGAATTCAGTCTACTCTTAGCTAAGTACCCATTTGGAGGAATTAAAAAAGTGGTACAATTTTACATGTGCTCAAGACCTCTAAACAGCTCTTAGGCCATTGTCAGCTGTCAGCCTACCATAATTACTACGTGCCACAGTCAGATTGCAGAATCGTCAGAATGACTAATGCATAGATAGTAATTTATTGGATACATTTTAAAGCAATACATGTGCAAGCTTATGTAGACAAAAAAACTGATATCTTCACTATATTATTTGCAAATTCCACAGGATGCCTTATGTACTATGAACTGATTATTTAAAGATATAGTAATGATAATAGGAACAATAACATCCACTGCGCTACCTATATTCTTCAATGATGTTTTAAAATGTCTAACCTAGGCCTCTCTGCTACATCTGTAAGCTGGCCCTCTGAAGTGGCTCCTTAGTGCTAATAGAAATAGTATTTTATCCAGTCTTGAAGGTGCAGCTGGCTGCAGGAGATGCTGCTCAGAGAGAGAAGATGGAGTTCAGAAACTGCCTTGTATCTCAAGGGGGATGCTCACCCCACAAGGCAAATCCTGCCTCTGCCAGTGGACTTTCTGTGGCTACATGATGCCCGAGGCGAGGTGATTTGTGAAGGAAAGAGGGGGAGCCTGGTAAACTCAAGATTGGGCAGCTGTGTCAGGGTGGGGTGCCTGGTTTTGTAACAGCCCGCATGCTCTCGTGGTGACTAATCTCGTCTCTCCAGCTCCGACCGAATCTGCACCGTGATGCTGTCGAGCATCTTGCATGGTGACCTGTTCACCTCCCACTCGGTTGTGCCTCGTGTAGGTTCTGCCACCTCATCCTGTCACCATGGAGATGCCAAAAACCCAGCTCCCGCCCAAACCTTCAGTGGATAAACCACACAAACCACAGCAGCGTCCCTGGGCTGTGGACGGAGCTGTTCACAAATGCTGGCATGCTGACTTCCTGGCCTCCCAGGTTTGGGGATTTGTCTATCTGTCCCCACACAGGAGAGACCAAGGGATGATCAGGCTAAGAGTTACCAAAAAATCCCAGAAAAATGTGCCATCTTGCAAGGAAAGGTCTCAGTTCCCAGCTTTTGGATTCAGAACGAAGTCATCTGCCTTGGCTTCAAGATGAGAATGGTGCTGTGACCATCTCTCGGGCTGGGGTGGTGAGGAGAGTGTGCCAGCAGCTGCAGTGGGTGGCGAGGCGGTGAGGAGAGTGCCAGCAGCTGCAGCGGCACCAGTGGGCTCTTTCCATCATTTTCTTTCGTGAGGAGCGGTAGACATGCTGGGGAAATGAATGAAAGGTGAGTCCAGAACGAGGACTACTCTTCTCCATGCCAGGTGCCTGAGACCCTGTTCCTCCACGGGCAAGACTAGATGTGAGAAAGGATGGAAAAGTGGCCAGGTTCAACTCCGGAACAGCAGAGCGGCGGTTAAATCTGAAGTCAGTCAGTGTCTTGAATCCCCGTCTTGATTAGCCCTCCAGGGCTCCTGTAACATCCTCCACAGGCCTGGACTAGGGGCACGGGGCAGCCCTCCCTGCCACACTCTGCCGGCCACTCCGCTGTGTGCCTGCAAGTCATTTGCAAAATTACCTTTAATCTTGACTTCTGTACATGTTTATATCTTGACATATCACTTTTCTGCATACTAACTGATTTATTTATATTTTTTCCCTTTCTGGCCTTTTGGCAATGCAAATTGGTTCTTGCCAGGGCAATCTGACACATACTTTGTAAAGGAATGGATACCAAGGCACACATATTTCAACAATATTTGATAATCACCGTCTGTTTTTTCTTCTTTTTCTTTTCCTTTTTAGGCTTTGGCTGCTCTCTATTTTTCTTGAAGCCAAATGTCAGCCTTCTGGTGACCATGCTGTACTCCCGCTCGTTCCTTATGTTGCCGTGACTTTGGATAACATTCCTGAGCAGAGGCATTAACTGGTGCAGTGAGGCTAGGTTTGAGCTTATTTTAATTACACAGCATGTGACTCAGGCTGACTGCTCACGAACACAGAAGATAGTTATTGCTAATGGTTTCAGTAAAAGTTATATGCTGTATAATTTTACCACTGTAGAAACTTCTGAATCCTCCCAAGAGCTTGAGATAATAGGACCAGAGCTATTTTTCTTTCTCTATGTGAAAGCTGCTTTATAGTTCTATGCAGTTGCTTATACATTATTTAATTTCATCGTAGATGTTAGGATTTCTAAGCCTGCCCTTCCCCTCTTTGCATTTATTTTCCTGCTGGAGCAAATCTGAAGAGTCGCATCATTCCGTCTGTGCTAACGCCAGGGATTATTACCTGGGTCCAGAAGAAAGAGCTACCCCACCACCCCAACCCTGTCAGCATTTGGAGCTGTCTGGGTATTTCCTGGATGCCGCGTCTTCTCAAGTGCTTTGCACAACCTTGTTTCCACACCCACGATGGCAGCCTCTCCTCCCACCCTGCACAGCTCACAGAAACCCAGGCACGGGGATGCCTTAGCTTGCTATGCAAACTCACTCCTCCCCAGAGAATGCAGCACACAGAAGACCTGTGCTGAAAATAACAGTAATTAGGACAATGTCATGCTTGAATTCTTCTGGCATATTTCGTATCTTTTAGCATTGATTGTTGAGAGTTGTTTAAGTCACTTATGTGCTCCTAGACTGATTCCTTATCTCACAAATAATAGAACGGATATTATTATTTATTATATACGGCTCGATCCATCATCTATTTATATCTATCTATCTATCTATCTATCTATCTATCTATCTATCTATCTATCTTCTACTTTAAAATGATTTGAGAAGTGACACGTGCTAGTTCTCTTTTGCTCTCGGCTCTCTCATCTTCTTGGTCACTGACCCAGGTCCTGTCGCCTGGTGTCGTGGGCAGGTAGGCTTCTCCATGCAGGGGGGCTGTCTAGGTGGTGAGATGTGATGCTTAGCAACAGCTAGATGACGTGGAAATTTACAGCTTCTTCTAAAATACCTTACAGTCTGATGTGCTCTGTGGAATTTTAAGCAACGCTATTTTTATGATAGTGGTGCAAAATAGAATATACTGGAACTTCTGTGCTCACAGGACTCAGGCGTACACCTGCAGTCCACCCAGGAAGAACTTTGCAGTAAGTCTCTGATGGTGACAGAAGTCCCAAACCTCCTCTCCTCTTGAAGACAGTGACGTGTGAAGGCCACAGAGCTGTCACTTCATAGGTTAATTAAGCAACAACTTCCTACTGAATACCTACTTTTGGATCTAATGGCCTCCAAAAGCTTCTTAGCCAAAATATACAGGGGGAAATACTATAGAGGCCAGACAGATACTTGGCTAGTAACTAAAATTTGTGTTGATGGAGTTGGTCAGTTTTGAACTTTCGTAACTTACGGTGGCTTCTATTTTAATTTCAGGTAAATATTCATATTTGTATCTATTTATATTTACAACTTACATATACGTAAAACTTATTTATGACGTTGTTTTCTTTGTTAATGCCAATCCCTACATTCAGGAGAAGAACCCAGCCCAATGTCCCTCTCCACTGTGACAGTGTGTGACACAATCACATCATTTCTCACCCCCACTGCCAGGTTTTCCTGTTTGGTCTTAGGCTAACATGTGTGATCCTGCTGGCACAACTTTCCACATTTCTCTCTTACATAGAGTGTCTGCAAGGTTACTGAAGAGACGATGGCTTTGGGATCTTTTGGAGAGTTGGCAGTGAGAGCAGAGATGGGGCTGGCTGCTGCGGGTCCCTGGCTTGACACAGCTGGGAGCTGTGGGCCCTGGGCCTGTGCCCCACCCGGGCCCGGGGCTCTGCGCTGCGGTGGTGATTCTGTGCTTGGCCATTCTCTGTGGGCAGGTGAGGCAGCAAGAACCAGCCTCAGTGCAGGCATTCACACAACCCACGGCCTGGCTCCTGCTTCCTTTTAGTGCTCGTTTAAGTCATGCAATGAGTTATAATTGTGATGTGTCATACACCTATGTGTAATTGACTAAGAACGGTTGCATGCTATGTTTTTTGGCGTACAATGTTCTTCAGGCTTGAGATCTCTTTCTTCTGTTTGGTTGGCTTGTTCCTTTTTATTGTTACCTTTTTAGTGGTTGTGTAAGGGGTTTGCCATTCGGCAAAAACAGTTTACGAATACAAAGCATTTTGGTCACAGTCACCCCTCTCTTCGCCCCATCATTCCCAGCCCCAACCCTGTGTCTGAATCAGAACCAGGCTGCATGTAGCTGACGACACTGAGTTAGGATCTCTACACTTCACGTCACAATAGTCACAAGAGATACAAAGACATTGGACTAGGGTGGCTCAGCATGCAAGTACTCAACTTCTTCTCGCTGTAAAATGAAGAGAAGATCACGCGGCCTGGCCTTTAGCGGCAGTCCAACCTTTCCATTCCGCACACAACTCTGCTATTACCTCCTTTCCACAACATTGACAACATTGCCTTAGCCAATATCAGTGACATTTGAAGTAAATAGGTGTATTTTATCTGCAATGTAAGTCCTAATATTCTGTTTGAATTACATAGGAGTCTCTCAAGATAAGCAATCATGTCTATAATCAGCAATATACGATTATTTGATGACTTACTACGTTAGGGTACATATTTTAACTAGGTATCTGAAAAGAAGCTCGAATTGATGCTTGGAAATTGATTTTTTAAAAAAGAAATCTTATGACAAGATAACCATTATCAACTCTGCACCAGGTTTATGGGAGACCAGGTGGCTGCTTTTCTGGTCATGATTTCATTGTAATATTTATCACCACTCACTGGGAAAGATCCCAGATGTATTTTTGGTTGGGGGGGGGACCAGGGGGATTGGTCATGGGGCTTGAACTCTGGGCCTGGGCGCTGTCCCTGAGCTCTTCAGCTCAAGGTTATCACTCACTCAGCCATTTGAGCTACAGCACCACTTCTTGTTTTCTGGGTTTTACAGGCTTTTTGTGCCCGCTGGTTTAAACCATGATCCTCAGATCTCAGCCCCCTGAGAAGCCAGGATTTCGGGTGTGAGCCACCGGTGCCTGGCCCTGATGTAGTTTTTTTTTAAAACATGGTTCATATGGAAACCTAAGAAAGATGCTGTACCTGGAGCTTCCTGACAGAGGTGTTGAGAGAACAGTGTCTAGTGATTATTCTTGAATAACCTGGCTTAGAAAGAAAAGGCAAGATGACTATTTGATGTCAGAGGAGATGAGAAAAGAATATCCTAGGCTTTACCACTGTAAAAACCTTGAAAGGAAGGTTTGTGCGGACACAGAAGCTGGGTGAGTGCAGGGACACCTGGCCTCTTCTTCCTGGTGGTGAGGGCTGGCTCGTACCCCAGCCACCAACCGCAATGTCAGGTTTGGTTTCCAGTCGGGTGGTTCTCAAGGAAGAGGAAGAGGAGTGAGAACAACTGGCTGTTGTTCTCATTGTGTTTGGTCTTTTTAGGGGCGGCAAGAGGGGTGCAGGGAAGGAGGAATGATGATCAAATGCAACCACAGCATTCAGGGTACACTATGAGGAAAAGGAACTGCACAGCTTCAGGCAAGGGTGGGAGGGGACCTAGCAGAGAGTGAAGGTGACATTGTCCCTAAAAGAAACGTACTCAGCATGGGATGCACTCTTTAGCAGAGCTTTTGACCTCACTTAAGGGCGGCTGGAAATGATCTTCACTCTGACTATAGAAAGTTCCCCCAGTCAGAACTGTGAATATTGGACATTTTAATATCTCGCAAAAGGATCAGCTGTCCTTAGCGTAGTAGGTACAAAATGTGCATGCACCCAGGAAATGAATGGACCATGTGACTGGATGTGGCCATCACCTCTCACCTCAGACTGATCTGAAAATGGCCTGAATTTCTGCCATCAGCCCACTAGCTGAAGAGAGGGGCCATGTAAGACCCCCAGGGACAGAGCCTTAGAAAAGAAATGGCTTCATCCTAATTCCACTTCCTCCTACAAAAGCTTCGAACATGGGAAGTCAGCCGACGCCAAGATCTACTGGGGAGTTAAAGGACTTCCTTTCCATAAATACTTTTCTGTCCATCCATCTCTTTTCGTGAAATCCCTACAGAAATATAATTTCACTTCCCCTCTCCATCTTTACTCTTTCAGTACAGTAGCACAAGAACTTTGACTTTTGTTTCTAATCGGATCTCCCACTTGATGCCATTCTCCTGAAATCTAAAGAACTCTAGTCGGGGAGCACTTTTGATCTCTTACTGTCCCTGGTCCAGCTTGGAACTGGTGTCTCATAGCCCCAGATGCTCAGTGCTTCTGCTGGTTAGGTCACGTGTTATTTCTTTCTGCCTCACAGAAGGACCCGATTGTTTGTTGGCATGTGCCGAAATATCACTGATTTTGTAACTATGAGGATGCAGATACCCATTTGGCATTATCTTCTCTTGTGTGTAAACACAGGCCAAGCACTTCTCCGTATGTGTGGAGTGGTGCTTCAAATAAATTCCTCAAATACTTTTTGAAAGAGTGCACGTATTACCACTAAGATACAGAGCCGTATGGGAATCAGGAGTGAACTTGATGTCTGAGAGGAGACAAGAAACCCAAGGTAACAGACATCTAAAAGCTCACCTAAAATGCAACAGTGTGTCCTCATGGTCGATGGTGCCATGCAGACAGCTGACATTTCCATGTGGTGATCACAGTTTTGGCCCTTTTGTCACATGAAATACAAAAATGCCTCACATAAGAATTAGCTTGTTCACAAATGGTTAATAAGACATTTGGCACTTAACCAAAAGAGTGACTGATTTTCAGTTTTAGCACGTTAGGTTGCATGTCATGGCGGTGGCGGGTGAGTGTCAGCCAGCTGGGCTCGGTGAGCTCACGAGCATCTGTGTCGTACCCTGGTGGCCTTGTGTGCTGGCCTAGAGAGGTCAGGACTCACACATGGTTTGTGCATTGCTCAGGCTGGCACAATCCCTCCCCACGGCCAGCGGAGATGTGTGCGGGCTACCCGACGCTGACTCTGCGAGACCCTGCGGAGGGCAGGTGGAGTGCTTATGCACACATGGCTGGGCTTGCAAGGGCCTTGTTTTGCTGATGTGAAGGGCAGATGGATACACACAGGGCCACTTGGTAGGCAAGTACATATTGAACATGGTTTGAACAGTTATATGGTATTTAGAGGAACAGAGTTCATGTTCCTTGATTAACATCAGCAAACATTACTCTGCATTTTAAAATTAGTGTGCGGGGTTGTTTGTGTGTCAGCGTTATTGTGTTCATGTGTGGCAAACGGCTGTGTGCAGTCAGCCACACATTGTCCTCTCTACTGGGACTCCACTAGGAAAGAAATACAAGACCGGAGGACAACGTCCATAGAGGCTCCTCCTCCATGTCTGCTCCCCACCAGTAGTTCCTCTTCCCAGCATTCTCCCCTAGCTGCTCCTCCTTCCCAGTGCTCCCTCCCAGCCTCTCCTCCATCCAAAGGGCTCCCTCCTAGCCTCTCCTCCGTCCAGAGGGCTCCCTCCCAGCCTCTCCTCCGTCCAGAGGGCTCCCTCCCAGCCTCTCCTCCGTCCAGAGGGCTCCCTCCCAGCCTCTCCTCCGTCCAGAGGGCTCCCTCCCAGCCTCTCCTCCGTCCAGAGGGCTCCCTCCCAGCCACTCCTCTTTCCAGAGTGCTCCCTCCCAGCCAGTCCTCCTTCATGTTTGCTCTCTCCCTGTCAACAAGTCTCATCTTCCCCCTCATGCCTCCAGCCTGAAGTTGTGTTGCCAAGGCAAACGACAATTACATGTATGTTAAAGGTTTACATAATCTGAATTTTTCTAAGGCTCAACCACTGGATGTCTCGTCACCACTGTCGACTGTAAGCTATAATTCTTTTCCTCTCTTTGTAAAGCAACTTTCTACTGCTGACAACATTTACCAAGCTTGTGAATAAATCAAGTGACAATGATGTGGAATCAACAGGCCTTGTGGATAAATAGCAAAACAACTAAGCATTTTAGATGTTTCCAACCAAACAACAGTGGGCTTAGACACTGTGGAAATATGTTGTATTTTGATTTGCATTTATCTTCCAAAGTTAGTACAACCTGCTTGAAATGTCGAGGCTTCTGATCAGTTCTTTCAGCTCTCTGGCTTAGAAGAATTTATGATAAAAATCTGAGAAAATGTATTGCCAAAGACTACTATTCCTAAAATACTTTACTCTCAAATATTTAACAGAAAGTCTTTAGGTTTAAAGCACAATTCTGTTATCTAGACTCACCCGAAATCCTGTCTTTGTTTTATTGGCATTATGTTTCAATGACTTTCCCCTTTTTTACATAGGAGGTTGCAGTAAGTAGAGAGGAGGCCTGGACAGCGAGGAAGATGGGACCATGGAAATGCAGAGCTGCGCTCTGGACCCCTCTGTGGGCCAATCCCACCCTAGAGCTGAGTTTCAGGAATGGAGAGCCTGGCACTGGGTACTGACGCCTTCTCCCGGAGTGTCTTTGCTCACTCTTGCCATTCGATTTGTCCCCACCCCTACTTTTCACTGGTGATGGTGAGATGAGCAAACAGAAGAGTGCGCATTCCTTGGGGCATTAGTGTGAACACACTGAGAACTTGAGTTAATGACATAAGCAAACAGGGAACAGGCTGAGGGAGCGAGTGGTCTCTGTTCATGGAGTGGGACTGGGAAAGCCTGGGAATGATTCTCCCTGAGTGCCCAGGGTGCCCGGGCAAGGGGGTAGCACCAGTCAGCACTCAGTTCTCAGGGCAGCAGGCATCTGAAGACGATGGTGTGTAGGCCAGCAGACGTCACACCCCCAGGCCCAGGAAGCAGCTTCCAGGGGCCAGGGGCCAGGCGCACCGACACAAGCTGTCTTCTTCCTGAGGGCCTTCAGGTTACAGCCCGGTTCTGAAGGTGCTGGGCTGTGAGTGGAAGGTGTCCCTTTTGCATTTCACTTTTCTATTCTATGCAGGCAACCGTGGATTTTTCATATGCAGTTTCTGGTATTCACAGTGCAGACCTGGGTCTGCTTTTTGCATTTGGAAGGTTGATGTCTGGCCATGTGCATGCTGGACGACGCTCAGCATGTCGTGGTCGCTCGGAGTTGACAAAGTCCTCTTCATGCGGCACCTGCCACATCTACCATGTTGTTAGGGGGATTGGTAATGGTTTTCAGGACAGGACAAATGCCATCAGCAGAGTGCAAAAAATTCTTTCACTTTTGTTTATTTCGAAAGATGTTTTGAAGCAGATAATTGGATTGAGATTTTCTTTTCTTAGAGAGAAGCAAGAATATTGATCAGTCAGAAGCTATCTCTTATTTAAAGTGAGTTCTTCCACATCTCGGAAATGGTGCAGTCCTGCGGGAAGCCTGTAATTGAGCTCTGGGGAGTTGTGGGCCCAGGCCTGTAGGGAGCATTTAGACACTGCACACCTTTCCTGGAAGCAACAAGATTTCTAACACGAATCGGGTTATTGAGCCATAGGATATTCTTAGAGGGCTGTCATTTCTGCAACATTTCTGGTTTTGGTCTCTCTGGCTGAGAAGATTGGTGTATGTCATGAATGTTTAGGAAATGAATAAAATGTTAAAACCTGTGTTAGGTGAAATCTCAGCACTGAACGCTTGCTCGATAGAGCTGTCAGCTCGGAAGCTCGCGTGGACTCCTCCAGGGCCCAGATTTCCAGCTGTGGGCAGCTGACCTCCACTGACAGCACAGCAGCCCCCGGATTACGATGTAGCAACGATGTCGGCCAGCTGTTGTTCATGTACACTCAGTTCAGTGGACAACTGATGATTTCAATGACAAAAGCCCAGAAGAAAACTGAATGAGAAAAAATGAAGACAGGTCATCTTTAAAAGATGCAGCAATGTAGAGGTGATCTTGGCCAAGCCATCTTGACACCCTCTGCGTGGGCTCTGGCCTGCCGGGTGGTGTGGATCCTGGCTTCGGTTTTCATTTGTCAATCCTTGCTGGCATATCTACCCGGAAGGCTACTGGAACCTCCTCGGTGTCCCCAGGAGGTGTGCCGTGGAGGAACTCAGGTGGATCTGGCCCGAGGCTGGTCAGACACCAGTGGTGGACACTGCCTGGCAGGCCTGGCACTGCTCTGTGTCCACGGTGCATGTCTTCGTCTGTGGCCGGCCAAGCCCGAGGCCACATTCTCGTCCTGGCTCCTTCCCAGCGCTGTGGTCTCTTGCTTCTGGGATGCAGGGTAGTAGGCAGGGTGGGTGACCCACACCCCCGCTGGACTGCGGCTTTGATGGACTTACACCAGACAAGAAGCCCAGGGCAGAGCATGCTGGCTGACCCTCTCCCCTCCCCTCCCCCTCCACTCTTCCACTGCCCCTCCAGTCCCTTTCCTCTCCCCCTCCACTCCCTCTCCACTCTTCCACTCTCTCCACTTCCTCTCATCTCCCTATCCACTCCCTCTCCACTCTTCCACTCCCTGTCCTCTCCCCCTCCACTCCCTCTCCATTCTTCCATTCTCCCTCCACTTCCCCTCATCTCCTCATCCACTCCCCCTCCACTTCTCCCATCTCCCCCATCCCCCCAATACTTCCTCCACTCTCTCCACTATGCCCACCTCCCTTCCCCTCCCTCCAACCCACCCCCCTCCTGCTCTGGCAGCAGTGGCTCTGGCCGCCTGGTGGAGGCAGTGTGGCTCTCTCCTCAGATTCTGTCTCTAGGAAGGAGCTAGGAGCTGGTCTTTGAAATGCAGCCCAGGTTCTGCTGGCCTGGCCAGAGCCAGAGCCACTGTTTCTGTGGACCTCCCACAGATTAGGAGGCCCTAATCTGAAGAGTATTTTTATTTTATTTTAAATGATATTTTTTCTCATTGCAGGTGTTATATGAAATAAGTACAAATATGGAGGGAGAAGTTTGCGTAAAATTCTAGCTTACTTCTAGTTAAAGTGTAACTTTCCATGCATGGTTGCTACTTCAGGTTAGGGAGGAACTAGTAGTAAAAGGGAATTAACGTTTTAGTTTTGTAGATTACCTTTCTTCCAAGTTTAGGACAGTATCTCCATATGTTTCTTTGATAATGAAGAGGCAAAGGAGCTAAGGATGAAGTAAAATGTGCAAGCTTGAATTTTGTCCACACAGAGTCTCCACTGTGCACTGTCACCCCCACCTGATTATTAGGAAGCCATTGTGTATTTGTCTTAATTTCAGTGAAAAACTAGAATATCTGCCATCCATGTTTAGTTAAAACGTTGCGTATCCCAAAAGCAAACGTGATGGAACTTGCTGTTTGCAGTAAGCTTCCTTTACCCCTCATACTATAGGAAGTGCTGTCAGCACGCTTCGTTGACCATATTTCTCTTTGAAAAGAAACTATCCAGATACAAATGTGAGAAAAAGTCCCTGTCTGTGACCCATGATGTCAATTGCTAGAGAGACTCGCTGTGCTCACAGAAAGTAAGGAAAGAGTGTGCGGTGGAGGATTTCCTGTTTGCGGTCATCTTGCAGCAAGGACCACATGAAGCATGGAGTCTGCTTCCAGGAGAGGAGGCGCCCGGCACCCAGAGTCCAGTGGTGTTCTTATCACTGGACAGATGTGGGCGGGGGACTTCCACAGCTGTGGGACTGACAGTGGACCCCAGGACCTGGGTCAGGAGAGCGCCTGCGCCTGGTGTGTTGTCTGCAGTTTAGTTTGCCATGGCCACACAGTCACCAGATGAAGCTGGAGCTGGGTTAGCAAGAAAGGGGAGGGAGATGGGTAGTGAGTACACGCACAGCTGCCTCTGACACCGGTATAAATAAATGAACAACCCTGGGTTTTTCGCACGACTGCCATGTTTCATAATAAAAAATTTAGCATTTACATAGCCCTTTAAACCTTTCCAAGTGATTTTCCTATCTGTTTCCATAGCTTTATATTAGTTTGTCCCACTTTTGCACTAAATCATGGGAAATATCTGTCACTTCCTATAATGCCGAAACCTGGAATTTTCATTCCAGTGATTAATGATGTGCTTCTCTGTATTTATTCCTGCTATTTATATAATTTCTTTAAGCCAATATCCTTCTGATCATTTCCCCATTGTGAGAATAGATGTTAATTTGATGAAATTTGCTAAGACCTTTTATAAATGCCATACATCCCATTAGGAATTCATTACTCAAGATACAAAACAGAACACATTCTGTGGAGCTTTCAGTAGTCTGTGTGTCGGAGGTGGTGGCTTAACAGTTCTGCCTCAAACCCAGGGCTGTGGCTGCAGCTGCACACATGGCCAGTTCAGTCTACTAGCACAGAAGGGTTTGCCTGGAGGATGGGCACTGAAGGAAGAAAATGAGGGAATCTCTTCACCTTGATTTCTTTAGGATAAGAATCTTTGTGCATTATTTCCCTGATGAGGCTAAATGAAAGGATCTCCAGGCTATGGAAATAAGAGCTTTGTCTTGTGTTATTGTTGTTCTTAATGCACTATGTTATTTCTCTTCTCTTTTGTTGCCCTTTGGTTAATCTCATAGTTACAGTATCTGAGTTTGTTACCTGGCATATTGTATATA
Source organism: Megascapheus bottae (assembly GCF_031878675.1). Classification (NCBI taxonomy): domain Eukaryota; kingdom Metazoa; phylum Chordata; class Mammalia; order Rodentia; family Geomyidae; genus Megascapheus; species Megascapheus bottae. Next base: position 81,924,430 of record NC_143515.1, on the reverse strand, counting down.
CATTTATTTGTTTATTTGAAATAGGAAAGGGAAGGGGGGAAAACAACATGAGGGAAGGAGTTGGGGGGAGGGTAATGGGGACAAAAACATGAGAAGGGGTATCAACGTGTGAGAAGTAATGTACCTACGATCGGATGAATGTAATTGTTACCCCGCTATTAATGACAACTAAGAACAAAATTAAAATTAAGCTGAGAGTTTGTATGTCATTGAAACATATCGTTCCATTTTTATCCCATATTGAGTTGCTCTACCCTATGGAGGCATAAATAAACCTGTAAGTCATGTGGTCTATCCACTCTGCTTTGCTCAGTAGTAGTCATCCAGACCTGAAGACCCATCAGTGTGGCTGTGGCTAAAACCTTGTCTCAGTCACTGGCCACATGCTGCGGGCTCATGTACAGCTACATTACAGTAGAGGAAGTCACTCCACTACAGTATAGGAAGTCAACTACCCTACAGTAGAGAAAGTCAGCTACCCTACAGTACAGGAAGTCAGCTACCCTACAGTACAGGAAGTCAGCTACCCTTTAGTACAGGAAGTCAGCTACCCTACAGGAGAGGAAGTCAGCTACCCTTTAGTACAGGAAGTCAGCTACCCTACAGGAGAGGAAGTCAGCTACCCTACAGTAGAGGAAGTCAGCTACACTACAGTAGAGGAAGTCAGCTACCCTACAGTAGAGGAAGTCAGCTACCCTACAGTAGAGGAAGTCACCTACCCTACAGTACAGGAAGTCAGCTACCCTGCAGTACAGGAAGTCAGCTACCCTACAGTAGAGGAAGTCATCTACCCTACATTAGAGGAAGTCAGCTACCCTACAGTACAGGAAGTCATCTACCCTACAGCACAGGAAGTCAGCTAGCCTACAGTAGAGGAAGTCAGCTACCCTACAGTAGAGGAAGTCAGCTACCCTACAGTACAGGAAGTCAGCTACCATACAGTACAGGAAGTCAGCTACCCTACAGTAGAGGAAGTCAGCTACCCTACAGCACAGGAAGTCAGCTAGCCTACAGTAGAGGAAGTCAACTACCCTACAGTACAGGAAGTCAGCTACACTACAGCACAGGAAGTCAGCTACCCTACAGTACAGGAAGTCAGCTACCCTACAGTACAGGAAGTCAACTACCCTACAGTACAGGAAGTCAGCTACCCTACAGTACAGGAAGTCAGCTAGCCTACAGTACAGGAAGTCAGCTGCGCTACAGTACAGGAAGTCAGCTACCCTACAGTACAGGAAGTCAGCTAGCCTACAGTAGAGGAAGTCAGCTCCCCTACAGTACAGGAAGTCAGCTACCCTACAGCACAGGAAGTCAGCTAGCCTGCAGTAGAGGAAGTCAGCTACCCTACAGCACAGGATGTCAGCTACCCTACAGTACAAGAAGTCAACTACCCTACAGTAGAGGAAGTCAGCTACCCTACAATACAGGAAGTCAGCTACCCTACAGTACAGGAAGTCAGCTACCCTACAATAGAGGAAGTCAGCTATCCTACAGGAGAGGAAGTCAGCTACCCTACAGTAGAGGAAGTCAGGACCCTACAGTACAGGAAGTCAGCTACGCTAAAGTAGAGGAAGTCAGCTACCCTACAGTAGAGGATGTCAGCTACCCTAGAGTAGAGGAAGTCAGCTACCCTAGAGTAGAGGAAGTCAGCTACCCTTTAGTACAGGAAGTCAGCTACCCTACAGGAGAGGAAGTCAGCTACCCTACAGTAGAGGAAGTCAGCAACCCTACAGTAGAGGAAGTCAGGTACCCTACAGTATAGGAAGTCAGCTACCATACAGTAGAGGAAGTCAGCTACCCTACAGTAGAGGAAGTCAGCTATCCTACAGTAGAGGAAGTCAGCTACCCTACAGTAGAGGAAGTCAGCTATCCTACAGCACAGGAAGTCAGCTACCCTACAATAGAGGAAGTCACTCCACTACAGTACAGGAAGTCAGCTACCCAACAGTACAGGAAGTCAACTACCCTACAGTACAGGAAGTCAGCTACCCTACAGTACAGGAAGTCACTCCACTACAGTACAGGAAGTCACCTACCCTACAGCACAGGAAGTCAGCTACCCTACAGTAGAGGAAGTCAGCTACCCTACAGCACAGTAAGTCAGCTACCCTACAATAGAAGAAGTCAGCTATCCTACAGTACAGGAAGTCAGCTACTCTACATCACAGGAAGTCAGATAGCCTACAGTAGAGGAAGTCACTCCCCAAGAGTAGAGAAAGTCAGCTACCCTACAGTACAGGAAGTCAGCTACCGTACAGTACAGGAAGTCAGCTACCCTAGAGTAGAGGAAGTCAGCTGGCCTACAGCACAGGAAGTCAGTTATCCTACAGCACAGGAAGTCACCTACCCTACAGTACAGGAAGTCAGATAGCCTACAGTAGAGGAAGTCAGCTACCCTACAGTAGAGGAAGTCAGCTACCCTACAGTAGAGGAAGTCAGCTACCCTACAGTAGAGGAAGTCAGCTACCCTACAGTAGAGGAAGTCAGCTACCCTACATCACAGGAAGTCAGCTAGCCTACAGTAGAGGAAATCAGCTATCCTACAGTAGAGGAAGTCACTCCCCAAGAGTAGAGAAAGTCAGCTACCCTACAGTACAGGAAGTCAGCTACCCTACAGCACAGGAAGTCAGCTACCCTACAGGACAGGAAGTCAAGTACCCTACCTTACAGGAAGTCACTCCGCTACAGTACAGGAAGTCAGCCACCCTACACTACAGGAAGTCAGCTACCCTACAATACAGGAAGTCAACTACCCTACAGTACAGGAAGTCAGCTACCCTACAGTACAGGAAGTCAGCTACCCTACAGGAGATGAAGTCAGCTACCCTAGAGTACGGGAAGTCAGCTATCCTACAGTAGAGGAAGTCAGATAGCCTTCAGTACAGGAAGTCAGCTATCCTACAGTAGAGGAAGTCAGCTAGCCTACAGTAGAGGTAATCAGCTACCGTACAGTACAGGAAGTCAGCTATGCTACAGTACAGGAAGTCAGCTACCCTACAGTAGAGGAAGTCAGCTACCCTACAGCAGAGGAAGTCAGCTACCCTAGAGAACAGGAAGTCAACTACCCTACAGTAGAGGAAGTCAGCTAACCTACAGTACAGGAAGTCAGCTACCCTACAGTACAGGAAGTCAGCTAACCTACAGTACAGGAAGTCAGCTACCCTACAGTACAGGAAGTCAGCTACCCTACAGTACAGGAAGTCAGCTATCCTACAGTACATGAAGTAAGCTACCCTACAGTACAGGAAGTCAGCTACCCTACAGTAGTGGAAGTCAGCTACCCTACAGCACAGGAAGTCAGCTCCCCTACAGTACAGGAAGTCAGCTACCCTACAGTACAGGAAGTCAGCTCCCCCACAGTACAGGAAGTCAGCTATCCTACAGTAGAGGAAGTCAGCTACCCTACAGTGGAGGAAGTCAGCTACCCTACAGTAGAGGAAGTCAGCTACCCTACAGTGGAGGAAGTCAGCTACCCTACAGTGGAGGAAGTCAGCTACCCTACAATACAGGAAGTCATCTACCCTACAGTACAGGAAGTCAGCTACCCTACAGTACAGGAAGTCAGCTACCCTACAGTAGAGGAAGTCAGCTACCCTACAGTGGAGGAAGTCAGCTACCCTACATTAGAGGAAGTCAGCTACCCTACAGTGGAGGAAGTCAGCTACCCTACAGTGGAGGAAGTCAGCTACCCTACAGTGGAGGAAGTCAGCTACCCTACAGTGGAGGAAGTCAGCTACCCTACAGTGGAGGAAGTCAGCTACCCTACATTAGAGGAAGTCAGCTACCCTACAGTAGAGGAAGTCAGCTACCCTGCAGTAGAGGAAGTCATCTACCCTACAATACAGGAAGTCATCTACCCTACAGTACAGGAAGTCAGCTACCCTACAGTAGAGGAAGTCAGCTACCCTACAGTACAGGAAGTCAGCTACCCTACAGTAGAGGAAGTCAGCTACCCTACAGTGGAGGAAGTCAGCTACCCTACAGTAGAGGAAGTCAGCTACCCTACAGTGGAGGAAGTCAGCTACCCTACAGTGGAGGAAGTCAGCTACCCTACATTAGAGGAAGTCAGCTACCCTACATTAGAGGAAGTCAGCTACCCTACAGTACAGGAAGTCAGCTACCCTACAGTAGAGGAAGTCAGCTACCCTACAGTACAGGAAGTCAGCTATCCTACAGTAGAGGAAGTCAGCTACCCTACAGTGGAGGAAGTCAGCTACCCTACAGTAGAGGAAGTCAGCTACCCTACAGTGGAGGAAGTCAGCTACCCTACAGTGGAGGAAGTCAGCTACCCTACATTAGAGGAAGTCAGCTACCCTACAGTAGAGGAAGTCAGCTACCCTGCAGTAGAGGAAGTCATCTACCCTACAATACAGGAAGTCATCTACCCTACAGTACAGGAAGTCAGCTACCCTACAGTAGAGGAAGTCAGCTACCCTAGAATAGAGGAAGTCAGCTACCCTACAGTAGAGGAAGTCACTCCCCTACAGTACAGGTAGTCAGCTACCATACAGTAGAGGAAGTCAGCTACCCTACAGTAGAGGAAGTCATCTACCCTACAATACAGGAAGTCATCTACCCTACAGTACAGGAAGTCAGCTACCCTACAGTAGAGGAAGTCAGCTACCCTAGAATAGAGGAAGTCAGCTACCCTACAGTAGAGGAAGTCACTCCCCTACAGTACAGGTAGTCAGCTACCATACAGTAGAGGAAGTCAGCTACCCTACAGTAAAGGAAGTCACTCCCCTACAGTACAGGAAGTCAGCTACCCTACAGTAGAGGAAGTCAGCTACCCTACAGCACAGGAAGTCAGCTACCCTACAGGACAGGAAGTCAAGTACCCTACCTTACAGGAAGTCACTCCGCTACAGTACAGGAAGTCAGCCACCCTACACTACAGGAAATCAGCCACCCTACAATACAGGAAGTCAACTACCCTACAGTACAGGAAGTCAGCTACCCTACAGTACAGGAAGTCAGCTACCCTACAGGAGATGAAGTCAGCTACCCTAGAGTACCGGAAGTCAGCTATCCTACAGTAGAGGAAGTCAGATAGCCTTCAGTACAGGAAGTCAGCTATCCTACAGTAGAGGAAGTCAGCTAGCCTACAGTACAGGTAATCAGCTACCGTACAGTACAGGAAGTCAGCTACGCTACAGTACAGGAAGTCAGCTACCCTACAGTAGAGGAAGTCAGCTACCCTACAGCAGAGGAAGTCAGCTACCCTAGAGAACAGGAAGTCAACTACCCTACAGTAGAGGAAGTCAGCTAACCTACAGTACAGGAAGTCAGCTACCCTACAGTACAGGAAGTCAGCTACCCTACAGTACAGGAAGTCAGCTACCGTACAGTACAGGAAGTCAGCTACCCTACAGTACAGGAAGTCACCTACCCTATAGCACAGGAAGTCATCTCCCCTACAGTACAGGAAGTCAGCTACCCTACAGTACAGGAAGTCACCTACCCTACAGTACAGGAAGTCAGCTCCCCTACAGTATAGGAAGACAGCTATCCTAGAGTACAGGAAGACAGCTACCCTACAGTAGAGGAAGTCAACTACCCTACAGTATAGGAAGTCAGCTACCCTACAGTACAGGAAGTCAGCTACCCTACAGTATAGGAAGTCGCTCCCCTACAGTACAGGAAGTCAGCTACACTACAGTACAGGAAGTCAGCTACCCAACAGTACAGGATGTCAGCTACACTACAGTATAGGAAGTCAGCTACCCTACAGTACAGGAAGTCAGCTACCCTACAGTACGGGAAGTCAGCTACCCTACAGCACCAGAAGTCAACTACCCTACAGTACAGGAAGTCAGCTACCCTACAGTACAGGAAGTCAGCTACCCTACAGTACAAGAAGTCAGCTCCACTACAGTAGAGGAAGTAAGCTACCCTACAGTACAATAAGCCACTCCCCTAGAGTGCAGGAAGTCAGGTACCCTATAGTAGAGGAAGTCACTCCCCTACAGCACAGGAAGTCAGCTAGACTACAGTAGAGGAAGTGAGCTACCCTACAGTACAGGAAGTCAGCTACCCTACAGTACAGGAAGTCAGCTATCCTACAGTACATGAAGTGAGCTACCCTACAGTACAGGAAGTCAGCTACCCTACATTAGTGGAAGTCAGCTACCCTACAGCACAGGAAGTCAGCTCCCCTACAGTACAGGAAGTCAGCTACCCTACAGTACAGGAAGTCAGCTCCCCTACAGTACAGGAAGTCAGCTATCCTACAGTAGAGGAAGTCAGCTACCCTAGAGTGGAGGAAGTCAGCTACCCTACAGTAGAGGAAGTCAGCTACCCTACAGTGGAGGAAGTCAGCTACCCTACAGTGGAGGAATTCAGCTACCCTACATTACAGGAAGTCAGCTATCCTACAGTAGAGGAAGTCAGCTACCCTGCAGTAGAGGAAGTCATCTACCCTACAATACAGGAAGTCATCTACCCTACAGTACAGGAAGTCAGCTACCCTACAGTAGAGGAAGTCAGCTACCCTAGAATAGTGGAAGTCAGCTACCCTACAGTAGAGGAAGTCACTCCCCTACAGTACAGGTAGTCAGCTACCATACAGTAGAGGAAGTCAGCTACCCTACAGTAGAGGAAGTCATCTACCCTACAATACAGGAAGTCATCTACCCTACAGTACAGGAAGTCAGCTACCCTACAGTAGAGGAAGTCAGCTACCCTAGAATAGAGGAAGTCAGCTACCCTACAGTAGAGGAAGTCACTCCCCTACAGTACAGATAGTCAGCTACCATACAGTAGAGGAAGTCAGCTACCCTACAGTAAAGGAAGTCACTCTCCTACAGTACAGGAAGTCAGCTACCCTACAGTAGAGGAAGTCAGCTACCCTACAGTAAAGGAAGTCACTCCCCTACAGTACAGGAAGTTAGCTAACCTACAGTAGAGGAAGTCAGCTACCCTACAGCACAGGAAGTCAGCTACCCTACAGTACAGGAAGTCAGCTAGCCTACAGAACAGGAAGTCAGCTACCCTGCAGCACAGGAAGTCAGCTACCCTACAGGACAGGAAGTCAAGTACCCTACCTTACAGGAAGTCACTCCGCTACAGTACAGGAAGTCAGCCACCCTACACTACAGGAAGTCAGCTACCCTACAATACAGGAAGTCAACTACCCTACAGTACAGGAAGTCAGCTACCCTACAGTACAGGAAGTCAGCTACCCTACAGGAGATGAAGTCAGCTACCCTAGAGTACCGGAAGTCAGCTATCCTACAGTAGAGGAAGTCAGATAGCCTTCAGTACAGGAAGTCAGCTATCCTACAGTAGAGGAAGTCAGCTAGCCTACAGTACAGGTAATCAGCTACCGTACAGTACAGGATGTCAGCTATGCTACAGTACAGGAAGTCAGCTACCCTACAGTAGAGGAAGTCAGCTACCCTACAGCAGAGGAAGTCAGCTACCCTAGAGAACAGGAAGTCAACTACCCTACAGTAGAGGAAGTCAGCTAAACTACAGTACAGGAAGTCAGCTACCCTACAGTACAGGAAGTCAGCTACCCTACAGTACAGGAAGTCAGCTACCCTACAGTAGAGGAAGTCAGCTACCCTACAGTAGAGGAAGTCAGCTACCCTACAGTAGAGGAAGTCAGCTACCCTACAGTACAGGAAGTCAGCTACTCTACAGTACAGGAAGTCAGCTAACCTACAGTAGAGGAAGTCAACTACCCTACAGTAGAAGAAGTCAGCTACCCTACAGTACAGGAAGTCAGCTACCCTACAGTACAGGAAGTCAGCTACCCTACAGTAGAGTAAGTCAGCTACCATATAGTACAGAAAGTCACTCCACTACAGTACAGGAAGTCAGATACCCTACAGTACAGGAAGTCAACTACCCTACAGAAGAGGAAGTCAGCTACCCGACAGTACAGGAAGTCAGCTAACCTACAGTACAGGAAGTCAGCTACCCTACAGTAGAGGAAGTCAGCTACCCTACAGCAGAGGAAGTCAGCTACCCTAGAGAACAGAAAGTCAACTACCCTACAGTACAGGAAGTCAGCTAACCTACAGTACAGGAAGTCAGCTACCCTACAGTACAGGAAGTCAGCTACCCTACAGTACAGGAAGTCAACTACCCTACAGAACAGGAAGTCAGCTACCCTACATCACAAGAAGTCAACTACCCTACAGAAGAGGAAGTCAGCTACCCGACAGTACAGGAAGTCAGCTAGCCTACAGTACAGGAAGTCAGCTACCCTATAGTAAATGAAGTCACTCCCCTACAGTACAGGAAGTCTGCTATCCTACAGTACAGGAAGTCAGCTAACCTACAGTACAGGAAGTCAACTACCCTACAGAACAGGAAGTCAGCTACCCTACAGCACAGGAAGTCAGCTACCCTACAGTACAGGAAGTCAGCTACCCTACAGTACAGGAAGTCAGCTACCCCACATTACAGGAAGACAGCTATCCTAGAGTACAGGAAGACAGCTACCCTACAGTAGAGGAAGTCAACTACCGTACAATGCAGGAAGTCAGCTACCCTACAGTAGAGGAATTCAGCTACCCTACATTACAGGAAGTCAGCTAAGCTACAGTACAGGAAGTCAGCTACCCTACAGCACAGGAAGTCAGCTAGACTACAGTAGAGGAAGTCAGCTACTCTACAGTACTGGAAGTCAGCTACCCTACAGTAGAGGAAGTCAGCTATCCTACAGTACATGAAGTCAGCTACACTACAGCACAGGAAGTCAGCTACGCTACAGTAGGGGAAGTCAGCTCCACTACTGTACAGGAAGTCATCTTCCCTACAGTACGATAAGCCACTCCCCTACAGTAGAGGAAGTCAGCTACCCTACAGTACAGGAAGTCAGCTATCCTACAGTAGAGGAAGTCAGCTATCCTACAGTACATGAAGTCAGCTGCCCTACAGTACAGGAAGTCACTCCTCTACAGTACAGGACGTCAGCTACCCTACAGTATAGGAAGTCAGCTAGCCTACTGTACAGGAAGTCAGCCATCCTACAGTACAGGAAGACAGCTACCCTACAGTAGAGGAGGTCAGCTACCCTACAGTCCAGAAAGTCAGCTATCCTACAGCACAGGAAGTCAGCTACCCTACAGTACAGGAAGTCAGCTACCCTACAGTACAGGAAGTCAGCTGCCCTACAGTACAGGAAGTCACTCCCCTACAGTACAGGAATTCAGCTACCCTACATTACAGGAAGTCAGCTACCCTACAGTACAGGAAGTCAGCTACACTACAGCACAGGAAGTCAGCTAGCCTGCAGTAGAAGAAGTCAGCTACCCTACAGTACAGGAAGTCAGCTACCCTACAGTAGAGGAAGTCAGCTACCCTACAGTAGATGAAGTCAGCTACCCTACAGTAGAGGAAGTCAGCTATCCTACAATACAGGAAGTCAGCTACACTACAGCACAGGAAGTCAGCTACCCTACAGTAGAGGAAGTCAGCTACCCTACAGCACCAGAAGTCAACTATCCTACAGTAGAGGAAGTCAGCTACCCTACAGTACAGGAAGCCAGCTACCCTACAGTACAGGAAGTCAGCTACCCTACCGTACAGGAAGTCAGCTCCACTACAGTACAGGAAGTCAGCTACCCTACAGTACAATAAGCTGCTCCCCTACAGTAGAGGAAGTCAGGTACCCTATAGTAGAGGAAGTCACTCCCCTACAGCACAGGAAGTCAGCTAGACTACAGTAGAGGAAGTCAGCTATCCTACAGTACATGAAGTCAGCTACCCTACAGTACAGGAAGTCAGCTACTCTAGAGTACAGGAAGTCACTCCCCTACAGGACAGGAAGTCAGCTACTCTACAGTACAGGAAGTCAGCTACCCTACAGCACAGGAAGTCAGCTACCCTACAGTAGAGGAAGTCAGCTACTCTACAGTACAGGAAGTCAGCTACCATACAGTACAGGAAGTCAGCTACCCTACAGTACAGGAAGTCACCTACCCTATAGCACAGGAAGTCATCTCCCCTACAGTATAGGAAGTCAGCTACCCTACAGTACAGGAAGTCACCTACCCTTCAGTACAGGAAGTCAGCTACCCTACAGTACAGGAAGTCAGCTCCCCTACAGTATAGGAAGACAGCTATCCTAGAGTACAGGAAGACAGCTACCCTACAGTAGAGGAAGTCAACTACCCTACAGTATAGGAAGTCAGCTACCCTACAGTACAGGAAGTCAGCTACCCTACAGTATAGGAAGTCGCTCCCCTACATACAGGAAGTCAGCTACCCTACAGTACAGGAAGTCAGCTACCCAACAGTACAGGATGTCAGCTACACTACAGTATAGGAAGTCAGCTACCCTACAGTACAGGAAGTCAGCTACCCTACAGTACGGGAAGTCAGCTACCCTACAGCACCAGAAGTCAACTACCCTACAGTAGAGGAAGTCAGCTACCCTACAGTACAGGAAGTCAGCTACCCTACAGTACAAGAAGTCAGCTCCACTACAGTAGAGGAAGTAAGCTACCCTACAGTACAGGAAGTCAGCTACCCTACAGTACAGGAAGTCAGCTATCCTACAGTACATGAAGTGAGCTACCCTACAGTACAGGAAGTTAGCTACCCTACAGTAGTGGAAGTCAGCTACCCTACAGCACAGGAAGTCAGCTCCCCTACAGTACAGGAAGTCAGCTACCCTACAGTACAGGAAGTCAGCTCCCCTACAGTACTGGAAGTCAGCTATCCTACAGTAGAGGAAGTCAGCTACCCTACAGTGGAGGAAGTCAGCTACCCTACAGTAGAGGAAGTCAGCTACCCTACAGTGGAGGAAGTCAGCTACCCTACAGTGGAGGAAGTCAGCTACCCTACATTAGAGGAAGTCAGCTACCCTACAGTAGAGGAAGTCAGCTACCCTGCAGTACAGGAAGTCAGCTACCCTACAGTAGAGGAAGTCAGCTACCCTACAGTACAGGAAGTCAACTACCGTACAGTATAGGAAGTCAGCTACCCTATAGTAGAGGAAGTCAGCTACCCTACAGCAGAGGAAGTCAGCTACCCTACAGTACAGGAAGTCAACTACCCTACAGTACAGGAAGTCAGCTACCCTACAGTACAGGAAGTCAGCTACCCTACAGTACAGGAAGTCAGCTACCCTACAGTACAGGAAGTCAGCTACCCTACAGTAGAGGAAGTCAGCTACACTACAGTACAGGGAGTCAGCTACCCTACAGTACAGGAAGTCAGCTACCCTACAGTAGAGGAAGTCACTACTCTACAGTACAGGAAGTCAGCTACCCTACAGTATAGGAAGCCAGCTACCCTACAGTACAGGAAGTCAGCTAACCTATAGTAGAGGAAGTCAACTACCCTACAGTAGAAAAAGTCAGCTACCCTACAGTATAGGAAGTCAGCTACCCTACAGTACAGGAAGTCAGCTACCCTACAGTAGAGTAAGTCAGCTACCATATAGTACAGAAAGTCACTCCACTACAGTACAGGAAGTCAGCTGCCCTATAGTACACTAAGTCACTCCCCTACAGTACTGGAATTCAGCTACCCTACATCACAGGAAGTCAACTACCCTACAGAAGAGGAAGTCAGCTACCCGACAGTACAGCAAGTCAGCTAACCTACAGTACAGGAAGTCAGCTAGCCTACAGTACAGGAAGTCAGCTAGCCTACAGTACAGGAAGTCAGCTACCCTACAGTGCAGGAAGTCAACTACCCTACAGCACAGGAAGTCAGCTACCCTACAGTACAGGAAGTCAACTACCCTACAGTACAGGAAGTCAACTACCCTACAGAACAGGAAGTCAGCTACCCTACATCACAGGAAGTCAACTACCCTACAGAAGAGGAAGTCAGCTACCCGAAAGTACAGCAAGTCAGCTAACCTACAGTACAGGAAGTCAGCTAGCCTACAGTACAGGAAGTCAGCTAGCCTACAGTACAGGAAGTCAGCTACCCTATAGTACAGGAAATCACTCCTCTACAGTACAGGAAGTCAGCTAGCCTACAGTACAGGAAGTCAGCTACCCTACAGTGCAGGAAGTCAACTACCCTACAGCACAGGAAGTCAGCTACCCTACAGCACAGGAAGTCAGCTACCCTACAGTACAGGAAGTCAATTATCCTACATTACAGGAAGTCACTCCCTACAGTACAGGAAGTCAACTACCCTACAGTACAGGAAGTCAGCTACCCTACAGTGCAGGAAGACAGCTACCCTACAGTACAGGAAGTCAGCTACCCTACAGTACAGGAAGTCAGCTGCCCTATAGTACACTAAGTCACTCCCCTACAGTACAGGAATTCAGCTACCCTACATTACAGGAAGTCAGCTAAGCTACAGTACAGGAAGTCAGCTACCCTACAGCACAGGAAGTCAGCTAGACTACAGTAGAGGAAGTCAGCTACCCTACAGTACTGGAAGTCAGCTACCCTACAGTAGTGGAAGTCAGCTATCCTACAGTACATGAAGTCAGCTACACTACAGCACAGGAAGTCAGCTACCCTACAGTAGGGGAAGTCAGCTCCACTACTGTACTGGAAGTCATCTTCCCTACAGTACAATAAGCCACTCCCCTACGGTAGAGGAAGTCAGCTACCCTACAGTACAGGAAGTCACCTATCCTACAGTAGAGGAAGTCAGCTATCCTACAGTACATGAAGTCAGCTACCCTACAGTACAGGAAGTCAACTACCGTACATTACAGGAAGTCACTCCTCTACAGTACAGGACGTCAGCTACCCTACAGTACAGGAAGTCAGCTACCCTACAGTAGAGGAAGTCAGCTACCCTACAGTCCAGGAAGTCAGCTACCCTACAGTACAGGAAGTCAACTACCCTTCAGTACAGGAATTCAGCTACCCTACATTACAGAAAGTCAGCTACCCTACAGTACAGGAAGTCAGCTACACTACAGCACAGGAAGTCAGCTACCCTACAGTAGAGGAAGTCAGCTACTCTACAGTACGGGAAGTCAGCTACCCTACAGTGGAGGAAGTCAGCTACCCTACAGTAGAGGAAGTCAGCTACCCTACAGTAGAAGAAGTCTGCTACCCTACAGTAGAGGAAGTCAGCTATCCTACAGTAGAGGAAGTCAGCTACCCTACAGTAGAGGAAGTCAGCTACCCTACAGTAGAGGAAGTCAGCTACCCTAGAGTAGGCGAAGTCAGCTACCCTACAGTAGAGGAAGTCAGCTACTCTACAGTACAGGAAGTCAGCTACCCTACAGTACAGGAAGTCAGCTACACTACAGTACAGGAAGTCAGTTACCCTACAGTAGAGGAAGTCAGCTACCCTACAGTGGAGGAAGTCAGCTACCCTACAGTAGAGGAAGTCAGCTACCCTACAGTAGAGGAAGTCAGCTACCCTACAGTACAGGAAGTCAGCTACCCTACAGTACAGGAAGTCAACTACCCTATAGTATAGGAAGTCAGCTACCCTATAGTAGAGGAAGCCAGCTACCCTACAGTAGAGGAAGTCAGCTACCCTACAGTACAGGAAGTCACTCCCCTACAGCACAGGAAGTCAGCTACCCTACTGTACAGGAAGTCACTCCCCTACAGTACAGGAAGTCAACTACCCTACAGTACAGGAAGTCAGCTACCCTACAGTATAGGAAGTCAGCTACCCTACCGTACAGGAAGTCAACTACCCTACAGTAGAGGAAGTCAGCTACCCTACAGTAGAGGAAGTCATCTACCCTACAGTAGAGGAAGTCAGCTACCCTACAGAACAGGACTTCACTCCCCTACAGAACAGGTAGCCACCCCCCTACAGTATAGGGAGTCAGTCCCCTACAGTACAGGAAGTCACTCCCCTACAGTACAGGAAGTCAGCTACCCTACAGTAGAGAAAGTCAGCTACCCTACAGAACAGGAAGTCAACTACCCTACAGAACAGGACGTCACTCCCCTACCGAACAGGTAGCCACCCCCCTACAGTATAGGGAGTCACTCCCCTACAGTACAGGAAGTCAGCTAGCCTACAGTATAGGAAGTCACTCCACTACCGTAGAGGAAGTCAGCTACCCTACAGTGGAGGAAGTCAGCTACCGTACAGCACAGGAAGTCAGCTACCCTACAGCACAGGAAGTCAGCTCACCACAAAGCACAGAGGTTGGGCAGTGCTCTGCCTCATAGTTCAGGAAGTCTCTAGGCTCCCTGTCAGGTGAAATAGATATACAATGTCATTAATCACAACAAAGACACTGCAGGGTAGATAGCATTAGAAGGAGTTAAAAATATGCCCTCTGTGAAACTTTTTAAAAAATTCCTTTTGTCATAGCTCAGTTGGAAGAACAAGAATAAGGAGTGTGTGATTGTGTGTGTGTGTATGTGTGTGCATGCATGTATGTGTGTGCAAGTGTGCATGCATGTGCACATGTGTGCATGTGTGTGCGTGCATGTGTGTGTGTGGGGTTGGCTGAGGAGGGCGTCATTTACACGACATGAAATTGTGAACATATCTCCCTCTTTCCCATTGCTGAGATGAAGAATTTGAATTTAAAAATGAGTGAAGAGATCACTTGTTTGTTTTCTAGTTTGGGAATTTCTCAGAATTGGGGTGCACTTGTGACAAAATAAGTGCCACGGAATAGTTTATAGTGATAAGTAATTATGGCTGGACACGGTGGCTCATATTTTAATCCAGCTATGTTAACGGTGGAGATTCAGTTCACAACCAATCCTAAAGTTAGTGAGTCAGCCACCCTCAAATCAATCCACCCACTTATCACACACATGCCTGTAATCCAAGATAGTCAGGACGTGTAAGTAGGAGAATTACAATCTGAGGCTGGCCTAGGCAAAATCTTGAAACCCATTGAATTCCCAAAGCAAGGAAACCAAAAAGATCTGGAAGTGTAGATCAAGTGGTTAAATAGAGACAATGTGATCTTATTGGAAGTTTTTAATATTAAAAGTTAGACTGAGTTTCACGCTGGTAGCTCAGGCCTATAGTACTTGCTCCTTAGGAGGCCAAGATCTGAAGGTCGTGGTTTGAAGCCAGTCCAAGCATGAAAGTCTGTGAGAGTCTTATCTCCAGTTGACTTCCAAAAGCAGGTAGTCTAGGTGTGGTTCAGGTGGTTGATCTCCAGTCTTGAGTGACACATCTAAGCAAGAGCTACGGCCCTAAGTTCAGGTTCCAGTCACACACACACACACACACACACACACACACACACACACACACACGCACACACACACACACACACGCACACACACACACAGACACCAAGGTTGAAAATATGTAACACGTGGTCCTAATTTTGTCTTATTCTTTTTCTGTGAAATAACACACAATGTTATTTATCAACTTACAGCAATTAGAAAAGATTTGAGGTTTAATTTTTAACCTCTGGATATGTCAAGGAAACAGTCACTAGAAAGTCTTCCAAATGGAGTCCAACACTGCACAGCTTGCTTCATGGTCTCCAGTTTTCAGTTCTCCCTCTAGTGCTGATGGGCATTTCTGAGCTAAGATGGGGTTGTCTGCAGTGTCTCTGGCATGCTTGTGGAGGTGAGGGTGGGCCAGGAGGGGAAGGCCCAGCAGACTCTTCCTGTCTCCTGCAGTAAAGGCAGGAATAAATTATACCAGGGCAGCATGGCTCTATTATCATGTTAAAAACCCAAATGGATAATGCCAGGGTGCTGTGCAGTCTAGGATCACTGTCTGCCTCGTTTTCACACAGACATTTTGCTTTTAATAATGTGTTAATGGGAGGAAACACGAATGCCATTTGTGTAACTCTTTGTTCTGGCTGAGGAATAACTGGTATTATCTAATGAATATGCAAATAACCCAAGGCTCCTTATTAATTGTGTCTAAACCATCTGTTCTTGAAGAGAACACTTGAATATTTGCCACATCACACTCCATGAATGTGTGCAGAGTACTGTTAAAAAAAACAACAACCCACAAAACAACCACCTCAGTGCAGTTAATCTCTGTATTTTAATGAGTCTGTAGCTTACCTAAGCTGAGATACACCGTTCAAACGAGAGTAGTTGAGATCGATGTCAAGAAGAATATCAATGTCTTAACCCATGAATTTTAGAATCCCAGGATTTTTAATTGTACCAAATGTACGTGATCTGATTCCACTGAATTGAGTCCTTAAATAGCTGTGTTCTGTATTGCTTTGGCAACACCTGTGGTCCACGAGCAGCTCATCTCCTTTAGGGACCTGTAGGAGAAAGTCTTCTCATGTTCTATGCAAGCTATGTGAAAAAGGAAGGATGAGGGACCAGAAACTCTTACCAAGATGTCTTTTTCTGTGTTAAAATTATGAACAATGGAAATGAGTTGCAAATAGTTTTTTTTGGTCTTTACCTCATTCCTCTTCAGATCATAATTCCTTACTCAATTTTGACGGTGAGGAATTGTTTTGCACAGATTCTGATCCATCGAACAACTTGACCATACGACCACCACAACTAAATGTATTATTAGTTTATAAGTATATATCAAAACATTTAAATATTTTTCCATGTGGTGAACAAGAATAGAAATAGCAAATTACAGATTTCTTCATGTATATCTCTTTAAAAATTACTATCCTGAAGTAATTGTACAAAGGAGTTTCAATTCAGCAAGTCTGATTATGAGTATGAGACCTCTTGATCACTTCTGGTGTATTTCTTCACAAAGTTGCTTATTTTCTTCTTTTAGATCATAGTCCTATATAAACCAAGTGTGGTTTCACTATATGGCATTTATGGTCATTTGAGCCAACAGGCACATTGATAAGTTACTATGTGAAGCCAATATTTGTTAGATAAATAAGTGAATTATAAAGCTTGTACTTTGTGGTTAAGGAAAAATTGAAACCCATGAATTTAGAGAGATCTCTTTCCCTACTGAGGGCAGCTTTGGTGAGGTACTAGTAAATCAGGAATAGAAAATTTATGATTTTCTTAACATGGCTGATAGCTTGTTGGGTCTTCATTCAAGTTTACATAATAGAATCACAGAATTATGATGACATATTTTATTATTACTTTCATTCTAAGGATAGTGTACATATGCATGGCCTCATCATTCTTTCAGTTTTTGCTATTCAACTACTGTACAAAATAAGTAGATAGCGGCATCTTTCTTAAAACTATGGGGTCATACCAACGTGATATACTATTTCTAATACATCTACAACTACATATTCTCTTTCTTAAACTTCCAGGTGTCATAAGTCCCTTGTTTGTGGGAGCACAATGAAAAGAACTACCACAGCCCACATGATAGTGGAAGACCTGCATGGAAGTCATGTAAAGAACCTTTGTAAAATAATGTCTTATATATATATATATATATATATATATATATATGGATGTGGGAGTTTAAAAATCACTTCAAATATATCACAAGCGATGGGTCTAATGTTAGAATTCTCATTTTAAGAATTCCATGACATGGGTATATTTTCTGTATGTATAGTAATATTAGCAGTCAATATTAATGACCCTGTACTCCACTGACCATGCAGAGCATGGGGATAGGAAATGAAAGATGTTTTCTGCCCAGTGAGAAATGAGAAGAGCACAGTTAACCATATTTCATCACACACTGAAAGATGTTAAGGGAGCAGATTTTCGGGGGTCTTACACAAACACATACACAGAAAGCATGCAGTGATTAGTATATTAATTTACATGTTTTAGTAATTATTTCATTATGTTTATGACCACATTGTACACCTGAAATATATGCAAATAATGAATGAAAATTAGCTTTGATCGAAAGTTTCAAAAACTGGGTGGACACACCTAGAAGATTAAATCTCTATATCTCACTTCGTATAACAATTAATTCAAAATGGATCAGAGACCTCAATGGAAGACTCAAAACTGACACCTCTAGAGGCAAGTAGAGAAAATCACTTGAAGATTCAGGCATGAACAATGACTTTCTGAATAGGACTCTAATAGTTCTGGGAGTAAGAACAGGAACTGACAAATGGAATGTGCATCAAGTTCCACATCCAAAGAAACAATCAGCAGAATGAAGATTAAACCTATACAAGGAAATAAAATACATGCCATTTTTCATTGGATAAAGAATTAGTATGGAAAACACATAAAGAACTAAAGAGAAAAGACAACAAAGAAGCAAATAATCCAATCAGTAAATGGTCAGTGAATTTGAACAATGTTCAAATGAAAAAGTGAAAAATGGTAAAGAAGGGGCCAGGAGTTTGGCCTAGTGGTAGAATGCTTGTTTAGCAAGTACAAAGACCCAGGATGGAGTCCTCAGTACCACATGCATAGAAAAAAGCCAGAAGTGGTGCCGAGGCTCAAGTGGTAGAGCTCTAGCCTTGAGAAAGTCCAAGGACAGGGCTCAGGCCCTGAGCTCAAGCCCAGGACTGGAAAAAAAATAAATGAATGAATAAATAAATAAAAATGGTAAAGAAACAAAAAAGGCTTCTAGTGTCTTTAGTCATTGGAGAAAAGTAAATGAAAATCCCCAAAAAACAATTTTCTGATGAGACTGTGAGGAGAAATACCCTTTATTCCCTGTTGGTAGGAATGTAAACTAGTTCAGTTACTGCAGAAATTCATATGGAGATTCCTTAAAAATTAGAAATAGACCTTTATGATCCAACACACCACTAAAGAACCAGTCAGTGTCTAATAGAGCTAGCTGTATGCTTACGTTAATTATAGCATTATTCACACTGGCCAGGTTTTGGAATCAGTGTAGATGCCTCGCTATGAGTGAATGAGTTTGTCGAACATGCTCAATATATGCAATGGAGTATTATTCATCAACAAAAAAGAGATGAAATTATGTCATTAGTTGGAACTTGATAATACATTAAGTGAAATAGCCAGTCCCACAAAGACAAGTATCATGTCTTCTGTCATCTGTGGAACCTAGGAGCAAGCAGCCAAGCAAGCAAACAAATGTCAGGAGAAGTGAAAGTGGGGCCAGCCGGCTGGCTGTGAAGGTAACAGGGGGGGGGAGGAGGGCTATTGAAGGTAGGGAATCTGACCAAAGTACATTCTTTGCATTTACGAATATATCTCAAAGAGACCCCTTGCTTTGTTCAATTAATACATGCTAATCAACTACAATCCTGTGTATAACTCAGTCTTTATCTTGTCTTTTGATCGCTACGTTAAGGTTTCTAAAAATTATCTCAATAAAAGCCAAGTGTTCCCTTGACACAGCATTTTTGCTAAACACTCTAGAAAAGGTGCAACATTATTTTCTTTAGTTTCTATTTTATGGGTCACATTTTGCACAGTGCTCTTTATGATGGTGCTGTGGCTTCTCTCACTTTTATGAAACACATTTAGGCAATGTAAGGCTAATGCTATGCTCACTGCCACATTGCTTCATTCCTATTACCTTACACTTTTAAAGTCTCCATGTTGCCCACTTAGTTAATCTGAGACAAACAGTTCTTCACAAATTTTTAGTAAATGTCTCTCGCTGTATCAATATTTGTGGTTTCTCAAGTATATTACTAACTTTTAAAAAGTTATTGCAGACATTCACTGCATTTTCTCTTATTGAATTTCTCCAAATAGAATCACAAATGACATCCTGACACATCTCTTATGTGTTGTTTATTTTCTCTCTAATTACACAGCTTTTGCTTGTATTTCTGGTACCTCTTGCTAGTAGATGCATCTACACTGATTTTCCTGTTGTACTCCTGCTCCTATCTCACACCTACTCAGTATCTTTTCAATAGTACCCATTCCTTTTACTCTGTCAGTATTATTCCCATGCATTTAGTCTTTAACAATTCCCAGCAATTCCAACTGCTAGAGCATTGTGCCGTTCACCCTGTGACTTCAACCTGCTGAGAGGGGTCAACCTCCCGGATCTGCTGCCCTTCTCCATCGAGCCTGGCTCCCCTGTGCATTTTCTCTTTGTCTAGCTCCTCGCTGTAGTTTGAGATGACAACAGTGTGAAAACTATGTATGTTTTCACACCTGAAGATTCTTCCAGCAACTGTCCTTAGCGTCATTTGCTTCTCTAGTGTAGTTGTGAGTCCAGGAAAGTCAGAAATGTGTAATTTATCATCACTCATTGTTCCTTACAGGCTGCCTTAGGTGACAGGCCAATCTTTGAGTGCCTTTCTGATTCAGAGTTCTAGTAAACAGGTTACCTTTCCATTGTACCAGGCAACACTTTGAAGAAAGCAAGCAGCCAAACCTAGCAGCATGTCCTCAAATGTGTGTTGAGCAGGATTCCCTTCATGGTATTTTATAAAGAAAAGCACAATTGCTACTCCAGGGTAGCCAGAGTGATAGTGAAGGACCAGACAGAGCCTGGCATCTCTGAAAGCTTTCTAGCTGGTGTCTAAAGGGAACCCAATGCCAATTCCTCCTCTTTTTTTGTAATTTGCTCTGGTTTTCATCTCTTTCTATGAAAAGGTGGAGAAATCAGGCTAATGCAGAAACGGCTGGTGTTTCACCAAGGTTATTAAGGATAGTGGGTGAGAGGGCCATCAAAGAGTGGTTTGCCAACGACCTATGATGTAAGTCAAGTGAAAAGAGCCTAGTTAAAAGCAAAGAAATTCTTAGATGAGCTAAATGTGTTCTGTTCATGAGCAATACTATAAAATTACTGGGGGCAAGGTGAGCAGAAAGTGGTCCCAGGCAGCCGTGTAAACCACACCCACGGAAGGCTCACACACCTTACCTCCCTGCACCCAGCTGTCCAGTCCTCATCCTGAAGCAGGTATACATTACTCTCCTGGAAAAGGAATGTTTTTTTGCCAGTCCTGGGCTTGAGCTCAGAGCCTGAACTCTGTCCTTGGACTTTCTCAAGGCTAGAGCTCTACCACTTGAGCCTCAGCACCACTTCTGGCTTTTTTCTATGTATGTGGTACCAAGGAATTGAACTCTGGTCTCCATGCATGCTAGGCAAGCACTCTACCACTAGGCCAAACTCCCGCCCCCCTGGAAAACTTCAAACTTAGCAGGTATGGAAGAGGTTACAAAGGAGGTATCATTTAACCAAGGGGTGCATGAATACAAGGCATTTTAATCTGTGTCCCCTTTTCACCCCCCTCACCCAATTATAAACATCCTGTGGTAGAAAACTTCCTATTTACCCACACTGAACATTCAATAAGTGAGTAGATGAGGGAACAATTAGAACTAATGCACGTGTTATGAAAATAAAGACGTGTGATAAACCAGGGCTCAAGGCAACAGGAAACAAGTTTTCTCTGACTGTGGCTCAGCAGCCTTACAGCCTTACGAAATCAAATTCAGAGCACACAGATTGAGGCAGTAAGCAAGGCTGCTAGGTGCACTCAGAGCCCGTAGAAAGATGATCATTAAGAAGCATATTTACAAACCCGATCGTGTTGGCGGAGATAAGAAAACACAGTCAGGGCAGATGAGAGTGGAAATCCCCCGCCAATGATTTGTGGGTGGGCAGCTGTCATGAACAGGGAAATATGAAAGAGAACATGGATTCAAACCTAACCCTCCAGATCACTCGAGGAGGGGAGCCTGCTGTGAGGAGGATTTCCACACAGTTCAAGGCTGGTCCCCGTTAGTAAAGGAAACGCTCCTCCCGGTGTCTCCAAACCTGTCACTGCCGGCCAGGCTTGTGCTGCAGTAGGTTGTATTTCCTTCTGGTGACAGGGAACAACCACAAGCTCATGTTTCCGGCTGTGGAGTTTGGAAAAGCTATTCCGGAGACATCTAGGGTGTCTACCCCTGTTTGTGGTGACGTGGGCCCAGAGCTGGCCACAGTAGGCCCTGACCCCAGAGCTAGCCACATCAGGCCCTGACCCCAGAGCTGGCCACAGCAGGCACTGACCACAGAGTTGTCCATAGCAGGCCCTGACCCCAGAGCTAGCCACAGCAGGCCTATGCGCCAGCTCGGTGGCCAACGCATGCACAACTTTTCTTCTATAGGGCATCACTACCGTGGAGAAAGGAGAGAGCAGGGAGAGGCTGGCAGCAGGAAGAAGCCTTGCCAGTGATAAGCACGGCTGCATCTGGATGGACGCAGAGCTGCTGCTTCTCACTGCTCAGGCAGTGGCCTAGGCCCAGCCCTCGGGCCTTCGCTTTACAAACAGCACACAGCACGGGCAGGTCGCCAGGCTCTGAGAAGGGCGGCCCCTCTCCCCAGCTTCACGAGGACCCACTGTCATTCCATCTGTGGCTGCGTGGATCTGGGCTGGAGGAGGTCAGGGTTGGGCCTGGCCCACGCCGGGAGGCTGCCCGTGGAGCGCAGAGCACACAGAGGCCACGGTGTCTACGAGCAGAGATTGTTTTGGAAAGAACACAAATGTAGGTCATTAACTCCTAATGGCTGTTTTAAAACACAGCTCTCCTCCTAATTGTTCAGTAGGTAGTTGGTTAAATGAATTATGTATATTTTACAATGCAAAGCCATTAGAAAGTACATTTCGTGAGAATCTTTGGTAACATTAAAAATCGCTTATGATCAATTGTGGGATGAAGCATTGAAGTCATTATGTAGAAGGTCTGTCGTTTTCTTCTTTTTATTTAAAAACATGTAAATAAATATGTAGATGAGAAAATCACCGGGGTGCCAGTGCTGACCCTCGGGATGCTAATGTGACTGCGAATTACTATTCTCCCATTGTTTGTACTTTTGGGTACCTCTACTAAAATGCATATTTATAATGAGAAATATGTATATGATCACACGCATGTGTTACATATAGGATCACACCTTTTTTTGAAAACGTAATACAGTGAATGCCCCTTGAAAAAGGTAATATATGAAGAAAGGACCAAGTCTCTTCATCTAGAGAAAACCTGTGCCAGATTTTGACGATCAATCTTGGAATCGTTCATCTCTGGTTTTATGGTCCCACAGATCTTCTGTGTTCTCATTTTATGGAAAATATTTTTCTTTAACTTTCCTCTTTACTCAAAATCAAAAGGCAGATCTACCAGTGAGTTTTCTTAAATTCTAAGGGATAGAATTAGCAAGTAAATTTTCTTTGCTAATTTTATATTAATGGTACTTTTAATTCTTTGTATTTCTTCATAATTATAAACCATTCTAATTAAATATTCCCTTTATGTGTTTAAAAAGAATATTTTGCATTTTGCACACTTAGAGTTATAACATTTATGTAAGCGTAGTATATTAACACAAAACCTGAATTTCATTTCCCTGTCCACAAAGGTAAAACATGTTTTATTTTTTTGTTGTAATTAATAAAAGGGTTACATGATATTTTCCAGATAGAAGGTGCATTAATTCACATATATTGATACCCTTTCACATGTCTTGGTCCCCATTATCCTCCCCTACATATTTTATTTTTAATTAAAAATTCTGTTATACATTGTGGCTATGTTAGAAGACATATAAGTTGGGTGCTGGTGGCTCAAGCAAGCCTGCAATCCTGAATACTCGAGAGACTGAGGTCTGAGGATGATGGTTGGAAGCCACAGAGGTCAGGGAAGTCTGAGAGTCTCGTCTCTAATAAACCACCAGAAAGCTGGAAGCGGGTCAAGTGGTGGAACAGACCTTGAGTGAAAAACTGCAGGACAGCGTGCAGGCTCTGAGCTTTTTGTTTTCTTTTTTGAAAGGGAAGAAAAGACATATTGACCCTATTTCCTTCCCTTTCTTCCTTTGCCTTTTGCCTCTTTGCTCCCTCCGTCTGTCCTCCCTCTCCCTCCATCCCTTGTTATTTTTTGAGCAGGGACTCACTGACTCTTGCCTGGGAAGGACTTAGACTCTGAATCCCTGCTTCCAGTGCCCCTTGGGGTCACAGGTGTGCCACTCTATTGGATGATGTGTCACTTCTGATCCCTTTCATAATTAGAAGGTGAATGGGTCTCAGTTACTTAAGCTGCTGTCGGGTTCTGCCACAATTTTGGACTCCTGTGAAACATGAGAGTGAATGGAAGATTGAGATGAAAATGTTTTCCAGATGAGCAATCAGATGCTCCCCTGGCTCCCCAGGGCCTGGAATCCCTGCACTATGGCCACGATGAAATCAGGGGCCCTGGAGGAAGGGTCTTCCACACTCAGCTTCCCCCCAGGGTGGGTACTTGTCTGGGCTGCATAGACACACAATGGTGCTTTCACTTGAATCTCTGTTTTACCCATGCATCCCAGGAAAGCTTACTTGATGGAAGGAAAAGACTACTTTACAGGGAAGTGGAGCAGAAGGCACCAAGGGCTCCAGGTCTACCAGGGCCCAGGGGTGCGGCCTCCAAACGACCCACAGCATCAGAGTGGGCTGTGACTTCCCACCTGCGTGCAGGTTGGTCACAGGTGGTGTAGGATGTGTTGTAAGCTGGGCAAACGTGTGGCATGGAGCTGCTGTCTCTTCTGTTTCTCCCTTCCCTTGCTCCTACTGCATCGATGACAGATGCGCTTTTCTCCCCTTTCCTGTCTATGTCATCAGAAGTCATGCTCAGAAAATAGAAAAGGACGGCTGTTTTATGCCATCAGATTTACTTGGTTCCATGTATACTTGTCTGTGGGGCAGAGAAGGTGGAACTGGGCGTTGGCTCCACCTCACGGCCTAGTGTCCAGTCTGTGGGGGCATTGAGTTGGTGGGGCCTCAGGACAGCCACTTCCACTGGCCAGAGCTGACCGGTGAAGGTCCCCGGGCTCTAGCTGGGGAGAAGTGAGCGTGAATCATTGAAGAAGTGGGCTAGAGCCAGGGTGAGGCGGATGGGAGTGGGTTGTCCCCTTATTTCAGTGCAGAAGCAGTGAAAACATTGCAGCAAGTCTCAGGAAGGATGGGCACAGAACCCTGCATTATATGGAAAGGTACAAACATCCCAGTTTCTTTCCCAAGAACTGGGGGGGTCAAAAGACAAACCAAATGATTTCATTTAGTAAGCAACATGGTCAAATCTTAATAGCATTTATGTGCTAACCATAGACACTTCAAGTGTTACACAGAAATGGAGAGACCCTCTTACCCAAGCCTGCTTTTCCTCACTAGGGGAAGCGTGAGCTGACTGGGGGCTGCACACCTGCTCCCGAGGTCAGCCGAGACTGGCTCATCACTCCTCCACACCCCTTCTCTACCAGTGTAGCTTTCTTGAACCCAGGATGTGTTCAGGTTCACCGCCTGTGTCACCGTCCGCACTGCTGAGACGAGCCAAAACGCAGCCACTCTGAATGGGTCAGTCGCATGAACTATGGCAGTTGTTGTGTGGAGCTGAGATTCCCTTAAGACTGGACAATGCCCATGTGTCCGAATGCAGCCATTTGCCCAACCACCCAGCGGGAGTCATAGTCAGCAAAACTGTAGACGAGGTGGCACGGGCAGCGCCACCTCTGCTGTGGAGGGTGGGGTGGACTCACTGGCCAGAGTGCGGCCACTGCTCTGGCCTCGCACTCCGGGTTCTTCTGTGTCTGTGTTGTCAGTCCACCTTGCACATCACATAATTTCTGTCCCACTGGCACCACCACTTCATTGGATAAAATAATTCTTTTTATTTACTGCCCATGAAATTGTCAAATATTTGGCTCTATCACTGTTCTTCCTGAGAGTGATGATTTTTTTCCTGAGCCAAGATTGCCTCTTTTCATTTTCTTTTTTGATTTTCTTTCTCCCTTTCCTTCCTTCCTTCCTTCCTTCCTTCCTTCCTTCCTTCCTTCCTTCCTTCCTTCCCTCTCTTCTTTCTTTCATTTTCTTTCTTTCTTTCTTTCTTTCTTTCTTTCTTTCTTTCTTTCTTCTTTCTTTCTTTCTTTCTTTCTTTCTTTCTTTCTTTCTTTCTTTCTTTCTCTCTTTCTTTCTTTTTTTCTTTCTCTCTCTTTTGGTACTGGGGATTGAACCCAGGACATTGCACTTGCTAAGCAAGTGCTTTGCTGCTGAGCTACCTCCCAGTGCAAGATGGCTCTTTCAGCACCCCTAATGTTTTTCCTATTACTGATGGAAGAACATTTTAATGCTATATTTTCATGGCATGGAGTCATTGCTGAGGATGGAAAGGTGGACTCCTTGTTGGGAGGAACAGCTGGGCTCACCCAGGTGATGGCCCGGTCCCACCTCACCCCCTCTTGATTGCCAGTGTCACATTGTCCCCACCCTGCACCTGCTGCCAGTGAGCTTTCTGTACCACTTAGAATCCTTTCATGGGCTATTATGGTAAAATTTTAGTTGCCAAAATTACGGTGCCAACCTCTATGTACCACTAAGCCCTCATTTCAAAAGGAGAAGTGAAAGTCTGAGTCAGTAACTGTATAATGATGCCATGTGAACAGTTACAGTAAGAAATGAAACATAGAATCAAATTATGCTTTTGGAATTACAATCTCAATTGTGACCACTACATTGTGTTCAATGTTATGACAACTGGCTTGCAGAAAGAATTTTCTTTTCTTTTGGGATCAAATTGATGGAGTGGAACTTACTTTCTACAATACACAAAAGCTGGACAGACGCAACCACATGAGCCTTTTGGTCTTTTAGGTAACTTTTCATTGGGGAGTTTTGGTGGTAATTGTATGTTGCTCTCAGCTGCACAGAGCTTTCTTTCTCCCAAGTTTGCTCCAGTAATCCATCAGCTACAACTGCAGATATTTCATAAAGTATCAGAGTGCCCTCCTAAGTGGGTTATAGAAAAGGATTGAGTGAATTCTCTTTGCAGACTCCTAATGGGATACCACTCACGATCCAGGCCTCCAGAAACCTCCTGCTTTCCAATCTTGTCCTCCTAATGCTGGCACAGCAGTCCATACCAGATAAGAACACTCCCGAGCTGCAAGTACCTCTCAGATCGACTCTGGGAGTTCCACGCTATCTGTAGATCCAAGGCAGTACTTCATAGTTAAATTGCTACATTATTTGCCTGTTGCTTGATCAGCATTTAGCGTTGTCCATCTGAGATACATGAAGAGTCACAGACATTGTCAGTCCTCCCTCCTCCCGAGCCCCTGACCTGGCTGTTTGCGCTGGAGTTTGGTTATGTTCTTCCCACAGCAGCACAGCTGTGAGTGGTGAGAGGAGGCAGTCAGGGCGGCTGGCTCTTGCAAGCCAAATGAGCAAATGAGGGTGTGTCTGGGTGGCCACGGGACTTTGGGGACATCAGAGTTGATCGGCAATTACTTCTTTTGGCAAAAATGGAGAAAAACTTATTTATGTACTCCAGAGTTAAAAATGTAAAAACTGTGTGTTGTGTATGTATAATATGTCAGTAGTTGAGGCATCCATCATGATAGGACTTGAATACACCCCAACAAACATTCACAAGTTGGAGGCAGTCTAGAAGTTTCCACGGGAATGCCATTTGGAGATGGGAGGAGACAGAGTGATGTCCTATGGTGGCACTGGTGGGTTTCTAGGAAGAAAGAAGAGACCAGAAGTACCATGCTTTCTCTATGCTGGCGTTGAGGCTGTCTGTCATCTTTTGATGGAGCAAGAATCTTTCTTCCTGAAGCTGGACTCTTGCCTTCAGCTTCTCCACCTCGGGTAGACTTCTGTCCTCTCAGCTCTTTGGTTATAGGAGCAGAGGATGGCCAAGAGAGCCCCACTTCCATGGCAGTGGCTTGGCAGACCCCATCTGTGAAGTGTGCCTTTGTCAGAACACGGTCGCCCTGGGCTTAGGCCCTGAGCCCTGGGCTGTTGCCCTGACAACCATATATGCCGGCTATCTTATAGAACCGTACGTGCTCCCTATCTCATAGGGCTTCAGGCTTTCACTCTGAAGCAAATGCACATTAAATAAAGACATGCAGTGTCATGGTGGGACCCTTTTACCACGAGTGCTTGGTGAGCCAGGTAGTGAGTAGAGGCCTGTCTAGGCAGGGTCTGCAGGACAACTTCCTCTGTCCTGGAATATCAGTAAATGGAAATACTGATGGTTGGCACATGCCCACAGGTCCTGGGAATAATTTACCTGGGGTGGAACATGAGGAGGGAGACATGGAAGCCAAGCCCTGCTGCCCAACCAAGACAGTATACAGAAATTCATACTTTATGCCAGGCTGAATGGCAGAAGTGAATTCTACTCTTCAAGACCTAAAGGATGCATGGCGGAGAACTCTACCTTGTCTGCCCCTAATTCTCCAGGGTAACAATGCTGGTAACAGGAAGATTGCAAGGCTGCGAGGGTCAGCTGGAAGCACCCCAGGAAGTCCTGGGTGCAGCTGGCTGTTGTGGCAGGTGCAGGCTCACACAGCCCCAGGGACGGAGGGAACAGCCATTGGCAAGCACCCCAGCCAGGAGCATCTGGGCTTATTTGGAGCAGAAGATGACACTATGTCTTTACACCTTGCTCCAGAGCCTCTGGATACTACCATTTTGTCATAGCTTGGACCACAGGGGTGGGGCCTGCTGTGATTCTGTAGAGCATCAGAGTGGGGCAACATGTTGATGCTGTATGTGTCCTGATAAACAAAAAACTCCATGTGTCTCCTGGGTTAGAAGTTCTAGCAAGGCAAATGTTTTCCAGAAGATGGGGGTTAGAAAAAATAAGTAGAAGCTTTTGGTACCTAGTGGTCTGGAGAATGCCGGAAAAATTTTGTATATTTTCCATCTTCCATCATGAAGAAAAAGGAGGAATACCTACCAAGCAAACAATACTTGATGCGCATGTTGGTAAATTTACATAATTTTACATATTATCTAAAGATGTGGACATACATACATTAACAGCATGCACTTGGGTGACCCATCTGTGTGGAACGCCATCATTTACTTTGAAATCAGATAGAAAAGGAGGCAGCCACGGATGGTGGGCCCCAGACAGAGTTTCTGAGCATCTCACAGGGCTTCTCCGCAGAGCGTGAGGAGTTTTTCCTTGGGTGAAGGTTATTGTTTGCTTCCTCTCGCTGCAGCAAAGGATGAACAGAAAGCATTCCAGACAAAATGGGCTTAATCAGACTAGAGGGAATTAGAAAAGCCAGACATCTAAATTGCTGTGAACAAAGAATACATGGTCTCAGATGTCTGAAACACCAGCAAGCTTTTCACACTGGCTTGACAGGTACAGCTACTTCCTGGATTTGGAGAAGTTTATGTCTCCATTTGCCTGCAGTGACTTCTTGTACCTGTGATGTTCTCTGTGTTCTCAGAGGAAGGGCTGGCTTCTAACAGACGGGGTGACCCGCACCTCTGCACTTTCCCTCGCTGCCAGCCTTGTGCTGGCCCTTGTCCTCTGCACCTTCCCTCACTGCCAGCCTCGTGCTGGCCCTTGTTCTCTGCAGCCCTTTGTACCCTTTGCACTGGGAAGTCTCACTGTTGTCCTTGCAGAAACTACAGCTAGAAAGGTAAGGGGTTGAACAGCTCTAATGGGAACATGTAGGACTCTTCTCTGTGGTTGACCAGTTAGATTTTCTGGCTATTCATAGGCTTTCAAGACCAGGACAAGATATGACTCTGGGTTACTTACATGCTTCTCTTAATCTGCTTTAAGCAACCCAAGAAAACAATAACTGCAGACATAAATGAAGTATCCCCTATACTTTAGCAACAGGGTATATGATTTATATACATTTAATAATAAAGCAACTCTGCGTGCATTCCACTAGAAAATAGAAGGGGATATGAGAAAGGGAGATGATTAGACATTAAATAGATCACAAATAACAGTGTGAAAGTCGATCACATGAAATCTGTATATGTGATTCTACAATTTTTTATGAGAGGCCAGAGATGTAATTAAATGTTTTGAAAGATTTACTCTTTAAATCTAACTAAGTGCCAGGATTCTAAGGCGTTTACTACAAGTCTTTTGAGGAATATCCATACTGCTTTTCCATAGTGGTTGAAAGAGTTTGCACTCCCACCAAGAGTGTAGTAGTGATCTCTCCTGGCCACATCCCCTCCAGCATCTGTTGTTATTAGATTTCTTGATCCTGGCCATTCTAACTGGAGTGAGGTGGAATCTCAGAGTTGTTTTGATTTGCATTTCTTTTATAGCCAGAGATGTTGAGCATTTCTTCATGTGTCTACTGGACATTCTTATTTCCTCTTCAGAGAAGACTCTCTTTAAGTCTTTGGCCCATCTGTTAATGGGCTGGTTGTTTCTTTGAAGATTAGTTTTGGAGAGATTCAACTTTTTTAGCTGTAGGTATGTTTTATTTATTTTTTTCCATATATTTTTATTGTAATTAATAGAAGGGTTACATGATATTTGCCAGATAGATGGTGCATTAATTCCCATACATTGATACCCTTTCACATGTCTTGGTCCCCATTTCCCTCCCCCCTACCCCATCTTAGAGCAACTCTCTCATCTGCAGGTCATCTGGCTATGAGCTGCACAGCAGCCTCATTTTATACACTTCCATGGCATCAAACCTCACTCCAGCCTGTCCTAGAGCCTCTATGAATGCCTTTGTCCAGAGATCATTTCTCTTTTGTCTTTCTGGAAAATGCCAAAACCCTTCCCATAAAGTGTTACATTGTGTTCCTAAGATGGATCATTTGCTCCTGTATCCCACTAAAGTCGGCCTCCCTCCCTCCCTCCCTCCCTCCCTCCCTCCCTCCCTCCCTCCCTCCCTCCCGTAGGTATGTTTTATTTATGAGGCCCTTGTCTGTTGAATGGTTAGTGAGGATCTTCTCCCACTCTGTGGGCTTTCTAGTTAACCTGATAGCTATGTCGGTTGCCATACAGAAGTTCTACAGTTTAATTCAGTCCCATTTGTCCAAACTTTAAGTTGTTGTGTTTCTGGGTCTTTATTAAGAAAGTTTCAACCCGTACCAAGGAACCCTAGTGTATCTCCTATTCCTTCCTGTAGTTTTCTGGGTATCTGCTTTACCTCAAGGTCTTTGATCCATTTGGAATTAGTTCTGGTGCAGGGTGACATGTAAGGATTCAGCTTTAGTTTTTTGCAGGTGCTTAACCAATTCTGCCAATACCACTTGTTGAAGAAGCTGTCTTTCTTCCTTGGTATTTTTTCTCCCTTATCAAAGATTAGGTGGCCATAGGTCTGTGGGTTGATTTCTAGGTCTTCAGTTCTATTCCATTGGTCCTCAGGCCTGTTCTTGTACCAGTACCAAGCTGTTTTGGTTACTATACTGTAGCACTGTTCTTTCTGCTAAGAATTGTTTTTGTTATATGAGGTCTTTTATTATTCCATATGAAATGTTGGATTGCTTCTTCTATTTCCCTAAAGAATGACACTGGGATATTGATGGGTATGGCATTGACTTTGTAGATAGCCCTTGGCAGGATTGCTATTTTCACAATGTTAGTTCTTCCAATCTAGGAACACAGGAGGTTTTTTCATTTCCTTAGTTCTGCTTTGATTTCCTTTTTCAGGTTTCTAATATTTTCATTATAACGATCCTTTACATCCTTAGTTAATTCCTAAGTGTTTTATTTTCTTTGAGGCTGTTCCTGATTTCTGCCTATCTCTTCTCATTGTTGGCCTACAGGAAAGCCACTGATTTCTGACAACTCAATATTTCTGATGATGTTTTAATTGAAGATAATATAGTAAAATGGGGCTTACAGTCATCCATTGAACAAGAAAATAACTAGAAATGTGCTACATTGGCTGTACTTAGAGACACTTGTGTTTTGCAAAAAGTGAAACCTAAATTGATTTGATGTACTTGAACTGAAGAAGAGGCTGGTTCCTGGAAGTTAACCCTAGTTATTATCTGCTCAGCAATGCCCTGCCCCTGGGCCCCAATTAGGGCATGAAAAATGTAAAGCAATGATTATGAGGTGGTGTGAAAACACAAAACCGTGATCACTAACTTTCTAGGGAAATGCTTTTCTTGTTTATTGATTTCTAACCAATTAATAGAAGTTTTTGTTCTCTTATGTCTTTTTAAAAGAAATCAGTAAAAGTATTCTAAAAAACTACACATATTGTATAAAATGTTTCATAGCAATCTTTCAAACTAAAAGTCAAATAGTGCAAACAGAACTGTATGTTTTTGTTTTATGATATTTTTCTTAGTTATAAAATAAGGAATTAATAAGGAAAGAATAAGTGACTTGGATCAGTGAGTCAAAAGTGCATTTAATTTCCTTTATCTGAGAGAAGGCATTTGTTTAAATACACTGGGAATTTAAAATTTCAAATGTTGTCAGTTTATATCCACCTTTACATAGTGAACATTTTCTTATGCTATTAAAATTATTCCAAGTTTCTTTTTAATGACTTTAGGTCTACATACAATAGAAAAATGTCAATTTTTTGTCAGAGAATGTTCGACTTGCCACTGTATCCAGGGGAATTGTAGTTCCATGCTCTATGCCCAGAGTACCTGGGTGGCAGAATTTACCTTTACACACAGTGTGCCCAGGACCACTCTCCACCAAAGCACAGAGCAAGCTTCCATGATCTCCAAGTTTTTTCTGAAAATGATGATCCATTTATGGAACTCAAAGAATCCTAGGAGAATGCCAAGGGACTTGAAAAACCCAGCATGCATGAATGAATGCGTGTGTGTGTGTGTGTGTGTGTGTGTGTGTGTGTGTGTGTGTTTATGTGTGTTCTTCCTACAGCGTCAAGAGGAAACTGCAAAATTTATTTGTAAAATCCTGGAGAAGTCTATGACCAAGGCCTACATGTGCACGTGCATGTAATGTGTGTTCAGGAAATGAGAGATCTTGGTATTCTACTCTCGAGGAGGGTTTAAGGACTTAATAAGCTGTTATAAAAAGTGACTGTATAAGAACAAATGTGTAGTTGCCAACTGAATAAAAATTTTACATTATGTGTACTGTATATAAACTAATTAGCAGCTGGACATCAGTGGCCTATGTCCACAATCCCAGCTACTCAGAAGGCTGAGGAGCTCAGTTTAAAGCCAGACCAGGAAGGAAAGTCTGTAGTCAGAAAAGGCTGTAAGTGGCCCTGAGGCTCAAGTGGTAGAGCCTTAGCCTTAAGTACAAAGAGGCTCAAGGACAGCATCCAAGCCCCAGGTTCAAGCCCCAGAACCAGCAGAAACAAACACAAACACAAACACTAAACTAACAAGCAACAAGGTGCTTATGCTGTGGCCCAGGACTCTGAGGCTGGAAAGCTGGTGCAGCTCCCTGTGGCCGGATCTTGGCTCTGCAGTCGTCGCTGGCAGACCCTCTTCTGGGGCCAGAGCACCAGTCAGGAGACGATGGTGGCAGACACACTCGACAGCTTCTTGCTGAACTTCTTTGCTTTGCACAGTGTGCTTCAGCATTCGCAAGTGTGAGCCATGCTGGCAGGCTGTCCTTACCTTGTGCTCCTGTTACCCGTCCTCTGATCTGGATGAACCGCTCTGCTCCTTACTGTGCTGGATGGCACACCAACAGTGTCCTGAACCTGGTGTCTTGGTGACCACACAGAGCACGGGTGACACTGGAATCCACGGAGGCGGCTGTGCATTCTTGGCCTTCTGGCTTCCGAGGCCTGACCACAATGGCTGCGTTTCTATTTTCACATAGGAGAGAAAACATGAATCCCGTGTCTCTCTGAGCCTGGCTTTCTTCTGCTCATTTCTCTGAAAATGACATATTATTCTTCCTAAACAATGGACAAAATTCCATTGCATAGACTGTATTTCACTGGTCCCTTCCTTGGCTGTTCCCTCAGCTTGCCTGTGGTGAGTAGTGAGCAGGGATGTTCTGGCACCTTTATTCCACCCGGACTTACAGTCTCAGGGATAAATGCCCAAAGGTGAAAAGTTTCATTCATAATGTGTTTTTATACAAACCATGCAAATTTTTTGATATTAAAAGAGGAACTTGTTAAATATTAAGCAAATAAAACTAGACTGAAATATTGTATTCCCCACATTTGATGAGCTGGCCAACAGGAGGTGAAATCTATACATCGCATGGTTCAAATTAGCTTTTCATCCACTCGTAGAATTTTTACCATGGCCCAGAAGAATAGTTAAGACAGGTATAAATCCTGTTTGGTTTTAAATGACTGTGTATGTTTTTGTTTCAGAACAGGAGAAAATAAAGACTAGGACAGACATTATAAACAATATCTGTACCAAGTGATTGTTTTGTATTATTAACTTGATTCTTTATTCTAATACTCAAAGCATGCATTCATGTTCCAGGGTCACAGATGAAGGTGAGAAGCTCCAGGAGCAAATTTAAGTCCGGCTCTATGCTAATGAATGTGGAAATCCTCTGCATTGAAGAGGGCCCTTCTCAGTTACTGGGACCAAATGCAGTTTTTCATTCTCTCCTTTTCTCTAGGATAGTTGACGGTTCACAAACATCACTTTTCCTTATATTTTTGTCATAATATTTTCGCGATTTATATTTAAATAATTTCACTGATGGAAACTCTACGTCTGTTCATCTTCTGACCGTGTCAGCGCCAAGTGGCACGCTGGCAGGAGTGGGGCAAAGCCCTGGATGGAGCTTCGGCAGGCAGAGCTCACCGCTGCTGTGAAGGCTGTTGGAGGTAGAAAGCCTTTAAGATGCTTTCTGTAGAAGGAGTGTGAGGAGGAGCACTTCAGCCGTGGACTATCCAAGACAAAACGTGACTCCTAACTTACCATCTCTACATGCGCTTGTACGAATCCTTGTGATCAACCCACTCGGAGAGCAGGCCACATCAACGTACGGCCATCCTCACGTATCCTCCTGTGCTTGATTCACTTGAGAAGAACATCGATAAACTTTGATTTTAGGCTTTAAATGCCAATGGGTATGTATGTGCACATTCTTGATCACCAAATTATGGAGATCTTTATTAATAGGATTATGAAGTCTGGTAATACTGTTGGGTTTCTGCATGCACACCCTGGCATTTCTGAAAGGAAACATAAGTCACATGACTTTCAGATCCATAGGAGTGTGTCGTTGTTTGGTGGTCCTGGAATTTGAACCCAAGACCTTGCTTTTGCTCGGAAGATGCTCTATCAGTTCACTTGTGCCTCCTGCCCTTCTGTTCTACTTATTCTTGAGACAGGCTCTCACTTTTTGCCCAGGCCCTCATGGAGTTGCCATCCTCCGCTTTATAGTTGCCACTGCCATTGGAGAAACAGGCATTGTAGCCATATCCAGCTTTTTCTGCAGAGATGAGCTCTTGTGAACGTCTCAGCTCAGCTGGACGCAGAACACAGATTTTCTTTTCTTTTTTTTGATATTTTTTATTGTAATTAATAAAAGGGTTACATGATATTTGCCAGATAGAAGGTGCATTAATTCACATACATTGATACCCTTTCTCATGTCTTGGTCCCCATTTCCCTCCCCCACCCCCCCATCTTGTTTCTCCCCCTTCCCTATCCAATTTCAAATAACCAAATACAAATATATCCAATATATCAGATAACAAAGTGAGATACTGTAACAATATGAGATAACCAAGGGACAGCAAAAGAGCTGAGAGATAACACAGTACCTTAAGGACAACAATCATTCATTATATGGCTTTTAGAACACATGTTTTCAAAGAATGCACCTTTTATGAATAAATATGGGTGTTTTAATCACTTACCCTTTTACCTAAAAGCATATGCTTTCAATAATATTGGTTTTTCAAAATGTGTAGTCAAACCGTGCAACCATTGTAGTTTATTATTAGTCCATTTTTTGTTTGCAATTTTAAATGCAGTTTGATTTTTCCCACAAAGTGTAACACTTAAGAACAGTCATAATAAAGAGTGATGTTAACCTTTTGATTTTAGCTAAATAGGCTGACAACTTTCCCTTCAAATGTTCACCTTTTGTTTATGTTTTACTTAGAGGCTGTGCATTCTTTTGTTTGCTCTCTGGTTGCGATGGTTTGTGCAAGTATCTCCAGAGATGCACAGTGAATTACAGCATGGATCCCCTGAGAAGGGTGACCGGGAGACTGGGGGACTTTAGGAAGCGTGACTTTGTGACCTCTCACTCCTGGGGGGTCATTGGATGTGCCTTTGAGAGGGATTGTGGGTACTCTGTCCCCTTGGTTCTCTTCTGGATCCCTTGCTAGTGAGGAGGGGTTTGTTCTCCTGTCTGCTGTCAACAGTATCTGCTCCCTGGCAAAAAGCCTCAGCAGAAGTACACTCCCAAATTTGGCAGGCAAAGTAGCCCGTTTCTTCTTACGATTTCCTTGGATATATTCATATATCGTGGTGGAAAGCTAGCTGATGAATAGTCAGCTTGAGTCAGTGGATTCTAG
Organism: Megascapheus bottae; assembly: GCF_031878675.1. Taxonomy (NCBI): domain Eukaryota; kingdom Metazoa; phylum Chordata; class Mammalia; order Rodentia; family Geomyidae; genus Megascapheus; species Megascapheus bottae. Next base: position 81,888,501 of record NC_143515.1, on the reverse strand, counting down.
AGGCTGGGGGTGGAAATTCTACACGAATTGCTTGTGTACAAAATGAAGACAGGTAGCAGACCACCATGCTGTGAAAGAATACTTGCTGCAAGTAAATCCTCAGGGCAGCCCGGGTAACACAGGGTTGGTCTTTGACTGCATTTCTTGTATTCTACGTCTCTTGATGAGCTTGGCTTTATCTTCTGAGTCTGGCTTTCTTCTTTCAGGGAATCTGGGCATCATGTTCAATCCTTTCTTTTCTCATAAAACCCCAGGAGATAATCTTCCTTCTGCTCTGTGTTGGTCATATAGCCTTGGATTTTGTGTGGAGCTCCTCGGGAAGTCAGTCCTGGTCTTTATAACTGTGCTGCCTGTGTATTTCCTTTAGTCCGTTTCAATATGTTATCGCTCTCTGCACTCGATAACTGACTTAGCATTGTCTAATAGCTGTTGTGGTTCTTGTAACAACTTGATCAGTGATAGTTATACTTGTAAAGTTCTGATTTCATCTATTCATTAACTAGAGAACACTAGCAATGCTTTTATCAAGAAAACAATCTATTTACTGAGTTCTTTCAAATCCAGGATTACAGTGATTTGCCTTCAAGTCTTTTGCAGCAGGTTAGGAATCCTAAACCAGTCTAACTCGTTTTTACTTATCTCAATTGCCAAACTTCAGACACTTACTCAGAGGGAGTGTTCTGGAAGAGTCTAGAAGGGCCAGTGAAGTTCCCACAACTTCGGACAGTCAATGATACTTCCACTGGCAGCAGCCCGGGCTCCCATAGCCCCACATCTCGGGTCTGGACTCACCTACTCTAGTGGTGCCAAGGGCACGGTTAGAATCCACGGGTTCCAGGTTCTATGGATTCCTTCATTAGCTCTCTTGGTCCTTGAGCAGTGGACAGTTAGAAGTTTAATCTCGTGCCAGCATTTTAAGGTAGTCTGGGAATGTTGGTCCCACATTAGGAGAAGCCCAAGGAAAAGAACGCGGGAGTGGGAGAATCAGGCCATTTTCACATTGGTGCTTTCTCCCTGAGAGTTTGAAAAGAGCAGGGTATATGATGCCTACTTTTTTATTAATGATCCATCCCATGGTTATTTTTTCCCATGAGAGCTGACAGAAGCTCAGAAAGGGCAGAGGAGAGAAGCAGACCAAGGAGACGGTTCACCAATTCCAGGGAGGCATGGTGTGTCTAGAGCTAGGATGTGTGGGGGCCAGAGATGTTGAGGAGTGGCTGGAATGTGGACAGACTGTGAAGGGGAGATAAATGGGAAGTGAACTACGACCGACTTTTGACCTGAGCAATGCAAGAAGAGAAAGGCCAAGAAGAGAAAGTTCCAGACAGGACATGGATCAAAAGTGCAAGCATTTAAAGCAAGGTAGCTCAAATCTGTCACCGTGCGACCTGCTAATTGGAGACTGAGGGATCACAATTTGAGGCCAGCCCAGGAAAAAAAAACTTCATCACACTCCATGAACCAATGGGAACTGTCACTATCTGTTTTTCTAGCGACAAAGGAAAATATCAATTGGAGGATTGCAGTCCAGGATTATCCGGGCATAAAATGATACACTATCTTGAAAATAGTCTTGTGAAAAGGGGCTGGCAGAGTGGCTCAAGTGATAGAGTGTCTGCCTTTGCTGTGTAAGTCTCTGAGTTCAAACCCCAGTATCATTGTGGAAAAAAAGGAAAAAAGAGTATAATATTCTCCTGACCTTGTTTTAACTTATTTTTAAAAAGTTAAAGAATAAACTGGAAATGGTAAGCCACAGGAGAAGTCATTTTCAAGAGATTGGCAAGCTGTATATGAAGCTTCTGCGCATGTCTTTAGGTCTGCAGAAGAAAGCATGTGAGGGAGGTATCCATATCCACACACCACAGTATGTGCATTCATAGGTGAAGGTGACTTTCTTTCTCAAACATCATCACACAGTGTTGGCTACAGGAGGCTACAATCTTCCTACTACACATTCAATTTTTACAACAATGATTCTGTCTGCTTCCCTAATGACTTTCTCACAAGAGCCTTTCAGAATAATCACATTTACATTATTGACTGAAATGGAGCAGACTTTGTTTTAAGAGGGAGAACGGGGGTGGCTTTATGGAAAACCTGGATAACAGATAGAAGCAGGGATCAATGGGAAAGGCCAGAGGCCTCGGTGTCTGCAGCGGGCGCAGAGTGGCTATGTCGGAGTGGAGGGATCAAATGTTTATGAACACTGAGGTCAGGATGGAGCTGAGGACACAACACCAGGCTGGCTCAGGAACCTCGTGCCGACAGAGAAGAGTGGATTCCGCCATCCACAGAGCCTTCTGTTGATCAAGTCCGTGTGACTCATGTGTTAGCAATTGCTGAGTCAAGGTGAGAAGCTCACCACGTCCTCTCCACCTGTCCACAGAAGGTAACCACAAGTGGCCTTTGTATCTTAAAATAACTTTCTCATAGAACGTTAATAAATGCTCCACGGAAAGTACTTCCAAATCCCAACGGATCGAGAGAAGTACAGCTGTTTCTCTCCTGAAGGGACAGCTTCTGTTACCTTCGTTCCTGTGGATTAAAACATTCTGTGAATGAACCCACACTGTTCAGAACCATAACCCTCGTGCTAAATATTGTACCGGCACTATTTATTCTATTTACCAAGGTATTTACATAAAAGCATTTAAGTGATTGCATATGATACAACAACTACTTGGATCTTGGATTTAAAAAATTGCTACGGAACTCCATGTTTTCATACCATAATTGTTTTACTTAATATTGTCATGTCACAATGGTTTTCTTATTCAATGGCCAAGTTTTGTGCGGCAAATGAAAGAATAAGTGGAGGTGACTAGCGGAAGTGTGTGAACCCTCAGCTGCACGGCGTGCACTGGACTGCCGGGCACACGCGTGAGCTGGGCAATCATCCCCACCTGTTATGGTGGCAAGTCACAGGGAGAGGTCAGACCTGGGGTTGCACCCTCAGCCACAGCACGTGCCTTCAAAGCGGACTTGGCCAAGAACGGTCTTGGTCCTTGGGGGACGACTTAATTTTGTGAAGCGAACATTTCTGTGTGTAATGGCCCACACGGCAGGGCTCTTGTGCAGAGTCAATGTGGTAGAGCCCTGAAGTGCTTGGCACAGTAGCTGCTGTGCAGAAGGACTGGAACGATAGTCATTTGCTGATTTTTTAAAAATATTTCTTTGAGGTTCCCTCAACCCCTTTGTCATAGCTCATTATATTTAGCTTTACCATAAGTACCAAACACCAAATTCAGAAAGTGGCTATGGATCCCCATATTTAAAAATTAATCTCTAAAGAAAAATACCTGGCATTTGCCTCAACTCAACTTTATGCTAAGTAATATGAGGCTTCTGGGAAATGTTGCTCATAGTTTCACACATTTAAATTTTTCTAGCTTAATAGTACCCATAACAAAAGCTCCCATTTTTGAATATAAAGTGAAAAATCACAGAACATTCAATCAGCTTCAAATTCCCAATTTCAATGTGTTTGACGTATTGATGAGGTGGATAATATTCCGTAAAATACTCAAGAATGAAACATAACAACCTGCAGGAAAACTGCCTGAATTGTTGGAACAATGACTGAGTTAATTAATGTCATGTTTGCATTCCAAACTCTATGGAAGCTTCAGATAGTTAAAGGAACGTGAATTACTTTTCTATGATTACTGAAGTTCTCCTACCTTTCAAAGGAATTAAGGCTGATTGTGTTAGCACGTCCAAGGGTTATACCAATTTTATCACTTATGCAAATCTACAGAATAAAAACAGCCACGAAAAAGAAGTATAAATGTCCATTATCAGGAAGGAAGCAGAGTTTCAATAAAAAACACTTTTGTGTTTTCTGCTCACTTAGCGTAGCACACAGGCACCTCACCACGCTCATTTCTATGACAAAATGGTGACATTTTATAAATGTGGGATTCAGGTTTTAAGGTTGTATTGGAGTCAAAATTCTATAAGGGGAAATTTGTACAAGCAAATTTTTATCTTATAAAGTGACTGATTAAAGAAAGCTACGTGCCTCTGTGCTTGCTTGTTTGTACTGAGGAGAATGGATTTATTTTAAAATGGAAGTTGGGAGAATCTGGAACTGTGGACAGGAACATTAGAGATGGAAATCACGATTTGCATTCCAGTTACTCTTCACTCTTACCAGGGAAACAAAGGCAGCATCCGTGAGTAACGGTGGTTGAGGGCTTGGCGGTGCCGTGGTGTTAGGACAGAAGGCATGCACACGTCAGTCATGGCTCCGCTCCTAGTCTTCAGGAAGTGGAGATAACTCAGTTCCCCTCAGCATCTGGTTGGATGAATAACTGGTTCTAATTCATAAGACGGACCATGGACGGTCACTGAGCAAGGCCGAGAAGCTCACAGCGGGGCATCCATGTCTGTGCAACCCGGGGTGGGGGGTGCTCATGTATCCTGGCCTGTGAACAAAGCCAGGCCAAGGCTGCTTTATGAGCCAATCCACGAGATGATGTTCTGGCCGAATAAAATCCTTTGGGTGGGAATTACCTGCCATTGAGTCTGAAGAGCCTCTGTCCAGGAACAAGACTGGACAATTTAGGTGATGGTGGCGCAATTGTAGACATGCTCATTGTCCTGATTGTGCAGTTTGTGCAACTGCCAAACACCCAGCAGAAAATCTGTATTCTAGTTAAATGCTAAAACCTATTCATGAACATTTAAAAAGCCAACCAAATAAAACTGTATTGATATCTCTTGTGATTTTGTACCTATTACAACTTCTCAAAGATTTAAAAGCATTTTAGAATATTTATTATAATAAAGGATGTCAATTTTTCAGTAAAAGTCTTTAACATGTTTACAATAATGATACAGAAAAATAGAATGACAGTTCATTAGTATAGTAGTATAAAAATTTTAATAGAAAGCATTGTTCTCCTTTGAGACAACAAATGTTTATTATTTTTCTGAATCAACTGAAGCATAATAACAGAATAGAAATTAAGTTACATGGTATTTTTCTTCTTTTTCATTGGATATATATTTTGTTGTTTGCCAGTCCTGGGGCTTGAACTCGGGGTCTGGGCTCAATCCCTAAGCTTTTCTGCTCAAGGCTAGTGCTCTATCACTTGGGCAATAGCACTACTTCTGGATTTTCCTGAGTAGTTGATTGTAGATGAGAATCTCATGGACTTTCCTTCCTGGGTTGGCTCTGAACCATGATCTTCAGATCTCAGCCTTCTGAGTAGCTTGGATTACAGGCATGAGCCATTGGCATTCTTTCCATGTCATTGCTTTAATGTTCATATTAGCAAATAAGATGATGATGATGATGATGATGATGATGATGTGTATGTTTGTGTGTGTGCCAGTCCTGGTGATTGAACTCAAGGCCTAGGCACTGTCCCCAAGCTTTTGGCTTGAGGCTAGCATTCGGTCAGTTGAACCACAGCTCGACTTCTGGCTTTTTGGTGATATAACTGGAGATAAAATCTTATAGGCTTTCCTGCCCTGGCTGGCTTTGAACCATGATTCTCAGATGTCAGCTTTTTGAGTAGATACAGTCACTGACACAAACCCCTGGTGTCAGCACATTTGTTTTTAAGAACTATATCTATTTTTTATAACTAAACTCAATCGGGCTTGAATTTTGTATAGTTCTGATAATATATCATGTCTTATGACAATGAATGAAAAGTCATTTGGGATTGTGCCATCTGTAAATTTCATATAAAAAAGCATCTTTCCAATCTTACTCTCACATTATCTGCGATTACTATCTTTTGATCTAGGCTGGCCATTTAGAAGCAGGAACTTGATCCTGGTCCTCAGAACAATTGCCAGCCTGGAGGGCTAAAGACAGAGGGGACTGTCCACGCCCTGGGGGACCATGCCACAAGCGTTGCACGGCAAGCTGTCCTGGAGCTGTGCTCAAAGCTTTTCTCACTAAGCCTAGAAGAGAGCAGGCTTGGTCCATGGCTGAACTCTGTGGACCTCAGTTCAAGGCTTGCATGGAAGCGAGGTGGTGATTCAGCCTCAAGCCCAAATCACAAAGAAGTGAAACCGATACATAGTGTATGGCAGATCATATGTCACTTCCCCCGACAAAAACGAAACAGTGGCAACAACACAGGGACTTCTGAAAACCCACTGTCTAGCCAGAAGCTCCGGCCACCCTGGGGTGGCCGGACTGAGATAATGAGGCTTCGTGGGGAAAGCTGGCGTGTGGAATAGTCCTGGGATTGTCAGAGCCACATGAGGAACGGGAGAGGCCATGGAGAATACTCTGGACTGCCCTTCCATCCTGCCATGTCCTGGAAGTCGTTCTTTGGCCAGTTAAGAGAGCCTTGAATTACTCAGCTCAAAGCCATAGCCTTTCTGCAAGAATATGCTAAGGAGGAATGAACCATAACATTTTAGAGTGAGATTGATTGGTACAACTACAGCCCTAAAGAACCTCCTGGCAACAGCGTTCCAGCCTGACTTGCGAACGAGTGATTTCCCTGTGCGTTAGGACTGGGGCTCAGGGTAGGAACAATTTGGACAACTGAACATTGTATACGCTCTTGTCAATAGTTCAAATTTGCTGGGATTTCTCAGCATTGTATCTCTTTAAAAGAGGAAACTCTTATGACAGCACACATTATGCTTTGTTTTTCATTTTCATGGAATCACAAAGTGCCTTGCACGAGTGTGACACGTCCCCTGTCCAAACAAATCTCCGCTTTCTACAGCAGGGCAGGGGTCTCTCTAAAACAGGAGCTTTGGAAAAGCTGCCAAAGCCATGTTGTTTGATTGCCAGACAATAGGCAGGATGAATTGTAATAAACATCCATAAAAGAAATGGAGACTAAAGGGCGAATACAAATATTTTCCTTGCACTTTGTACTCTGTATTATTTTAAAAAATAGTTGAGACAATTATTAGTTACATTTTCTTGGGTTGAGCAGCTCTTTTGTAAGATTAAGAAAGGATTTTGATTTAACTTAAGGATATATAATTTGGAGATTATCTTTAAGCAGTTCCAATTGTGGTAGTCATTTGTGCCATTTGCTAAGGATCTGGACACCAGGAGGACAGCTGGGAATGGTGGCCCCAAGCCGTATGCTTCACCTGTCCGTTCACTCTTCTGCCACAGAGAGCAGCAGTTGTGTCAACACTGAACCTTGGGGCAGCCAGGACCTTCTGGGGAGAATTCGGTCCAATGACTGAAGACATGCTGTCCTAGGCGGCTGTGATGCGAATTTGTTACTATGCACTGTAATTTAGTCCATGCTGACTGGTCCAGAATGTGCTGGAAACCGAGCAGTAGATACCAGTTTCTTCATCTTGTCCATTGAGGGCATCTGGGCAGATGTCATAGGTGGCTGCGGTGAGCAGGGCTGAATAGACATGGTTTCGCGCTGGTGCCCAGGAGTGGAATTGCTGGATCATAAGGTCGTTCTATGCTTAATTATTTTTGTAGACGTGGGGCTTGAACTCTGGACCTGGACACTGTCCCTTTGCTCAAGGCCAGCACTCTAGTATTTTGAGACACAGCTCTACTTCCTGTTTTCTGGTGCTTCATTGGAGTCTAACAGGTTTTCCTGCCTGAGCTGGCTTTGGATCATGATCTCAGCTTCCTGAATAGCTAGGATTACAGGTGGGAGCCACTAGCGCCCAGCTTTATTTTCATTGGCATTTTTTGTCCAAGTGTTTTGCTTTAAAAATCTTTGGCTTTCTTTATTGTCGCTGCATTTCTTTTGCCATTGCTGGCAGCACCGAGTGTTCACGTCGGCGTCCTTAGGAGAAGCGTGGCAGGTTTCACGGAAGTGGAGGGTAATAATGTCTTATTTTAAGTGGTTCAAGGAGAAGATGTGCGAGAGCGATAACATGAATTTGCTTAATTGTAAACCTTTTGACATCTGCTTAGACTTGTTGCTTCCTATGCTTTCTATGTTTTTATTATACAACCTTGGGGAAAACACATGTGAACAACAACAAGAATCCAGACTCAGGATCTTCTCTATTCGCCACAGTCCTGCCTGTGCTTCAGCCTGTGTCTGTCTCCCAGGCTGGTGTCCCTGGGCATTGGTTTGCAAGGCTGTAGTAACTATTGCTGCACCCTACGCTGCAGCAGGCAAGCTTCTTACCACGAGCAAAAGAGAAGCTTGAGAGGTGAAGGAGAGGAAAACCCACGCCCCCTTCACATCACACTGGGTGTGAGACTTGTGGGTGCTGTTTATTTGGGGGAACCAGATTGACTGCTGCTGGCAGTCTGGGACTTCAGCATGAATCCCAGCAGCAGCCCGTGCTGGCCAGTCTTCTCCTGACCCTTGACAGACAGGGGCAGCCTTCTTGCCACACTAAATTTGTGTAGAGAAGCAGAAAGGATGGTGTTTTAAAGCTTTAATGTTTATGTTTTTACTTGTCAGTGTTAATCAAGTAGGGAGTTCTAGAGATAAGCAATTAGTTGTTTTTTTTTTTCCCCATGGAAAAGAGAACTCGTAAAGAAAAAAATCCCACAGGAAGAGAAGACAGTGAATATGGATTAGTTGCCCGTTCTGTGCAAAGATGTCGTCTCCTCTTTGCATTTAGTCCTCTCAGCTGCAGTAGGGGTCAAAGGTGCCGGCTCTTGCCCCTCCTGTGTGCTCCAGCTCTGCTTCCCTGGTCTTTCTGAGGGTGGAACTTCCTCCAGCCTTCCCCTATGGCCCTCCTCCACAGACCCAGGCCCGTCCAGATGAGCGGCTGGCAGGCCTCCGCAGCAGCGGGCTCGCCCTGCAAACGTGAGGTGAGCCGGGAAAGCAGGCCCCACTTGGCCCTGCAGACCGCGCCCTGCCGAGGGAGGACATTAAAGCTAAGCAGTATCAATTGTCAAATCTTAGCACAGGTACAGATATGAACAACAGAATGTTTTTCCAAAATGGGCTTTAATTTGAAAGAATATACTCAGTTTATTAACAATTTGTGGTGAGAGCACATTTGTCTTAGCTAACACAATGCGAGCCGGGCCCCGGTGGCTCATGTCTGTGGTCCTAACTACTCGGGAGGCTGAGATCTGAGGATCATGGAAGTGGTGCTGTGGCTCAAGTGGTGGAGCACTGCCTGGAGCTGAAGAGTCAGGGACAGCGCCCAGCAGCCAGAGTTCAAGTCCCAAGACGGACCAAAAAAATAACATGATGTAGTACTTGCTAAACTTACTGATAGTGTCGGAGATGGGTTGGAAACAAAGCCAGTTTTTGGTATTTAATGCTCTACGTGCATATATTTGGAAGGGGCTGTTTTCTTGGGTTGACATTTTTGGCTGAAGCCACCGGAAGAATGAGATGCTCTAGCCACGGTTCCCCTATGGATGTCATAGCTCTGCACGCACCTGCCAATGCCAGTTCTTCACCATGGACTCCGCAGAGGACCCTGGCCTAGCTCAGGGAGAGGGGCGGGCAGAAGCAGCAGCATATTGTAGCTGCACTCCCAGAAATACTGAACTGTGCACACTGGCTGGGGGAAAGATCAAAATTCAGCACTTGTGAGCCCTTGAATCCCTGTCACCCCCGTGTCTTTCAGTGGCTCTGGTGAGTGTGTTACCCGATAGGGACTGTCACTTCCCTTGGTTTCTCTCCCTGGTGGCCCATAGTTTAACTCATGCCGACTCATAGCCTATAGGCACTGTATTTTAATTATTTGTATTATGAAATGTATAAAACACATAGGTAATGATTTTTAGTCTCTAGCTAGTGGATCAAATCAATACATCGTTTCCCCCCCCTTTTAACAGAAAGAAACCCACTTGAGATGGGTTGACTAGATTCAGAGTGGCTGCTCATCTTGCGAGGCGTGATCCTTTCTCCACAGGGCCATGTAGAGGAGGCAGCCAGCCCCTTCCCACTGTGTGGAGCGCAGAGCAGGTCTAGCTTGGGGAGGTCTCCCTCCAGATCGATGGACATGTTTCCGGTTTCCACCCTACTACAGTGCCTGGAATCTGACCTGCTGGGGGTGGGCGGCGTGGGGCAGTTGCATAATATATTTGATAGGAGTTGTAAAAAGTAAGATTTAGTCATAGATTTCAAATTAATTTTTAAAAAACACCATCTGATGAAATATTCACTTGAGAAATTAGAAATTCGTGTAAGGTGTTGGAAAGGTTAAGACGGTACAGTCTCTTGTTTTCAGCTGAGTTTGCTTCTATAAAGAACTGGAAATTGATGTGAATTCTAACGGCAAAGCTAAAATGATTAGAATTAAGTTTCCTGTCTACTTACATTTTTATAAGGCATTTCTATCAGGCGTTGGGCGACATGAGTGTTTGAAGAGTTAGCTATGAGGCAAGGTCTCATTCTGAAGTCACAGTGCCCAGGTTTGAATTCTAACGCTTGTTCTTGTTAGCCAGGTGACCTTGAGATGACCTTGAGATGACCTTGAGATGCACAGTGAGAATTCTAGTAGCGGGTTAGTTGGTTTTGCATGGTGTCAGGGCTTCTATGCACTGAGGCGAGCTCTAGGAGCACGTTTCAGCAAGGGTGGGGACTCCAACAAGGTCATCCCCAGCAGCAGACACTCTCAGAGCTTCACTTCATCAGGGCAGAAAGCCCTGTGAACCTGGGAGATGGACTTGCCCCTTTGTGGCATCTCAGTTCTTCGCTGACTCTTTGCTGACTGGCGTATGTATTCTGAATGACTTTCACCCTAGAGTTTTTCCCTGCCATTTCTTTTCAGATATCTTTGCTCAGCCACCATGTCAGCATGCACATAAGTTGTAAAGTGTATTTGCAACAGAATGACAGTAGACAAAAGTGCATACCTGTGGATATTGCGATAGAGTTGGATTGTGAACCCAGATACTCTGACTTCAATTAGATGTCACTTTCCCTGCCTGGGACTTGGCCTTTGTTACTCTAGACTTACAGGACCTGTATTTCCTGGAAACCTCACCGAGGCTGGGAAGCATATCTGGAGAAGCGGTGGGAAGAGGATTTCTCCCCTGCACATCACTTCCTATGTGGTTCCGGATTTTCTGCAATACTGAGCTTTGAATCCTTAGGGTTCAACTTTGGTGTCACTACCACAGGCTTTGCTGTGTGCATCACACACTTGACATGAAGCGTTTTATAAGCGATTTTAAGTCACAACGTAACTTCTATTATGCGCATATTCTATATTTTTACCGCATCAATCCTCCATTTGGTCATTTGCATTTTATGTTCTTTATCTGTTAGCATGATGGTGGCCGTTGCTATTTTTAAGTCGCGGCTGAATTTTCACACTATAGACGTGTGAAATGTACCTGGGTGTCATAGCAAAGGCTGTTTGGAATCTGGCATTGTACCACACTTCCTGTTGGGCTTCGCTTTTCTGTGTGTTTTGTTAATGGCATGGTGGCCTTGACTTCTGGCATGACTGTGTACCAGATGGGCTATTATCTTCTGTATGTTTTACTTAAAGGCATGGCACCCTTCGTTTTTAGCTTGAAGAGCTCCAGTAGTTCTCATAGCATGAGTCTGTAGTTGGGGAAGGACTTCACCTTGCCTTTAATTCTAAGGGATAGCTTTGCCTGGTAAAGTATTCCGGGACTGTTTTCCTTCAGTACCTCCTATTTATGATTCTCCTTTTCCTAGCCCATGTATCTTTCTGTTGAGAGTTAGGATGCTAGCTGTATTTGAGCTCGTTTGTATGTGATTTGCATTTTCTTCTTGCTACACTCAGGATCTTCCCTGTCTTTGTTTTAAAAAAATAGAACAGTTTGATTACAGTGTATTTGCCATCTTCTTGTTTGGATTGAGACTGATTGGATACCTTGTCCTTTCTGTTCCAGGCTGATTGTATCTTTCTTTACACTTGAAGTGTTTTTTGCTTCTGGAAAGGAGCTCCAGTTCCTTTGTTTCCTTCTCCAAGTCAAATTCCTGAAATGTAAGTATCTGCTCTTTTTTTTTTTTGCTACCACACCATTTCTGTAGGCTTTCTTCATTCCTTTGAACACCGTGGTGACAGATTTCATCATTTACTGGTATTCGTCCATAGGCTGACAACTCTATGCCTGGCTTATTGATTGGGATGAGATCATGCTAACTTTTTGCTAGAGCTGGCCTTGAACTGTGATCCTCCTGCCCTCTGCCCTCTGAGTAGATGAGGTGGCAGGTCATGAGATGCTGCATCTAGTTCCCTGAGATTTTATCTGTCTGCATGGCTGTGTCCCTTTAACTACTGTATAAGAAATTCCAGTTTCTGCAAATAATGGGAATGGATGTAAACTGGTGCTTCAGTATAAAGAACAAAATAATTCAGAGTAAGATTTTTTTGACCAGAAGCAGTCACAACAAGGGATCACGGTAGACATGCATGATCATGAATCCCCACACACTGAATTTAATTCTGCATTTTACCAAGATTCCCCAGGTAACTTCTATGCACATGAAGATTGTAACCACTGTCCTAGAACCATGGCTCTCAACAGGCTGAGCATGGGTCTGAGTCACCTGGAAAAACTAGGATTGCAGGGCTGGATTGAGGTCAGAATTTTGTCAGCAGGGTGAGGATGGGCCTGGGAACCTGCGTTTCTAACATGTTTCTGGACGATGCTGAATTATGGTTGGAGGCCCTTTACTGAACACCTCTTGCCAGAGGATGGGACAGAAAGGTCCAGTCCCAGGGTGGATGTGGCTCTGTGGCTGTCGGGGCCTGTTGTTTCCCTGGGCTTCAGTGTCCTCACATAAAGCGGGAGATGTGGACGTGAAGGACTTGCAGGTTTCATCTCCCCTACCGTTCCCTCCTATGTACTGGGGTGTCAGGGAGCAGAGTCTCAAGTTCTGTTAGTTCTTCTGTCACTTTTATGTCACCAGCTGTCCTGCTTATATACGATCTTAGCATTTCTGCCCCAGAATTGAAGTCCACCCTGACCGGCTGCTGTCATCTTAGGTGGGCGGGAGTCTGCATTTGTTTATCCTTTCACACAGTTGTCAACTGCTCCACGATCCCACCAGGGGCTCTGCCCTCAGATGCCATCTAAAGGAGTGAATGACGCTCGGCTTCAACCAGGTGAGCAGTCGGAGAGCACGCATCATTTCATGCATTCGCAAACTCCATCAGCCACGGCTTGGGCGGGCCTTGGGCTTCATTCTTTGTCGTCACTTTCATCTCTTGTCCTACATCTTCTGGCTTTGTTCTCTGAAGACCAATTTCCTTCCCTCCCTCCCTTCCTTGTGTGTGTGTGTGTGTGTGTGCCATCTCTGCATGAAGAATGGGAGCTCACAGAGGGCAGAGACCATGTGTCTACTATCCATTGACCCACCAGCCAGGGTCTAGAATCAAGCCTGGTATAGAGATAGCTTTCTGCAAACCCACTGGGTGTTTTGTCCCTGAGACTCGCTGTAGGTGGACTGACGGCTTGGGTAAAAGATTCCAGGATCACAGGCTGCCACTGATTAGCTCAGCCAGGCGAGCAAAATGTCAGACATGGAAGCATGGCTCAAGTGGTAAAGGGCCAGCCTTGAACAACAGCAACAAAAAAAAAAGCCAAGAGAGAGTGAGGCCCTAACTCTAAGTCCCTGTATTAGAAATAAAAAAAAAAGGGTGAGTTTGTGAAGGGGGTTCTGGGACTGGGGTCGAGGTCAGTGGAGTAAGCTACGTTGTTCCCAAAGGTCCTGGGTCAGTGACGCCATCCTGGAGCGAAGCTGGCCTGGGTCCGAGGGCAGGCCAGAGGGAGGTCACCTCAGAGCATCCTGAGGCCGGGGTGCTCAGCCTGTGAGGGGCGCTGGGTACCTGTGCTCAGGGAGAGGAGCTGGCCACGCTGGGACGGGCTTCGGTGCCCTGGGAGCACCTGGGGTTTGGTTGAAGGGGAGGGTGCAGCAGATTCAGGGGACCAGTGGTTTCCGCATCCCTGTCCTGGCCTCTGCGTCCTTTTTATCCCCCGCCCTGTTCCCCAAAGTTCCTGGGCCCTGCTTGGCTCTGCTTCCAGACTCCCCGTGGGGATGGACATTCTAGCTGGAATGATAACTCGTGTTGCTAAGTACCAATGAAGAGAGCACAACCTGGTCGGACATTTGTGTTTTATGCTCACGAGTGGAAACGAGAAGGTGGTTCTCTCTGCAGAAGCAGCCAGGCTGCCCGTCCCCGGCCGGAGCTGGTCAGCATGACCACATGGGTGCTTCTGGGTACTTTTGAGAGGTTGGTTGTTTCTCTGCCTCATGAGGAGGGCCTGGTAACTAAAACAATTTGACTTCATTTATTACCCTTTAAAGCTCTTTTTGCCTCATTTGGAAAGTGCACAAAATTAAGTTGCAGTTACATAGTGACATAAAACAAGATTATATGGTGTATTTCCTAGATGGAAAACTTTTCTTGGACAAACGGGAACAAAATGGTGTAAGGTAGTGAGGGGTTTAATGCTGGGGCAAGCCTTGATTTTTTTTTTGCCAATCCTGGGACTTGAACTCCCTGAGCTTCTTTTTGCTCAAAGTGAACACTCCGCCACTTTTCTGCCCCACTACTTCTTTCTTTTGTTGCTGGGGCTTGAAGTCAAGGCCTTGGCCTGTCCCTGACCTCGTTCAAGTGTGGCTCTACCATCTGAGCCCCACTTCCAGTTCTTGTTTCTGGTGATGAATTGAAGATAGCGCTTGATTTGTGTCTCCCCTTTCAACATTCTCACCCACCCCTCTCAACTCATCCCTTTCCTAGCTTATCTTAATTTTAGGTTATGTAGTCCGTTTTTTTTTTTTTCCAGTCCTGGGCTTGAGCTCAGGGCCTGAGCACTGTCCTTGGACTTTCTCAAGGTTAGAGCTGTACCACTTGAGCCTCAGCACCACTTCCAGCTTTTTTCAATGTATGTGGTACCGAGGAATCGAACCCGGGTCTTCGTGCATGCTAGGCAAGCACTCCACCACTAGGCCACACTCCCGGCCCCTGCAGTCGTGTTTTGCAATGATTTTTAAAATGAATTCTTGCGTCAATTGCTCTAAGTATGCCATTTTTGCTTTGCTTCCCCCGTATGCTGCCATGTTTCATCTCCTTACTTAGAAGCACGTGAAGTCATTCATTCTTCCTCCCTATCAGACATAGCAGGGCTCAAGAGTTGCCTGTTCAGGTGACGACAATTTCCCCAAGCCTTAGACAGGTTTTGAACATCATTTTAAATTCTGTTTCATAATCAATACTTCCCAAGCTTGGGATACCAAATTTATACAGGTAGAGAAACTTAAGAGACTGGGTGCATATTATTTAATAAAAATCTTCTTTTCTAGGCCCGGAGTTTGGCCTAGTGGTAGAGTGCTTGCCTAGCATGCATGAAGACCGGGGTTTGATTCCTTGGTACCACATATGTAGAAAAAAGCTGGAAGTGGTGCTGAGGCTCAAGTGGTGGAGCTCTAGCCTTGAGAAAGTCCAAGGACAGTGCTCAGGCCCTGAGCTCTGATTTTGCTAAAAAGCAGAACCAGCATAGAAAACAGAGCTATCAAAAGATGTCTTGGACATGGAGGCAGCTTTCCAAGTCAGCTCAGGGTGACTAAGGCTGTGAGCACTGCCCCAAGAGCAGCATGTGGCCTGCGATGGGTCCATCCCGCCGGCTGTCCTCGGGGAGACCCCTCCCTTCCCTACATTCCCCACACCTCGTGGCATTACTCCCCTAGACTCGACGCTCGTGCTGTGTGGGGGCCCAGGGTCTGACTCCTCGCAGGTCTCTTCGCGGTCTTGTGGAGCCACCTCCCGGGTCTTTTTATTTTCCTTTGGTTGGTTGTGGGGCTTGAGCTCAGGGCCTGGGCACTGCCCTTGAGACCACTCTGAGGCCCTGCATCCCTTTTCGAGTGTCCTTCTAATCTGACCACCCGTGGGAGCTGTCTTGTGTGGGAATAAATCCAGACCTTCGCAGGCCAAGCGGTCACCAAGGGCCACGGAAACAGCCACAAGAAGCACTTGGGCTGCAGCTGCTGGGCCCCTTTGCAGCTCGTCACGTGGCTGCTGCTTCCCGGTGGCTTTGTAGTGGCAGAATAATGCAGTTGGCAAAAGTGGACAAGAGTTTGGGAAGCAATCAAGCATGCCAGTTCATTCTGCAGTACTGCGCAGGTGCGTCTGGGACGCGGGGAATGCCCACTGGCGTCCTCAGCCTTTATGAGGGACACAATGGGCCAGGCGAACAGGAGAAGGGTTTCCCTCCAGGAACCGGCAGGCTGGATTTGGCACTTACAAGGCCTATGGCGACTGGCTCCAGGAGGCTGAGCAATCCGTCTCTTCTTCCTTTCTCCCCGGGGTGGGTAAAAGTGGAATCTCATTCAGAAATTAAGAAAGGCACCCACAGAACTACGGTTAACTGCAGTAGAACAAGAGTTCTTTAATGAAGTCGTTGTAATTTAAATTAAAGTAGCAATGGGTGTCCACTGGTCTTTAGATTTCTGGAGTTTCCTTTGTCCCTCAAAATTTTTGCTCCTTTTAGTTTTCCCCACGTGTAGACCAGCTAAGCTTTAGAGATAGAGAATTGGAACAAAATCAACCCAAGAGCCCCTCTGGTTCTCATGGTTGTGTGAATGACAAAGCAAGACCAGACATTGTTGTATGAAACTTTTCTTTTCTGAATTAGTGTTTGAGCTTAGGGCCCCACACCGGCTTGACTGGTACTCTACCACGTAATCCAGACCTCACCCGAGGCTTCTGTTGGTTATTTTGAAGGCAGAATACTGGAGACTTTTTAAAATCCAGGCTGGCCTCAAACTGCCATCCTCAGAATCTCAACCATTTGAGTAGCCATGGTCAGAGACCCAAGACCAAGACCCTTAACTAGTATTTGAAAGGTTGCATCTATAGAGACTTCAAAGTGCACTGATGACTTTCTTGGTTATTTGCATAGTGTCTCAGACATGTTCTTTAGAACAGAGTCATATTATAGGAAAAACTAATGTATGACTTTGGGATAAGAGAATTCCAGAAGCAACCGAAACAGATGCATAACAAGTCACTGGAGACCAGAACTGTAACAGGACTTTCCAGGTCATCTAATTTTTGACAAAGGAGACAAAAATGTATTTGAAAAAAACCATTAGAATAGCGGGTCCTGGGAAAAGTGAGCCCCACCTGTAGACAACTGGAGTCAGCTGCCTCGTGCACCCCCTACTAACAGATGGCCCCAAAGCTTGAAACTACTACAGGAGAGAGTACAGAACTGGTATAGAGGGAAACTTTTTGGTACTCCAGGGGCTTGGCAAATAGGGAGATGGGTTTGCATCATTGTAGAGCACTTTTTCTGAGTGAAGGATGTGGGCACACAATTGTAAGAGAGCCTACAGTAAGGGAGACAGTTGTGACCCACTGAGCATCCGAGAAGGGCGGAGAGCCACCAAAACGAAAGAACCCATAACCTAATGAAAGCATCGGTACCCTTTCCTTTTTTCTCTACCTCCTCCAGCTCAGCGGGCCTTCACGAAAGTACTGGAGCACTCAGGCTCAGTTTTCTTCAGGATGTGGCCACAGGCCTGTGAGGAGTGGACCTCGCTCTTTCTTCCAGTCCCTCCTGACCCTGGGCCACCGCCCTGGCCGCTCCCTGGGACCTCAGCAGAGATGTTCCCGGCACCTCGTGCTCTGACACCAGGCTCAGGTGTGCATGTGTGTGCACACACACCTTCGCTTGCTCACTCACAGCCTCCCTGGAGGGTAGGGAGGCGGAGGGGCCGTCTCTTGTGCTCAGTGCTGTGCCCAAGTGTGTATCACGATCTCTAGCAAATGTCTTGGGCTGAATTAATTCATTGATTGATCTCTGCAAATATGTTTTAAAGTGGCTTATTATAAATGAAATTCGGTAAATGTATTTTGTATACACACACACACACACACACACACACACACACACACACACACACACATCTTTCTGTGGATTTTCAGATGGGAAATGAACTTTCTAGGTGAATATTTGACCTGGTCTCGTTCTGCTGATGTTGTATACACCAGCACTCATTCTATGAATGTTTACAAGGAACCTGATGTAAAACTGGCCTACTGGCAAATCCGAGAAGCTGCAAATGTGGAGGAGATCCCCCCTGGTTCACTAATATGTGGAGAAACAAATCTTGACAACTATGATTTGTCCCTGGGAAAACAATCGAAGCTGTTGGCTCTAATCATGCTAATGGCTAAGTTTTAAGAATGCCGTTCTTGACATGCTGCTTTTAATAAGTGACAGAAACAGAAAATGATCTAAATTCTTATTAATTTTCCAATTTTTTATTCAGGCTGATGTGTGATAATCAGTCTGTTGCCAATTAAAACAATTCAAAACTCTGCCTTACCTTCTTTTTCACTATTCTAATGGATGTAATATTATTTCTAAGGGACCAAAAGTAGTAATGATTAATGAATCTGACCTGACCTTGCTGTTAACAACAAACATTCTCCAATAGTGTTAAATGGATGCTAAATATATAAAGCTAATTATTTTGTGAGCCAGAGTCCTTCAGAGATTAAATTGTAGTTTAGCTTCTGCCTGTTGTCTGTTGCAGCAAGAATTCTCCAAGCAGCCTGGTCTACATATAGCGACCATTGTGGAGACCATTTCTGTACTTTTAGTCTCTAGATATCTTTTGGAAGACTTGAATTATGTTGCTAATTATTTGAAGTGAGGTCCATGTCCCCTGTTTGTGTTGACCTGATTAATGCATGGCTCTGCAGAGCTATGTCTCCGAGGAGCGCCTTCTCTTGCGGAAGAGGAGACAGCAGCAGATCTGTCTGTGGGAGATTCAGAGCTGGAGTGTCTGTGCCATGGAGAAGACAGTGGTGGCCCAGAGCCAGTGGGGCTGGCTTCCTGGTGTTCAGGCCTATGCTGGCACTGCAGGCTGACGAGGGACCTCTCCCAGGGCAGGAAAGTGCATTCTGGATCTCTGTATGGGAACATCTGGATTGCTTCTCAGGTCTGATGGCTATCGAGAGGCAGACGAACACACAAAGAGGAAATTAATCCACACACTAATGAATTTTTTAATTAGTATTTAAAAATCCAAGCCTCAGTCTTATATTTCCCTGTAGGGAATGGTATGGAATAATCCATGCAATTAGGAGGAGTGAAGATATTAAAATAACCTTATGGATAGGAAGCAATAGAACAGATCTGAAGGTCACTTATAGCAAAGAAACTCAGGATATAAAGCTAATATAAAGAAAACACAGTTGGCTACAGCTGCCAGTTCTTCAGAAAGAGGCAGGAACAATTGCTAAATTTAAAATTAAGATTGTATGATAAAGATACATTCCTGAAAAGGCATTACAAGGCTCTTTGAATATAAATTGGCCTTTGTTAATAATTTTAATTTGCTGTATGTAATAATTCACACTTCTATTGTATAGTCTTTCAGTAATACTGGAAAATTAAGTGAATGCTGTGTGGATAATTACCACAGTTTTCGCTAGGTATGATAATGAAGATATACATAATAGCATTTAAAAGAAATAAGAAAGCCCTTGTGTTGTCATTTGATCATTTTTATAGTCAAGTCTATGTGAAAAAGTGGATCGAATTCTAAATGGCATGCAAAATAATTACAAATTTCAATACTTTCTTTGGAAGGCTTTTCTGTATACAAAAGGGAACTACCAGTTTGCAAATTGATTTTGAGCATAGAAGACCTAAGAAAATCAGTGGGAAGTCTCGGCCTCACTGCCGTAATGAAAGGTGTGTGAGGCCAGGCGGGACCCTGATTCATCTGGGATGGGACCCCGCCTGGTTGGGGACCAGCCACCACGCACACATAGACACACTTCTATGGTAAGCAGTGATGTGTATCTCCAATTATGTTTTGGAATTATATTAGTATATTAAAATGTAGATGAGTGACTGGTAATAATGAGATATTATAAAACACAAAGACAGAGGTAGAAAGGTCTCAGCTGACCACAGCTCATAAAGAACAGATCCTACGGCTGGGTTCCATTCCCCGGTGACACCCATGGGCCAGGGTGGCCTCGCTGCCTTTAAAACAGAGCTGGAAGGGAGTCTGAAGGAGACCGGGGCATAAATTGGGATTGTACAGGTCTACATCCCGTGGTTTTATGACAGCATTCTCTCTCTCTGCTCCATCTCTCCCTCCCTCCCTCCCTCTCTTTTCCCTCCCCCTCCCTCTACTTTCCCCCATTCCTACATGTAGAGATCAAGTGAGCACATCACAAGACCCATTTCTGAGTAGAAGACATCCATAGATTGAATTCTACCCGTGCTGCCCCTTGAGCTGAGAGAATCACCGGCCCTTGGTTAAGACAGTCCAGTCCATCTCTAGCCAGTGGTGAGGTGGTGGCATTCCACTGGCAGGCAAAGCCCAGACTGAAATAAAAGAGCTTCTGGATATGCGTATGCTGTGCTGTTTCCATGGAGACGTGGAAGTGCAGCTATTGGGGTCGTGTGTGCGTGTGTGTGTGTGTGTGTGTGTGTGCGTGTGCGTGTGCGTGTGCATGTGTGTGCGCGCGCTACTCCTGGGGCTGGAACTCAGAGCCCGAGTGCTCTCCTGGAGCTTTTCTTTCCCTATCACTGGGTCCAGTGCTTCATTGGAGATAAGCGTTTCACAGACTTTGCTGCGTGGGCTAAGGTTGAACCGTGATCTTTAGGCCTCTGCCTCCTGAGTGGCTGGGGTGACAGCACGAGCCCGCGGAGCCCAGCATCCTCCCTCAGATGGGAGAAGAGCGGGGCCGCTCAGGACAGAGCCCAGGGCTGCCCTGCAGGTCCCCTGCTCATCTTTCCACTAAGGACACACACCTGTCAAAAAGTTGAACAATTTTATTTTATGACCTACACCAAGCACATTACCTGATGTCTTCGTTTCTGTTGGTACAGAACTACAAACTTTTAAACAGAATTCAGAAATGTGAACCATTCTGAACGTTCAGAATTTTTAATAATTCGGATACCAGCAAAGTTTGAGCAGTACATCTTGGGAGACAAAGTCTTCTTGTGAATATTCATGAGAATTATTACAAAGTTTGATGAAAGACTGTTATCCTTTACCCTGCAAGTACGTGTGCAATGCTGTATCTGGGCCTGAGTAATTTCCTAAAATAAGGTATTGTACTAAAATACAAAACAAAAATCCTTCAGTTTAGGCTGGACAAATCTGGCAGTTGCATATACAAGGTTAGACGCTCTGCTAGCCCCTTCACTTGCTCCTCTCTTGTGAACTACAGCTCATCCTTTTGTTTTCCTCTGGCTTTGTGGCATTTTGGTCACTGGAATCAGAACTGGAGGTTCTGCTTCACTTCCCTTGGCCAT
Organism: Megascapheus bottae; assembly: GCF_031878675.1. Classification (NCBI taxonomy): domain Eukaryota; kingdom Metazoa; phylum Chordata; class Mammalia; order Rodentia; family Geomyidae; genus Megascapheus; species Megascapheus bottae. The sequence continues at coordinate 81,867,338 of NC_143515.1, read as the reverse complement.
TTACCTACTTTTGTAAGTACTAACACCGTTCTTTTGAAATTAGCATGCAGTCTGCCATTTCTAAACTCAATCAATACCATAAATCTGGAGTGAGTGATCCTGTTTCTATTGTGATTGTTTCTGCAACTATATTTTCCCTAGATAAATTAACATGCTAATAATCTGGTCTTGACCTATTATTAAAATAAATCTCTGGAGATCTTGCTTGAATTTGGGGGGAATTACCAGTGTAATTGAAACTTTTTATCCAGATAACAGCATGCTTATATTTTTCAACACACTGAAATACATTTTTATTTTATTTGTACATCAATTTTGCCCCTTTATACTTACAACTTATAAGGTTTACCAGTATATTGAAAGGCCTACTTTAGTTTATCTCATATAAATTTTGATTGTAGTATCTAAGAAGCTAGTAACTTTTGTGTATTGCTATTTACAGGCAATTTATAAATTTTCTTATTAGCTCAAATAAAGAATGTATGAAAAAATTATTTTTATAGACAGTAAAGTTAAAACAGTATGGAACATTTCATGCTTACATTTCATTTATTATATCGTTACTCTGTTAGAATGTTCAATATTATGTTGAAGACTCACAGAAATGTCAATTTGCTTTGCCTTTGTGTTTGAAAAAAATGGAACCAATATCATGTTCTTAACAGGTTTTAAGTGGATACTCTAACAAGTTTAACAGATTTTTATTTTACTTTGATATTATTAGCATTCTGGGAGATTGTATCAAGAAAGGATTTTGAATTCAACATATATTATTTTCTGCCCATTTCAGAAACATTCTTCTCGCTCTCTCTTCTTTGTACCTCTAATGAATAAAGTCATGCTAGCGTTGCTTCTCTGGTATATATCTCAATTTTTCAAAATGTGTTTTCCATTTGTTGGTTGCTCGATTTGATTTGTTAACACATTGCAGTGGGTTTCTGTGTCTATAATTCATGAGGAAGAGTGCTCTGCACATAAATTTTGTTTCTAGCAATACATTGTATAGGGTTGAGAGTGTAAAGTTACTCTAACCTCCCAAAGTAAGATGAAGACATCCCCCTTTCCTCACTCTCCGCCTGACCTCGGAGTCACTGGAATCAGCTTCATTGGAGTCAGCTAGATGAGAGCGATTTGGAGTTGTGGCAGGGTTATGGCTTCAAACTTTCAACTGTTGTTTTGAAAGTTTCTGTTTTATTGACTCATTTTGGTAAATTACATTTTGTGTGAGGTTTTTTTTTATTATTGACAGGATAATTTTAGTTCTTTTGCTCCTGAGGACCTTAGATATTTGATTGGCAGGGGCTGCTGCTTTTGGCCTTTGCCTGATGGAGACTTGAGATGCTATTTAATACTCACGGGGCAGACACAGAATGCCTCTCACCCAGTCATCTCGCACCGCTGGAATTACAGGAGTCAACCACCCCTCAGGGCTGTTTCTGAGATATGGTCTCACCATATTAAGCATCATCTTCCTATCTCTGAACACCACGTGGCTGGAATTATAGGCCTGGGACAGCTCTCTCTGAGAGATTTTAATCCAGTTTTAAAATCTTTTCAAAGAAGCCATTATTGCTTTTGGGATTTTCAGTTGAATTTTTTTATGCCCCTGATTTGTATAATATATTTGCAAAATGTATTTTATTCTAGGTAATTTTATCTTTTCCCCCCATTTTCTTGGCATATAAACATCCAATTGGTTAATATAAATGCACATTATGTTAACATATATTAATTTAGATATTAATACATGCAGCCCATGTGTACATACTTTTGGTGCATCATTTTTAAATACATGTCAACTCACCGGCAGGGTCTTCACACGGCTGTTCGAGCCTGGCGGGGAGGTGCTGTGAACAGCCCTGCCTGTGGTGTGCCCACTGCAAGCTGGGCATTGCTCCTCCTACAGTGCTCCTGCAGGCAGGCCTCGGGCCTGTGAGCCGGAGGGGACTGTGGTCACTGCACTCTAAGGACTGGGGCCTCGTGGTTCTCTCCATGTCAGAAACAGCACAGGTCCTTCCAGCTCTCTGGTGCCATTTGTCCTCGGATTTGTGTACGTCAATTCTCAAAAAAAAAGAAGAAAAGGAAAATAAGCCACATTTTAAAAAGTGACTGGTTGAACAGGTAAACCCCAAGTTCTGCGTCTCAGTATTGCCTAGGCCAAGGCTGCTTCTGCGTCTTGCCTCGGCACAGCTTTCACCCAGGGAACACACAGGGAGCTGGAGGCCATTTGCGGGGTGGACCTCTGGCCTGGTGGCCAGGGCCCAGGGCTAAGGTGTCTCTGCAGAAGGCCTTCCATTTGCCCAGGGCAGAGAAGGGGCTGACAGGCCCCGGAGGCCTTGGGTGTGTGTTTAGGGTAACTGAGCTGTTTCCTCTGCTTCATATGAAATACATCACAGGCGGACTCTGGAGACAATTCACATTAATTGCCCACAATAGATCTTAGGTGTGATTCCATCTGTAATAGGAAGGATGTCTTTTGCTTGTTTGTTTGTTACTATCAGGACAGCAAATTATTAGAGAATTTTATTTTCCTGACACATTCAGAAAGAATAGGCTTTGTTGTTTCTAGATTGAGCACGTGTTTCTACTTGGTTCCAAAATTCAGTTTCCTCAGTAGCCTGGGGGCAGGAATTGGGGCTCTCGTAAGAGTTTCTACAGTGTATTTTTTTTTTTTTGCCAGTCCTGGGCTTGAGCTCAGGGCCTGAGCACTGTTCTTGGACTTTCTCAAGGCTAGAGCTCTACCACCTGAGCCTCAGCACCACTTCTGGCTTTTTTCTATGTATGTGTTACCCAGGAATCGAACCCGGGTCTTCATGCATGCTAGGCAAGCACTCTACCCGTAGGCCACACTCCTGGCCCTTCTACAGTGTCCTTTGTGAAAATGCCACCCCAGCTCGGCCCACTGTGTGCTTCCTCCTCTTCCTGGTTCCAGGCTCCTCCCCAGGCTCTCATCCTGCCACACAGGCACACACGTGCTGCATGCACACAACACATGTACCTCCGCCTCCACCCATGCCACGCGCAGATTCACAAGCAATGAACCAAAGCACACATGCACAGGAACACTCAGGTACACACGCACACACACACACGATACACAACACCATCACATCCACATGCACAACGCTCATTGACACGCACATACACACTCAACACTCAGAGTCAACGCATGTATCGTGCACACCTCCTATAGATCCACATGCATGCTGTATGGAATCACATGCACACAGGTGCAGACAACACAGGAACTGCCCTCCTGCACTCCACCGTGTGCTCACACTCTCCCTACCCGGGCGCACACCACGCACAGACAACTCACACATGCCACGCGCAAGCTCTTTTCCAGTAAGTGGGGGTGCTCGGATGGGGCTCCCTCTAGGCCTGGCATGGTCACGGGTGGCGCTGGGCTCAGCGTCCCCGGACTCCTGCACAACACAGCCATGCTGAAGCTCCTGCTCCCTCCCCTGTGGTGTCCGCACAGTGGTGGGCGTCTGTGGAAACAAGAGCCGAGGGTCTTGCGGTCTGGTCTGTGTCACCAGGAGCCCCATCGTGTGTGGCTCTTCGGGTGTCCTCACAGGCCCCGAGGGCACAGGGCATCTGCCGGTGCCCAGGACAGAGGCCACGCTGGCTCTGTGGAGGCTCAGCAGCTCTCTGGCATGCCTGGTCACAGGGCCCCTTCCTGCGTCCTGCAGGGCATCAGCCAGGGAGGAAGCCTTCACCAGCAGGGCAGGAGATGGCCGCTCTGAAGCCAGTCCCTGGCCTGCCATCTTCAGGACTCTAGTGGTCTCCCCAAGGTGAAGGTCGCGTGCTTTTGACTGGGTGATGATCCCCTCAGAGCCAATTCGCTCAAAATTACTGCGGGAGAACATGCCCCGATTCCATGGCAACTGCCTTATTATTCTGTTAAACCTATTTTACTTCAGTCATTTAAAAGTCCTTAAGGCTGGGCGCTGGTGGCTCCCACCTGTAATCCTAGCTACTCAGGAGGCTGAGATCTGAGAATCGAGGTTCAAAGCCAGCCTGGGCAGAAAAGTCCATGAGACTCTTGTATCCAACTAACCAGTAAATCGGGAGTGGCTCAAAGTGGCAGAGCCTTAGCCTTGAGCACAAAAGCTCAGGGAATGTGCCCAGGCCCTGAGTTTAAGCCCCATGGCTAAAAGAAAAAGAAAACAGAAGTTATCAAGCCCCAGGTGCCCACTCTGTGTGCTGTAGACAAGTGTCTTCTAGCCTTCAAATACCCAAGCACATCACTACATTTATTAAAAATATGTTGTTAAAATCTTTGACAGCCTAGATTCAAATGTATATTTCTGAACAATGAGAGATGACCTGGAAAGTTACAACGCTTTGATTTATTCCAAAATCGTAACTGCTAATAGGACCATTTAGTTAGAACGTTTCCCACTGCAGGCTGTCTCCTTACATCATGTTAGCATACGTTCATAACACAAGGGGCTTCGTTGAGATAATTCCGTATGTGCACACGGTGTACTTGAATGGGCTTCTCTCTCCTTTATGTGTCCACTCACCTTCTCCCCCCATGGCCCCCACAGTTGAAGCTGTTAAGTCTGGAAGTCCAGGAGGGAGACACAGCAGCCAAGCGGAGATCTAAGCCAAGGACTCTGCACCCACACTGCAGAGTGGACCCAATTTTCAGCGTCGCCCCCCCATGAACCTTTGACAGTGTATCTGTGGTGTTTACTTTCTCCCTAAGGAGCGGCGTTTCTATTCAGTCCTCTCATCCTGTGGATGTTGGACTGGAGAAGCCTGCTTGGAACCTGAAGAGTGCACAGAGGTCAATTCCAGACGGTGGGATGACGGCATCCTAGCAGATTTCCCAGCCACCTTACACTAAGTCAGAGTCTACTTGACACATCCTACCTACTTCTGATGTGTGTGTGTGTGTGTGTGTGTGTGTGTGTGTGTGTGTGTGTGTGAAATGTAATGGCAATAATGACAGCATGGACTCGTGTGTAGATCTGAGGTGGACTGTGCAGGGCCCTGTCCCCTGGGTGGCCCTGGGGACTTGAGAAACAGGACCTTGGATAACTGCGCAGTGCTGGGCAGCTTCCCTGATGTGCAGAGACCAGCCCTGATGCCAGAAGCCACCTAGGGGCGACGTGGAGAGAAGGACCTGGCCTCCGCGTCCCTGTGCCACCCGGCCAGCAGCAGCGGCTCAGCCTGGCTGCACACCAGGCTGAGCTCTGTGAAGATGCAGGATGGGAAGAAGAACGAGGCATCGTGGGTCAGGGCCCACGCAGCCCTCACCAGAGCGCAGCCAGACTCTGCAGGGCCCGGTGGCAGCATGGTAGTCCCGGGGACCAGTCACGAGACCTGGGTTTCATGGTGACAGGGAGAGAGCAGAGCGCTGGGTCTGAAGTCTGAAGTCCGTGCCAGTGGCATGGAGGGTGTGGGGCATCCGACGGCTGCTGCAGCTGTCGCTGGCCATGGCATGTTATAGAGAAGCGGGGACGGAGCACTCCACAGATTAAAAATCACCACGGGTAAGCGTTACACTAATATTCTGATTTCTAGCACAAGACTGTTCTGAGAAATGAATGGGCGCTCGCGGGCCTTCGTGTTCCTGAGAACAAGCAGGCTGCTCTCGTCTGACTCACCGACCACGAAGACGCTGCGGCAGGCAGGGTCAAGCATGAGTGCTAATTGGATTAGTCTGACATTATTAGTCCCTGACATTCATGATGTTGAATTATAAAAGAAGCAAATTGAACACAGGCGACTGTCTAAAACTCTCAGGAAATGTGAATGTTTGAACACAGAATTTGAAATGTCACTCCAAACTTCATTTTTTTTTTAGCTTAGGGCCTCGAAAATAGTTATGAATACATTATTTTAGTTCCCATACTGACTCAAAAATTTACTATTATGGACAGCCACAGGAAAAAAGAATCTTAATATTGAGCACTTATAGGCACCAGGTATTTTAACCCCTGTGTGAAAACTCAGGGCACAGCGTTTGTGCTTCCCCTATTTCTAGATGGGGAAACTGAGTCTTGAGGAATTTCTGGAAGCCACAGAATCTCCATTAGCTGGAAGGACCTACCTCCTGTCGTTGCCAGTGCCATGTTGACATGACTTCCTGCCTCTTCCTTAAGGACAGCCTTTGTGAAATCGTAGTTGTTTCTGGTTTTCTGTGCTGCTGCCATTCTGAATTGAGGTAAAGCTATCTCTGGACACATGTTCCAGTCTGAGGTCTCACAATCGCTTTATTCTGAGTGAAAACGTTTTGTGTTATTAGATACTCTCTTGCCTGTCTCCAGTCTCTCTTCCTGACACTGTTGCAGGCTGAGGAAGTGTCCTTTTTCCTCTGGTGCAAACCACCGTCTTTGGTCCTATTCTCTGGGAATTATGGGAGCTTTTCCTAGCATCTTTATCTAGGGCTCTTCTAACTCTAAGGATTTCTTGGTCTCTGATGAGAACATCTTCTTTTCTTTTCTTTTTCTTTTTGTATTTCGGATAGCCATTTATCTCCAAAGTCTGTGGTCACGAACATTTAGTAAGTTGTTTTAAAATCCTCAGTGTCTGTCTCTGTCCGCGGTCACCTGGCAGCATGTCAGGTCAGAAGAAGGGACCAGGAAAGTATTCCTAAAGATGCAGCTTGAAGCGCTCTCAGAATCATTCCTGATGTGATTTGGGGGGAAGGCTGATAGGTGGCTGTTGTTTGCAGTTTCATCCCTAGCTGTCTTTCCTCAGGCTCCAGCTCCTGGGCCTTGAACCCAGTGCACCTGATCCACACCATCCCTCTTCCTTCTATACCGCTTTCTGCCCTGAGTCCTTCTTTTCCTGTGTCTCCTTCACAAAAGCCCAATGTTTAGTAAAAGGACAACACCCAAAGAAGCAACTTGCTTTGTTTCTCCTCACTGTAGTCTCACAGGACAATGTCTATGCAAGTAGAGTTAGCATGTCCGTCACAAGTCATTTCCATGTGTCACCAAAAGTCATTTTTGTTTTTGACTAAAGAATTCTAATATAGCAAAAGGGAAAGTTAGATATTTATGAAAATTGAGAACAGAATTAGTTTCTTTTATTCTATATCTCTGGGGATAATCGTATTCCTCACTTAAACATTTTTTCCTAATAAAGTTTACATATGCCGCACTGTATAGCTGCATGACTAGTTTCCAGGCATTTCCCCATCCTTAGAGACAACATTTACCTATGATCTGGATCTTGACATGAGAATAATCTCAGTGCTTCCTGTTTTTTATGTAATTACAAGAGGGTGGTACAGCCGGGTGTTCTGAATTAAGTTTCAAAATCATGAAAAATGTACCTCAGGTGGCGCTGTGAACCACATGGCCGTTGAAGACTACTATTGTGGGAAAAGTGAAATTATTTTTGCCTGTCAGCCTTAGTGAGTTTGACTTCACTGAGGTCCTGTTGACTCTGGTTGTCAGACAGAATGGGTCTATTTTTCATATCTGAGCTTTATGGTCTGCATTTATTCTCTGTCAGCTTTGACACATCAGGTAGAACAAAACATCAGGTAAAATCAAAACATCTGGTCATTGAAAGATTCAGTTAGAGGACGAAAAACAAGCCTCCTATTCTTGGAAAACATTTGTAAATCACACATTGTCAACACAGGACATTTACTTAACTACTATATGGAGAGAATTCCCAAAAGCCAGGGAGAAAGCAAAGGTCAATTTGAAAAAAATATTTGAACTTATGTTTCACCAATGAAGGTAAATTATAAATAAGTACATGAAAAGATGTTCAACAGCACTGGTCACTAAGAATTCATCAAATGAACAAAAATGGCATACTACAATTATTATATACCTATTCAAAAAGGTAAAATTAGATAAAAGCCTGATGATATAAAGTACTGTCAAAATGTGATGCAAACAAAAGTTCCAGTGCTGATGAGATTATAAAGTAGCTTAACCTCAATAGAAAAATCATCTGATACGTTATCAGAGTTAGACATGAACCAGCTGTGTAATGCAATAACTCTAGTCTTGTTTTGTTTACATAGTTGATGTGTGTGTGTGTGTGTGTGTGTACGCACATGCTGATACTGGGTCTTGAACTCATGGTCCTGTATTCTTTTTTTTTTGTCGGTTGTGGGACTTGAACTCTGGGCCTGGGTGCTGTCTCTGAATGATTCAGCTCAAGGCTACCACCCTACCCCTTGAGCCACAGTGCCACTTCCGGTTTTCTGGTGATTAATTGGAGATAAGAGTCTCATGGACTTTAGTGCTGGGGCTTCGAACCATGATGCTCAGATCTCAGCCTCCTGAGTAGCTAGGCGTGTAGGCGTGAGCTGCTGTTTCTGGCATGGTCTTGTATTGTTGCTTGTTATTTTTTGTGGGTGTTCAAGCCTGGCTCAGTCACTTTGGTCACACCTCCATTTCCAGTTTTTTTGCTAGTTAATTGGATGCAAGAATCTCCTGGATTTCTCTTCTCAGGCTGGCTTTGAACCATGGCCCTCATATCTCAACAGCTAGGATTACAGGAGTGAGCCACCAGCACCTGGCATGTTTTTGTTCCTCAAACTCATGCACCCTTTGTGTAACAGTTCTGTTTATAGGAGAAGTTCGATTTATGTGATGGGAAGGACTCCACTACAACCCATCTGAAGGTGGACAGATGAGCCACGTGGTACAATCTTACCATAGAAGGCTGCCTTGGGTAGAAGAATGAAGGGGACACAAGAGTATTGCAGACTCTCAGTATACCTGGGCTGAGAGAAGGATGTTAGATCCAGAACAAGAGAAGCCTTCCCTGTAGACTGCATTCACACGCATGCTTATACCAGCAGAGCGCAGGGAAATAGAAAACTTCCAGATGCTCTGACATTGATGGATTAGCTTGTAGAGGCTCCACGCTAGTGCTCCTGTGTGAGCATGCACGCATGCGCACGCACACAACACACACACACACACACACACACATACACACATACATGCACACACACACACACGTATTCTGTGGAGTAACTTCTGTCAGGCATATCAGTGAAAATCTTGAGTAAATTATTAGCACAGTATGTTCAGTTTTACTCTGTATAACATCAAAAATAAAACATTCAGAAAAGTTCCTTCCAGGAATTTCTATGAGGATGGTTTGATAGAAGTCATTCCGTTAATCTGATATATTGATAAACCTATGAAAATTTTTGTTAGACCTCATGAGCGTTGCTCAATTAAAAAAGACTTCATACATAGCTTGAAATAAAGTCTAGCTTTCTTTGTATAGTTCCTGAACTTCAAGCCATTTAGATTTCTTTCCTAATGTGAACAATTTCCCCTCAATTCACTCAAAGGTCCTCAGAATTCGTTTTCTCCTATCTGGACCCCTAAGTCATGCCTGCAAGTCATTGTCTGCATTTATATTTCTGTGCAACTCCTGACTTCATAGTAATTTAACTTTACGGTGTTGAAAAAATGCATCCTGATTTCCACTTTCAGCATCATTTTTACTGCTTTGCATGTGCAGTACTTTATGACAAAGGTGGCCTTGTCTCAGCTGGCTTTGTCTACTTGTAGGCTCCGAAAATGTTCTGAGCATCTTCAAGTGCAGCAAGGCTGAGCGCTGTCTTGTCTTGATGAAGCACCTGCATCCGTCTCTAAGCTTTAGTTCCCATCTTCTGAATGCTTCTTACCTTCTATAAAGGCACCATCTCTGCACCTTCGGACCAATATATTTCTGGTACACAGAAATCTAGGAATCTGAAAGCTTTTGTTTATTTTGTACTAAGTATAATCTTCAGTCCAAGATGGCATAATTCTCTCCCCAGGGTTTGCTGTGAAGAAATTCATAACCCATTTTCTTAGATAAAAGAAGCAAATGACAGCAAAAATGCCAGCACAGCTACAAACCTCTCTGAACTAGTCCCATTGTGGGTCAGTTGTTCAGCTTAGCTGAACTTTCTGCCTTGTGCCTAAGAGGTATAAAGACACATGTATGGGGCGGGGAGAGGACACAGGGGGAGAGGAGTCATTTTTTTACAGTGTCCTGCTAGGTCCCATGGTGATTACTTCAGTCTCTTCCCAAGGCTAAGAACGGAGCCACAGCTCTCGCCCTGAGCACCTGAGCATTGGGTACACAGCTCCAGTGATCAGAAATAGAAAATAGACCTAGTACCTAGACCTAGACCTAGAACCTAGACATAGACCTAGACCTAGAACTGAGACATAGACCTAGAACCTAGGCATAGACCTCATACTGAGACATAGATGAAGAACCTAGGCATAGACCTAGACCTAGAACTGAGACATAGACCTAGAAACTAGACATAGACCTAAACCTAGAACTGAAACATAGACCTAGAACCTAGGCATAGACCTCGAACTGAGACACAGACCTAGAACCGAGGCATAGACCTAGACCTCGAACTGAGACATAGACCTAGAACGTAGGCATAGACCTAGACCTAGAACTGAGACATAGACCTAGAACGTAGGCATAGACCTACACCTAGAACTGGGAACTAGACCTAAAACCCAGGCATAGACCTAGACCTAGAACTGAGACATAGGCCTAGAACCTAGACATAGACCTAGACCTCGAACTGAGACATAGGCCTAGAACCTAGACATAGACCTAGACCTAGAACTGAGACCTAGACCTAGAACCTAGGCATAGACCTAGACCTAGAACTGAGACATAGAACTAGAACCTAGACCTAGACCTAGAACTGAGTCCTAGACCTAGAACCTAGGCATAGATCTAGACCTAGAACTGAGACATAGACCTAGAACCTAGACCTAGACCCAGACCTCAAACTGAGACACAGAACTAGAACCTAGGCATAGACCTAGAACTGAGACATAGAACTAGAACTGAGATATAGACTTAGAACCGAGATCTAGGCCTAGAACCTAGGCGTAGATCTACACCTTGAAGTGAGACACAGACCTAGAGCCTAGGCATAGACCTAGACCTCGAATTGAGACATAGACCTAGAAGCTAGACATAGACCTAGATCTAGAACTGAGACCTAGACCTAGAACCTAGACCTAGACCTCGAACTGAGACCTAGACCTAGAACCTAGGCATAGACTTAGACCTCGAAATGAGACACAGACCTAGAAGCTAGGCATAGACCTAGACCTCGAACTGAGGCATAGACCTAGAACCCAGGCATAGACATAGACCTCGACCTGAGACATAGATCTAGAACCTAGAGCTAGACCTAGACCTAGAACCTAGGCATAGACCTCGAACTGAGTCCTAGACCTAGAACCTAGGCATGGACCTAGACCTCAAACTGAGACCTAGACCTAGAACCTAGGCATAGACCTAGACCTTGAACTGAGTCCTAGACCTAGAACCTAGGCATAGACCTAGACCTAGAACTGAGACATAGACCTAGAACTGAGACATAGACCTAGAACCTAGACATAGACCTAGAATCTAGGCATAGACCTACACCTAGAATGGAGACTTAGACCTAGTACTTAGGCATAGACTTCGAACTGAGACACAGACCTAGAACCTAGGTATAGACCTAGACCTCGAACTGAAACACAGACCTAGAACCTAGGCATAGACCTAGAACTGAGACATAGACTTAGAACCTAGGCATAGACCTAGAACCAAGACATAGACCTAGAACCGAGACATAGACCTAGAACTGAGACATAGATCTAGAACCTAGGCATAGACTAGACCTAGAACTGAGACACATACCTAGAACCTAGGCATAGACCTAGACCTCGTACTGAGTCCTAGACCTAGAACCTAGGCATAGACCTAAAACTCAAACTGAAACACAGACCTAGAACCTAGGCATAGACATAGACCTTGAACTGAGACATAGATCTAGAACCTAGACATAGATCTCGAACTGAGACATAGACCTAGAACCTAGGCATAGACCTAGACCTTGAAGTGAGACATAGACCTAGAACCCAGGCATAGACCTAGACCTAGAACTGAGACACAACCTAGAACCTAGGCATAGACCTAGACATCGAACTGAGACACAGACTTAGAACCTAGGCGTAGACACAGACCTAGGACCTAGGCATAGACCTAGACCTAGAACTGAGACATAGACCTAGAACCTAGACCTAGACCTCGAACTGAGACACAGACCTAGAACCTAGGCATAGACCTAGACCTAGAATTGAGACCTAGACCTAGAACATAGGGACAGACCTAGAACTGAGATATAGACATAGAACCTAGACATAGACCTAGAACTGAGACATAGACCTAGAACCTAGGCATAGACCTAGACCTCGAACTGAGACACAGACCAAGAACCTAGGCATAGACCTAGACCTAGAACTGAGACACAGACCTAGATCCTAGGCATAGACCTACACCTCGAACTGAGACACAGACCTAGAACCTAGGCATAGACCTAGAACTGAGGTATAGACCTAGAACCCAGGCATAGACATAGACCTCGAACTGAGACATAGATCTAGAACCTAGACATTGACCTAGACCTAGAATTGAGACATAGACCTAGAACCTAGGCATAGACCTCGAACTGAGACCTAGACCTAGAACCTAGGCACAGACCTCGAACTGAGACATAGATGAAGAACCTAGGCATAGACCTCGAACTGAGACACAGACGAAGAACCTAGGCATAGACATAGAACCTAGAACTGAGACACAGACCTAGAACATAGGCATAGACCTAGACCTCGAACTGAGACCTAGACCTAGAACCTAGGCATAGACCTAGACCTAGAACTGAGACACAACCTAGAACCTAGGCATAGACCTAGACCTCGAACTGAGACCTAGACCTAGAACCTAGGCATAGACTTAGAACCTAGACATGGACCTAGAAACTAGACATATTCATAGAACCTAGACATAGACATAGACATAGAACAATAGAAAGTGATCTAGAACCTCAGGTATCATTCCTGTACCCAGGAATTACTTTAATTGCAAATCACATTTTATTATTGAACAGAATATCGGAAACATCTGTCACTTTCAAAGAGATGTTGAAGAACTATTTCTTGCACCATTGTGGCTGAGAAATCTGAGGTTAGTCTCCTTCAAGTTTCTTCATAAATTATACTTTTTTCCCCTGAAATCTTCAGGTATATCCCTTTATCCTTTAAAATGGTTTAGAATGGTGTAAAAGTGAATTTCTTAATAGATATCTTTTAGTACTGGTATGTCTTGGCACTTATAGAGCGATTTCAATTTCAAAATGTTTCATTTCTCTGTGGCTCTGGAAAAGTAGTTTCATTTATGAAGCACCTTGTATTGTTTTATAAGATCCATTATAAAAATCTGAACAGGATATAGACTCAGATGCCCCTAATGATTAGTTGTATTTCTGACCATGTGTATATATTTTTTCATCGGAAACAAAGAATATAATGTTTATTTCCACTTAATAGGTAATAATAATTACAACTTTTATACAACAGGTAGATTACATCCATGCAAACAATTTATGACCTAATTACGACATTACATTCAACAGACTATTCCTCGTGAAATGTGGATTTATTTTGAGGCAGAGAGGCAGTCGTGGGGCTTCTAGCGGTCTACCACTCGAGCCATAGAGCCACTGCTGGATTTTTCTGAGGAGTTTGCTGGAGATAAAAATCTCACGAACTTTTCTGCCCAGGGTGGCTGTGAACCATGATTCTCAGATCTCAGTCTCCACAGTAGCTGTGATTACAGCTGTGAGCCAATGATGTCCCACATGTTTATATTTTTATTACAGAACACTCATGCTGTTTTAAGATTGTATCCTACTCTGTGTTATAAATAATGTGACTTGATTCAATAGCACTCAGATAAGAAACTATTCAAAAAAACAAGAGAATATTTACTAACATTATCATGTGACACAGATGTTTTAGACACCGGGCTTCCTTCAACATCTCCCAACCAATCAAAAGAAATAATAAGAATTTCTTGCTTACATTGACTTTGTATATTAACTTTAAAAATACCAAGTATCTTAAGGTTATAAAGAAAACATGTGTAACACATCTAACCTTTATGAGAAATGTGGCACAGGCATGCCATGAGCTTCAACAGTGTAAAATTAAAAAATTAAGGTTGTTTATATATATATTTTCATATATTTTTTATTGTAATTAATAGAAGGGTTACATGATATTTGCCAGATAGAAGGTGCATTAATTCACACACATTGATACCCTTTAACATGTCTTGGTCCCCATTTCCCTCCCCCCCACCCCCACCCTCATCTTGTTTTCCCCCCTTCCCTATCCAATTTCAAATAACCAAATACATATATATCCGATATATCAGGTAACAAGTGGGATAGTGTAACAATATGAGATAACCAAGGGACAGCAAAAGAGATGAGAGATAACATAGTACATTAAGGACAACAGTCACTCATTATATGGCTTTTGTTCTATATCCTAGAGATCCTTTCATTTAGCGTCCTACTATATGTTCATATATATTTTTATCAGAAGAAAAATAACCTGGCTAGGAGGGAGAAAACCCTTTTAGGAAGTTTAAGGGCACAGCACTCAGGTTAATAAATGACTGTCAGATCATGTCAGGGCACACGGATCTTGGAGAGCAGGCGAGTGAGGGATTTGCCAGCAGCTGGCAGGGCATTCTGTGTCTGAGCATGGAGTCACAGGAAGACAGCGAACAAACGCGAGCAATAAAATACATATTCTCAATATGGAAAAAGCTCAATCTAACATGCTTAAAAGCGAGGTGATTTCATTAGAAGAATTCTGGTATCTCTGAATGTTTTGAAATTTAGTTATTCTTATGATATAATGACATATATTTAAGACATACAGCAGGATATCTAGGTGTATGCCTGCTTTGTAAAATCACAATCAAGTGAACTAACATTTCCATCACCTTAGTAACCATTCTTGTGTGTGGCTAGTGAGTGATGAGGACATTTTTAAAGATCCTACCAGAAAATTTCAAGCATACAGTAATTTGGTTTTAAAACAACAAACCCATATACTTACCAAATATAGGAAGCTAAACCTGTCTGATTAACCGTAATTCAAATATAAGGACATTAAAGAAAGCTTTCCTTGTTTATATGTTTTACTTGCACATACCTCACTTACACTTACATAATCAGTGCAGTGATTTTTGCCTTTTCCCTTGAATTCAAACAAAATGACAGCAAGAATGACATTATTTTGGCTCAGCTCCACAGTGCAATGGAAGAAGAGTTCTTGTCCATTGAAGCCTGGCGGGAACACTGCTGGCCCAGCCACCGGCTGACGCGAGGCCGTAGTCATGTGGATACTGTTTGATTTTTATCTCTTTCCCACAGAGTTTCTCTAATTCGGGTATACAGCATGAGATAATAACAGCATATAAAATGGCATGAGTATAAGAATACACTTCCTTTGTAGCCTAATTCAGAATTGGAGATTTTCTAGTGAAATCAGCACCGGTCTCTAGGGCTAAATACTGTTAATCTGGGTAAAGGACCACAGAGGCCAGCAGGGGAGGTGTGGAGACCGTCACCTACATCTGGCTGTTGGTGACTCTGGACGAGGTGAACGTTCCTTGTGTGTCCTCTGGCCTCATGCCTTCGGGGTGGCCCGTGTGGACCTGGGCCTGCTGTGCGGAACGTTTGCGGAGAGTGGCTTCCTGCACCTTCCCCAACCCACGTTTGGCGGTGCCCTTGGCTGTGTGGCATAGCTCATGCTAGTTCACACCTGGAAACTGTTGCCATGACAACTTACATACGAGGGAGGGCTGATGGCTGTGCTTTCCCCAGAGCTGCTTGCTGATCCTTCCAAGGCAGCAGGCAGTCTGCAGGCTCTCATCTGCCAACCTAGAGGTCACCCTTCCTTCCCTTCTGCTCTTGGTCACCGCGCACAGCACACTCTTGTGGTTGAAAACTTGGGTCACTGATCCTCCATCCAGACTGCTGGCCTCTCAGTAAGCGCCTCTTGCACCGCAGGCACGCGGGGCTGTAACAGAGCCCGGTGCTTTTCCTGTTCCATGAGATCTGAGGTGCATGTGTGGAAAGACCTCGTGTGTTAGACAGGCCCATTTACTGGCTAGTCTGCCTGAATACTCCGTGTTCTAATGTGACTCTAATTGTTTCATAATTTGTGTTGTTCTTATTAGCATTACAGCACAGTCAGTCTTTAGATCAGTGTGAGAAGCCAGCGATTTTCCTAGACAACGGCGTAGATGAGGTAATCTGCCAGACTGAGTGCAGAGGGAAGGGCTGGGATTGGAGGAGGGGGGACTGGAAGTCTTCTGTCTGCTGCTATTAGCATCACCCTGACATTTGCAAATTCCACACCAATTTTAAGGCTCTATTTGTGTGAAATAAAATTGTGGCTTTCTGGGTGCACAGTTGATAAGCTGGAATTGTTGGTCAGCTGAAGTCTCAGTTCTAGTCACACCTCCAACAGAAACAGCTGATAGCGACTAAGAAAAATCTTAAGAAATATACGTGCACACATTTGTGAGTAGATTTGTTGTGTATGTTGTTGATATGGCTTATTGGGCATTAACACACACACATGCATACACACAGAGGATATGGGGCAGAACTCCCAGAGCCTCCTTCTGGGTCATTTACCCTGTTGTACAGATACAAAGAGCTGGCTCCAATTGACATGCTAATTAAAAAATACTTTCCATGCCTAGAAGATTTACTATCAGTACAAACCTTGGACTCTTCTAGCAGAGGATTATATTAGCTCAAAACCTCGATACAAAAGGCCATATAGGATGAGGCTAAATGAAAGGACCTCCAGGATATGGAAACAAGAGCCATATAATGTGTGATTGTTGTTCTTAATGTACTACGTTATTTTTCTTATTGTCCCTTGGTTATTCTCATATTGTTACTGTATCTGACTTTGTTACCTGGCATGTTGCATATACATTTATTTGTTTATTTGAAATGGGAAAGCGAAGGGGGAAAATAAGATGAAGGGAGGGGGTGGGGAAGGAAATGGGGACAAAAACATGAGAAGGGGTATCAATGCATGTGAAGTAATGCACCTTCTATCTGGCGAATATAATTGTAACCTTTCTATTAATTACAATAAAAATTTTAAAAATGCTTAGATGAAGCTGTACTAAGGAAAATTAGAAGCCAAGAATATCTAAGAAAATGAACTGTGCACTGAAAATAAAAACATTTCCTTCATAATCATACTTATCTTCTAGAAACATCTTAAAATACTAAAGTTCTGAGATGTTGTTCTGTGTAAGTCTGGAAGTAAAAGCCAAACACGAGGGCCGGGAGTGTGGCCTAGTGGTAGAGTGCTTGCCTAGCATGCACGAAGACCCAGGTTCGATTCCTCAGTACCACATGCATAGAAAAGGCCATTAGTGGCGCTGAGTCTCAAGTGGTAGAGCTCTAGACTTGAGAAAGCCCAAGGACAGTGCTCGGGCCCTGAGCCCAAGCCCAGGACTAGCAAAAATATCAGAAACAAAATGAAGCATATGCCTGTGTCTTGCTGAGAACTCTGAAGAACTAGTCCCTGGTTGAATTTCTGAGACCCTCGGCCCTCTGTCTTGGGGAGACCGTTTTGGACTGGTCGTGATGGAGGCCATGGACAAAGGCCCATATTATAGAAAGAAGACCATTCAAAAGCAAGTCCACAGACAGCTCAGGTAGTTTGGGGTATCCTGGTTGAAAGCATGAATCTGAGAATTCATGTCAGTGTATTGTTGCATGTCGAGGGGTGGGATTCACACCGGATACAAGATTCTCAGCCTTCCAAGCAAATTGGATTTGTGCCTAATACAGTAGGAAATGCTTTCAGAACGGCTATGCATAAGTACCATGCACCTGTACCATGGAGACGCATGAAAATAACCAGCGCACCTGAGCAAGCTCAGTCCACATCAAAGCTAGCTGTGGGGCACGCATTAGTTTTGGGATTTGGGTCATCAGGCTGAGAGACCAAAGAATGGAGGGCATTCCAGGCTGGAAACGGCGTGAGCAGACATCTCCGACAGGAAGGAGCACTCAGTGGTTCAGTGAAGCTGGAGGAATTGCCGGAGCTGAGTCCC
This sequence comes from Megascapheus bottae, assembly GCF_031878675.1. Lineage (NCBI taxonomy): Eukaryota > Metazoa > Chordata > Mammalia > Rodentia > Geomyidae > Megascapheus > Megascapheus bottae. Next base: position 81,849,368 of record NC_143515.1, on the reverse strand, counting down.
CTCCTGGGGTGTGTATCCAGGGTATCAGGTTAGGGAGTCTGTGTGGACATTAACTTGTAGGTGGAGAAGAATTTTCAGGGTCGGATCAGCAGTTTAAAAAGAAAAGGCATCTTGGTAGAACAACTGGGCCTGTGGCTTACGAAATGGTGGCCCTCAGTGCTGACCTCCAGAAGGCTGTGTCCCTGGACAGGGAGAGGCTGCCGCCCAGTGAACTGCACTCCCCTGTTCCCTGCTAGGTTGGCCCCTCCCCTCTGTGCCCCTGATGGTGGCCACAGGGTAGGTGTCATTGTGCCCTGTGCCAGGGAGGACTCACAGCTGTGGCTCTGCCTTCGGCTCCTCACCCGGCACCTGGGGCCCGAGGACCACAGGGACGAAGCATTGCGATGCTCTAGGAGCTTCCCTGCTCCCGTGTCCCTCTCGGGGCCATGTGGACGCACCCTCCCCAGGCTGCTCAGGACACCGCCTCGCCGGGTCCAAGGGGTGCAGCCACACCCTCTGTGGAAGAAGTCACGGCTGATGAAGACCAAGCAGAACGGGGGAGGTGATGGAGCAGGGATAAGGATGAAGACAGCAGGCGTGGTTTCCACATGCAGAAGACACACGCGCTCCCATGAAGCAGGGCCTCCTTAGGGCGACACCTGGTTCCTCTGTGGTCCTTGGATGGTGGCCATGGTGGGGGGGGGTTGCCGGGGATCAAAGGGCAGTCACGTGACCATGGGCAGGACACAGAGCGGCAGGCATGGGCAGGGATATTCGATTAGAACTAACCAAAATGGTGGTGATCCTTACAGATAAAAGTCACTTGCCTTAAAACATTCAAATACTTCCGTCCACCAGAGATGCTGCTTTGTGAGCCTGAATTCGTCGTGTTGGTTTTCTCAGAACCCACAGCAGTCTGCTTCTCCTCTTCATATTGTTGGTAGCAGATAAACAATTACACGAGGGACAGAGGGGTCCTGAGCACCATGCCTCATAGTACGTGGAATGCCTGTGTTACACACGTGGTTTCGGTTACTGTTGGGAGTGTGGCAGACCTGGGCCACATTTTCAGTGCTAGCTGTGGGTTCCATCAGCCTGCAACTGACAAACAGCATTTCTGCTTAAACAGACAGAAGTCACGCTAACAGATTATGTAACCAAATATCAGTGATTCATGTACATATTTTTATTCTTCCTTTGCAAATTACATTTTTTCCCACAGAGATTAATTTGAAAACTCTTTGTTATGGAACATCATGCACAATTTTATATTCTAACATTTGTTGAAAATGTTATTTCCTTAGACAGATAACATTTCAGTTGCTTTTCCCGGTTCCAAGGGGGAAACAGGATTTTAAAACTCTAGGTTAAAAAGAAATGATGTCAAGGATTTTACAAAGATAAGTTGGAAAATCCGAAGTTTGATACATCAATGTAGTCTGAACTATTTAAAAACTTGCCAAGTTTCTCTGTGATTATAGTGGTAAGTGCTTATGTACACACATCTTTATATTTTTTATAATTAATCATCAAGGAAATGTATTCACTTTTAAGGCTTTCTTTTTTTCAGTGAAATATTTAATCAGCTAAATTTGGGGATTTCCCCTCTTTTCCTTAGGCTAAAATTCAAAAAATCTACAAAAATAGAATGAGTTTCACACATCCCGTGCACGGATCGTGAAGACGGCTGGGTGCTGACTTGAAAATTGCTCCGTTACTTGAATAAGTTGACCTAGATCTTTACCAGGCACCATGGGGGATTCTGGAGATAGGGGGATTCTGGGAGCAGGCAGGGTTGCCGGACCCTTGCCATTGAAGGCCAGCAGGACAGCAGCGCAATCAGGGAAGTGGCCCAGGAGCCTCCCCAGACCCGGAGAAGCAGACCTGCTGTGCCAGGGCTGGGAGCCCGGGGAAAGGCCACCGAAAGCAGGAGCCGCTGGCAGTGGCACAGAGCCAGCGCCGTGTGCACCTACCAGCTCCTCCATTTCGCTGGAATCAGGTGGACAACGTGTGTTGGTGTAAGGATTCTTTTACAGCACTTGTTCATGAAAAATAAAACAAACCTGAATATCAGACAACAGCCTGTCTTCAAGGACTTAGGGGCCTCGGGAGTCTCGTGGTGGACCCCTAGGGGAGCTGAATGCCGTGACCACCGGGCCACTCCAGCCACACGCTGCGATGTGCGGTCGTTGCAAAGCTTGCTCTGCTGATGGAAAAATCCCAGAGTCTGTGAATCAGGGATTCATTTCTTACTTCATTTTCAGTGTTACCAGAAATGCACATTTTCTCTGGCCATTTTATGTTAAATATCCCATCTTTTTTTTTCTTTTTTTTTTTTTGCCAGTCCTGGGCTTGAGCTCAGGGCCTGAGCACTGTCCTTGGACTTTCTCAAGGCTAGAGCTCTACCACTTGAGCCTCAGCACCACTTCCAGCCTTTTTCTATGTATGTGGTACCGAGGAATCGAACCCGGGCCTTCGTGCATGCTAGGCAAGCACTCTACCACTAGGTCAAACTCCAGGCCCATCCTTTTGAGAGTTAACAAGATTATATTTGTTTGTTTAGTAAAGCTAAATGCTTGGTGACCAATGGGACTTAGAAAAGTTAATGAATTTGACCTTAATTTGTGTTTTTCTATGCAAATCTGTATCTGTTACCCTGAGACTAATTTCAACTCTGAGGAACTCAATTCTGTTGTTTGTCATGCAGCTCAGTTTTTCTCCATATGCTAAAAGAGCACAATATGTGGTTTAATACCTATTTATGAGTGAAACAGTTTTTGAAGGCATAGTGTATGTCAATAGGTTATTGATGTAAAGACACAAGGACCGTTTTTGTATTGACTTACACTGAGATACTGACAAATGCAATATAACATGTACTAGATAAAATAATTATTGATCATGATAACATGGATTGAACTGTAGCTCTCGAATCCAGAGCACAGACTTAATCATTGAGGAGGCAAATTCTGAATGCCCACTGCACCATTAATTAAGAATAATCTCCAGACAAGTAATAATAACATTCTCGGAGTTGACATTTTAAGTGGGGACAAATGATGACTGTTTTTCAAGGTTGCTTTGAAGCTGAAAAGACAAATTATTTTCTAGGTAGTGTAGTCTGAATCTTGATTATCTCCCAGGAGCCTGCGTATGCTAAGGACAAATGGGACCCTCAGGAGAGGGGGCCGACGGGAAGGAAGCTGAGTCTTCGGGTATGGCTGAGAAGGAGCCTCAGGCCCCTCTGCGTCCCTGGCTCCCTGGCTGTGGGGAGGTGAGCTCCCTCCATGGTGCACAGTGTGGCTGCCACAGCTCCAGCCCTTAAGCCCTATAAACTTTTCACTCGGGGTGAGTTGTTTGTCTCAGAGGCTTTGTGACAGTGACGGAAAACTGACTGGATAAAGAAGGGCTTTCCACTTGCCATGTAGACTCATCGTGGGGTGTGCGTGGCTTTGTGCTCCATTAATATAGAAAGACGTTGTTTTGATGCATTCGATTGAGAAAAAGAAGTTAAGATGTGATGGGAAAATATGAAACTAGACCGTGCGGAAACGTCATGAAAAATGGTGAACGAGACTGTTTCTTTTTCTTCTCTTTCTGGTCACACTTCACAGACAATGTTCTGTTTGGATCATAGCCCATAGTACGGTAACCGCATGTTCAGTAATTCAAGGCACAAGTGGAGTCAGAGAGCCTCAGAATTTTTTTTATCTTGGGATTGTTGTATTCTCCATGTACTCTCTTCTGGTGTGAGAGGAGCTGCAGCCCCAGGGCCTCCAGGGACATTGTCCAGGCCTGGGGACATTGTTGTGAGGGGAGGTGGGGGGAGGGAGCCAGGGACGTCAGAATGGGATTGCTCACAGCCTGCTCTTGTGATGGCGCCTTCTCCTGCAGCCCTAGTGCCTTTGCACAGCAACTGCGTGAGAACGGCCCCACCACTGCTGTTGTACTGGGACCAATCTGATCAGGAGCTTTGAGGGAGCAAATCAGTTCTAAACACCGTGTTGTTCACATGCGTTTCTGTCATTTCCGTACAGCTCGCCCGCCAGTGGAGACCTGCAGCTTACAAACAGCATCCGCCTTCGGCACAGCCACGCGATCAGCATGTCCGAGGGTCCTGTGCAGAGCACTCTGGGGGAAATCCAGTCCTCGGCCTCTTGTGAATAAAGGCTGCTTCCCTTGCCCTGGAAGGGGAAGAGGCTTTGCACTGAGTGACGGCTTGCTGGTCATCAGTCCTGGGCAGGAATCCGAGGAAGAGAGTGGGGCAGAGAAGGGCAGATTCCCCACCCTGCTCGCGTGGACGTTTCCCGTGCCGTGACGCCAGACCCTTCAGAACGGCAGTAAAGGTCTGAGTGCTTCGCCAGTTGCCTCCAATTTGGTTGACTGCAGGGGAATTTGCAAGACAGTTGAGTGTTTTATATGACTCTGCCATGAATTTCATAAACGGGGGAATCTGAACGTGAATCGCATGGACGTTGGTCACTGGTGTGGACACGACTTCAGAGGAGCAGTCCGAGATGTGTGACGTCTCTTCTCTTGCTTTGCCTGTGCCCAGGGCATTTGAACTCAGGGCCTCAAGCTCACGGGGCTTCTTGGTGCTCCACCACTCGAGCTGGGTGTCCGGTCTGTTCACGCGCTGGTTGTTTTGGAGGGGGGTGTGGGCCTCCTCCCCCTCTGCCTTGGCGGGGCACGTGAGTCACAATCCACCCACGCTGGGCTTTCCCCTTCCCTGCACGGCCGAGGTCACAGGTGTGTGCCCTGTGTGTGGCTTCCCGCGGGAGACCCAATCTCTCAGACGTTTCTGCCCTGGCTGGCCCGGCTCTGGGTCCTGTTTCCACACCTTGCGATGTCTGACGCCTGTCACTGCCCCCAGCCATGAGCTGAGGAGGGGTGGAACCTGGCGCCCGTGGGCGCAGTGTGGGCTCAGGAAGCAGGAGTGGGCATCTGGAGAAGGCCGGATGCCAGCGCAGAGCTGACGGCTGCATGATGGCTTAGCCTGAGTGTGAGCAAAGATGCAGGATTCTGTCGGATGTGCTGTGGTGATCCGTGCCTGCGTGATTGTCCTGGGAACTTCCCTGCGGGAAGCCCACGCAGGCACCCGTTACAGTGGAGGCGAGTGGGGCCTCTGGAGAGGAGGAGCGCACCTCCCCCCACGGTCCCTGTGAACGCACGGCCTGGCAGCACCCACGTCCATCCCAAATCTGCCACCGTGGTTTCTGCTGGACACTGGTCCAGAGAGAAGGGGTCCTCAAACAGTGACCTCTCACTCTCAGCCTTCCAAGCCCTTGGAAAATAAATCTGTTCTACCTGCACTAATTCAGTTAATAATTTGGTGAATTTTTCTAAGTCTATACTTTGGTTCTGAATCATATAAATTGCAAAAATGGAGTTTAGCGGGCATAGTTAAATCAAATCTAACCAAGTATTTTTACTCTACGGACTGTTTCACAAATTTTGAATCATTTTTTAAAGTACTAGAAAAGGCGGAAGCAGTTTTGTGGAAATATTACTTGAAGGTGAACTGTTGTTGTGATGCCATAAGAATGGATTCGAGCGAAGGTAAGCCAGGTTCTCGGGAGGCAATGGATCTGTCAGTGCCTCACATTTGGGTTCTCTCTACATTTCCCATGCTCCAGACCTGAGCTAACTCAAAGTTTATTGCATACGTTATCCTGCAGGCTATTTGTAAGAGCAGCCCACACCAAGGTACAAAATAACAAGAGTAATCTCTGCCTGGAACCCAAGTTTGGAGTGTAGAGAACTTTCCAGTGCATTTAATACCATGTTACACGTGGCTTATCTATTCACAAGTCAGGGGAGTCTAAAAATATTACAAAAGTGTCTGCATGTTTCAGTTTTAACAAAATAATGTCGGGGCCAATGACACTGTGACCGGTGTTCCAATACAATATGGACACCTAAAATGTTCTTGAAATAAGAAATGACATGAACACCAATAAAATCATAAAAGAGAAGATACCGTGTCTGGGTGCTGCTGGCTCGCACGGATAATCCTCGCTGCTCCGGAGGCTGAGATCTGAGGTCTGGAAGCCGGCTCAGGCTTCATTAACCACAGAAAGGCTAGAAGTGGAGCGAGGCTCAAGAGCTGGAGTTCAAATCTCGAGCAACAAAGCCCAGGGCATAGTTCCCAGGTCCTGATTCCAAGCTCTAGCACACACACGCACACACACACGCACACACACATGCACACACACACACACGCACACACACACACACGCACACACACACGCACACGCACACACACACGCACACACACATGCACACACACACACACGCACACACACACGCACACACACACACGCACACACACACACGCACACACACACGCACACACATGAGTCAATACAACAGCCTTGCCAACCATCCACACCAACATGGGAATTTATAACAATAAGGTTCCAAAATATCCCATAGAGTTGATTGTTTTAATTACTGTGGAGTTTCCAGGTTGGCGATAGGGAAGACATTAATTTAAAAATTGTCTTCAAGTAGTTCTTTGAAGGACGTACCATGTCTCAAAGCAGTTTGTGCATACAGTGCATCTGATCAGCGTCAGCCCTCCAACACCCTACCACTTTAACCCACTCCTCCCCTTGTTGTCTTTATGGTAAATACAATGAGCTTGTGACTGCAGTCTCCCTCCCTCCTGAGTTTATCTGCCCCCCCTCTCCCCAGCCCCTCTCCCCTCTAGTATGCACCCATCTCCTGTGCTTTCTTTTGACTGGGCTTTGCCCTAGTCTTTCTCAAAATTACACTAGCGGAGCTCTCTATAGAGCCTGGGACACTCCAGTTAATTCATTTGGCCCAGGCCAGCTACATACCAACCAATGCATTTATTATGGAGGGAAAACATGCAAACTTGTTTTTCGGTGTCTGGCTTACTTCACTTAATATAATTTTTCCAGGTCTTTCCATGTCCTTGTGACTAGCACCCTATCATTCTTTCTAATGGGCGAGGAAAGTTCCGTGGTGTATATGTGCCATGTTTTGACCCACTCATCCACTGAGGGGCATGCCTGGTCCACGGTGAATACTGAGGCAATGGATGTGGTTCTGGCTTGAATTGATGGGTCATAAAGTGGCCAATAGACACGTGAAGAAATGCTCCACATCTCCGGCCATGAAGGAAATGACAATCAAAACAACCCTGAGATTCCTTCTCACCCTAGATAGAACGGCCATTATGACGAAAACAAACAACCAAGGCTTTCCAGGATGTGGCCAAAAGGGAGCTCTAATACACTGTTGCCGGGAGGCTAAGGCTGTCCAGCCACCCTGGAAAGCAGTACAGAGGCTCTACAAAAGCTAGACATAGAACTACCCTATGGAGCTCAAGTTTGAGGGGCTCGGGAAACAAAGCACAAGTAAAGGAAGTAGTTTCTATGCTGTTTCTACTTGTTAATGTGGTAGTCACCTCTGCCAATATCATTTTGCAGACTTGATCGTTTTCATACACAAAAATGTTCTAGTTAAGTAACATTTTGTCATTTAAATATGTTACAATGTTTAAATCAAAATAATTGCAAAGGGGATTCCAGATATAGGATATGCTCCATATATTTATATTTACCTGTATATGTTCTATATAAATTATATGTTCTATATATGTATATAGGTGTATCTATAAATATAGATATCCTTTAAGGTATAAGGCTGCAACAGTGTCTTTCCAGACAATGGATCTCATAAACAGACCAGCGTAGCAACATTGATATCAGATACAATATGTTTCAAATTAAAATTAGTAAGAAGAGATGAAGAATGACATTATATAGCAATATAAAGACCTCTTTATAAGAAGAACATTTGTAATAATTAGTACAAACCTTGGACTCTCCTAGCAGAGGATTACAATAGCTCAAAACCTAGACACAAAAGGCCATATAGGATGAGGCTAAATGAAAGATCCCCAGGATATGGAAACAAGAGCCATATAATGTGTGATTGTTGTTCTTAATGTACCATGTTATTTCGCATCACTTTTGTTGTCCCTTGGCTATTCTCATATTGTTACAGTATCTTACCTTGTACCTTGTAACCTGGTACATTGTATATACATTTATTTGTTTATTTGAAATAGGAAAGGAAAGGGGGGAAACAAGATGAGAGGAGCAGGTTGGGGGAGGGAAATGGGGACAAAAACATAAGAAGGGGTATCAATGAACCTTCTATCTGGCGAGTATAACTGTAACCTCTCAATTACAATAAAATATATAGAAAAAAGAAGAACATAACATTTCTAAATACCTATATATCAAATGCTGGAGCACCCAACTTTATCAAACAAATACTATTTGGTGGAAAAACACAATGTTTGTTGGTGACTTGAATATATCATTATCACCTTTGGATAGATCATACAAGCAAAAGCTCAGCAAAGAGGGGCTGGGAGTTACCTAGTGGTAGAGTGCTTGCCTAGCATGCACGAAGACCCGGGTTCGATTCCTCAGTACCACATACATAGAAAAAAGCCAGAAATGGTGCTGAGGCTCAAGTGGTAGAGCTCTAGCCTTGACAAAGTCCAAGGACAGTGCTCAGGCCCTGAGCTCAAGCCCAGGACTGGCAAAAAAAAAAAAGCTCAGCAAAGAAACCTCAGAGCTAAATAATTGCATGATATAGCTAGACCTAACAGACATCAACAGAATCTTCAACCCAGCAGTGTCTCAGTATATGTTTTCCTTGGCAGTCCATGGAACATTCTCTAAAATAGATGCTACCCTAGGTCACAAAACCACTATTTGTAAATTCAAGAAAATCAAAATTACTCCCTATATCCTGTCAGACTATAACAATATAAAATTAGAGCTCAACAGCAAAAGCCATCACAGAGAACACTCAAACTTGTGGAAATCCATTTCTGAGTGACCAGTGGGTCATTAAAGAAACGAGAAGGGAAGGTTGAATGTTTCTGGAATTCAGTTTGAATGAACATATGAAATACCATCTCCAAGAAGGCTGGTCAGAGGCAGGGGTCTTTATTTGAAGGAGGAGATGGACTGGGCTTCCTTCCTTTCCTTTCTCTTTCTCTGTCTCTCTCTGTCTCTCTGTCTCTCTGTCTCTCTGTCTCTCTCTCTGTCTCTCTCTCTGTCTGTCTCTCTCTCTCTCTGTCTCTCTGTCTCTCTCTGTCTCTCTCTCTCTGTCTCTCTCTCTGTCTCTCTCTCTGTCTCTCTCTCTCTCTCTCTCTCTCTCTGTCTCTCTGTCTCTCTGTCTCTCTCTCTGTCTCTCTCTCTGTCTCTCTCTCTGTCTCTCTCTCTGTCTCTCTCTCTGTCTCTCTCTCTCTCTCTCTCTCTCTCTCTCTCTCTCTCTCTCTCTCTCTCTCTCTCTCTCTCTCTCTCTCTCTCTCTCTCTCTCTCTTTCCTTGCTGGTCCTGGGCCTTGAACTCAGCATCGGAGCTCTGTCTTTGAGTCTCTTTTCTCAAGGCTAGTGCTCTACCATCTGAGCCACAGCACCACTTCGGCTTTTTTCTGAGGAGCTTATTGGAGATGAGATTTTCATGGACTTTTCTGCCCAGTCTGGCTCTGAACCATGATCTTCAGATCTCAGCTCCTGAGTAGCTAGGGTTATAGGCTATGAATGATAACTTTTAATGGCACTATACACTCAAATCTACTTGGACCCATGTGACAAAATGAAAATTATCTGTCTTTTAGCAAAATTTGAAAATGTGGAGGCATCCTTGACCTACTCTTGCACTTCTGTTACTCCTGGAAAGTGAAGTGAATTTTGTGTCCATGCTTCCTGGATCCACAATGATTAGGCAAGATTCTGCTGTCCAGCACCTGATCTTGGCATTGTTGTCACACAGCAGACCAGCTTCCACGCTCTCTTCCGGGCTCTGACCTGAGCACAAGGGGACCACTCAGTTCTGAGCACGCCCGCTGTGTCCACAAACGCCCTGGTTCATGGTGTTACCTCTGCCCGTGTACAGAGCAGAATGAGTAAAAATGTGTTTTCAACTCTGTGGTCATCTGCTTCAGAATCAAAAGCCTTTCTCTTCCTAGGTCACTGTTCTGGTGAACTACATTCACCTCCACCTATGAAAGTCTAAGACCTCGGTTCCAAAGCTCTATGCCTGCCTTACGTGCTCACATGCTCTCGTCTTTAAAAGTGAACCTCAGGAGGCAATTTTCATATTTATTATTTGAGTGTTCCTATTTTTTCACATATTATGAAACTTGCCAGCTGTCTTTAGAGCTGTCTTCCTAGCCTGGCTGTGAAAGTTACCTTCCTAAAGAAAACCCCCATATTCCATTTGGTACATTTTGCATTTCTTCTGTTTCCTTATGTGCAGCGGATAAAGTATGAAATTTTTAACAGAATATTATAAAACCTTCATTTTTCCTGCTCCTTAAATAGGAAATGGAAGTTAAATATTCCACTCCTACTTTGCATCTTTTATTTTTTTAATTTTAATATATAGAGCAGTTATAGTTACATTCACCAGATAAGTAGGTGCATTACTTCTCACGTATTGATACCACTTTTCGTGTTTGTCCCCATTTCCCTCACCCCACTCCCTCCCAATCATCTTATTTCCCCCCTCTCTTTTCTATTTCAAATAATCAAATAAACATATATACAATATACCAGGTAACAAAGTTAGATACAATAACAATATGAGAGTAACCAAAGAGCCACAAAAGAGAAGAGAAATAGCATTAAGAACAACAATCAATCAATCAAAATAAAACTCTTTAAAACCTTCAATATTTTACCCAGTTTCCAATTCTGCTATCTTTCCCCCATGCAAATAACATCCCATCTGACAAATTTCTTTCCCTCTGGGCCTGGGACGTGACAACCCCATTTCCGCCCCCCCCAATACCATGCTTTTCAGTATGCGAGTCCTTACCCATCACTCCTCTTGTCCCCAACTGAGCACCTCACCCTCTTTCCACAGCTATACCTTCTCCCCGTGACGTCCTTCAGGATCTCTGCAGAGGAATGGCTCGCGTTCTGGAGCCCCACCGCGGCTGGGCACCCAGTCCACCAGTCTCAACGTACTTAGCGCATTGCAACCTTGACATTTGATGTAATGCTCTTGAACTCTACAGGACAGTGAACTCTGTTAGAAGACAGGCAACTCTTCTGAGCAGTCACAAGGTTGAGACATAGGGTGTGTGCTCATTGCAGCTTGGCTACTGCAGGACCCACAGCGCACTGAAGAGAAAGATTTCCTGTGCAAAGCCACCTCCAATCTAACTCCGTTTTCTGGAGAGATGTGAGTCCCTCTGGGGGCCAACCACAGGATCCCGTGTCCAGCTGGCTCATGGCTACCAAGAGCAGACTGAACATCCTGTCCACTCTCTGTCCTTGCCTGGTCAATCACTGAAGCCAGACTTCATATCCCTAGTTTTTGTTCTAGAGTAGGTCATGGCTTATTTTTTTTTTTTTACTAAAACATGAATATCAAGTGTCTGTGTTCTTTATACGTCTTTTTAGCTATTTTGCTTACACTTGGTAAAATGAATATTCTTATGAATTTCCTATGGGACTAGGCCTCAGGAAAAGTACCTCTTTCTTTTCTACCTTTGGCCTTATGCACATTTGTGTATAGAACTCTGAGTAGGATTGTGTGGTAGTGACTGTGAGCAGGAGGCAGGGAGTTTTTCGGTGTAAATTCTAAGCCTGGATCGGGCTGTCCTCTAGAATAAACACAGATGGCAAAGCAAGTGGCATTAGTACAGTCAGCAGGCAGACATCAGTGTCTGTCCTCAAGAGCTCATACAGAAGGAGACTATTTCCAAGCAACACAAATAACACATGGTCCAGACGTAGGCTGTAGACAGAAAGCTGAGAGCTGAGAGCTCCATGAGCTTGGCGAGGAGACGCTGGGACCATGAGCAGCCAGTCTCTAGGGCAGAGGGTTGGCAGCAGCTCCTGAAGACTTCACGGGGGTCAGAGGTTTTAATTCTGCACAGAAGCTTGCAAAGGCCTGGGTCACAGAGTCATTCCTGTACCCTGGGACTCTCTCCACAGGATCGCCAGTGCTCAGCTCCCCAGCCTACCATTTCTTTCACCAATGGTTCTTGTGATATCACAACACAATGAAGTCTTTGATATGACACCTCATAATTAATCATGATGAAGCCTTCTTTATGCCTCCCCCTCCTCCTCCTCCTCCTCCTCCTCCTCCTCCTTCTCCTCCTCACCACCCAATGGTGCTACAAGTAATGCCAGTTGGCTTGGTCATCGTCGTTACAGTTGCATTTAGCGTTTGTACAGAAACTCTTACTGCAGCCAGCATCACCATGTGTCTTCCTCTGACATCTGCATCTCCCGCCCAGGGTCTGCCAGTCTCCATCACTGTCCTCTGACTGTTAGCTTGGGGACACATGAAGAAAAGAGGAAGGACTGCGTTCCTGACTGCACAACAACCAGTTTTTGTGTCCCCGGGAGACAATATAAAGTACTATGAAGAGCCTAGCAGCAGGGGAGAAGGTAACACCAGCTGGGCTGAGAGCGTGGCTTCCTGTCTGCCCTGTGGCATGCTGCCCCTCCAGAGCCCTTACCTGTTATGCAGCCCACATGAACACAGAAGAGATAAGTGGTGATCGCAGAGCTCTGAGCAACTCATGTACATTAAAAGAAGGGAACAAAACAGGCTGTGTTTGGTGGCATGTGGGCACAGGCAGGGGTGAGGAAGGCCACTGGAGAGGGGCAAATACTTTATGTGCGTGCATGGAGATAGAACGGTGATTGTTGTAAGAAAGGAGTGAAGAGGGAGTGCAAGGCTGGCCATGAAGGAAGTAGGTTTATATCAGGCTCTCTGCATGTACACAGGTGTGGAAATGACGCAGTGACATCCCGTGAACTACCCTGGAGCTCAATAAAAAATCTTTGTCAATGCAACAGAACAGCCCAAAGTTAAGGACGAGCACCACGTCAATAGTACCAGCTGACAACAGCAATGTCCTGACAGTATCCCGAGATGCCATCTTTCTAAATGGGAAGGAGACTGATGGAAAGAATTGGCTTGGTCATGGCTGGCTGCCACAGGTCACAGAGGGAAGCCAGCCCCCTGGATGGAAGTCGTGCTCTGCTGTCCACTGGTGGCGGCCGGGCCCAGATGTCTGCATTTGCAGAACAGCAGTCAGCCATGGCCTGCAGCGCTCGGCATGGGGATTCGTCCTGGGACTGCACGGAGAGCCTCAGGAGCTCACCTGCTTTGCTCATGTCCGCATTATGCTTACAGGAACTGGATTGAGCAGCACAAGATGAGGGAGCATCCGTTTATTATTCGGCACCACAAAAGCACACAGACATGACCGGGAGAAACATGCCGCTGACTCTGATGGTAACGTCAGCTACGTGTTTATTCAACGTGAAATGGCTCAGACGACCATTTTTATGGTTAATTTTGTTGCAGGTTTTGGAGATTTTCCTATTACTTTGTTAGTTTATTTATACAGGATGCTCTTTAATAAGCACTGCAAAGCAGGATTAAAAATAGATGCGAACAAACATTTTGAAATGTTAAAATCTGTCTAACAGACAAAGCTGCTCCAGTGCATCTGGGAATTCAAGACTCTGCCCTTTGATCAGGGAGGCATCTGTGGTCGGTTGAGTGGTGACTCCTCAATCTGTGGTCGCTCCGATTCCAGTCTGCAGCCTCCATGGCACATTTTCCACCTGCGGGGGGAGGCGGGAATGTGAAATCTACCATAATCTCAGGCTGAAGAAGAGCACTGTGCTCAGAGTCCACCTGGCAGATAGTGAGCCGCTGGACAACCCACGTGCATGCAGTGAGCGCCCGTCAGTAGTCGCCGGAGCTGCACGTGGGTTTTGCAGATCTAATGTCGCCCTGTAAGTCTTCATCTACAGGACGAGACCAGCTGCAGCTCCGCATCAGCTGTGGAGCCCACAGGAAAGGGAGCGTAGTGAGCCGCTGCGGCTTCGCTCGGGAGGCTGTGGGGTGTGAGCGGGTGTCCCTCCCGGGGAGGGACAGCCAGGCCTCCTTCTCCCCGCCAGTGTGGCTCTCATGGCTGGGATTTCTTGACGGGAGGATTTCAGTTCTCGTTGTTTGACAGATTCTTCACTGATGTGTAAAAGAGGTGGAGGGGGTGAGGGGAGAGGGGTAGATGAGTGGAGAGGAAAGGGAAGGAGAATGCAGTCAGTAACTCATTCTACGCAAGACAAAATTAAAAAAATAACAAGGTTTGGGGGGACGTGGACGGGTGAGAATGCTGAGAGGGTGACACTGACCAAGCTGTACTGCACGCATAACCTGCTTTGCAATATAGCATCTCCTTTGTACCTCCATGTAAAGAGATGCAGGGTGGGCAAGCATTCTAATCCCGGTGGTCCACAGGATCAGGGCTGAATGCCGTCTGGACTGAACTTACCTCCCCAGGTGCTATGTCCTCTGAGCCACCTCGATGTTTCCTGCACGGGGATTTGTTCAGGGCACCAGCTCTGGGCTGTGCAGAGGCACTGTGTGTGTTTCAGGCGCGGCTGCCGTCCAGTGACCGGTGTGCACACACTTGCCATCCAGGGCCCTCAGCCCCGCTCCTCCTGGACAAGGCTCGTCACCCCACGGGGTTGAGAGTAGTGGAGTGGGAAACAGAAACAATGTGCTTTCATTTTTTTTTTAACAAATGTTCAGCTTGATGGCTTTCATTTCCCTGAGTTAGAGAGAGAAATGAGGGCAGCGGGAAGATGGTCACATCGTAATTCAGCAGTAGAGCTCACCCGAAAATATGAGGCAGCGTGGCCCACCCCCAACCCACCTCAGACTGCTGGACAGCGTAGCTTTCCTTCCCTCCCAGAAGGAGCACCCTGGCCGGTGGTGCAGGGGGCTTTGTCCTTGAGGACACCATCAGTCCTGCGTCTTCTGCCACATCTCCACGTGTCTAGAAGATAAACTCCGTGGAGTGGCAGCTGTCCACATCCCCAAGAGGCCCGCCGTGCTAGGCTGTGAGGAGTCTTTTCCCGCCTTTGGTTGCTCATCCAGCAGTATTTGCCAAACAGACGACTGAGCAAATGTTCAGAGCTGTAGCGATTGCTTTGACATTGTATTAAAACTCAAAATAGTTTAAGAGATGAGCACATTTATATTTTATTATTTAATCACTGTGTGATTATTTCCTTGTCTTTATTTTTTTTTGTCAAATACTCAAACCAAAGCCTGTGTTCATAACTGCAAAGGACACAGGCAGGAACTGTGCTCCCTGGAGAGGAGGCTCTGGTGTCAAGTTGAAAGAACTCACAGGCCATCTGGGAGCCGTTCAGCCCAGCCCCACGGCTGCAGCCATTCCGTTGTCACTACACCCGTCACCCACTGCAGCTCAGGTGACGCGACCCAATGCCTCCCACAGGGAAGACTGGGGTGTTTCTCTTTGTCACTTTTCTACCTACACCACTCCGACCTCTAACTTTTTACTTACTGCTTTACTCACAGGTGAACCAGGGCACAAACTGGTCTTGCTCACATCCGTGAGTGACTAAGCTCAGTCTGTGATAAGAGTCATTGTTTAATACCATGTCCAGCTGTGAGTAGCAAACGAGATAAGTCTGTAGTCTGTTAACATGCTTTGGAGGTAAGACTAAGGCTTTGGTTATTTCTCTTTATATCAATTTTACCTAAAACATGAGTGCACAGTTAGTGCTACAGATTCTGTAGTGTGTAGGGATAACTTATATAAACAAGTACAATATACAGGGGACACCTCAAAAGTAAGATGGATTGATTCCTTACTGAGGGCTGGGATCGTGGATCAGTGAATGGTAAGGAAAATTTAACACGTAGTCATTATACAATTTAGCTGGAATGTACACGTTTTCACTGTGATGCTCTCCCAACGTCACGGAATAATGGAGTATTTTTACAATAAAATATTAGAAAAAGATCCAAATTTGCAGTGTTGGCATTCTGCCAGCGTGGTTCCCTGGTGCTCAGCAGGCCGTACGGCAGGTGGAAATGCAGCCCAGGGCACCACAGTGCCATGTGAGCAGAGCCTCACGGAGGAGCCATGGAGAAGCCAGTGTGACCTGGGCCAGGAGAGCCTGCGCAGCCTGCACGGCCGGCTCCTTCAGGTCCCCCCTTTCCCCTCCCCTCCCGTCCTTACCTCCTTTCAGTGTCATAAAGACAAATACCCTGCGGAGTTAGAAACCACACGGAGGAAAACGACAGCAGGGTTAAAGGAACTCAGGGTTGAGCAGCTCTGTAGAGACAATGTCTTCTACTTAGACGGCTGATCTACATTGTTCTTGCATGAAAAAAATAAAGATTTTGTTGTTTTAGACGTGCTTTCATTGATCAAAAAGCAGAAAAGCAGAAAAGAAGGAGTTGATATACTGGGTTGAAAGTTATCTGTGGTAGGGCGATGCCACCGCGCTCCTGAGAAACCCGAGGTAACTTTGGATCAGTGAGGACATTTTGGGAAATAGAGGTCTGTGGTATTTTAAGGACACATGATTTAAACACCAGCCAAGACTAGACTGAGGATGAGTGGCAGGGAAGACTCAGAATGCATAGTTGTATTTGTGGGCCCATGTCACCATCAGAAAGGAGAATGGGGAGGGTGAACCAGAGACCACATGGCAAGACAGAAAGGAGCCCTGCTGAAAACGCTGCTCACTCCTGTAGTCCAAGCTGGCCTCATGGAGACTGACTTCCTGTTTGTATGTTTTTTACAGTTCAGTAACATGCAAGAATCCCGTGAGAAATGGAGGAACTAGAGACATCATTTGTAGCAGGGATGCAGCTTGGGCTGCTATATAATCCAATTATAGAAAAATGTATGTGCAACTGTGGCTCAACAACTTCTTCTTCTTCTTCTTCTTCTTCTTCTTCTTCTTCTTCTTCTTCTTCTTCTTCTTCTTCTTCTTCTCCTCCTCCTCTTCCTCCTCTTCCTCCTCCTCCTCCTCCTCCTCCTCCTTCTTCTTCTTCTTCTTCCCCAGTATACTCATTTCTTATTTTCCCATCCACAAACAGATGTTAAATCTGGTTAAACTATGACCTAGGCTGAGCTGCAAAATTCTGATTACACAGTTAAGAAAGCTGGTTTCTATATCCCAAACTAGAGCTCATATGTGCCCTAGCTGACCAGCAGGCATCTGAAGAGTAGAAAAACTTACATTCCTAGGCCTTTTCCGAGGACAACAGCAGGGGCTTCAGGCTGCCACAGGCTCTCCAAAGAATGTTGTCTTGAATTGCCTCAGGCTATTGTCATTAATTTAAGTTAGGGAGTGGATGGAGACCTTAGAAAACACCATTAGAAATTATGAAGTGCAATGGCTCAACGGTTATGTCAAAGAAAGTCCCCAAGAGATCACCAGCTATCTTCCTTTTGGTCAGCTGAGAAACCTTATCTCCCAATGTCGAAGGCAAGGTAGATTTGGTGGTGAACCGAGTTCCACGAGGACACCTCCTGGTGGCCCACTCTGGTGGGACTGGGGGAGACGACCAAGGTGACCTGTGGAGCCCAGAGCCCAGAGGATCTGAATAATAACAAAGGAGGAAACGCCAGAGACAAGACCAAGAGCCTCGCTTATCACAGCTGATGCTTCTAATTCTGTCTATATGTTTTCTTGGAGTGTGTGTGTGTGTGTGTGTGTGTGCGCACACACACATGTGTCATATCCCAGGCATTGCTGTGTTGTCCTCTCCTCTCCTTTCAGGTCCAGGCAGAGCAATGCTGTGTTCTTTCTCCAATATGGGTATCATTAGTATCTAGTTACATGAGGAGGTAGCAGAGGATGGAAAGCCATGTTGTACTTGAAGCAGAGGATTTTATTTCTCTGGGAAACCTTTGGATGGAAAATCTTTTCTACCAATTTTGTATAGCCCAGATGTGCCATCATAACTATCCCATGACAAATAAGGTTTATGACGATGTTTGTGAGCCACCCAAAGTTTTAAGTGCATGGAGAGAGCTGTGTGCCACAGACAAGAAGCACACAGAAAGTGAATGAATTTGTGGGCCTTGTACAAGTGGCAGCTCGTGTGCCAGCCACACACTGTTTTCGTGAAGATTCTGCCAACCCGTGTGTGTGGGTTTTCCATCTTTTTCCTAATCCGATCCATTTGATGCACAATGCAAATAGACTTAGGTGTGCTCAGCCGTCTCTGCACTCCTCGAGTGGGCCAGCTTCAACATGCTGAATGATCTTTTGGCCGTGTTGTTAAATTCCACTTGTAAATGCCTTCTTCTGAATGTTTGCATCAATGTTTCTCAAAGGGATGGGCATCTATCATTTAAATTTGTTTTCTGGCTGTGTCTTCTGAGTTTGGAAGAAGAGTAATAGTGCCTCATAGATAGAGTATGATCAGTGTTCCTTCCTGATCTCTCACAGAAAACTTTGAGGAATATTGATGGCATTTTTGTTAAGGTTGGATAGAATTTGTGAATTTATCTGGATTTGAGCTGTTTATTTAGACAGCAATCACACTGGTTATTATAGATATGTTTATATCTTCTTGGTTCAATTTTAGTAGGTCATCTATATTTAATATTTATTGATTTCATCTAGATTTTCCAGTTTGAGTAGAGGATTTCAAAATATTCCTGTGATTATTTGGCTTTATTTGATCTTTGCTATGAAAGCCCCCTTTTAATGTCTTGTCTAATTAATAGGAACTCCTTTTCTCCTTTTGGTAAAATTAGCTAGGAGATTATCAATCTCATTCATTTCTCTTCAAAGAATAAACTTTTTGTCTCATTAATTCTCATTATAGTCATAGAGTCTCTGTTTTCTTAATTTCTGCCCCAATCTCTACTATTGCTTTCAATTTGCTAATTTTGAGTTTGACTTCTTTCTGATTTTTCTGTAAGTTTGAGGAACAATGTTAGGATATTTATTTGAGGTATCTATATTTGTAATGTAAACAATTATAGCTATAAACTTTCCTTCTAGAAGAACTGTACCTCAGAGATTCTTGTAGGCTGTGTTTTCCTCTTCTTTAGATTACAATGACTTTTAAAATTTTTCCTATATTTCTCCAGTCTGACTCTTCACTTACTAATGTGTTGTTTAATCTCTACCTGTTTGAATGTTTTCTGAAGTACTTTTTTACTCCTGAATTCTTATTGAGTTCCATTATAGTACGGCAGCATAATTATTTCTATGACTGAGTATTTCAGATTTCTTGTATTTGCTAACACTCTCTCTATGTCCCGGAATGTGACTGATCTTTGAGAGTTCCCTGTGAGTCTGAGGAGAAAGCACCGTGCAGCTGTCCTGTGAAATGCTACCTGGTGTTGGGTAGGTCGTTTGATTTACGGTGTCAGTCAATGTAGGGCCTCTCTGGTGATCTGTTTTATTTCTTTTGTTTCTATAACCTATACACCGGTGAGAGTGGGGTATTGAAGTTTGCCACTATTATTACCCCAAGGTCTATGAACACTTATTTGGTTCCCATATATTGACAATTGTGATTTTTCTCTTTATAGATCATTTCCTTTATTAAAATGAAGTAAAGTTCTCTTTTGAGTGGTTTTAGAGTATAGTCAGTTTCCTGGCTGATAGTTGATTGCAGATTACTTCAGCAGGGGGACTGGCTGGGTGGTGATGATGTATACCTCTGCCACTAGACTGGAGGATTTTCTCCATTGTCATGTATTCAATCTCAGTGGTCAAGGAACTGCCTGTGGAACTTTTATCCACTCAGAGTGATGATATTGTCTGCAGTGGCTATTGCAGTTGACTAACCATGACCTTGCATTTGTAGAAATTCTCAGTATATAATAGTTGCCACTACTGCATCAGTATCTTTAATGGATACAAACAAAATGATGTGCCTTCATGGTCTGGGGAGAGCTTAGTTTAGCAGAGTCATATTAGGAGAGAGTAGGGATAACACTACGAATATTACTAAGCATTTGGTTCTATAGGGAGGAAGAGTGGCTAAGCTTAATGTGCTATATTGCGATAAGCCCAAGATGATAGGTCAATGGAAGTAGGCTGAGAGGGTAGAAAGATTTTCAATCGTGTGTTGAAGGAATGAGGGAGGAGGCAAAATGAAGTAAATTAAATAAATACATACATATTCCTATGTATATGCACAGAGGGCAAAATAATAGAAAAAAGAAAACAACGAAAATGATCACAAAATAACTCTAACAAGGAAGGAAACCACAGAGAAAAGGACATTTTTTTTCCATCTGGTTCCTGGTAGGAGTGTAGGTAATGAAGAAAGATTAAGAATGGGAAAAGAGGGGTATAAGGAAATTGGGGCAAGAGAAGTTCTATTTGTAGATAAAAGAAAAGGATTAAAAAGGAAAGGGATGTAGGAATGGTGGAAATAGGTCTTAAAATTCAATGCTGAAAGGCAGGGTGGTGGTGTAGATATGAAGACTTTAGAGAAAAGTACAGGAACAAGGTGAACCAAAAAATGTATATACTACTAAAAGGTAAAACTAAAACATCAATGGCCTGTATCACACTTGTGGGAAAATGTGTACCACTTAATTAATAAAAAGTGACAACTATCAAACCAAAGCAGCCAGAAAGACTATGTATGTATGTATGTATGTATGTATGTATGTATGTATGTATGTTTGTATGATTGATCTATCATCACTTATCAATCGAGCTATCAATCACCCCTATCATTACCATCATCTACATGAAAGTAATAGCAGTTTTGCTCCCACTACATCAACTCTGTCACTCTCCAGGACATGGGTGTGAGATGCCCTTTCTTTACCCAGCCTGGCCTCTCACATGAGGCTGGTCAAAATTTCCGTAGTGGGGTTGATGTTTTCAGCATGGCCGGGATTTTCCTATAGCTGGAGTTGGCTGCCCGTGACAGGAAAGTCTGACTTCACCTTGCCCTGGAGTCTTTGATTTCTCCTCCCTGCTAGCTGAATCTAGTCTCTTCGGGGACACCAGGTTCTCTGATTTACAGAGTAAAAATGGCAGGTGCCTCCAAATACCGTCTTGCTCTGACCTGAATGTATGTTTTTCAAACCAAGGTTTGGTGGGCTGGGACCTGGCTGCAGTGGTTGGTTGAGTTGCATTCCTTGCAGCCACAATCCCAGCCCATCATGCTTTATTAGACGTTAGTGAAGCACGGTGACCCACCCAAACTTCTAAATCACCTCTGTCTTCTTTTGGATGATCTGTATGTGGGACTCACTCGTTTTATATTTTCCTTGGAAACAAATACAATGAAAATATGGGTTGCTTCATTCTTCTTTCACTCAGCTTTCTTTCTTTTTCTACTTTAAAGTCTGATGTTTCGTAGTTCTTCAGAAATGGATGTTGTCTTTTCTCATCAACTATGGGGTGGGAGCAAATTATCTATCAACCAATAGTGTGCTAGATCACTCACAATAAAAGAACATTTCCACAAGGAAGACATGTTACCTCGAAATTAATATTGATTAAAGAAAAGAACGAGCATTATTTCCTCAGACTCTTACTCTGAGAGCAGAAGCCCAGGCTCAGAGGGCATGCGGACCGCAGCAGGTGGCTCTGGCCTCCAGTGCTTGGCTTTCACACCACCTACTCCCCTGACCCTTGGCCTGTCCCATTCACACCACATTAGGCTCTGCTCCTGGCCAGACCCAGGAGTGGGGCCCTCGGGGCTCTCCTTCCTTCGTGGTGCAGTGGGAAGAAGGTAGAGTTTCCTGAACTCTTGATCTGCAGTGTGAATATTTAAAAAGCCCTGTGTCACAGACTTGGTTGTAAACTTCCCCATGTCCTCCCAGGGGACGGTCAGGGGTCCCACAGTCCTCCAGAGGTGTGTTGGCTTGGATGGGAGCACAGTGGAAGACTGTCCTTCTAATTTCTGTCCCAGCAAACACTAGTAGGTATTATAAGTCCCACCAACTTCTGCTGAGCATGAAGTGAACAGTGTCGTACAGAGGACTTGCTGCTCCAGGCTACACAGGTGGCAATGAACTGTGAATGCTCCCTGAATTGTAGGCCCCAGTGTGCTTGGCGTGTTTGTAACGGTTTGATTCGTGGCTGGGATAAAGGCTCAGGTGGGGGTGAATAGAGACCACCTGAGGGCTGACACCTCCCAGTTCTCCATGCTGTCTAGCCAGCGGCTCCAGGAACATGTGCACGCCCCCTGTTGCCTTAAGAACACTGGCTCCTTGGAAGAGAGAAGCTTTGGCTTGGCTTTGGGCGCCAGGCAGAAATGACTGAGCTGGCATCGCGTGGACATGAAAGTGAATAGGTGTAATTTGCTTTCCACTTTATCAGGAAAAGGAGCAAGCAACATTGTGATCCACAAGAGACGGCTAACTGGGAAGGGAATCACCACACGTGTTCCTCAGAGCTGCGGGGCAGACCCGGACTTAGAACGGGATTGTCATCCAGAGTGATGCGAGTGGTGGCTTGACGGGGAAAGTCACAGGCTCTTGTAGACGTTGGTTGATAGAATGGAAAGCTTCTGGATTTAGCATCAGCCTGCAGTGCTCCATGGCAGACATGTTTTGCTCTTTCTCCCTCTGGAGAATGCCAGGATGGGTCTTCCATTCTGGAATGTCAGGGAAGTTCTATTATGCCATTCAGCCTTGCCCACCAGAGATTTGGTCAAAGGATTGGAATGATGTGATCCGTCACAGTCACAAATAGTGACTGTCATTGTCACCCACGGGAGGGTCACTTAAGGATACCCACGTCTTGACACGTGCTGTCTGCCTAACTCTGGACCTTTTCCACACGTGGGATGAGAAGAGAGCATCGAGATGACCCCATGCTGACATGCCCGTGCCGGGCCTTCCTTCCCCTCTCCCCAGCAAGATGGGGCCATGTGACCAGCCGCGGTGACCTGCGGAAGCTCACAGGATCATTCAGGCTTCTCACGTGACATCTGCTTACAAAATGTCCTGAGGCTTACCTGTCATGCCAGGTCCCCTGCTGCTCTGCTCAAGGCCAAGTTCAGAAAATCCTCTGTGGCACAAACCCAGGCAGACCCCACAAACACTCGTGGTGGGGCAGGCAGAAGGGCGGTGTGAATGCAGCAGCTCTGTACTGTCTTAATGTGCAGTATTGGCAATCTCATATTTATAAAAGTTCTGTTCCTTTGTATATGGCAGACACTTCCTGGAGCGTTGAATTTCCGTGCTAGAAATGTCAGTAAGAATTTATCAGTCTCTCATTTAAAAGCACACTGGGGAATCTGTCTTCATTGGGAAATAATTCTTTATATAATCAAAGTCAGTCTGAATTTAGGAAGAAATGTGCAACTGTTTAAGCACACAAACATACAGACACAGACAGGCACAGGCACAGGTACACACATGCCACCACCACTGTCACCACCGCCCGGCCATCAGTACTCACCTGGCCTCCCCGGACTCCTTTGCTTCGCTGGCACCGGTGTGCCAAACATGTCTTCATCAGATGCTTCCAAGTGTTGTGTCACTCAGTATGTGCCTCTTTCTTACTTAGTGGCAGGTGAAGAGATGGCGCAGGTTCCATTAATTATCGCTTAGACTTTGCACAGTGTTCAGTTTCCAGTTCCTTATTCCACAGGAAGGAAAACATAACTTTCAAGTACAATACTTCTAACAATATGACTGATTTTTCTTAAAAAATATACTGTCAAAACATGACATGTCAGATTAGACTTCCTTCCACCAACATAGAGCAATCTGTTTTGATGGAAAAGGCATATATTTTAATTATTTGTTTTTAATCTGACTCCAGATTTGACATATGGCACCTCATTAAGTTCTCTCTACATATTCTGGGAAAAACAAAAACAAGCTGTACAAACTTATTCAACTTCTGGCATAAAAGTTATTTTCAAGAACTGCTATTGATTCTGGAGGTTAAATTATTCAAAAAACGTATCCCTCCAAGGACTGGCATGACGCTGATTTTGAAAGATTTACCAGAAATCATTCATGGTAGGTATTAACTGTTTGCAAATATGTGTCTTGGCAAAGGAAGTCTGATGAAGATGAAGATAAATGGTCATAGTCCTTCTGCAAGCTTACTCCTCAAGGAAGCTCACATGCAGTGCATAAATTGGGAGAAGTTCTACTACATAGTACTTCCAAAACTGTGGATAAATCCTTTTGTGCCTCAGCTCAGCCTCCGTTGGGAAAGATAACAGACCATTTGGTTCTTAGCCTTATGCAACATGTTTCACTAATGTCCTTTCCAACATGGCACAAAGAGAACATCCAACAGCTGTGAGGATTTCTGTTATACAGTGGCCACTTGAACAGAACCTCCGTGAGCTAGAATTGATCCTTTAAAAATTGTTTATGTTTCTTGTAAAGGTGATGCACAGAGGGGTTACATTTATTAGAATTTCTTACACTACTACTACTAGTAGTGATAATAATAATATCCCTTCTCATTGAAAATTTCACTTAAAATGTTTAAGACATTTCTTCAAGAAAATATGTCCTTCAGAGAACATATAATGCCATACAGTTATGACTGACTGATTTGGTGGTTGATAATCTGCGTGCCTGGAAATGATCAATTCTCAGAATGGTTCATCCATTTAGTTATCGTTTATGCATTTAATGAGTCACCCTTTCCATGGATGAAAGTCTAATATTTGTGACATTACACCCGCTGGGGATGCTGGCAGGTGCCGAGATCTGGAGTAGGGGGAGTCATTTGGAACAGTGTTCTCAGAACGGGGACCACTCAGGGCGAATGCTGGCTGGGTCCCCACACTGGGCCAGGGAGGAGGAGGAGTGGAGGCACGGCTCACCTACATCTGCTGGAGTGACATGGTGCCAGCCTCCACAGGTGAATCTGTGTCTACTCAGCACCAAGACCTCCTTCTCCACAGTTACTGAAGGGTCTGCCCCCTCCCCTGCCCTCCCTCCCCTGCCCTCCCTCCCCTGCAGGGCACTGGGCCACTAGCTTGTGGGGCTTGGTGGGTCGGGATGTGCAGTATGTTTTCAAGTTCACAGGAGGACCCGACCACCACATGGGGGAATCAGCTGCAGGGAGGGATGGAGGGAGGGAGGGAGGGAGGGAGGGAGGGAGGGAGGGAGGGAGGGAGAGCCTCTTGGTCAGCAGACATGGTAGATTCAGGACTGCAAATAACTTTAGTACAAAGCTAGCTCAGAAACAACAAAAATCAGCACTCTTGTCATACTGGTGATTTCTCAGCATTACATTTGATTTGTTTATTAAGGAGGAACAAATATGGAAAGAAATGTCACACCTTATTTGCAGTCAAGTGTCACCAGAGGAAAAAAAATCACCATTGGAATTTGATTTTGGCCATCCTGGATACCTTTTTGAAACACACCCTTGCACGTAAACCAATCTTTTTCTGCAATGCACACTCTGTGTGCTGTAGACAAGTGTCTTCTAGCCCTCAAATACCCAAGCACATCACTACATTTATTAAAAGTATGTTGTTAAAATCTTTGACAGCCTAGATTCAAATGTATATTTCTGAGGAAGATGACTCAAGGCTGAGCCTTCTCATTCTCTCACTGACGAAATGCATTGTGCAGATCCCAAAGATGCTCTACACCCAGCAATCACCTTACGAAGCCTCTGGGTCATTTAGACTTTCCTTGACTCCTCAGCTCTCACTCCAGTTCCCGGATGATATCCAGCAGACAGTGGGCGAGGAAAGGAGCGCTCTGTCCTCCCATCCACACATTCTCCGTGGAGGAGAAATGCCTCCCGTCCCAGACAAGGCTGTCTCACAGCTCCGGCAGCAAAAACAAAGACTTCATCTCCCTGGAAGTGAAGTCTGCAGGAGAAAGTACAATCGTACTATGTGATGTGCAAAAATCCAATGCTCTGTGTGTGCATAAAACAGCATTCTGGCCAACAGCAACTTGTAGAAGCTCCAGGCAAAGTTAAATGTTACTTTCTTATTACAAAACAAAGTGGAGAGAACTCATTTTTTTAATTAAAGAATTTATTAACATTGATTTTTACATGATATTTCAAATGACGTATTTAACAAACAAGTACTCAAGAAGGGAATCTCTATATGCAATCACTGGCACTTAGATTTTAGAACTTAATTAAAATTAAGCTGAGGGTTTGTATGTCATAGATATGTATTTATCTATGTAATAAAACAGTATGTCCATAGTCATAAATTTTTATGTCTATGTAGTTGTCTTTATATTTCTAGTACCATGTTCATAGCATTGGGTACGCAAATATTGAGTGCTTGCTCTTGTACTGTTTGGATCTAATAGCCACAAATTAAGAATGCCATGCACCTTTTGTTCCATTGGTCTTGACTTGTCTCACTCAACATGATTCGCTCTAGATTCATCCACTTCCCTGCAAATGCCATTATTTTATCTCGTCTGTTGGCTATGTAGAATTCCATTGTGTATATATACCACATTTTTTGTATACGTTCATCTGCAGTGGGGCATCTGGGTTGTTTTCATCACCTGGCTATTGTGAATAGTGCAGAGATGAACATAGCTGAGCAGGTGTCCTTATCATATCCTGGGTTATGGTGTTCAGGGTAGATGCCCAGAAGTGGTATGGCAGAATTGTAGGGAAGGTCTATTTTCAGTTCTTTAAGAAACCTCCACACTGCTTTCCAGAGTGGCTGAACTTGCTTACAATCTCACCAGCAATGCAGTAGGGTTCCTTTTTCTCCACAACCCCCCCCCCCCAGCATCTGTTATTATCTGAGAAAGAACTCCCTTTTTAAGAGTTGATGTCTTGCTACTTAACCATCTTGTAATAAATGGTCCCACGGCAGCATGACAGTCCTAGGAAATGGTCCGGAAAGAGGAGAAAAACTAGATGCTCCACTTCCCTGTTCAGGAACCATCTGACTCCTAACTATACCTCTCCTGCCCAGGCTGTCCACACAGTCTGAAAAGGAAAAAGGCATTTCATATTCGTTTAATATTTTGGAGTGGCTGAGTAGAGGACCCGAAGTCTGCGGTGTCTCCAGCGTGCTGGCTTCCAGCCCACTGCAGGCAGAATGAGGCTCTCCACTGGCGGAGAACCTGACTTCTGTGGGGTCTCTCCCCGCTGGCTGCCAGCCCACTGGGGCCAGGGTGGGTGCGGGCACCCAGCAAAAGAGGAACAACTCCTGTGGTATACACGAGGTGATTCCAGAAACGATCGCAGCCCAAGACAGCACATGAGAGCCAGGCCGAAAGAGGCGAGCAGAGCCAGGGGTTTTGAGCAGAATACATGGCATCTCCATCTCCACAGGCAACACAAGTCTACAGTGAGTAAAGTTCATTCGAACCTTTCTCATCCAAATAATGTTAGGGGAGTCTGTGAGGAAAAAAAAAGTCAGGTAGAAATTAGGATACACACAAAGGAATTCTGAAAGCAAGCGAGGTTCACGTCTCGTGATTCCTGAATAAACGAGTGGAATGAAAGAACACGAAGGACCCATCAAATCAGACCTAGAGCCTGGGACAATGGCCGGAGTGGGGAGTGCGTCCTTGTGAAGCCGACGGGTGGAATCCGGGTGTCACGTGACATTCACACAGCCCATGCTCCTCGCCTACCTCTGCCTACCTGGACTCAAAACATCTTCACAGCCCACATCCAAGGATGAGTTTATGTTCCTCTTATGAAAGATCTTTGTCTAGAACTTCCCCATGGCACTCACTCAGTAGGTCACAGGTCACACACTGGACATCCAGCCACCCATTCTCTTAAAGATGTCATATGACGTGCCTGGGGGTTCATAAAATCTTACCTACAAATAGTGACTTATAGCTGCACTTTTTGCTGCTTGTATTTATATGATTTTTTATAGGTATTGAACAGCAAAGGGTGCCCATCCTTTTGACCCTTAGGTCATTCAAAAATACCTTTCTTCTTTCTATATTATTTTCTATATTTCTTTCTTCTTTATTTATTACTTGACTTCTTTAGTTATTTTTTTTTGCCAGTCCTGGGCTTGAGCTCAGGGCCTGAGCCCTGTCCTTGGACTTTTCTCAAGGCTAGAGCTCTACCACTTGAGCCTCAGCACCACTTCTGGCTTTTTTCTATGTATGTGGTGCCGAGGAATCAAACCCGGGACTTCATGCATGCTAGGCAATCACTTTAACCACTAGGCCTTCTTTGGTTATTTTTATGTTGGTATTTTCGTGTTTCTTATTAGAACCAATGTTAGCCACCAGGAGATTAGGCATAGTGTTAAATCTGTACCAACTATCAGATAATTAAGAAATTCAATTTTTTAGCTATGATTACACACATTCTAGATCCTAAACATCAATAAAATACCTTGATTTTTTGCACTTTTAATTTGTCCTCTGAATGCAAAATTTTATCATTGCTGTATGAAATTTGGATTTTGGTCACTGTTAAGTAAAAGTGGAGCTGCACATGAAGTGATAGCCAAGAGTAATTGCATTTTTCTGACAATAATTCTTCCCACAAAGCCTCAAACAGCCCCTCAATTAAGCAAATTCTGGGAATGATTGCTGTGCGTCCAGCTGCAGAGGGGCAAAGGTATGGGTGTCAAGACAGGGCGGTGTCCTTCCGGAAGCTCGCCCAGAGCCCATCCTGCAGTGCCCTCAGAAGCCCAGACCTCTGCTCTGGTTCACCCCCCCCATCATAAATGCTAAACAGAACCTAGGATGCCCTGCTGACTTTTGTAGGCATACTCTGGGCTTTCCCAGAGGGTGTGAGCCCTCAGCCCTTGGGGTTGTTTATCCTTCCAAGAGCACGAATGCTGGAGAGAGTTGAGAGCTTCAACAGCTGAGCCCAGGGTGGTGCTGAGGCTCCCGGTCTCTGCCTGGTGTGACAGTGGCATGCTCTTCCTCTGTGTGGCTGCCAGCAAGTGCAGCTGGCCTCCCCTGCTGGGATTCACAGCTCACGCACTCTGACAGAGCCACCTCCTCTGAGAGGACCCTCAGGAGGTGGCCAAGAGTCTTCCACACACCCATAGTCCTGGGACAGAACTGTTAGGTCCTCCAGGGAGCGGATGGCTGAATGGAGGGGAGGGAGACCACATAGTACAGAACATCAAGGACATGAAGAGCACAGAGTCAAGGCCCACCTAAGGGGAGCACTTTCTCCTGTGGCTGGTCACGAGACCACTCCTCCCCAGAAGGTGCCTGAGGTACCTTGAAATAAGAATTAATAATATTCTGAAAGACAGGAAGAAGTCACTATGTGTGTGTGTGTGTGTGTGTGTGTGTGTGTGAGAGAGAGAGAGAGAGAGAGAGAGAGAGAGAGAGAGAGAGAGAGAGAGAGAGAGAGAGAGAGAGAGAGAGAGAGAGGAGAGCACGCACAGGAGAAGATGAGAAACCATTTTCAGTGAAGGGAACCTCCCTGAGTTACTGCAGATGATGTTGAGCAAAAGCGTCTCTCACATCCCTCCTGCCATAGAGCCATCAAGGAAATAGAGTCACCCACAGGCCCACCGAGACACTAGAAACCCCAAAGAAGACAAAAACACAAGAAGGGGTAGTTGACTGAATGGAGACATATCCAATGTTTGCACTTCCATCCCTGTGCTAGGAGGCGGC
The DNA here is from genome assembly GCF_031878675.1 of Megascapheus bottae. Classification (NCBI taxonomy): domain Eukaryota; kingdom Metazoa; phylum Chordata; class Mammalia; order Rodentia; family Geomyidae; genus Megascapheus; species Megascapheus bottae. The sequence goes on along the minus strand of NC_143515.1, from coordinate 81,819,999 downwards.
AGAGTTGACTCAGGACACTGACTGCAGACAGCCTTGGGTGGTCAGCCACCACCATCCCAGCTGAGGCGGTCACCGGGGGCCAGTCCACAGCTCAGCTCCTCTTCCCTGAGGCAGAGGAGTCAGCAGCATCCTGTCGCAGTGCTCACAGCAGCATTTAGCCGCGGGTTCTTCCGATCTTCGCAGTTCCGTCATGCAGCCTGTGGCTCCTTCCCGGTAGTTCTGGCACAGCCCTGGGTGTTTTCAGCATTTGCAGTTGAATCCTGGCTCCCCTGTAATACATCCCTGTGAATGCTAATGCATAGCATGTGTAGAGTGGAGCACAGACCGGTGTGAAGCAATCCTACATGCAGGTTCGGCGAAGGATTGGGGAGGTGTTGCTGGTGAGGACGAGATTATCAGATGTGGTTCAACCGAACCCCACAGACAGCCGGGCTTCTCACATACAAGGCGAGTGAAGACGTGTGTGCAGTATCACTTCAAGGCCCCGCCCTTCCATTTCTCCACATTTACACGGAAGCCCACATCTGTTCCTGGACAATGTTGGTCCTCAAGCAAGGATCTTTTACGGCTTCTCGCTTCTACTGGTGTGCTTTAGAGAATGAAGAGAAGTTGGTGGTTCTGAGAGAAACAGAAGCGAGAAGAGAAGCACTGGCGAGAGGCAGTTCAGGCAGGTACCTTCCTGGCTCCCCACTGCCACCAGCAACCTGCAGAGTCCAGGGAGGGGCCCCCGGGGGCAGGGGAGGGGCCAGGAAAGGGTTCTCAAGCTCTGACATTGGACTGAAGCCTGATGGAAGCTGCTAATAACTTTACATTCAGACAAGATCACAAACAACTGCAGAATCCAGAGTTGTGTATGTGTTCCCACTTGCATAGGAGCCATGCCTTTCTCCACGCGGTGAGCAAGCTTCAGTGCCATCTGTAAAATGTCTTCTGTGCTATCACAGACAGTTATTCCAGCTGGCCAGCCACAAGATAAAGAGTCCAGCTGGATAAGCAATGGCTCTCTAAACTGTTGCAACGAGGTGAGTTCTACTTCTATTTTTTGTTGTCTTTGATATGGTAAAGGTAATGTACAGAGGGGTTACAGTTATTTACGTAATGTAGTGACTTCCTCACTGATGACACTGGATGAAGAAAGAAAGCACAAAAATACTAAATCCAATCTCTTGGTCTATGTGATAGGTAAAAACTGTGGCCATACACGAAAGTTAGTTAGGAGATTGCTTGTGATGATTTATTGAAGATTCCTTAGCCCTAAGTTCCTAAACAATCTTCATAAAAGATAGTTATTATAAACTTGATTATTTTCCTAGAAAAGCATAAGAGCTGCCCTTTACAAATTCATATTAATTATATCTGGAAAATTCTATACTTGCAGAAGGTTAAGTTTTAATGTGTTAATAAAAAAGAATGACTAAATATCTTTTGTGTGGTTAAAATAATACACAGTTCCAAGACAAGTAATTTGACTCCTACAGAATGCCAGTAAAATAAAACCAATTAATAATTGAATTGAAACCTCTAAGTGTTTTGTCTCTGCCTAGCCCAAGCAGAACTAGTGCAATAAACAGCATAATTAACAGAAAAGAAGGAAAATCTAAAGCGCATGGTGATATTGGTGTTTGTGCAGACGTTTTGGTGACTTGCATAGATTTAATTAGACATAGATATGTGCGAGGGACCAGGGCAAATATCTCCATTTTACAAACAATAGGGGCTAAGGCTTGCTTTGATTGCATGCCGGTGTGGATCCCTCATCCATTTCTTTGATTTTCATATGGTGGCCACTTCCGACATGGCTTGGATGACGTTGGACCTCTGTAGTCTGTGCACTGGGGCACGGTCCTTTGCAGGGCAGTGGATGTACAGCAGGAGGCCCCAGTGAGGCCCTCAGGCACTGCAAGCCTAGGTGGGGCCTCAGGGGCAACCCCCTTGAGAGGGCAGTGACAAGAAGGTCTCCGGTTTCCTGTGTTGAGTGGTGGTGTATTTTCCCCACACCCTCCTACCCACATGTCAGCCGTGAGTTCCTCTTCAGAGCCACGCCCAGGAACTGTCAATGCGACCGCAGCAGTGGGGAACACTTCAACTTGGGCTTTCAGCTTCCTAATCTGTAGCTAAACAAATCTCTGTTTTTCAAAATTTGTGTGCGCAAGTGAGTTGCTAAAGGAAGATAAAAATGCCAACACAGTCTCTATCTCTTTTGCAAGTATTTATGAATGGAATATCTACTCCTCAGTTCATCATCAAGATCAGTGACCACAGTCCTGCATAAGGATGCTTTTATAGATCGTCTTGTGTCTCAACAATTTTCTGTGAAATTGCTAATGCCTGATATCTCTGTCTGTGACATACTTAGTGACCATCTTAGTAACTGAAGTCGTTACCACTTGACACTTGATGTTCTGCATTATAGCATGAGTCATATCTTTATCTTGTCAGAGACACACAAAGGGAGGATCTGCAGGAAGATGAAGGTAGAAATCAGAATGGTGTTTCTACAAGCCTGGGCATGCGCAAGATGCCAGAAAAATTGTGCGAGGCCAGAAGAGAGGCCTAAAGCACCGCCTCCCCCCAACCCCCACCCCGCAACTGCCCTGCAAAGAAGCTAGCCCAGACGGTGCCTTGGCCTCTACTGGCCTTAGCTTCCAACTTCCTTAACTGTGGGGAATAAATATCTGCTACTGAAAGCCACTGACTCTGTGACATTTTATTATAGAAAACCCAGAAAGCTAATGCAAATGTTATCCTCCTTCTACCAGCAGTTCAGGAAGCGAATACAGATGCTAAGCTCACAAGAAACAAAGTCACAAACTGCTGAGCCAGGCTTACAACCACTCCCAGGATGCTGTGGGCCTCACAAGGAATTCCACTGGTGGGTCCTCACTTCTTGGTGACAGTTCTCCTTGTAGGCTTTATGTAGTAAAAGAAGAATAGACATTCGTTCCAAAAAATGTTGATTATTTACTTGTTGAAAACTCTTCTACTATCTCTGTTCTTTGTAATAAGTCTGCTCCCCTGACATGTACTTTTGGCTGATAGAAATGCCCTATAGTCACCTTTTGCCCTGTTTCATTGAAGAGTATGAGAGAATCAGTATCATCGGTAGAGCCACAAGTCACTGATTTACCAATTTTAAGCTGCTGAATATTTTCCAGAGCTCTTCATAGTAAAGGTTACAGAGTAAACAGTTCTTTTTTTATATTTTTTATTGTAATTAATAAAAGGGTTACATGATATTTGCCAGATAGAAGGTGCATTAATTCACATACATTGATACCCTTTCACATGTCTTGGTACCCATTACCCTCTCCCCACCCTCCCCCATCTTGGTCTCCCCCCTTCCCTATCAAATTTCAAATAACCAAATACAAACAAATTCAATATATCAGATAACAAAGTGAGATATTGTAACAATATGGGATACCCAAGGGACAGCAAAGGAGATGAGAGATAACATAGTACATTAAGGACAACAATCATTCATTATATGGCTTTTGTTTCAATATCCTGGAGGTCCTTTCAATTAGCTTCATACTATATGGCCTTATGTATCAAGGTTTTGCTCTATTGCAAATCTCTGCTAGTAGAGCCCAAGGTTTCTACTGATTATGACAAATGAGGGAAACCATTGGCCTAAGTTCCTTTGAGTCTGGCTTACTTCACTTAATATGATTTTTTTCTAAGTCTTTCCATTTCCTAACAAATGGGTCGATGCCGTTTTTTCTGACAGCAGCGTAGAATTCCATTGTGTACAAATACCACAACTTGTTGATCCACTCATCAACTGAGGGACATCTAGGTTGGTTCCATATCTTTGCTATGGTGAATAATGCTGCAATGAATATTGTTGTGCTAGTGGATTTAAATTAATTAGGAAGCCCACAGAGTGGGAGAAGATCTTCACCAACCATACAATGGACAAAGGCCTCATATCTAAAATATATTAACAGCTCAAAAAATTGAATCACTCCAAAACTAATCTCCAAAGTAACAACCATCCCATTAAAAAATGGGCCAAAGACTTAAAGAGAGTCTTCTCTGAAGAAGAAACAAAAATGGCCTATAGACACATGAAGAAATGCTCAACATCTCTGGTCATAAAAGAAATGCAAATCAAAACAACGCTAAGATTCCACCTCACTCCAGTTAGAATGGCCAGGATTAGGAAAACGAATGACAACAGATGCTGGAGGGGATGTGGCCAGGAGGGATCACTACTACACTGTTGGTGGGAGTGCAAACTCGTTCAACCACTATGGAAAGCAGTGTGGCAGTGCCTCAAAATACTAAACATAGAGCTCCCCTATGACCCAGCAATTCCACTACTTGGCATTTACCCAACCATCCAGAATCTAGGGCATAGTAAACAGTTCTTTCAGAAAGATTCAACTGTTGTGACAAGAAACTCAAGTAAATGTCATCCTAGCCCAAGCACTCATAAATCTATTATCTTTATCCCTTTAAAGAATTATTTTGTCTTCCTGATCTCCATCTCTGCAAATAAGTGTCAGACTGATGATAAAAGTTTTTTAGTGCTACATTTGAGTTTAATGTAAACTCCTATGTATGTTGGGTAATACACGAGTGATATGTGCAAAGGTGATTGTGTGGGTATGCGTGGGTATTCATATAGTAATGAATACTCTCTCAGTATTTGAAGTAGATTCTAATGGAGAGTATATGTACTGAGCACTTGAAATATAATCATTTTTTAAAGCTCACTGAGGTAAACCTTCCTCAGATATAGGAAAAGGTCACTACCTTTAAAATAGTAAGAAGTGGACAGGTTAAAGAACAGAAAGGAAGGAAGACAAGTGGAGTAGCAAAGCACTGAGGAAATCCTGAAAACAACTGAGAACCGTTTGAAATCAGGACTTGGGGAGGGGTCTCATATCACAGTGGTGATGATGAACTGATGAAGAAGTGTTTGTGCTCCAGTAAATTCATAAATTCTCTCATTTGATGGTCAACATTTTTTTCATCATGGTAGAGTTGCTTATTCTTCAAGGCAACAGCTTGCAAAAGTAACATTAGGTTAACTTGTCCCATTATGTAGGTGGCAATTGGCACCTATACGTTAATTTCTTTTCATTAAGTGAATCCTGATGGATTGGAGGATTATTTCAAAATTTTCAGTATGTCATGAGCAGAAATGATTCACATCTCCCAGGCTCTGGCAGGCAGTTGTTTTCTTCCTAATATTCAAGTGGACAAAATAATTTCCAACACATTTAAAAATTTTTAAATTCCATTTGCCATTTTTCTCCCAGGCTGTTATCTGCTCCATGCTTAGCTGGAGATGACAGTCATTTCTCAGCAGGAGGAGTTGGTGGGAAGCTCATGCTTATCCCTCATTACCTACGCCTTGTTAGCTTGGTTGTGTTGAACCAAGAGTTCCCATGGGCCAGAAGCAATTCCTACTCATCCACTTACTATAACGATTTCAAAGAGAATAGAATCATAATGAAAAATTAAGCCATATTACTTTCATACTTTGTAAATAACACATTTCTACATTCATGCGGATTTATGGTTATTGGTTTGCACATATCTAACCATCCTTGTCTTCCTGGAACAAAGACAAGTGTTGAGCGTTAACTGTCACTTATGTAAACTAGACGGAATAAAACAGGTAAAGCAAAAAGCCAAAGTCTCATAGAGTAAAAGAAGGACAACTAGGAAGAAGAAGGGGAAATGGAGAGGCAGGAGGGGTGTGAAGGGCAATAGGAGGGCAAACACTTTCAAAGTCCATGGCACACATGTATTGAAATGCCACGTTGACACCCCCTAAACTATGCCTAATTTAATATATGCCAAGAAAAGTCAGAAAGAGACATTTCCAGGTGGCAGTATGTGTCTGGCATTATATAAAGTGTCTTTCACATGAGGCCTGGTGGGTCTTGAGCTTCTATCACGCAAACTAAATCTCATGATGGTTATTAGATGAAACAAGATATAATCGCACGCCTCTTTAGAGTCCATCACCAATGAGCATGAACAGACGGGCAAGACTCTACAGAAGTGCATCAGGGTCTCGTCTGGTTGGGATGGGGCACGCATGCTTTGTGTGTGTGGTCAAAGCGCCATTCAAGTCTGGACCCGGGGCGGCGTGCCTGGCTCAACTGACCCAGACACAGGCACCAGGAAGTCGCCTGCTTCCCTGCTTGCTGCGCCTGAGCAGATTCGAAATTCCTAAACTCCCCAGTGCGGATACTTCAAAGTTGAGTATGGTGTGTTGCTGTGTGCCCATCCCGTATTTAGCCATCTAAAGCCAGGTTGGTCAGCAGGCATTTTGCTGGTTCCCTTATGATTGATGTCTCAGGGGGAATCACCCAGTAAGTTGCTTATCCACATGTGGCTTGCCCACATGTGGTCTTCAGGAGACCGGCAGGGTTGTGGCAGTGGGCCAAATCACAGGTGCTGTCCACCTAAACACATATCCTTTGTGAGGGGTGCCCATAACCATCCATTATGATGTCTCCCAGGTCACCACCATGGCCAAGCCTGGCTTCCTTGGCTGTGGTAGAGAGTGAGTTAAATCCCTACCGAGTCAACTGTGCTGTCAGCCTTATCCTTCAATGAGTGTCTAAGAACCTGCAAAGACAGCCACAGAGGAAGAGGAATTAAGCATGAGCGTGTGGAGGGAATGTGCACAGGAACTAAGAATGAGGGTGTGGAGGGAGTGTGCACAGGAATTAAGAATGAGTGTGTGCAGGAGTGTGCACAGGAACTAAGAATGAGTGTGTGGAGGGAGTGTGCACAGGAACTAAGAATGAGCGTGTGGAGGGAGTGTGCACAGGTATTAAGAATGAGTGTGTGGAGGAGTGTGCATAGGAATAAGAAAGAGCGTGTGGAGGAGTGTGCACAGGAATCAAGAATGAGTGTGTAGAGGAGTGTGCACAGGAACGAAGATTGAGTGTGTGGAGGGAGTGTGCACAGGAATTACAAATGGGCATGTGGAGGGAGTGTGCACAGGAATTAAGAATGAGTGTGTGGAGGAGTGTGCACAGGAATCAAGAATGGGTGTGTGGAGGGAGTGAGCACAGGAACTAAGAATGAGTGTCTGGAGGTGTGTGCACAGGAACTAAGAATGAGTGTGTGGAGGAGTGTGCACAGGAATAAGAATGGGTGTGTGGAGGAGTGTGCACAGGAATAAGAATGAGTGTGTGGAGGAGTGTGCACAGGAATAAGAATGAGTGTGTGGAGGAGGGTACAGAGGAATAAGAATGAGTGTGTGGAGGAGTGTGCACAGGAATAAGAATGAGCGTGTGGAGGAGTGTGCACAGGAACTTAGAATGAGTGTGTAGAGGGAGTGTGCACAAGAATAAGAATGAGTGTGTGGAGGAGTGTGCACAGGAACTAAGAATGAGTGTGTGGAGGAGTGTGCACAGGAATAAGAATGAGCGTGTGGAGGAGTGTGAACAGGAATAATAATGAGTGTGTGGAGGAGTGTGCACAGGAATAAGAATGAGCGTGTGGAGGAGGGTGCACAGGAATAAGAATGAGTGTGTGGAGGAGTGTGCACAGGAATAAGAATGAGAGTGTGGAGGAGTGTGCACAGGAATGAGTGTGTGGAGGAGTGTGCGCAGGAACAAAGAATGAGTGTGTAGAGGGAGTGTGCACAAGAATAAGAATGAGTGAGTGGAGGGAGTGTGCACAGGAATAAGAATGAGTGTCTGGAGGAGTGTGCACAGGAATAAGAAAGAGTGTGTGGAGGAGTGTGCACAGGAATAAGAATGAGCGTGTGGAGGAGTGTGCACAAGAATAAGAAAGAGCGTGTGGAGGAGTGTGCACAGGAATAAGAATGAGTGTGTGGAGGAGTGTGCACAGGAATAAGAATGAGTGTGTGGAGGAGTATGCACAGGAATAAGAATGAGTGTGTGGAGGAGTGTGCACAGGAATAAGAATGAGTGTGTGGAGGAGTGTGCACAGGAATAAGAATGAGTGTCTGGAGGAGTGTGCACAGGAATAAGAAAGAGTGTGTGGAGGAGTGTGCACAGGAATAAGAATGAGCATGTGGAGTACTGTGCACAGGAATAAGAATGAGCGTGCTCAGGCCCTGAGTTCAAGCCCCAGGACTGGCAAAAAAAGAGGAAGTATTCACGTACATAGCCACCCAAGAGCCTATCCTTATATTTACCACTTAAAAACTGGCTCTTGATAACAGGATAAATGTTTTCTCCTCATTCGACCCGTGGCTCATTTTTTTTTTAATATTCAAGACAAATCTGTGAGACAGAAGATGCATTCCATGAAAAAGTTGCTCAACAGATCATGTCTTTGTCTGTAGAAACTCGGTTCACGTTTGTTAAGTGAAAGACTCAGTCCCAAACTGTCAGGCTCAGGAAAGCTGACTAAATAACCCCACGTAAGTCCACTAACAAATGAGCTCCCTTAGATATATAATTTTCTCTCTTTTTTCTTTGCTAGTCCAGTGGCCTGAACTCAGGGCCTGAGCCCTGTCCTTGGACTTTCTCAAGGCTAAAGCCCTACCACTTGAATCTCAGCACTACTTCCAGCTTTTTCTATGTATGTGGTACTGAGAAATCACCCCCAGGTCTTCGTGCATGCTAGGCAAGCACTCTACCACTAGGCCAAACTCCTAGCCCTAAGTCTATAGTTTTCTAGATTCAAAGTCATTTCTTTCCTCCAAGTGCCACGATGTGGTCATGCCATCCACAGAAGTAAACACAGATTAATGTAAAAAGCACTAAATGTAGCGTTTCAAACACAAGGTTTGGTACCTGGACAAGATGCTGCAAGAACTTCCTAACGTCTGCCATTTTGCCTTCTGCAATGAGGTTCCATCCTGCACACAGCACAGGGATCGTGGTGTTTCATAACATCTGACTACATCAATGCCCGACGGCCTCCTCTGTCTTCCCTGCACTTTCTGGTTCTTCTTCCCAGAATTTCATCCCACAGGGTGGCAAGAATTCACTGTGTGAAGTGCAGACTTTCGGCCTATGACAACAAATGCCTAAAGGGTTTGGTTGGGACACAGCAAAAAGTTGTTTTCCAGTTCTCCCAAGTTCGCAGGGATCACGTATTCGCAGGTGCCCTGGGTTTTTCTCCCCACGGAGTGTGTTAAAACGCAGCAGGGATTCTAAGATGCTGCACAGCGTTCTTTCACTTCCTGCCCTTGAGTTTCGCCATCAGCGCGGTAAGAGCCACAATCCAGTAACACAAACCACACCTGGCTTTGTGGTCTGTAACATGCCCGGCGGCCACCGCCCTGAGGTCCTCTTCCACTGTGTCATCTTGTCCCTGTTCTTCTGCTCTGTCAGACAAGTCAGGCTTGAGTGCTATATCTCAGCAGGGCACAGGCGTCAGTGGCACATATCTGGAGTCACTCTGTCCTGGAGTGCTGTCAAACCATCTCAGGGAACAGCACAAAGGGAGGAGCCAGAGGCAAGAGGTGGGGACGGTGCATCGAAGAAAAGCAGAATGTGGGAAGGAGGCAAGTCTCTGCTATGAACCATACTGGGACAGGGGCTAGCTTGGCGCTGAATGGATATTTTAAGCTATGCAGATAAAGTTAATAAATCATAATGCATATGGTAGGATAATATACTGTATTATCTGTATAGAATAGAGAATAGAAAGAAAATTTGAATTAGTATAGGCTGTTCTAGAAAAGGGATTTATATATTTATTATTTATTAATTTTCTATTTTATGAATTTTGCATGTATTATTAGAAAAAGTACATATGGGAGAGACAAGAAGTTACCTTCAATATCTGGGGAAAATTCCTATATACATGTTTGCTCATGTTTCAATTCATTATCAAGGTAAGTAATTGGTTAAGGTTCTATAGGAGGTCCCACCATGCCTGGCGCTTTCTAGAAAGGCAGAATCTTTATCCAGTCCTGGCCCCTCATCAGTCAGTGTCCTAGGAAATCTCAGAGCGTATGCATGAACTGTGGACTCAGAAACTCTTTCAGCAGCACACCACAGTTTCAGCACCATTATGACATTTAGGTATTATTTTCTTCTTCTTCTTCTTCTTCTTCTTCTTCTTCTTCTTCTTCTTCTTCTTCTTCTTCTTCTTCTTCTTCTTCTTCTTCTGCTTCTTCTTCTGCTTCTGCTTCTGCTTCTGCTTCTGCTTCTTCTGCTTCTTCTGCTTCTTCTCCTTCTTTGCCAGAGGGGGTAAAATGATCAGGGTGCAGAGATGATGGAAGTTTGATGTCAGAACTTTGCAATGTGGGTGCCACCGTGGAGCTGGGAATTACTCACTGGTACTTGAGTCAGCCACCCTCAAATAGAACGAAGCCTGCCACAGAGCTGGGGTAGGTGAGCGTGTAGGGAAGGGAGGGGGTGGCCACACCTGTGCCCATCTAATTCCAGCACCGCTCAGCTCTGTCACAAGATGCCTGAAGCCCAGGAGCCTCGGTGACTCAGAGGGGTGGATGAGAGAGGAGTGGAGGCAGATGGTTCTCTCTTGCTCTTTTCTTTTTTAGAGTTTGTCAATGACAGTGGGTGGTTCCGCCATCCCACCACCACGCTCACAAAGGCGAGAGGTGCTTGGATGGGCCGGACATCTGTTTACTCAGGAGCCAAGGATGCACCCTCGTCACACTGACGTCGTGCGTGTTTCTGCAGGAGAAGCATGCCGTGTGTGACAGGTCAGGAGGATCTGTCTAGAGGAAGTATGACCATGGGAAAGTAGAGCGTCTGATCCATGGCTTCTGTGGAATTTGCCTGCTGTGAATCAGAGCACGGGCGCAGCCACGCTGGCATCTGTGGGATCTTGTGGAGGTGGCAGTTGTTCCTCAGCGATTCCAGGCTTCTGGAATGGGGTGGAGCTACCAGGCCTCCGGAGTGAAGCCTCTAGGGTGAGGCTGGTCCCCCCAGGCCTCCAGAGTGAGGCCTTCAGAGTGAGGCCTCCAGGGTGAGGCCTCCAGAGTGAGGCCTCCAGAGTGAGGCTGGCCTCCCAGGCTTCTGGAGTAAAGCCTCCAGGGTGAGGCTGTCCTCCAGGCCTCCAGAGTGAGGCCTCCAGGGTGAGGCTGGCCTCCCAGGCTTCTAGAGTAAAGCCTCCAGGGTGAGACTGGCCTCCTAGGCCTCCAGGGTGAGACCTCCTGAGTGAGGCTGGCCTCCCATGCTTCTGGAGTAAAGCCTCCAGGGTGAGGCTGGCCTCCCATGCTTCTGGAGTAAAGCCTTCAGGGTGAGGCTGGCCTCCTAGGCCTCCAGGGTGAGGCTGGTCCCCCTCAGGCCTCCAGGATGATGCCTCCAGGGTGAGGCTGTCCCCCAGGACTCCAGGGTGAGGCTGGTCCCCCTCAGGCCTCCAGGATGATGCCTCCAGGGTGAGGCTGTCCCCCAGGACTCCAGGGTGAGGCTGGTCCCCCTCAGGCCTCCAGAGTGAGGCTGGCCTCCCAGGCTTCCGGAGTGAAGCCTCCAGGGTGAGGCTGTCTCCCAGGCCTCCAGAGTGAGGCCACCAGGGTGAGGCTGGTCCCCCAGGCCTCCGGGGTAAGGCTGAGCTCCCACACTCCTGACAAAGGCTGACTGGCAGGTGCCATGTATGGCCAGGATGTAGACAGCTGACGCTCAGCCCAAGTTTATTTTTGCAGGCATTTTAGGAATGAACTGTTCACAAGGAGAAAGCTTGTGTGTGGTAATCGTGCCACCGATACTGTGCATGGGATCTCAACCCACCCAGGCTGCAAAGCTGCACCGAAACCAAGCAGTTGGGAAAGAAGGAGAGGGCGCTCCCTACCAAACCACCTGTGGGACAGGGTGCAGCGGAGGGACACGTGGTGGTCCAGGGGTGAGTTAGGAAATAGAATGAAGGCACAAACAGGGAGAATAATGAGAAGCAGCTGCTAGCTTGAAGTGCTCCTGCTGGGGATCTCAACAGTGTTCTGGGCTAGGGCTTGCGTGAACTCCAAGGGTCCAAGGTGAAAAGACTCAACACCCGGCCTGTCACTCCATGGGAGAGGGAACCAAAGATATACGGATGAGAAATGCCCACAGGGGAGGCAGGGCTGCCATCTCCTGCTTACTCTTGGCCTAAGAGCAAAAGGAGGACAAAGACATCCACGGCAAAGGGATGCTACTATAATGTCCACATTCAACCACAACTGACATCCACACAGAATATACTGTGACGTCCACATCCCCCAATGTGACATCCACATCCCCATGCAGTGACCCCCACACCCCACCACAGTCACGACACACTTGACCACTGTGACCACAACTCTACCACGTGACCCAACACTCCACCACTGTGACCCACATTCTACCACTGTGACCCCACACTCTACCACTGCGACATCCACACTCCACCACTGCGACATCCACACTCCACCACTGCGACATCCACACTCCACCACTGTGACATCCACACTATGACATCCACACTCCACCACTGTGACATCCACACTCCACCACTGTGACATCCACACTCCACCACTATGACATCCACATTCCACCACTGCAACATCCACAATCCACCACTGTGACATCCACACTCCACCACTATGACATCCGCACTCCACCACTGCGACATCCACATTCCACCACTGTGACCCCAAAATCCACCGCTGTGACATCCACACTCCACCACTGTGACATCCACACTCAACCACTGTGACATCCACATTCCACCACTGTGACATCCACACTCCACCAATGTGACATCCACACTCCACCACTGTGACCCCACAATCCACCACTGTGACATCTGCACTCCACCACTGTGACATCCACACTCCAGCATTGTGACATCCACACTCCACCACTGTGACATCCACACTCCAGCATTCTGACCCCACAATCCACCACTGTGACATCCACACTCCACCACTGTGACATCCACACTCCACCACTGTGACATCCACACTCCAGCATTGTGACATCCACACTCCACCACTGTGACATCCACACTCCACCACTGTGACCCCACACTCCACCACTGTGACATCCACACTCCAGCACTGTGACATCCACACTCCAGCACTGTGACATCCACACTCCACCACTGTGACATCCACACTCCACCACTGTGACATCCACACAGTCCACCACTGTGACATCCACACAGTCCACCACTGTGACATCCACACAATCCACCACTGTGACATTCACACTCCAGCACTGTGACATCCACACTCCACCACTGTGACATCCACACAATCCACCACTGTGACATGCACACTCCACCACTGTGACATGCACACTCCACCACTGTGACATCCACACTCAACCACTGTGACATCCACACTCCACCACTATGGCATCCACACTCCACCACTGTGACATCTACACTCCAGCACTGTGACCCCAAAATCCACCACTGTGACATCCACACTCCACCCCTGGGACATTCTCACTCCACCACTGTGGCATCCACACTCCACCACTGTGTCATCCATACTCCACCACTGTGACATCCACACTCTACCACTGTGATATCCACACCCCACCACTGTGACATCCACACAATCCACCACTGTGACCCTACAATCCACCCCGTGACATCCACTATTCACCACTGTGACCACACACTCCACCACTGTGACATCCACACTCCACCACTGTGACATCCATACTCCACCACTGTGACATCCACACTCCAGCACTGTGACATCCACACTCCACCACTGTGACATCCACACTCCACCACTGTGATATCCACACCCCACCACTGTGACATCCACACTCCACCACTGTGACATCCACACAATCCACCACTGTGACATCCACACCCCACCACTCTGGCATCCACACTCCACCACTGTGACCCCACAATCCACCACTGTGACATCCACACAATCCACCACTGTGACATTCACACTCCACCACTGTGACATCCACTATTCACCACTGTGACCCTGTTTTTAGCACTCTTTGCCTCCTGACCAGTAGGAAGGGGAAAGAGAATACGCCCCGACTAAGACGAGACCGAGAAAGGATAGGGCCGGCTGGCCACCTTCACCCAGCCCTCCCTTCTCCAGAGGGAAGACACAGAGGCGCCAGGGAGAATGTCACAGCAGACTCGTTTAATGGGAAGATACCAGGGGCTAAAGTAAGAAGCAGGATTGTCTATTAACATAAAAGTAGGTGGGGGGGTAGGTGCAGTCAGAGAGGGTGGCAGGGCCAATCCATGGGTTCGAGGTAGCCTTATTTTACATCACAAACCATAGCCAAACCTCCCAACCAGGAGACAGGCAGGCTGGAGCTCCAAAACCAGGAAGTGAGCACTGGGCCATGAGGTAGGCCTTTTACCTTTGATGTGACGTCCCCCACATCTCCTTCCTTTTGTTTTATTAAGCAGGTATTTGCCTTACTTGAGAAGTGTGCCTGTCTTAGGTTGTCCCCCTCTGGAGATCTTACCCATCATTGACTACCACTCTAGCACTTCAGGCTGTAGGGTTGGCATACCCAAATGGAGGTTTGAAATAAGGGGGATGGCCAACGTCAGCAAATGAGTACACCTGCACATCCCGGTAAGGGCCGGGGTCAACCTCACAGAGTTCCCAGTCCGCCATTTCATAGCACAGCATATTGTCGCCAGACCACCATTAGCTGAACAGCTTCCCCTGATCCTGCTTTCTAAGACACTGAAGGAGCTTATGGATTACACAGGATCTGAATGTGAATACAAAACCCACTGTAACCAAGGGGCCCGCCCACAAAGGGGAGAAGGCAAGGGAGCCAACCATAGTTCAGTCCATAGATAGTTTGTATCGAGTTCATTTTGGAGGCATTTGAGAACCTCCTGCATCCTTTTTAAGCAGATCAAGACTATTTGGAGGACTCCTGCAGTCAGGAAATCAAGTTGAGATTGTAGGTAGTGTCTTTGTGGATGGTGTGGATGATGCTCAGGATGAGGAGAAGGAAGGTGACTGAGGATTCCAACCACAGCTAAGCAGGGAGTCCGGTATGGTCTCCTTATTCCTGTGAACGAGAGGGAGAAAGCATACCTCAAGAGGGGGTGCTCTTGGGTAATTAATTTTTTGTTTGCTGACAATATTTTAAATCTCTAGCTGGTACCCAAATTGGGTTTGGTTCTCCCACCGAGAAAACACATTCAAATCCTCTCCCCACATTAATGAGGGGATCAGGGCCTCTCCAGTAAGAGGATCTCTTCAACGGACTTCAACCTTTAAATAAGGCGTCTGATTAGACCAATGTCTCTGAAAGGCAGTCAGAGGCTGATCCTTGGAAAAATTTAAAATAATGTAAGTATTGCTGTCCTCAATTGGTCATAGGGGTTGCCTCCCCCATTTTTTTTTTTTGCCAGTCTTGGGCTTGAGCTCAGGGCCTGAGCACTGTCCTTGGACTTTCTCAAGGCTAGAGCTCTACCACTTGAGCCTCAGCACCACTTCTGGCTTTTTCTATATATGTGGTACCGAGGAATCGAACCCGGGTCTTCGTGCATGCTAGGCAAGCACTTTAACCACTAGGCCAAACTCCCAGGCCCCCATTTTGTTTTATTAAAACAAGGCCCATTATCCATTTTAACCTGTAGGGGTAAACTTTTAAATGCAGATTTTAGAATCTTTAGAACCGGTTTCTTGTGTTTCAATTATGAATTTATCCATTGTTTGGATGCTGACAATTTAACCTTGAACATGTTTACTCACACCTATTCACACACACATTCATAAAGATCTTAAAGCACGCAAAATTAATATCGGCCGTTCATTTTAAGAGGATTCGTGTACACACACTCACACAAACCACAAGGATCCATATTTAGGATGGTTATCAATTTTACCATAATACTTTTTGCAGATGAAAGTTGGGTGGGAGTCTTAAACCTATGGGAACTAAGACTGAGGTCTGCATCCTGCCACCCCTGGTCTCTACTGTCACTACTAAGCCTGCTGAGTGGGAGGGGCCACACCAGGCCCTAGACCTACCCCAGGTGGGGACAAACTTTTGTTTTAAAAACAGAGAAGCAGACTTTTAAGAAACTCCTAAATTCTGATGGCATGCCTGGCCTTAAACTACCAGAGTGACGGAAAGACCGTGGGTCCTGGATTCGGGAATTCAGGGGGCGCCTCCCCTACGGAAATTTCCATTCCTTGGTAGCTGGCCTATGGAGGCCATCCTAACCTACTCTCAAACAGAACCAGACATTGACTTACAACAGAAAATGGGACTCAATCGGATACATTTAACACAACAACACAAACTCAGATGAACGCTCTCACCAAACAACTTATTTAGACAGACATACAGGGTGGTCGGCCGACTTTTACTTACCTCCGGAGGCCTCTGCTTTAAACCTGGGTGTCTTTTCCAAAAAAGGTTGTTAAAGGAAAACCACTGTTTCTAGAAAAAAGCAATCTTTTATCTCAATAGCATAAATATACAAATTATTAGGAACTGATGAAAGACTTGGGAGCCCTGGTTGGGTGACCCCATGAGCATACTGCAGGGAGAAACCTGTATTTGAAACTTGTATTTGCCTGATCCTTATTAACTTTAGTAGCTCCAATTGTTTTTCTGGCCAATAGGCCACTGCTCCCCATGCGATTAGACTGTGGCCTCTAGAATTGGGGGAGCAGTTGTATGTCAATTTTTTCATAACTAATGCAGTCATCATAGAATGTCACAACATCTATATCTTGTCTCTCCCTAGAGATTATAGGGCAGGTCCTCTTTAAGAGCAGTGGCTGAATGGCTCTGGCCAGGACAGGGGCATGCCAATGTGCCAATTGCTAAGATGCTGCTAGGCCAGCTAGCCCAGGAGCTGGGGCCTACAGCAGTTTTTAGGTGGAGTTAGGCCTTTTGTCTGGCCTGAAAGACTTCCCTGTGGGGGATCCATCCCCCAGGGCTATTTCTTTTGAATTGGCCTTGCTGGCCACACCCATAACAAACTCCTCTCCCAGCACCATTGGAAGAGGTAAGCATGCCTAGGCCTTTTGGGCTTGTAGGGCCGCAACCAGAGCCTGTGACTGGTGGGCCTGAGTGTCCACAGCTATCCAGCTGAAGGCTAGCACTTTGCCACTTTGAGCTCCAAAGCAACTCTGCCCCAGCATTCTTCTGCTGGCAGATTAGACAACACAGTCTCACAGGGACTTTGCTTTGCCCGGATTGGCTCAAAACTGCAGCTTTCAACTAAGCAATCATTTTGGTAGTCCTAATTTTTCTTGAAATATTTAGGACAACTTCACTCTCAAATTTTGTTCAGAAATCCATTTCTAATGTTCTTTAAAACTTTTACAGAGGGCCGGGAGTTTGGCCTAGTGGTAGAGTGCTTGCCTAGCATGCACAAAGACCCGGGTTCGATTCCTTGATACCACGTACTTAGAAAAAGCCAGAAGTGGTGCTGAGGCTCAAGTGGTAGAGTTCTATCCTTGAGAGAAAAAAAATCCAAGGACAGTGCTCAGGCTCTGAGCTTATGCCAGGACTGGAAAAAAAAAAAAAAAAAAAAAAAAAAAACCACTTTTACAGATATTTGCTTAAACACTTAACACTTTAGTCTTTATTTGCATTTGAAAAACCTTTAAGGGCTCAAGGAACTTCCTTTGTCTCCAGGCCTCCTAGGGCTCAAGGCACTCCCTTTGCCTTTTAGAAGAGGCTTTTTGTTTGTTTGTTTTTTTGTTTTGCAGTTTAGATTACTGTCTAAAACTCCAACAGTTCAAACTCAAATAAGTTTTTCTAAATCTGGACTTAGTTTCCTTCTTTTTCTAAGATACGTCCAATTGAAGGAAATAAACTTTTAAACATTCCTTTAAAATACTAATCACATTAGCATCCCATAAGTCATGGGAACTGGGGGATTAACAGCCTGGTTCCTCTCAGCCTGGGCATGGCACTCCTAATTTAAAAAAGGCACACCAGTTGAGATACAGGGGGCCAGAAAGCTCAGCCTTAGTTAAATTCTTCCAGTCCTGGGTGGTACACTGATGAGCCAGGCCTTGAAGGATGGTTTTGGCCTAGGGCGAATTAGGCCCATCTTTGGAGACTACTTTCTTAAGCTCTTTTAGGGCTGGTCTGTTGCCCCCAGGGTTAGGTTAGCATTTACCAAGCATGGTCGGGGGGAGTAAAATGGTGGCTTGACCCGAGCTTTTGGTTTGGGGGAGGAGCCGCCGCTGTATGGATAGTTAACCTCCTCTTCTGGTGCAGGGGAGGAGCAAGATGGCGACTTGACCTCCTCTTCCGCCTTAACATGTGGTGAAGTGTGGGAGGAAGGATAGTAAAATGGTGGAGGCCACTCTGCCCCCCAATTGTCTGCCGCAAATTCTGGGGCAGGAGCATTTGGTGTAGGGCTCTGGGGCCTGATCCCAGGATCAAAGGGGCCCAAAAATCCCTTCTCAGGGTGAGGCTCTAAACCCTTTCTTTCCTGAGCTGCAGAAGAGCCAACTCTCCACAACTCTGAGCTCTCCTCAATTAAAGTTTCCTTGGCCCTAGATGTACCTGAGCCAGGATAGAAGCAGGCCTTAAGGGCAGGCAGGGTCGTAGAGACCCCGAGGGGAGGGTCCTCTCCCAAGGTAATCTTCCTCCTTCTCACCAGGCACTCCACGCGGTGCGATGTGGCCCAATTGAAAAGAATGGCCGCCATTAAGGCGGCGCATGTTAAGGCCTCCTCGACCTTCTCAGTCTGGGGGTCTGAAATCTCCAAACCTCTGCTTTTAAATCTAGATGCTAGGAGCGCCGGCTCCTCATTCTTGGTGTGGGGTTGCCCCATCTTTTCAGGGAGACTCGTACCTCGTCATCCGCTTGGCTCGGCTCACAGACAATTCCGCTTCTGATGAGCGTTCCTCTCGTGCCCCACGTTGGGCGCCAGAAATGTGGGGGTTTTTAGAACTCTTTGCCTCCTGACCAGCAGGAAGGGCAAAGAGAACACGCCCCGACTAAGACGAGACCGAGAAAGGATAGGGCCGGCTGGCCACCTTCACCCAGCCCTCCCTTCTCCAGAGGGAAGACACAGAGGGGCCAGGGAGAATGTCACAGCAGACTTGTTTAATGGGAAGATACCAGGGGCTAAAGTAAGAAGCAGGAATCTATTAACATAAAAGTAGGCAGGGCAGGGGGAGGTAGATGCGGTCAGAGAGGGCGGCGAGGCCAATCCATGGGTTCGAGGTAGCCTTATTTTACATCACAAACCATAGCCAAACCTCCCAACCAGGAGACAGGCAGGCTGGATCTCCAAAACCAGGAAGTGAGCACTGGGCCATGGGGTAGGCCTTTTACCTTTGATGTGATGTGCCCCACATGACCCCACACTGCACCACTGTGACATCCACACTCCACCACTGTGACATCTACAATCCACCACTGTGACCCCACAAATCACCATTATGACACCACAATCTACCACTGTGACATCCACGCATCACCACTGTGGCATCCACACTCCACCACTGTGACCCCACAAACCACCACTGTGACATCCACACCCCAGCACTGTGACATCCACACTCCACCAGTGTGACATCCACACCCCAGCACTGTGACATCCACAATCATCCATTATGACATCCAGAATCTCATACTGTGCCACTCTCCTGGAGCACAGTTAGTACTGCAGTTCCCCCCTCTGATGTCCGTTCCCCTCTTCTGCGTGAGAGAATCAGGGTTCTGTGGATAGTCCAGACACTGTGACCACATCCATGTCTCACCACCTCCAAGTTCATATCCCAGGCATATCATTGTATCTATCCTTTTACAAGTGTGGGAACGAAGACACACCAAGTGCCTGAACGTCTAAATAAGTTTGAGTGTCTGGTTACAGATTCCACCTCCCAAGTGCATGTGGCTCTATGTGGTTGGTGATTTGCATTATATCATTTAACCCACCTGAGCACACGTGTAAAATCCACTTCAGTTCAAATACTGTCAGAATAATAAACCCAAAGAGAGTTCATTTCTGTATCCAGCAGCCTGATATTTATTATCTTTATTTTATTAGCACATTTTCCTTTCATCACCAAGCGAACTGTATGAAGTTTATAGAGATGATACGTTTTCATACTTGTGAAAAGTGGAACGACAGCCTTAATCATTAGGAAGGTGAGGTGTATAACCTCAGTACTCACAAAGGAAAGGTGAGGTGTGTGACCTCAATATTCACATTAGGAAAGGTGACATGTATGACGTCAATATTCACATAGGAAAGGTGAGATGTATGATGTCAGTATTCACATAGGAAAGGTGAGGTGTGACCTCAATATTCACATAGGAAAGGTGAGATGTATGACGTCAGTATTCACATGGAAAAGGTGAGGTGTGACCTCAATATTCACATAGGAAAGGTGAGATGTATGACGTCAGTATTCACATAGGAAAGGTGAGGTGTATGACCTCAGTATTCACATAGGAAAGGTGAGGTGTATGACCTCTGTATTCACATAGGAAAGCTGAGGTGTATGACCTCAGTATTCACATAGGAAAGGTGAGATGTATGACGTCAAAATTCACATAGGAAAGGTGAGGTGTAACCTCAGTATTCACATAGGAAAGGTGAGATGTATGACCTCAGTATTCACATAGGAAAGGTGAGATGCATGACCTCAGTATTCACATAGGAAAGGTGAGATGTATGACGTCAAAATTCACATAGGAAAGGTGAGGTGTAACCTCAGTATTCACATAGGAAAGGTGAGGTGTATGACGTCAGTATTCACATGGGAAAGGTGAGGTGTGACCTCAGTATTCACATAGGAAAGGTGAGATGTATGACCTCAGTATTCACATAGGAAAGGTGAGATGTATGACGTCAGTATTCACATAGGAAAGGTGAGATGTATGACCTCAGTATTCACATAGGAAAGGTGAGGTGTATGACCTGAGTATTCACATAGGAATGGTGAGATGTATGACCTCAGTATTCACATAGGAAAGGTGAGGTGTATGACCTCAGTATTCACATTAGGAAAGGTGAGGTGTATGTCCTCAGCATTCACATAGGAAAGGTGAGGTGTGATGTCAGTATTCACATAGGAAAGGTGAGGTGTATGACCTGAGTATTCACATAGGAATGGTGAGGTGTGACCTCAGTATTCACATAGGAAAGGTGAGATATATGACCTCAGTATTCACATAGGAAAGGTGAGATGCATGACCTCAGTATTCACATAGGAAAGGTGAGGTGTATAACCTCAGTATTCACATAGGAAAGGTGAGATGCATGACCTCAGTATTCACATAGGAAAGGTGAGATGTATGACGTCAGTATTCACATAGGAAAGGTGAGGGGTATGACCTCAGAATTCACATAGGAAAGGTGAGGTGTGACCTCAGTATCCACATAGGAAAGGTGAGGGGTATGACATCAGTATTCACATAGGAAAGGTGAGGGGTATTACCTCAATATTCACATTAGGAAAGGTGAGGTGTATGACCTCAGCATTCACATAGGAAAGGTGAGGTGTGATGTCAGTATTCACATAGGAAAGGTGAGGGGTATGACCTCAGTATTGACATAGGAAAGGTGAGGTGTGACCTCAGTATTGACATAGGAAAGATGAGGTGTGACCTCAGAATTCATAAAGGACAGGTGAGGTGTGTGACCTCAGTATTTGCATCAGCTGTATGACCACACCCCAATGTATGTACTTTACAAAACCAAGAGAAACTGCCCAGATGCCAGTGCAGCAGGAATATTTTAGAAAGCTCTTTGCAGTTATTTTTCTCATTTCATTTTCCTTCTTCTCATGTTAATTGCTTACCTCTTGGAGGGACAGTGGCATTTCCAGATTGTTTTTAATTGCATTTGGGCTCTGACTTTCAGGAAACCTAAGGCCCCCCAGAAGTGTGGAATGGCAGGGATCCTCCTTCCCCGTGTGGACTCCGACAGTAGATGGGAGGGTCACTTCACAGCCTCCCACGGGGGATTTGTAATTCATGGCTTCTGACCCTGGTTAGAGACCAGCCCTCTGGTGATGTGCATTTTCTCAGCCATTTTCAGCCTCGTGCATTTCAGTGCTCAGTGTCTCAGGAAAGCTCTGCAATCTATTGTGGAAGAGGTGAAGTGTGAACAAGATGCCCCACAAAGCCACAGATTGCCTCAAAGGGCGTAGTCTACCCAGAGAAACTGGTTTTAGAGAGACATCAAATAGTTTCTACTGGGTGAATACGGTTGATCTTCAGTTTATTTTCACTCCAGGCAGATTCGTCTCTTTCATGGCTGACCTGCTGTGCCCAGACTCCATAGCAACAGAATTGGGCTTTGAAAATACTTCCAGTAAATGCACCAGTGTTCACTGGAGCTTGAACCTCAAGACCCAATGTGGCGTGTGTGCATATGCATGTGCATACACTTATGTGTGTCTGAGTGTGTGCACATGTGTGTCAGAGAAGAGAAAGGTTCTTCTCTTGCTTATTATTATATTTTGCACACACGGCACAGCAACGTCTATTCATAAAATCTATAACACAATGTAATTTTGAATCAATATTTTATATCTTGTGTTTATAAAATAAAATCTCTATCCATACCTTGTATATTTTTAATGAACGCTCACAAGAAACCAGCCCCACTTGCTTAGTGCTTGGACAGCCCACTCACTTGTGAGAACTGTGAACCTCGGAGGCAGGGGACAGCCTGGCCGCAGCGTGGTGGGGGGTGAGTGTGGAGGCCCCCCTGTCTCCAAGGCAGAAGCTGTCCATGTCCTCATAGGTATGGATTATCGTTCTACGAGTGCGTGGAGAGCCCTCTGAGTCCACTGCAGAGTCAGGGTTGATGCTCCTTCTTCCCCTGTGTGTTCACGGTGGTGAGTGACCTACCCAGCTCTGACTATCGACAAGCTACTTAGTTGTTTCAACATTAGTACAAATACGAAGCAGTTTCAGTTCAAAATTCCTCATCTGTTCTCTGCCTCACCATGATTCTGTTATCATTAATTCATCTCAGGTGTGTTTTGTTTTGACATGTTCATGCAGGATTACAATGCACCTTGATCCAAACACTCCTGCAATGTCTCCCTCCCCTTCCCCTTCCCAAACCAATCTCAATGAGCTGCATTCCCCGCACACACAGCCAGTGTGACATCCCTCAGCTTGGCCCTTCCCTTACTCTCCGTGACTTCACCCTGCCTGAGACTCGCTATTATTGGGCATTTTTGTGAGACAGTTACTGAGAGTGGTGTGTGTGTGTGTGTGTGTGTGTGTGTGTGTTGTGATGTTGGTGTTGGTGGTGGTTTTCATCATAGTTAGCCTTGCAATATTCCCAAGCTCCCTGGCTAACTGCTTTCCTCCTACATTTGGGATTGGTTACATTAATGAGTAACAGCTGAATTTCCTCCTGATTTCCCCCAAATTTTGCCTTGTTCTTACCTTTGCACACTATTCCTCGAGTGGAGTTTTTAATGTCATACCTTCTGCACGTGAACTGGTGGCTCTGTCATGCTGACGACACAGGAGCAAGGCCTTTGTACCAGGAATCCGCCCCTCTCCACAGCCGAAGCTGTCACTGCGGGCCTGCTCTCCCCAGGGCTCTTCCCTTCTAGAATTATCTCCTGAAGCGTTGGCATTCTCGCATGGAGGGAAATGTAAGGTCTGTCCTGTCGCAGGACTTAACAGTGGATGCCCTGTGGTGCCGGGAGTCCCTGGAGACTTCCCTTCACTGGTCCGTGACATATTCATTTCCTCTACGTGTTGGCAATGGTGACTAACGTAATTATAGGTATGTAGAGTTCTTTCTTTTGTTAGGCTTTATGAGCAACACGTGGTACTGACATCCATGGCACGAAGAAGTCACGTACATCACGAAGAAGTCATGTATAGTTCGCTTCACACAAAAGGACTGGATTGGTTCCAGTCCCAGCTTTCCCACACAAGTGACTTACAGAGTTCATTTAAAACTTTGTATCTGGTATTCCTCATCAAGAGGAAGAAATACAACCTTAGACTTTCTGGAATGGATCAAAATTCAGATGCTGCATATGAAGAGAGTTATTCCTCAGTACCTATGTAGCGCATGTTTCAGGATCTGTGCAGACCTGGAGTTGTCTCCCGTTTCCTATGTGGAGTGCATTCTAGAACCTCTGCTGGAAGAGCTGTGCCCCAGCACTGTGTAGGGTGGGCTCTCGGCCCTGCCCACGCAGCTCCAGGCCCTGTGCACATGTGTGAGTCTGTAGACGCTCACAGCCCTCACCTGAGGTGTGCGAATTTTGTTCTCGTGTCACCTCGGGCCATCTCTAGAAGGGCAGTGGGTTCTGGTGCAGTACTCGAATTACTTAGAAGTCCTTTCCCCTTGTCATTTAGAGTATCATGACCAGAAAAAAGCCCGTGCATGTTCAAAATACACTCAATTTTTCAAGCATTTGACTCGACCACTGCTCAAATCTATGTTGCTGAAATCCACAGCTGCAGAAGGCTAATGACCTGTGTGCATCCATTAGTTCATTCTGCCTCCTGTTTCCCTTTGCTCCTTTGACCACCTCTGCAATCCCCAGCCAGGCCATCAGGGGATATCTGATGGTACACATTTTGGTTAATTTTTCTACACATTACTGCATAGTTAGACACACAAGTTCACAACTGGTTACTTGGGTTGATAAAACCAGTGGATTGATTTGACTTCGTTCCTAAGAGATAAGATGCTTGACACTTAGCATGTGTGGAATTCTGACCCACTGCTCGCTTTGGTCACAGTCTCAGTTCTGGCAGCAACACACGGAAGACAGTTTCTGCAAGGTTAAACTTCAGAATTGTGAGAATTGTAGGAAAGCTTCACCACTTACCAGATTTGTGATTTGTGCCAACCTTTTAGTCTCCTTTTAGCTAGGATTTTGCTTTTTATGAAATGTATAGAGGGTGTTTCCATTGTAGATAAAGTCAGATAATTAACACTTTGTTTTATCGAAATTAAATTTACTTCCTCAGTGTACTACATTTTGGTAAACTTTTATTTCATCCCTGCATTTTTATAATTTTTGTCATTGTTTGGGTCTAATCCTCCCCCCTTACTTACCCTGTCTACTACCTATATTTCTATTTATTATCCATAATCATAAGAATGTATTGCATTGGCTTTCTACTACTAGTCTCAGGGTGGTCGCTGCCCCCCCCCCCCCTCTCTCTCTCTCTCTCTCTCTCTCTCTCTCTCTCTCTCTCACACACACACACACACCTCTGTGTGTGTG
Organism: Megascapheus bottae; assembly: GCF_031878675.1. NCBI lineage: Eukaryota > Metazoa > Chordata > Mammalia > Rodentia > Geomyidae > Megascapheus > Megascapheus bottae. The sequence goes on along the minus strand of NC_143515.1, from coordinate 81,794,954 downwards.
TGTGTGTGTGTGTGTGTGTGTGTGTGTGTGTGTGTGTGTATTGTAATTGTAGGTGAGCACATCTTCCCTCTAGTGACCCTTGTAGTCCTCAGTGGATGGTTTCCTTATTAGGTAAGTGGTCAAACAGTCGCGACATAAACGTTACCGTTATAACTAAATTAAAGACGAACTCTGGCTGGGATTTTGTTTTTACAGCCTTGTTCAAGTGGCATTTATTTCGGCACCCGAAGGGAACCCCCTCCACATTACACAGTCTCTCCATAGTCCCTCCTCTCCCCTGGACTTGGATGACTCTGGCGAGTGGAACTGCAGCCTGATCTTTCTATGTCACTGAACTCAGGTTCTCAAGGTTCCCCTCTGCTGTGACCCGCAGGCACGTTGCCCTGTCTGTGGCTGAGTGAAGTTCCCGTGTGTGTCCACCACATCCATCATCCCTCTTCAGACGCTGACGGGCGCTGACGGTACATCCAGGTTCTCACCACTGTGGAGAGACTTAGTGCACAATTGTGCTTGGTCAGTACCTGTTGAATACCTGTTTTCAGGCAAATTCTCTCGATCCTAGCCAGCCCTTGTCATTTTCCATTCCTTCTTGTCAGAGACGTCCTCACATGTGACATGGCGTTACTCATGGTGGGTTCCATTTGTATTTCCCTAAGGACTAAAAACATTGAACTTTGCTCGTCTTCCTCCCTCCCTTCCTTCTTTCCTCCATCCTTCCCTCCTTCCTGCCTTCTTCCCACCTTCCCTCCCTCCCTCTCCCTTTCTTCCTTTCTTTCCTTCTTTCTTTCATATTCAGAGACTCATCTTCTTGCTATCAGCTAGTGCTCTACCATTTGAGCCATGCCCCCACTTGCAACTTTTTGCTGGTTAATCAGAGCTAAGTGTCCTCTGAATTTTTCTTCTTGGATAGCTTTGAACCATAGCCTCCTGAGTAACTGAGATTATTCGTTTCAGCCATCCCTGTTTCTTGGCTAGCGCTAAGCGTCTCTCATACTTCTTCATCATGTATATGCCTTTACTCTACAAATTTATATCCTAGTCTTTATTACTTAAATTTGGTCGTTGCTATTGTAATTTCTAAAATAAACCCTGAAGAGTTGAGAAGTTATACATTTTAAGATTTGAAGCTATTTTCTTTTACTTCGTGAAAATGTTTGACTGTCTTGATAGTTTATTTTAATGAATAAAGGCTTTGAATATTTCGGTGAGGTCTAACTTTCCTACCATGTCAAACTCTATCCCACAGGATGGACTGATGCTTTTGTTAAGAGTCGTCGTTGCTGAGGTTGCAGTGGTATTCCAGAGCTATGCTTCAAAGGCCTGGAAGTTTCAGGCACAGGGACGTGTGAGAGTGACCATCACACAATGCACTTGTCAGTCAAGGTCGAGTTGTACAAGAATTCATACATAAAATACTGTCTTTTTTATGGTGCTAAGGTTTGAACTCAAGGCCTCACGTGTTCTAGATAGACACTCTATTACTTGAGCCATGACTCAATCATAAGAATATTTTGTGTTTTATTTTTCAGTTTTAGGGTGACTGAAGTTAAAGAGTCTTCTTTGTTCTCTCTCTTTAATTAAAACTATTTTCATTATTTTAAAGTCATCTCTACTAGCAAAATTTGATACAGCCTGTCTTTCCTCTTGAGGGAAAAGTCACACAGGTTCAAGACTGGAAATGTAAGAAAGACTTCCAAATATCAGTGCATTATTTTATGCCTTCATACCAAGTACGATAAGAGGCTTAAGCAGAATTTTTGGAGTGCATTTGGTTATTGTGAAGGTGATGTACAAAGGGTTTACAGCTACGAAAGTAAGATAAAGAGCAGATTTCTTTTGAGCAATGTCATCCCTCCCCTGTTTTCTTCCAGTTTTCCCTGCCCACCCCACCCCTAGCTCGTGTCATTCATTTTCCACAGTGTCTAGTGAGTGTCCCTGCTGCATGTATCCTCTCTATCCCTCCACTATGCCGTGTTCTGTGACCTGTGGCCCTCCAACGCCAGATAAATGAATATACAGAACAAATGAGAGAAGGAAAAAACCAGCAGCAAAGAGATGAACTTCTCCTCTCATTCTCTGGAGTTCATCTTGCTAGAGGTTGGTTTATACACTCGGATGTCCATAGCTGTTGAGTCTCTGTGCTCCTCTCCTGAGAACATAGACTTCTTCAGTTTCACTGCGTGCGAGTTAAACAGAACTTCTGAATGAGTTCCAGAACTCAGTTCCTGGAAGTCAACCCCATGCAGCGGCAAAACAAATAAACATGGTCTTTCTCCCCTCTTAAAAAACCCTAAACACTGCCCGTTTTTATTTAATTTGATCATTTCTGGTGACATAAACAAATGGTCATGTAAACATAGGCTAATTGTGTGTAATAATTTCATCATGAGAAGTACTCTGTATCCTCAGGCTGAAGAGGCAGTGTAGGAAGGCCTGTTTTTACCCTTGTTACCAGCATGGGTGCTTGGAATCAGGATCTCAGGCTTCCTTGCTTGGCTTTTGTTCAGCTGTTCCAGCCACAGCAGTACCTGCTTGTCACCGATTACTCTGGAGATGGCAACCCACAGGCTTCTGCCTGGGCTGGCTTGCAAATGCCATCAGTAGGAGCTCAGTCTTCTGGGTGGCCGGGACTGTGAGCTTGGGGCACTAGGGCCTGGCTGAATCTTTCTGACACCATGTTTGTGTATAAAGGCCTGTAATTACTTATACTTCAAATTGGAGCTCCAGATTTATGGAGAATTTTTGAGAAACCAGCAGTTCACAGTTTATCAGAGCACTGTGTCACACTGGTGGTGTGTGTAGCACAATGCCTGTGGCTTCAGTTTCCAGGTCTACCCAATGCCCGAGACTAACCCCCACCACCCTCTTGCTAAGAAAACATTCTGAGAACTGGATGGCCTCTGCACACTTTGTGAAAGTTTGAGGCCAGAAAGAACAATGATGAAGATTTCAAAACCATACAGGTCTACACTTTTCTAAAGCTCTGATGGTTAATTAGCATTGGCGTGACCCCACCAGCTCCTTTGTGCACAGCAGTGCTCTTTCAATCAGGCCAGTATTCATCAAGTCTCAGACTACTTTTTTCCATGCATTTTTCTTGTAATTAATAGAAGGGTTACATTATATTCACCAGATAGAAGGCACATTACTTCACACACATTGATACCCTTTCTCATGTCTTGGTCCCCATTTCCCTCCCCCCCACCCCTCATCTTGTTTTCCCCCCTTCCCTATCCTATTTCAAATAACCAAATAAGCATATATACAATATATTAGATAACCAGTTGAAATACTGTAACAATATGAGATAACCAAGGACAGCAAAAGAGATGAGAGATAACATAGTACATGAAGGACAACCATCACTCATTATATGGCTTTTGTCTCTGTATCCTGGAGGTCCTTTCATTTAGCATCATACTATATGGCCTTATGTATCTAGGTTTTGTTCTATTGTAGATCTCTGCTAGGAGAGCCCAAGGTTTCTACTGATTATGACAAATGAGGGAAACCATGGAGCCTATGTTCCTTTGAGTCTGGCTTACGTGCATGTTCACGGTTGAGGGTGCCTGCACGAGTTACCACGTCCACCCACCATTCCCTCTGCGAAAGGGGAGGACGAGAGACGAGACATACCAACCGCGTGATTCCTTCAGATTCCCAGCTTCTGCCCAGGCCTGGCCTCGAACCCAGGGCTTCTCACCAACCCAGCCCATCCATAGTGGCACTGGTGTATTTAAATGTTGGACCATGTTCTATGTTTCCTACTCTGAGAAAATGTCAAAACTTTCCCCAGGAGAGACAGAAAATACCTGTAGTTAATATTTCATCCAGAGTGGAGCCAGGATGAATCTGCCTGTCATCTGAACCACAGAAGTGTGCCAGGCCAGAGGAAAAGGAAGGCAGAGGAAAGGAGAACAGGAAGACCAAGAGAAAAGGAGACCAGCCATGAGCAGAAAGATCTCTGATCCTCTGTGAAGACAGATACAGCAAGGGGGAAAGTTAGAAAATCCACCTTCTCCCCCCCTCCACCCTCTGCACTCCAAACCCGTGGGGGTAGAGTTTTTGGTGCAGTGGATGTTGAGTGTGACACAGTAGAAGGCCAGCATTCATGTTGTCTTTAGGGTAGACATCCCTTGGGCGTCGTCAAAGCCTCACCTTAGTGGCTCTGTAGAGCCAGAGTGTAAGTCAAGAGCCACAGGTCTGAGCTTCAGGAATTGGGGCTATTGTGAAAGAACTCTGAGAATTAACAGGTTAATTATGCCTGAGTGTGTGTGGGGGGTCACATCCCATAACGTAGACTTCCGAAAGAAGTGCTTCCACAAATATGTCTGTATCCTTTCATGCACGTACCTTTGACGGTCCGTGTGTACATACAGTAGTGTTATGCATGGTGCTAGGAGAGGATGCTGTGCAAAACGTTCTGTGGGCCTGAAGTCATGGCAGAAAACAAAGGAGGCAGGCGAGTGCTGCACACTGAGTGAGCTAGAACCTTCCATGAGATTTGCCAGAGGCCAGATTGGCACATCCACCCCTCAGGGGCCACCCCGCGGCAAGGGCTGGATCTGCCTTCCTCAGATCTGCCTGGCTAGCCAAACGTTGAACTGGGAACGTGCTGAGCTGGCTTCTGCCTAACCTGGGGTGTCCCGTGGCACAGCACCTCGTTTTGCTTTCCTCAGCGTTGAGTTCCAGGGCTCAGAAATTCAGCCTCAGAACTTGGTGTCCCAGGAGCCCAGATTCACCAGCATGGCTGTTTGTGATGCTTCAGCCCCATGCACGTCCACCCTCCCTCCGCCCATCGCCCCTCCATGTGAGCATGCATGCGCGCTCACGTCGGGGAGAGCACACCTTGCACTTGAATGAGGGTGCCTACCTGCTCTGGAAGTTACGTTACAAGGTTCAGTCAGCCCACTGGCTTCATGAGCAGCTAAATTCTGCCTGTGATTTGATAAGAGCGATCACTCTTTTGAAGCTATTGTTCACATCTGAAAAGATGATAATGATAACTTCTATCTTTTCATCTCCTTATTGGAATCCCCGCTGGAAGCTATGAAGAATGAATGAATGTGAGTTAAGGTACTAATGTCAGCACATGCAACCCCTGGAAGCTTCAAAATGGGTGTCCAGTGAGGACTTCCTCTCCCTGCTCTCTCTTGGCTGTCAGAGCCTGGTTGTTTGTCTCGGGCAAGGCATACAATCGTGTAACTGACTGTAATAAAACACGGAATGGAGTCTGGGCAATTTGCGCACACCCCATCCTTAACCAGCCCCTAAACAAGGCTGTAATAAAGACAGCTACATATGCATGCACTTAAACGGTGTGTTACAAGGGCTACAGTCACGCCTTTCCTCGAGGAAGAATATTTATTTGTATGGCACCATTTGCTTGTTTGCTTATTGGTATTTCCCTTAATAGGTGACAGAATTGGTTAGTTTTTCTTTTTTATTTAAAGCTGATCATAAACAACAACTTAGTTACTCTTTGAACAATAGGGGGACATTTGAACATTCTACAGTTTGGGCTATTGTTTATTTTATGGGGGGTATTATTTATAATGCCACATTGGACTTAGCCCATCCTCATCTTTGTAGGGTGGTATGTTTTCCATTTCCCTTTGCTAGATAATGAGGAATAGAATTCAGGGATAATAGGAAGGCTTGTTTTATCTTAAATCTTCTAAATACAATTGAAAAGTGATTTCCAATTTGGCTGCAGTATTTTGCATTCTGGCCAGGCCAGCACTATAGAAGGGTTCTAACTTACATCCCTGCCAAGGCTTCCTCTCCTCCGTGCATTCTCTCTGGTCACCTCCCCCTTCTGGATTCTGTGCAGCGACACAGATTTCATGTCAGAGTTCTGTGAAAGGAAGAAACTGCAATAGAAAAGGAGGGCGCTGCTTCTCTGCTGCCCCGCCTGAGCTCCTCCTAACCCGGGGCATGGCCCCTCCCTCCATCTCCCGGAACCCACTCTCTCCTTCCCTGTGGTCTCAAGGCCAAGGTGGAAATGGCCTGGTTCTCCTCAGTGCCCAAGTGTGTTAGTGGACTTTGAAAGACGTACCTCAGTGGTTGAGGTCAGTGCTGTCTACGTGAGTTGTTTCTGTAGGTGGGGTTTCTCTGGATGACAGAGAACATGAGAACATTAGAAGCAGAACATGTATGAGTCCTGGTGCTGGGCTTGTTGGAAGTTCATAAGATTAGCATTGGATTAAGTGCTTTAGGAAATCTATCCTAGAGTGACACTTAAAACCAAGAGCATTAAATTGCTATGTATAGTTCATTCTTGGAAGGTGAAAAACTTACAGGCCAAGTAAAATACTTTAGTAAAAAGATATAAATTAGTTTTTATTCAGAGTAAGAAAGAATGCACTGCAGGAAAGTTGTTTACTTGTTATGTTCCAATTCTGGGGCTTAACTCAGGACTGTTTTATCCTTGAGCTTCTTTTGGCTCAAGGCTAGTGCTCTGTCACTTGAGACACAGCTTCACTTCTGGCTTTCTGGGGGCTTTAGAAGAAGGAAAGTGTCACATAATCTTTCCTTTGCAAGCTGGCTTTGAACCCCGATCCTTAGATCTCAGCCTCTTGAATAGCTAGGATCACAGGCATGAACCATTGGCACTGGGCTGGGAAATGTATTTATATAAAAATGACTAAATGAGATAAATTTGATTGCATGTACCATTGGGTGTTTATAATATGGATTTGAGTTAAGCTGTCTTCTCTCTCCACCTTTTTGAAGAAAGCTGGGCTGTCAAAATCTATAAATTAATTGGAGTCTATGTTTGTTACTTCCTGAATGGGAAGTATTTGTCTTATATCAAAACCATTCTGTGTGTGTATGTGTGTGTGTGTGTGTGTGTACATGCAAATATCTAAGATCACAAGTTCAGTATTTGTATAATTGTTGGACCATTACTAAAATTTTTTTAAATTCAAGTATCATTTCAAAAGCAGGGCTTTATAAGGGCCAGAAAAATTTTTAAAAAATACTTGCTTTCTCAAGATTAGGATAAGGACAGGAAAAGGAAACCGACTGTTCAGAGCTTGTGGACCATGTAATCAGGTACAAACCATCACCAATGGAGCTGTGCAATGCATTTAGCTCTGTGAAGGAAGTTGATGAACTACCAAATTTTACCTTTACTGTGTAATTTATAAACAAATCTGCTGGCATGCAAATTATAACTTGTCCTAGAACACTTCTTTCACTAATTAAAGCCTGCAGAAGCCTGAGAAGGGCTGAATAATTAATACGACGGTCACATGTTTCTTAGTTAAGTGAAGTATTACCAAATTAGATGTCAAGATTGGGGAAAACGAAGTACTTAAAGACAGCATTAGTTTTTGAACTCTTTACTTTCTGAATGGCATCCATGGAACCTTGTGTGGCTTCAGCACCCACATCCTGTGGTCCCCAAGACCCAGCAGAGAACTGTGGCACCCACCATCTGCTTCCTGCTCCTTCATCGGCCCCCTTCCCTGCCCACCCGGGGCGGGGTCCCGGCCTCCTCCCTCCCGGCCTTCCCTTAGCTGCACACCAGTGCTGCAGGTGAAAAGAACAGAGTGCTGAGCGTGAGAGGGCCTGTGGGCGTGCCCCCCTCCACTATGGCCTCCCCAGAGGACCTTGTGCTGCTTCCTTTCTTATCCTTCCGAATGCTATGGCATCTAGCAGGCTTGTGTATGAATCAAATCAAAGAGAAGGAAAACACTTATTTTTCTCCATTTCACTGTGCCTGGGCCGTGGTATGTGCACTGGGTCAGGACGCCGTCTACTTGGTAGTGAGTATGGCTGATGGCCCGGCTATCTCACGGAATCCCCGGTGGGCACTGCACAAAGGCCCTGGAGCTCTTTAGGAGCTGGCCCTCACGGGAGGCCTTCCATTAAGGACAGGGGCTACAGGGGGATGGAAGGGGACATGGGGTGATTGGCCCCTTTCTTTGTTCTTTTGACTTCCAGACTGTCACACAGCCAGTGAGAGACTTCTGTTCTGTTTGCACCAGGCTGTGCTGCCCACTGACTCAGAGCTGGCAGATCAAGTCACCAAGAGTCAATAAACCTTCTCTCTTCATAAGTCGATGGTCTCAGCTCTTTTGTTGGAGAAGCAGAAATCTAATGCATGGAGAACCAAGACTGGGTGTGTGATATTTACTCCTTTGAACCATTAGAGTCCTGATAAGCTATGTGCTGTGTGAAAATGGAACCCGGGAATGTGATGAGATGGGTCTCAGAGGGAGGAGAAGGAAGGGAGGATAACACAGCAGGGCGTACCCTCATGATGAAATGTGTAATAACAAATACGTGAAAATAATAAAACACACCATAAATTGTCTAATAATAAACGAAGGCTGGCTGTGGAGGTATGGTGAGTTGAGTAGGTTTGCCTTTACCTTCCTCAAGTAAACAAAATGAAATAATTGCATGATGGTAAAATAATGTGAAATAGTGGAATAGCCCTCTGGCTTTCACACGCACGGAGTTGCAGAGTGAGGAACCCTTCGTGTCAGAGGGCCCAGCACAGCACAACAAGTAAGCACCCATCCATTCGTGGGAGCAAGCACAGGTTCTGATGCACTTTACCTTTGTTTTTCCCAGACTCTGCCACTCAGGTGGCAGCTAACAAGAAGTTAGGCCTGAGCCCCACTTTTCACCATCTACACTATCCTACCATCTACCCTGTCCTCACTCAGCACTCGTGGACACAGAGGTTCTTCTGGAGAAGGTGGAACTTACGCTTGTTGACCTCCTTTTACTATCAGGAAGTGCTAATGTCATAGGCTAGGACAGAAGAAGCATCTTGGTACCTGCGTGCATGTATATGGAGCCCATGGGATGTAAATGTCAATGCCGGAAGATAATGTGGTTTTTATATACTATGTGATCTTTGCAATGACAGGAATTCTAAATGCAGATATTCCAGACACTGCACTTTTCCCGAGCTTCCCATGGAGGCCAACAGACCAATGGACTCGGGCCAGGAGTTCAGAACGAAGACTAGACCCCGACCTCTGAATGAATAATCAATTAATAACAAAGTTTAAGATTCTAGTAGTCAAGGCAAACTCACGATGTCACAGTGTTTATTGAGGTTAGATGCTCCTAGGGCTCATGTGACCACTTGTGGTCCCTTTGTCCCTTTCTGGTTAACGTCTGGTGAGAATGGTCTTCCCAGGGGAGAAGACTCCTGGGGAAGGCCTCGCGTCGTGGGAGGCATGGCGTGCCACTCGTGTGCTCAGACACGACTGATTTGCAGCAGCTGCTATGCTCATGCGTCATCGAGGACGTCAGTGTGTTTTTAACATGCTAATCATGGTAAGCACGGACAGGAGGAATGAATGTGAAAGACACATTCTTACTCGGCCTGGATCTGAAGAGCATGAGTCCATTGCAGGAACTGTTGAGAAGGTCCCGTCAGATTGTGGCAGATGCCAGAGGCACCTAATCCCTAAGGCAGGAACTGGTGATTTGAAACTAAAAGAATGGAGACTCCAGCTACAGAGAAAACTGCACACGACACACTGGGCGTCGGCCAGCGATGGGGAGGCTTGGAGGGCAGGACTGGGCGGGGCTGGCCCCCGGGGCTGTCCAGTGCCAGCTGCCAGAGACATGCTTCCCTCTCAGAACCTCAGAACTCGTCCTGCCTGTCTTCTGTTGGTAATTCGTTTGTTTTGTCATGTTACTGTGTATGTATCTGTCTAAGAATTCTGTTCCCTGTGCTCCTCAGAGCAAATATTTGGGCAGTTTTGAAAATTGCTTTCTGGTCATTTTTTATGAACAAAATTTGGTCCATATGCAAATAATGTGCCACTCCACTGTTTATATGCTCCAAGTAGCTGAGAATATTTATGTGTTTAAGTTTTCCCACATTTCATTGCATCAAAAGGAGGCCTTGCACAGATTTTACGTAAGTCTTTTTCAATTTCACCAAATCGTATTTTTGAACTCCTATATGCTTGTGTGCTGCTTTAAATCATTTTTAAGTGGAGTTATTTGATTAACATTTTGTAATGTTATTGACCTTTGATATTTACTTGAACTTGAAATTTGTATTAAATTGCAAAATATTTGTTGTTCAGTACCTTTTCATAAAATGTTGTTCTTTAAAATATTTGAACTATATACATACTCAAGGAAAATAATATGGAATAGTCCATTTCTATCAGGCATTAAGTTTTTATTTTAGACTTATTTACGTATAAGCACAAACAATAATTCCAAAGCAACACTTCTTTTTGGTGCCTGTAGCTTGAGAAATTATTTCCGTAACATGTTAGCACCAACGTGTCAGATACCCTTGGACTCTGTGGGCCTATGTGACAAAACTGATTAAAATGATTGGAATTGCTTCTTCTGCTTCCCATGACTATGACCAGTGACCCTTCTGCCATTGCACAGCACATCATTCCTAGAGGACTTTTCCCGACTGGGCTTTGCTTACTCTTTTTCTTCAGGCTGGATGGTGCTATTTGTCCTGTGCTTAGTCTGAGCAGGCGATGTGCAGAAGAAATGTTCAGAGAAAGCTGGCTCTCCAGCTTGGAGATCAGGTAGTCAAACCAGCCATAGAGGAAACGAGCATAAACATAGGGTAGACACACGCAGGCTGTAGGTATGGGCAAAACAGGCAAAGCAATGAGGTGGAATAGGAAAGGGCTGAATTTTAACACAGCCTGGAGGACCAAGAGGAACTTGGATAATGTGGAAGGAAAAAGAGGGAGGAAAGAGATATTAATTTCCTATGCATTCCCGAAGCACTCTCCCCATTCATGTCTGTCACATGGATTAAATCCAAAACCATTTTCCTGAATCATTTTTTTGAGATTAAAATTTGGAATGTACCAAATATATTAATTATATTAGGGTTACCACAGTTATTTTTGTGAAAGCTACTAGTGGAACCATAAACCTTTCTGAATTCAAATGGTTTTTCCCCTTGATTAATGGACCAGGAATTCTGTGTAGTTGATGTGCTTACCTATAGAGTTAATTGAAGCGAGAAAAAGGAGGATGAATAACTTCTTGCATTTTTTATTATAAATGTCATTTCAATAAGTCACTGATGCAGAAGAGGGAAACCATGATAAAATTACCCGCTGTCCATTCCATCAAAACCCGAGGGTGCTCAGCATGTGGATTAAAGGAACTCGTCCTCTCCCTTAAGGCGTGTATTTCTGGGGAAATCGCCGAGGCTTCAGCTCTTCACCGAGCTGGGGATGACCTGCGTGGAGTCAGTGCGCCCAGGGACATGAAGGTAAGGGTTTGCTCTTGGCTGGGCGATGTGCTGTTGCCTGCCGCATCTCCTTCTTTGAGGGCAGCTTTGCCCTTCCATCCACAATTCTAAAACTGTCTTCATCAGGAAAATTTACTTGAAAAGCACTTAGACTATTCACAAAAACATGAGAATTCAGTGATTGCTCCTCTGAGGAGTTTCAGAAGTGACTGACAGCTTCCGTTTGGGGACCTCTCTTGAGGTCTATATATTGCTAGGTCGTTCCCCTAAAGAAAAACAGGGAGACTTTCGTGAGAATTCCACAACTGCTTAGGAGATGAAAGCACCTCGAAGGGAAGGGCTTGGTTTGGACACTGTTGTCAGATGATCGGGGACAGGGAGGGATGTGGTGAGCCTGCTCTTGAGTGATGTCAAGATGGAGCTGGCGACGCAAACCCTGCTGTTGGAATTGAACTGAGAGAGACCTGCGATGGAAATACAAACAGAGGATGCAGCGCAAGAGGGCACTCTGGGCTCTGCCTCTGGGATGCAGGCAGGAAGGCAACACCACCTGCCCAAGAGGAGCAGGGGCCATGCTGGAGGCTAAGGTCTGGGCCTCCAGTAAAGCTTGACTCCCATGAGGCAAAAACTTGAAGCTATGGTAAAGTTGAGGATCTGTTTCCAGTGCCAATTCACCTACTAGAATCCAACATTCCAGTCACTTTCCCTAGTAGATGGTAAAAGCAAACCGCTCAAACAACATCGGTCCTTTTAAGGGGTGAAGCAGGCCTCAGGTTCCATGCCCTCCCTAGCACTCTGGATCTAAAGCCCCGAGGGGAATCCCAGAGTTGCAGATGGTATAAACCTGACAGAGTGATCTTAGTCATGTCAGGTGGTATAGACCTGACACAGAGATCTTCATCAGGTCAGGTCGTATAGACCTGACACAGTGATCATGGTCAAGTCAGGTGGTATAGACCTGACACAGTGATCATGGTCAAGTCAGGTGGTATAGACCTGACACAGTGATCATGGTCAAGTCAGGTGGTATAGACCTGACACAGTGATCATGGTCAAGTCAGGTGGTATAGACCTGACATAGTGATCTTCATCAGGTCAGGTGGTATAGACCTGACACAGTGATTCTCATCAAGTCAGGTGGTATAGACCTGACACAGTGATCATGGTCAAGTCAGGTAGTATAGACCTGACACAGTGATCATGGTCAAGTCAGGTGGTATAGACCTGACACAGTGATCATGGTCAAGTCAGGTGGTATAGACCTGACATAGTGATCATGGTCAAGTCAGGTGGTATAGACCTGACACAGTGATCATGGTCAAGTCAGGTGGTATAGACCTGACATAGTGATCTTCATCAGGTCAGGTGGTATAGACCTGACACAGTGATTCTCATCAAGTCAGGTGGTATAGACCTGACACAGTGATCATGGTCAAGTCAGGTGGTATAGACCTGACACAGTGATCTTCATCAAGTCAGGTGGTATAGACCTGACACAGTAATCTTCATGAGGTCAGGTGGTATAGACTTGACACAGTGATTCTCATCAAGTCAGGTGGTATAGACCTGACACAGTGATCATGGTCAATTCAGGTGGTATAGACCTGACACAGTGATCTTCATCAAGTCAGGTGGTATAGACCTGACAAAGTGATCATGGTCAAGTCAGGTGGTATAGACCTGACACAGTGATCTTCATCAGGTCAGGTAGTATAGACCTGACACAGTGATCTCCATCAAGTCAGGTGGTATAGACCTGACATAGTGATCTTCATCAGGTCAGGTAGTATAGACCTGACACAGTGATCTCCATCAAGTCAGGTGGTATAGACCTGACACAGTGATCTTCACCAGGTCAGGTAGTATAGACCTGACACAGTGATCTCCATCAAGTCAGGTGGTATAGACCTGACATAGTGATCTTCATCAGGTCAGGTAGTATAGACTTGACACAGTGATCTTCATCAAGTCAGGTGGCATAGACCTGACACAGTGATCATGGTCAAGTCAGGTGGTATAGACCTGACACAGTGATCTTCATCAGGTCAGGTAGTATAGACCTGACACAGTGATCTCCATCAAGTCAGGTGGTATAGACCTGACACAGTGATCATGGTCAAGTCAGGTGGTATAGACCTGACACAGTGATCATGGTCAAGTCAGGTGGTATAGACCTGACACAGTGATCATGGTCAAGTCAGGTGGTATAGACCTGACACAGTGATCATGGTCAAGTCAGGTGGTATAGACCTGACACAGTGATCATGGTCAAGTCAGGTGGTATAGACCTGACACAGTGATCTTCATCAAGTCAGGTGGTATAGACCTGACACAGTGATCATGGTCAAGTCAGGTAGTATAGACCTGACACAGTGATCTCCATCAAGTCAGGTGGTATAGACCTGACATAGTGATCTTCATCAAGTCAGGTGGTATAGACCTGACACAGTGATCTTCATCAGGTCAGGTGGTATAGACCTGACACCGTGATCTTCATCAAGTCAGGTGGTATAGACCTGACACCGTGATCTTCATCAAGTCAGGTGGTATAGACCTGACACCGTGATCTTCATCAAGTCAGGTGATATAGACCTGACACAGTGATCATGGTCAAGTCAGGTGGTATAGACCTGACACAGTGATCTTCATCAAGTCAGGTGGTATAGACCTGACACAGTGATCATGGTCAAGTCAGGTGGCATAGACCTGACACAGTGATCTTCATCAAGTCAGGTGTTATAGACCTGACACAGTGATCTTCATCAAGTCAGGTGGTATAGACCTGACACAGTGATCTTCATCAAGTCAGGTGTTATAGACCTGACACAGTGATCTTCATCAAGTCAGGTGGTATAGACCTGACACAGTGATCTTCATCAAGTCAGGTGTTATAGACCTGACACAGTAATCTTCATCAGGTCAGGGGGTGTAGACCTGACAAAGTGATCTTCAACCGGTCAAGTGGAATAGACCTGACACAATGATCTTCATCAAGTCAGGTGGTATAGAACTGACAAGGTGATCATGGTAAAGTCAGGTGGTATAGACATGACAGAGTGATCATGGTCAAGTCAGGTGGTATAGAGCTGACACAGTGATATTCATCAATTCAGGTGGTATAGACCTGACACAGTGATCATGGTCAAGTCAGGCAGTATAGACCTGACACAGTGATCTTCATCAAGTCAGGTGGCATAGACCTGACACAGTGATCTTCATCAGGTCAGGTGGTATAGACCTGACACCGTGATCTTCATCAAGTCAGGTGATATAGACCTGACATAGTGATCATGGTCAAGTCAGGTGGTATAGACCTGACACAGTGATCTTCATCAAGTCAGCTGGTATAGACCTGACACAGTGATCTTCATCAAGTCAGGTGGTATAGACCTGACACAGTGATCATGGTCAAGTCAGGTGGTATAGACCTGACACAGTGATCTTCATCAAGTCAGGTGGTATAGACCTGACACAGTGATCATGGTCAAGTCAGGTGGTATAGACCTGACACAGTGACCTTCATCAAGTCAGGTGGTATAGACCTGACACAGTGATCTTCATCAGGTGAGGTGGTATAGACCAGACACAGTGATCATGATCAAGTCAGGTGGTATAAACCTGACACAGTGATTATGGTCAAGTCAGGTGGTATAGACCTGAGAAAGGGATATTCATCAAGTCAGATGATATAGACCTGACACAGTGATCATGGTCAAGTCAAGTGGTATAGACCTGACAGTGATCTTCATCAAGTCAGGTGGTATAGACCTGACACAGTGATCATGGTCAAGTCAGGTGGTATATACCTGACACAGCGATCTTCATCAATTCAGTTGTATAGACCTGACACAGAGATCATGGTAAAGTCAGGTAGTATAGACCTGACATAGTGATCTCCATCAAGTCAGGTGGTATAGATCTGACACAGTGATCTTCATCAAGTCAGGTGGTATAGATCTGACACAGTGATCTTCATCAAGTCAGGTGGTATAGACCTGACACCGTGATCTTCATCAGGTCAGGTGGTATAGACCTAACACTGTGATCTTGGACAAGTCAGGTGGTATAGACCTGACACAGTGATCTTCATCAAGTCAGGTGGTATAGACCTGACACAGTGATCATGGTCAAGTCAGGTGGTATAGACCTGACACACTGATCTTCATCAAGTCAGGTGGTATAGACCTGACACAGTGATCATGGTCATGTCAGGTGCTATAGACCTGACACTGTGGACTTCATCAATTCAGATGGTATAGACCTGACACAGTGATCTTCATCAGGTTAGGTGGTGTAGACTTGACACAGTGATCATGGTCAAGTCAGGTGCTCTAGACATGACACAGTGACCTCAGCAAGGCAGGTGGTATAGATCTGACACAGTGATCATGGTCAAGTCAGGTGGTAGAGACATGACACAGTGATCTTCATCAAGTCAGGTGGTGTAGACCTGACACAGTGATCATGGTCAAGTCAGGTGGTATAGACCTGACACCGTGATCTTCATCAAGTCAGGTGGTATAGACCTGACACAGTGATCATGGTCAAGTCAGGTGGTATAGACCTGATACAGTGATCTTCATCAGGTTAGGTGGTGTAGACTTGACACAGTGATCATGGTCAAGTCAGGTGGTATAGACCTGACACCGTGATCTTCATCAGGTCAGGTGGTATAGACCTAACACTGTGATCTTGGACAAGTCAGGTGGTATAGACCTGACACAGTGATCTTCATCAAGTCAGGTGGTATAGACCTGACACAGTGATCATGGTCAAGTCAGGTAGTATAGACCTGACACAGTGATCTTCATCAAGTCAGGTGGTTTAGACCTGACACAGTGATCATGGTCAAGTCAGGTGGTATAGACCTGACACAGTGATCATGGTCAAGTCAGTTGGTATAGACCTGACACAGTGATCTTCATCAAGTCAGGTGGTATAGACCTGACACACTGATCTTCATCAAGTCAGGTGGTATAGATCTGACACAGTGATCATGGTCATGTCAGGTGCTATAGACCTGACACTGTGGACTTCATCCATTCAGATGGTATAGACCTGACACAGTGATCTTCATCAGGTTAGGTAGTGTAGACTTGACACAGTGATCATGGTCAAGTCAGGTGCTCTAGACATGACACAGTGACCTCAGCAAGTCAGGTGGTATAGATCTGACACAGTGATCATGGTCATGTCAGGTGGTAGAGACATGACACAGTGATCTTCATCAGGTCAGGTGGTATAGACTTGACACAGTGATCATGATCAAGTCAGGTGCTGTAGACATGACACAGTGATCTTCAGCAGGTCAGGTGTTACAGACCTAACACTGTGATCATGTTCATGTCAGGTGATATAGACATGACACCGTGATCTTTATCAATCAGGTGGTATAGACCTGACACAGTGATCTTCATCAAGTCAGGTGGTATAGACCTGACACAGTGATCTTCATCAAGTCAGGTGGTATAGACCTACACAGTGATCATGGTCAAGTCAGGTGGCATAGACCTGACACAGTGATCTTCATCAAGTCAGGTGGTATAGACCTGACACAGTGATCTTCATCAAGTCAGGTGGTATAGACCGGACACGGTGATCATGGTGAAGTCAGGTGGTATAGACCGGACACAGTGACCTTCGCCAAGTCAGTTGCTAGCAGATCTCCCAGACTGAGGGAGGAGGAAGGAGACAGGGATCACACAGAACACATGCTCTAAATAATTTAGCCAGGAGGTGAAGGAGTTGCAGGGAAGGCGGTATTATTTGCTTCCCCTTAGTGTAACATACTGCAAGATTAAATCTGTGGGAAAATTTGTCCTCTAATTCGTAAGAGTCGCACTGAATTTCGATATTAACCACTAAAGACTTCTGGGTGTGACTGCACCCTGGCAGGTTACCACAGCAGAACGTGTGTCACAAGCCTCTCTTGATGCTAATTGACATGTCACACCTTGTCCAAGGTGTTAGCACCTGGAATGCGGGGAGCTTGGGTGTGAATTCGTCTCTTTCCACGAGGACGATTAAAATATACATGACATCTTGTGCACAATGTTGCTGTCACCACCACAAATCATTAGAGAAAGACAGTTAAAAAAAAACTATACTGTGTGTGTGTTTAACTGAGAAGGTAAAGCTTAAGTGGGTATCAGATTACCTCTTTTGTGAAGAGAAAATATCTGATACCACCAATAAACAAATCCGTGGTCATTTTTGTCAGTCCTGGGGCTCGAACTCAGGGCCTAGGCATTGTTCTTGGACACATTTTTCTCGAGTCTACTGTTCTGCCTCTTGAGACACAGCACCACTTTTGGCTTGTTCTGTGAATGTGGTTCCAGGGAATCAAACCCAGGGCTTCATGCATGCTAGGTGAGCCCTCTACCACTGGGCCCTGCGCCCTGGGAGGGCCATCTTTTATGTTGCAGGAATTTTGTCTGGAAGGTCTGAGAGTATTTTGTAACAGCTGTAATGAAGAGAAACTCAGCAGGGTAATGGGGTCTGGTTATAGTAACATCACATAGAGATCTAAGTGTCCATCCCCGCTTGATTAAGTCTAGCTCTGTTGGCCCTAGCAGTGAACGACGGCATCCAAGCCCAGGGCTGAGCAGGCCCCCTCTTCCCAGGAAACTTGAAGGCCACAGTCCCAGGGAAGTGTCCACAAAACAGGAAGTGAGCAATTAGAAACTCAACAGCGTACTGGATGGTGGATGGTTAAGTTACCTGCTTATGGAAGGTGGTTGTTTTCTGGAAGAGTAGAAAGACATGAAGAAAAGAATCGAAACAATCCAAGGTGGAAAAGCGTGGGGCACCAGAGTGGAACGGAGAGTCCATTCTAACCAGGGAGTCCTACAGCACTGACAACCGGGAAGCAGAGTTAAAAATGCTCCAAAGATTTGAAAGGGTTGTGCAGTGGCACCAAGGTGCCGAGTCTTACCAACCCCTTGCTGGACTGGAGGGGATGTAGAGGCTGCACTCAAGTCCCAAACCCTGGCGTCCCACATCTTCCCCGGGAGGTCGATTGTAAGGCCGGGGAGAAACATGCTCCTTCTCACTCTGCCCTCCCTCAAGATCCTGGCCTTTCTGGTCCCAAAGGCCTTGATTCCCCAGGGCCACATCCCAGCGCCCTGACTCCACTGAGTGTGTCCTTGCACTAGAGTCATGTTCCCTTTGTTCCTGTGTCTCTGAAGATGGGCTGTGAGCTTGTCCTTCAGTGTGTGTCCTGGGTCTGTCCAGGAAGACGCTTTCCTTCAATAGTCTAACTGGGTCTTTGAACAAGAAGAATCTGAGAAATCAGGAAGATTGGAGATCGAAAATGGAACAAAGAAAGCCACAAAGAAATTCAAATCAAAACCCCAAGGTATCTGTACCTGTTGTGGATAGCTACTTCTGTCTGTCTGCCTGCCACTAATGGGACAAAATAAACACGAATGTCCATGCTCAGGTAACCTCACACATGTGTGTAGCTACAAGAACATGGCTTTACATCAGGTATTTGCTGAGAAGGGAACTCGACATCGGTTCTGATGAAGAGCGGGCAGAAGGTTTCCCCAGGGCCGGCTCAGGGTCAGCTGTAGGAGTCCCAGGTGCTCTTGCAAGCTGCACGGTGCTGCTCTGATGTATAGAATCTTGGCCACAGAGGCAAACCTAGCCAGTTCCACTGGAGCAAAAAGCTACTGTGAGAGAGCTGCTGTGATCCTGTGCATGCGTCTTCTGGAAGCAGGGTCTCCCTCGTCCACACAGCGGGAAGGCTGGCTCTATCACGTGCCAGCTTCTCACTAAGATCTGGCACCGCTTTTATGGAAATTAAAAGAAAATTCATAGGACGGATTCTATATGTGTCAAAAGGATATTTCCTTCTATAAAATGGAGATTTCTGGTACAGAATTCTCACTTAAGGAATGTATAGCACATTCTGTGTTGTGAAATAATCAGTCCTCAAAATAAGGAGAGCAATCCATACGTGGGAATGATTCCATGGCATAAAGAAGAATATGCTCGTAGAATCAACATGTAAGACTATGAAGTTCCTTATTCATCTAAGCTGAGGCTTAGATTCTATTGCAATAGAACATTATTATTTATTATTGAAAAAATAACCAGCTCTCGTGGGCTGCATACATCACTTGAGAAAGTGGGGATTTGTTGTGGTGTTTCAGCACAGGTAAACTCGGTGTCTCCTTCGACCTTGTCACTTCTGTCACTTTCCCATCTCTGCCCTCTTCTTGAAACAATTTTAGCAGAATTCATTCATCTGTTTTCATATTCATTTGACCTCTTCAGCACACTCCACCCTGTACTGGTGACCATCCGCATCTGAGTCTTTTTTCTTCTCCTCTCCTTCATTTACTGTGTGCCAGAATGAGTTAATTGCATTGATTTCACCATGTTATGCAGATGTGCATATCCTAAGTTTTGCTCGGAATGATTTTCTCCAGATCTTTCTCCTCCCATTCCACTGTGGAGTCACAGCCTCCACTGAGGTGTCTCACGTTCTGTTTATTCATAGTTACGCTGTGTATGTTGCAAATTATTCATCCTCCAGCTTTCATTTTCCCTCCTCACTCACCCTCCTACATAATCCCATTGTTAGAATTCCAATATATATGCAGGATTCATAATCTGTTTATATGTTTTATGTTTTCCAAAGTTAAGCATTTTACTTTTGTTTTAGCTTTAATTATTTAACTGCATCGTGTGAGTTTTATTTAAATGGGATCCTTGGAAGCAACTTTCAGGTTCTGAGTGGGCTGAAATTAAAGGAATAGGAATTTAATGTGCGTGTTCTAGTCCATTCCGTATTGATGACTCCAGCCCTGGAGAATGGACTGAGAAACGTGGCAGAATCATCTTCAGAGTCATTTTTTCTGCCATTTCAGCTCTGGCCAGATTGGATCCAGGCGCAAATTGTTTCCAATATTGCTTTCTGAATTGGATTTCAATTTTCTGGTGTGTGTGAGTACACCTGTGCTGGCCGAATACCATGCTTTTTCTTTCTCTCTGAAAACTGTCATAATTCAGCATCTAAAAGGACTTTTCACAGCCTGCATTCAGAAGCTCCTGTCAATAGGCTTAGAAGTATGTGGCTGCTTAATGGAATTTTCCATGTAGTGCACACATAATAGAGATGATTAAAAAAAAAAACAACTTCCATTTCTCTGGAGAAATTTCAGGCTTAAATGAATTTAGGACTCAAGATAAAAGTAAAAATGGCCCAAATGCCATAATCTGTAACTATTGTCAAGACCTGGGAACAACTGTGGACGCCTCACGTGTGTCTGGACTGAAATCGCTTCCAGAGATGGGACTTGGGTCCTCAGACCCCCCAGCACTCGGGCTGGGCCAGGCCTGGCAGCTCACCTCCCTGTGAGGGGCAAAGCCCGTGGACAGAAGCGGGGTGCAGTGCACTCCACGTGGGTAGTGAAATCCCGCAGCCGGGGTGAGAGCGCTCGTGGTGGGGTGGTTGCTGTTCCTCAGGGATGGTGCTAGTTAATTCACATGTTTGCCTGCTCTTCCTCATTTTAGGCAGAGAATATACAGCAGAATGTAAGAAGAAGAAATGTCAGCAGCACCTGTAGCCCAGTTCAGGTCACCGAGACCCCCTTCCTCGAGCTGAACAGCAAGCTGCTGCTTGTCCTGCTGTTGACACTGAAGCCAGAGCTGAGGTCCGGCATTGGCAGCCGGGCTTGTGGTTTGTCCCAGATGTCACAGTGTGAAGTGTTCCCGCTCTTGCTTGGAAATGCAGCACAGAAAGCCATGCACTCGCCAGTCCAAGGCAAGGATCACAAACTCGTGGTCAGGGGAAGTCCCTGCTGTGCCCACGCTCACTCTGTGTGCAGTCCTGAGTGGCAGAGAGTCCTGGGCCCCAGGCCCTTCCTGAGGACAGCAGCCACCTCCTCCAGCCACGCTCACGGTGTCCGCTGACTCTGGGAGGAGTGGAGCCAGGAGCTCCTGGGGCGAACCCGCCGCCCTTCCACCCCCTCAGCCTCCTCAAGGCGGGAATGGGCCTCATGTCGTGTGCGCCTCACCTCGTGTGCACCTCTTAACGCACTAGCCCACCTTTGAAAGTGTCCCAAGATCCGATAGTTCTAGCTCTGTAGAGAAGTGTAAGTCAAAGATCTCCCGCGTATGTTGGTGACACACAGGGTATATAAGTGTGTCAACTGAAATGTGGTAGATTCAAGGGAGAACTTGTGAAATTCCTTAGGCAAAATTAAAGTTCAGCAAAATAAAAAAAACCAAGAAGCAGATGCCAGAAAGGGATTGGGTTGGGTTAAGAGGAAAGGGGTTCAAGAATGAAGAGAAGAGGGGTGGAATGCACTCAAGAATCTTATGTGTGCTACAACATCTAGAAGGATGAGGTAAGGGGGGCTGGGAGTTTGGCCTAGTGGTAGAGTGCTTGCCTAGCATGCATGAAGACCAGGGTTCGATTCCTGGGTACCACATACATAGAAAAAAGCTGGAAGTGGTGCTGAGGCTCAAGTGGAAGAGCTCTAGCCTTGAGAAAGTCCAAGAACAGTGCTCAGGAAGCTCCATGGGACCAGGGCCTCAGCAGGGATTTTTCATTCTCAAATCTGTGATGGTGAGGTTGGGCTACAGCCAAAGGTGCCTTCAACCGGTCTTCTGTGATGACCACAGGCGAAGCACTGAATTTACTGACATTTCCCTTTCTGGTTTTGATTTTCTTTCCTGTTTTTTGTTTTGTTTTTGGTGTCGATCCTGGTCCCTGAACTCAGGGCCACCTTGTCTCTCTTGGCGTTTTTGGTCACATTGACTTTTAACTAGTTGGATCATGCCTCTGATCCTGTCTCTTTGCTGGTTGGTTCAAACTCTTGAATTTGTCTTATCTGTCTGGACTGGCTCTTAACCTGATCCACAGATCGCAGCCTCCTGATAGCTAGAATTAGAGATGTGAGCCAACGTCTTATTTTTAATGGCACTTACATGTCAATGAACTCTTCTGATGAACTACATTTTATTTTATTTTTATTTTTTATTGTGATTAATAGAAGGGTTACATTATATTCATCAGATAGAAGGTGCATAACTTCACAAACGTTGATACCCTTTCTTAGGACATGGTTCCTATTTCCCTCCCCCCCCCTGCTTATCTTGATTTCCCCCCTTCCCTGATGAACTGCATTTTAAAATTCTTTCTGCTGTCTCTTTTGTTCTCATTTCTCACAACAAACCTGGCTGAAGGAAGCTCACAATTTGCACAAGACAGCCTAACTTCTAAGCAGCTTTAGGTTATTTAGCCTACCCCATCAAACTCAGCTTCACACAGAATCTCAGGACATGGGAAAGTATAGAAAGTTCTCTGCTAGCTGAATGGCTTCAGTGAATTTGTGGTAAAAATCATTCTGAAATTTTGTAAGCACTGCTTTTATGGTCCATATTTCTCTCTACCAACCCTTGTCAATCTTCTGAACTCCCCACCAGAGTCTCTTGGTAAATCTGCTGACAGGTCAGCACACTGGGGCTTCTCAATCCCAGCCATATGGGGGCTTCCTCATGTTCTCTCCCAGATCATTTCCAGAGGCTTCTGACTGCACGGTCCTCAGTCATCTGGAGTGACCTGCGCCCCCGTGCGAGTGTCCCCCTTGTCAGGTCCCCACAAATGAGTCTGTTAGCCCCCAGCCTGTGGCAGGCCTTCCACATTCACGTGAGAACCCCTAGTCTCCTCTGGCAAGGTCTAATGTCACCACAGGTCTGGAAGTAGAGAAGTGAGGTTGCACTCACT
Organism: Megascapheus bottae; assembly: GCF_031878675.1. Taxonomy (NCBI): domain Eukaryota; kingdom Metazoa; phylum Chordata; class Mammalia; order Rodentia; family Geomyidae; genus Megascapheus; species Megascapheus bottae. Next base: position 81,771,993 of record NC_143515.1, on the reverse strand, counting down.
CATTCATGCACACTTCCTGTAACTGAGGTTGACATGGTGGAAGTCCTCAGAGACCCAGCACAAACATCCACATCATCAGTTTCTTCAGAGTTGATTTTAATAATCGTGGACTTCTCTTGATCTATTAGAAACCAAAAGCTCTGCCTCTGAGGAATATATATATATATATATACATATCTATATACCTATCTACATCTATAGACACATATACAATACATTTATGTATATATGCAAGACAATTTATTCAATGAAAATAACTATAAATCCACTCAGTTCTCCACGTGGGGGCCGTGGTACCTGTGAAAAGGAGAATGCTGCAGGAGAGGTTACAATGTCTCTTGATTTCACAACTATCGATGTTCTGAGTGGAACAGCACATACTTTCCTCACAATTTCTCATGAGCAATTATTGTAATAATTTGCATGCTTTAAAAAATTCCCAAGGATTTATAGTTTTGGAGTTAGGGTGCTATAATTTCAGAGTTAATGCCATGCCGTGTGTGTGTGTGTGTGTGTGTGTGTGTGTGTGTGTGTGTGTGCGTGGTTCCCACTAAAATAGCAGCATGCATTTCTAGAGCATGTGATATTCGTATTTGCCATCACTCCTCCAGGGAGGCAGTGAACACACTCTTTAGCTGTGAGCATGTGGAGAATTGTGCCGGGGATGGCTCAGGGGAGTCACGGCCAGCCTGCCAGGGGAGCGGGGTGAAGGACCAAGGTGCAGCTGGTCTCTTTGGAATGCATGGGCCCGGGTTTTAAGAATTCCTCATTTCCTTCTCATAACTTCACTGGAAATAGGAAGAAGTTGTTCCTTGGGAATTTCCTTTCTTCTTTGGGTTTAGGTGATGGCAGAAAGGGAGAAAGGTTTCTTATTTCTGTTAGCTTGTTTGAAAGGGCAACATTTTCCCCAGGTGACTCAGAAAGTGAAGGTATTACATTTACTTAACATCAAACTTCAAACATAAACCCGCCTGACATTTAAGAATCAATAAAGGATAGATTACTCTGGCTGTTAGGCGATGTGTATGGTAGCCAACCGTTTTAGAATCTATAGTCACTTGAGCATTCTAAGTTTGAAAATTAGTTGTATACAGAATCTGATGAGAAATGGTTTGCTTAATAAATAACTATGTATCAAAACATTTTAGTGACAACTTACAGAAAAGAATTCTTCTTTAACAACCATCAAGCATAGAATAAATCATGATTGGAAGAGTAGGCCAGAGCTGGCAGAAATGAAGAGAATGCCACAGGCAGGGATGGGAGGAGTGTAGAAACTGCCTGACACAGGGATCTGGTTGGCAGGAAATAAAAGACGGAGATATCCAGTAGGGCCATTGACTATCTCTGCTGTCACTGCCCTCAGGTTGGCCCTCCCTGACAGTGTGGTGTTGGATAGTTTATATCACCAACAATGCTTAGACTGAGGGGAGTTAGTAGACAACCAAATAACCAGGATGCTGTGATCTGTTTCTATCTCCCCAAAACTGTAATGCTGAAGTCGAGTGAGATGGTTTGAGAAGGTGACACAAGGAGGTGATCATGTTTACATCACTGGGGGTCTCCTCTTAAACATGGGATTAATGAGCTTGTCACAGGCTATCTAGAGAGATTCCTTGACCCTGCCCCACACAGACACAGAAAGGATGTGCCAGCTCCAACACCAAAGGTGGAGGCTCAGGAGATGTGGGTCCTGTTAGAACCTTGATCCTGGGCTTCCTGGCCCATGGAATGACAAGACATGGATTCCCATGGGTAATGAGCTGTTTGTCTCATGGTGTTCTGTTCTACCAGGCCAAGTACATGTCTAGCCACCCACATCCACACAAAGGCGACCACATGGGCCTTTGAGCGTGAACCCTGGGCTTCTGTGGAAAGACGGGATCTGAGCCAGGAAGAAAGGACCAACGGGCCGATCTCCACGACAGACTTTCAGCTGGGAGCAGAGTCCTTCTACGGGGTGCAGTGCTCCCTCTCAGGGTCCCTGGCTGTAGTTTTCCTTTCTATGAGATGGAGCACTGACCCAGGGGACCCTTGGGGGAGGAGCCAGTTTCCAGCTGAAGATTGGAGCCTCAGATGACTGTCCACCATGTCTGCGAGAAGGAAAATCCTCGGGGAACTGCAGCGAGCATGACTAGAGAAGGAAAAGCATGAGGCAAGTATACCTGGCATACCCATCGAGAAGGAAACGTAGGTCCCAACCGAAAGATACCTTTAAAAATGCACTTTTGATAATGAAAAGATAGTGCAGGATTTGTGGAATCATAGTATCAACTTATTGGAAGGGCTTTTCATATTCCAAGATCAATTTATTAGTGTGAGTTGTTGCAAAGTGCTTTATCAGACCAAGGAGGTGAGGTAGAACTGGATCTGGGACTGAGATGGATCCTTAAAATGTATTCCTTAAAAAAGATTCAAAGAAGAATGTGCAGGTGGATGGGACTTGTGCAGCATGCACAGTACGTTTTGAACAGAATCATCAGTAAGGCAGCTGGATGTGCAGCTTTCCACTTACACGAAGCTGGCTCACCTGGCTCAAGTCTCGCCGAGGTTGAGGCAGCTGAGGTGGGAGGAGGTGGGAGGAGTGATGCAGGGAAAGCTCTACAAGTGCAGAAGGTTGAAGGGAGAAGGTCTCTTGGGTGGTTGGTAGTATAAAGACCAATGTCTTGTTGATGAGAAAACAGGACCAGGCTGGGCGGTCTTCAAGCTCTTAGCAAGCTCAGAGCTCGGTGCTCTGCATGCGAAGAGAAGACTTGCATTTCCACAGACAAGGCCTCCGAATGCACAAAAGAGGAATTCGGACCCATTGGCACAGAAGGGTTGAGTTTTGTTATCCCTGTTAACTGTCTGGCTTCCTCATTGCGTTCATGACCGCAATCCAGCCATCTCCCTTCCACATCCAGGCACCTTTCTTCCCTTGGGAATGAGTCCAGGTGGACACGGCAAGTGAGGAACCGCAGCCCACACGCGCTCAGTGTGTCTCCACGTTCCCTCGGCTGCAAAGTCAGAGGCCTGAGACGGGGCCCAAGTCATCAGTCCAACAGCAGCTCTGCTTCCTTCAGTCTGGCAGGAGGTTATGAAAGACTGAAGATAGAGGCCAACGTAATAATTTTGCTTAAGCTTGTGTCCAGTCATTCAGGAGGGAAATTTCTTTCTACTAGCCTTCAGCCTCTAGCCTATTTTTCTCCTAATGCCAGAGTTTGAACCCAGGGTCCAGCAAGTGTCTGGCTCTACAACCAAATGTATCTGATAAAATTCAAACACAAACCCAGACCCAGTCACATAGACACACACACACACACACACACACACACACACACACACACACTCTACAGAAAGCACACATTTATTTTTTATGTTTTATTGACAGGGATTCTCTATGGAACCCTATGGAACCCTAGCTAGTTTGGAATAGGTAAACAGGTATGTGGGACTGTACTCAGGTATTTCATTCTTTGAAGTTGACTTTTTTTGTTGTGCTTTGTTTGTAGTGCTGGGAATTGAACTCAGGCCTTATGCATGCTAGTGAAATGCTCTACCTCTGAGCCACCTCCCCAGTCCTAAAATAAACCTTTGATTTCCAACTTAATACATATGAAAACTTCCCACATTATTATATCTCGTGTGTGTGTGTGTGTGTGTGTGTGTGTGTGTGTGTGTGTGTGGAGACAGGCCTTGAACACGAGACCCTCCTGCATGAGCCCCACCATGTGTGTGGATTGTGAAAGTGCACACTTCTTAGCCGTATCACACCACAGAAGTAGCATGAGGACTGGAGAGCCGTCCTTCTCTTCTATGACAAGCCTGATTATTATTTTTACATAAATAGAACCCCGGTCAGGCTGCCAGCAGATCAAAGGCAGAGCTGCACAAGGGTAGCCAGGTTGCTAGGGCTGGCTGGCTTCTGGCAGCTCTCTGTGGCTTTGATCAGACCCCTATCAGCACTTCCAGGCACCATTTCTGCCTTTTGTCTGAGTGAGGAAATGAGAGAGATGATAGCTGCCTTTCGGACCTAATCCTCGCCACTCGCTTGACGGGAGCTGCAAGGTGGGCCCGCGACAGCGGGTAAGATCTGCCTGCGCTGCGCCTTCGTTATCCCAGTCATCATTACAAATTACACGCTACTCTTGGTGACCTAAGGAAGGAAATATTTAGCGCTAGCAAACTCTCCCAGCAGTGTCTGATGAGCCCTGAGAGAAGTGTCCTCGTCAAAGCACATAGAGCCCAGCCTCACCGGGCAGAAGGCGAGGGTTCTCGGCCCATCTACTCTGTCCCCCGATGCGTCCCGCTGGGCACTGTGGTTGAACACATGGGACAGCATCTGAGGTCCCAGGGTGTTCTGAAGCCTCCAGATGCGTCCTCGAGGGTGGGGCAGGGGGGCCCTTGGGGAAGGTCACAGATTGGACAGCATGTGGCACTGCATCACTGAAGCAAACCCGAGTTCTGCATCACCACAAGAGCATCGTGCTTCTAGAGGTGCTGGGCCGGGGGCAGTCAGGCGAGGTGCGGGAGGTGTCTGAGATAGCAAGCACAGGAATTTCAATGTTAGCAACCCCCTTTCGCGTGTGCGCGCACGCGCGCGTGTGTGTGTGTGTGTGCGTGTGTGTGTGTGTGTGCATGTGTGTGTGTGCGTGTGTGTCTCAGTGCACATGGGGTCAGAAGGGTGGAATTCAATAATCCTATTTTTAAAAGTTGAGAAATATTTGAAGTATGAAAGTAAGACAAGCAAACGGTGGTGCCAAAAACCTGAGAAGATGGAAGTGGCGTCTGTACCTGTAATTCCAGCTTTCCAGGCCATGCTTGAGGACTCCTTGAGGAACATACAGCAAGAGTGTGCCTCAAGGAAATATACACATGGTGAATATTTGTAAGTGTAATAATAGCAGTAATATGAAGTTAGTACTATCAGGAAAAAAGAAGATGATCCTTGGCACAGGTTGAAACTTTCTTAATAAGGACCCAGAAACAACAAATCAGAGAAAGTCTGGATAAGTGGGACTGCATTAAACTGCAGCGCTTCTGTATGGCAAAGGACATAGCTAGTAAATTAACTAGAAAGCCTACAGAGTGGGAGATCTTCACTAACCATACAATGGACAAAGGCCTCATATCTAAAACATATCAACAGCTCAAAAAATTGAATCACTCCAAAACTAATCTCCAAAGTAACAACCATCTCATTAAAAGAAGGGCCAGAGACTTAGAGTCTTGTCTGAAGAAGAAACAAAAATGCCCTATAGACACATGAAGAAATGCTCCACATCTCTGGCCATAAAAGAAATGCAAATCAAAACAATGCTAAGATTCTATCTCACTCCAGTTAGAATGGCCAGGATCAGGAAAACTAATAACAACAGATGCTGGAGGGGATGTGGCCAGGAGGGATCACTACTACACTGTTGGTGGGAGTGCAAACTTGTTCAACCACTATGGAAAGCAGTGTGGCAGTTCCTCAAAAGACTAAACATAGAACTTCCCTATGACCCAGCAATTCCACTACTTGGCAGAAAGAGGGACATACTAAAGCCAGTAGCACAGCGATGCTCATTGCAGCACTATTTACCATAGCAAAGATAAGGAACCAACCTAGATGTCCCTCAGTCGTTGAGTGGATCAACAAGATGTGGTATTTATACACAGTGGAATTCTATGCTGCTGTCAGAAAGACATTTGTAAAGAAATGGAAAGACCTGGAAAAAATTATATTAAGTGAAGTAAGCCAGACTCAAAGGAACTTAGGCTCAATGGTTTCCCTCATTTGTCATAATCAGTAGAAACCTTGGGCTCTCCTAGCAGAGGTTTACAATAGGGCAAAACCTAGATAAATAAGGCCATATAGGATGAGGCTAAATGAAAGGGCCTCCAGGATATAGAAACAAAAGCCACATAATAAGTGATTGTTGTCCTTAATATACTATGTTATCTCTCATCTCTTTTGCTCTCCCTTGGCTATTTCATATTGTTACAGTATATCACTTTGTTATCTGATACATTGTATATATGCTTATTTGGTTATTTGAAATTGGAGAGGGAAGGGGGGAAAACAAGATGAGGGGAGGGGTGAGGGAAGAGAAATGGGAACCAAGACATGAGAAAGGGTATCAATGTAGTGAAGTAATGCAGCTTCTATCTGGTGAATATAATGTAACCCTTCTATTAATTACAATAAAATATATGGAAAAAAGAATATCAAAGAGCCGTGGGAACACAGAAAGTAGATACTGTGTATTTAAACAAAAAAAGAAGATAAAACACTCAGAATCTGTATTTTGAATAAGAGATGGGTCACAGCACTGTCACACATGGAAAAGAGTGGTGAACAATGAAATGCACCCAAATTCAACAATATAGATGAATGAGCACATTTCTCAAAAGAAACAAACCACCAAAGCTTTCTCCATAAGAAATGATTCATTTGCATAGCTCTCTGCTTAAAACTGAATGTGTACATGAAAAATTTCCTACAGCATACCTGAAGAGATAGGTTGGACTCTTGGTGAATTTTAGCCAGTACTCAAAGAGAAAAGAAGATAATTTCTGTACAAATTCTCCCAGAAAATTTAGGGGGAGGGAATAACTCAGACTACTTTTCTGTTCACTCAAGAACAATAGGCGGGGAGTAGTATCTTTCACAAGCTTAGAAGCAAATTCCCATGAAAACATTTTAATTAAAAATTCCAATACCATATTAAAAGAATAGTAGACCCTGACAAAGTAGTGTCTGCCCAAAAATGCGATGTTGCTCAACCCTTAAAAGTCAAATATAATTCAACACAATAATAGATTGTAAAAGAATGAAACGTATCTATCATACGTTAAGTAGATCCAGAGGAAGCTTCTGCAGTATTCAATATTCATTTTCTTAAAAAAAAAAAGAGTAAAACAATCAGAGTAAACTGAGCGGAGGAAGAAACAGACTGAGAGCAAGAAAAGCCTGTACAAAGGCCTGCCGGTAGCAAAGAATATCATGAAGAGAGGTGAGCTCGGAACGTCTTCACCCAGTGCCAGGAAGTAGCTGGAAATGTCCTGGGGTCCTAGTGGCTTGGAGAAGACCAAGAAAATGAACGAAGGGCGACTCATCTCAAAGGGAGAAGCAGAGCTATCTCTGTTCATGGAGCTCAGAGCCCCGCACTACCTAGTCTGACAGGACCCATCGGCAGCTAGCAAAGCATCAAGGAGAGTTATCAGCAAATATGTTCGGTGGTACACAAGTGTATACAAATGGTTTAATGGAAATATGGTAGATTCACGAGATAACTCAAATAGTGCAATTCCTTGGAAGGACACGCCAAAGTTTAGCACAATAAAATACCAGGTAGCTGGTACTTGAAAGGGAGGGGGTGGGGTCAAGGGGAAAGTGGTGGAAAAATGAAGAAGAGCAAAGGAAGGGGTGGGTGGGGAGGGCTGGGGAAAGGTGCTGATCAAGATGTACAGCTTTCATAAAGTGCTTGGATGAATGGCAACTCCTTTGTACACCTTCTTTTTTTTGTTTTCTTCATATAACTTTATTTTTTTAATTTTTTTATTGTAATTAGTAAAAGGGTTATATGATATTTGCCAGATAGAAGGTGCATTAATTCACATACATTGATACCCTTTCACATGTCTTGGTACCCATTTCCCTTCCCCCCCACCCCCCACCCGTCTTGGTTTTCCCCCCTTCCCTATCAAATTTCAAATATCCAAATCTTTGTACACCTTCTTAAAGATAATTTTAAAAAAGAAAAAAATAGGTAAACTTTTACTATTGTAAAAAATAACATGACACTTTATAAGGATGTTTGGATCCCGAGCAATCCAAAATCAGTGTCAAAGCATCTGTTGTGCTTGCTTAGCTATGAATTACAATACAAATCAGAAATTAAAATCAAAGTAGCACCCGGAAGAGCAAAAAATAAAATTGGATCATGGCAGGCAAGTTTGAGTGAGGACAGTTCAATACACTGTAAAACAGAGGTAAAGCGAAGAGGTATACACCCAGAGAAATGATTTCCTTTTGGGGGCAGGCTGATGGCAGGCATGGGGGAAACTGAAGAGCAAATAGCCTCAGTTGCTGCAGGGAGCAAGGGAAATGGAGCAGAGGACTAAACATACCTGAACTGTAGAAATCTGAGACCAGGAGATAATGTCACATGTGATTTACAAATTGCTAAAGAGGGAATGAGTTGGCAGAGCAGCGAGGGTAGAAACAGGGGCCCGTGGGCACCGTGTGGAGAAGCCAGACGCTCTCAGGTCAGACACCAAGAAGGCTCACACTCACAAGCCCTTCTCAGCAGTGAGGAGGATGAGAGAAGTGGGCTTTCCTTGTCGCCATCTCTGTTTATTCCCTGCAGCATCCAAATTTCTATAGCTATTCCCTGTGGCAATACCAAGAGTCACTTATTTTGAATATGTATTTATGGTTGCATTATCGAATATTTAACCATGTGCGGGATAATTTATGATAGCACACAGTGTATTTGTGGAAGACACCGGGGTGAATGCCTATAAGCCAAGCTCTGTGGGAGGCATTAAGTGAGAGAGTCGCTGTCCACGGCTGGCCTTGAGCAGGACCCAGTTACGTACTTTCTAACAAGGAACTTTCTAGTAAACTCCTCACAAGAGGGAATGGAACAATGAGGTTGTTGTGTCGCTTATAGTTCCACAGCCACCACTCTGTCTCTGATTTGGGGTCATCATGCCATAAGCAAGGCCTATAGCAAAGCATGCCTGAGATCTGAGCTCCCTCTGTCACGACCTGCCTTCCAGCCACAGAGGTGCTGTTCTCATTACAGGGAGCCGCTCTGGTGAAGGAACACATTGACAATTGACCAAGTAACCAATGCTCTGTCAGAGACACAACTTGACCCTTGAATACGGAGAGAGAATTTGAACATGATCGTATAATACTTGATTTCAATTAAGTACCCCCAGTACTATGATACTGGCATTCCTTGTAGATTGCCAGCAAGCAGGAGGGGTGGCTGAGCTCAGGGCCTCTTTGCTTTGAGTCCTTCAATGAATCCTGTGGGATGCAGGGTAGCTGGGCAGATAGGTGTTAAGTCATTTGTCTGAGGCGAGAATTCATCCGGCCGAGGCCAGAGGCTCCTTCAGTGACCCAGGGCCTCATTCAAACATTGATCGTAATATCCCTCAACTGCACTTAGGTTTCAGGGGCAGACACGAGTTCAGAGGAATATATCAAGAAAGGCAATGATTTAGCAAATATTGCTAAATATCACCATTCTTTCCAAAGTAGCTCTGCTCGCGTGCCTTCCTTTAGGTGGCCTGACTTCGCTGCAGCCTGTGGTGCTGTTCTCAGCTGGCTGTTCACAGGGCTAATTCACCGACCACATCCTCATCTCCCACGGCTGCCTGTGGTCTGCAATGTCTGACTGCTGTCTGCAGGCCATCAGCCTTGTTTGTCTTTGAGTTATGAAAAACAGAGGATGGGACTTACCTCTGGGTTTGCTCCCTCAGATTTGTGTGGATTTTATTTAGACACACTTTCAACTATTCAAGAATGTACAGCAAAGGAAAAGAGAAAAGCTGGGCAATTGAACACTATAATAAATTTAAGTGTGCTAATTAAAGCAATGGTATGTTTCTTTTATTTGGATTGCTCTTTAACAGAATATTTAGATTAAATTGATGGATTGCTTTCTTTGTTGGTGATTCTAAGAATTAGACTAATTCAGAGAAGAATACAATAAAGACCTGGTCCCTTTACTGCCTGTATTTAAAAGCAAGTGCATGTGTTTGGGGGGGGCTTAAATAGTAAAAGAAAGAAAGATGAGATTACTTTTGTAAGACACCATATACATATATATGACAGCATGTATATATAAAACTGATGGTTAAAATTTAAACTCTGGTCTTTCAATTTGTGTAATAAGAATCTATGTTTTTTGTGAGTTCTGGGGCTTGAACTCAGGGCTCGAGCACTGTCCTTGGGCTTTCTCAAGGCTGGAGCTCTCCAGGGCGCTGTCCTAGCCCGGGCTGGTCGCACACCTCCATCCTCACTCAGGCGCTGCTTTTGGTGGTGATTGTCACAAGAAACGGCAGGTGTGACATTCAATTTCACCACTCGGCTTTACAGCAGCCCACAGATGTGCGGGGTACAGACATCCCTATTTAATGAAGGGAATGCCGTGGTTCAGGGTCTCGGCGTTGTCTTGCAGTGTGCTCGCCACCCTGGGCTGTGCTTGCCCAGGCGCTCAGCTGACCACCCCGCCGAGCCGCTCCGTGCTGACCCTGCCCCGTGGGCCAGTGTCATTTAAACCCTGGCTCACCCCAGGTGGTCCCCAGGTCATCGCGTAGCACTGGGACGCAGCGCCGACTGTAGTGAACCGGCCGACAGCATCCTCCCGGTGTTCGTGGGCTGTTGTGGCAGGGGGACGAGGAGCCATGTGGAGGGAAGCGGCATCCTGCGGCCCGTCGTCAGAGGGGACTGACGGACTCAGCGGGGACCATCCGGATCCATCACTCACCAGCACGGAATGGGTGGAAGCACAGAGAGGCAGCTTCCCTCCCGCATTCTTGTCATCTCACGGTGACATCATCAGAGTACATCTCGCAGGAGCTGTTTTTCAGAGATGACAAATAAAATGGAAAATGACCACGGTCCATGTCCAGGCAGGGCCTCTGGCGTGGGGGACCGTATCTGGCTTTGCTGGCATCCTGTAATACAAAGGTGGCAACTTGTTTTCAGGATTTCTTGTTTGCATTCTTCCTTCTCAGGTGCTCTGAGTCCACACCCCTGTGAGACATCATCTTGGAGTACTTTGAGCAGAGGCTGTGCCTCGTTCCGTAGATGGTAAGCATAGCCATTCACTCAGCTTTTTATCTTCCTCGCAGAGTTCAAAGATAGTGTTGGCTTTGCAAGTTGATGACAAAATCCGAAGTAATTAGAAAAACTCTCCCAGTGGCTCGCACTGTAGTCCCAGCCCCTCAGCAGGCTGTGACGGGAGGACTGAAATGCAAAGTCAATCCATATAGAAAAGTCCACTAGATCTCATGTTTACAGCACCCGCAAAACACAGGGTGGTGTTGGATGCCAGCAGCTCACATCAGTAAGCCTGGCTACCCCAGGGGCTGAGATCTGAAGATCCCGGTTCAAAGTCAGCCTGCCAGAAAAGTTGATGAGGTTATCTTCAACTAACCACCCAAAAGCTGAAAACAGAGCTATGCTGAGGCATTGGGATGCTCAATGGAGCACAAAGGGGCAGAGACGGGGCCTGGGCCCTCATCTCAGGACTGGCACAAACAAAATAACAAAACAGCAACAGCAACAAAAGCCAGGGTAGTAGGTGTGGCTGAGCAAGGGGGAGGCCCGGTGTTTAACCCACAGGACTGCCAAATGGGGAAACAAAGAGAAAAGAACGAGGAATGTAAACAAGGAGAAAAAGAAAACCATCAGGGTGGCCCAGCTGTGAAGTAACATGAAGGTAACTGGGTGCTGGGTTAAACCTAGCAGGGGAGGAGATCAGGAAAGTCTGGTGTGTTATTGAACTGTACACTTGAAATAAAATTACAAAAAATTACATGGAAAATTTTCTCCATAAAGAAATGAGAAATGTTTCAGGAATAGGTACTTTAACTTGGTTTTAGCATTCCACTAGATAGATAGGTAGATAGGTAGATAGATAGATAGGGAGATAGATAGATAGATAGGTAGATAGGTAGATAGGGTAGATAGATAAATAGGGAGATAGATAGATAGATAGATAGATAGATAGTAAGAAACAGTATGTGGCACTCCATCAATTGGTATAATTATATTTTTGCCAGTCCTGGGGCTTGAATTCAGGACTTGGGCTCTGCCCCTGAGCCGGTCCCTGCTCAATGCCTGCGCTCTACCACTTAAGACATCAACGTGTAATAAGCACTCATCGTACCCTGTGAATTGATAGACGACAACTGGTCTTGGATTCTTTCTTTCTTCATTTTGCTATCGGGGAAGGGGTGCGTTGGTTGCTGTACTGTTGCATGCATTGTTCAAATCCTGAAGCGTGAGGGGCAGAATCCATGACCTCCACCCATTTCCAGATTTAAAATCTCTAACAATTTACTCTCTGATCTGGTTTTACCCTAGGGCCAGTTTGGACTATTGCTGTGATCTCTGCCACGTGGAGATGGGGAAGGAATTTGGCTTGAAGATGCATCTCATGGCTACCAGAAGCCCATCATCCAGAGGCCAAGGGACAAGGACAGGGACAAGGACAGGGAGAGGACGTACCAGGAGGAGAGCCACTTGCACAGCCTCTGCTTCTGTCTCTACCACCTAGGATTTCTGAAGCAGAGACAGGAGACCTTGAGTGGCCCATCTGTTAACTCGTGTTCTCCTCTCCTGACACACTCCCTCCTCTCTGACACACTCCCTCCTGTCCTGACACACTCCCTCCTGTCCTGACACACTCACTTCTCTCCTGACACACGCCCTCCTCTTCTGAGATGGAACTGCATCTCTGGGTCCTCAATGGCTCCTCATGGTTCTTCCTGTGAAAGAAACAAGGCCCAAATTCAGACTTCACTTCACTAACTCCGGGAGTGAGGGGCCCATGGTGGAGACACTGTCACCGCCTTGGCCTGTCACAGGTCCTCCCTGCTCTACCTCAGCAGAGAGAGCACTGGCCCTCACAGCCAGGGCGGGGCCCCATCCTGTGCCAGGCCAGTGGCCTGGGCTGCAGAAGCCTGGGGACTGCGCAGATCTGCTCTCCACAGGGGCTGGAACTCGATCCTTGGCAAATTCGTGGTGACATTCTTGGCACATGTCTCCTTACTTACTGTTTGCACCGTAAACAATTCTCACTGGCTGTGCTAAGAAGGCCAAATTCCCCCTCTCATCCAGGCCTTATTTCTGAAGGGTCTGTAGGCATTGCCTTTGTCTCGGGCTCACATTCAATGACCCCTCCTGCGGCAGTGTCTCTGCAGGGCCAGGCCCCTGCTGAAAGGAACAAAATGCTCAGCTGCCAGCCCTGGAGCCTAGAGCTCTTGAACTCGTCCCCCAAGTGAAGTAGTTAAAGTGGGTGGGGCCTCCCTCTCCTCCTCCCTCCTCCCCACACCTTCATTGTCTGCCCGTGCACTCTGAGAATAAACACACTCAGGGATGCCAACATTTCATTAGAATCCTGCTCAGTTTAGTCTTTGGTCTGTTTATTAAGTTTCAAAGTTAAATCCCTTGTCCTAGATGAAGATGTAAAATGACATTTGCGAAATGTTTTAGGGTTAACACTAAGGAATATGTATGTTAGTTTTTAATAATATGTACTTAAATCTCATAATATAAACTCTTTGCATCTTTAGTTCTCCAATTTAATCCAATAGACTAATTGCCAAGATGACAGTGAATTAGAAAGTGAAAATATTTGTCAAGTGTATCTTAGTGTACACCAAGCCCCTTTATCTTCTCTCCCTTGCTACTAAACTTCAAAAGGTCGATCCTACGTCATGTCCATTTTGCCATTCCCACAGAATGCACACAGGAAGTAAAAAGTAAATGTAGGCAGCGTTTGATGGAACAAAGAAGCAGTTTTCTCCTGTGTGGAATAAATAAAGACAATAAAATCCAGCGGCAACTCAGGATATTTCTTTTCTTCCAAAGAGAACTATTATCCCGTTTCCTGAGGTACTAAGGAAGTCACTACTGTATGCATGTCATTGTGATTGGATTCCTGGGAACAAGAATGCAGGTACTGAGCTCTAGAACTGGGGTAGAGTGTGCAGAAATGCTCCTACAAAAGCCCCGAAGGTTCAGAAAACGCCTTCCAGCAGGAAATCTGACTTTCTTCACCTGCAAGGACAGTGGTAACACAGGGTAAAACTGTACTGGCTAACGTATAGGGGCTGTAAGGGGAGAATCCTCAACCTCATGTGGGTTACAGAAAGTAAGCTGATGGTTGACCTGAAGCAAGAATGATGAAGCTGTACTTGCTGCACCTGCAGCTATCTACTTCGAGGTTTCAGAATAATCTCTCTTCAGTTCTCTTCTCCTTCACTGGATCTTTCTCCAAGAGGCTGTAGCCATCACCTTTTTTTCAGGTGAGCTAATGTTCAAGCCAAGGAGATGGGGAGGAAAAGGAGACTTAGGAATTAGTGTATACATTCTGTTTAGTCAATAAGCTATGGCTTCTGTGACCTTCAGCATCCCCATTAAATATTCCTCAGAGTGGCTCTGGGCTCGTACAGGAATCAACTGTCAGACAAAAGGAAGGTGTTATTCAATGAGCTTATTCTAAGTTTTGTGAATTTTTACTTAATTGTGTTTGTACCTGGTCAGACTTCCAACTAAATCCAAGAATTCAACTTGACTTTTCTTACAGTCCACTGGTGTGTTTCCTCATGAGTTTCCAGGAACGCCTTGACTCATCTTTTCTATCAATTATTCTTTGAAGAACATTATGTTGTAATATAATTATATTTGGTTTTATAATGGAAGACGTAGCATCTACTGAATTTATGGTTACCTGAGGAGACTGGAGCCTCAAATCTTCAGAGCCTGGTAAATTCCCTGTGCACAGAGGTCTCTGTCATGACTTGAACCAGTGAAAGAATGAACGGGTTTAGAATGAATGAGTGAATTAAACCCATGGTCATTGAAACCTGCTGTAGCACGTGTGAGATGAAGTCTTCGGATATGATTTCTGCTCGTGTTGTCTCGGCCCTTTCTCTCCATCTCCCTTCACTTCAGTACAGTCACTTGGGCTGAGCACAGGGTGAGCTTTAATCTTATAGTCTAAGACAAGAACTCTTCTTTAGGAAAGTAATTATGTTGATGCTGGCATTATTTATACTCATCCTTTGTCTCACCATACTCCACATGATGGAAGCAAAGAAATATGGAGACAGAAAATCTATTCCAAAAGTCAGCTCTGGGAGCATTTCTGCAAACATCCTTGTCAGGTTCTTGTCATGTGTGGACGTAGTCTAGTGATGGATAACTCCCATTGCTTCATGATTGCCGTCCATGTCATCGAATTTTTCACTCGCCATGTGTGTGTGTCACTTATGTGGATAAAGCACAGTGCGTGGTGGTCAAGGATGGTGCTATTGTAAGTGTTTGCAATTGAATCATGACTTTGGCTAACAGTCACTGGATCAAATTTAAATCCTTGGTAATTGTTATCAAATAAGGTGCAGAGAGAGAAAGTGATTCAGTAATATATCCCTCATTGTGATGGATCTAGTCCAAGCATTCCCACCTGATATCTGAATTGTCTTCCCTTAATAAAAATTAATTAAACCAGGGGCCCCAGAAGGCTGAGATTTGAAGGACTGAGGTTCAAATCTAGCCTAGACAGAACAATCTGCAAGAGTCCAAGACTTATTAATCAGAAGAAGCTAGGCTGAAAGTGCTGTTCAAGGGATAAAGTGCTAGCTGAGAAAACAAGGCAAATGAGAGGAGGGCTGTGAGTTCAAACTGGCAGGGAAAGAAGCTTTAAAAGCCCAGGATTTTGGCCTAGTGGCAGGTAGAGTGCTTGCCTAGCATGCACAAAGACCAGGATTCAATTCCTTGGTACCACATACATAGAAAAATCTGGAAGTGAAGCTGTGGCTCAAGTGGTAGAGCTCTAGACTTGTGAAAGCCCAAGACCAGTCCTCGGGCCTTGACTGGCAAAAAAAAATCTGAACTATGTCAGCAAACCCTTGGTTTTTTGTCAAATAGTTCTGAAGTGTTCATTGACATTGGTAGATTTCATGTTTGTTATCAACATTATTAACTCACTGATTAGCCAGCTACTTGAACAATTTGCTGTTGTATAGTGCTTTTATTTTCTCATATTCACATGATTGAACACTACGATCTTCTAATTGTTCACAAGACAATATATTGTAAACAGACTTTACACCTTGGGAGGGAAAGTGGGAGAAAAGCATGAGAAAGGGGAATGATGTTGGAGAAGCAATGTACTCACTACCTTACAAAAGTAACTGTGACCCCTCTGTACAGCACAAAGTAAAGTTTAAAATTTTACAATTGTTATCTATTTATTAATTTCATGTACATGGTTGCATCAATGTGTCTGGCTACCAAGGTGACATTTGCACATGGTGTTGGTATAATCTGGAACACGAGCTTGTACCAAGTTTAGGAAGTTTTTATACTCACACGAATTGTAAATAGAGTAATGAAATTATCATTCACCATGCGCACGTGTACACACATACAGACACACACACACACACACACACACACACACACACACACAAAGTGTACACGTTTGACAGAGACAGAGTTTGAATTCAGGACCTTGATCTTGCTAGGGAAGCACTCCAGCACTCAGGCAGGTTCCCGGGTGTTTAGTTAACTTTCAGACAGGATGCACTGTTCTGCCTGGATTTGCTTAGGGCTTCAATTCTCCTACCTACTTCCCATGTGGCTGGGGTCACAGATGTGAGCCACAGCACTCAGCTGGTTTTTTTTTAAATGTAAAGGATGTGTCTCTTGTATTTTTGTCTAGGCTGACCTCAGAACTCTGAGTTCCCAATCCCTAACTCCCAAGTGTCTGGGATTACAGTCTGAAGCCTCTGTTCCAAACAAAACACATATTTTAATAGCACACTACTAAAAGCAAGCAGTCCCCTGTGTTCTGTCTAGCCCGAGTAACAGGACAGCATTGTACAGACCTGTCCCCATCCGCTATGTGGTCCCAGGAGGAATCATTGTGATTGATTTTCTGCACGAGACTATCTTAATATTCTGTTTGGTTTCAAAATATATGTGCAGTTTTCTATCAGCCTATTGCCTCATTTTCTGGCTTCTGACATTTATATATATAGCGTGCCTTCACATTCTTTCTTGCTTTCATTTTTCAACCAATCTGATGCTTTGTAATTCCACCGAGTGTGTTTCTGTGTCTTAACTTTTCACTCCTATGTATCTTGCTCTATGTACACAGATAAGACAATTTAAATATATTACCTTTTGGTGTTGTTGAGTGTTTGATTTCTCCCCAATATGTTCTTACTGCAGAATATGTTACTATAAACATTGTGTCAACTAAGATCCATTTAAGATAGAAGTATTGCCAAGTACTGCAGAAATTGAATTAAAAACAGCAAACTGATGGGATATCCCATCTAGGCCATGGAGAGGAGTAGAAGGGGCTGATGACAAGCCCGGGACTGGGGGGTTCAGAAGGAGCTGGAGGGTCTGAAGGATCCCCTGGGGAACAGGCTGAGACCCTGACCTCTGCACGGGGTAGAGATCCCGGTGCTACACACAAACACTTCGACTGGTAGGAGGAACAGTCGAAGAAGGCACGGGCAGAGCTGGTTCATTGGCACAGCCCACCGAGCAGCCAAGACAGTGGCTTGGTCAGCAGATGGCCATGAGAGCCACGCTGTAGAGGCTCTGTAGGTGTTCACTTGCAGGCTGCCACGCTCAAAGCAGCACACAACAATTGGACACAGAAGCACCTCCCCTGCTAAGGTTTCTAGTGAGTTTCTGATTTCTCTTTCGAGCAGAGTCAGCCGGTGGAGGAGAGCTGTTGGCAGCGTGCATCTCTGCAATATCAAGACAGTGGATTTGGAGCAGGTTTTTCATAACCTAGAATTTTCAAAAAGGGAATGGAATCTCTCAGTGCTGACAAGCAAGGCTTGTCCTGGACCCAGGCCCGAGAGGAAACACGCCTCTGAACTGTCAAAACCCACAACTCCTCCCCCGAAGTGACCCCACCATTGTGCCTTCCTGGAGGTGAAGTGCTGTGTCACTGCACGCTGGATTCTTATATCAGATGGTGGAGCTGATTTTCATGTTCTTGTGGATACTCGTCAATTTCCCTTCTGCCCAATAATTCCTTATATCTTTTGCTTATTTTCCAGTGTGTGTGCCTATGTGCCCTTCCTTTACTGTACTTCTCAGTTTAGTAAAATATATTATAGAAAGAAAATCTTTCTAGTTAGATGTTTTGTAAATATCTTCCTCAAGTATTCTTTTTATGAGAACCTACAAAATATATAAAGATTTTAGATTTTTTTTTGCATTCTACAATCCCAAGAGTATTGTTATTTGTTTACTGAGGCAAATGTCCAGTCTTCAGTAGATGAAAACAAAGTAAAACATTCTCCTTATGTTACTTTTCTCATTGCTACAACAGCACAAGGATTTCAGATTTATCCATGACTTTTATTAAACCATGGCTTTTCTTTAACATTTTAGTGTTTGAATAGATTCAGATTTGAATACTTTTCCTAAATGAATCAAAACGTTCCTTATTTCTTATAACTTGAAAAAGTTTCTGCCACATTGGGTTAGTTTGTGTCTTCTTTAGTTTTAATCAAAGTTTTGTCTCAGTGGGTGACTAGTGTTTGGTTTGGTTTGGGGATTGTACGGGCCTTGTACTTGCCAGGCTGGGCTCACCCTTTAATCATGCCTCGGGCTCCTTTTCTAGTTAGGGTCCTGCTCTGACTGTCTGAGCCCACCTGGCCTCTGCTCCTCCCACTGGTGTTTCTTTAGGCCACGGAACCCAGCCATCGGTGAAAGTGGAGACGGCAATCAGTCTCCATCTTCTAAGTCAATGGAAACACAGACACTCTTCGTGAGCCTTTTCATGGTGAAAGAGAAGGAAAAACAAGAATGGAGGTATGGATTCCACGTCTAGGATTGTCCTAGCAGAGGATCACAATAGCTCTATAGCTATGCACACACTTGGGTTTCTTGAGTGCAGATCTGTGATCCAAACACTTTGGACTGGAGCAAATTTCCTGGGCCCTTATAGTGGCCTCCTGGATCCTTGACAGGTAGAAGGTAGGCAGACACAGACAACCTCCTTTCAAGTGCTAGTCCCTCTTTGGATCATTGACTGCTGATGGCTCAGTCTGCCTCAGCTGTCTTCTGCTCTGTGTTCCTGGCCGGTGGCAGAGAGATCCTGGTACTCAATGGCAAGGTGGAATCTGCCACTCCTGGAGGGGCACGTCCGCAGCCCTCAGGCCAATGTGAGTACACACATCTAGGACCTCCACTGGTGCCTACCACAAGCCACTTTTGGATATATTTGGGAGACTTGTACGTTGTCTGTTCCTTCACACCTTCGTGAGGACTGTGGTGCCATTGGTGAATGGAAGTTTGGAAACAGACTCGTTTTCTTCTCCCTTTAGCGTGGCAGTCACAGAATGGATCCACCAAGTCGTATTATGAGTGTCTGTGTCAGTTTTAAGAAATTGCATAACTGCATCTCAACATGGCAGTGTCAAGTACATCCGTACGGTGTGGCCACAGACTTGTCAAGCCTGTCACCGTCCCTCCTTTCTGGCATATCTGCTCTCGAGTGAGAAGAATGACATTGTAGAGTGGATTCATGTGCTGGCAGTGACGCTCGGCTCTATGCGTTACTCGTGTGTGCCACTTTGGTAAAGATGATTGGTTTTTGCCTGTTTTAGAAATGGCACTCTTGGGCTGGGGGTTTGGCCTGGTGGTAGAGTGTTTGTCGAGCATGCACGAAGACCCAGGTTTGATTCCTCGGTACCAAATATGTAGCAAAAAGCCAAAGGTAGTGCTGTGGCTCAAGTGGTAGAGCTCTAGCCTAGAGAAAATCCAGGGACAGTGCTCGGGCCCTGAGCCCAAGCCCAGGACTGGCAAAAAAAAAAGAAGAAAGAAAGAAAAAAAAGAAATGGCACTCTTTCTCTCCTGGAAGTTATTTTGGCTTTTTGGATATACATCCTTTATCAGACACATGAATTTCAGACATTTACCCTCAGCCTTCAGCTTCACATGTCACTGAAAGAGCTGCCTTTTGAAGGTTTTATGGACTTGCAGGTCATGTCAAGAAGTGCAGACTTTGTGTGAAGGCAGTTAAGTTTCCTCGGGTCTTAAACAGAGGCAGGGGAAAAGATCAGCTTTGCATTCTAAGCAATCATTTTATGAGCTGAATCATGCATGTCATGCATGAATTAGAAGAATCTGAGGTGGGAAAGGAGAGGACTAACTACCACAGCTGTCACTTAACTCAGACTTGACCATTAGTTTAATAAAATGATAGGGAAAAATCCTTGTAATGAGAAGCAGATCACTGCTGCTGCTCTCAAATGTATTGCATGGTATGTAATATATGCATCGAATCAATATATTGATTTTATTACATATACATGGGTAGTATTACATATCATGTCATGTCACACAAATTGCATTCTTTAGGTTCACGACTCATACGTGCCTTGTTAAATACCATACTCATAACGGCTTTGTCATCACTTGCCTTCACGTTGGATGGAGAAAGCAGATTTGGCGAGGTGGAAAAAGTAGCCTGGGTACTAACGAAAGTGTCATCAGGCAGCAGGGCCAGAGAACAATTTTTAAAAACAGTCTGCTTAAACCAGTTTGCTTGGCAGATCAAAAATACAAACTAAGAGTCATTCTGGATTGAGTGCAGCAGGGTGAAATCAAATCCCATGTTTATGACCCTGCCATTACATTTCAACCCTGCTATTTTCCTCCACAGTCATTACGCCTGTAGTAGTTGGTATAGTCTTTAAAAAGTGGCGTTAATTCTTGTTATTTACAAACCATGGGCCACAGAATATTGGTTTTCCATGGAAGACCCCATTCTGAGTTCTCAGTACAAGGCAAACCCTGGCCCCCCTGAGATGATGTGGAACAAGAGGCTGCTGTGTGCTGACAGCACTGAGGTCCACGAGGGGTCTGGAGGACATGAGCTCCCACGGGGGGGGGACAGGACTCCTCAGAGCTGAGCTCCCATGGAGGACAGAACACGTCAGGCTGAGCTCCTGCTTTGCCTCTCCCTCATTGGCTTTCCCATCCTCTTGGTGTCTAAGCACATGGCTGGAGAAGGCTGCAGCAGTGTATGCCAACTCCAAAATGTAAAATTCTGATCATTAAAATCAGACTAAATCTTCCAGGATCCCTGGGGAGTTAAGGGGCTTCATGTCCTTCTTTTGTCTCTTTGTTATTTTATGCTGTTTTATTTGATCCCATTCCTCACTTGATTGGCTTTTGGTGGGAGGGGAAATGAAGGAAGCTAGAACTTCAACACAGAAAGGATAGGACAGGGCAATATTTCTATGGACTCATCTTGAGAGTTTTGTTATCTGTTACTTTTGAGATCTAAAATCATTCTTAAATTGTAATATAGTCATGTGTAGATTACTGTAATGCTAGAATAGTAAGATATGTTGAGAAATTACAATTCATAACTTTTACAGACTTGCAGTTTTAGTGTTAGGGAGCAATGGAATTTTCGCACAAAAAGTACTGTGGACCCAGAGTTGCTATATGTGGCAGTTCCGAGCAGCCTGAGTGCATTTCCAGTTTTCTTGAGTTTATCAGGATTATACAGCTGTTGCTTCCCTGAAAGAAAGTGCCAAGAGGAAGTCGTGGGATCATACAGCAATGCAAGAAGTGAAAACTTTCATGGCAAAATCACAGAGCTAGAAAAATTATGAAAGAGATGAACAGACCAAGCTCCAGAGAATCTTTCTTGCTGATTTACATAACATTACCCTGAACACTTTCCATTATCATTTTTCTTTGAACAATTGGCCTCTCTCAATATGCTAAAAACCAAGTTAGCTTCTTTCAGGAGCTGGCACTTGACTGATAATTTCTAAGCAAAAAGTACACAATTCCTATTTCCTCCTAAACTTGAACTTCAGAAACTGTTCATTCGCAAGAATGCCAGGCCAAGAAGGACCCCTCACTCGCTCAGAGAGGAAGAAACAAGGACACATCTCTGGTTTTGAATAAGCAAACCATTTGATTCATACCAGTTAATTTCACGAGGGTTCACTTCTGTTTCTTGGAGATAAGAAAATGTAAAGGATTTAGTCAAATTCAGAATATTGATAACACTGCAGACACAGCAACTCTGGCTGTGCATGTATTACACATAACGTACTCACACAAAGTGTTCTGGGTAATTTGCAAAGCATGTCTGAGCAAGTGCAACTTTACTCTTACCATTTAGCATTGGCTGAATCCATGTTCTGCCTAAAAAAAAAGTCTGCTGTAAGATAAGGTAAAATCTTGTGAAGCTACTTTGGGACTCTCAATAATGAGAAATTCTGAAAATAATATGTTTCACACTTCATACTAATTTCATATTAGAATATAAACTAATAATTCCAAGTATGACAAGCGTTTACTTAGTGAAACACTGTAAGTCTGACTAGGCAATCTTTTCAAAAACCTCTTATGGATCTCTACACATGAGGTAACTGCGTAAAGCGTTTACTGTGGTTAGTGTACTGGCCTAGGTCAATATATGGACATTTTTGGTTTTATTATATTTGAATTAACTTATATAACTTATAGTGAGAAAATTTTAAAAAGAACTTCGTATCTAAGACACTAAGTAAATAGCGTGTTGAGCACCAAGTTTAACTCCCAGGACCCCTGGTCTCCATCTCCGGGAACCACTGCCCTGAGGGATAGATTTCATTGTATTCAGTTCTTACCCTCTGGTTTGATCTCTTACTTCCTATTCTCCTTCCTGTTGTTAATAATAACATATTATTACTAAATTTCATCAAGAGGGATTCTGGAGTATCTGGAGTTGTGTATAGACTATCTGTTTAATAGTGGGGAGATTCACTACCATAGCTTGACACTGTAAAATCCATCCATCCCTTGCTATGGCTCCTGTGTTTATCTCCTGATGGGATGGATTTGTTTACAAATAATGGTTTCTCTCTACTAAAGGCTCTCATAGAAGGGACATCTTCAAATTCCTTCCAGTTTGGAATGGTTTTCTACTTCCTGCACATTAGAAGGCAACCTAGCTGGATTTATTCTTGAGAGGATGTTTTCTTCCTTTGTAATGTTTGTCTTCTTGTCTAGGATGTCAAAGATGAGGTGAGATTCTTCCTCACTCACTCTGACTGTTTGGAGCCTGAGTCCTTTAATAATGCTTCCTTTATCATGGAGATTCAAAAGTTTCTCATGATATGAGACAGGGTTAATAGTACTGTATCAATGCTTTTCTCTGGGTAGATTTTTGTGCTTTATTTTATAAGTACAGAAAAATAAAGTCTGATATAAGCTATAAATTTTTATCTTTCACTTTTTGGTCCCCATCTAATCCTTAGATTAGTGGAAATTCTCCTCATTTTTTATCACCATTAAGTTTACTTTAACTGCTCTCAGTCTGAATTCTTTTCTCACATTTGATAATTTTTAGTTTAATAGATATGTCAGTAATTCAAGAGCCAGACATGGTTTTAGTCCAAATGTTCAGTTCCATTGTGCCTTGGTGCTCAGTTACTGTATTTGCTCATTAACTGTCATTCTTGTTGGTTTGCTTTTCTAATTGTATTTTTCCCAACAACATATCTTAACTAAACTCATTCTTTACATTGATTGTCTTATTAGGTTTTCTAACGGGGACGATGTTAAAGGTATTTTTAAAAACTTTTTCCTCTATTCCATTCTGACCTCAGTCTGAGGGAGTTTTGCTCTGAACAGTGCAATCTCTCACGTTTTTTTTTATCCCTTCGATCTCCACCTTGGCTAATGTTCAGCACGTGGGACATCAGACATCTCATGTCATCCTGATGTAGTGTTTGTCCATGCCTTCTCTGTCACTGTTCTCTTTCAATGACAACTGAGACCCAGGAACTGGAGGTGGAGCTCTGAGCAGCATCTTTTACACATGTAGCTTTTCTCTCTACCCCTACACTGTTGGAATACATTTTAGCAAAATTCACTTTCAGAAACTTTGTGAAAAGAGTTCCAGGGCCACAGCAGATAGGAGAGAGACTTGAGAAATGGGATTCTATCAAAATAAAACATTTCTGAACACCAAAGGACATAGTTACTAAACAAGAAAGACAGCCAACAGACTGGGAGATCTTTATCAGCAATATATCTAACAAAGGCCTATGATCCAAAACATATAATGAGCTTAAGAAATTAACCGCTTCCAAAGCTAATAAATCAGTCATTAAAAAGACAGAGTTCTCCGAAGAAGGGGAAAGAATGGGGAAAACACATAAGGAAACGCTCATCATCCCTGTTCATAAAGGAAATATAAATCAAAACAAGCCAGAGATTCCCTCTCACCCCACTTGGATTAGCCAACGTTGTGAGTTCTGAAAAGCCACAAATGCTGGTGACAATGAGGGGGAGAAGGAAACCTCGTGAAGTGCTGGTGGGAACATAAACCAGGACAACTGCTCTGGATAACAGAAAAACAAAACCCACACTTAGATATTTCTTAGACATACCTCTCATAGGCATCCACCCAGAGCATCACAAGCCAAGACACCATGAGGACACTGGCGTGGCCATGTTGATTGCTGCATCCACCCAGAGCATCACAAGTCAAGACACCATGAAGACACTGGCGGGCCATGTCGATTGCTGCACTACCCACAATAGCCAAGCCATGAAACATTCCAGATGTCCTCTAAGAGACGAGTGGATTCCTTTATACAATGGAATGCTACACCGCCAATAGAGAAAACGAGATTATGTCATTTGCCGGGAAATGGATAGACATAGAACAAATAATCGTAGGTGAGGTAAGCCAAGCTCAGAGAGATAAATACTGAATGTTTCCTCCCATGTTCGAAGACATGAAGACATGGTAAAGTATACAGACTCCAGACAATCACACAGAGTGACACTAAAGGTGGATATCCTTTTTGTTGTTGGTTCGGGTCACTGGGCTTTAACTCTGGGCCTGGGTGCTACCCCTGAGCTCTTCAGCTCAAGGCTGCTGCCCTACCCCTTGACCTGCAGCATTGCTTCCAAAAAGTGGATAGTCGTAGAGGAGCAACCCAAAGGCGCAATGTCCGGGTGCCTCTGGTCATGTAAAATAATACTTGTCAGAATGACAAATGCATTGCATTGTTTGTTCATCTACCTGTCTTTGGAGGGCCAAGGGGGATCCAGACATAGAAGGACAGAAGGTGAACAAATGCAGCAGTAAGAATCACTAGACTCTGTGCTGACAATGAACTGTTCAACTTGTGGATAGGGACGGAAGGGAAAGACTGGGAGAGAGCAAGGGAAGGGACATTGTGCCAAAAGATACATACTTTTTTACCTTTCTCCATATCACTTTCATAAATAATGGTACAAGTATTTAATTATGAAAAAACAAAAAAAAATCATTTTCAGTACTCCAGTAAAACAAATCTCATGGTTGAAAACCTTCAGAACCTGAACTGAAAAGCTAGACACCCGGGCAAAACATGAAACTAGTAGGCCCTGTTTGTACATAGGCAAAGATGATTTTCCTGCTGCCTCTCTTCTTACCCTTTCCCCTCTTCTTTTTTGTGTGCTCCAGCCTACCTGCTCCTCCACCTTCATCCTCACACAGGGATAACTACAAAGGCTGTCACGATTTTCCTTCTCTAAGAATGGGAAAGGCAAGCACAGAAGTCAGGCAGAGCCACCTCCAAGTATTTCTTTTGTTTGTCACAGTTTTCCAAAACTTTCTGCTTCTTCTCATATGCTACAGCATGTCACTGGGGCTGGCATCTTGGTGGTGGTTGTGGGGCATCTCATTACTCATCAGGACGGGCGAGTTCATGACTTAGGCTTACCGTACCCAAATCCTCTGAGATGAGAACTGGATTACGTTAACCCAGATATTGCCCTTGACTGGTACTTATCTATGAAGATTGGTATTTAGCAATGAAACCCAGGCTAAATAAGGAAGCTATGAAGACATTTGTAGAGGATTGTATAGCCTTAGATCCACACTTACTCTAGCTTTCTGCTTCTTCATTTACAAGGAGAGGAGGTGTAGTTATAAAATCCCTAAGGTCTGTTCCAATGCCAACACTCAATAATTCTGTGCTTCGGTGACTCTATATTTATGTAGCTATATTTCTCTTTTGCTGGGTATGTAAGAATGAGTCTCTAAAAATAGCTTTAGTCAGACACTCCAAAAATGTCCAGGAGATTTGAACTATTTAGAAAAATCAGTTTTGGCCTCCTGAATTAAATGAAGCATTCCTGTTTAACACACTTAAAATAACTATCAAGTTATTTCATTATTATCTTCTTTCTTTTTTCCCCATGCACAAATCTGAGATCTCATTATTGATGAGCATTTTGTTTCTGGAAAGGTCCAATCATCTAAGAGCCTTTATACTTCCTTCCTCTCTTTTTTTGCTCTCCTGGAAGGAGGTGGGTTTTATTTTTCTTGGAAAAGTAGTATGCTTTTATTTTCAATAAATTTTTGAAACATTAATCCCACAGAGTTCATTGTAAAAATTACACTTGGTTTTAGTATGTGTGATGATGGATACATTTTGTGTCTCGATGTGACCTAGCCACAGTGCCCAGCTGTTTGTTCTAGTATTAATTGATATGTTGAGATGGCGAGGAGGTTGGCATTTAGATCCATGATCTCCAAGTAAAACTCAGTTGCCATCTCTAGTGTGGGTGAGTCTCATGCAATTAGTGAATGACTAAATAGAAGAATGCATCTATCTCCAGACTGAATAGAGGCTTCACTCTGCATATCAGCGTAGTGGCCAGCAGATAGATGCTGGACTTGAATGCTTCATAATCTTGGCAGTTGATTTCCCTCTTCTCCCCATCCCTTCACCCCCCCCCCGCCCACCCCCACTTTTTATGAAAAGCATTGTTGGAACTCAGCTGTGCCCTTGCTGGGATTTCTTGCTCAGCGGGCATTTTACTACTTGAGCTGTGTCTCAGACTTTTCTGGTTGTGATACTTCTTATTTCAGATTCTTGAGTAGCTAAGATTAAGGAAGTGCACCGCTAAATCCCTGCCAGAGTTTATTCACCTTTCTCTCCTTCTCTCTCCTTTCTCTCTCTATTCCTCTATCTTCCTTGCTCTTCACATCCAACACAACCAATTCTATTGGCTGTTTCTCTAGAGAATCCTGGCTAGCAGAGACAGCTAGTATTTTAAGAAAAATCTGCCATCCACAAGACATAGGCCTAGACAAACAAGGTATTGTGGGCCATGGCTGGACCCGGAAGGAACAGGAGGACAGGAAGTGAAAGAAAAAGACGCTTTATCTGTGTTAAAGGAAACGTGGTTGAAATGAAGGCTCAGACCTGCTCCCCATCGTGGGTTCCCAGGGACCCCGCATCCAGTTGCAGGTTTTGACAATCCGCTTTCAGCAACATCCAGCCACCTTCATAATTAGACCTCCTGATTTAACAGTTAAGCTAGTTACCATGAAACAGACTGTCAGTTGTGTTAATGGCCCTGCTCTATAATGAATTTTTTTGAAAAGAAAGAGAGAGGCTTCCTCTGCAAAGAGCTAGTTGGCAGCTTGCCTGAAAAAGGCAGACTTAATATCATCTTTGCTGGATCCTTGTGCTGCTGCCAACCTGGATCATACACTCTGTGGGTCTTTAGCCTTTGCTTCTTCACAAAAATCCTGTCTTGTCACCATGTCCTGTTCAGGAGTCCTATCCTTCTAGATAAAATCCCGAGTTGGTTGTCAAAGCTAGTTTCTGGCATATGGCTCAGTTGTCTGCAGTGGCTCTTAGGCCAAAGGACCTACGCCATTCCACACCTTTGGAGCCCAGAATCCTGCGGTGAGAGCCCCAGGGAGTCGGTTCTGCTACCTTTTTGCCTCAAGTCTACTTATGGTGTCTGCTGGTCCCTCTCCAAGTCGGCCTTGAGCTCCTCCACTTTCCACCCTCTTTGCTATGGGAGACATCATGGAAATAACACTGGTCTACGAGGATAAAAAAAAATCATGCATGACCAGAAACCCTCTTACCTACCATCAAATCTGAGAATGAGTACCCAGACAAAGGCCATCATTTAAACTTGGCTCTCAGTTTATGAAGACAGGAAAGTAGAAAAATACGAATGATAGTGCGTGAATTTGTGTCCAAATTTGGATGAAACAAATCATTTGTCTGCCATGTAAGCAGGCCTGTGAGGGAGGAGGCGTGGAGATAGAATCCAGGGCAGATCAGCGAGCACGCATGCTCAGATGGACACCCTGGGGCCTTCTGGCCTGTGAGGAGGAGGAAGACATGGAGTATGGTTTAAAAGAAATGGTCCAAGGAGTTCATTAAGAAGCTAGCGGTCTCATAAAGAATTCAGGAAAAGAAAAAATAATAATAACATTGCTATTACGCTAAAGTCACAGCTAACTTTTCAGAAGAGATTAAGGATAGATTCTCTAAATTTTATGGCAGCTATTTAATTATATTGCTCACAAATGCCATTACAAGAGGAAAACCACTTTGTAAATTAGATTATTATAAAATTCCAATCAGACATTTTTTTTTTCTGTTGCCTCCTAGGAAACAAACAGAGAGGGTTGGCTAAGATTCTGTATAACCTAACCTAAAACACACGCCCTGGGGAAGGCCATCCATGGCTGAGGCTGTTTTCAAAGAGGAAAGCAGATTTTTGCCCAGCCTGACACTCCAGAATGTACGAGTTAGGGAAAAACATCATGCTCTCAGGTTGCTGTTGTTAAAACTATTTTCCGTAGAGCGACATTCACCCAACATAACACATTTGTGGCTTGCTTTCCCTTCTGCCTTAATTCTTGGTTAAATTTTATTCCTTAAAGACTTAAGAACAGTATCTGTCATTCACAATGGGAAGTTCTTGTCCCTTTCAGCACAAATGTCTTTCTGTAATAATCCACACCCCGCGCAGTGAACATGTGACTTTTCTTCCTTGTCCCACAGGTGCCCGGGGGATTTTCAGCAGCGCTAGTGGTATCTGCGGACACCTGTGTCCCTTCCAGTCTCTAGTTCCCCTGGGGAGCTGGGTAAGTCCACCACCATATCCCAGTACTCGTCCCTGGACACCAAGCCATGCTTCATTTCAATAAAGCAGGAAACATTCTGTTGTTGGGTTTCTATGAAGTTCTTAGAATTGAACCATATGCCCCATGTAGCTGCCGGGTGAGCGCTTGCTAAGCCCGTGGTTTAAATCTCCAGTCTCTGCTCAGCCTTAGTATGATTTTTTTTAACCATTTTAAGTTGTTTGAAATCTGTTGAGTCTCCTTTCAAAAGACAAGCAAATTGTCTTTCTCCTAAATATTGATCAGTGTGGCTGGCCATTTCCTTTCCAGAAATTTCTCATGGAGTCATTTATGTCTCCGCTCTTGGAGAAGTGAGCCACTTTGCCGCTAGAGATTCCTGTGGTCTCACAGCCAGTGAGAATGGGGAGTGGTGGGGGGAGTGTTCTATCTCTCTGTCTGTTTATCTGTGCCTTCTTTCCTGAATCTAAAGTTCCTTTCATTGCCAGTCTTTGGGGGCTCTGGATCCAGGACAGAGAGCCCGAGGGTGGTTCAGAGGAGCCCTGGGGAGACGGGTGACTGCCCACCCTGGGGGAGCCTGGGAGCCTCTGTCACCAGCAGCAGCATTTACCACTTTGCTCAAGTAGCGTGGGTGCTGGTGGATGAGCAGTTCCAGCTGTTTAGGAAACACCTCCATGATTTTTTGTGTTGGCCCATTCCTCTGATACACAGATACTCTGGGGAAAATTTCTATCGACATGGGGAATTCATGGCTCAGAGCTAGGAGCTGTGCCCAGAAGGCTTGACCCAGCCGAAGGCTGCTGTGACACCAGGTCACAGCCACCCCAGCTTTCAGTGGAGAGGGGTGTTCCTGATCTGCCTGTCAAAGCCCAGGATCACCTCCAGCTGCAGTGCTGGGAGGGAGAGATGGCATGCCTGGAAACACAGCGTCAAGTGACTTTCATTGCTCAGATGGGGAGGCAGGACCAATCACTTATGTGTAAATTTGTCAACAGACTATTACTAAGAAATTCTGAAAAAGATGGATTAAGCAAACATGTTATTTTATTTCCTTAAAGGTTGTTGTAGTATTTTCTCTTCCTTTTCCTCTCTTGGTTTTTGCTTTCTTTTTTCTTTTCTTTATACTTTCCCCTTCATCTCCCTCCCTCCTGCCCTCCCTCCCTCCTTCCCTTCCTTCTTTCCTTCTTGCATTTTTTGCCTTCCTGTACTGCTGCAGGGACTTGTACTCAGGGCCGGGACACTGTCCCTTGGCCTTTCACTCAAAGACTAAAAGGCTAGCACTCTACCATTTGAGTTTCAGCTCCACTTTCAGTTTTTTGCTGGTTAGTTGTACATAAGAGTCTCATATTCTTTCCTGCCCAGGCTGGCTTCAAACCAGGAACCTTAGATCTTAGCCACTTGAGTAGCTAGGACTACACTTAATTCTTTCTTTGAATTTCTTATTTAGAGAAATTCAAAAGTGTTCAGTCTTCACGTGAATAAAAAGAACAGAGCGTCTACCAGTCATTTATCTGGTTGTGAAAGATCATTTTTGTCTTAATGTGCAAGATAGCTTGAGACAGTGAGTGAACATTTTCCTGATTTTTTCACATTAACAAGTATTAACATCTTCACAGAAATATTGAATCAATATCCAGACAGACATTTTCTCTATCTGTGTATCTGTCACTGTCTCCCCAGCCCCAGTGTGTATCTTGCTCTGTTTCTCTGCTCTATCTCTGTCTCCCTACTTCTCTGCCCACTGCCTTCTTGCTCATAGACACACATGCTTCCTCTAACTTTAACATGAGGC
Source organism: Megascapheus bottae (assembly GCF_031878675.1). Lineage (NCBI taxonomy): Eukaryota > Metazoa > Chordata > Mammalia > Rodentia > Geomyidae > Megascapheus > Megascapheus bottae. The sequence continues at coordinate 81,741,543 of NC_143515.1, read as the reverse complement.
TAAAAATCCCTGCAGTTTGAAATCACTTCTGGTAGTGATTAATGAGATCGTTGCTCCTGAGATCAGAGACAGCACTCCTCCTGTGCCGAGCCAGGCCCTCCGTCCGTGGTCGCCCCGGGTTCCATTCCACTCTGTGTCTCGGCCTGAAACGTGGAGCGCCATCCACTGAGCCTCAGTCTCAGTCTGCTCTCTTTGTAGGCGTCACAAGAGCCAGGGTGCTAGTCATAGAGAAGATGAGGAAATGGGGGCCTGTTCCCCAATGGCAGGTGCCGAATCCCAGCATTCCTTGATGGTTGCTGGGCTGCGGATGTTGCCCTTAAACTTCCTTCTCTCTACCCACTGCATCTATCTATAGCCAACTTACGTCTGTACAGGGATGTTTGCCTTCAGAGCCTTTCCAGCTCTGAATCTGTGTGGTTCCAAAAATAACTCACCCCAGGAGAGGTGCAGGAAGATCAGTGGTCACTGGGACTCTAGCTCATAAGGGAAGAGCCTGCTAAGATGGCCTCTTCTGTTGTGTAAGAGCTCCCCTGTGCCAGGACCTGGGCTGTGACACACAGGACTAAGCACTTTCTTCATGGCTTCTTTGAAAGTCACAGCACTCCCACAATAACCTTTGCTAAGCATGGTTTATTTTCGTCTGGGGATGAAGAACCAAGACAGAGTGTCCAACACAGGCATATTAAGAGGCGAAACATCACTGGGTTCTGACAACATAATTCTCCTATGTACAGATTACTTTGCATCAAATCTGTGTGCATTTAATATAAAATACGTTTTACATAAATTCAAATTTGAGTTATTTTTAAAATGAAAAGGCCATTATAAAGATCTAACTTGGTTTAATTCTACCAAGTTGGTTCTATAAAAAGTGACCTTTAAAACAATAATGGTAGAAATTCTTCATGGTTTAATAAAGAGTTAGTATCAAGAACATAAAAAGCCTTAAAATATTAAATAGCAAAATGAAAAATAAGACAAACAGATTTTTCTGAATGTTCAGTTTTCAGAAGAAGACATACAAATGGCTGATGGATGCCTGAAGAAAATGTCAACATCCTTACCCGTGCAGGAAACACAAGTCAAAATGATGCTAAATTCACAATTGCAAATCATCATGCAAGTCTAAATATATAGGTAAACACACACACACACACACACACACACACACACACACACACACACAACATACTTGTAACCATGGGATTATTTGGAAAGGTTGTTCGTGTTTACATTCCCACCTACAGCATAAGAAGCAGATTTTCTCCCTGCATCCTTGCCAGCATTTGTTGTTTGCTTCCTTTCTTATTTTTGGATCTCCATTAGCATTGGTTGAACAAGCAGTTTTCATTTTAACATCTGTATGAGAACTTAATATGCCTTGCCCCCATTTTCCCTTCACTTCCCCCTTCCTTGCCAACTCAGACCCAGCAGGCCTCACTGTTATGTTTTCACACATGCACACAAAGTAGTTTGACCAAAGCCACATCTTTCATCTTCTCCCTTCTCCCTCCTCCCTCTCACCAGATCCCCTACCCTGGACGTGGCATTCCAGTCATTCATTTTGTTCAAGTGTTTAGGAATTGATCCAGTCTTTAAAACTTCATACCACTTCAAGTATCTTGTCTATTGTTCTGGGTGCTGCTGTAAAAGAAACTGATGACTTTTCAGTAACTCTTAATTCTTTCTTTCTGTTCACCTCTCTGGAAATAGACTTGTCATTCAAGCCCTGTGCATCAACTGTCCACTGTCTTTGGTGCAGCTCTGCCAGGTGTCACAGATGGGATTGAAATGGCACAGGACCCACAGATATCACTCTGTACACCTTCACCTGCACCACCACCTGCAATGGTGGCACGTCTCCAAGGTCCTTTGCTAGTCCACTCTATCCAGTCTCATTTTGAATCATTTTTTTCTTTTTGCCTTATTCAAGTAGCTCTTTGTTTCTGCTTGAAACGTCTCTACTTTGAGTAGTTCTTAATCTCCCAAAGTTGTTTTTCTTAACATTCATTCACTAACACCTTGTCCTTTTTTCTTAAGGATCCATTTGACTTGGACATCTGGTCAACCAGTACACAGTTTATTACCTTACTTAGAATGACAGCATCGATGTGTTTTATTAATTTAGAGTGACAATATCTATGTCTTTTCTTAAGTTAGGGTAATGGAATCTGTGTGTTTTAAGCTGAATATGGTGAAAGCAATGATGATCATTGGTTTGGTTTTCAGTCCAGAGACCACAAAAAGATGGATTGATTAATATATTGCAGAATGAGCTCCAGATTTTTATAGCTCCATTAGTTGATGAAAAGTCAGAAACTGGGGCTGTATAATTACATTTTCTGGGAAATTAATACAGGAACTGGCTTTCTGATTTGGTTGGTTTAAAAATCTATGAATACAATGATTCAGTCCTTTACAATTACAATTGTGTGCTCAAAGTTATGTTGGCTACAACTTTGCAATGCTCCAGCTGTCTCCAAAGCAATATATTATTCTTTTCTAGACTTTGAAAGAAAATGATATGTATACAAGTCTCAATAACATCCAGGTACCCAGGAGAAAAGAAGCTTATCATGTAATTAGCTTCTGTGATATAAATAATAACTATGTCTATGGTGGAATCTACTGAAGTCTGCTCTAAGGATGGACTGCTCCTATGAGGAGAAACTGAGGCAATGTCCATGCCTGGAAGGACTGGAGCTAGAAGCATCACTAAACATGCTGATGTCATGTTGTCATATTGTCAGGGGTTAAAACATCTCCATAGGATGAACTCTATTGCTTACTTTCTGCCAGCTGTATTATTTCTCTTCACATCCCTAATTCCATCACATTTCCATTTTTATACCATAGCTAAATTTTCCCTCAGGTTACTGATAATACTGAAGATCTCATGAAATACAATCTACATCATTGTAACCAGACAACATTTTGTATGGAAAGCCAAGAGGTACAGGGTTCTCTTCCTGAGCTTTCTGTTCTGATAGCAACAGTAGGGCAGATGGTGGAGGCTAGATTGGCTGTGACTGTGTCATCATATGTTAGTCAGATTCCCTGCTTGTTCGTGCACTCGCTCCAGTCCTAAATAAATAAGATTAGTAAAACTTTATTATAAAACAAGTACAATATAAAAAGCCCTTGACAAGAAATGCTTGATGATGGATCCAGGATATCTTGATAAGGGTTGAGATACAATTACTTCCCTGCTTCAAACACTCCTGCACTTTACATTCAGACCTTGAAATTTTGATAGAGGTGTTTTAATATAACTGACACTCTCATCTGATCTTCTTTTTGGTTTTTGACAAAAGACATAAAATTTTTATTCAAATTTCTCAATCCCAATAACTGTTGTTTCCTTTTTCCCCTTCCTGAAAGATCCCAGCCAGTGGGCCTCCTGTTCTGAGCTGGTTACAGGTCCTCTGCCTCTGTGCGGGGTTCAGAGCAGACCTAGTGGTCCTCAGGTAGGAGACTTGTACTCATGCATACATGCAGGCACATGCGCACATACTCATGCACACACCTGTGTGCAGGCACACATGCAGTCACTCTCATTGCCTCACATTACATTGATGGTTTGGCTGGGTTTAGAAGTCTGGGTCTGAAAATAAAATTCACCAAAGTTTTGTTTGTATCACTGGATCCTTGTTTCTTTTTGCTTTATATTCCTGAAGATGTGTGATGAATCTACAACCCATATTGCATATTTGTTATCTCGTGTTTCTAAGAACTACACATTCATTTCTTATTTGAACTATTCTTCAAACTATATTTGAAGTTCTTTGTAGTAATATTTATAAACTATATTTTCCCCAGATTATTTGGACCCACATTTCTCTCTTATGTTTTTGTTTGTTTGTTTGTTGTTGCTGTCTTTCTTTTTTTTTTAAATCAATGCCGGTGAATTTGATGAAATATTGTCTTTCGGAGGACTGGCTGTTTGTAGTTCCTGCTTATGAGTGTTTCTTTTGTTGTTGCCTTTTATCTAAAGCAAAAATTCTTATGCTGCAGATGAAATCTGGGTCAGGGCCGCGCTTGGCAGTAGGCACAGATCTGCAGAGTGCGGGGCAGAGCAGAGGCCCAATTCTCAGCCGACTAGTTTCTCTGGGCTGTGGAGCTTTGGTGAAGAGGAGGATTGCTATTTATCCAAGCATGTTGTGTTCCTCACAGGAGATTTGTTCATTTGAAACACTTTCAGGGTTTGGTGAAAGGCTAGCCGAGGGGGCATCAGACCTTAGCAGCCTGGAAGCAGGCTCCACACACCCAGCCATAGGCCACAGATAAGGCTTTCAGCTCTCTGACAGGCCAGGCTCCAGAGTGTGCCCACCTACCCGCCGCTCCTCCTGCCCAAAATAAAGCACCAGGTCTGCATTTTCCTGCTGCAGCAATAGAAGCCAAGAGAAATAATAGAGCATCATTCACTTGACAGCTGTCCCTTCTGGTGGAAACCAGATGCCTCAGGGGTGAGCACTGAGCTTTCTCACTGACAGGGCAGCGGCTCTAAGAATGGATTATAGACTTTCATTGGAATTTTGTGCCATAGACATACATATTTAATTTATTTCTCTTAAAAATGAGCTGTGTGACTGTGACTAGGGTAAATGGCTGGTCATAACAAGATGCACCCTTTCAATTAGTCCTGAATGCCTCTCATTAATCCCCAGCTGGTATTGATTAAGGGATTAAGAGCCAGAGGGTAAAAGGTTTTATTTATACCCTCCATGGGTCATGGCATTTTCTTACAGAAAAGATCTCACATTTTGGATTAGTATTTGAAATATATTTACAGACTGGCAGTGCACTTTCTGACTCAATAAAATAATGCCTCAAGTTACAAATTTGTTTCAATTTGGGCACTAGGGTCAATATATCTTGCTGACAACTTAGCTAGTTAGTATCTGTACCCATCTTCTACTGAACTCTCATAGAGCAAAGAGGAAAAAGAGCAGATTGTTACTGGAAAAATACAAAGCAGTGGAAACCTTTGGGCTCTAATGCGCACCAAGCTTCTGTTAGAAGATGGAGAGGCTCAGCTTCTCTTCAGTTCTTCTTGATGTGATGATATGGTGATGGGGCAAGACAGAGAACAAACAAGCCATTGCGAAATCCAGCGGGAGGCAGAATCCTCTACCAGCCTCCTCCAGGCAGAGAGGGTGCTTGCATGGAGCACTGCATGCGAGCCCATCTTCCTTGCCATTCCCAACCATACTTGCATTTCCCTGCCACAGGGAGGGGCGAAGATGGGAAGAAGCCGGCCAGGAGAGGGGAAGCTGCTGGAAGCTGCACTGGCTGTCGACACATCCATGTGGGCAGCCCAGCAACATTGCCAGAAGGGTTTGGTTTCACACACACACACACACACACACACACACACACACACACACACACACACACACACAGAGAGAGAGAGAAATTCAGCAGGAAACAAGCCAATGAACCAAAGCAGGCAGTTGTCAGAGGAGAGGCAATAACAACAAAAGCAAATATCCTAATTAAAATATATATGCCAAGGAACAGCTTACAGATGTAGACATGCTAAGGTCCTAAATTTGCATTCCTCAAGCAGAGACATACAAATGTCAAACAGGGAAATAAGAGAAAAGGTTTGACTTCTCTAGTCACTGGGGAAATCCATGCAAGTCAAGATGTGGCGCTTCACCTCACAACTGTGTGAGAGGCTCCAGTCATAGCAAGCAAGCGTTGATGCAGACGTGTTGCACACTGAGGCCAAGTGTGAGCTAGCATCACCCTGTGACAGCACCAGGAGATGGCTCACACATCCAACCGCAGAACTGCGGCCCAGGCCACTCAGGACCTGGCACGTCCAGAAGAGAGAGGTCATTGTGTGGACAAGAGATCTCTCTGCACTCCAGTGTTCCCAGTACCCAGAGTGTGGAATCAGCCTAATCACCCCTCCACTGGAGTTGTAGACATACACAGTGGAATACTCTTCAGTTTCCAAAAGAGAAAGGAATGTCATCACTCGAAACAGCACAGCTGAATCTGGAAGAAATTGCAGGAAGTGGAGAAAGCTAGGCACAGAGAAGCAGTGTGCGATCTCAGTGACAGGTAGCATTGTAAGAGCCAGGTCCCTAGGGATTTTGCAGAGGGTGGAAGATTGGTGAGCAGGGGTGTGGGGGAGGGGGAGTGGCGAAGATGTTGCACAAAAGACACGTAAAGTTCCAGTTAGACAGGAATAGTAAGTTGTGTCAAGGCAGTGATGGTTAATAGCAACAGGCCATGTCTTTGAAAATGGTAAGAGAGCAGAACTGGATCTTCTCACCCCCAAAATTAAGTAGCTGATGTACCATCCATGTTAGCCAGGTTCAACCTTTCCATGACATGTATCATGTCACCACCATAGTGTGTACAGCTTGTATTATCCATTTTTTTAATTAAAAAGAGAAATATCATGAAATCCTCCCCTCTGTTTCTGCAGTCTGAGTAGGAACGCTTGCAGTGTAGACGTTAAACTTCGTCCAGATTCATGACAAATTGGGATTGGTTGAGGAAATCAGAGTTGAGGAAAGTAGGTTAACCATCTTTATGATCCTTGCCCTGAGACCAAATTCTTCCCAGTGAAGCAGAATTCACTTTCAAGTTTATAATCAAAGGAAAAGTAAATATAGAACTGAAGCAGATGGAGATAAAAATATTAACTGTGTTTTTAAGTGAAATTGGAAGATGTGACTTCTATCTAGGCCATACGGACTTTCTAATATTGCAGTGCTGCCCTTCCCTATAAATACATCTGTTCTCTCCAGCGCAGCATGCAGCACCCAACGTGGGTCTCCCAGGAAGTGGCTGGGGGATTGGGAGCAGCAGGCCTGTGGGGAGGGGTGACCCACCGGCTGACAGACCAACAGGAGCAGGGACCGCCCCACCCCGGCCTTTCTCATCATCTCAGCAGCCACCCCGTCCCTCTGCTGATAGAGCCTTTGAAGAGAAGGCAGGCAGGAATGGTTCATAGGGTGTTATCTCTGGCAGACTGAGAGCTCCTGCTGTCAAATGGCAATGGGGAGGGTGTTGACTGTCTCTCACCACTCTCCATCATTGGGGAAAGCCCTGTGGAACAGAGATGGGGCCCATCACACAGCCAGAGCCATGAAATAGGTGACGTGGCACTGGGATACAAAGAACAGCAGAAAGGTCGGGGAGGAATGCAGAGGTCCTGAATGCTCCTCACTCAGGGTTCCCTGTCCATTATCTTGCACTTGCGTGGCTAAACCTAAGAAATAAGAACAGTCCATTATTACCGGGTGAATTCCAGATAAATGACATGCTGGTATTTTGATATAACTTTTATTAGCATAGATTGTTAGGGTTTTTATTTTACTATAAGTTGTTCATAGCTTCCTTGGCTCTCCACTCGAGAACTTCTGGTCCACTCACCCTGTGGACCCCGGCCAGGAACTGACTCTGACTCTAACTTAACTGTAGACAGTGGTCAATAGCACCTTTCAACCACACTAATGAAGAGAAACAGGTCAGGGTAAAGGGTGACCTTTCACCCCTCTCCTGTAATCTTTAAAACTTGGTAAAATAGTTACATTTTTTCTGACTTAACTTTATCAAGAAGAGTGTGAATTGTGAAAATAAGAAATATCATTAAATTTACTTAGAACTCCTTCAAAACTATCGCAAGTATTTGAACAAGCTTCTCACTGAGCTCCTCACCTAAACACTGAATCGGTGGTGTGTTGAAGGAAGTCCTCTCTTCTCTTCCCTGTCTGCAGGCTCATCTCCTGGGCAGGTCAGTTGACTTCCAGAAGCTTCATTTCCATGATGTATTCAGAAAAGGAAAAGGGTAAGTATTCAACTCTAGGAGATTAAGATTCTCTTGAAAGTCTATCCCTTTCTTACAGCGAAGAAGCAGGAGGGCCTGTGTGTAGATTCAATAGAGGTTGTAAAAATCCATTGCCATAATATTCAGTCAGGCACTAATGATGATTTCAAAGCTTGCTTTCCCCTCTCTCTTTGAACTATTCATGCAACTTAGCTGGGTTATACACTGTTTTCAGATAGGACATGAGGAAGCCCTTCCTTCCTTCCTTCCTTCCTTCCTTCCTTCCTTCCTTCCTTCCTTCCTTCCTCCCTCCCTTCCTTCCTTCCTTTCTTGTTTTCTGGTGGTTAATTGGAGATAAGAGTCTCATGGACTGTAATGCCCAGGCATTACAGCAGGCTTTGAACAGCAATCTTCAGCTCTCAGCCTCCTGAGTAACTAGGATTATAGGCATGAGCCATGGTGCCTGGCTTCTTTCTTAAGAGTCTTTAAGCCAGACTTGCTACAGTGTATCTATAATCCCAGGCATACGTGAGACTTCATGTTCATGTGAAAATTTCAGTTCAGCGTTTTACTGTTTATTTTTCTTATAGATCGAAATTTATTTGGATAGGTTAATATAGAAACCTTTCATACTGTTTTGTACAAATCAAATTGGCCCAGGAAAAAGCATGAGACCCTAAATAAAAATCTACAGACATTGCAACTATTTCAAAGATGAATGCCATAAAATAAAACAAAAACAATGTTCACATTTAAAATTCATTTTTAAAATACATTTTTAGTACAATTTTGGCTTGGATGTACTGTTTTACTTGTTTTCTCAAGTTTACTTGTATTTTAGCAGAACACATCAATTACACAAAGGCTTGATTGTATGGTTGTAATTGCATGCATGTATAGAATGTGCTTTGAGCAAGTCGATTCTCTCTAATAATTCCCTCTTAAAGTTCCTGACAAGTAATTTGCAGCCATTGCAATTACTGATCCACGAAAACTATGAATCAGATATAGTGACAATAGGGGATAAACCATGGGCATGGAAATGAAAGATAAAATGAAATAACTTCATATGGTTTCTTAAGAACAACAACCACACACAAAAAAATCCTCCTTTCCATACCTTGGAGTTCATTTCACTTAGCCTCATCTGACATGGCCATATGGACATAGCTTTTGAGCTATTGTGATCCTCTGCTAGGAAAATCCCAGATGCGTACTAATGATTACAAATGAGGGAAACTATGGATCTGATTTTGATACCTGGTATATTGTATATATGTTTATTTGAATTAGGGAAGAGTAGGAGAACAATAAAATGATGAGTCAAAGGACAAAGGGTAAACTAATGTGAAGGTGATAGTCACAAGACAACATGTCAGAAATGAACCTTACAACCTGGGGAAGTGGGAGAAGAACATGTTTAAAAAGAAATGTCCTCACTACCTTTCCTATGTAACTCACCCCTCTGCACAGCACCCTGACAAGAAAATCATGAATCAGGTTGCTCGTCTGCAGCAGGGACTATTTCCCTTGACTTTAGTTTTCAGTAATCTGATATATATGTCATCATTATTTCTTTTTCTTTCCGTTTTTGGCTCTCTGGAGCTCAGTGAGCATCAGGGGGCTATAGTACTGCACTATACCATTGCCAAAGCTGAGAAACTTTCCTCCTTATACTTCAAGAACACTTTCACTGGTCTTATCTGCTTCTTTGCCTCCAGCTTCTGAAATATAATATTATAAATGTTATGACTATTGGTTCTGAGGCTCTTTAAAATTTTGGAAGAATTTGGGGCCGGGAGTTTGGCCTAGTGGTTAAAGTGCTCGCCTGGCATGCATGAAGACCCGGTTCAATTCCTCGGCACCACATACATAGAAAAGCCAGAAGTAGTGCTGAGGCTCAAGTGGTAGAGCTCTAGCCTTGAGAAAGTCCAAGGACAGTGCTCAGGCCCTGAGCTCAAGCCCAGGACTGGTAAAAAAAAAAACAACAAAATTTTGGAAGAATTTTCCTCTGAGCGCCCCATTCATTATCAAAACCCCTGAGTGTGTGCCATCAAAAAGTTCTACTCCAAATCTTTCCTTCTTTAAATTATTTTTTTAATTTAATTTAATTTTTTACTGTAATTAATAAAAGGGTTACATGATATTTGCCATATAGAAGGTGCATTAATTCACATACATTGATACCCTTTCACATGTCTTGGTACCCTTTACCCTCCCCCCAATGCTCCCCCGTCTTGGTTTTCCCCCCTTCCCTATCAAATTTCAAATAACCAAATACAAATAAATTCAATATATCAGATAACAAAGTGAGGTACTGTAACAATATGAGATACCCAAGGGACAGCAAAGGAGATGAGAGATAACATAGTACATTAAGGACAACAATCATTCGTTATATGGCTTTTGTTTCAATATCCTGGAGGTCCTTTCAATTAGCTTATGTATCAAGGTTTTGCTCTATTGCAGATCTCTGCTAGTAGAGCCCAACATTTCTACTGGTTATGACAAATGAGGGAAACCATTGAGCCTAAGTTCCTTTGAATCTGGCTTACTTCACTTAATATGATTTTTTCTAAGTCTTTCCATTTCCTATTAAATGGGTTGATGTCATTTTTTCTGACAGCAGCATAGAATTCCATTGTGTACAAATACCACAACTTGTTGATCCACTCATCAACTGAGGGACATCTAGGTTGGTTCCATATCTTTGCTATGGTGAATAGTGCTGCAATGAACATTGTTGTGCTAGTGGATTTAGTATGCCCTAGATTCTGGATGGTTGGGTAAATGCCAAGTAGTGGAATTGCTGGGTCATAGGAGAGCTCTATGTTTAGTCTTTTGAGGCACTGCCATACTGCTTTCCATAGTGGTTGAACGAGTTTGCACTCCCACCATCAGTGTAGTAGTGATCCCTCCTGGCCACATCCCCTCCAGCATCTGTTATTATTTGTTTTCCTGATCCTGGCCATTCTAACTGGAGTGAGGTGGAATCTTAGCGTTGTTTTGATTTGCATTTCTTTTATGACCAGAGATGTTGAGCATTTCTTCATGTGTCTATAGGCCATTTTTGTTTCTTCTTCAGAGAAGACTCTCTTTAAATCTTTGGCCCATTTTTTAATGGGATGGTTGTTACTTTGGAGATTCAATTTTTTGAGTTGTTGATATATTTTAGATATGAGGCCTTTGTCCGTTGTTTGGTTGGTGAAGATCTTCTCCCACTCTGTAGGCTTCCTAATTAATTTACTAGCTATGTCCTTTGCCATACAAAAGCTCTGCAGTTTAATGCAGTCCCTCTTATCCAGCCTTTCTCTGATTTGTTGTGATTTTTGGCAAACCCACTGCTAGTATTACACTTAATGGTGAAAATCTAAAGCCATTCCCTCTAAAATTAGGAATGAGACAAGGATGCCCACTCTCTCCACTCCTCTTTAACATAGTATTAGAATTCCTAGCCAGTGCAATAAGGCAAGAAGCAAGCATAAAGGGGATCCAAGTAGGGAAAGAGGAAGTAAAACTTTCCCTTTTTGCAGATGACATGATTCTGTATTTAAAGAATCCTATAGCCTCTACTCCCAAGCTCCTTGAACCGATTCAAAACTTTGGAAGAGTAGCAGGCTATAAAATTAACCCTCAAAAATCAACTGCCTTCCTTTACGCCAACAGTGAGAGGAACGAGGCAATAGTCAGGAAAGCAATTCCTTTCGCAATAGCCTCAAAGAAAATAAAGTACCTAGGAATTAGCTTAACTAAGAATGTAAAGGACCTTTTTGATAAAAACTTTAAAACCCTGAAAAAGGAAATTAAAGCAGAACTAAGGAAATGGAAAAACCTCCCATGCTCCTGGATTGGAAGAATCAACATTGTGAAAATGACAATCTTGCCAAGGGCTATCTACAAATTCAACGCAATACCCATCAATATCCCAATGGCATTCTTTAAAGAAATAGAAGAGGCACTTCAAAATTTCATATGGAATAATAAAACACCCCGTATAGCAAAAACAGTTCTTAGCAGAAAGAACAGCGCTGGAGGAATTTCAATTCCAAACTTTAGACTCTATTACAGAGCTATAATTCTCAAAACAGCTTGGTACTGGCACAAGAACAGGCTGAAGACCAATGGAATAGAACTGAGGACCCAGATATTAACCCACAGACCTATGGCCACCTAATCTTTGACAAGGGAGCCAAAAAAATAGAATGGAAGAAAGACAGCCTCTTCAACAAGTTGTGCTGGCAGAACTGGTTAAGCACCTGCAGAAAACTAAAGTTGGATCCTTCTTTGTCACTTTGCACTAGAATTAACTCCAAATGGATCAAAGACCTGGAGGTAAAAGCTGACACACTGAAAACTTTACAAGAAGGAATAGGAGATACACTAGGCCTCCTTGGCACAGGTCGAAACTTTCTTAATAAGGACCAAAAATCTTTAAATTATTTTTAGACTGTTTTCTAAATTCTCATCATTGTGATTTGTTCATTGTGATTTCCTTTTCCACTAAGTTATTTGTGAATGTATAATGTTGGTAGCTTTAGATTATAGATTGCACATTGGGCATTATATGGATTATGTGAGACTATATATATATATATATACATATATATATATATATATATAGAGAGAGAGAGAGAGAGAGAAACAGACCATATGTATTATAAGAAGTGGGTATGACATGATATGAAACTACCCCTCTGTTGTAGTGTTTTTAGATTTGTTTCTTGGTTCATCTGCTTGGTTTTACCTGAAAGTCCCATCCCTCTGCCTGTGGCTTTCTTTCCTGGACTCTGAGGCCCAGGGCTCTCCCGTGGGAGGGGAGCCAGGGCCCCCCAGGCCCGCTGGTCCCATCCCGTTAGGCAGCGCCCAGGGCGGCCTGGGCCTCCCCTCCTCGGCCTTCTCCTGCACTGCCTCCTACGCGGGGCTGTGCCTCTGCTCGTGGGCAGATCGGGATGGCATTCACCCTGCTTGGCCACCACCTGGACGCAGTGGGGCAGCAGGAGGAGGGCAAGGCCAGGCTCTCTGCCCTCCAGACTCCAGGGCTCCTCCTCACTGCCCCCCACCCCACCCCACCCCACCCCAGGCCCAGCCCCGCTTGCCCTCAGGGCCCACGCTCAGGTTCCTGGAGAGTCCAGGAAGGCGCGTGGAGTGTCTTCTCTGGAGCCCCAAATCCACGTGCCATTTCCCCCAGGCTGGCTGTGGATGGGGGCAGGATGGAACCAGAGCAAGCCTGCAGGTAGAAAAGGCTGCTCTCCTCCCCACTTCCTTTCTTCTCCTTTGCGTTGTGTTAGATTTAGGATCTTTAAGTAGGTTTACAAAGAGGTCACAGTCCACTCCTCCCAATCCATTCTCTCCAGTCTTCCTCGTGTCACAGAACGTGATTGACTGGGGGACACCTCTCTCCTTCCTCTCTTCACCCCCTGCCCCTCCCTTCGTCCCCTCCACCCCTCCCCATACCTTTCCATGGCCAGTTTCCTGGTATGCATTTTGTGGGAGGGTGAGTTTGTCTAAGGAATTACACCAGTTGAAAAATGTCCTAAAAACTCCATATATTGGTAAATACATTCCCGTATACATGCATAAACTCCATTTACTTGTACAGTCATAAATTAGATTTAGTGTCCATGTACAGAGAAAACATACATCCTTTGTTTCTCTGAGAGTGGCCTACTTAACTTAACACAATTTTCCCAGGCCCATCTATATCCTGCAAATAATATAATATCTGAAAATTGGGTAAGCATGCAAATCACTTCTGAGAAGTATGTTTTACTCAATGAATGTTAGATATGTATATCCTGGGTCAGTCATGAATGTAGCCATTAAAATGCAAACATTTCTACAAGTTACAAAGTCACACTTATATGTTATTCAGGTTGACATTTTTTAAAATATATTTTTATTGTAATTAATAGAAGGGTTACATGGTATTTGCCAGATAAATGGTGCCTTAATTACCACACATTGATACCCTTTCACATGTCGTGGTCCCCATTTCCCTTCTCCCCCTCCCCCACCCCTCATCTTGTTTTCCCCCATTCCCTATCCAATTTCAGATGACCAAATACAATTATATCCCATATATCAGGTAACAAAGTGAGATAGTGTAACAATATGAGATAACCAAGGGACAGTAGAAGTGATGAGAGATAACATAGTACATTAAGAACAACAATGATTAATTATATGGCTTATGTTTACATCATATTTTAAATGACAAGTTTAACAAACAATTGTTCAAGGAGGAAATCTCTAATTACATTCTCTGGGACTTAGTCTTTAGAACTTAATCAAAATTAGGCTAACGGTTTGTATGTCATAGAAACATATCAGTTTATGAAATAAAACATTATGATTATAGAGTCATAGGTTTTTTGTCTATATACTTATGTTTGTATTTCCATTACCATGTCCATTGCTTTGGGTATGCAGTTATTGAGTCCTCGCTCTTGTACGCTTCAGGTTGACATTTTATAAGACATAGTAAATCAGGCTTCATTCCTGTCTCACTAGACATGAAGAAGCTAAATAGCTTCACCAGTCTAAATTCTCACAAAAACTGGCATGAGATGTTCAGATCATATTCTTTACTTTTACTTGATGACAGGTTTTATATTCCTTAAGGTATTTGTTATTATTGTATTTTATTGGCCTTTTAGGCAAAATTATAAAAGATAAATCTGTTAATGACTTCGATATTTTAAAAAGTGTTCTCCTTCTCTAGAGAATATGTTTTATTTCTTTAGTTAGAAATGAAGAAATGTGTAGTTATACAAGTTATATAAGTTTTATATAACTTACATAGGTTTCTCTTACCTCCCAGGAAAGGTAATGATTTTCTTAAAACATGTAATATGACTTGTGATTTTAGCATCTATCCTCTAGTGATATAATTTGACCTGATTGTGTGCACTGTGCTTCATGAGAGATAAATTTAGTACTCTTCAAGCATTTGTAAAATTCTATAGGACATGCACACAGTAATTTGTAGATAAAACAGGAAGCTCTCAGTGCCTTTCCATTTTTTCCCACTCTTTTAAATATCAGTAGGAAGTAGAAAACGGATTCATTTGATGCAGACCTTTCAATACAGTCACCCGTGACTTTCTTGTGAAAATTTCAGTTCCTTACTATATATTCTTATTTTTCATATGGCTTGAAATTTATTTGGATATATTAATATCTAAACCCATTAGGCTTTTCATTAGACTATTACTTACTTAGAAACTAATGCTTACAGTTCTCATGGAGCACGAAGTTTTAATAATTTGGTTTGAGATTCTATATACAGTTTTGGAAAAGCATAAAAAAAATCCAAAGTTCTCCTAATTAGTCCCTTCGAGAATCATTAGAACAAACAAAAGTATAAAATGTTAATCTCCCAGGTGTC
This sequence comes from Megascapheus bottae, assembly GCF_031878675.1. Classification (NCBI taxonomy): domain Eukaryota; kingdom Metazoa; phylum Chordata; class Mammalia; order Rodentia; family Geomyidae; genus Megascapheus; species Megascapheus bottae. The sequence goes on along the minus strand of NC_143515.1, from coordinate 81,726,367 downwards.
ATTTAACAGTATCCCAATAAAATGTTACGTGTATTCCAATCGTGTCTTAAAATGAGTTATAATCAGGAGACTGGTTAAACAAACATCACACAGAATAGAATTGCAGTCAGCAGGGTGGGGTGTGGGGGAGGGGCTGCCCCAGTTCTACTCCCAGTGTGTTGACTTTTCTTCTCTATCTGGGCCTCATTCACTACATTTTAGTTTAACAGCCTTTTTAACTTTTTTCCTCTGGATAGAAATTCATGCAAAGCCTGAAGTGAGCTTTCCCATGGCTCATATAAGGCAATATACCCACCTATTACTTTTAAAAACCAAAGTCCAACCAAGTTCCAATGGCCTGCACTGGAAGTCCTTGTCAGATCTTCGTAATTTTCAAATAACTGGTGATGGCAAGAAAAAGGAGATCTCCGAAAATGGTCATTTCCATTCTGAGCGTATGGCCATCCATTAGGAAGGGGCGGGACCTGGCGCTAGGAGCCTGGGTGTTGTCTACACTGTTGGTGGAGGGTCAGCTCCTGCTCCTCCTTGTGTGGTTGTCCAAATGGATCAGCAGGTCTGTGACAGTCAACACAGATAAGCCTTCTGCAGCAGAGATTTTAAAATCATCTAGCTTTTCTATTCTGTGGTTATCTTCCTGCATATTAGAACATAGACATTGCAACGTTATGAAAAATATCAAAAGTGCTTTCCCACAGAAATATTAGCATGTGAAATTTTATACACACATACTCCACAGGGAATATTTTTTTCCAGTCTACCTCCTTTCATAATTGTGTTCTGAGATGATTTTTAGGTTAGTAATACATTTGTGCAAAGGCAAAGAATTATTTGTAAAGAGAATGAAAAGGTCTAAGTCCACAGGAATACTGAAATGAAAGAATTTTCATTGTGGCGTTTTCTACCCATTCTCATGGGTGTGCACGTCTACTTCCTCTTGAGTCGTCCAGGCTCTAGTTAATCTCTCTATTCAGTAGTGTAAGTACATCCTACATGCAATGGCAAGTGATCACTGTAACCTGACAATGCTGTGCTAAATATTTCTAGATAATTTGTATGTATAGAAAATACAGGATATATAGAATATTGTGAAAATTGCAAGGTAAAGCAGACAGGAAATATTACCCGATAAATGCATGTCCTGGCTGGAGTTCTGGCATGTGAGTCCATCCAAAGCTTGGGTAAACAATGCCCTATTTAGGGCAAAACTAGAAAACTTCAGGAAGAAACTGTTGATTGAAACTGTTTTTCATGAGTGACCCTACTGCAATAAAAAATAAAAAATGAGGGCCGGGAGTATGGCCTAGTAGTAGAGTGCTTGCCTAGCATACACAAAGACCCGGGTTCGATTCCTCGGTGCTACATACATAGAAAAAAGCTAGAAATTGTGCTGAGGCTCAAGTGGTGGAGCTCTAGCTTTGAGAAAGTCCAAGGACAGTGCTCAGGCCCTGAGTTCAAGCCCAGGACACTGGAAAAAACAGACTTGGGGAGGGGGGAAGGGGGAGTTAATGGGCTCCAAGAAGACTTCCAACAGTTCCTCGAACATCAGGCCAGGGAGCCCTCCAGGACAGGGGTTAAACACGAGCCACCAGTGAGCGTGAGTCTGTCCTGAGATCCCAGACTTCCAGTAAGACGAGGGGATGTGGCCCACTCGAGATGTCTTGGCTTGTCATGTGGTAGCAAAGCTAAGATCCTCAACAAGGAAATTGCAACAAGAAGCCCTGGAGCGATAAAACGTGCCACAGCAACTGAATCAGAAGGAAAGCCGGACCACCACAGTTACCTTAGACACAACAGACTTTTGTGCTGTTGGTGTTGTTAGTGTTTAGACTTACACTCAGGCCTTTATACTCTGATTCAGCATGCTTGCTTGGCTAGCCTCGCTTATGCCATGCTTCCAGCCTCACTTTTTGCTCACCAAGTGATTATTGCGAACAATTATACTTCAACAGTTTTTGTAAATTAGAAGAAAGGAACACAAATCTAGCCAGAGAGAGTGCTTTGTAATTAAAATGTAAGAAACAATTTTCTGGAGACACGTACCACACTAAACTAAAAATCAGTAACAAATAACAGACCTGAATATTGTTAATGAACAGTGAAATCAAATTAATGACCAATTCTCCCTTCCAAGGAAAGCCCAGGACTAGATTACCTCACTGTTGAAATATACAAAATATTGAAAGTATATGATTTTTTCTGAATGTTGTAAAAAATTAAACAAAATTCATTCTGTGTGGGAAGCATTAATCTATCAACAAAATCCTAGAACTCAACAGTGACAACAAAAGGACAAGACCAATATCCTTCATGAGTATAAACACAAAGACATTCAACCCACTCCTAGCTTACCAATATATTAGAGAAGTCAGTGTTGATGGTCAATAGGGTTTATTCCTAGAATGCAAATATGACTAATTCATACAAATTTATAAAAGTGACATGTCACATTGGAAGGACCAAAAGCAAAATTATCTTGATAGAGAAAAACATGTTTTTTTTTTTTTTTTTTTTTTTTGCCAGTCCTGGGCTTCAGCTCAGGGCCTGAGCACTGTCCTTGGATTTTTTTCTCAAGGCTAGAGCTCTACCACTTGAGCCTCAGCACCACTTCTGGCTTTTTCTATGTATGTGGTACCAAGGAATCGAACCCGGGTCTTCGTGCATGCTAAGCAAGCACTCTACCACTAGGCCAAACTCCTGGCCTGAAAAACATGTTTTAAATATAAAATTCAACAATTTTGAGAAAAATAAAAAAATGGAGCAAGAATGTAACTAGACATAACAAAGACATAGATAACAAGTCAACAGCTCACATAGCACAAAATGAAGGACAGATAGAAGATGTCTTTCCATAACCTGGAACAAGATAAACCTATTGATTTTCATCACCTTTGTTCAATGTATTAGTGAAAGCTCTACCCAGAGACTCATCCAAGAGAAAGATAAAAATACTAGATTCAGCTATATGTTGTATATGAAAAAAATCTGCCTTAAATAAAAAGATAAAAATAAAATGTGGTGGGTAAAAGTATGTATGCCAAATCTATGATGGCTGAATTATTTACATAAATTTCAAATTATATAGAAAGGAAAATTATAGAAATAAGGGTGAATGTATTGAACAAATAACCTCATACCCATGTGTAAAGACTGAACAATGACTCTTGTTGAGACCGGTTTATGTAGGTAGAAGGGAGATGAGACAGAATGGCGAGGGAGTAGCTATGAGCAAGGGATTTTGTGAGTATCGGTGGATGTGTGAAATTTTATTTATGATTAATTGTTACTAATAAATATGTGGGGAAAGATATACGGTAACAAAGGGATAATTTCTCAAGAATACACACATATTTTCAACACACATGTTCCAAAAAGCTCAGAATTAAAACACATGACATAAAAGCTAGTAGTATAGGCAGAAATGGAAAAATCTACTATTTCAACACCTTGTTTTGGTAATTGACACATGCAGACAGAAAATCCTTAAAAATTTGCTTGAATTGCAAGGAATTAATATTCAAGATGTTCTCGTCGATGTGGAGAAAACAGCAGAATACATACTAGGCTTGAGTTTACAGGGAATATTTAGGAAGAAATGCCAACACTGGCCTTTTAATTATCCACATAAACAAATTCAAAACAATGAAAGTCTTACAATTTAGGATAATTTTGGTGTTAATATCAAAACAACAAGAAAGGGCAAGAAAGAGAGAGGGGGAGAGAAAGAAAGAGGAGAGAGAGAGAGAGAGAGAGAGAGAGAGAGAGAGAGAGAGAGAGAGAGAGAGAGAGAGAGAGAGGCAGAGAGGGAGGCAGGGAGGGAGGGAGGCAGGGAGGAAGGGAGGCAGGGAGGGAGGGAGGGAGGGGGAGGGAGAGAGGAAGGGAGGGAGAGCACCCACAGACTGGAAGAGAATTTATATAAGTCAAATTCTCTGCATGAGAATTTATATGAACTCATCAATGGAAACAAATAAAAGCCAAGAATTAGACAGATTCCCTTTATAAACTGAGTTTTATAAGACATTGAAAGAAGAGATAAGGCCAGGATGTCTCCAATTTTCCCCCAGAATGCAAAGGGAAGGGTCACTGAGGCACTCAATCGATGGAGCCAGCATTGCTCTCAACAACACACACAATAAGGACACAATAAACAAATTGAGTTATCCATCAGTACTCTGGATAAGCACATGTGCAGAAGAATCCATGAACCTAAGGGTCAAGGACGAGGTCACAAGAGTCATCTCCACTGGTCAGGAACGATCTCTGACACACTTGAATTTCCTTTTGTGACTACAGCTGGGAGGAACCTAGTAATAGAAGGAACCCTGGCATAGTGTGGATGGGCACAGCAAATCCATAGCAAATGTCTCCCTAAGTGGAGCAATGCCGAGGCCATTGTCTCTAAAACCAGGAACATACAAAGATGTCTACTCTTTCCACTCCAATGTAATGGAGCAGTAGAATTCTCACCCATAGCAATAAGGCAAGAGAAAGAAATTATGTATGTATATAAACACACACACACACACACACACACACACACACATATTAAAGGAAGGAGTAATACTGGCAGAATCAGAATTTGCAGATGATATGACCCTGTACGTAAAGGGTTCTGAAACTGCACTCCAAAATGCCTAAACCAGATAAACATTTTACACTGTAGCAAGATATAAAGTCAATTCACAAAAAATTAGTGGTTGCTATATAAAACAATGAAAAGACAGAGAGAAAGATTAGAAAAAATTTGACTGTCTATAATCTCAAAAACAATAACTACTTAGGAATAAGCCTATCCTAGGATGTGACAGACTCCTTCAATAAGAATATAAAATCCTGAAGAAGCTCTTAAATGCAAAATGTATGTAGGAAGCTGAAGCTTTTTTGTGTGTGTCTGGGTTATAGGCATTTACGGAAGGCCCAGACAAATGAGTGAGGGGTGCAAAAATAAACAAAATACTATACGTACACACATAAAATGAAGCAAGGCAATTGGAATTGTGTGGTTTTGGAAAGGGCAGGGCCAAGGAGATTATTATTCAAGAAGCATTGCACACACAAATGGGCACAGGAAAACGAAAACCCCCAGTACAACTTATTGTTAGCAAAACATTTTCAAGCATATGGTAAATCTCTTATGTTCTTATTGATATAATTAGTGCTTTATTGAGATAATACTTCAATGGATTAATAATTCATAGAGGTGTTTATATGGGTGTTCTGACCTGAAACCCCCTACTGTTGAGCTGATTGAATCTTTTCCTCCAGAACAGAGAATCGCATGGGAAACTGGGGGAAAAAATGTGAACTAAGAACTGCCATAAGAAAACTTGACAATCACCACTTTGGTCTAGTTTCACGGTCAAGATCAGGATTTGTGGATCCTTGCAGGATTTACGCCCTTTGTGATCTGATGATCATGACGACAACAGAGATGATGAGCGCGGGCTCAGAGCCTGAGAGCTGTGAATTGCAGCGGTGTCTTCTGTGCACTTGATGACTTGGCGGGAACAGCGCTTTGGTTCTGGGATCTGCTCACATTCTCCCTTTTTGCTGGGGTAGTGGATCCGATGCATTCTGGCGGTGAGCCTCCTCTCAGTGGTCTCAGTGCCGTGGCCTCAGTGCCGCTCTGAACCTGTGCTCAGGGCTTCTCAGCAGCCTCCCTGCAAGTCAGCTTCTGAGGTCCAGACCATGCGTCAGGTTGTTTGCAGCTGGCAAGATCACCTTCCTGTTAATTTTATTTATATGTTCATTTGTTTTTGCAATCTGGAAATAAAAGCCGTGCCACCGTCAAAGCCATGGTAGAGAATGTGTGCCTGGGTTTTTGTTGTTGTTGTTGTTACTGTTGTGTTTTTTTCCAGGCCTGGGGCTTGAACTCAGGGCCTGGGCACTGTCCTTGGACACGTTTTGCTCTAGGCTAGTGTTCTGCCACTTGAGCCACAGCTGCACTTCCCGCATTTTCTGAGTATGTGGGACGGAGGAATGGAACCCAGGCCTTCGTGCATGCTCTGCGAGCACTCTGCCACTAGGCCATGCTAGGCCCCGGTCCACGTGTTGACGGTGTTTGGGTACCACATGCCTCCCCACCACGAGCTCCTCCTCTAGAAAGTCCACTGTACCCGGAGGAGCGCGGGAGCCTCACAAACCTCCACTTCTCAGCATGAGCTTATGGCCTGTAAGCTTCAGAGTCTCTCATTTTTGCACAACTAATGTATGCACTATTGTGTGTAAACACAAGTAAGCAATGCTTGATAGGCTTTTACTGTATTTTAGGCACTTCATAAAGCAATATTATTTTTTATAAATCTGAGATTGTGCTTCCTATTTTTTTCTAATAGTTGCTTAAAATAGTTACCAAAACCTAATGTGATTTTTTTTGCCTGTTAGAAATATAACAAGCTGAAGAGCAATGGAGAGGTATTGCAAAAGTCTACAATTAACTATTTATGGGGTTAGAAGAGGACCTTGGGCCTCCTTCCTTCTGGAAAAGTGACAGGTCTGTTCTAAAGAGTGTTAAGTATGTTCCTAAATGAGGGAAAACAAGACATTCTATCTTCTGTCGTCCTATTTTCTTAATATAAAGAATCGGGGATTGCAGCTACTTCAATTCTGACAGAGAACACAGGGTTGTTTAACTTTGGGGCTCATTTCCTCCCACCCCAGCGTCATGGCATTTGTGAAATGGTAACTGGACGTGGGGTGGAGGAGGGGTTCAGACACTCCACGAAGCGTGGCTCAGCCCTTGTCATCACCCATAGGACAGGTGTGTCAGCAGGAGTTGTTTGGTGTTTTCTTACCTAGTATGGAACCTTCTCCCCTCGTGATAAGCACACGGCAGAGCACGCAGAAAGGGAGTGCCCCTACTTTCTGTCTGCAGGCCCCACACCACTCTCTAGCATTTTTCATGACAAAGCATTGTCAAGCTCGATGGGCGCTACCTGCCACAAGCAAACAAGCGGCTCGGTGTCTGTACCCAGGAGTCCATTTCACACAAGGCCTCGCCTGGCTCATCCCCGCAGACATGACTCCTGTGTGCACTGGACGCTGCGGGCTACGTACTCACTGCTCAGCGACGACCGCCTCGCCTTTGCATTAAGAAGCATTTCCACTCGGAAGAGGAGCTTTCCTGTTCATAGACGCAAATCTGAGAAAGCGGAGCCTGAGCTGAGCGCCGCCCTGCCCGCGCTCTCCACTGCAGCACTCCCTGCACACCGTGCAAGCTGAGATGCAGAGAAAGAGAGTGAGAGTGGGAGCTGGGGTGGGGGGGGAGAGAGAGAGAGAGAGAGAGAGAGAGAGAGAGAGAGAGAGAGAGAGAGAGAGAGAGAGAGAGAGAGAGAGAGGATAATGTCTTCCAGATGACAGCTTTCTGGAAGGAATCTGAAGCCTGAAGCAAGAAAGACTTTTCATTAACATTCAGCCTCTATGTCATTTTGATTCACACTCCCTAAACTAGCTAATTTGGTCGGCAGCCAACCCTATTGCAGTGTGGTGACAACACAACAAGCTGGCAGCTTCCCTTTGTCACTAATGACTCCTTGAGTGACAGCCGTGGTGTCAGAGCACTGCGTGACACCACGGCCTGCTATGCCAGTGTGTCAGGGGTGCCCCTGCCAGGGCCCTGCTGAGCGGCCTGGTGAGGACAGACTGTGACTCAGGAACAAGCAGCCCCCCTCACATACTCACACACGCTCACACACGCAGACACACCCCTGCACACACAGGCACCCACGCTCACCTCTCAGGCACTGCAGGTTCTCTGGAGAATCTCCCCAGGAGAAAATAAATTGTGATGATAATTCAAACCCCTCTCAAGACCTCTGTCCTCTCCTCTTGTGGCAAGAAGAATGAATCCTTTTCTTCACCTTGCTTATCAATGTAATTACATGAAAAATGTTTCAAAGCCATTTTTTCTTTTATGTTTGAATGTCACCATTTAACTTTTTTCCACTCACTCTAATTTAAAAAAGTCTGCTTTTTTTCTTTCAAAAATAAAAAAATTGAAGTTACTTTAAAAATGTGTTTTTCAGTTTCAAGTAAGCTTCCATTTCAAAGTCACAGGATTGCTGTGGGGACTAGAGAGACTGGCCTGCCTCTGCTTTTCAGAAAGAACTGTCTAGATGTGTGTGTGTGTATGTGTGTGTGTGTGTGTGTGTGTGTGTGTGTGTGTGTGTGTGGTATGTAGGCACCAGGCTGTGAGATGGATTGTTTTCATTTTCTGAAGTGGCTGCATTGGCTGAGTATAGAATGAATAAAGCAACCGTGTGTGTGTGTGTGTGTGTGTGTGTGTGTGTGTGTGTGTGTGTGTGTGCGCGCGTGTGTGTGTGTGTGTGCGCGTGTGTGTGTCTCATGATGTCATGGTGCTCTTTTTTCTGGGCCTCACAAGACAATTTGCACGTTTAGAGAGCATACTTGCCTCTTAGTGGGCCCTTGTCCCTTGCGTGAGGCTTCACGCAGTCGGTGATGCCTGGGCCTGGCCTCCAGGTACCTGTGGGCAGGAGGGCTGGAGGCCTGTAAGCAGTGCAGGGTCTCTCACCCACCGTTGGTCCCAGTGTGTCTTTGATTGGCAGAAAGTGAGGCAGGAGGAGCCGTCATAATGCAAGGCTCAGAGCTGCTGGCAGAGCTTCCAGGTGAACATCAGTGCACCCAGCCCTTGTCGCTTTGTGGAGGGGTATGTGCAGGGTCGACAGCGTCTCAGAGTCCCTGCCAGGAAGCACGACTGCCAGTGATGGAAGCCAGGAGACAGAGAGCAGGCGAAGCGACATTCACCAGGGTGAATGAGCCTGACACGTCGGAGGGGACGGTGGCCTGGTAGTTTTGTTCTTTCTTACAGCAAGGAAAGCTAGAATTTTCCAGCACTGAATGAGGCCAACTGTCTTTCCCCACAGTAAGCAGCAGGAGATCCTGATATTTAGAGCTGGATCTGCTCTTGCACAAGGTTTCCCAGGCAGATTTCCATCAGGAGTAGGACGGCGAGCTTTACCAAGTCAGTTCAGACCATCACCAAGCTGCCGGTGACCCGAAAGTCATTTATTTTACCCTGCTCTTCTGCCATGGAGGGAATCTGGAAGTTGTTCCAGCTTGTGCTTAAGTGTCCGAGTACCAGGGTTAGTTGATTTCTAGAACCTTCCCACTGGACAGGTGCTGCTTTCCGGGGTACTCAGAAAACTGGCAGCTGGACTGATGGAGAGCAGAGCCAGGCCGTCGTGATGATGGAGTCTGCTGGTGGATCAAGTCAAAACCCAGGCCGGATTTGTTCTTTGTTCACTACTGCTGTCCTCAAGAGCAGATTGCCGCCAAGGCTTCTGGGCCTGGCCTCCACGGAGATGGAGGCTAAGGATTCAGGGCACCACATTCCTGGGACAGGTAGGGCTGCAGTTCTGGAAATGGTGGCAGAAAGGTTGTGCTTGCCATGTACCTAGATGGCGCATCACAGTATGGCTGGGCCAGGGGCATTGTGTTAGAACCAGCAGCTGCAGAGCGGCTAGCAGGGGTGAGGGCAGCACTCTCTGTGCGCAGGGGAAGCGCCTGCCTCTGGGCCCGGAGTGGGGTGAAGCGGAGCAGAATGGGAATCTTGGCTGTGTGCTTGTTAAACCTCTTTTCTCTTGTCCTGTGTGTCCCAGACTTGTGGATTACATTTTCTGGCATGGTTTTTATAGGTACTGCCCATTTTCTTTGATAATTAGGCCTTTCACTTTCTAGCTTTCATTTTGGCTTTGGCTAGGTGTAGATTTAGATGAAGCTTTATCTGTGTAAATAGAATGTTGGCATTCATAAGTGCACTTGCGTGGACTATCAGGTGGCTGGAACATCATTGCGAGTTCATCTATTCCGTACGGTGGCTCATTTTCAGGCTGGATTACCTGAAAATGCATTTATTAAGTCTGACCTACTTTTAAAATATTTAATATTCTATTTGAGCTCCTGCACAACAAGAGCAGCTTCAAGGTCTTCATGTTCTGGCCAATCTTTAAAGCGCGGTTATTGATTTGGATAATAGCACGCTGTGCGGACCCACCATTACTTGTCCCTCTTTCAAGAGGGTATTTGAAGCAATTAGCAGCACTCAAGCTCCTGCTAGCTCTATGAGGTCCTGAAGGACCAGTCTGCGTTGGGTCCTTGTGAAATTCCTTTTTTACTTTCTTTATGCATGTGATTGCAACCCCTCAAAAAAGAAAGAATAACTGACGTATGCCCAGAGAGACATATCACGTGAAGTTATCTTTTTCTAACTTATTCAAGGCTTTGGTCTAAATTATTCTGACTTGAGGAGAGTTAAACAGATAAAGGAGTGATAGTTTATGAACTGTTGACAATGGGGAGGGGAGAAACCAGGGAGAAAGTGAAAATATAGTGTGCCATGCAAATTAAAATGTTAGTCACATTTGTATAGCAAGATAGAATATGCTAAAAGTTCACTGAAAGAGGATAACATTTAAGGCTGAATTAGGGCAAAATTGAAAATGCAAATATGTAGAATGACTGGCAGGTAATGTTATCTGCCACAGAGACACGTTCATGACAGAATTTGTGCAAGTGGAGTTCAAGAGCCCTGGAGGCCAAAATAAAGCCCAAGCCTGCCATTTACAGGACACACGTGCCTCTGGACTGCAGCAGGCCTACTCACACAGTGATGCCGCCTTCTCTCTCATTCCCCCCTCAGTTCCCTGGTGAATCTGTCTAAAAAGAACATCCAGCAATATCCAAAGAGCAGCCGTGATAACGATCATCCAGAGTTGGGCATCAGAGCTGTCTAGTCAGGCACAGGATCCCATGAGATGAGGAAGGAAGAGAGCCCGGTTAGTGCTCAGTCTTGTTACACCGTCTAAGTTTGATGTTTAACTCCAGCAAGACAGCCTCTGCGGATGCCCTGAGGTAAAGGCAGTGTGTGGGGAAGCCCAAGCACTGGGCAAGGAGAAATCCTAGCATCAGGCGTGCCAAGAGGGACATGCCTTTGAACTGATGACAAAGGACCCTGCTTCCTAGTCCTGCAATGTGAAGACACCCTTAGCTGGCCGTGTGTGTGGAAAGATCTTCAAAACGATCTCTCTAATAAAGGGAATATGGAGCCCACATAAGAAGATCTAATGGGGCATGTTTGATAATGGAAGACAAAAAAATCTTTCCAGAAAAAGAAGTCAAACGTACAGAAATTTTCATGGCTATTGCTTAATATAGGTACAGGTATAGTCTAAAATCAATTCTTTCTAAAAAGAAGGGTTTTTTTTTGTTTGTTTTTGTACCAGTCCTGGGCTTGATTGAGCTCAGAGCCTAAGCACTATCCTTGGACAAGGCTAGAGCTCTGCCACTTGAGTCTCAGCACCACTTCCAGCTTTTTTTTTCTATGTATGTGGTACCAAGGAATCGAACTCAGGTCTTCGTGCATGCTAGGCAAGCACTCTACCACCAGGCCAAACTCCCGGCCCCCCTAAAAAGAAGTTTTAACAACTCCCTTAACGTGTATCAAGATGCTAAATTCTGTTTACCTTTAGTCTCCCAATCCATCCCTACCCCTCCACAAAGCCTTCCTGGGCCTATTCTGGCCTTCCACCATGAATTCCAATGAGCCATGCCTCTGTTCTAGCTCCCCAGTTATAGAAAACTTCATGAAATCAAAGGCCTTGCTTTGGTACTTAGCACACCATTTTGTGCATGTTAAGTAATCATCAAACCTCTACTGAATAAATGAGCCTGTGCGTGGTGATTTATTACAGAATACTAAATATCAGCAAGTGCCAATGCATGATGCAGAGTTTGGAATAGACCATGATAATGTGGAAATATAAAGAAATAAAAATACTAATAAGAGTATACAGCCTTAAATGTTTTCCCCTGAGAAGCCTCCAGCTTTCCCCTACCCCATGTCCCTCCTGTGTCCCAACCCCAATATCCCCCCAGATATCCCCAACTCCTCGGCAATCATTGGAGTAATTCTATGCCTCACAAACTCCAGGACAGCTGATCGACTGAAAGTCTACGTGCTTCATAATTCATCTTTATTTACTGAAAACTTGACCTAGCACTGGTATAATATTGCATATGATTAATTGTGCCATAAAACCTGTATGTTCAGCTGATGTTAGCTCCTACACAAAGAACCCGGCGTGGTTTTCTGTATTCTGTGATGAGCTAGGTGGTGTAGGGATTTACCATTTGCATGGTATTTACATAAATTTACATTTCTATAGAACCTTATTAATTTTACATAAGAAGTGCACTTAATTGGGAAGAGAATAATCGTATAATTTTATAATTCATTAGGAGTCGGATCCTATAAGAAATGGGCAGAAAAGACTGAATGTATATTACATTACTGGAAATAATAGCTGTCTCCATCTCAGAGTATTTGCTGGCAGCCCATGCCATAAATCTTAAATCCTTGGTCACACGTGAAGACCTTTAGGTAGATAGAGCGAAGATGACATCAGTCATATTGGAAGCAAGTGTCATGGAAGTTAAGGTTTGGATTCAAGGACAAGGAAGCAAGTTCTTGGCGAAATCACAGCCACACTGTGGGATCGAGCCAGCCTGCCCATGATGGAGAAGTAACTGAAAATGTAACACAGAAACCCTGACTAGATGAGAATGGACCAGGCCACCAGAGGGACAGAATTTAATAAGTGATACAGAGCACCTCTGTTGCCCACAGACAATTGGCTCTGCAGCCTTCCTGCCATCTCTGACCCACCAGGGAGTCTGACTCTGACTCCCCAGGTGGCCGAGGTGCTTGCTAAGATTATGTAAGGTGCCCCAAATCTCTGAGCTAATAAGTAACTGAGTTATGACAACTCAGATATTAGTGTCTTATAGTCTAAAAACACCTTTTAGTTTGAACTGTCAAGTTGTTGATACACATTAACCCTACTCAGGAGGCACAGGTCTGAGGCTCACAGTTCAAAGCCAGTCCAGGCAGGAAAGTCCTTGAAGCTCTTATCTCCAGTGAACCACCAGGACATTGAAAGTGAAGCTGTGTCTCAAAGCAGTAGAGTGCTAGCTTTGAACAAAAGAGCTCAGGGACAGCGCCCAGGCCCTGAGTTCAAGCCCTACAACCAAAAATCGAAAAATAAAAAGCAAAGTCCCATTAACCTACCATTTTGGAAATGCGGTAAGTATATCTAAACTCTGCTCTTTTGTCTTGTATTTTCAAGGAGAAGATGGAGGGCAGATGGCACGAGCTGGTAGGATGACGGGGCTTTGTTGTTAGGGACTTAGACATTTCCATATGCCTCTTCTTTATCTCAAAGCAACAAGCTGCCTCTTTCACCTCAGGCTCCCTCCACATGTAAGTTGTATTGACCAGAAGGACGATGTCGTCCAGAGGTGAGAGGATGGCAGTCAATGCTTAGCTGTCAGTAGAAGAGACACATCTTCACCCAGAAGTCAGGCTTTGCTCGGCGCGGGACTCACTTGTACCTCGAGGAATTTGCTGGATCCCATCCGAGGGAACACATCTACACAGTAGAACTAACACAGCCCACTCCAAACGAGTACATGGTAAGAAAAATAACAGGCAATGGCATGCATAAGTCAGCTATGCCCAGTAAATAAATGATACCATTGTTTCTTATTTGTTTCAACGGAAATATTTCTAAAGACAGAAGCACAGGTTCCTTGAGTCTCTGGTAAAATCAGAGAGTGTCAATTGTTGGATTTTCTCAGAAAGCGTAGGGAATGTGATTTCACAACATAGGGTGTCAAGAATATTCGTTGCTCAGTGCAGAACTTCTGGTATAAATGGTGAATACCCAGCATTTCAGTGCTTATCCTCCTAGCTTATTCTCCCCCCCCCCAAATGTGTGTAGTCAAAACAATAGTGCCAATTTTGAAAAGAAGATTAGACATAAAATATTGAAATTATCATCAGCACGGTGTCACTCATACCTTACACTTACTCCACTGAGGGGAAGATTTCATGCTGTCGTATAAAGTACCTATCTTTATGTTTTGCTCTATCAGGAAAGACAGCAATGTTTCCTATCGGGGCTGTGTACAATACCCTCCACTCACGCATGGCGGTGTCACTGCCAGACCATCATTTTGCCAGCAAGCTGTGGGTGTGGAGAGAGCTGTGACTCAAAGGATGAAAAATGCAAACCCAGCCCAAGCACTGTGCATGAGCTGCCATCGCTTTACCATCGGCCTCCTTCCAGAATAAAAGACACTGTTGGTATTGACTGCGGAGTATGGCCTACGTACTCCACACGGCCTTTACCAGCCTCAGCCTAACTCAGGAATTCACCTGCTCACGCCCTCATTCGTACTGACTCTGGACTGCGCCACGGTTGCCCATTTTTAGCTGATTTACCCCCGAGCTTTGCGTCACTTTGGATGTAGCTTGAGTTCTTCCTGGGATGACTGGAGACCATTGTTCATTTTCAGTTCCTGCAGGCTGTGGGAAATCGGGTGTTAGCTTATCGGGTTATAGGAGAGTCCGGTTCACTATGTCACTGGGGTGACACTGTGGGAGGGGCGGGAAGACACAGGTACTTGATGAGCTAGGGTGGCAGAGACCTTGGGAGGAGGGCTGGGGCGGAGTCCCACAGAGAGAGAGCACTGGTGCTCTGCTTTAGAGCAACGAGAAGCTTTGGAAAGCTTTTCTACATGGCTATATTTTGTTGATGTTATTTGATTTAAAACGTGCTTTGATTGTACAGTGTATTATAGCTAACTGCAAATAAACCTACCTCAGAGGAATGGGTGCAGATTTCCACCATGGCTCAGCCGTCTCTGGACACCTCCTCACAGAGGCCAGCCACCCCCAAGGCATGCGTTTCCCCTCCAATCATACAGCCTGGTGGTCCTCTCCCTCTTCTTCCATCTTTGAAGCTGGATGTGTCTGTGTTTAGACTTCTGTGTAGGTTTCTCCACGCTGTGGTATGCAGCTGTGATTCTTTTTGGTCAGTGTGTAGCCGACAGTGTTCCCCGTGTGGTCCTGAGTGCGGATGATGGCAGCTCTGTCTTCTCTCTTGAGCTGCACTTGAGCTATTGATGTACAACAGGGAGAGAGCAGATCTCCCTGGGAGACTCGGAAAGGAAAATGCCAAGTTAGGGCTGAGACCTCTCTTGGAAGACCATGCTAACTGGTGGTGAATCTGAGTTCTGATTTGGAGGTGTTGGGCATAAGATAGCTTAGCTACAGCAGAGCTGTTTCGGGGTCAGGAGTGAGATGGTAGAGATGGTAAGGAAGCTTTCACCCGGCGGTGCTTTGTGAGATCCCCGGGCACGGTGCCCTCGGCAGCGCCCTCGGCAGCGCCCTTCTCGTCCTGGTGTCTCACACCAGAGTCCAGATGCACGAGACCTGCATCGTGCAGAGACGCAAAGCCTGCTCAGCAGTGCCCCTGGAGATGCTGTCTGGCTGTGGGTCAGGGGACCTCTTCCTGGGGTTCAGCTGAGACGGAGGGGGGTGGGGGGTCAAGGTCAAGGTCATGGCCCTCCAGGCTGTGCTCAGGACCAGCCCTACATTGTGATGATGACCATCACCCCGCCTTCCAGGGTGGAATCTGAGGACGCTGCGCTTTGGGGTCCAACCGTAACAGGAAGCAAGGGCAGCAGCTCTGTCAGTGCATTTTACATGGGCAATTTCATTTTAATATTTACTTTCAGAATTAGTCTTTGAGACAGGAAAATACAAGTGCATAAATTAGCTTCTCTTTTGTAGGGCATTCCTTTCCAAACTTCAGAGAGAAACGTGCATCTTACAGCTAATCCCTCTGATTACTTTTGTGTTCTGATTCTTCCTATACCATCCCGTTTTCCTGGCGTTTCTGCATAGTATAGAAAATCCTTTAAAGATGCTGTGTTATCACAATAAAGCATCTGAATTCCTGGCCTCCTTCTGCTCTTCCCTCAGGGCAAAAACCCCACCAATTGTGCCATCTACCCACAATCCGTGGGTACTTCAGAGCCCCTTCAGACTCTCTGCTCTCCCTGCCAACGGCCCTTTCCATTTCTAGGCTGCTCCTCACCCACTCAGATTGCTGTGACGTAGCCCTGCTTGCACTCCTCTTCCTGTCTGTCCTTTCCACATTAGGGTAATGGAGGACTCAGAATGCCATTTTCAAGATGAGACTTCCCATTTCCACGGAGACTTTCTGAGCACATCGAGTGGCAAAGGAGGTTGGGAAATGTGAACTGGCCCTGAGCTCAGGCCCTGAGGAAGTAATCAGTCTCACTGCATTGCTAAGCTCTCCAGTACGACAGCAAGCCAAAGTACCTGCTCCACTCAGCATTCTTCCCACCTCTCCATCCCAACAGAAGCGTGTCTATACACGTCAGCCAGTAGTGTGATTCCAAGCTTGTCTTCCTTCAAGCACCAATGGGCATATTAAAATGGAGCTAATGGGACAGTTCTAGCATTTAATACAACCACAAATGGATAGCTGCATAGATGAGTAGGGATTACCATTTTAGGTTACACGAGGAGGTAGAAGGGTTGACCAGAGAAATAGTTACCTGATTCTGGTTCATGGAGTCTGGCCAAAGTAGCAGAGCTAGAAACCAAGTCATTATGGCATTATTGTTACAAGGTGTGTGTGTGTATGTGTGTGTGTGTGTGTGTGTGTGTGTGTGTGTGTGTGTGAGAGAGAGAGAGAGAGAGAGAGACAGAGAGAGAGAGAGAGACAGAGAGAGAGAGACAGAGAGAGAGAGAGACAGAGAGAGAGAGACAGAGAGAGACAGAGAGACAGAGAGACAGAGAGAGAATTTGAATTTGTACACAATATAAATGGGAGTGGGGCTCTTTCTCTTTTTCTCTCTCTGGCCAAGGCTATCTGCTCTGGCCCCCATTTTGTCTGTCCCCATCCTTCACATCAAGGTGGAGGTGAAGCTCTCTCTTGCTTACAGACAAGTATCTGTATCAATACTTCCAGGGTCTTGAAGCAACCTGGATGTCAACTGGCCCAGGTGCCTTGTGAAGCAAGGACACCGGGAGGAAGCAGGGCAGAGTAGTTTCACTGGCCATTAGTGTAGAGGATGGGACTCTGAACGCTTCTGCCTCAAGCTGGCTGGGAACCAGAGGTCCCACGAGAGGACACCGCCCCCTACTGGCCCACCAGGGACTCAGACTTTTGGCTTTGGATTCCAACCCCAAACTGTACTTCTCTAATTTGGATTCAAGTACATGAATTTTGACATAAAAATGTCACATAGTTAAAGAATATCTTAGAGCTGTAGCCAAGCAAACCTTTAATTTAAATACTGTCCAGAAGATGGCAACTTTAAATATTACTATAGAATCAATTTTCACAATTCTGTAGATCTTTATTTGAAATTAAATAAATTTTAATTTTCAATTTATTTCATCGAAAATCTGATTTAGTGTAAAAATTCAAGTTCTTACATGTTTCTTAAGTACGAATGTATTTCTTTCTAAAGAGGACTTGAGCAGAGGTAAAATTGGTGATCAGTGGTTAGCTTCTAATACTTAAATATAACATACCTCGTTTATCTTTAGATTGTTGCTGTTTCACATGTTTGCTTTTATGAACAGAAGTCCTAGAGTCAAACTTCATCTATTTCTGCCTCTAAGAATTACTCGATCTGTTAGTGAAATATATCAATGGCAAATAAAAACATGCTGTTAAAATGATAGATATACTTATAAAACATTTGCTATTAAATACAAGGTAAATGAAAAATTAAGAAAATGCCATTTTGAGAAATCTGTCTTTGTAATCCTAACTTTTTTTCCGGTACTTGAATTTGAATTGAGAGTCTTGCACTTGCTAAGCAGGAATTCTGCCCCTCATTTCATTGTCTGTGTAACTTTATATAAAAATACATGTAGTTCACACACATTCTGTAAGCCAGAACAGATAGTGATTTAAGTGACTATACATTTGAGCAGGGAATAGAAGTTTTCTGGGTATAGCTACTTGGGGATGACCAAGCTCTCAAGAGTGGAATTAAATTAAGCCACCGTTCTACCACAGTCTAGTAAGAATTTCACCTCGGCCTCTCCTCTTTAATACAGGGTTTTGAATGGGTGTTATTCCTGAGCCTCAGAATTCTTGACAGCTGCCAGTCTAGAACATAAACACAGTGGGAAGGTATATGGGAAAACTGTCATTTCTGTTAATTGATCACAGATTCTGCCATTCTTCTTCACATCAATGAGACCTTGAAAAATCAAAATTATAAAGCAATTAGTAGAATTCAGAATATGTAATGTATAAAGTAAATTATTCGTTTGGTTTAAATTAAAAGCCTACTTAGTATAGTTAAAATTAAAATCTCAAACTGACATTTATAATTCTTACGTTTCCCAGAGGGAACTAATAAAAGTGAATTCAATTCATAGATGGTGCTCTAGAGATTAAAACACTGTCTGTGTTTTCCTATATATACTCTAGTGATGTTTGCGTTGAGTGTTTATTTAAAAATTAAAAAATCACATTCATGTTTCAGTGTTAGCATGGTTTTAACCCAAAACTGTATATCAACAAGGGGGCAGAGGCTCCCATTCAGAATGTAAACCACACTGCAGACTTCCATCTGCTGCCTGAGCTCTGAACAGAGGCAGATCTGATCAATTAGTGTCTCCTGACCCATGACCCCGCCCAGCTTGCTGAGAAGCCTTCCTCCGAAGAGCTCCTTCGGACGGTCTAGGCCTCCACTGGACTGTCCAGGGCTCACTGGAGATGGTCTAGGGCTCCGCTGGAGATGGTCCAGGGCTCTGCTGGAGATGGACCAGGGCTCACTGGAGATGGTCCAGGGCTCACTGGAGATGGTCCAGGGCTCTGCTGGAGATGGACCAGGGCTCACTGGAGATGGTCCAGGGCTCACTGGAGATGGTCCAGGGCTCACTGGAGATGGTCTAGGGCTCACTGGAGATGGTCCAGGGCTCTCTGGAGATGGTCTAGGGCTCACTGGAGATGTTCCAGGGCTCTGCTGGAGATGGTCCAGGGATCTGCTGGAGATGGTCCAGGGCTCTGCTGGAGATGGACCAGGGCTCTGCTGGAGATGGTCCAGGGATCACTGGAGATGGTCCAGGGCTCTGCTGGAGATGGACCAGGGCTCACTGGAGATGGTCTAGGGCTCACTGGAGATGGTCTAGGGCTCACTGGAGATGGTCCAGGGCTCTCTGGAGATGGTCCAGGGATCACTGGAGATGGTCCAGGGATCACTGGAGATGGTCCAGGGATCACTGGAGATGGTCTAGGGCTCACTGGAGATGGTCCAGGGATCACTGGAGATGGTCTAGGCATCACTGGAGATGGTCTAGGGCTCACTGGAGATGGTCTAGGGCTCTGCTGGAGATGGTATAGGGCTCACTGGAGATGGTCCAGGGATCACTGGAGATGGTCTAGGGCTCTGCTGGAGATGGTCTAGGGCTCACTGGAGATGGTCCAGGGCTCACTGGAGATGGTCTAGGGTTCTGCTGGACATGGTCTAGGGCTCACTGGAGATGGTCCAGGGATCACTGGAAATGGTCTAGGGATCACTGGAGATGGTCCAGGGCTCCACTGGAGATGGACGAGGGCTCACTGGTCCAGGGCTCACTGGAGATGGTCCAGGGCTCACTGGAGATGGTCCAGGGCTCACTGGAGATGGTCCAGGGATCACTGAAGATGGTCTAGGGCTCACTGGAGATGGTCCAGGGCTCACTGGAGATGGTCCAGGGCTCACTGGAGATGGTCCAGGGCTCACTGGAGATGGTCCAGGGCTCTCTGGAGATGGTCTAGGGCTCACTGGAGATGTTCTAGGGCTCTGCTGGAGATGGTCCAGGGATCTGCTGGAGATGGTCCAGGGCTCTGCTGGAGATGGACCAGGGCTCACTGGAGATGGTCCAGGGCTCACTGGAGATGGTCCAGGGCTCTGCTGGAGATGGACCAGGGCTCACTGGAGATGGTCCAGGGCTCACTGGAGATGGGCTAGGGCTCACTGGAGATGGTCCAGGGCTCTCTGGAGATGGTCCAGGGATCACTGGAGATGATCCAGGGCTCACTGGAGATGGTCCAGGGATCACTGGAGATGGTCTAGGCATCACTGGAGATGGTCTAGGGCTCACTGGAGATGGTCCAGGGCTCTGCTGGAGATGGACCAGGGCTCACTGGAGATGGTCCAGGGATCACTGGAGATGGTCCAGGGCTCTGCTGGAGATGGACCAGGGCTCACTGGAGATGGTCCAGGGATCACTGGAGATGGTCCAGGGCTCTGCTGGAGATGGACCAGGGCTCACTGGAGATGGTCCAGGGCTCTGCTGGAGATGGTCCAGGGCTCACTGGAGATGGTCTAGGGCTCACTGGAGATGGTCCAGGGCTCTCTGGAGATGGTCTAGGGCTCACTGGAGATGTTCCAGGGCTCTGCTGGAGATGGTCCAGGGATCTGCTGGAGATGGTCCAGGGCTCTGCTGGAGATGGACCAGGGCTCTGCTGGAGATGGTCCAGGGATCACTGGAGATGGTCCAGGGCTCTGCTGGAGATGGACCAGGGCTCACTGGAGATGGTCTAGGGCTCACTGGAGATGGTCTAGGGCTCACTGGAGATGGTCCAGGGCTCTCTGGAGATGGTCCAGGGATCACTGGAGATGGTCCAGGGATCACTGGAGATGGTCTAGGGCTCACTGGAGATGGTCCAGGGATCACTGGAGATGGTCTAGGCATCACTGGAGATGGTCTAGGGCTCACTGGAGATGGTCTAGGGCTCTGCTGGAGATGGTATAGGGCTCACTGGAGATGGTCCAGGGATCACTGGAGATGGTCTAGGGCTCTGCTGGAGATGGTCTAGGGCTCACTGGAGATGGTCCAGGGATCACTGGAGATGGTCTAGGGCTCTGCTGGAGATGGTCTAGGGCTCACTGGAGATGGTCCAGGGCTCACTGGAGATGGTCTAGGGCTCTGCTGGACATGGTCTAGGGCTCACTGGAGATGGTCCAGGGATCACTGGAGATGGTCCAGGGCTCCACTGGAGATGGACGAGGGCTCACTGGTCCAGGGCTCACTGGAGATGGTCTAGGGCTCACTGGAGATGGTCCAGGGCTCACTGAAGATGGTCCAGGGCTCACTGGAGATGGTCCAGGGCTCACTGGAGATGGTCTAGGGCTCACTGGAGATGGTCCAGGGCTCTCTGGAGATGGTCTAGGGCTCACTGGAGATGTTCTAGGGCTCTGCTGGAGATGGTCCAGGGATCTGCTGGAGATGGTCCAGGGCTCTGCTGGAGATGGACCAGGGCTCACTGGAGATGGTCCAGGGATCACTGGAGATGGTCCAGGGCTCTGCTGGAGATGGACCAGGGCTCACTGGAGATGGTCCAGGGCTCACTGGAGATGGTCTAGGGCTCACTGGAGATGGTCCAGGGCTCTCTGGAGATGGTCCAGGGATCACTGGAGATGATCCAGGGCTCACTGGAGATGGTCCAGGGATCACTGGAGATGGTCTAGGCATCACTGGAGATGGTCTAGGGCTCACTGGAGATGGTCTAGGGCTCTGCTGGAGATGGTCTAGGGCTCACTGGAGATGGTCCAGGGATCACTGGAGATGGTCTAGGGCTCTGCTGGAGATGGTCTAGGGCTCACTGGAGATGGTCCAGGGCTCACTGGAGATGGTCTAGGGCTCTGCTGGACATGGTCTAGGGCTCACTGGAGATGGTCCAGGGATCACTGGAGATGGTCCAGGGCTCCACTGGAGATGGATGAGGGCTCACTGGTCCAGGGCTCACTGGAGATGGTCCAGGGCTCACTGGAGATGGTCTAGAGATCACGGGAGATGGTCTAGGGATCACGGGAGATGATCTAGGGCTCACTGGAGGTGGTCTAGGGCTTAGTGGAGATGGTCTAGGGCTCACTGGAGATGGTCTAGGGCTCACTGGAGATGATCTAGGGCTTAGTGGAAATGGTCCAGGGCTCACTGGAGATGGTCCAGGGCTCACTGGGGATGGTCTAGTCCTCTCCATGGGATGGTCTAGGGTCTGGGCTCTGATCCTCCTGAGTGTCCAGAAGGTCCCTCGGGGCAATCACAGGACAGTAATTTCCCAGCCCCTCCACTCATACCCAGGGCTCTGCTAACCTCACTCCGGGAGGAAGGCCTGGACTGGTTTGAGGCAGGTCTTTCCTTCCTGGTATTCAAGGCCAGGCATTGCCATGCCCACGTCCCACCCCAGCCTCCTCCGCCCTTTCAGCCCTGCCCCTGGCCCCCATCCACCTCTAGTAACTCCAGGTCTGGGGAGTAAATCCATGTGCTTTCCTGTTCTAGGAGGCCTGCTCTGTGCACGCCCTTACCAGGAGCTGTGGGGCCTCGGCCCAGGTCCACTGGCCCAGCCTTGTTCCGGCTTCATTGTGGCACAAGTGTATCCTTCCCTGGGCCTGTCGATGGGACGCTATCTTCAGTGCTGCAGAAATCTCTTCAGTTGATGGAAAAATACGTTTGACCCATATGAAGAGGGAGCGTCACTAACAGGATGCTCTTGAATAAAATGATAATTTTATAGTGTTTTCCACATCATTTCTGTGAAGTGCCAAACGCTGAATTGATTAACACATGATAATATGTGAGCATTGGAGACACAACATGAATCTCACTGGAAAGCTTCACAAAATTATCAGAGAAAAACATTGTGAGGTCTTATAGCTTATACTAAAGAGAAGCAGGGAGTATTGACATTTAAATAATTAAACCTAAGTTAAAGGGATACAAGCTATATTTCATTACCTTTTGAAAACATCTTTGAATTATTATTTTAACTATATATTTGTGGCATAGTGTGATCATTTGAAAAGCATGTACAACACCTATGTATGTGGTTAACATTTATACCTCTTTTAACTTTATGATTATTTTACGGAAATAATAATTTACATGTTTATAAATGTTTAAATATGTAAATATTTATAGGTACATATTTATAAGTGCAGGAATGCAATCTGTTCTGTCAACATTACTTTTTTCATAATTCTCAAAATTACATAGTAATTATTCCCAATGCAGCCCACAAAACCTGTCCTTCAACAAGTCTGTTCCATCACCTTCATTTAGAGGTTCATTGACTGCAGCAACATTGAAAAGTTTCTAGAACACAAGGAGGTCTGGAATGGCAAGGTGATGCAACTCACACAGCAAGCTTTCACATGCACCTATATTGGTGACCACTTTCCAACAGAAATGGGAGAACACCTGGCTGGTGTTTCTCTAAAAGACACGTATGAGTCTGAACTTCAGAACGTGACCTTGCGTGACAATGGTCGTGACACTGACCTCACAGCTGGGTGAGATCCTGGTGACATACCCATCGAGATGGCTGGAGTTCATCTGGGAGAAGGTACAGAGACAGAGAAGAGAGAAAGAGGAGAGGACACGGAGCTCTACTAACCATGAGTGAACCACACAGGAACCACTGGGGGAAACATGGCCTAGTAAACAAAAGATGTGTGGCCCCATCACTGTGGATTCCAATCTCCAGAGCAGAGCCACTAAGTTTCTGTTGCTTCTAGGTCATGGAAGCCCTGGGAAATGAATTTAGAGGGTCAGTCAAGAACGTCTGATCCATGGAGAGCTGAAGTTATAGAAGACATACAACGTACAAAAAAATTGACAGAAAGACAGACATTTCCAAACGTAGAAGCTTTCATGAGTAAAGTGTGAATAAAGAATTATAATGTGCTTTATCGCTGTCCCCTTCAGAACATTGAGGATAGTGAAAAGATCAGACAACCTTGTCAGGAGGGAAACAAGCTCTCACGCGGGAAATAGCCCTTAGACAGAAGTGACGGGTTGAGTGCCGCTGCACTTGATTTCCCACTGGCTGCGAGGAGTCCACACGCACAGAGATAGAGTGAGTTTCTGAGAGGTAGAGGCATGGTAGCTTCCTAAGAGAGAAGTCGGGCAGTGGGAGGTCGCGTGGGGTGCTGGAGACACACCCTGGAGGGGCCCTGGTTGGGGTTCCATCCATGGACGGAGGCCTGAGGGAGCCAGACAGAAATGTGGCGTGACCCGCTGTACCACATCAGCAGGCTGGCTCCTTCAGAGGGAAGATGTGAATGATGTTGAACAGACAGGTGTGGCCTCCATAGAACACACACACACACACACACACACACACACACACACACACAGAATGGAGGGCAGAAAGAGAGGGGGAGAACGATTCAGTCGGGAATGGGATACAATAGCAGTGTTTCCATGTAGTGAATCGAAGTCCAGCTTGAGCAGACAGAGATACCTCGTGTTTGCACGAGAAAAGGAGCCAGGAGGTTAAATGTTCCTTTAATTAGGAAATGGGAAAGAGACAGGACATAAGAAGAGTGTGCTTTTGTTAATGCCACATATTTATAATCCTAAGTAAAGATATAAGAATCTGGTCAAAATATTTATGTTAAAATATTTATGTTAAAAACAATGGGGGCTGGGAGTGTGGCCTAGTGGTAGAGTGCTTGCCTAGCATGCATGAAGACCCGGGTTCAAATCCTCTGTACCACATACATGAAAAGCCAGACGTGGTGGTGTGGCTCAGGTGGCAGAGCATTAGCATTGAGGAAAGCCCAAGGACAGTGCTCAGGCCCTGAGTTCAGTCCCCACAACGGGCAAACAGCACTCAGACAATAAAATTAAATTTAAAAAACAGTGTATTAGACAGCTGAATTTGATATAACTCATTTCTAATAACACACTAAAATTCACGGTCAAATATAAATTCTAGTCTGGAGTTCTCTCCAAGAAGAAGAGAGCTTTATTCCTCTGTTTATGAAGGTCTGAATTGCCGGTGGATGGTCTCTGAGTTGAGACCGATTTCACGTGCAGGGTTAGCCAACTGCCATGTTTTTCCATCCCCCAGGCATTCAGCAGGCCTGAGTTGCAGTAATCTTTGTGTGGCGTGTGGCCTGTGGGGTGATGGTGTCTGACTGAGGCGTGGATTCCATGCCCATCTTCTCCCACACACCAGGCATGAGGAGAGCGAAGTCTGTGGGTCAGACTGAAGTTAAGGGCAACACAGCATTGGCTGCTGAGACTTTTTTAGTGAAGGGGGCTCCCTGCCTGCTGGAGGACTAAGGTTCTGGTCCCGAGCTGGTCTGCCCACGTGCTGACCCGTGTTGGTGGGAGAGGAGTCCCATTTTCTGAAGCGCCACTCCTCAGAGAGTGCGTGACACGGAGGACACAGGACCTGGCCAGTCCCGCACCATGCGAATCTCTGCTAGTGGACACCTCCTGTTCTTCTTGTAAAGAGGGAAATATTAGGACTAAGTCATGCCATGGTGGCCACTTAAAATGAATAAACACCCTTGGTTTAACTGTCAAAAACAGCCACCGGTGAGCTTTCAGAGGGATGCTCATACTTTTCACGAGCAAAGTATTGGATACCAATTCCACATCACCACACCCAGGCAGGGCACACCCTGGGAGCTACGGGGCCCGGGGAATCGGGGTCCTGAAGTGTCAGTTGTCCGACATCCAAGAGCAGCTTGGTTCGTCCGTAGCCCCAAAGGGATGTGTTCTATGCACTTTCCTGGCAATTATTGCCCCCGATCAACAGAAGAGGAGACCAAAATCAACTCAGGCGAAACGCTCGTTTAAAAACTAAAATGAAAAGTAAAGAGAAAGGGTAGAAGTTTGGGACCTCAGAAGTTGTGCTTCTAGCCTTTGGAAGGACAGAAAACACGATGACAGGAGGCTGAGCCCGGGAAGCTCATGGCTGGTCACCACCCCACATTGTCAGGCGTGGCTTTCCACGGACTGTGGCCATTCCCGTGGTCTGTCACCTGATGGAGACACACCTGAGGACAAGAGAGGAGTGGATCAGATGTGGCCCTTGTATCTGAGCTTGACAAAGGAAATATGTCACCTATCTTTTAGAGGTGTGTGTGTGTGTGTGTGTGTGTGTGTGTGCGTGTGCGTGTGTGTGTGCAGGACACGGGTGAATGTGTACACATATGCATAGACAAGTTCTGAGCTTGAGCCACAGCTCCACTTCTGGCTTTTTGCTGGTTCATTTGAGTAGAGTCTCACGGACTTTCCTGCCTGAGCTGGCTTTGAACAACAATCCTCAGATCTCAGTTTCCGTGAGCCAGCAGCTTCTGCTGGGGTTGTGAAGGAGCAGAGTGCCTCCTTTAGATGAACTGAGGAGCTGCCTGGGCATGTGGGGTGCAGACACAATGTGGGGTGCTGGCACAGCGCTTGGAAGTCCCTCCTGGCACTGCATGAGCTGAGCAAGAAAATCCGGTCGTATGAAGGCCTCACCCCCAGGTCGAGGAAGACGGTGAGCTAGGAAGCGCCTCTGAGGAAGAGGCCACGCGGGAAACCCAGCTTCCTCTGCCGGAGACAAAGGAACAGGAGTCGGGCTGTTTGTGGTGGCAACTTCCGGTGATGGACGCCTTGACCACTGGCTCCTGGGCTTGTCTCCCCGTGCCCGAGGTGGGGACGTCACTGCTCCCGTGCCCTGCTCCAGCCCTGTCTTTCTGTGCCTTGGTCAGTGAGGGGTTGGGACAAGATGGCCAGGACTTTAGCTCTCTCTCCTGTACTCCTGCACGAGAACCTTGCTTATAGTAAATGCGGTGTGATGTCATGTCACTCTTATCCCAGCCATTACTTTTACTGAGTGTCTCTCACGATTGGGATGACACACTAAAAGGAGATGGCTTGCCCTGAGCATGAAGGAGAGACACAGGCTGCGCTGGGGCCCCCTCGGTGGGGCCCACCTACAGGCTGAGGAGGGGCTGCAGTCTCTCTCCTCATCCTGAAAGTTGTGGGCAGACCTCATGAACTTGCACTTCAGCTCAGAGCTGGCCTACTATGCTCACGAGTAAGTCCAAATGAGTGGAAGCCCTTCTCTGATGAGGCTTTCCAGGGACACGCTTGGTAAAACTCCAGTTGTTTTTCTTTTACATTCCTCTTTTTCGGTATTGTCAAAGTGATCCTAAGATCCTATAAATCTCTCTTCAGTGCTGTCAGCTCAGTACTTTAGTCTTGACAGAAGTGAACAGCTTGGGTCTTTAATTACATGGTGCTTTAGAGTGAAAGTAAGCGATCTTACCAAAGGGGAGAAAACGCACATACTACATCTCTCAGGTAATGCCACGCTGGTCAGAAAGCCACCACTGCACGTCAGTGGGCTGGGGAAGCCTTTTTCCTGTCAGAATGTGAGTAGGTCTGCAGATACCTGCCTGCAACTCTCCTGATAAGGTATTAACGCTGGCTAATCTCTATTTATGAGACAAATACAAATCTCATAGACAGTAGTATCTTTTACACTTGTCTTAGTGAATTTTGTGTTGCCATCACAGAATTCCTGAGACTGCACAATTTATGAGCAGGGATTGACTATCGCCATTCTGGGAAGTGTAAGTTCAAAGCACTGGGATTCTGTGAGGTTCCTTCCTCACCATCCTAAATTACCCCCCATCCAACAGCATTGTCTGTGGGAGAGGCTGGTTGCCTGCTGTGAAATTTGGGTGAACAATTCAGACCGTGGTTAGTTTCATGATTAACATGTGACAGATATTCCAAAACTTTCCATTCAAAGTGAGTCCTGGATCAGAACCAGGGAGATTTACTATACTCATGTGGATAGCATTTGAAAAGGCATGTATTGAGACAAATTCCTTACTTCATCCAAACATATAAAATATTAAGCATGGTTTTGATGTTGATGCATTTCATTAGAGTGGAAAATGTAAACCACTGACCTATCAAATAATAACTTAAAATAAGCTTTCTTTCACATTGTAGGCTTCTCGCATAATGAATGAAGGATTGTCTATAGCTCAACTTTTACCTTAAGCATCAGATTAGATCCTTCTAATTTTAGCAGTGCAAAAACATTCTATCTAACAGTTCTTCATAAGCTGAAATTTACTGGTTTAAGTCCAATTATGCATTGATTTTTTTCAAAGCACACAACACTTACAACGCCTTTTGAGGCGTCTCATACAAAGGACATTCAATTATACAGCAGGGGTTTCAGGTTATTGAAAAATTCTTCCTAGAGGAAAAACAACTAGGCTTCTTTGTAGTTTTCTGGACTGGGGTGGGGCTGGAACAAGTGTCATCACTTGTAATCGGAAGAAGACTTGGTTCCTGACAGCTTACCTATACCTGAGGCCTCAACTTCCTGCACCATACAGAAATCCTGGAGGCCCTGACCTAATGACCGTGAGACCTCAGAGGCCCTGATAGCCCATGCTGAGTATGTTCTCTCCCACCAGAAGGCCTTGGGACCAGCAGGATCACTCTGCTGTCTGTTTCGTGCTGTTGGGCTGGCAGTGGAGGTGGGCACTGTCTTCTGTGAAGGAACGTGGGACACAGGTGGCTCAGGGGCTGAAGCCCTCGCTCGGCCGCATGTTCATGGAAGACCTCGGGAAAGTTGCCCAGTCTCTCCAGGACTCAGTTTCTCCCTCACGAGGCTGAATTGTTCACAGTGTCAAGCAATCCTTCGATTCTGACAGCTGTTGGCTGTCTCTCCAGGCTTCTTGGTAAGACAACAATCCATCCATCACCCCCAAACTCACTTTTCTATTGGTTTCCCAGCGCCAAATCTGTGTGAGCAGCAGGCATTGCCTCTGAGGAAACAGAGGAGAAGGAAGAGAGGGGAGAGGAGGGAAGAGAAGGGGGAGAAGAGAGACAGAAGACGGGGAAAAGGGGGAGGAATGGAGAGAGACAGGGGCCAGGAACAGGAAAGCCTTCAATGGCACACTATCAGCAACACACTTCACATTTCAGCTGAGTGCCACCATTCAGGCCTCCACCACCTCACAATAACGCCAGTAGATTATTACTCAGTCGAAGAACTAAATCACTGAGTTGGTTGGAGGCCAAATCACCTTTCAATGCTTGGATTCAGCAGCTGGAGACGAAGTCTTCCACACACGGACCTGTTGGTGCATTCTTGTCCCAGCATGGCACAGCTGACATCAGCTGCACTCGAGTGAAAGTATCTCAGGTATGTAGCCAGGTACAGAGATTTTTGCTTGAGCACATCACACACACACACACACACACACAAACAAAAACAAGACAGCAAACAAACAAACAAGAGGAGATAAAACCCAAACATAATCCATGTACTTAACCTAGGCAACCGTTTCCAGCTTGACTTTATCCATGCCATGCTCTCTCCAGGGGACCCCAGCTATGGTGCTTTCCTGGGCCTCCTGACACGGTCAGTCAGCCACATCTCCTCCTCACGCCTGCTCTTTTCCCTGAGCCGCACTCCCCTCTCCTCGTCTTTGGTAGTCCAGTGTCTTGAGGGGTGTACCACAGGCCCGCGGCCTCAGTGGCATCCTCAGGCTGACGTCCAGCCTTGCTGACTCTCCCTGGGGCAGCTCTTCCTTGCAAAAAACCCACCCTTTGCTTCAGAGTGCCACAAACATCCTTTCCCTCCATGTCAGTGGACCAAGAATCTCCCCATTCTCAGTCACGCCTTCTATGTCTAATCAGCCACTAACTCCTACTCTTACCGACACTCAAATGGGACTCATTTATTTTCTATTCTAAGATTCTCCTGGCAGAGCCTTATGTTCACTGGTCTTCTAATTGGTCTTCCTGCCTTCTGTCACTTCTCATCCTAATCAAGGCTATCTTCTGTGTCCAGTATAATTAGGGAAGTCTGTCTCTTCGGCCCCAGAATCTGCATTGCCCCTTACATAAAATGCACCTTCAAATCCCGCAGTGACACTCTACTCATTCATGCTTCAGAGCCAGTCATCTCCAAATGTTTCTCCTCTGGAAAAATATTTATACTGTTTATAACTACCGAGAGGATTTTATTTGCAAAAGCTTTTATTATAGCTATGCATAAATAGGAATTAAAACCAAAAATTTTAAATTATGCATTCATAAATTCACCTAAGAGTAACAATGGTACATCCATTTCATACCAACCATTATTGCTTTATTTAAGCAAACCTGCATATTTATCAAAAAACAAACAAACAAAACCAAGAACTACTGGAAAGGAGTGACATTGTTTTCCATCTTTCAAATATTCTTAACTCTGGCTCTACAGATGATGGTTGTCCATCAAACAAGCTTATGTTTCAATTCATTGTCATAGATTGATTTGTGTAGCATAACACAAAACAGTACATTCAGATCTGTGAAGCTATGTCCCTGAAAAGAATAGGTTTTCAGTACCCTTCTAAATGTTTGTGACTATTTCCCTTAAATGCACATCCAAAGTCAACAATGTGGCGCTGGCTTACAGGTTGGTTGTTGTGTGGTCGAGGCCAGACGAGTTCTGCCTGTGACAGGCAGCTTGGGGTTACTCTTGATCTATTTTCCAGTTCCCACCAATCATTTACCAACGCTGTGCTTTGGTCATTTGAAAAGCATTGCTTCACTGACTTATGCAGATCTTCCAAAATGTTGGCATGTTTCATTCTGGACCACCTTGAAACAACGTTCACGCCTCCCATCCCTTGGCCCCTGAAACAAACTTTCCACCGAGGGGAGGCTTCGAAGGCTGTGGTGCCCAGCATACAGTTTTCAAGGGCTACATTTGCTTGATGAGTTGAATTTTATGAAAGACAACCATCGATGTAACATGAAATCTTTGAAACATCACAACCCATTCCCTCATTGTTAAGAGAACATAATCTAAACACCTCTGTGGGTAACACAGTTTGGCAGTTCCCCTACATAGAAATGGTGTCCTGTGCACCAAGTATCTGTGCAAATCTTCTCTGTGAGCACAAAGGGGAGCGAAGGGCTCACACAGATATTGCAGCTCTTCCTAGCCCAGTGTCAGGCAGAAGTGCAGAGGGGCATCTTGTGTCTCGGAAGTGCAACACACACTCAAAGCCTGACATGTACTCTGATGGCAATCTAGAGTTGACCCAGGGCTTTACCAAGCGTCTCTAGGCTCTTCGTCCTCTGAATGGGAGGAGCACAGACGTGAGGCTGTGGTTGGGGTCTGGGTCCTTACGGTGTCCTGTAGTTAGGTCCCCCCCGGTCTTGAACCAGCAGTGAGAATGTCAGTGAGGTTTCCGCAAGTCCCCAACATCTCACAGCTATTGAAAACCCAAGGTCTCCCTGAGACTTCCCAGGATGCCTTGGGAATCCACAGGCCAAGAGAGCACGACTTGAACTTAGCGTCTAACTCAACGCCCTTGAGCATTAGTGACATGATTTATCCACATCCTAGAAATGAATTTTCCCCTAATGTGATGAAATTAATTGCTCACTTTCTGGGAGATTTGAGAAGGGGCAATCAACTTGCTCCCCTTTCCTGCGACCTGAGGTCACCAGGGTTCCGGTCCAGTAAACCACAGGGGCTGGGAATGGGCACTGCTGACCTGCTTGCTTCCTTCCCGGCCTCCCTGGAACGGTCACACAGGATATCTGCGCAAACCCCTCCTGGACCATGGGCGCCACACATCCTGACTCAGATTTCTTCTTGCTCTCACTTGAATATTTCCAAGACCGGTCTTTGCCTGCTTTTCTGAAAGTTCCCCAGGAAGCAGAAACAATTTCTAATGACACGGGTTTTCAGAAAGCACATTTGCTGAACGTAACTTAATTTTATTTTTCTAAGAATAAACACTTCTTACCCTGGATGGAGCTTTTGCTTCTTAAGTCACTAGAACATTTGGGGCAAATACTGAATATTTACATTAAAGTCTCAATAGCCTTTCCTTCATCTACAAAATTCTCTTGTCAGGCTGATTATTGTTATAAAGAATTTCAAACCGGGAGCATCTCTGCATTAAGTTATAATTGGATGGGATTACAGAAAAGCCTCAGGAAGATGGATCACAACTTGGTCCCCACTGGGCCCCTGGCACTGTCCCCAGCCTCAGGGATCACACTCCTCTTCATGTGTCCCCGGCAGAGAGGTCCGGGTCTATCCAGCGAGGGCCCCACACCCACGTCACATGCTGTCACCATGAATGCCCACTCCGGTTGTCCTGGAAACACGGCCCATCATGCACATTCATTCCTGGCCTCAGTCACTAGCTGGTCCTCGAAGTGAATGGCCAAGGAGGCCACTGTCCATTAGTGCCAGGCAGGAAGCCCTCTAGAGAACAAATGAGAGCTGCGGAGTCAGCTCTGCACTGAGCAATCGGTTCCATTTCTAGGCATCCAGACGCTACTCATTGATGTCATAAACCACAAGCATCTTGGTGAATGATTCACATGCGCTCTGTCCCTCCTGTGACAGGGAGAGAGAGTGGGGGCAGGGGCCCAGCCCTTAGCATTGAGAAGAAGGTCCACAGCTCACAATTCTGAGAGGACAGCATCCAGAGCCACAGCTCTCACTGCGTAAGACCCCTTCAATTAAGCTGTCTCCACCCTTCCATAAATAAAATAGACAAAGACGTATGGAGAAAGAATGGATGGATATGTAAACAAACATAGGAAACATTGTTTAGCATCAGGATCATTAGGAGGATAAAGATTAAAATTGAAATGCCAACTTTGTCATAGCAATAATTCATTAGAAAATAATAATCTTACACTGGGAAAAGTTTAATTTAGAAGCT
Organism: Megascapheus bottae; assembly: GCF_031878675.1. Taxonomy (NCBI): domain Eukaryota; kingdom Metazoa; phylum Chordata; class Mammalia; order Rodentia; family Geomyidae; genus Megascapheus; species Megascapheus bottae. The sequence continues at coordinate 81,693,973 of NC_143515.1, read as the reverse complement.
TATTTTTTTAAAGATTAACAGTACTATGTGATGGCAAATACACGAACAAAATTGAAATTTTAAAGCAGTACAAATTTGGAAGGCAATTTTGCATAGTGCTAAAATTTTAAACATCTACCTGCCATAGGAGCATAGACAGTTACTCCAGAGAAACTAATATACATACGTATACAAATACACAAGAACATTCAGAGCAGCTTTATCTGTAGTGACTAACACTGGGCGTAACATAAGTGGTCAAGGAAGCGTGACCCAACAAATTCACTTGCTTCTGTAGATCCATCCAGTGGAATAAAAACATACCGCTAGATGCCCAAAACACCATGAACCATCCTCAAGTGGTGAAGCACAATGGGAGAAGCCAAACTGAATTACTTCATTTATATCAAGTTCTGCGTTATGAAAATGAATTTACAGTGTGAGATGGCAGCACACTCGCATCTGGTACCAGAGTAGATAAGGAGGAAGTTCTGAAAGAAAGGAGGAAATGGGGTGACACAATTGGAAGTAGAGAATTGTTCGTGATCTCGGTTTTGATAATGTTTTTGTGTTTGCATAGATGAGTCAAAACTTGTCAGATTATACAGTTTAAATATGTTTGATATATTGTATAGCAATCACGCCTCAATAAAGCTGTGAAAAAAAGTTTAGAAAACATATTGGGAAATGCTGGCAGTAACTACCCAATGAGGAAGAATTTCTTCTGTATATCACAAAAAGTGTAACCTTAAAAGAAAGGAATCGACAGGCGCAGTGGCTCACGCCTGTAATCCTAGCTACTCAGGAGGCCGAGATTTGAGGATCAAGGTTCAAAGCCAGCCCGGGCACAAAAGGACCTGAGACTCTCATCTCCAATTAACCTCTAGAAAATGGGAAGTGGGGCTTGGCTCAAAGGAAGGGCGGTAGCCTTGAACTGAAGAGCTCAGGAACAGCGCCCAGGCCGAGTTCAAGCTCCATGACCCACAAAACATAAAATCAAATAAAAAGAAAGGAATAAAAAAATCCATTGGAAAAATGTATCACCTAAAGCATATGAGTGAAAGCAGCACCTGGAGAGACGATTCAGCACACATCCAGGCCACAGAAGTCTGGTCTGAACATTCCATGTGATGACAGAGGAAAGCTGGTCACCATATTTCAGAATAAGGACACCAAGGGCAAATATCTCAACCTCAGCTCCAATCTCAGAAAACACAAGCCTCGATTGGAGCTTTTGCTGGGGAAAGCCTCCGACCCACGAATGCTCCAAAGACAGACGTGGTGAGGGCTTCTCATCTACTTAAATACACACGAACTCTGTTCTGTCCTGTGGGGGAGTGTAATGGGTGGTATCCCGGGTGTGCCTTCAAACACTTAGCATTCTTACCGGAGAAAGGAACAGAAGGGAAGACATGGGTGACGATAACGGAGACTCAGCGAGAACAGCAAGAACTTCCTAGGGTGGCTTCAGCCCTGGACGCACGCAGTGTGGCAAGCTGTGGTCCCACAAGCGCTGGGTCAGTGGAGCAGGGGCCGGGGGAGCTGCTTAAAACCACTGAGCCATCAGCTCACGAGGGCCATCAGCAAGCCCGTCCAAGCCCGAGACGGCATGGCTCACGCGGTGTCCTGTCCCATAGACAAACGCCGTGTGCGGTCGTCCAGGTCTGCTTTTGACTCCTGGAGATCAAGGGCTGGGACACAGTGCAAGGGCCAGGCCTTTTCCCAGCATGCACAAGGAGGTGGGACAGGGCACGTCTTAATCACATGGACAGAAGACACTAGAACAACTCGCTGCCCCCGCCCCCGTCCCTCCCCAGAGGGACAAGTGACCCATGGTGGCCAGGATGGGCAGGTTCTCAGGTGGAGGATTTCTGGAGCCCTCGCTGTCCTCCAGCACCTACAGCCAACATGGCGTCAGAGGATGCTCTCAGGAGCAGGCGGCTTTGTCCTTTAAAACATCCTCAGTAAATTTTTTGTCAATTATTCATTTTATTGCACAACTTCTGCTAGAAAATGTTTACCACCAACCTCTGAGATATCTTCCAGATAACTTTTACCTTTCCAAGCAGGTGTTGGGTGATTGCATGGCAGTCTTGGGTAGATTTCAGGCATTGAAAAAATAAAGGTGGGGAGGGTCGCAAACTGATTAAATACACTTCTACTTTAATTTTCAGACAGTGTTTTTTCTTACTATTTTCCTTAAGCAGTACTTCAGAATAATTACTCACTCAAATTTAAGTGTGATTCCATAAGACTTTGAAGGACTTTAGAAAGATAAAGAGGAAAACTTATCATCGTAGAGTTTGGGTCATCTTGAATCACCAGTTGTTGAATTTGGTAAGATTTGTATTTAAGAATCCCAAATTCACATGACTAGACCAACACCAGTGAAGCTTATAAAAGCAGAAACTGAAGACAAATGGGGATGTTTTCTGTGTTTACTTTAACTCCTCAGAGTTGTCCTTCAAGATAATGTCTTCAAAGCAATCAGACTGGCAGCTCTTATCCAAATATTGTGCACAGGTATTGACAGGGGTCTTGAAAGACATTTTGTTTCAAGCCTGTCAGACAGCATCCTCTTCATGTTGGAGGTGACCTGCTGAGGCCTGATGCTCACATACCTGATGGCCTGCCCGCCAGAGCTCGCCCGGGCTGTCAGACGCCCTCCATGACAAGCCAGTGTCTGTGCCATGGCACCTTTCAGGGTAACCCCAGGATGTCTGCACACCACATCCCATGAAGAAGCTAGGGGAGTTCTCCCGGCAAGAGATGGAGGCAGAGTGGCTGTCTTAAGGCTCACCTGCCGCCAGGCACAATAATTCTCCCCCTAGAAAGACAGCATTCAGCAGTGACCTTGAACGACCTTCTGCATCTCCAGTGGCTGCTGGTCATGCTGGGCTTTTGGGTCCTCCCTACCTTACCTGTGTGGACATTTGACATTGCTCTCCCCTAAGCCGCTGGGATCTTCCCGATTGTTTCATGCCTCCCCTGAAGTGTTCCTGAGCCATCCGAGAAGATAACGAACTCCTCTGTTCAAGTGTTCAGCTCCCACTGCCCGGCCTGCTGTCTTGGACACGCTCCTCAGGTTTGCGCCACTGGCTGTGGACTTCCAGAAGCACTTCACTTGTTTCTCCAGCTGCAATGTGGCTGAGGAGACAGACGTGGGGTAGGTGATGGGAGGAGACACAGTCGGGGGGTGGCACGGTGGGTGATAGACGCCCCGGCCGTGCTGCAGGTGACTGCACAGCTCCGTACCAGAAGACAGCCTGCAGTGCACGCGGCAGTCTTTCTGCCTTCAGATTTTACATCTGAAAGGCTGTCTCCTGCCATACCTTTTGAGTTTATGGCTCATTTTTGCACGAGTAGTTTGGCCTTTAGATTTAATTCAGATCAACATTACTTATACCAAGTAGTAATAGGTTGTGGACAAAGGGCAGAACAGCGCTCACCCTAGAAAAGTGCATGCTGTGGAAGGCAAAGCAGACTTGTAGGTAAGTCATGGCAGATCACTGCAGGAGGAGAGAAGTGGAAAGAAAAGAATGATTATTGGCGGGCTAAGAGGAAGCTTTTCAGAAGAGCTGGGACCTGAGCGTGCCAGGAGAGCTGTCACCCCCAGAGGCAGCGAGCAGAGCCCGGGCTTCTCTGCACAGACCCCGCCCTGTGCCCAGCCTGGGGCGGGAAGCATTGCCCACACGGTCTGCACTCAGGATTTGCCTTAAGGGGATCTTATGTTTGCTCCTGAGACATCAGTGTGTTGTCTCCACGATCACTGCTGATCGTTAGCTAAGCAAATCCCTGAAAGTAAGAAAGCACAACACCAGAGCTGGTAATGAAACTGGGGAAAGTAAGAATTAGATGTCGGTGGTCACTAGTAAAGTTGTACACATTCTGTGTCCGTTGTCATGTTGACATGTTGGTCTTACACTCTGAGTGAAGAACAGCGTTCAGGATTTCTGCGGACCAGACCCACACACCACCCAAGGATTCGAGGCCTCCCCCGCCACGGCATGCCTGATGAAAGCTCTGATGCACACAGACATGCCACGTCTTCTTCTTACTTCATTCATCTGTTTTGGGGAACTGAGGCTGTTTCCTCTGCTTGACTGTTGTGAATAATGTTGCAATAAACGAAATGGATATCCAAGTAGCTCCCTGGCATATGGATTTACTCTTGTGCCATATGCCCAACAGTGGCATGGCGAAGTCATAAGGAAAGTCTGCTCTTAGCGTTCTGAGGCTGTCCATCCTGCTTTCTGCAGCAGGCGCACTGATTTGCATCCTCTCCACGTGTGTAAGGGCTCCTAGACCCTCTTATCCTCTCTGGCATTTGTCCTGGTTCCTTTGCTTCATGGCTGGTAATCTGAGTGGAGTGGAACAGAGCCTTTGGGTGGTTTTGCTTTGCATTTTCTTGAAGGCTAAGGCTGTCAAACATTTCTTCTTGTGTCTATGACGTATTTGTATTTCTTCTGTGAGATTTGACTACACAGTTTGATGGCCCACTTAATTGAATTATTAGTTCCCTTGCTGTTCAAATTTTTTGAGTTATATGTGTATTCTAGATATCAATCCTCTATCTGTTGAATAATAGTGAAGACTTTCTTCCATTCCATGGGCTGACTCTTAGTTTTGGTGATGGTTTCTTTTGTTGTCCAGAAACACCTTAATTTGATGTAGTTCCCTTTGTCAGTTCTTGCTTCCATCTTCTAAGCATCAGAAGCCTTATTCATAAAATATTTACTTATGATTCTATATTCTAGTGTTTTCCCTACCTTTTGCTGTAGTAGGTTGAGGTTTCAGAAAGTCCTTTAAGCTATGCAATCCATCTGCATTGACTGAGGATGAAAGACAGAGGTCCAGTTCCATTATCCTGCAAATTGGTGCCTAGATTTCCCAATTATCATTTGATGAAGATGCTGTTTTTTCTCCACTGTATATTCTTGGCTTGTTTGTCAAATACTAGTTGACTATAAATGTGTGGTATTATTTTTTTCTGAATCTTCTCTGTGGCTTGATAAGTGTTCAAATCTGTTTTGTGTCAGTACCAGGCTGTCTTTGTTATTATGACTCAATTGTATAATTTACAACATGGCATTGTGAAATGTCCAACAGTGTTCTTACTACTTTAGAATTACTTTTGTATTAAGGATAATTTTGCCTCAATATAAACATTTGTTTTAATTTCTATAGTTCCAGTAGGAATCATAAAAAGTATTGGGGGTTATTTCATTGAATATGTATATTGCTTTTGGCAATAGAACCACTTTTATGATATTAGTTCTGCTGATCCATGAGCATGGAACGTGTTTTTGTATTTTCTTATGTCCTCCTCAGTTTCTTCTGGAAGCTTTGTGATTTTCATTATAGAGTTCTGCCACATTCTTGGCGTAATATGTAGGCATTTCATCATTTGTTTAGCATGATGGCTTCTTTGTCAGCCTACTGCTTACTGATGATACACAGAAAATATATTGATTTTGAGGTTCTGACTTTATATTTTGCTATATTTCCAAAAAGTTACCAGTTCTAGAAGTTTTTTTTTTGATAGAGTCTACAGGGTTTATCAAGTACAGGTTACACCACTAGCAAATAGAGATAATCTGATTTCGCCTTTCTCTACTTATATTCCTATTAACTTTTATTTTATTTTATTGTTTTCTACTTAATTGTTCTGGAATTCTGTTACAATGTTGAAGACTGGTGGTGCGAGCAGACATTCTTGGCTTGTTTCTGACTTCAGTAAAAATGATTTTATATTTTCCAATTTAATGTGATATTGCCTATAGTTTTGTCATATAGCCTTTAACTTCTATTCCTAGTTTATTTCCCTAGTTTTCTCAGCACTTTTATTATAAAAAATGCTGGATTTTAAGAAAAGAATTTCTCCATTAATTGAAATGATTGTTTAGGTTTTGTTCTTGATCACATTTACGTGTGTAATACATTTATTGATTCCAGTATGTTGAACTAATCTTGTATCTGGGATGAAATTGACATGATTTGTTTCTTGAAGACTATTAGTGCAGTTGCAAAGGTGTGTGTGTGTGTGTGTGTGTGTGTGTGTGTGTGTGTGTCTGTGTCTGTGTCTGTGTGTCTGTGTGTCTGTGTGTCTGTGCCTGTGCACGCTGGTCCTCTGGCTTGAACTCAGATCTTGAGCTCTGACCCTAAGGCCTTTTGCTCTACCACTTGAGCCACAGCTCATTTCCAGCTCCTTGGCAGCGAAGTGGAGATAACAGTCTCGTGGAGAGTCCTGCCCTCTCTGGCAGGGAACATCCTTGCACCCCTGCCTCCTCACCAGCTGGGAACCCAGGAGTGGGCCAGGACACTCTTCATGCTTCACCCTCATTGGATAAGTGGTTTAATCTTCCATTTGTTTTTGCAGCTCATATGCACTTAGAAATGTATCTATATTTTGCTAGATTTCCCAGTGTATCTGAGAATATGTCTTAAAAGTGTTCCCTCAGGATCTTTTGAATTTATTTATTGTTCATTCAGATATGTCCTTTTCATCTTTAATTTAATTTAGTCCTAGTCTTTTTCCTTTCCTTTTTGTTTTTCTTTGCAGTTAACCTAGCTAGGAACTTACCAATCTTTTTTCTACCCCCCACCCCAAAGAACCAATTTTTTTGTTTCTGTTTCATTAATGTTTGCCAAATTTATTAGTGTTTATTTGCATTAGTTTTGGGTTTGGATTTTTTTTCCCTAGAAGTTAGCATTGCAGCATAAAAAACTATTTATTGAACACTTTTCTGTTTGCTTCTTTATAATCAGGCACTCAAGTGCTATAAACTTTCCTCTCAGCACTGATTTTGCCAGATCCCAGTGGTTCTGATAGGATATGCTTTATTTTTCATTGTTTTCCAGGAACATTTTGATTTCTCTCTGTATTCCTGTAGTAATTCACAAGTCATTCAATAATGCATTTTTTCAATCTTCCTGTGTTTGAATATTTTCTCTAGTATGTTTTGCTGTTCAGTTCTAGTTTAATTCAATTACAGCCAGATTTTTTAAAAAAAGAGAACATCTCAATTTTCTTACGTTTGTTGAGACATAATATATGTCCCAGAATTACGATGCAGTTTGGAGAAAGTTCCAAATAATGTGTATTATTCACCTACTGAGTGAAGTACTCTGAGATACCTGTTAAGTCCTTTTAGTGTATTATATCAATAAATCTGCCTTTTGTTCACTGCTATTTTGTTCAGAAGTTCTATGAATTTGTGAGATTGGAGTATTGAGTGATAGGGCCTATCAACATTCGCAAGTTCAAAAGTGTTTGTTTCATAAACTTGGATGCAGTTCTACTGGGTGTAGCTCTTGAATTATTCCCTTAATTAATGTCGAGTGACCTTTGTTGCCTCTGATAATGGACCTTAGCTTGGAATCAGTTGACCAGGTCTGAGTTCCTTGGTTTTTACCTGCATTTGGTGTCCATTGGCAAACAAGGTCAGTTTTCATTATTGCACCCTGAGCTTGGGTTTTTGTCACTGAGCTGTGTTTCTCGCAGATAAAAATGTTGTATCCTATTATTAATCCAAGTTGCCATTCTACATATTTGATTCAAGAGTTCTGATCATTAACATCCAATGTGAATGTTGAGCGCTCTTCCATGGTTCCTGTCATCTTGTTGATTTTATGATGCTGCTTATTTCCCCTTCCTGCTTCACGAGTCTACTCTTCCGTTCGGGTTCGCTCTTTCAGTAAATGTAGTTGTCTTTGAGGCATCTTTGCTGTGCTGCTTTAGTGGTCACGCATTCCCTCGCTTTCGTTTTGTTTATAGAGGGAGGATTTTTTCTCCTCTAGCAATCCTGAAGGATAGCTTTGCAGTGCACAGTAGTCTGGGTGGCAATTGCTGTCTTCAGGGCTTGGGTTACCTCTTCACATTCCCTCTTTGAAGTGAGTGCTTAGCTAAGCAGTGTGCTGCTATTCTAACGGGCGTGTTGCTATCACTCATTTGCCTCCTTTATTTGGAAACTTTCAGAATTATTTGTTCTCTATACTGTGTGCATTTGCTATTCTATAGGGGTATTTTATCTCCTTTTGTGTCTATTTGCAGCCGTGTAAGTTTCTGTCTCATGGATGGAACTCTTTCTGGAGTTTGGGAAAGTTTTCTCTAATTAGTTCACTGAATAGGATCTCCTTTCTCATCTGTACCCACTACACATTGATTGGACTTTTGATAGAGCCTGGGTGGTTCTATAAGTCCCATTGGCATCACCTGAGATGTTTCTCAGGGTCTAGTCTGCTTTATCATCAACTTATGATGCCATGTTTTCAACATCTCATCCATTTTGAGTTTTTAATTTTGGCAATGGAACTGTTCATCTTCAAGATTTCAGTTTATTGTGCTTTATTCTCTTTATACTTTCTCTTATCATGCATGGGCTGCCTGCTTTGCTTCATTTAGCTGTTTGTTGCTATTTTGTTGTTCTTTTTTTTGGTATTTTTTAAATTGTTCTTTCGTTGTCTCTTGTTTGTACAAAGTCTCTTGGAGTGGATCTTATTTCTTAAACGTCTGTTCCTTTATTTCACTGACAATTCTTGTCATTAAAAAATTGAGCTAATTATTTGGGCTTCATCTCTCCATAGTCTCTCCGAAGTCCTCCATTGTGGCTTTATTGGTTTTTGAGGAAAAAATATGTGATATTATTTATCCATAAATTTTGAACCAATATGGGGATAAAGACTTATGCACATAAACTACCAATTTTTGGTGCTCTTCTATGTCTATGTTTTATATATTCATATATAGGCTTTCCTGGGGTTACATTAATTTTCCCCTAGACCAAATGTCTCAGCATCGCTTCCTTCAGAAGCCCTCATGTGGTGGAAGGACTATGTGTAGAAGGCTATCATTTGTGACAGTACAAGTTCAAGGCGGCTGAGGTGTGAGGCTTCCCCTCTAGTAAGCTGTGCTGGAGGTGTGTGGGTATGTGTGTACACACACATGCGTGCATGTGTGCACTGGTGCTGGAGCTTGAACAAGGGCCTGCTACTGTCTCTGAGCTTTTTTGCTCAAGGCTAGTGCTCAGTCATTTGAGCCACAACTCCATTTTTGGCTTTTTTCCTGGGGTGGGGTAGGTCCCTGAGGAGAGTCTCTCAGTCTTTCTTGTCTGTGCTGTCTTGGAACTGTGACCCTGAGCACTGAGCCTGAGTAGTTTGGATGACAGATGTGAGCCACCGTAGCAGGCTGTGCTGGGCTTTGGAGGTGCTGTAGGTTGGTAGCAGGTCCCCTTTGTGCCTGGTTTCTGGGGCTCCCAGTGTTTCCTGCGGCGGGATCCTGACTCACTGCCACAGGCCTCTAGTCTCTGGCGCAGTGGCTCTTTCCTAGACCTCAGTCTGTGCATCGTCTTCAGACTCTTTAAGCCTTAGACCCTGCCTGCCACCTTCATGCAGATTAAATGCTTTTATCTTTTTGCTTCCTGGAGGCAATCAGAATTCTGTCTGTGTAGGACTAACAAGTCCCCCTCACTGAACATGTGGCATGAATGGGGCCAAGGTACAACTTAGAACCAAGTAAACTGCACACGGACTAGGACGCTTGAAGGAAAAGGGAAAATCAATCTTTTGGTTTCATCATTTAACCATTATTTTACTACATATATATATATATATTCAATAATGCAGAATAAGCAAGGAAAATAGTATTCACCGGTTATTCTTTCAAAGGTTTATAGGAACAGATAACACAGTATGAAAGTAAATATTCTTGTTACCTGATGCATGTAAATGTAACCCCACTGTATTTTACTTCTATAATAACAGTAAAATAAATAGACAAAAGAATTAAATATGTAAAGATGTTTAGGAGTTCTTAGGGATGACTTTTAAAGAATTCCATAAAATATTTAAAAATTACAAGAATTTTGATTTGAATTATTTTACACAATTAGTGGGGGCACAATAAATGTGCTATTAATTTTTTTTCTCCTGAAACTAGCTAAATATCCTTGAACTGTGCTGACGTAGCTAGGCATTGAGGCTCACACTTGCAATCCCAGCTTCTGGGAGGCACTTATCTAGGAGGATTATAACTTGAGGTCAGTCAGGCAGAATATTTGCAAGACTCCATCTCAACCAATAAAATCTTGGGCTTGCCTGTCAGCCCAGCTCCACAGAAGGCATAAGCAGGAGTGTCCCCTCCCAGGCTTCTCTCCTGTGAAAGTGAGACTCTGTAAATAAACAACTCAGCCACAAGAAGCAAACACTAAAAAGGCTAAGGGCCTAAAAAGGGCCTAAGAGGTAGAGTACTTGTGTCCTGACAAGTCCAAAGCTCTGAGTTCAAACCTCAATCAACAGAAGAAGTCAGTGGTGGTAGAGGGAGCACGGTGGGCGAGTCGGGCTAGAAGGAGCTCAGAGTCCAGCAAATCAGCTCAAGCACAGAGCTTCCCAGCCAATCCAGCTTCCCCAGGGCACGTCTGGCTCTGTTTAGAGAAAATCTCTGACCCCTGAATGAAGGGAACCGCAGTGAAATTGTGTCTGTTGGTTGGAGGCCAGGGTGGGGTTGCAACCCTCTGCTCCCATGGCACCCAGAGCTGACCACAGGAGAGACAGGGGCAGCTCTGTGCGTGGCCCTTCCCCGGCTGTGCACCTACTGCATCCAGGAGGGTCCATGGCTGCACAGAGCTAATTCTTTAGACCTGACCGCATGAAAGTGGAAGCCTAGAGTGTGTGCACAGGAGAGATAACTGGGATAGAAATATGCTCTGTCTTCACAGGGCCAGATTAAATAAAATCTTCCATCTGTCTTCCATGCTGTGGCCAGCAGAAGTCTTAAAGAATTATATTTATGATGGTTTGTGCAGGATCTAACAGTGGAAAGCTCCAACTGAGTCTTTATTGAATTTGGCACAAGTACCAGGTTTTGTTGGATGTTTGCATATAATTTTATTAATTCCACTTTTACCATATTCCAATATTTTTGGTTAACATGGGAATTTAAAATTAGAGGCCCATCTGCTTTAGATGTTGCAGGCTGTTTGCTGCCAAAGATATGGAAAGACGCAAGGCACAAGATGGGCCTGTTGTCACTGTAAAACCAATAAAATGATTAAAACGCTGCACTTACTATTGTCCAAATGAATTTTCAAAACTCTCTCTTTAAGTTTTGCTCACAAGCCTCCTGAGCTTTTCAGTAAATCAGCACAAAGTACATTCTGAGAAGGAAAATGTGTGCATTCTCAGTGATATCAGTTCTTTAACAGCAAAAGTATTATACTTTACCTTCAATATGCATTTTAATAGTGTGTGCATAAGGATGTTTCTAATTGGCTTGCACAGATATTTATGTGCAAATGATATGATCTTTGTGGTCAATAAAACTGATGTGCCCATGTTGGAGAGACAATGCAGTGGACTGTCTTCTTTTCAGGAAGGGTAGTCATGGTGGGTTTTCTTCTCTCCTTTTCTTTCTTCATCTCTTCTTTCTCCCCTTTCTCCTCATTTTTGTCTTCTCTTCTTTCTCTTTTGGGCATTACTGGGAATTCATCTCAGAGCCTGCTGCTCTCAGGCAGGAAGTCTTGCAATTCAGCCACTCCTCAAGCAATGGGTGTAGGTTAGTGGAGACACCGTGTTAGGTGGTTTTGAACCACGCTTGCAGTTAGAGAGAGATGGACGCTTTAACATGCTGGCTTACTCTGATGGGCATGTCTAGGAAGGCTCATCGAATCCCATATTAAAAGTTGTATCGATTAGTGTAATTCCTTAGAAAGATAACGTCAAAGTGCAACGAAATCAAACGCCAGGAAGTCGGTACTCGGGGTGGGGTCCAGGGTAAGGGGTAGATGAGTGCAGAGGAGAAGAGAAGGGGAATGCGGTCAAGAATTCAATGCATACCCACAAACTTGGGAGAAGAGAGGGCAGGGGTGGGTAGGGAGGAATGGGCGACGATGTTGAACGAGGTGACGTTGATCGGGATGCATTTCCTTCGTGAACTGCTTTTTGAACAACTATTTCGAGATAAAAAAGTTGTCTTGGACTTGGATTCATTCACACAAAAGGTTTCCGTGGCTGAGGGCCCGATTGAGTCTGGAGGAGGAAGGTTGTTTGTTTTGCCACACGCGCAGTCACCGTGACAGTGAGCTTCCCCGGACATCCACAGGCATGGCGGCAGGGAATTCTGCTCAGGACGGCGGGATTGCCAGTGGCTCTGAAGCTCACTTTTCCACGTGCCCTTGGTGGACTCCGTTTCTTCCGCTGCTCTACTCATGTACACGTTTGGACACTGGCTTGTCCTCAGGGAACTTGTTCAGGTGGGAAAGGGGCTTTGCGTGTCCTCGGTGTTCCTCTGCACATGGCAGTGGGGTTCTGAGGAGCAGGGCACAGGGCAGTGGGGTTCTGAGGAGCAGGGCACAGGGCAGTGGGGTTCTGAGGAGCAGGGCACAGGGCAGTGGGGTTCTGAGGAGCAGGGCACACACGCTGACATCTTCCACCTCCCCACACTCACCGCCGATTTCCACACTTCTTCAAAGTTTTCTCATTCAGTCAAGGCTCATATTTTGCTTGCCAGTCGATGTTATCAAGTGACTTCACACATGTACGAGTACCAGATTGTGGTCTAGCTTGCCTATTATATTCTAAAACGTAAAGCTCATTGTCCTTAGAATAAAAGAAAGTATTAAAGTGCTGGTTTTACACCACTCTGCTGTTATTCTAAAGGAATTTATAACTGTAGACCCCATTGAGTGGTTTTTTTTGACAGTTTTTCCCCTCTACTATGGAAACAGTCCTCATGAATTAATTGGGAAAGGAGAATTGATATCAGTTTTGAACAGCATGCATTTCTATCTCAGTACCTACAGTAACAGTTGTGAGCAAGCTGTTTTCACCTGGACCACTCTCAAAAGGTCAGGGGTAGAGGCCACTCTCTTCACAGTGCTGAGACGAGATTCACCATTTTTGCTGTGTTGGTGTTGACCTTGATGTTGCAGAATGATGGTGAGACCAACACTGGGCCTTAACCTGAGTCAAGGCCATAGCCCATGTCAGCTGGTGAGAATGCTCCTTCTCTCCACCCCTAGACTGGGAAACACTGGGTCAAATGGCCACCATCTATGGAAGGACATCCTTGATGAAGCTGCAGGCATTTCCGCCTTCATTAATCTTATCACTGGGGGTGTTCTTTAATGTCCATGTGAAGAATCGGGCGGTATGTACGTATGCACCTCCCTCATGTGCTGAAACCCAAGAGCTGCCTCAGCAAAGCCTAGAGAGTCCATTCTGCATGGACCCTTCCTTTTCCCCCCATGGGTGCAGTTGTAATGGGAAAGAATGACTGAGAGACAAGTGGCAGCTACTCTGGATTGAATATTTGTTGAACACTGTCTTGAAAATGAAGCCTCTCACCTCAAAGGCAGGAAGAGAGTGTCTGTGGCAAAGTCTGAGCTTCCCATCAACTTCTGGACATCTTGATAACTTTCAGCTCTCCAAATTCAAAATAATGTAAATAGACACACCACTAAATCGCAATGTGCAGCAAGTGGATTGATGAGAATCCAGACTGCGCACTGAGCCAACCACATAACATCACCACGACTACACAGTGTGTTTTTGCATCAATTAAATTAGAAGAATATGCACAATTAACTGAAATGTCCATTATAATGCCCCTCCCTTTCCACCACATACTAGTGTGAAGCTTTGTATTTTTTGTATTTAAAACAGAACTTGACACTAAACAGTTACTGTACAACGCGATGAGTCCATCTGCTCCCAATTATTCCAGACCCTGCAGCGACACACAAGTACAATGAACATGCTTATGACACTAGTAATTATTTCAGAAAGACTTGTCATTTCACAACTGCAACGCAGATGTACGCCTTTGCAAGATTTTCCTGGTTTATTATAATGAACTTCTATTTTGTTGTTGTAATACAAGATAGCTTTTTACCTGGAGAGGGAGAGGTGGGCAGACTTAGAGACTAAACGAATTATAGCCTCTATCCCAGTCATCTAAATGAACTGATTTTGTCTTCTAATATTGCTTGAGCTTTGTTTTGTTCACTCTTGTGAAAACCAAGTTGTTTTCTTGGCTGTAGCCGTTGGTTGTTTGTAGTACACAAAGGTTCCTTCAGTTACATAAATTATGCTTTTTTGTACTGGGCAGGTACTGTACCTTGTTAGCAAATGTCACTACTTTGCATTTTCTGTTGCTAGTAACATGAGGAAGCCAAAAGTTGTTTCAAGTTTACTTGTTCGAAACTGAAACCTTTTGGCAGATGAATGAAGAAGGAGTGTCATATGAACACACACACACACACACACACACACACACACACACAGAGGAATCCTTATTTATTTATTTTAGATTCTTTTAAAATATATCTTATTGTAATTAATAGAAGGGTTACATTATATTCGCCAGAGAGGAGGTGCATTACTTCACAAATATTGATACCCCTTCTCATGTTTTTGTCCCCATTTTCCTCCCTCCAACCCCTCCCCTTGTCTTGTTTTCCCCCTTCCCTATTCTATCTCAAATAAACATATATACAATACATCAGATAACAAGATAAGATACTGTAATAATATGAGATAACCAAGGGACAACAAAAGAGATAACATAGTACATTAAGGACAACAATCACTCATTACATGGCTCTTGTTTCTATATCCTGGAGGTCCTTTCATTGAGCATCATACTATATGGCCTTATATATCTATATGGCTTTCTGTATCTAGGTTTTCTTCTATTGTAAACCTCTGCTAGGAGAGTTCAAGGTTTCTACTGATTATGACAAATGAGGGAAACCATTGAGCCTATATTCCTTTGAGTCTGGCTTACTTCATTTAATATGATTTTTTTCTAAGTCTTTCCATTTCCTTACAAATGAGGCGATGTCATTCTTTCTGACAGCAGCATAGAATTCCATTGTGTACAAATACCACAACTTGTTGATTCACTCATCAACTGAGGGGCATCTGGGTTGGTTCCATATCTTCGCTATGGTAAATAGTGCTGCAATGAACATCACTGTGCTAGTGGATTTAGTCTGCCCTTGTTTCTGGACGGTTGGCTAAATGCCAAGTCACACTGGAATATTTAAAAAGAAGAGAACTTATCATTCATAACAGCATGAATGGACCTGGAAATCATTATGCAGCGTGAAATGACCCAAACATGGAAAGACAAATACGACTTAACCTCACTTATATGTGGAATCCAGGACAATACTTTCTATTGCCTCTGTTTTGAATTTCTCCATCTGCCTGTGATTTAGATGAGCTGATTTTCTCTTCAGTAGGTCAAGGGAAGCGAGGTCATGGTCAGAGCCACATCATGACTGGCCTGGGGTGCTGGGGGAGTTCTGGGGACCGGGGTGGGCAGTAACGGGTTAAAGGTATCCTGAGAGCTAGGCCTCAGTTCCTGCCATCCCACGTTCCACCTCCCGAAGCCTGGCCTCTAGGGACCTTCTGCCCATGCACCATGGAGTTCTGGGAGAGGAACAGCAGGCCCTCAGCAGTAGGTGGGGCGTGGAAAGCACGCGGGTTCCAGGCTGGAGCTCCTGGTCCATCCCTTGTCCATGCTTCCCTGTTTCACTGTGACGGGGGCGTGGCAGCCGCTGGTTGACCCTCTGCATCCATGCGGCTCATTCCTCTCTTAGTCTGGGTTCCTGGCGCAACTCAGGAGCTGATGCTGCAGGAAGTCAGCATTGCCTGGGGAGTTGAGCTTTTGTTCACCAGCTGCTGCACAGTGGCCCAAGTTAGCCTAACGCCGACGGCTCTGGGACTTAGGACCTGTGGATGGTGGTAGGTGGACTGGGTGGGAGCCAGTGTGGGGAGACTGTGTGGGGAGGCCAGTCTGCAGAGGCCAATGTGGGGGACCAGTTTGAAAGGCTAGTGTGGGGAGGTCAGGGTAGGGAGGCCAGTGTGGGGATGTGGAGAGGCTGGGGTGGAGAGGCTGGGGTGTGGAGGCCACCAAGGGGAGAAGAGTAGTTTGATAGAAGAAGAGGAAACACCACGTAAAACTCGGGAGTCCATTTAGAAGCAGAAGGAGAAAGGGGGGCATTCCCACGGACTCCGACCTGCCTCGTGTCCAGTGCGAGCTGAGCCTGATGGTCTCGGCAGGCGC
Source organism: Megascapheus bottae (assembly GCF_031878675.1). NCBI lineage: Eukaryota > Metazoa > Chordata > Mammalia > Rodentia > Geomyidae > Megascapheus > Megascapheus bottae. The sequence continues at coordinate 81,677,925 of NC_143515.1, read as the reverse complement.
CCGAGGCCTGGATGGTAACACCTGTGGGTGCTGACACCCGAAAGCTGTGATAGGCCAGGCTGCTGCTGGGCATCTGAACCCGGATGACGTCGTAGAAAACTCATCTGTTACGAGCAACCGAGCTGCTAAACACTTTCTAGAAATCAACACTTACTGTGTGAAATAAACAACCATAACAGCGATGCCTGACGTGTATTCAAAGAGATGCTACAGAGCCATATTTTATTAAAAATCACACATCTATACTGTGTGTGTGGACCCAGGATAATAAAACCAGATAAAAGTCCTTTATTAGTTAATGGTCAAATTATTTCAAAAGTGGTTGTTTGGAATCCACTGACTCAAACTCTGGTAAGGGATTGTCTTGGGCGAATTTCACCAAGCCAGGATTCCCGGTGTTAGTGGAAGGATGAGTTTGGAAGAGAGTCTTCTGGAACCAGGAGGGTTTTCAGGGAAGGGATGCAGGGAAGTCTGGGTGTCGTTTGCACTGGAACCTGGAGTGGAACTGGGGCAGAAGTGGTTGTTGTAGGTCCAGGAACAAAGGCAGCTCACGTGACTTGCACACACATGATCACATACACTCGGACCACACACGTGATCACACAGAGATTACACTTGCCGTCACACATCATCCCATGTGTAACACAAGACTGCACTCATGGTTTTGCACACGAGTCACACACGTGATCACAGGCATGATCATACACACGCACTGCATGTCATTACACACACAGGATTGCACACATATGTTGTGGCGAAGCCCCTGGAATGTCTGAGGTTTTCTTTGAGTGGCTGTCATTAACACTCGTCTGATTTAGTATGAGCTGTTAAAAAGAATCACTGTGTTTCAACCAAATTATCATACCACTAAAAATGTTCATCAACCTGTCAGAGTTGCGCCTGCAATTTGAACCCTCCGATGATTAACTTTCATGCGATTTTCGATCTTTCTTTTCTAACCATAAAAATGAAGACAAATAACTCAACTGTAAGCATGGTGTGCTGCTGCATCTTCCCGGGAGCCGTGCTTGAAGTCGGGGCCTCTGACCCCGGATTCAGCAGGAACAACTCAGGCTCAGAATATTGGCTGAAGGCAAGCAAGCATTTAGCACTAGCAGATGGAGTGTGTGGCCATTTTTGAAGAGGAACAAATGGATGAATTTAATTAGAAAACGACTTGACAGCTCTTTGCTTTCATTGCATAATTTGGGAGATGGTGGTAAGAAATGCACGTCTTCCTCTTGCAAAGCTACATCAGTGCAGCATTGTTTCATTTCTTTTTTTTCTTCTTTTTCTTCTTCCTGATTTTCTCTGCCTCTCCGGTTTAGGACCTCATAAATGATATTTATGCAACTTTTCTCCCTGGATTTCTCATAAAGACAGGTTATTCCCATGATTGTTCTAATGGGAGGCTCACGTGACATACATACACTTAATTTATGTCCAGTGGAGTGGAAAGAGCAGCCTGCCTGAGACCACAGCCTTTGAGCCACCCGGAGCTGTTTATCAAGCCTGTTGTGGAGAGAGTAACACAATCTCTTCCCAGGGCAGGTGGCAAGGTATTACTTTCTTCTTACAGGGAATCCTTTAAAGAGACAATCCTTGCCTTGAAATATACAAAAGGAAGAAGGACAAGGTGAATACCATTTAGGCTTCGTATGGATTCTGGATATTAAATAGGAAATATTCTCCCAAGAAGAGTGTGCATGAAATGAGCTTTGATCCTCCCATAACCCTGTGTTCCTACAATGGGTCACCGGGATTTCCATGCCGAGCTCTCTCTTCATCTGATAAATGCAAGTGACATCTCCCTCCTCAGCCCCTCCCTCTGCCATCCACGTGACATGGAGGCCAAGGGATTGCACTAACACCTGCAGAAAAATGGAAGGCAATCTAACCAGAAGGACTGCGGTTCCAGCGTGCATCACGCTGTCCTTCCATGCTGGATCTCATGCTCCTTCCCTAAAGGGTCTTCTGGAGCCAATGGATGCCCACTCCCAGTGGTTTAGCCCTGCACCAGAGACAAAGCCGTGAGGTGCTGAAGAATCCCCACAGCCAAGGGCTGCAGCTCCCCCGGTCTTTAGACCCAGTCCATGACTGCAGCAGCCACAATGGGCACCCTGGCTCACTCTGTCTGCATTGCCGCCCTTTTGGGCCCTGGCCCTGGGGACTAAAACAAGGCCTTGGGACAATGTGATGGTGGAGCGTGGCCACACCAGTTCTGACATGGGTGGTCAATACGGAAGACAAATCTATAACTCCACAGGCTGTGCTGAAGTGAAAGAGAAGGGGCGGTCAAGAAGGACTGCTTTGAAGGACAAAGTAGAGCAAAATGAATGGTGATTGTAGTGTTGACCGAGATAGAGAAGAAGCTGGGGGATCAGGATTTCTAAAGGGGAGACATTGAGGAGGGGAAAAATTAGGATTGGTGTTCAACATTTTAACGTGGGAAACTCCGGGAGGCACTTTGCTCAGTGTCCACTGGAAAGCAGAACACAGCCACGGCAGCTGGATTTTGTTGATGTATGCAATGCACATTGTAGAATTATTAGTGCCTAAGTGAGTTAAAGTTACCTAAGACAATAGAAAGAAAATCTGTGTGCTCAGAAGACACTCCACAAGTCAGAGGGAGGGAAGGGAAGCAGGTAGAGATGGCCCAGGAGCCGCCGCCACCTGTCCACACCTGAGCCTGGGGACAGCGGGGCGTGGGGGAGGGGGCTCTCACAGCCTGGCATCCACTGCCCAGAGCAATGTTGGATGGCAGAGATACATTTCCCCACTCTTGGGGGCGGGGGAACCAAGAACGGAAATCATTAGTGGTTGGCATGGCATAAAGCACTTCACAAATCCAGGGCAATTCTGACGCTCTCATTCCAGATTCAGGACTCGATGTGAAGGTAGCCGGGCTGCTGGAGCAAACACACGCAGCTCAGCTCCCCTGCAGCTCCGAACGGGTCCTTTCCACTCACTAACTCACCTCCCCACTTAGAATCCCCCCCCCCACACACAGAGCATCAGCATGCTGCAGCTCCAAGGCGTCCTCAGAGCCACATGGGCTGGGGTCCTCAGGCCTAGCGTCCCTGACTGTGGCCTCGTTGGGAAGCCAGGTCTGTGCTGACGTAATCACGTCTTGAAAAGACATCATGGAAGCCCTAATGCAATATAGCTGCTGTCCTTGTCGGATGAGAAAAGTATTCTGGGTAGACTCCAGAGGCACGGAAGGGAAGCAAGAGATGCAAGCACAGACGCGGAGAGCCCTGGGGAAGAAGCTCCAGGCAGGGGTGGCAGGCAGAGGCGGGACTCAGGGACAGGGAGGGGGTGGGGTCCTCCTAAAACGTCACCTTCCTTAACTTGTCCTGGACTTCTGTCCTCTTCATTAAAAACAATGATCCTTAAGTAGCTGTACTAAAGAGTTAACCCCAAACCAAGCCGCCACTTTCCCTGCCTTCTTAATTGTGTAGGATATATGGCAGAGCACTGAACCGACACATTTGACAATTGTGAATTCTAGGTTTCCTGCCTCTTGTTCCTGGCACAGGTAATCAATGGCCCCCTGTTAGCTGGAGGACCTGGCGAGCCCCAGCCTGATCCCTCCCAGCATCCATTTCTGAGCAGGTGCTCAGGGCAGAGCTCTTGGCTCCAGGGCCAGGGCGAACTGGGCTTCCTCAAGCCCGGAGATGATGCAGAAGCCAGGAGCCGGCGCCCGAGCGGCTGCTTCGGTGCTGACAGACAGAACTGTGCTAGTTGGCACAGCCTGGTGCCATCCGTGCCCGGCCTGCAGTCATGCCCACTCAGCGGTAGCGCCTGCCTCGCGTGGGCAGGGGAATGAGACGAGGAAGCAGGAACAACCCGGTTAAAATCACTCCCAGTGACCTACTTGCAGACACGCGAGGTTCCCACTCCTACACTTGTAGATTCTGCAGATTATAGATGCCGCTTTCCAGAGAGGGGAGAATGACTGGCACACCGCAGGACTGTCCTTGAACGACAATGCCCGGCTCTGTCAACACATTCCATGTTCCTTACATCAGGGGCCCAGCAGCCGAAAGGAATAATGAAAAAATCATAAAGCCTTTCCTTTTCTTTACAAACCTAACAATTAACAAGATATAATGCTTGTAGAAATTTAATCAACTTGTTATTCACCATCCTGTAAGAACTCATCTCAGAATTAAAAGCAAGAATTACACCCTCCACGAAGAGCCATTCTGCCTGAACTTGTTGTATGCATTTAAGGAATGGCATTTCGTTTTGCACAAGAAAAATTATGTGACCACAACAAAGTTCAACACCTTTAAAAGTACTCATCTAACTCCCCGTTCATCACCTTCACAACTAAGGCATTTAAACATATCACTCTTGCTGATGTGAGCGTTTCAGACTTGAGGATGTGATTAGGAAGATAAAATTTGTCATATACTCTCAAAATTGCAGGCTTGGATACTTATACTACTCAAATTTTGTTTTCAAGCCACATAAAAATTTGGATATATTTTTTATTTTTGGCATCTGTTATGAGGCAAATTATTTGGGAAATTAAAATGAATACAAGTAGAGAATTTTTATTGTTGCTATCTGTGAATGTATTTTTAAATGCTATTAAGTGAAAGAGCATTATGTTCAAAATTATCTTCAGCAGGTGTTCTTAGGAAGCAAAAGCTGTGTTTCTATAAAAATATACACCAGGAAGTGATTGCATTCAAACAACGCTTAACATTTCTAGAAAACAAAATGGAAAATGAACTCTTGCAAGTATAATTTTATTCTTTTCTACTTTTGTAGTTTTTTACCCACATCAAAGAATCTCCCAGCCATCCGTTTCCCTCCTCATCTAAGAGAATTGGTTGCTTTCTAGATTTGAAGGGACTAGGCCAGCAGCAGCAGCCGCCGCCATGAAGAGGAGCAAAGGAGTCAAATCATGAGGATGTGGAGAAAGTCCTCCAGCAGGAGAGAGAGCCGTAACTGACGTGATGATGCCAGCCTTGTGTGGCCTTTGCTTTTCCACTTAAAGAAGGGTAAGTTCGTGTCCTGGGGAACTTGCTTAGTACTTCTTTCATTTAGTAGAAAACGGAATGAATGATACCTAACTGCAAGACTGGTGGGTATCCCGACTTGAATCCTGGCCTCAGGTTTCCTTAGAGACATAAGAAAATCTCCCGCCTCTACATAGCATGCTGCTCGGGCAGTGCCATCTGTCCTGTCCTGTCCTGTCCCCACCATTCGACACGCAGGGAGGCCCTCGGGATGTTTGGCCTCTTCTTGCCAGGGAGACTCGCTTTCTGTTGGCACTGGCCGCTCGCTGGTCTCTCCCGCAGGCCCAGCAGACATCGATGTCAGCTGTGCCGTCTTGTAAGCCGGGGCCAGCTCCCCCATCTTTGAGCAGAGGAGGAGCACTGGCTCCCTGTGTGTAGGACTGGACATTCTGCCGGCTCTGGACCCTCACTGCTGCCCCAGGGAGTCCGAGGAGCCCTTCCTCGCCTCAGCCACAAGGCGACAGAGCCAATGAACTATGGAAACGTGAAACTAAAGTAGACATCATTTACAGGGACATCAAAGCCATGAAATACCTAACTATAAATCTGGTAAAAAAAATACATAAAGTGAGGAGTTCCGAACTATCACATACTGGTAAGAGAAAATTTGGAAAGTACCAATACAACCTACACCGTGTTCATTGTTTGCAACATTTAATGTTATTAAAATGATAATCACCCTTAAATTAAGCTCAAATTAATAATGCCAGCAATTGCAGACAACATTTAGCAGCCACCATTTTAGATACCAAGAAATATAGAAATTCAGAGGACCTGTAATAAACATGACAATTTAAAACAGCACAATTTTGTAGAATTTGCTCTTCCCCATCTCAAAGCTAACTGCAAGTCCATAATAACCAACCCAGAAAAAAATAATGAAGACAATTAGGTATCAGAAAAAAAATGATCCTATTGCTGTCAGAAGCGGACTCAGGCATGTAAGGATAATAGGTGTGGTCAACTAAATTTTGACAAAGCATGTAAGTAATTGGGCAGAGAAGAATACTGATGCCACAAAAGTTGGTAGCTCACAATTGAAAGAATGAATTACACTCAGTATCGCTTGCAGTCCCTAAGAGTAACCTTAAGCTAGGTCACAAGAGTGGATGTAAACATCAAAAAGTGTGAAACCACAGAATAGTAAAAGAATAATCCTTTGGACTTGCCATAGAAGGAAACATAAAATACTGCATAATTTTACTTAATGGAGACTCCCAGCTATTCTTGGAAAGGCACTCTTAAAAAACTGGAAAGGACTGGGGCATGGTTCAGTGACAGAACATTGCCTGGCATACACAAGAGCTTGTTGTTTTGTTTTTAAGAGCAATGGAAGAAAAAAGAAAAGAAATGAAATAAAACATGAAAGGAAAAGACATGTGTCCTGTTGCACAAAACATCTGCAAAAATAAATTGCCTGAAGGAAGGGCTGACATTGACTAAGACGCATTGTATTTATAAACTAAGGTGGAAAATCGAAACTTCCACAAAATAATTTAAAGATAATAAGAGCAATTACGAAGTGGCTTGTCTGAATGTGGTCCTGTGAGATGACGTGTCCTATGACGACCTGTCGCATCTGTGCTGCTAGTGAATGGGGACTGTGGCGGGGGCCTGGCCCCAGGGGCTGGGGCACCTGCTTAGCAGGCGGGAGGCTGAGAGCTCAGACCCAGCTCTGCCATAAATAAACGAGTGCATACACCCCCTGACACCCAGGCCCGTGGCCAAGGACGGCAGATGCCATGCACGTGAGGCTTCCTCTCAGAGGCGCGCTCCACTGCTTCTGTCCCTGGGTGTGCCACAGCGCGGGATGGGAAACTTGTGTGCCGGCAATGAAAGAGAACACAAGAATCTGCAACGGAAGAAGGAAGCCTCGGGTGTCACGACTGCAAGGCCTGGGCCGCTTGTCGTTGTGACAGGAAGCAAGCACACTTGAGATGCTTGACCAGCGGCGTGGAAGACGCTGGGACTGTGCCGAGGTGGTGCGGCAGGCAGGCCCCTGTCCACAGCCCCACTGCACACTCACGAGTGCACACACTCCACCCACCCCACGGTACACAACTCACCCGCACTCACTCGTCCACTCCATCACACACACACACACACACACACACACACACACACACACACATACACACCCTAGACAAGCAGGGATTGGGATAATCCTGGAAAAGCTCCCCAGGAACTACTACAAACTATGAGAGGAGTTTTCCTGTCACACGAGTGCTGGCCAGAGGGGCAGACTGGCTGTGCACAGGCGAGCACTGTTCCCCGAGCCCCCATGGGCGAGCACTGCTCCCGGAGCTCCAGGCTCTGGTTCACACCAGCGCCTTGCGGGGTTGTAAGGTCAACACCCACCCTGCCACCCTCCACGAGTGTTGTCCTGTCCCCTGGTCCATTTCTCTGTGTAATCTCACCATGAAAGAAGTCAGATCATTTATTTATTTATCTCGCAACCTGTTACACTGTAAATTCCACAACAGTAGGAGTTTTGCCTTTTGTTCATCAACAAATCCCTAGCTTGTTTGTTTCTTCCATTTTTTTAAAGAATGGACTGCATATTTTTCATTTTCATCTGTGGTGAGGCTTGAACTCACAGCCTGAGAGATGCCCCTGAGCTCATGTTGCTCAAGACTAACACTCTACCACTTTGAACCACAATGCCACGTCCCAAATCCCTAGTTTCTAAGGCAATATGTCCTGTTACAAGTGCTCAAAAATTATGCTAAAGAAATGTACATTTTTGGTAAAAGCTGGATGACCTGAGAGCTACATTAGTGTGAGCTCGAATGTCTTACTTCTTCCCTCTGTAGTCGGGATGCTAATAGAAATGGACATGCTAAGAAGTACTGTCTCAACATGGTTGGAGGAATAAATCACACAGACAAATGGTTAGCAAGAAGAGCAGCCGGGGTGGGGGGGGGTGATCCGAGCGCAGGGCTGCTGGGGCTGGGACGGAAGGAGGATTGCCAGTGTCTGGAGGGCTGGAGGCTGGAACCGTAGTCCCTCATCTGCGATTCCCTCCCACAGGCCCTGAGCCTCCGACTCACACAGGCCTCAGTGACGTGAGCCTGTGCATGTGCACAGCTTTGTGCTGTGTGTGTGCATGTGTGTCGTGTGTGTGGTTCACACATCTGGAGTGCCTCTTATTTCTAAGTCCTGGGATTCCTATCGGTGGCACTCCACCACCTGGATTAGGCAGTGAGGAATCGTTGTTTATGACACACTTAGAGCGAGAAGTTGTTTCTATTCTCAGGGAATGGCATCCTGTCAGGGCAACGTGCAGTCTTTTGGCTTTTCCTTCTCCACTGCCTTTGAGGTCACGTTACCAAGGACATTCTAAGGGAGCGATGCCCTCGCTCAACCATAGTAGGCTTGCCAATAATAGGCAAAATCCATGCTCTAAAATCCATGCAGCAGGCACACGAGACCAGTGCTACGTGACACAGACGTCAAGGCCCTGGCCCTGCAAAGAAGCAAGGGTGATGCAGGCTGGCCTTGAGAGGGTCTGTCCCGCCCAGCCACCGTGCCATCTCCTGCCGACCTGGTGGCACAGCCTGCTGGAAGAGTGTGTAGTGAGGTGGGTGTGCCGTGTGCCAGCCCAGAAAGCTCAGCAGGCCGCTTCCCTGTTCCAGGGCCAGGGAGGAAATCCAGCTGAAGGATTTCCATGTAAGCCAGTGACGTTGCAGGCTCTGGTTGATGGGGTGGACACTTTTCCTCCTGCCTGTGTCACTGCATGTCCCCTGACCGGAGGCTTCGTGAGGGAAGAGTGTGCTGATCCGGCGAGAGAACCCGGGAAGGTGTCCTGGTTTCTTCTGAGGCTTGGTTGCAGAGGATCTCGTCCTCACTGTCACGGTGGCCTGTCTGCAGCGCCATCACGCCCTGCACGCACCATCGCTTCTCCCAGCAGGCATTTCTTTCCTCTCTTCATCCTGTCATTTCATCTCCTGCTGGAAAATACGGTGTACATGGCACTGAGTCTGCAACTCAGCCTGCAAGATGACTCCTGACACCACGTCCCCACAGTCCACCAGCCACGTCCTAGATGGCCGCCACGGCTCCCTCTGCAGTCCTGTTCTGTGACAAAAATTAGAAGCTTTCAATGTGGACAAATCCCCTCCTCTCCACTTCCCGACACCTTCACCCCGGCTGGCTCTGAGAGCCACAGGCCGTGCACTGGGCCCCCCACCAGCTCGTCCTCCAAGGTCAGAACACTGTGTGAGAACCAGAGAAGGGAGCTGTCTGCAGGGTGACGGCTGCACGCGCACTGTGGCAGCAGGGCCAGAGCTTTCCAGAGATAAATATCATAGGCAGAGCCGGTGCTCAGGAGCCTTCCTGCTTCCACAGTTTGCTGAGAGATTTACAGTAGCCTGGCCGCTTAGCACAGCTTTCAGCATAGCCCTGGGCCACCTGCAGCCCCTTCACTCAGGCTTCTACTTTCCCTTCCCCTCCCGAGGTCTCCCCTCCATATGTCAGGGATTGGAATCTGCACTGATCCAGGTTTTATTAAATGCGTCTTGCTCTGTCATCTAACTGTGGCAGAAAGCTAATGTCATTTTTCTTAGAAGCACAGATGGTTGCCAGAAAGATGGGCAGACCCTGAGGCTGTTGTGTCAATTATTCACCAAAGCAAAATCTTGGGTCAAGGTCTCTCCCGCTGCCATCTTCAGCAACAAGATGAGCACACACTGAGCTTGCTCAAGTCACAGAAGCTGGAGAAAATCTGAGCATGAAAGGGCTAGACCAGCGCATCCACCATTCTGGTCATTAGGACAAGTCTTTTGCTGTGCGCTTGGGCACATTCCTGCAAGAATTGAATCCTGGAACCCAGACGAGAGATGGAGTGGCCAGGTACGGAACGGGCCTGAGAGCAGGAAGTCCAGACACTGAGCTCACACAGCCTGAGTGTGGTCAGATAGAAATAACTCAGCTTCCAGGATCCACAGTTGTCCACGGGGTGTTGAGGGAGGACCAGAGGTTGGGAGAGTTGGAGAACGAGGTGCTTCCAGCATGGAACTTCCACCAGAGGAACCAGCAACGCATGCATTGGGAAGGATGGCTGCTGCGGTGAACTTTCTGGCTCCCAGAGCCTGCAGTAGAGTCCAGATGGTCCTGCCAGCGGGGGTGCTGATGTATCAATCACCCAGAAGAAACTCAAGCCAGATTCCTGTGGGGCTGAGCTGGGGCTGGAGGAGGCAATGGAGGCCTATCCTCTGGTGTGGGAGCTCTACAAGCCTGCGGGGCCACGCGCTGCTCACGTGCTGAGGCAGCATGGTGGGCCTCACGGCTAAGGGAAGAGGAGCAGGGGATGTGGAATTATCCTGTACACTTCTTGAACTTCATTGCGACCGAGGCCAGAATATAAATGAGTTTATTTGCTTTCTCCTTGCAACAATTGTCATCTCTGCATTCAAATCAAGCAAAGCGCTATAGTAACTGGAAGCACACAGAGAACTCCGGGGTCCTAGAACCGGGTGGGTTCTCAGAGCGTGGCAGGCGTGAGCCAGGGGAGGCGGAGGGGGCCTTCATGGAGGCTGTCACGTTGCAGTACTGACGGAAGTTGTAAGAGAGCTCTCTTTTTTCTAATTGTATTTTGGATCTTATGGCGGGCTAACCTGCGGTACAGCTCTGCTGTGCGGTATCTGCCTCAGCCTCACAAGCCGAGAGTCCTCCTCCCCAGTGCTCAAAGGCAGGGAGGGGTGGGCCAGGTCCTCCTGTGACGGGGAGGTGGCGTGGGGTCCTGAGGGGCCAGATTCTCCTCTCGAGGGCTTCCTGAGGATCCCCGCCCCGCCCCCACCCCTGCGTGGGGAGACCACAGCTGCTCTAATTGCTCTGCACCCTTGTGCCAGCTCCAAACAGATTTTTAATGATCAATGGACTGTGGAGTTCAGAATCTTTGCCCCATGTCCTTCATTATCCAATTGATTCCTAATTTCCATATGATTAAGACAAAAATGGCTCTCTAGCAAGGGACTGGCTTTGCTTCCTAGAGACCTGTGGAAACCATGAGGCACACCCAATTAGCTAAGGGAAAATTTAATTTCCACTGCTGTAGGTATAAGGACGAGTCAATTATCCATATTTAATGACATAATTGACATCTCTCTCCCAATATACTAAGCAAATGTGGAAATCTATTTGGGTTCTGATTCTAGCGCTCATCCTCCAGGGTGAGTTACACAATTCATAATTTTTCAGATGCCTTAATCTATCCAAATCCTGGTTGTTGGAGGCATGGGGGGGTCGGGAGGGAAATGCTCTTTTCATAGCAAACAGATACCAAGAATGTTAAGAACGTACTTCATTATTTTGAGGCAACACATAAAGGTAGGAATGTGAGCGCATCATCCTAGACAAAGAAAAACAGGAATAAAACCTCTGGTCAACAGCCAAAGGTCTTTTGCCTAAAAGTCATGTTCACGGCATCTCTGTGTCTATAAACGTGAAAGGAAAGTTGGTCCCATTCTGTGCAGAGCATGGCTGCAAACATGCACAGAAGCGTCTGAAGGGCACCGACAAAGGTCAACAGTGTAGCAGTGGTATTCAGAGGACACTACGACGAAGACAAACTAAATGACCTGTGGGCAGGAATGGGAGGAAAAGACTGGAACAGAGCGAGGGAAGGGGTGGCACTGCCCCAAGAGACTGTACTCATGACTTACAGAATAGCAACCCCGGTCTATGTGGCCTTTGTAATAACAAGTTAAAAAGCTGTGGCTGTGTAGAACTGAGAGAAGCACTGCAGCAGAGGACAGTTCCTTCCTTCCCCGGGGTGACAGGCCTTCCATGACCTATCCAGGTTTCTCTGCCTGCCAATTGCCAGACTGATTTCATCTCAACACACTATAACTTTCTTATCATTTGTTAAATAAAATCAACATCTTCTCCAAAAAGTGAAGACTCAATGGAATTCTTAGCCCAGGGTTCTAATCTCTTTGAGTAAAATGTTTAAATGATAGAAACAACCCAGTTGAGGATAGTCTTTCTGGTGACAGGACTTTTGTACATCATGGGCTATGCTGTGGTTTAGAGTTGCAAGGTTAAATGAAAGCAATTCCATTGAGGATTCTCTTCTGATAGGCAGCTCTCCAAACTAACAGCAGCAAATTCAAACAAATGGGCTGCAGGCCAAAAATCAGCAAGGCGGAAACACACGTGCACATGTATGCACATAGACACACATCAGATTTCCAGGAGGTGTGGATACACAAGGCTCACCTGGTAGAGGCTCCTGGCAAGGGACCAGCCTGGTATTCTGGCCCAGTGTTACCTGGTTGAGCCCCTTTTCTTACCAGGGACGTGAGAAACAGACAAGCACTGCTTTCCCTTAGAAAAGTCCTCATTTTCTAGAAAGGTTCATGAATGTATTGGACAAGATTTTGTCCTGCTCTGTTTAAAAAACCATATTTTCTGGTGATTTGTCCTCTGATTGTTCAGGCCTGGGCTTAATGGACCCATTCGTATTGAGAAAGGGTGTCGGGTTTTGTCTGCTGTAGGGCCACAAGAGAAGTTTTCTTATTATTTTTTAACTGCCTTGGCCCCACAGGATCTCATTAAGGTGAAGCATAGGCATGATATCCACGACACAGCACTAAATACATGGAATTCTTCAACATGAGGCTAGAATCCTGCAGGTTCCTACGCCTGTGCAGCAATGCAGCAGATATTGTTACCTCGCCGGCAGATCTGAGAAGTAAGAGGCTCTGCCTCTTTTCTCCTCGTTTCCTTGAATTCTCAGATGAAAGCAGATGGACAGAGACTCCATAGAGTACCAGGAGCAGGCATTTTAAAGGATCATTCTAGAGCCTCGCGTAACAAAGAAAGAGGGATGCATTGTGGTTTTGAGATTATGTCTTATTACCTCTAATTTGTAAGTGCTATGACATGGGCACAAAAATGAGCTGCTGCTATTTGGGGAACTTCACAGAGCTGGAGCTGGAGTGGACGCCAGGGCCCCTGTTACTATACAAGCATCCACAAGCCCCAGTGGAAAACGGCGGCACAGTCATCAGGATAAGATGTGGATGGAGTTTTCTCCATCGTAAAGTGAGAGGAGCCCGCGGGAGGGCAGGTGGAGGGGAAGAAGGTGGAGGGGCATCAGATGCGACTGTCCAGGGCGGAGATGTCCTGTCCGCCTGAGGAACTACCAGGAGGGAGAAGGAGGCTGGCCCAGGGATGTTCAATGCGTGCTGGAAAAGAATTCCTACTGAATCCTCTCCGTGGCATTGTAAGACACTCCGCTCCTTATCCCCAGATGTACTAAAAATGTCAGTTGACAACAATCGTGAATCACTGAGAGGAAGCTGGTGATAGGAAAGGGATTTGGTCAACTGCGTCTGATGGCGGTGCCGGAATGTGGCATTTGCTGTGACTCCACACGCTCTAGGTGGGACTGTCCATGCACTCTCCTCCTTCTCCTCGTCTCTTCCCCGCTCCTCTCTTCTCTTCCCCTCCTCCTCCTCTCTTCTCTTCCCCTCCTCCTCCTCTCTTCTCTTCCCCTCCTCCTCCTCCTCTCTTCCTCCTCCTCCTGTCCTTCTTGCTCTTCTCTCCTCCTCCTCTTCCTTTCCTCCTACTCCACTTCCTCCTTTCCTTCTCCTTTTTCATCTTCTCTTCCGCCTCTACTCCTCTGTCATCTCCTCCTCCTCCTTCATCTTCTCATCCTTTCCTCTCTTCTTGCTTTTATTCTTTTCCTTCTCTTCATCCATATTTCTCCCTCTCCTCCCTCCCTCTTTCTCCCCTTCCCCCCCTCTCTCTTTCTGTCTCAGTTGCATTTTATGGTTTCTTTATTGCTTCTCAGGTACAGTAACAGCAAAGTTCCAAAATGGTAGCTCCCTAGGAAAGGACGCTGTTATGTTTTGTGCAGTTGCTAGGTCTCCCAAGGTTTCTGGTGTCCAGTGGGCTTTCAGAGAGCACAGGCTTCCCCGACAGCCAGATCAGAAGAGCAGCTTGCCTTCTTGGAAAAGACCGAAACTGAGCCACAGCAGTTGTCGCGGGTCCTCGCTTTGCCCTGCCATTACAGATGGCGTTTCCTCTTCTACTTCACTGTCTGTCCACAGGGGACCTGGGCCTTCCCGTGCATCTCACTCGTCTGACCAGTTATGCTGGAACCTCAGACACCACGTCTGAAATTCCTGCAAATTGGAATCATCTTTGGAACAGACCCAGAGGTGGTTGAAACGAATATTTTTCCATATATTTTTATTCAATTGATAGAAGGGTTACATTATATTCACTAGATAGAAGACACATTACTTCACAAACATTGACGCCCTTTCTCATGTCTTGGTCCCCATTTCCCCCCACACCTCCGCTCCTCATCTTGTTTTCCCCCCTTCCTTATCCTATTTCAAATAACCAAATAAGTATATATACAATATATCAGATAACCAGGTGAACTACTGTAACAATATGAGATAACCAAGGGACAGCAAAAGAGATGAGAGATAACATAGTACATTAAGGACAACAATTACTCATTATATGGCTTTTGTTTCACTATCCTGGAGGTCCTTTCAATTAGCTTCACATTATATGGCCTTATGTACCAAGGGTTTGCTCTATTGCAAATCTCTGCTAGTCGAGCCCAAGGTTTCTACTGATTATGACAAATGAGGGAAACCATGGAGCCTAAGTTCCTTTGAGTCTGGCTTACTTCACTTAATATGAATTTTTTCTAAGTATTTCCATTTCCTAACAAATGGGGCAATGTCGTTTTTCTGATGGCAGCATAGAGTTCCACTGTGTATGAATACCACATCTTGTTGAAATGAATATTTTTAAGAGATAAACTTAATAGCACCTGTTATCTTCATACCAGAGTGCAGTGGAAGCATGCTTTATTTGTTTTCTTGTTTTATGTTTGATTTTATGGTACTGGGCATCACCAGACACACTTTTCCATTTGAGCCACACCCCTGGCCCTTTCTTTTTTCCTTTTTCTTTTTCAGGTGGCCTCAGGAGCTGTTGTCTAGAGCCAGCCTCTGTTCTAGATCCTCCTCCTCCTCTGCCTTCCAGGTGGCAGGGAGTACAAATCCAGGTCACCACACCCAGCTTGCAGAGTGGATTTGATGGACTTTTTCCCCAAGCTGGACTTGAACTGCGGTCCTCCTGTTCCCTGCCTCCTGATCGACTGCTCCCTTCAGTGGAAGTTTGCAGTGGCGCCGGTGCTTTCAGTGTTCTCCCGCATTCTAAACGGCTGGACGTCGTGTCAGCCACAGGGCCAGGGCTGCCGTGTGGGTCAGCAGTGACCTCACACCAATCGAGCTCTCCCCGAGAGCCGCGTGTTAGGGCAAATCCTGGTATGCAGCTTCCCGTGAAATGTGCACACTTACCCAGGGAGAGCGGCCTTGGCTGGCTTCCTGTGAAGGATAAGCATGCAGACACATCCTCTGTCTGTTCACAGGACAGACCTACGTGCAGCAAGACCAGAGTCACCTCCAGCAGGAGCCACTGTGTGATCTGGAGCAGTAAGGACGGGCTTGTGTGGTCAGAGCGGGGGAGGGGGGTCTGCCCTCCACTGTGTGATCTGGAGCAGTAAGGACGGGCTTGTGTGGTCAGAGCGGGGGAGGGGGGTCTGCCCTCCACTGTGCCTCAATGTCAAGGAACATCGAATCTTCAGAAGCACTTCTTTGATCCTAGGAGAATAATTGGGAAATGCTCATGAATCATCTTGGCGGTTTCTAGACTGAAGCCATTTTGAATGAAATCTGCATGCATGATAGCACGTGTGCTGAGTTCTAAGAGCACCTCAGCAGGAGCATCAGGACAGCTCACCGCTCCCTGTCATGTGTCAGTCACGTGGTATCTGCGTGTCCTATGGTCCGCTGTAGACATGTTGGGAAACAAGAGAGAACTTTTTACCACTAGACAAGGTGGTAGCGCGGACCTGCATCTGAGAAGGATGCAGCATTGGTCAAATAAAACGGCTTAGCTATTCAGGAGGCTGAGATCCAGAAGACTGGGATTCAGAACCAGCCCAGGCAGGAAAGACAGCAAAACTCCACGTTCAAAATAACAAGCAAAAGGCTGGGATGGAGACATTGCTCAAGTGGCAGAGTACCAGCGAAAGAGCAAGCCAGGGGAGTGAAAGCCCATGAGCCCAAAGCCTGAGAAAGAACAAAACTGTTCTCTGGCTGATTCAACTGTAGAACTTCCAAACTTCTTAGTTTACAATATTATAAAAACTACCTAGTGATAAAGATTTAATGCTAGCGTCTCCTACACAGCTTCTCAATGTCTCCCCCCTTTCTTCTTACCCTCATTAGCACGAGCCGTATGCCTTCAATCGCCCTGTCAAGGATAAACAGGACTACACTAACACGTCACCTTCTGCATCCTCAAGGTTAAATGTAGCATATGCTCTCTCCTTGAGCCCTAATTACACTTCTAGCCCTTTGTCTCTGGTACAATACAATATGAGAGAAGAATTTGGAAACTTCACAATTTTTGAATGAATCAAAATCCAATTGGCTGATCATCTGATGCCTATGCTAACTCTGCAGAGTGAAGCACAGATTAGAAAAATGATCTGTAATTGTTTGGGGAAATGTTCCAGAAACACCAGAAAGACATCATTTGCAATAAATTATGATGACTTCCCTTTCCTCATTGTTTCTTTATATATTGTAATTAGAGTATTGATTCCTTCTGAAGGATTAGTCCATGACTAAGTGAACACAACCTGCTTTGGCTGGTTAAATCAGCAAACACTACACGTTATTGATTCCCAGCACTATGTACCAATTAGTAACAAGGGGATGGCCATTGGGCTGGCCAGCTTATCTCCCAGACCCGAGACTTATGAGAACTGCTTGGTTACCATGGGTGAAGCCTTCCGCAGGCAGGTGCAAGCTTATGGATGAACATGTTGACTCACTGTTTGCATTTAGGTGTTTGTCCTCGGCCAAGAGGCAAGGCCTGGGAAGACACACAGGAGACAATCTCAGCCTTCGTGCCACCCCTCTTAGAAAGGTGGAACTCTGAGGACAACACTCTTCACACATTTGTAGTCTGGACACAATTTCCCCAATCAGAGTCTCAAAGAAGACTCACTGCTTGCATGTTCTCCTGGATTTCATACACCTTTGGGTGTACAAAGTGCTGAATTGGTGTGTGTGTGTGTGTGTGTGTGTGTGTGTGTGTGTGTGAGAGAGAGAGAGAGAGACAGAGAGAGAGACAGAGAGAGACAGAGAGACAGAGAGACAGAGAGAGACAGAGAGACAGAGAGAGAGAGAGAGAGAGAGACAGAGAGAGAGACAGAGAGACAGAGAGACAGAGAGAGACAGAGAGACAGAGAGACAGAGAGAGAGAGAGAGAGAGAGAGAGAGAGAGAGAGAGAGAGAGAGAGAGAGAGAGAGAGAGCGCACTCAGATATTGAGGATCAATCAATCAAAGGCTTCAGGCGAGCTAGGCAAGCATCTAACCCTGAGCTCCACCCCAGCTCACTAAGTCTTATCTTTAAGATCAATGTCAATAGACTCACTGAGTACACACACACACACACACACACACACACACACACACGCAACATACACACGTGTAAGACGGATGTCCATTCTTCATGGCCAAATTAATTGATAGAACTAATTTTTGAAGAGAAGGGGCTGAGAAATAGCAAGGATTATTTACATCTTCACAGCCCAGAAATTCCAGAAATCTGTTCAAAAGTAATTATTTCACAGAAAAATAAATGCAATCAATGGCTATATTGCTCAGATAATACACATGAAAATAATTGGGCTACTACAAATTTGGGCTACTGCATAAAAAATACTGTTGTGGGAATCATTCAGAGGAATAATAAGTAAATAACTTATATCATCACAGAAAAGGAGCAAAAGATGCCACACTTTCAATTATGTAAGCTATACATACATATTGGTCTCTATGTGTATAGACATTATATATCAATCGCTCAATATGGCATGCACAATGAAAACTTTTATCTTTGACTTGTACAATTATGTTAAGGAATTAGAAGATAATTTTCAGTTAAAGTGAATTCAATAAGTTTATGATGATCAGTGATAAAAACAGTATTTTGTAGTTATTCACTATTCTGGAAGAAATCACATCACTGACTCGTTATTTAGATTGTAACTGGGCACTGGGATCACCACATTTTCTGACAATTTATTAATGTGAGAATAATTAGACTGAGGGACAAAGGACGCTGCAATCTCTACAAGGTGAGCCTGGACTTTTCAAAGGCCCACCAACTTCTGAATTTGCTACCAGCCACGAGATTCAGGACTGGGCAGCGCAGGGGGCTGAGCTGAAGCCCTTTGTCCTTCGAATTCAGCTGGGTGGCCAGGACCAGGATAGGCGAGCAGGGCTGTGTGTGTGTGTGTGTGTGTGTGTGTGTGCACGCAGGGCTTGGTGTGCTCAGGGCTGGGTGTGCTCAGGGCTGGGTGTGTGTCTGTGTTCAGGGCTGGGTGTGTTCAGGGCTGTGTGTGTGCAGGGCTGAGTGTGCTCAGGCCTGGGTGTGTGCAGCACTTTTTGGCAGAGCCTCCCCGTGAAGAGTAATGGTCTGGAACTGGAGGAGACGTGGCCTGCAGCATGATCGACTTCCAAGGCCAGGCCAGTGGTGGCCTCCCGTGCCCTGGGGACCAAGTGGCCCGGTGACTCACACCGATGCGACCTTGGGCACTGGAATACACTTAGCAAAATGACCTGATTGTGTTTCCTAGAGAGCAGACAGAATTCTGCCCCGTATTGTCTGAAGAGTCGGGGCAAGATGGGCCCCACTTGTACTCACCAGGGACAAGACAGAGCCGTGGCTGATTCCCTCAGCTGTCAGGAGCCGGCAGATCTTTCTGCAGGACCCGGCAGGAAATTAGGCTATTAAATTACAGCCTTTCTCCGAGGCCTGCCATTCTTGCTCCCCTTCCTGCAGACTTGCAATCAAAGACAGTCATTGTGGCCATTTATCTTGCCAAACTTAAAATACCTTCTGCAGAACTAATTTTTCCCTCAGTACTTGAAGTCTTTGTACTCTGTCTTGCTTCCCTGATCTTGTATGGATCCCAGATTAATTTGCAGTAGCTAGGAGTTCAACAACAAAATCAATTTCAATTGGGTCAGACGAGGTCACTCTGGGCTCAGCGGTGTGAGGAAAGAAATAGATGATTATCATTCTGAAAGCACAGTGCTAAGGTTCAGTGAGAGAGGAGAAAAGAGGCACATTCCCATAAAAGCCATAAATAATTCCATCCAAACCATCACAAACAAACAGGAATGGGTTTATTTTTCACCATTTTCCTCAAGCAGTCCTGAAGCGTGCATGTTATGCCCTGCAAGAGATGAGGGCGTCGGGATTTCCAGCTTCGGGTGTCCACGTTTTTGGAAGAACTGAACAGAATTGCTGGCCTTTCTATGGATCTGTCTGTTGGGGGGGAGGGTTTTGACTGTTGGAACCGTACCTTTTCTCCACTGGAACATTCTTGAGCTTTCCCAAGAAATAAAGGTTGTAAGTTACACCTTTAAAGCAATCAAGCAGTGACTGTACCCAGAGCTCCTGTGGCTGACGTGTTTTATTCATGGAAAAGATGCAAGTGGCCAAATTCAAAGTAATGGTAGAATGACATTTCTGATATTTTACTTTGTCATTGAGGAAATAAAACCTCGAGAAACCTGAAAGTTTTCTCCATTTCCTCATTAAAACTTGACATATCTATGGTGGATTTTAGTTTAATTGTAAAAACCAGTTCCGGTCAATAGGAACCAATCCTCAGTCACTTTTACCTCTCCTGATCCAGAACCTCTTGCTGGTTCCAAGCCAGGTAAAAGTACTTTGCTTCCTGCTGGGGCGAGTGGAAAGCGGGGTCAAGAGCAGCTCTTGTTCTCAGGGAATCTGGTGTAAAGATTGCCTCTAACTGAAAATTAATAATGCATTTGCTGTGTGTAAACGATTCTCATAGGTGGGGTGACGTGTATTATTTCATTTAGCTGCCGAGAGAGCATTGAAGGACTGTTGTAGGACTCTGGCTTTAATTGCACAGATAAAATCCATTCAGCGGCTTCCTGGCCACATGAATGGAATGGTGTCCCACCCTGCACGTCTGCACCAGGACATGCTCATGGAAAGCCAGAGCGTACCACCACCCCCGCCACTGTCTCCCTGATGACTGGGGGAAAGGAAGCTGGGGGAGTCTGCACTCTGCAGCCAGCCAGAGAGCTTATGGACAGCAAGAATGTGAGCCAAGGACACCTCCAAATCCACCCACTATTCCCTGGCACAGCCTGCTGGCTGAGCAAAATTGTATTCTAGATTGTGAAATGCCAAGGTCTGAAAAGGAGAAGGCAGAAGTAGCCGTGGGTGAGAGAGTAAGGTTCTAATGCTGGGATCACGGGATTGTCATGGGATTCTCACAGCACAGAAGGCAGGAGGGACCCTCCAGAAGAGGAAGGGCCCCAGGGGGAGACGTGGAGTCAAGATGCCAGGGGGTCTGGTCAGGAAGTCCCAGCCTCCTTAACATAAAGAGGAAGGGGAGGAGCAGAGGGAAAAGAGCAACAGAAGGGCTTCCTTGTCGTGCCATCCAGGCTGGGCTTCCAGGGCTCTCTGTGGTTCTTGAAATGGGAAGGGCATCATTCAGAAAATGAGCCTCTTCTCTGCTCTCCCTGGAGACTGGATAGCACTTCCCCTGAAAGTCTTGTCCTGAGCCAGCTCCGCTCTCTCTGACCCCGGCAGTCGAAAGGTGATTGGGCAGCAGGAAGTCAGGGTCAACGAGATTCAATCAGAGCTTTGTCTAGCCGTTGAAGCTGGACAAAACACTGCACACAGCCCCTCATATGCTATTCACACTGGAGATACAGAAGTGGCCAGGAAGGAGGCCTTTGGGATGGAAAAATGGAAGGAAACAATCAATTAAAAGTAGGATGGAATGCAAGGAAGTAAACTTGTAAATTTCTCCTTGAAAGCAATACTAAGGGGATGTTAGTCCTGGCTTTGGATGACTACGAAAGCCAAATTACAATCTATTACTACATAGCCGCAAACACATACAAAACTGAATAAACGGCAAACAAATCAATTCCACATACCATTTGACATCGTTGAGATGGAGTGTGCATGCACGGAAATTTCACCTCCACAAGTCTTCTAGAAAGGAAGTGAGAAATGTGCTGTCTGTGGTATAGGGGCTCATGTCAAGCTCAAGACTTTTCCAAATGTAACGAGGCACAGAATTCAGATGTGCGTATGGTAAGCACAGACACAGTGCATACAGACACACACAACACACACAGACTCGCAAACACTGACACATGTTTGCATGAAGGCACGTGTACAAGTGTGAACAGGTGAGTTCTGGGCATAGAGAGGAACACAGGGTTGTAGAATGGTCAATCATCTACCACCAAAAATCTACAGGACCAGGTAGGACGTGACCTGTGAAGGCACTTGAGACATGGGAGGCTCACAAAATGTCAAAACTGACGGGCTTGCACGAGTCCTACAGCAGGTGTGTGCACATCCTAGAGGAGGTGTGTGCACATCCTACAGCAGGTGTGTGTACATCCTACAACAGGTGTGTGTACATCCTACAGCAGATGTGTCCACATCCTACAGCAGGTGTGTCCACATCCTACAGCAGGTGTGTCCACATCCTACAGCAGGTGTGTGTACATCCTACAGCAGGTGTGTGCACATCCTACAGCAGGTGTGTGTACATCCTACAGCAGGTGTACACATCCTACAGCAGGTGTGTGCACATCCCACAGCAGTGTGTGCACATCCTACAGCAGGTGTGTGCACATCCTACAGGAGGTGTGTGCACATCCTACAGCAGGTGTGTGCACATCCTACCGCAGGTGTGTGCACATCCTACAGCAGGTGTGTGTACATCCTACAGCAGGTGTGTCCACATCCTATAGCAGGTGTGTGTACATCCTACAGCAGGTGTGTGTACATCCTACAACAGGTGTGTGCACATCCTACAGCAGGTGTGTGTACATCCTACAGCAGGTGTGTGCACATCCTACAGCAGGTGTGTCCACATCCTACAGCAGGTGTGTGTACATCCTACAACAGGTGTGTGTACATCCTACAACAGGTGTGTGCACATCCTACAGCAGGTGTGTGCACATCCTAGCGCAGGTGTGTGCACATCCTACAACAGGTGTGTGTACATCCTACAGCAGGTGTGTGCACATCCTACAGCAGGTGTGTGCACATCCTACAGCAGGTGTGTGTACATCCTACAGCAGGTGTGTGTACATCCTACAGCAGGTGTGTGCACATCCTAGAGGAGGTGTGTGCACATCCTACAGCAGTGTGTGCACATCCTACAGCAGGTGTGTGTACATCCTACAGCAGGTGTGTGCACATCCTGCAGCAGGTGTGTGCACATCCTACAGCAGGTGTGTGCACATCCTACAGCAGGTGTGTGCACATCCTACAGCAGGTGTGTGTACATCCTACAGCAGGTGTGTCCATATCCTACAGCAGGTGCGTGCACATCCTACAGCAGGTGTGTGCACATCCTACAGCAGGGGTGTGTACATCCCACAGCAGGTGTGTGCACATCCTACAGCAGGTGTGTGCATATCCTGCAGCAGGTGTGTCCACATCCTACAGCAGGTGTGTGCACATCCTATAGCAGGTGTGTGCACATCCTACAGCAGGTGTGTGTACATCCTACAGCAGGTGTGTGCACATCCTACAGCAGGTGTGTGCACATCCTACAGCAGGTGTGTGCATATCCTGCAGCAGGTGTGTCCACATCCTACAGCAGGTGTGTGTACATCCTACAGCAGGTGTGTGCACATCCTACAGTAGGCGTGTCCACATCCTACAGCATGTGTGTCCACATCCTACAGCAGGTGTGTCCACATCCTACAGCAGGTGTGTGCACATCCTACAGCAGGTGTGTCCACATCCTACAGCAGGTGTGTGCACATCCTACAGCAGGTGTGTGCACATCCTACAACAGGTGTGTCCACATCCTACACCAGGTGTGTGCACATCCTACAGCAGGTGTGTGTACATCCTACAGCAGGTGTGTGCACATCCCACAGCAGTGTGTGCACATCCTACAGCAGGTGTGTGTACATCCTACAGCAGGTGTGTCCACATCCTACAGCAGGTGTGTGCACATCCCACAGCAGTGTGCACATCCTACAGCAGGTGTGTGTACATCCTACAGTAGGTGTGTGCACATCCCACAGCAGTGTGTGCACATCCTACAGCAGGTGTGTGCACATCCTACAGCAGGTGTGTGCACATCCTACAGCAGGTGTGTGCACATCCTACAGCAGGTGTGTGTACATCCTACAGCAGGTGTGTCCATATCCTACAGCAGGTGTGTGCACATCCTACAGCAGGTGTGTGCACATCCTACAGCAGGTGTGTGCACATCCTACAGCAGGTGTGTGTACATCCTACAGCAGGTGTGTGCACATCCCACAGCAGTGTGTGCACATCCTACAGCAGGTGTGTGTACATCCTACAGCAGGTGTGTCCACATCCTACAGCAGGTGTGTGCACATCCTACAGCAGGTGTGTGTACATCCTAGAGGAAGGGTGCACATCCCACAGCAGTGTGTGCACATCCTACAGCAGGTGTGTGTACATCCTACAGCAGGTGTGTCCATATCCTACAGCAGGTGTGTGCACATCCTACAGCAGGTGTGTGTACATCCTACAGCAGGTGTGTGTACATCCCACAGCAGGTGTGTGCACATCCCACAGCATTGTGTGCACATCCTACAGCAGGTGTGTGTACATCCTACAGCAGGTGTGTGCACATCCTACAGCAGGTGTGTGCATATCCTGCAGCAGGTGTGTCCACATCCTACAGCAGGTGTGTGCACATCCTATAGCAGGTGTGTGCACATCCTACAGCAGGTGTGTGTACATCCTACAGCAGGTGTGTGTACATCCTACAGCAGGTGTGTGCACATCCTACAGCAGGTGTGTGCACATCCTACAGCAGGTGTGTGCATATCCTGCAGCAGGTGTGTCCACATCCTACAGCAGGTGTGTCCACATCCTACAGCAGGTGTGTGCACATCCTACAGTAGGCGTGTCCACATCCTACAGCATGTGTGTCCACATCCTACAGCAGGTGTGTCCACATCCTACAGCAGGTGTGTGCACATCCTACAGCAGGTGTGTCCACATCCTACAGCAGGTGTGTGCACATCCTACAGCAGGTGTGTGCACATCCTACAACAGGTGTGTCCACATCCTACACCAGGTGTGTGCACATCCTACAGCAGGTGTGTGTACATCCTACAGCAGGTGTGTGCACATCCCACAGCAGTGTGTGCACATCCTACAGCAGGTGTGTGTACATCCTACAGCAGGTGTGTCCACATCCTACAGCAGGTGTGTCCACATCCTACAGCAGGTGTGTGCACATCCTACAGCAGGTGTGTCCACATCCTACAGCAGGTGTGTGCACATCCTACAGCAGGTGTGTGCACATCGTACAGCAGGTGTGTGCACATCCTACAGCAGGTGTGTCCACATCCTACAGCAGGTGTGTCCACATCCTACAGCAGGTGTGTGCACATCCCACAGCAGTGTGCACATCCTACAGCAGGTGTGTGTACATCCTACAGTAGGTGTGTGCACATCCCACAGCAGTGTGTGCACATCCTACAGCAGGTGTGTGCACATCCTACAGCAGGTGTGTGCACATCCTACAGCAGGTGTGTGCACATCCTACCGCAGGTGTGTGCACATCCTACAACAGGTGTGTGTACATCCTACAGCAGGTGTGTGTACATCCTACAACAGGTGTGTGCACATCCTACAGCAGGTGTGTCCACATCCTACAGCAGGTGTGTCCACATCTTACAGCAGGTGTGTGTATATCCTACAGCAGGTGTGCACATCCTACAGCAGGTGTGTCCACATCCTACAGCAGGTGTGTGCACATCCTACAGCAGGTATGTCCACATCCTACAGCAGGTGAGTGTACGTCCTACAGCAGGTGTGTGCACATCCTACAGCAGGTGTACCTACATCCTAAGCAGGTGTGCGCACATCCTACAGCAGGTGTGTCCACATCCTACAGCAGGTGTGTCCACATCCTACAGCAGGTGTGTGCACATCCTACAGCAGGTGTGTGTACATCCTACAGCAGGTGTGTGCACATCCCACAGCAGTGTGTGCACATCCTACAGCAGGTGTGTCCACATCCTACAGCAGGTGTGTGTACATCCTACAGCCGGTGTGTGTACATCCTAGAGGAGGTGTGCTGCACATCCTACAGCAGGTGTGTGCACATCCTAGAGGAGGTGTGTCCACATCCTACACCAGGTGTGTGTACATCCTACAGCAGGTTTGCGCACATCCTACAGCAGGTGTGTGTATATCCTACAGCAGGTGTGTCCACATCCTACAGCAGGTGTGTCCACATCCTACAGCAGGTGTGTGCACATCCTACAGCAGGTGTGTGTACAGCCTACAGCAGGTGTGTGTACGTCCTACAGCAGGTGTGTGCACATCCTACAGCAGGTGTGTGCAAATCCTACAGCAGATGTGTCCACATCCTACAACAGGTGTGTGCACATCCTACAGCAGGTGTGTCCACATCCTACAGCAGGTGTGTGCACATCCTACAGCAGGTGTGCAAATCCTACAGCAGGTGTGTCCACATCCTACAACAAGTGTACACATCCTACAGCAGGTGTGTGCACATCCTACAGCAGGTGTGTACACATCCTACAGCAGGTGTGTCCACATCCTACAGCAGGTGTGTCCACATCCTACAGCAGGTGTGTCCACATCCTACAGCCGGTGTGTGTACATCCTAGAGGAGGTGTGCTGCACATCCTACAGCAGGTGTGTGTACATCCTACAGCAGGTGTGTGCACATCCTAGAGGAGGTGTGTCCACATCCTACACCAGGTGTGTGTACATCCTACAGCAGGTGTGCGCACATCCTACAGCAGGTGTGTGTATATCCTACAGCAGGTGTGTCCACATCCTACAGCAGGTGTGTCCACATCGTACAGCAGGTGTGTGCACATCCTACAGCAGGTGTGTGTACGTCCTACAGCAGGTGTGTGCACATCCTACAGCAGGTGTGTGCAAATCCTACAGCAGATATGTCCACATCCTACAACAGGTGTGTGCACATCCTATAGCAGGTGTGGCCACATCCTACACCAGGTGTGTGCACATCCTACAGCAGGTGTGTCCACATCCTACAGCAGGTGTGTGTATATCCTACAGCAGGTGTGTGTACATCCTACAGCAGGTGTGTGCACATCCTACAGCAGGTGTGCAAATCCTACAGCAGGTGTGTCCACATCCTACAACAAGTGTACACATCCTACAGCAGGTGTGTGCACATCCTACAGCAGGTGTGTACACATCCTACAGCAGGTGTGTCCACATCCTACAGCAGGTGTGTCCACATCCTACAGCAGGTGTGTCCACATCCTACAGCCGGTGTGTGTACATCCTAGAGGAGGTGTGCTGCACGTCCTACAGCAGGTGTGTGTACATCCTACAGCAGGTGTGTGCACATCCTAGAGGAGGTGTGTCCACATCCTACACCAGGTGTGTGTACATCCTACAGCAGGTGTGCGCACATCCTACAGCAGGTGTGTGTATATCCTACAGCAGGTGTGTCCACATCCTACAGCAGGTGTGTCCACATCCTACAGCAGGTTTGTGCACATCCTACAGCAGGTGTGTGTACAGCCTACAGCAGGTGTGTGTACATCCTACAGCAGGTGTGTGCACATCCTACAGCAGGTGTGTGCAAATCCTACAGCAGATGTGTCCACATCCTACAACAGGTGTGTGCACATCCTATAGCAGGTGTGGCCACATCCTACAGCAGGTGTGTGCACATCCTACAGCAGGTGTGTGCACATCCTACAGCAGGTGTACACATCCTACAGCAGGTGTGTCCACATCCTACAGCAGGTGTACACATCCTACAACAGGTGTGTGCACATCCTACAGCAGGTGTGTGCACATCCTACAGTAGGTGTATGCACATCCTACACCAGGTGTGTGTATTTCCTACAGTAGGTGTGTGCTCATCCTACAGCAGGTGTGTCCACATCCTACAACAAGTGTACACATCCTACAGCAGGTGTGTGCACATCCTACAGCAGGTGTGTACACATCCTACAGCAGGTGTACACATCCTACAACAGGTGTGTGCACATCTTACAGCAGGTGTGTGCACATCCTACAGTAGGTGTATGCACATCCTACACCAGGTGTGTGTATTTCCTACAGTAGGTGTGTGCTCATCCTACAGCAGGTGTGTCCACATCCTACAGCAGGTGTGTCCACATCCTACAGCAGGTGTGTGTACATCCTACAGCACGTGTGTGTACATCCTACAGCAGGTGTGTGCACATCCTACAGCAGGTGTGTGCAAATCCTACAGCAGGTGTGTTCACATCCTACAACAGGTGTGTGCACATCCTATAGCAGGTGTGGCCACATCCAACACCAGGTGTGTGCACATCCTACAGCAGGTGTGTCCACATCCTACAGCAGGTGTGTGTATATCCTACAGCAGGTGTGTGTACATCCTGCAGCAGGTGTGTGCACATCCTACAGCAGGTGTGTGCAAATCCTACAGCAGGTGTGTCCACATCCTACAACAAGTGTACACATCCTACAGCAGGTGTGTCCACATCCTACAGCAGGTGTTTGCACATCCTACAGCAGGTGTGTGTACATCCTACAGCAGGTGTGTGTACATCCTACAGCAGGTGTGTGCAAATCCTACAGCAGGTGTGTCCACATCCTACAACAGGTGTGTGCACATCCTATAGCAGGTGTGGCCACATCCTACAGCAGGTGTGTACACATCCTACAGCAGGTGTGTACACATCCTACAGCAGGTGTGTGCACATCCTACAGCAGGTGTGTGCACATCCTACAGCAGGTGTGTGCACATCCTACAGCAGGTGTGTCCACATTCTACAGCAGGTGTGTGTACATCCTACAGCAGGTGTGTGCACATCCTACAGCAGGTGTGTCCACATCCTACAGCAGGTGTATGTACCTCCTACAGCAGGTGTATGCACATCCTACAATAGGTGTGTGCACATCCTACAGCAGGTGTGTGCACATCCTACAGCAGGTGAGTGTACATCCTACAGCAGGTGTGTCCACATCCTACAGCAGGTGTATGCACATCCTACACCAGGTGTGTGTACATCCTACAGCAGGTGTATGCACATCCTACACCAGGTGTGTGTACATCCTACAGCAGGTGTGTCCACATCCTACAGTAGGTGTGTGTACATCCTACAGCAGGTGTGTGCACATCCTACAGCAGGTGTGCACATCCTATAGCAGGTGTGTGTACATCCTAAAGCAGGTGTGTGTATATCCTACAGCAGATGTGTGTACATCCTACAGCAGGTGTGTGCACATCCGACAGCAGGTGTGTGCACATCCGACAGCAGGTGTGTGCACATCCTACAGCAGGTGTGTGTACATCCTACAGCAGTTGTGTGCACATCCTACAGCAGGTGTGTGCATATCCTGCAGCAGGTGTGTCCACATCCTACAGCAGGTGTGTGCATATCCTGCAGCAGGTGTGTGCACATCCTACAGCAGGTGTGTCCACATCCTACAGCAGGTGTGTGCACATCCTACAGCAGGTGTGTGTACATCCTACAGCAGGTGTGTGCACATCCTACAGCAGGTGTGTGTACATCCTACAGCAGGTGTGTGCATATCCTACAGCAGGTGTGTGTACATCCTACAGCAGGTGTGTGCATATCCTACAGCAGGTGTGTGCACATCCTACAGCAGATGTGTGTACATCCTGCAGCAGGTGTGTCCACATCCTACACCAGGTGTGTGCACATCCTACAGGAGGTATGTCCACATCCTACAGCAGGTGTGTGTACATCCTACAGCAAGTGTGTGCACATCGTACAGCAGGTGTGTGCACATCCTACAGCAGGTGTGTCCACATCCTACAGCAGGTGTGTGTACATCCTACAGCAGGTGTGTGCACATCGTACAGCAGGTGTGTGCACATCCTACAGCAGGTGTGTCCACATCCTACACCAGGTGTGTGTACATCCTACAGCAGGTGTGTGCACATCCTACAGCAGGTGTGTCCACATCCTACACCAGGTGTGTGTACATCCTACAGCAGGTGTGTGCACATCCTACCGCAGGTGTGTCCACATCCTACAGCAGGTGTGTCCACATCCTACAGCAGGTGTGTCCACATCCTACACCAGGTGTGTGTACATCCTACAGCAGGTGTGTGCACATCCTACAGCAGGTGTGTCCACATCCTACACCAGGTGTGTCCACATCCTACAGCAGGTGTTTGTACATCCTACAGCAGGTGTGTGCACATCCTACAGCAGGTGTGTGCACATCCTACAGCAGGTGTTTGTACATCCTACAGCAGGTGTGTCCACGTCGTACAGCAGGTGTGTCCTCATCGTACAGCAGGTGTGTCCACGTCCTACAGCAGGTGTGTCCAGGTCCTTTGTTTGGATCACTCGACCCTTCATTGCAATCTATGTTGTATGACACAGAGGCTTTTGCGTGTTGTCCATGGATGAGGGAATTTTTCGGTACAGATTCTGGTGGAACCCTAGCTGCTGAGCCGTGGACCTGCACAATCAGGGTTCACAACCAGCCTTGGTAGTGTCTATGTGTCTCCTTTTCCAACTAACAATTACAATGTTGGCTGAGAGGTGTGGTTCTAGTGGTAGAGCAGCAGCCATGAGGTAGAAGAAGAACCAGAGGGTGTAACTCTGAGTTTAGGCCCTGGTACCTACACGCACGCACCTGCACACACAGGAGAAAAATTGAGAGTGAAAAGCAGAAAATTCAACTGTAAGAACCTTCACTCCTCATAAGAGATAAGAAGCAGACTAGTCCTGGAAATGTGGTAAAATAATTGATGATGCAGACTTTAACGGCTTGTTACGCTGTTATTTTAGAGTTATATCATAAGTATGAATGTGCTTTTACATATAAAGATAGGATAATGTAAAAGAATGCATAAAGATTTAGAATGACTGATAGTTTAATAGTTGCAATTTTTGCTCATGTAAAAAGAGTCAATTTTACTTTTATTTTTCTTATATATGTTTTCAAGTTAATTTATAATAAGTAAGTAAAACTGTCACATGCTTTTTCTTATACGTATGTGAAAATAATTAATCAATATCTTGAGCTTTTAAAATATATCCCCTGTGTTCTAATGCAGACTAGCAGAACAAAATGTTATTATTTTGGTGAATTAAATGAAAGTTAAAATATATGATTTATTTAGATGTTCACTTTAGTATTTCCTCTCACAATATCTTAGAGCATCATTATAATGTAACGCATATTGTCTTTTTAAAGATTACTTTACTTTATTGGTGTTATGGAGGTGATGAACAGAGGGATTACAATGACCCCGTCAGCGAATGTGTGCGTTTCCTTTTGAACAGTGTCTTCGGTTCCCACGTCTCTCCCAGTCCCTCTCTCTGTCTCCACCCACAAGTTGATACTTCACTTTCGTCCAGGGAGCTGCACTGCTGCACATTTCCACCCTTTTTCTGTGAGTTCTGCATCTTCCCTCATCCTCTTAATACACCCTACGTGACGTAAAGAAGACAGATTATTAGCAACTAAAAATAAGAAAGAAAGGGGTAAGGAGTCTCTTGTTTCCATGTCTCGGCATTTGTTCCAGCATGTCTGTCATGTGATGTAAACATGAAGAGGCGCTCAGGCATTGCGCCTTCATGTTTCTCTCCTACGAGTATCACCTTTACACGCAGTGAGAGTGAATGGCTAGAATCCTGTCTTTCACGCAGAGCTTGAAACTTCATAACAGGGCAAATTTAACATGGTCGTCGGTAATTAATGCTCTAAGTTTCAGGTCTGCGGAGTTCCACCCAGGTACGGGATGGAAAAGAAGGCAATTGTTCTTGTGTGCCTAGATGCAGTGCTCCCTCCACTGGAACTCTCAAAAAGGAGTCAATATGCTCTGTGAAAGATGCCTTTGTATTGGGATTGATAATCACTTCTTTACTTAAGAGCTGTACACTGACTTCTCAAGCTGATTATTTTGTTTGCCCTTCTTCCTGTGTCCTTTACCATAAACACATTTTCAAGTGTAACACGATATTTTTCTTTATGTATAAACTTTTCATTCTGTTATATTTCAGTGGAAAAAAGTCATGTCAATGAATGCGTAAAAATGTCATATTTTGTTGTCTTTCTTTCTGTTCAAGGTCAGATCCGATTAATTTAAAATGAGAAAGTCTTGAGAATTGAAATTATGATTTTATTTTCTGTTTGTTTGTTTGTTTTTGGCCAGTCCTGGGCTTGAGCTCAGGGCCTGAGCACTGTCCTTGGACTTTCTCAAGGCTGGAGCTCTACCACTTGAGCCTCAGCACCACTTCCAGCTTTTTTCTATGTGTGTGGTACCGAGGAAATGAACCCCGGTCTTCGTGCAAGATAGGCAAGCACTTTAACCACTAGGCCAAACTCTCAGCCCCTGAAATTATGATTTTAGAATTGTCAACAACTTCTCCTGATTCATTATTGAGTGGAATGCCCATCCTCTCTCCACTTCTTTATACTGCACTAAATTCTTTGATATGACATTTTACCTTTCTTTAAAATGTCCATCCTTTGTCATTTGCAAGTAAATGGTATAATTCTTTAGCCAGCATTTGGTCTTCTTTGCATCTGTGCAGGAAGTCACTTATAATTTTATTAAATCAATAATCACCTCATGCAATTTTGCAAGACTTTTATAGCATGTGCTTTTTTTTAATCAAGAAACAAACCTGGCCCTCTAGCATATTTTCTGTCATGTTTGCCATATTTATCATGATACTTCTAACATATTTATGCTAAATTTCAATGGACTATAAGAATATGCCTATACTAAAAGACACATAACACCCTACCTGTGGCATGACAAGAATTACTGTCTCTGGGTGCTGGTGGCTCAACCCTGTAATCCTACCTACTCAGCAGGTTGAAACCTGAGGACAGTAGTTCTAGACCAGCTAAGGCAGAACAGTCTGTGAAACTCTCCTTTCCAATTAATCATCAAAAAGCAAGAAATAGAGAGTTGTAGCTCAAGTGGTAGAGTGCTAATGAGCAAAATGCTCACGGACAGCATTCAGGCTCTGAGTTCAAGTCCAGGATCAGTATAAATAAATAAATATAGATGATAGATAGATAGATGAATGGATAGATAGATGGATAGATAGATAGATAGATAGATACATAGATACATAGATACATAGACGATAGATAGATGATTGATGGTTAGATAGATAGATAGATAGATAGATAGATAGATAGATGAATGGATAGATAGATAGATAGATAGATGGTTAGATATATAGATGACAGATGGATAGATGATAGATAGATGGATGGCTAGATAGAGACAGCGTTTAAACTGGGCTTCATGGCACACACCCGTAATCCTGTCTCCTTTGGAGTCTGAGTCTGGGAAGAGTGCAGTTCAAGGACAGCCATGGCAAAACCTTCACAAGGCCCTCATCTCCTGGTCTGAAGAGCACAGTACACAGAGGCACGAATCTAGCATTCTCCTACCTGAAATATGAATAATGGCCTAGCCTGGCCTGGCAGAGAAGGAGACACTACTAAAACAGCAGCAGAAGGAACCAGCATAGATGCCAGCATGACTCAGGAAGAAAGCATCTCATGCTAGGAAGCATGAGATTTTGAGTTCAAACCTCAGTACTGCCATGAAATGAAAAAGGAAGGAAGGGGGGAGGGTAGAAGGAAGGAAGGAAAGAAGGAAGGAAGGAAGGAAGGAAGGAAGGAAGGAAGGAAGGAAGAAGGAAAACATTAAACAAAATGCCCAAAAGATCAGTATCTTGATTTCTAAATACCACTTTCCCTTAAATGAATAGTCTCCTTAGAGAAATGATGCACAAGGTAAATGTCAAGTATCCCCTGCAAGGAAGCAATGAATGATCAAAACTCAATGGCCTCAGGCGTGGCGCTGAAGGAGAGAGTCCCTCCAGGGTTTGGGCCTTTTCTGTCTCTGTGGACTCAGTGCTGAGGGAGCAGGCCAGCTAAGACTGTGAAAATTAATTGACCCTAAGCACAGTGCCGTGTGTGTGTGTGTGTGTGTGTGTGTGTGTGTGTGTGTGTGTGTGTTCCTGTGTAGGACATTTCAGTGTGTCTGTGAGGCCATTTCTAAAGACTATCTTTCTGTTTCCAGGCTGCCGTGTGTGAGTTACTCTTCTATGCCAGGCTCCCCTCCCCACCGTGAATTCAAATGCATGAAATCAGGAGCCCAAGGGCCTGCCCTCCCTCCAGGTTTTTCTCGGATATTTGGTTTCTGATGATAAAAATGATGAATGCAGACTACTAATATTCACCGTTCTAAGGAGCTCTCACAATTGTGAATAAAATCAGCCATGGCACCTAAGGATATAGCAGAATGTAGAAAACACATGAGAGCAGAGACTATTTTGAGGAGCAGAGGTTTGAACTTAGCCTGCACTTGCCACTCTAGTGCTCTACTACTTGAGCCACAACTCCAGCCCTTCTTTTGGCAGGTTGATTGAAGATAAAACTTTTCTTGATCTGACTTTGAACAGAGATTTCAGGAGTCAACCTCTTGAGGAGCTAGACTCACCGGCGTGAACCACTAGTGCCTGGCTTCAAATAGTGACTGTCCAAGCAGCCTATAAGGAATGCTGCTGGCTGCATTTTACAGAACTGCAGTAAAAAAATAAGATGTGAAAACCTTGGTGGTATTCTAAAACTACCACAGAATGGAGTGCTAACTGCAGAGCGTAGCTATTCCTGGAGAAAACTTCCCATGAGTAAGGAAAAACTGCATGGGGTTCTGTTCCCATGGATTCCTTACTAATCAGTAATGAAGATTAGACTTTATGGAAGACAAATATGGCAGGTAACGGTTGAATCAAAGTTAGCATCATCGGTGGTGGAGGCCGGGCAGTCCCAGTTTGAGACAGCACTGAGCTGGCCTCTGTGTGGCCTTCTCTCAACCTCACGGGTGGGTCCTACTTACTGATAGGAACAAAGGCCTCTCCATGGCCACAGCCATATTTACTGAAAGTGATCTTTCTCATGGTTTGTAAAAGAGCTTATTGAATTCCCTCCATTAGGCCTGGCAGAAGTATAGTAAGTATAATAACGTACAATTGTGGAAATATATAAATGTGACCTTGAAAGACATCTATTAATTTATTTTATAGTAGAAGTCTGTTATTAAACAGAATTTCATAGAGTAATACTTGGGGCACTCATGGAAATGCATTTAGTTGATTGTGTGAACAATGAATCTACAGAAATGGGGTGATGTCTTACGCAGCACAGCATTTGCAGATTTTCTCCATAATCAAGAAATGGGGAGAGAGGACCAGATATCTTTATTCTTTATTCTGCCACAAAAATTTATTTGAACTCCAACATATTCCAGAAGAAGCAATTGGAAAGATCAAACTACCAGAATCTGTCATTTGCTCTTTTCTGTTTTTTGCCAAAGTGTTACAAGAAAGAGATGGATTCAAGAAAAGAATACCTTGAAAATCAAAACAGAGGCAATAATCTAGATGAAACTGACTTGCACCTGCTTGTGAAAGGTAACTTCTTTGCTAGCCCAATCGACAGAAAGTTAGATCGATTATGGATGCTTTTTCTTTTCCAAGTTCTCTCATTTAGATTTCTCGGTCAAATACCAGCTCTCAAAGTTTGTACATAGCTGTCATTAAAAGGCGAAAGAGGACTGAACTAAGCAATCCACCAAGTAAATTAAGCAACATTAAAAGTAAAGTATAAATTTTGAATGTCGCTGACTGACACTGAGAACTGCATACATAAATGCTAAATACACAAATAGTATATAGTGAACATAATACAATTCATATCTACAAAATCTGAGGACTTCTCCCACTCCCCAAATCACCCCGGGAGCGGGCAGTCTACAAGAATACTATGCGTTTCGTGGAGAGAGCGCGTCCACCCTTTCCGATGGGAGCCAGCCTCAGTGGAACTGACCGTTCACCCCGGAGGTCACCCACTCTGCCCACTGCGGCTCCTCCTTGGCCTCTGTACCTCTTCCCCCACGAGGGTTCTCGTTACCCTGGACGTGCGTTGACCGTTGCTTTTCCTGGGTGGGGATGTTACTGAGATACGCCCTGCTCCTTGGATGTCTGAGATACTTCGTGGCGGGGGACAGGTCTCCTGGCTCTCCTTTAAAGGCGGTGAGAGCTGCACTTGGAGCTCGCAGGGCAAGCCTTGCACCAGCAGGTCCTGAGCTGCGACCTGTGTCCAGTAACTGGAGGCAGCTCCAGGATTCCTGCCTCGTGCACATGCGTGTGTTGCATACGGGATGTGTGTTACACTGAGATCTAGACGTTTGTCATTTCCTGCCCCAGGCAGGGCTCACACCTCATCTCCCCTGGGCGGCATGGGTAGAGTTTCGCTGGTGGAATGTGACCACAGGGGCGCAAGAGTCTCTACTCTCTTGAAAAGCCATGTTTGTATCCATGTGCAGACATGCCCAGGTGTGCTGTCTCAAGTGCACAGTGAGAAGAAAGGAGAGGGAGGAATCCGGGCTCCTCAGCGGGAGGACTTCCCTGCCAGCCCCTGTCAACTGCACTGTACGGCGAGTAAGATGCTAGCAGCGGCTCGTGGAGGTCTGGTGTGGAAGACCAGGTGTGGGAGGCCTGGTGTGGGAGGCCTGGTGTGGGAGGCCTGGGTGTGATGTGCAGTGTGGGAGACCAGGTGTGGGAGGCCTGGTGTGGGAGGCCTGGTGTGGGAGACCAGGTGTGGGAGGCCTGGTGTGGGAGGCCTGGTGTGGGAGGTCTGGGTGTGATGTGCAGTGTGGGAGACCAGGTGTGGGAGGCCTGGTGTGGGAGGCCTGGGTGTGATGTGCAGTGTGGGAGATCAGGTGTGGGAGGCCTGGTGTGGGAGGCCTGGTGTGGGAGGTCTGGGTGTGATGTGCAGTGTGGGAGACCAGGTGTGGGAGGCCTGGTGTGGGTGGGCTGCCCCCTGCAGGCCACCTCTGCAAGTGCACACATGTCCCATGCGTCCCATGCTGGCAGTTTTGTTTTAAACATGGCTTTTTTTTTTTTACACTGAGTGTTCATTTGTGTGTGTGTGTGTGTGTGTGTGTGTGTGTGTGTGTGTGTGTGTGTATGAGAGAGAGAGAGAGAGAGAGAGAGAGTCTTTTCTCTTTTAACCATGCTTAAAGCCTTTGGCTTCCTTTTTGGATTTATTTTACAGTACTTGGTAGCTTGACTGTTTTTGCTCCTCTCTCATCCTTTCAGTGCTTACACTATAGCCCACAACAGATCAGTTCACTTCTTTTTAATCGATGTGATGTCTTTACATAATGTAAAATTGCAGTTCTGACCACTTTAAGTGTTCAGGTCAGCGTCGTTATTCACACTCGCAATGCTCAGATTGCTTGCGTGGCCTCCGCAATTGCCTGCTGAGGTATGGTTACCTAGGGAACCAACACATTAAGATCACCTTATTCTGAGCTTTAAGGCAGAAAGAGTTATCAATTATTTAAAAGGATATCTCCAGAGAAGGTAGTAGAATACTTTTTTCCCGAGAAAAAGTCATGTGTTCAAAAGTCATGTAGCATAACTAAGGCAGAAACAGATGAAAGGCCTTACCAAGGCTGTGTAGAGGAGAGCAGATGCCGTGATGCGATTGCACGAGCCGAGATTTATTAGGAACCATAGCTGACTCCAGGACAAAACAGGCAGCCCCTGCAACCCATCCCTGGGCTCTCAGCGACGCTGACCTCCTCCGTCCTGGGCCGGACCTCTGGTGGTGTCCTGCGTTCGGGTAGAGGCCAAGGCCTGCGGACCCAGTGGAGTGTCAGCGCTCTTCCCACAGCCTGCAGCACGATGCTGAAGGAAGAGGAAGGTTTTGTCTTGGCCCGTGGTTTTGCTGATTCCCCTCAAGGTTTGCCTGCATCCTTCCTGCGAGCCTGAGGCAAGGTGGAGCTGAAGACACAGTGGAGCAAAGCAGCTCGCTGACAGCAGCCAGGAGGAGAAGAAAGGAAGGAGAGAGAAAGTGGCCAGGGACAAGGTCCACCTGCACAGGCACAGCCACGACCGCCACCCACCCTGGTGTCTGGTGGCCCCTTCCCTTATAAGCTCTCTGATGGCTCGGCCCTCAGGCTCTCACCACCCATGTGTCAGCCCCACTGGGGGACAAAGCCTCCTGCACCCAGGACTCGGGGGCGGCTCCACACCCTGGTAGACGCATGGGCGGCTCCTGCAGGGAAGGACGCGGTAGTGGAGTCAGTCTCTCCACTCGCTGCTTTAGCATCTTCAGAGCAATTGCCTGGTCCTTTTCTGCCTCCCCAAGGCAGGCTTAGCGGATGGGTTGGTTTAGAACATATATGAGGTACCTGGTGTAGTTTGTGTGTGACAAGTGAGTCAGGGGTTCCCCGCCTGCTTCCACTTTCAGGAAACAAACACCTCGCAAAATCAGGGCTAACGATACTCACCACATGGAGGGAAGTAAAACCATCCAAACTCCTGTCACCTTGCCTACTGGGGAAGCTGAGATTGGGGTTCACGGTTCCAGGCTAGGCCAGGGAAGGAGGAGACAACTGTTCTCCACGGAGGGTCCTGTGCTGGGCTCCGGAGGAGACCAGAAGACTAACGTGTGCGCGTGGGAGCTCTGGTGTTCTCCCAGGGAGAAAGCAAGAGCCTAGTTCAAAAGTAACCGGTGAAAACCTGGACTGGAGGCGTGACTCATGGAGTAGAGGACTACCCTATCAAGAGCAAGGCTCAGTTCCCGGGACCATCCAGTACTACCCAAAGAAGAAAGAAGCAAATCTAACTTTATTTCCTGGAACATCCGCCACAGGCTGTGGGGGTGGGTGAGGCTCCTCACAGCCTGGCCGCCTGTGCCTGGCGCCTTCCGCCACGGTCACAGCTTTTTCTTTATTTTCTGTCGTAAAGGTGGTGAGCAAGGGAGCTACAGTCCTGTACCGAAGGTAATGAGTACACTTATTTTTTTCATATATTTTTATTGTAATTAATAGAAGGGTTACATTATAGTCACCAGATAGAAGGTGCATTACTTCATGTACATTGATACCCTTTCTCATGTCTTGGTCCCCATTTCCCTCCCCTCTCCCCCACTGCTCATCTTGTTTTCCCCCATTCTTTGGTTATTTGAAATTGGATAGAGTACATTTAGTTTTGAACACTGTTATCCCTCCCTCATTGTCTCCTGCTTTCCCTTCCCCACTCCCCTCCTCTCCTCAGTTAGATGGCCTTTATCTAGTAATCTAACAATAACAGAGGTGGGGATGTGGCCAGGAGGGAATGCTACTACCCTGTTGGTGGGAGTGTAAACTTGTTCAACCACTCTGGAAAGCAGTGTGGAGGTTCTCCAGACGACTCAACAGAGAGCTTTCTTATGACCCAGCAATCCCTCTCCTGGGCATTTACCCAAATGACCAAAACATCTTGCTTCACACAGGCAGTGGCTGCTTTCTCTTATTTTAAATGACCTAACTCAAAGCTTTAAGCATCCCCAAGGCGTGTAAATAGCAAGTGTGATTAGCTTTTTCACTCTGTTAATTAGCAGTTCTGCCCTCTGTCTGGATCTTCAGGTTGACGTGGAATCACCTTTCTCTGCCATGGCTTCACAGACACAGCGGCTGCGGTCCCACAGAGCACAACACTTTCTCAGAGCCCAGGGTTCAGCCAGAGGCCAACCTTTCGATAGAGGTGAGGAAAGAGAACCAGGAGTGGAGGGAATCCGCCTGTTCCATTGCAGAGAAATAAACATAGCCGTGAATGTTCCTGCTTTCAAATTGGTACTAGAAGAAAGGAGACGTGATTCCAATACCAAGTGAGCTGGTGGTAGTTGTGTTCAGAGAGTCAGAGGGAGGTCAGTTGTCGCCTGGGACTAAGTTTTGTCCTCACCGTGGACAAGGTTTGTTCCATGTGGGGACAGCTGGAGGCACCACAGGCCTTGCTGGCCCCAGCTCTGGTGGCTCACAGCTTTAGGACAGCCCAGGAAGGAAAGAGACTGCTGAGTGTGTGTCACAGCGCATGGCTGTCCCCGGGCAGAGGGGACTCTGCTCATGTTCAGGTTGCCTTAAATACTGTCTTAGCCGTCACAGGAAAGCAAGCAGGCCTGTGGCTGCGGTTGATGACAACACAGCATCTGTGTTTCTTTTTTCTACTTTCGGTCACAACTCTCCGTACATCCTCTTCTTCCACCATGACAGGTGACATGCAGAGTTCATGATACACTGAGTTCATGTAACTCGTCTGGTAAGCAGCGTGTGTCCCCAGGGCTGAAGACCTGACCCTGACCTGTGCTTCCTACAGGGCCCTGTCTTGTGTACATGCTGCGTCCTGGAGGAAGGGCCTCACCCTCTCTGTTGCTATGGCCAGTGGGGGGGGGGAGGGGTTGGGACTCAAATACACAGGACAGAAGTTAGGATTCAGGGGGAAAATAAGGATGATCTTTTAAGTAAATTGGGCAAGTTACATTCATAATAAGGAACAAAAGGCAGAAGTGTGTTCAAGGGCGATGCTGGAAGCACAGGCTCTTCCTTGGTTGCGGAGTCCACAGTCCTCTCTACCCTGGTTCCTGTCACATGTCCAGCGCTGGTCAACGCTGAGGTTCCTGGAATGCCTCAGACAGAGGAGACTGTCTGGTCTAATAGGTGGTTTCAGACCCAAGCACACCAAGATACCATTTTTAGGTAGAGATGCCTGGGTTCTTATCTTATAGGCCCTGAAGCTGGCGTGGTCCACAGGGAAATGTCAGAATTAGGACCGTGTGTGAGCATAAGACCAAGGAGCTGGGGTCAGCTGCGCTGCTCCGACTGCAGAAGCCCCCTCGGGACGACCTGCTCCACTGCTCACCAGGACACCACATTTGCTTGCATGTGCACCGCCAGAGAGGGAGAAGGTGAGGCCAAAAGCAGGGCTCTGGCCGGACGCACCCCACCTTTTCTGTCTCCATATACTCAGCCTTTCCGTGCAGGAAGCAGGCCCTGTCTGGAAAGTGTGGGCTGGGAATGGGGCCACTGAGCTGAGGACTCACCTGAGGATACACCGCTGAGTTAGAAGCCGGGAGCCAGGGCTCTCGCTTCTCTTCCGCCTTCAATGCACTCAGGGTTTGGTGGGGATGATTGGAGCTAGGAGTCGTAAAGACACTGGAGTCACAGCAGAGGAGCCACCTCAGGGTGGCAGTAATCCAAAGCAACTGAGCAGCCGCTCTGTGCCTGTGGGAGGACAGACCAGGAAAGCCAGAGGTCGGGAAGCCAGTTAAGGAGGTGTAATGGAAAGCGTCAAGCTGTGGCAAGGATTAGCAGGAGGTGCTCTATACCAGGAGACAGGAAGCTCGATTTCCTCAGGCTCTGGCCTCCTCCCCTTCAGGCAGAGAGGTGGCTATGAACTATCCCTATACTGAGCCATGTCCCATCTTTCTTGCTTTTGTTGTTTTTATGTCAGGTGTCATGTTTTTGCCAGGTTCAGGTTCATATCACAAGGTCCCCCCATGCCTCCTTCACAGGTGAGATTACAGAAACGTGTCACCAGGCTCTCTATTTCC
Source organism: Megascapheus bottae (assembly GCF_031878675.1). Classification (NCBI taxonomy): domain Eukaryota; kingdom Metazoa; phylum Chordata; class Mammalia; order Rodentia; family Geomyidae; genus Megascapheus; species Megascapheus bottae. The sequence continues at coordinate 81,637,362 of NC_143515.1, read as the reverse complement.
TGAGCAGGATCTTAGTGACTTTTCCTGGGGTGGCTTTGTTCTGAAATCATGCGGATCTGTTTCCTGAGCAGCTGGGATTAGAGGAGTGCGCTGAGACATCTGGCTCTCTTCAGCCCCTCCAGTACGAGCTTTCAAGCAGTGTGATGGCCTGGTAGCTGGGAGATGCGGCTGTGAGGGGAAAAGCCACGTGGACTGTGCTCTTTGTATGCTTGGTTCCCAGTTTGCCATGCCATTTTAGCCACGAAAGGCCTTTCTCGTGAAACTACCGCTGCCAGGCCTAAGACATTTCAAATGGTTGAACTGATACTTCCTGGAACGGATTGTATATAGGTGATTCAAAGGCACCTAAGCATGCCAGGCTTTCTGGGCTCCAGAACATCAGGCAGTGTCACCCAACAATGGCATGTTGTTCCTGCCACACAGACAGTGTTGAAAGATTTCCTAGCATCATCTTGCTTTTAAAGATGCCAGAAATGAATTACTAACTCACAGTGTAGCAGCCATGTGGGAACTAGTGTGGCAGCATCGTATGTTCAGCAACATCTGGAGCTCAAGTGTGGATTGTGTGGTTGTGTCGTTGGCTGGTTAAGCTCTCAAGCAGGGCATCCCGGGTGGAGTGCCGGTCCCAGGGCTGAGCACCGTGAGACAAGGCATCACATCCTGTGTTCAGACCAAAACATCACGTCACAATTTAAACGCAAGGGAGAAAATGTCCCATCTGAAAATGCAAGCGACACGATTGAAAGAAACTGAGCGAAGGTGATTCTTGTGTTGATATCACCTTCTCCCCGGTTGTCTTTACATTCTGTTGATGAGGATTGTCTGATCTTTGTTCAGAATCTCAAATAAGAAGGAGATGCTGGTCAAAAGCTAAGAATCCTTTCTTCTGAATCCAAAAAATACAACCTGAACAGAAAAGGTAATGCTGGGGGTGCTGGAGAAACTGGATCTCCACATGCAGAAAAGGGAGAGTACTCCTTTATACCTCACTTCACAGGCGCATCCACTCACACGAGGCCAGAGGCCTCAGTGGAAGACTTGAAATCACGCAACTACGACAGGAAGGAGTAGGAGAAACACTAGGACTCCTTGGGAAAGAAAGAATCTTCTGAGTACAGATCCAGAAGCCCAGAAAATCAAAGGGGACTTTGTAAATGAGACTCTATCTGCCTGGCAAAGGACGTAGCCAGCAAACTAAAAGACTGCCTACAGAACCAACCCAGATCTGAAAGCACTAATATGTAGAGAAAATGTGGTACATACGGAGTGGAATTTTACTCATCCATTAGAATTACTGTGTACCATTGAAAAGAAATGGAAAAACCTAGGGAAAAATGTTAAGTCAGGCCCAGAGAGACAAATGTGGAAGCTACATTTAGCATATACATTTATATGAAAATACGCTGCCTAGAATGCAAGTGTATCCAAATGTATTGGCAGAAAAACGGTAGATTCAAAGGAGAGCTCAGCATAATTCCTTAGAGAGGCAGAGTCAAAGTTTAGCAAAATAAAACATCAGGAAGTGGGTACTTGAAAGATGTGAGATGGAGTTAAGGGGAGCGGGGTAGACAATGAAGAGAAGGAGCAAAGGAGTCGAGAATTCAATGTATAGCTGACAAAATCAAGGAGAGGGAGGGAATGGGTGGGTAGGGAAGGGATGGGTGAGAATATTGAAAGAAGTGGCATAGACCAAGATATTGGTAAATACCAATTCCTTTGTACAATCACGTAAAGATAATTTTAAAGTAGATGTGGCACACGTGTAGCTTCTGCATGAAATCTCAGGTCATTTAGAACGTCTGGTTTTCCCAATCCCTTTTTCCCCCAATCCTTCTTTTATAGTCATAAATAAATAAGTAAATAGCTAGAGAACTTTAACTCCAGAAATGTTTCACAGAAAACGTGACTGAGGCAGAATTCCAAATCTGGCACGGTGGGCCCTCGTCCAGAACCGTTGACTCCCTCAGCCCTTGAAGGGTGTAGGAAGTGAGGGTGTAAGGGCAGGAAGCAGCCTTGCAGGTCCAGCTCCAGCATGTCCTTCTGGTGATGAGCACATGTGAAGTCACTCTTCTTTAAAGAGGCTGGGCAGGAGACACATGTCTCTTGAGTGGAGGGTTTCAAGGTTTCGAGAGCACCAGATGAGGCCTTGGTCTCAGGCTCTCTCCCAAGGCCTCTAGGTGGCTATGCTCCAGGCCAAGGGAAGGGGAGGTGATTCCATGAGGTTGGCAGCAAGGATGGTTCTAAGACATGGCTGTTGGGGACGGGTGAGTGCTGCCAGGGAAAGTCATTTTCCCCCAGTCATGTACGTGTTTCTGCTGGCTTTGGTCATGAGAAAATCCCTTCCTCCATCTCCTCTCATTACTGGAACGATTCTTGGTAAAATTCCTGACTATTCTTTTCCGAGCCTGATCCACCCATATCTCCCACCACCCCTGCTTAGCTTGTCATAATCCTCTCACCCGGTCCCCCTGCTCCCACACACGACACACTTGCAGACAAAGAGGGGATATGTGGAGGTCAGGCAGGCTCGGCTTTCCTTCAGGGCAGGTTTAGAGTTGGACTCAGGGTGTAGTCCAGGGATGGGGTGTAAACTAATCCAGTTGTGCTTTAGTTGAAGGAGTCCCTTCCCCGATGACTCCAAGGACATGGAGAGGAGCAGCGGTGCCTCTGCTGGGGGTTCATTTCTGCCAGCTGTCTTCCATCCCAAGCCGAGCCTGTCCCGCACCGCCATGCTGTAGCATCCTGCAGACGTGCAGTACTAGCTTCTCAAGATTGCACATAGGAAGGAGGTTGATTTTTGAGAGTTAATTTTATACCCTGCTATCTTGCCAAAGTTCCGAATCAGCTCCAACAGCTTGGGAGTGGAGTCTATAGGCTTCTTTAAATACAGAATCATGTCATCTGCAAAGAGGGAAAGTTTCACTTCATCTTTCCCTATTTGGATCCCCTTTATGCTTGCTTCTTGCCTTATTGCTCTGGCTAGGAATTCTAAGAGTCTTGTCTCATTCCTGATTTTAGAGCAAATAAATGGCTTTAGCTTTTCACCATTAAATATAATACTAGCTGTGGGTTTGTCATACACAGCCTTTCTTATGCTGAGGAATGTTCCATGGATTCCTAGTTTCACCAGATCTTTTAGCATAAAAGGGTGTTGGATCTTGTCAAATGCCTTTTTTTGCATTTATTGAGAAAATCATGTGATTTGGGGCCTTGCTCCTGTTGATGAGATGAATTATATTAATTGACTTGTGCATATTGAACCAGCTTTGCCTCTCTGTGATGAATCCTATTGGATCATAGTGTATAATTTTTTTTGATGAGTTGCTGAAGATGGTTAGCCAGTATTTGGTTGAACAGTTTTGCATCAATATTCATCATGGAAATGGGTCTATAGTTCTCTTTCTTTGACGAATGTCTGTCTGGTTTTTGATGATGGTTGTGGTGGCTTCATAGAATGAGTTTGGCAAAGAGCCTTCACTTTCAATTTCATTGAAGAGCTTGAGGAGTATTGGTGTGAGCCTGTTAAAAAATTGAATCACTCCAAAACTAATCTCCAACGAAACAACCATCTCATTAAAAGATGGGCCAAATACTTAGAGTCTTCTCTGAAGAAGAAATAAGAATGGCCTATAGATGCATGAAGAAATGTTCAATATCTCTGGCCATAAAAGAAATGCAAATCATTCATGGAAGTGAATGAATCTTGAGCGAATCATGTTGAGTGAGACAAGTCAAGACCAAAGGAACAAAAGGCATGTAGTATCCTTAATACGTGGCTATTAAATCCACACAGTACAAGAACGAGGACTCAATAGTTGCATACACAATGCTATGGACATGGTACTGGAAATATAAACACAACTACATAGTCATAAAAACTTACGACTCTATAGACATAATGTTTTATTACATAGATTAATATGTATCTATGACATACAAACCCTAAACCTAATTTTGATTATGTTCTAAAATCTAAATGCCAGTGATTGTATATAGAGATTCCCTTCTTGAATATTGTTTGTTTAACACGTCATTTGAAATATGATGTAAAAATCAATGTTAATAAATTCTTTAATAAAAAAGTGGAAAAAAGAAATGCAAATCAAAACAACTCTGATATTCCACCTCACTCCAGTTAGAATGGCCATGATCAAGAAATCTAATAACAACAGATGCTGGAGGGGATGTGGCCAGGAGGGATCACTACTACACTGTTGGTGGGAGTGCAAACTCATACAACCACTATGGAAAGCAGTATGGCTATTCCTCAAAAGATTAAACATAGAGCTCCCCTATGACCCAGCAATTCCACTACTTGGCATTTACCTATTCATCCAGAAACAAGGACAGACTAAATCCACTAGCACAGTGATGTTCATTGCAGCATTATTTACCATAGCAAAGATATGGAACCAACCCAGATGCCCCTCAGTTGATGAGTGGATCAACAAGTTGTGGTATTTGTACACAATGGAATTCTATGCTGCTGTCAGAAAGAATGACATCGCCCCATTTGTTAGGAAATGGAAAGACTTAGAAAAAATCATATGAAGTGAAGTAAGCCAGACCCAAAGGAACATAGGCTCCATGGTTTCCCTCATTTGTCATAATCAGTAGAAACCTTGGGCTCTCCTAGCAGAGGATTGCAATAGCTCAAAATCTAGATACAAAAGGCCATATAGGATGAGGCTAAATGAAAGGACCTCTAGGATATAGAAACAAGAGCCATATAATGGTGTGATTTTTGTTCTTAATGTACTATGTTATTTCTCAACTCTTTTGTTGTCCATTGCTTATTTCATATTGTTACAGAATCTTACCTTGTTATCTGATATATTGTATATATGTTTATTTGCTTATTTGAAATAGGATAGGGAAGGGGTGGTGAGGAGAGGGAAATGGGGACAAAAACATGAGAAAGGGTATCAATGTTTGTGAAGTAATGTGCCTTCTATCTGGCAAATACAATGTAACCTTTTATTAATTACAATAAAATCTATATTAAAAAAGATTGCGTAAGCAATTTCACCACAGAGGGAATCAGGGGTCAGAACACTCTCAAAGTCTGTTCCCCACGGCCACCTGCCTGTCCCCTGTCATGGCTGCCCTTTCAAAAGTGTAGTTTTATCAGTCCTCCATGAGCACACACAAGAGGGGAGAGGAAAAGAACTCAACTCACTGAATTTCCTGTTTCCTTAAAGGAGACAGCAACAGAAGAACACCCTTTGTCGCTTACAATCTATTGCTTTAGCAATCTAACCTGATAGTTCGCCTTCTCCTTTCCCTCTTTTCTCCTCTTTTACTCTTATGATTGTCCGTACGCCTTCACTCAACAAACATCTGTATGTCCCTTCGGGCGCTTTTTAGCGCTCTGTTCCCTGTAGGATGCAGTATGCATTGATTACTAAATGGTGCTGAGAAGTTTCTACTCTTTATATCTAACCTTCACAGTGGTCCTGAAATGGAGATTTTATGGCCTCCCTTTTACATATATAAAAAGTCTTATGAGCTTTCCCTTTTGTTATACTATTGATTTGGATTCAGCCCTGCATTTGGTGCCGAGTAATCAAGTACATCTATAATGTAGTCATTAAGATTTTGTACCTACACATTACTAAACGCGAGCTATTATCACTATGTTAGTAAAGCAGGTAGAACCTCAGTTGGAAATGTCCAGATTTAGACCTTTTGATGTGATCTTAGTTGCATAACTCAAGTTAATTATTTTCCTTACACATTGGATAGTAATTGATGGACAAGTTTTCTTTCCTCATGCCCATTGGATATAGAAATATCCTCCACATTAAGATTTGATTGTATTGAATCGCTATGAAGAAATTAATACGAGATGGCTGGAGCTCAGGAGAAATGGAGTACAAAAGAAAGGATATGAGGCTTTGCCTTTCCTTTATCATGTTAAATAATAAATACACAATTAAGATCAATTACAAAAGAAACACTGCCTCTTCATGTTCTCATTCTGGAACTACCTTATCACTGAGGATGCCGATACTTTGAGGAGAAGCTGCGAGGTAGAAGGCAGATACACAGGTCCCTCTTGCACTGTGGCTCCACACTGTTGCACAGTCCCATACACATGCACAGCTGCCCATGTGCACACACATGCACTGCTGCTCTCCAGCTTCCATCCCCCACCTGCCTCTGCTCCGTGCTCATGGGCAGAGACCCTTCTAGGCTGCTGCTCTGCCACCAGCTGGCTTCCTGTTGGGCTTTCCCAGAGGTCCTGGAGGCCGGAAGCCTGAGCGGGGCCTGCCCCTCCTGTCCTCCCCTGCAGGCCTTCCCCTGGTTGTGCGGCAGCCAGCCCAGTCAGGCTCAGCAGCCCTTTTCCGACCTATGTGGCTCTCAGGCTAGAAGGACAGCAACTCTCTCTTCCAGGTCCAGGGCTCCAGGGCCCAGAGCGTGGCCTCAGGTCCCCTAGAACGTAGACCTCTCCAGCCTTGCCTGCCTGTCCTGGGACTGCGCAGCTCTTCTCAGGGTCATCATCAGCATTTCCACCATCTCCGTGAGGGACTGTCCTTTGTTATATTGAGTTTTCTTTATTCCAAGTTAACAAAATAAGAAAACAAAGATGTTGTGTGACAGTCCAAAGGTAGAGGATACACAGGAAGAGAAATTTCTTTCCCTGTGCTCCTGGAAGAAAAAGGAAGCAAGGTGAGGAGGTCAGGGACGGGTTCCTTGGTGTTGCCCTGGACCTGGACTTGGGTATGGCCTTCGGGACATCACCTCGCTGAGGGGCTCTGATTCCTCCTCATTGCAAACGAGGCAGTCTTGTTCCCTGCCTCACTCAATCATCTTGGCACATTTTACCACAATAGGATGCCAAGCAGCAAGAAAAGACCCCAGCTCACAGCTACACCCAGGAAGGCCGAGGCAGGCCTGGGAAGGAGCTCTGACTCAGGACAGGAGCTGCTACTCGTTGGCTGAAATTCCTCTCTGTCCACCATCAGTGACACTCTCCCCTTTGCCCACACAGCTGGGTGTCCAGAAACAGGGGTGAGAGCCCAGGGCTGTGCACCTGGTGAAGCAGATTTACAGTGATGATAGGCAAATTGCTTCTCAGTGTAGCGGTGTAAAAAGGCAATTTCACAACTCTGACAATGGTGAGATACGATCCTCTGATGAAAAATGTATAAAATATCATTCCACCTGCCAACTCCAGGATGCATTTTACAATGCTTGTGGGTGGTGATTTCCTAGATATGAAAATATCTTTTGGTAATACACAAACTATACCAAGCAAACACTTCACCAAGACTTGAGTGAACTGCTCAGGAGAAGAAGAGAGTAAGATGCTGGGCAAAAGAAGAGCAACGTAGAGCAACCCTTTTGCTAAATTGTCACTCCCTGAAGAAGATGGACCTCTGTTTAGTAGCTGGTCCATTCTAGTAACATCCAGAATCTTCCATTTATCTTTCTTGTTATCCATGGAGGGTTTGTTTCCTCGGTGTTACATTTATAGATCTATGCAACCAAGATTCTCCACACATAGATTTTCTTCTGAGAACCCCTCATGGAATGCTCCTTGTCTTTATTAACATATTCCTGACCTTTGCTATAGGAGACCCTCCCCCATTTCTGAGAGTTCACCTGCAGATGCTGCTGGGCTCCTGCAGTGTGTAATTACAGCATTTAAAATGTGAATGCATAAGAGCTGGGAGAATACGGCATCCTAAAGGCAGAGGAAGCTCAGCCTTGCCCTTGTGAATTTACTGACAGGTCTCTAAAGGTGGAAATTGACATTGGAGCAGGATTTCCAGCCGTCGTGGGGCAGGACCTCCCTCCTGTCCTGCGCAGGTGAGGCCTGTGGCAGCCAGATCACCTGGTCAGGGAGGACACTGAAAATGGATGATCTTGTGTAATCCTGGTAGAAAGGAAGCCGTTATACCTCCCTGAGTGTGCCATGGAGGAGAATATACACAGTCGGTCAAAAGTAGAGATGACAATATTCTAGGAACAGGAGTTTGATTTCTGGCAAGGATTTCTGGGATCAGCTTGAAGGAGTCATTTGGGGGGTCACTCACACAGTCTTTGAGAGGTCATCAAGCTGCAGGACAGCTGCATCCCAGCTGGCCATGCTCCCAAGCTGCAGCTTCGAAGGTGTCCTCAGGCCTGCCACGTGGCAAAGCGGCAACAGGAGCTGCCCAGCCAAGCACTCGTCTCCTGGCCTTGGGCCTCAGGGCTCCACTTGGTACCTGAGTTTTCCTGTTTTTACAATTTATTTTTAATAAGTAAGGAGTGAACATCTTCTCAGCCAAGCTTGTGCTAGCTGTTAATGACACAGAGAAAAGGAGTTTACAGGCTAGATTTTTCACAGGCACTGAGTGAGTGTGGCACTTTCAGTGGACCTGTACCTGCTGTGGCTCTTACTCCTTTTCAGCATTTAGACCAACTGGTAGAGGCTGAGTAAATTCCTAGACTAGCTGTTAAGTAATTGGACAAAAGCCCACATCCACATCAATGATTGCCTGGGAATATAGTGTTGTTTGGTCTTTCTATGAACCATCACTCAAGTGAGATCTTTGCCAGAAAGAAACACTAAGGTCTGTGGCTGGAAGGAAAACAATCTCCGCGTCTTTACACACTAGCAAATTACGATACTTCTTTTCTGTATTGTCTACATCATCATTATGCTTCTCAGGTTAGTGGGGAAAAAAATCTAATAACTACAGATATTCAATCATAATGGTTTTGAAAGTGCCTTGTAGTCTATAAAATTTCCTATATATTGGTCCTACTAAAAATCTCTGTTTCACTGGCACGGGAAAGGATAAGCAGAATCACTTTTGTACAAGACAGAAGATAATATTCTCATCTGAGGGTGAATACAATCACAGCTGGGCCTTTATCACTGTGACTCATTTAAAATGCTTCCTTATTAAAATTGGATTGTTTGGGATTATGGCTTAATTCAATTGAGTCAACTATGTGTTCTGTGTGATTCAAGTCAGTGAGTTTAGGCAGCAGTTGATTACTTCAGCTTAATTTGTTGTGCATCTTGCTATTTTAAACAGCTATTGGACAGCAAATTCTGAAATTAGATTTTAATTTTCTTTTGTGGGAATCTCCCACGTATATTGCATTAGCTTCATAAATGTCACCATGTGTGTCTCTCCCTGGGAGTCCACACGTAAGCATGCTGTGACCCGCTGATGGCCCGGGTCGCAGGCTTGAATGCAGGAGCCTGTCTTTTACAAGGGAGGGCAGCCACTGTGGTTTTGGAACAAGTAGACACACATAGCAGGATTTGCTTTTTATGGCTGCCATCTCAGCTCCAGAACACGTTGATGAAGTCACTCTACCTTTCCCAGGTTCCTTCTTTTCTGTGTGTTCCAGGAGGACCTACTGAAAAATGAGCAGAAGCCCCTGGACATGCTGCTGGAGAGAGAAAACCGAGACCTGTTCTCCAAGGATGGCGGCAACATGTTGTTCGTGGTTTGATGACGCATGCCCCAGTACGGACGCTGTGGGTTCCACGATGCCCACGCCTGATGCCTCCACAGGCTCTTTCCAGCCACACCCTGGGATTGACAAGGAAGGCATGGCATGCTTGTGTAAGGTGAAAATCTCTAGTCACAGGCGTGTGAGCTCATCACTAGCCTTGAGAGTGGAACAGTCACGTGGGGAACCATGAGTGGCCCTACTTTAAAGAAATGCAGAGATGGTATTCAGATATCACTTACCTCAAGTGGAGTTTTAGTCAATGCCCGTGACTACAAAATCCAAACCTTGAATAAGCAGGCTCTGTCTTAAATGATCTGTCTTACATGCACCCCTCAAGCGAGAGGGATCCGTGCCTGGAGAGTGTCTGTGACCCCTCACAGCTCCCTCTCCTGAAATGATGCATGGCTTCCTGCTTGCTGGACCTCCTGTGGGAGATGAGAACCCATGTAAGGGAAATTAAGAAACTGGTGAGATATAAAAAGAAATGAATAAATACCTCTTTGGGGCAATTTTGCGTAAAGACCCAGAAGGTCCCATGAAGAGGGTTCATTGCTCTAGGGAATCTTGCAAACAAAACCAGAAATCGATATGCCGATGCTTTCCAAAAAAGAAAGCTGAGCTCGTTGCTGCATAGAAATATTAATCCATGAGAAAAATAAATAATTGCATCCACAGAAGACTTGACTATTGAAATGATATAAAGCCAACCTGCTGGAGGACAGGGAGCTCTGGCACAGATTGTGGTACAAAATTCAGCTTTACCATTGGCTCCAAAGAAGTGAACTTCTATAGAAATTTAATCCTGACAAGGAATACCCAGACAAATTTGACATTTTTGCTATTTATAAGTCCCATCTCACATGTACCAATCATTTCTTTATAATACCTCAATTGCTAATGTCAGCGTTCCTTGTGTCAATATGATCAAAGCATGTTCTGGTGCTAATTCTCATCTAGCATTACCTAATCCTCAGCTCTTCACATCACTGCTTATGCCTGGAATTCCTCAGTACTCAGTAGGCTGAGGTCTATGGATTGCGATATAAAGCCAGCCCAGTCAGAAAAGTCCCTGAGACTCAGCTCCATCTACCCAGCAAAAATCCTAGAGCACAACTAACAGTAAGTCAAATGGTGGAGTGTTGGTCTTGAGTGAAAAAGCCACCTGGGAGCTTTGAGGCCCCGTGTTCATGACTCAGTACTGGCTTCCCAACCATGAACTCACTTAGTCAAGCCAGTGTTCCCTTAGTTGATATAAAATATACTCATTCCACATGGTATTGACCTCTTCTTATTTTTTTTCCTGATAACTAGCCAACTTTTAGTAGGATCACTTTGGAGTTTTGATTCAAAAAGTTGCATATTCCTTTACACTTATAATTAAATTTATGGTGTACTGTTGCTACTAGTAAAAGTTGTTGGAATGGCCTTAAGGTCAACATATCAGATCATGGTAAACATGTTTTAATCGTAAGTATAAAATGCTCCCTTAAAACAAAAACAAAAAAAAGAAATTTAATCCTGGTGCTGATTTTCTGTTCTTAATATGCTTCAAGAATATTTAGGGTTTTTTTTTACTAGGGAATAGATAAATTAGGAGAGTCATGCTTGCAATGGTGCAAAGCTAATTTTTATAAGATCGGTCCAACGCTTTTATGCCTTACCTTACCTATAATGTGCATTGAAAGTATGGCTGAGATTTGCCATTTCAGTTTTGATTTTTAATTTCTAACAGAATCATGTCTTTCTGAGTGAACTTGTAAAAGAAATTATATTTGTGCTGATTATAACTGTTGGCGTTATACATTTTATCATTTCAGTAATTATTCTCACCAAATGTAGCATCAAAGAACAGCAACTTAGGTCACTTTGTCCTGGAATTGTTTGCCTGCCATTGTGTTTCACAAGCTTGCTTCTCCTTTCCTAATGACACTGTCTCCCTCCACGCTGATCCAGCCTCTCTACAGATGCCCGCACATGGTGTTATATTAGTGTTTCTCTCTGCCCGTGACTGCACCCGGAGCCAAGCTCTCTGTCATCCTGCAGGTGAAAATGGAAAGCCTTCTTAGTTCATGGTGGAAATGGCTGTGTCTCTGTGTCCTAGGAATAATGGCTCTCAGCCCAGTGCACTGCCCTGGAGAGAAATACACAGAGAAGCAGAAGAACACTGGAAACCAGGACCTCGCATCCACCCTCAACCACCTGGGTTAAAAACCTGAACAGTTTCGTCTGCGAAACCTTTATGCCACCCACCCGGAAGCATATGTTCAATTCACAATTATGTTAAGCATTTTAAAGGCAAAATGTCATTATGTAAAAGTGCACATGTCAGTTATCAAGTGAAAGTGAAGTGACATATTGAGTAAGCAGAATTCATGATGGAAAACACGGGCTCCATGTGAGCTCTGTCTCCCAGAGAGCCTCCAAGTATTTACTTTGCTGCTGCTTGGAAATATTAGAGATCCCATGATAATTATTTTCATGTTTAATTAGTAGGTTGTACTCTCACTTTAAAACACAACATCAATTCAGAACCAATACATAGATAACAAGAACATAATTATTCTTAGGATTAAGTGTAGTTTTAGCTAACAAAATACAGAGTGATATGGCACATGGTTAGTTAGAAAGAATTATGGAATAAATCATAGAACATTTGAGCAAATGGAAAATGTATTTTCATATATTATACAACTCAGTTTATTTTTTATGGATATCAAATCTCACCAAACTGAGCTACAGAAGCCACATAATTCAAGAACAAAATTTATAAAATTTATTTAGGAAAGCAAATAAATTAAAAAAATAAAAGGGTAACTAAGAAACCCAAGAAACATTTGAAAGAAGAAATCAAAGAATTGTAAAATTCAAACTTCTTGCTTTTAAAAATTAGAAAGCTATAGTCATCACAACTTTTGTGATTGACTGAAGTATAAACATTTGTCTCAGTGGACCACAGTAGTCTAGAAATAAAAGTTGACACAGAAGCAAATGTAACTCAGTGGATAAGGAAAGTTTCAAAAATAATGCTAGAATAATGGGGCATTAATAATTTTTTAAAAAGAAAAAGCTTTGGGCCACAGCTCCACTTGTGGTTTTCAGGTGGCTAATTGAAGATAAGAGTCTCACAGACTTTCCTGTCTGGACTGGCTTTACGCTGCCATCCTTAGATCTCAGCCTTCTCAGTGATTAGGGTCACAGGTAGAAGCCGCTGATGCCCAGCTGAAGTGCCAATTTTGACACAATGAGATGCACAATTACTTTAACCCACTTTTAGAGGCATTCGAGAGGGTTGGAGAGATATATCCAAGCACGGCACAGCTTCTGCGAGTTGAAGTCACCCTTACTTATATCTCAAAACATCAGGGACAGTCCAGTGTTCTTAGGATAGTGAACAGGTAGACACATGGTCACACCATCTGTTAGGGAAACAATTTCAACTGCTGATTGTCCACACAGAATCGATGAACCGCCACCATGTCATGCAGTTAAAGAAGCCGGGTGGAAAGACTGGTCTAATGAATGCCATGGTGTGTAAAACCTTGCGAGAACCCCCGTGCTGGGGCAGAGAGCAGCTGACACTCAGGTCTGCAGGAGAAAAGGCTCCCTGCATGGGGGCTAGGATTAGTCTTTCTCTCTCATTTTCTTGTTCTTTGTCTCATTCTTTCCCTTTCCTTCTCTCTTTTGTAATTTCTTAATTTTCCCCTTTATTTTTTCTCTGTTCATTCTCTCTATTTCTTTCTTTTTTCTTGATAGCGATGAAGTTTGAACTCACTTGATAGCCAATAGTCTACCGCTTACTTGAGCCATGCTAACAATTCCCTGATTAAGGCTGACCTGCGAGCAGACTTGGGAAGGGCCCGGTGGGTTCCGATCCTGACACAATGAAGACAGGGAAAGACACATCGGCCTTGTCCGTGGGACTCTTCCTGAGGAATTCCAGAATACTTCTTTTTCCTTGGTCATATCGGCCTTGTCCGTGGGACTCTTCCTGAGGAATTCCAGAATACTTCTTTTTCCTTGGTCATATTCAAGATTAAATTACTTGGTGAAATTTTGTTTAGGTGTAAACTTTTCATTTAGAAATTTAGTTATAATTCCTGTTAAAGAATCATCTTCCCGGGCTTAACGTTTAGCCTAGGGGTGGAGCGCTTACCTAGCATGTGTGAAGACCCAGGTTCAATTCCCCCATAGCACGTACATAGAAAAAAAAAAGCCTAGAGTGGTGCTGTGGCTCACGTGGTAGAGCTCTAGTCTTGAGAAAATCCAAGGACAGCGTTCAGGTCCTGAGTTCAAGCCCCAGGACTGGCACAAAAAAAAAGAATCATCTTCCTCATCTTATCATTTCAAATGAGTTGAGAAGAGCTGGGTTTCAGGAAAGGCTTCCAGTAGTCAGGACAGGAGGAGGCCGTGGTGGGATGGGAGGTGACGGGAGGGTCATCACGGCCTTCGGCACAGCCTGAGCACAGCCGTGGACTCTCCCATCCCCAGCTGGCGTGGACCGGGGAAGTGGTTGAGAAAGGGCAGCAATCAGTAGAAGGGACAGAACGGTGACTGCTCCTATCAGGAGGTGCCGATCTGCCAGCAGAAGAGAAGACATGCATCCAGAGGGGCCAATCTACATCACAGACGTAGAGCAACGGCTTCTTCCACCTGCCAGACTGCAAGACTACGGCAGCCGAGGAAATCATATTAGAAAGCACACGGCAGAGTGAGGGAGCACATCCATTACCACGTGGAGCACAGCCTCGAAGTGCACGTGGGCAGAAGGGAGGAGGAATGGAAAACAGCCAGCAAGACCACCTAGAAGACAAGGACCAATCGTCACCAAGATTACGATGCCCATGTGGGGCCCTGTTCTGCTTCCCAGGTATCAAAGCTTTGATCCAGTGACCATTCTTGAACAAGGAAAACTGAGAAGAGCAGCCAGATCCTCCAGGGCTGTCTCATTTTCATTTTTTAAATTATCTTTAAGTGGTTGCACAAAGGAGTTGCCATTCAACAAAACAGTGTATGAATAGAGCGTTTGATCAGCGTCACCTCTTTCGACAGCCTCCCCAGCCCTCCCGTCCAGCCCTTCCCTCGCTCCTCTTAATCTGTAGAACACAATTGAATTCTTTTCGCCAGTTAACACAGCAGTTTATGCACACCGTGCACCTTGAGCCGTGTCATCCTTGCCGGGTTTTCTCTGCCCTTCCACCCGCCTCTTTCCGGGACAGGGAGGGGGGTCGCCAGGATGGCACTGTGTGCTCCACCTCCAGCCTCCAGCCTCTGCTTTCTGTTATGGCTCTCCTTAGGGCATCTGATTGTGAACACCCCAGTTGACCTTCTTGCAGAATTTCTGTCCTGGGACACGATGACTGCTTCATTCTGGACAAACTCAGTGCAGCTGTACCTCCTGTGGGTGTCCTGTGTCCCCAGCAGCCCCCGGTGCCTGAGCCCGGTGACTTTGGAGTCCTCCTGAGAGCCAGGCTCTGGCCCCGAGCTCCCGTCTACTCACGGCACCCAGGAGTAGCCAGATGAAGAAGGCAGACGTGACTACAAGGTTGAATTCTAAAATACCAGTGACTCTCCCTCTGACCCAGTGAGTAGGAGAATGGCTCTATATCCGTAAAGTACACACTCATGGCAAAATTACAGGCAGCGGGTCAAATGGCTTCAAGGGGAACACAAGAGAGACAAGGTTGAGGCTCAAATGGTAACAAGAAGTCCCCGGATGAGCAGGTGAATGCTCTCTCCCACCCCCAGGCAGCCCCTGTGCAGACCATTGAAGGAAAGCCACAAGACATAGCTCTTGTCCCCCTAAAACCCTGCCCACATCCCACCACATTCCACCTCAGTCCTTACCTCCGCTGCCCACGTCACCAGTAGAGATTTTCTGTCCCTTTCCGGCAGCCAGCCATCACCTGAAATGCCTGCCCCACCCCTGCAGGCATAACTCCATGCCGTCCACAGGAAAGAGAACACATGGCAGTGGCTGACGGTCCTGGGCGTTCCCTGTCACCCAGCACCAGGCTCGACAATCAGCACGGGCGGCCAGCCAGTCACAGCAGCTCTCTAGGTGAGCAGCGAGCTCACTCTCCTCCAGGCAAGAGTTGCAGGAAGAGCTGAATGATGGTATTGACTGGGCAATCTGCAATCCAGTCAGTTAAATGAGAAGGTCAGGCTCCATCCCTAGGGGAGGCAGACAGAGCGTTTGCCATGAACGCAAACAGGAAGGTGATCGCATGCCCCTTCTCAACTTCACTGCTCCATGACCTGGAGATAGAATTTGGCACCTCCTGGCTCCATAATGAGTTTCAATGGCAAGGAGTTTCATTTTAGATTGGCTAAGACAAGGTAATCATTAAATGATTCTGGCTTTAAACATGGGGTAGAATTTCCTGACAGCGTCGGGATCACACAAAGGTGTTGGCACAGTGAACCTTTTGGACCACTTTCAAATGGGAAGGCCCTGGCCTGCTAGCCGGCCACCTTTGCAGCTACAGCAGGTACACATTGCAATGCTAGTTCCTCAAGCCTGGGAGTTTGATGCCTGTAAGATGACATTACCGGAGCAATTTTTCTAGACAAACTGATTACAATTCGGATAATCTTCACGTGGCAGGCACCAGTACCCTCATTTGCATTTATACAATTTCTTTTTAATCTGGTAATTATGTAAATAGAAGATGACATTTTTGACATACCACTTTCTTATTCTTCTCTGAAAACGAATCAGACACTACATTGCAGACAAGTTGCTGTTTTAGTGCTCACAAAAGACGGATTCATTTAAGCAAAAAAGTAGACTGGATATGTGCTTCTCTGGTCTCCAAAATGTCTGCATGCATTTTGTTCCATTGTATAAGCTCAAAAGATGTGTGGACGGGTATCGCTTGACACTCTGTCTTCTGTCCAGTATGCTTGTGTTTTGTGACTCCTCTCTCCCATATCTTCCCTGTTAGACCCGTCCTGTCAGATCAACTGTAGAACGCACACTGCATGGATCTTCTCTTTTGTGTCCGAATGCATTCTAACAATAGTTCTACCACAGTCTTATTAATATATAATGAAAAAGAGATGACTATAGCTGTATAAGAGCACAGCTAAAGCACTGCAAATGCATCTTTTGTATAAATATTCCCTAACTAAATTATTCTTGGCACTGTATTTCACTAGCTAAAAATGCCTCTCACTTATCCAGTGTCTGTGGAAAATGGAGAGAATGCACCACATTTAGGTGCTATTAGAGCCAACATGAGTTGCAGCAGGGAAATAATCAAATCCCAGCAGACTGGAGCTTGATAGAGGCAGTTGCCTTCGTCTCTTCACTTCTGGTTTATTTTTGGGCTCTTGACCTTCAACCTGTCGGCCAGTGGCCAAGACTACCCAGATTCCCCCAGCACTAGGATCCCCGGACCCTGCTGGGGCAGGTGGCTGTGGCAGGATGCTTCAGGCAGTAGGGGCACTGAGATGGCTCACAGCAGGAGAGACCATGCATGTGCATTAATGGTTACAAGGGATTTACATACAGCCAGCATCGCTTCTTCCCCAAAGCCTGAGTTTACAAACAGGCTGAAAATGAATGCCTTTCATCAGCTTTAATTTTCTAATGCAGTGACCCATCTGAACGCTGTGTAATAACAGGTCCCAGAGTGACAATTAAAATAAATCACCCCACAGACTACGCCATTAGAAGCATTCATGCCTCATCAGTAACCGAATTGTCTTATATAATATATCCTAAGGAAATATTTATAACTTGAGCCTTGGCTTTCCAAAGCACATGCTGATTAATATTCTGCCCTTGTGGTAGATTTCATGGAAATTGAAACAGGGTTCAAAAGTTACTTGCCGGGTGGCAGTCTAATTTTGCTTTAATGGGGAGCACCAGTGGTCAGTGATGAGCCAATAGGTGTTGATCCAGCATGGGGACCTTCTCTTGGAAACCAGTGATAGCTACACACGGCCCCCACTTCCAAGGAAAAGTAAAACCTTCCCTTCTCTCTGTGAAAGCCATTCAGTCATAAGATGCTGAAATGTAATATATGTCTCCTTGGCTTTTCACGAACAATTTTCTAAGTGATGAAAGGATATTTTTCCAGAAGCCATGTGAAAGATGGCTCTTGCCACATCTTAGCCCTCAGTTGGAGTTCGAAGTGGAGTCAACAGGCATCAAGGTCAAAAGGAACCATCTTTGGTTCCACTTCTGTCATCACAGAAGCTGCCCAGCTCCCATAGCTTGAGACAATTGAGTAGGGGCACTGGAGAAAATACATTCTTCACTACTGGTGGGAGTGTAAACCAGTGCAGCCACCACAGAAACCATTGTGGAAGTGCCTCAGGAAGCTGCACTTAGATCTACCCATGTCCTTCTGCCCATGACCTTATCAGGCCACCCTGGGAAGCACTTAAAGAATCGGAATCAATACATGAGAAACACAAGTGCATACCAGCGTTTATTCAGCTTTGTTCATCCAGGTTGTGGAATCAGACAATATGTCTCATACCTGACAAGAAGATAAAGCACGGTAAACATAGAACATGGGGTTTTACTCAGCCATCACCAAAAATGTGCTTATGTCCTTTGTAGGAAACTTGATGGAGGTGGAGATTGTACTGGATAATACAAGCCATGAATATACCATATATTCATTCATTTGTGCAATCTAGACTTGAAAGACACACACACTCGTGCGCGCACGCGTATACACACACACACACACACACACACACACACACGCACACACACGAAATCTCCCTGTAAAGTGACATGCAATAGAGGAGATCAACAGAAAGTTAAATATAATATGTAAATATGGGAACTCCCAAGACAAAATATCTGGTACAATTAATACTCATTCACATGTGTGGCAGGAGGAAAAAAAAAGCATGTCCTGTTGGGGCAGTGGGTATGAGCAGGAGGGGAGAGGGAAGGGAGGGAGGCGAAAATAACACACTCTGTGGAGCCTGTTTGAAGGAAGAGCAAGGAGGGTAAGGAGGAGGGGGTCTGGGGTGTGCCCAGAGCCAGGAGCTGGTGGCTCCTGCCCACAACCCCAGCTACTCAGGAGGCTGAGATGGAAGGGTGGTGGTTTAAAGCCAGTCCAGACAAGGAAGACTGTGTGACTCTTACCTCCAATTTACTCCCCACTTCCCCAAAGTGGAATTGCATCTGGGGTTCCAGATGGTAGAGCACTAGCTTTGAGCAAAGGCTCAGGGAGAGCGCCCAGGCCTGGAGCTCGGGGACAGTGTCCAGGCCTGGAGCTCGGGGACAGCACCCAGGCCTGGAGCTCGGGGACAGTGTCTAGGCCTGGAGCTCAGGGACAGTGCTCATGTCTGGAGCTCGGGGACAGTGTCCATGCCTGGAGCTCGGGGACAGTGTCCAGGCCTGGAGCTTGGGGACAGTGCTCATGTCTGGAGCTCGGGGACAGTGTCCAGGCCTGGAGCTCGGGGACAGTGTCCAGGCCTGGAGCTTGGGGACAGTGCTCATGTCTGGAGCTCGGGGACAGTGTCCAGGCCTGGAGCTCAAGCCCTAGCACAGAAAAAAAATCTTTAGAATAAAAATCAAAGGTGGAGAACTTTTCATCATAGGGGGAAAATCCATTCTAGTTGCATAATGTGTCTACTTGTCTATCTTGGCAAATCTGAGAATGCCAGCAGTCTCACTGGGACTGCTGGTCTGTCGCGGTTGTGGCTCTGCCGCTTGCATCCACAGATACGCAGGACAACCTGGCATGCCCCATGAAGATGGGGGCACAGCCTGGAGCAGCTCCCCATGCTGAAACAGACACTGCAGACACTGAAACAGACAGGTGCACCCACTAGCCTACGGGCTGATACCCACGTCAATCTTCCTTTCCTGACACAGACTCCTTCCTACTTTGCAAAGAGCCACTGTATTAGCATTGTGTCTTAATGAGCTAGAGGGAGCTGGGTGCAGGGGAGTGGGGCCTTTCTACCAAGCAGGTGGATCAATCCCACCCCAGCCCAATGTCAGCTCGCCAAGGCTCTGCCTGATCTCATCTCGTCACCGTGGATGGTCAGACTGCAACCAGAATTCTGGTGTCCCGGACACACAGCTCCAAGGCTGTATTGGTAGGTGTGCCCTCTGCCAGGTGGAGGTGAGAGCTGGTGCTTCAGTCTGGAGAGGGCACGTGCTGTGCTTGGCAGGCTACCCTGGGCAGTGCCCGGTGTGTGCCCAGCATGCTGGCACAGGGCCTAGCCTCCCCCGTCAGGACGCTCGCTTGAGCAGTTAGGAGAGTTTCAAGGGTTCATTTGAAAGTCTCAATCTCCAGGAGTGTGGGGAGGGAAATGGGGACCAAGATATGAGAAAGGGGATCAATGTATGTGAAGTAATGCACCTTCTACCTGGTGAAAAAATGTAACCCTTCTATTAATTACAATAAAAATATGTGAAAAAAAGAAAATCTCAATCCCCATGTGGGCTGCCACATGCTGACCCACTGCTTATGAATTCCCAGACCCACGGTGCTCCACAGGAAAAATGGCTAGCAGAGGACAAGTAAAGACCAGACGACAGAAAGGGGTGAGATCGGGTCAGAGAAAGGGGTGAGATCGGGTCAGAGAAAGCAGGGGAGATCGGGTCAGAGAAGGGGGGGGATCAGGTTGAGAACGCTTTTCTGGGCCCAGGACTCAGGTCCCACACTCTGTCCTTGGCCCCTTCTGTGTGGACATGTTGGGTCATTTGAGACTCTGAATAGAGGGTTAGCTACGAAACATGTGAAATCCATAGCACGGGTTCCTCTGTCCTATCCAAGAGAGATGCTGTAGACAGAAGGCCTGCTAGCAGTCTGTGGAGAATGAGTGGAATCGTGTTTTCCTGTAAAGTGAAGCTGATTGCTGGAAGAGAAGCCTGGCAGGAGGGCACTAGTGAGTGTTCTCTGAGCAAGGGCTGTCACTGTGGTCTGGTAAACATCCCTTCCTCAACCCTATAAGCCAGCAGGTGGAAACTGCTTGGCTTCTGAGAAGCCCTTCATTTTGAGACTTGCTTTCTGCAGACCCTCTCACCATGCACCTCCCTGCAACTCGCAGCCTGCTTCCACAGCCCAGCAATCAGGGTGAGAGTCTTCTGGAAAATTCTGATTCTGGTAGGAAGACAAAGAAAGAAGCCCTGGCTCCATCGAGGCAGCCTGGAAGCTAAGCAAATTTGGTGAGCCCTGCACTCCTTCCACAAGGGTGGAGAGGCTGGGCTGGCCGTGCCTGGAAAGGCCCTGCACCCACTGGCATCTTATCACCGATGGCTTTCACAGTGTGGATTCTGCTGTGGTGAGGATGGAGCACTGGGGGAGGAAGAAGAGGGAGAGAAGAGACAGGGAACTGCTCTGTTCCTCGGGTGAAGACTGCTGCTCTGTGGAACTGTGAGGACCACAAGGCCCCCAAGCATGGGACCCCCAGGGCCTGGAGTAACACTGTTTGCGCCTGGCGGTGATGGAGTCTCAGTACGTGACCAACATCAACTCTTCTTACGGCGGTCTTCCCAAACCAGAAACAACAGGGAGGAGATAAAAACGTGTCAGGCTCGTGTGTGTCCGCGGTGTGCCTGCTCGTGTGTATGTGCCTGGAGGAGGGGGTAGGCAGAGAGCATGCTCTCACGGGGCCTCTCTGTGGCCTCCAGAGGAGCTCTGCTCAGGTCTCGACTTCCTGGAAACATGGGAGGTGGGTGAGCATTTGAGGTGTCCTTTCCCGGAGCAGCTGCGTGCTTCTGTTGTCATGCTCACATGGCGCTCTCAGCCTGAAGCATCTTC
This sequence comes from Megascapheus bottae, assembly GCF_031878675.1. Classification (NCBI taxonomy): domain Eukaryota; kingdom Metazoa; phylum Chordata; class Mammalia; order Rodentia; family Geomyidae; genus Megascapheus; species Megascapheus bottae. The sequence continues at coordinate 81,616,156 of NC_143515.1, read as the reverse complement.
TCCTCGCTCTGGGAACATAGACGCATCACAGACAAACAGACACAGACTGTACGGAGAGCTCGAGGCAGTCTCCTTCCCTCCTGGAGACTGAACTTCCCCCTTTTCACTCCCTGGCTTCTCACTACTTGGTGATCTGTCTTTAGCACCAGACAGCTGCTGGCAGAGGAGGCCTTGAATCACCCCAGGGCGGTTCACAGTATTTGGTGGAGAAGCACTGGGGTCACGAAGATGTAGCATCCACTGTATGGTCTGCTTATTTTGTGGACTTGGGTCTCATTACTGTATGTTGAAGTATTCTGTTAAACAGCAGCAATGCACCCTTGTTTCTTTCATCAGTTCTTGGCCGGGGTGTGTTTTCTTAGGACCCTTTCTTCCTCTTTACACTCATTTCTGGTGACTTCCCTAGCACTTACCTGCAGAACTGGAGTTGCCAGGCATGAAGGTCCAGAGGCTTCGAGACTGGGTATACTCTAGGGGATCGGGGTACAATTCATACCCTTCCATTCAGTAAGCTGGCAGGAAGCACTGAACTGTAGCTGGTGTGGGGAATGCAGAGCCATCAGGTGAGGTGGCTGAAGTCTCTTCTGAGAGACCCTGGAGTTCCAGGGAGAACAACTTGTGATGGGAAGTGTGCACACAGAGGCTGATCAGAGCCACGAGCAGAGCAGGCGTGGACGGCACTATGCAGACAGGTCTGCACATACAATGTGTACACGCGCACACACACACACACACACACGTACACCCCAGGAGGCAAAATTTGCCTCTATTCCTAGGTTCACACGATGAGATGATTCTTTGAGAGACCATCGAATTTCATGGCTGTCAGAATTGATGGAGTTGTTATTTCTGAGAATGTCATTTCTCAGAAATGCCTTTCTGTGCTTGCCTTTCCCCTCACTCTTAAGCTTAGGAAGACCCCTGCCCCTTCCACCCCCACATGTAGCTGGCATGTAAGGAGCTGTTGTCCCTTTGGGGACAACTGAGGGTGGCATTACATGGACAATCCGATGTCCTCAGAATCTTTCGTCGCCCTCCATCCAAGGGTGCCTTTGCTATGAGATAACAATAGAGTCCACGAAACAGCTTTTCTACTTCTAAAATGTGTGTACACACACCCCTCAGGTGTCAAACCAAAGCATCTTGGTACTATCCCAGCTCTGCCCACCTGCAAGAAGACAGTGCACAGAGCCTGGCTCCTGACGTGGGATGCAAAGCGTAAGGATAGTTTCATGACCTGACCATGGCTGGCTGTGAAATCTCACTTGCTCCTCCTGTGTTAGACCCGGCTTTGCTGCAAGGGCTTCTTCCACAAGCCATGTATGCATCAAGGTGGAGCTCAACGTGAACTAGCTGTGCATGGGAAAAGAGTGCTGAGGAGACAGACATGGCTGCCTCCACCCCTTGATGCTGTTGAGGAGAGGAGGGTGACGGTGAGCTTAAGGGGGATGGAATCAGGGATCTCAGCAGATGTGAGCAGTGTGAGCCTAGAGAGGGGCCAAGTGGGCTGAAGCAGACAGAGGACACTCCAGGGTTCTTCCCTTTCCGTATGGGCGAGGTGGAATCAGCTCAGAGTAAGGAGTGGTCCTTGGGACCCGTTAGCAGACACATGGGGGTGCCCTGCCTCTCCCTGAGGATGAATGGCTTGCGTCCTGTGGGGTAACAGTGCCTTCCAGGCAACAATCTTAGCCAGTCTGGGGTGAAGGACCATCTGGCGCCCAGTGTCAGCGAGTGTCTGCTTGCCCGGAGACTCCCAGGGGGCAGGACAAGAGACAGCCCGGGCGTCACCGCCTCTGAGACGGAGGCAGCTGATGCCTCCAGGCCACTGGCGATTTGTGAAGACATGTACTTGGCCTCAGCCCCAGAGGATGGCCGTGGGGTGGTCTGGGGTCCAGGTGACACACACATCATTAGGATTTCCCAAGTGACCCTAACCTCTGCCACTCTAAGCAGCTGGAGATGATTGTGGGGTTCTTGGCCTGCTCCGGCTGGGAGGGCAGGACGGCTGAGACTCTGACTCACAGTAGAATCGATGCTGAACTATGGATTTACTGGTTCTCCCAAGAAATGTCTGCAGGAACAAAACTGCAGGTGCCTTTCTGTGCACGTGGTGCATTAGCAGAATTAAATAAGAATATGATCCCTGTCCTGACTAAGGCTGTGCCATACTAGGGACTACAGACAGTAGAGAGAAGTGTGATGTGCAGGTACTATAACAGGACACAAATTATCCACAAAGGGGCCGGGAGAGAGGATTTGAGATTACAGAAAGGGTGACAACAGATTTCAGTGCTGTTAAATGAGTAGTCACGTGAGCCATAGCTAAAACCATGTGGTCCTAAGAAGATCGCAGGAACACCAGGGACAATGAAAACTTTCAGGCCCAGAGAGAGCAGTGGAAGTCTGTCATGGCCAGCAGTTCACAGAGGGCAAGGCTGCTGACGGGAGTGGCCTGGGGTAAATGAGGAGGCAGGAGAAAGCGGAGACTGGAAGGGACAGGGCCCCACTCCCCAGCCATGCTGCATGTGGGACTGGATTCACACTCTGGGGACATCCAGGAGTCCTGAAGACCTTGAAGTCAGATGCAGTGTCACTTGATACATATATTAGAAAAAAAAAACAGCAACAACAACAACAAAACACCTTGGCTATTTATGGTGAGCTCCTGGGACCCAAAAGCAAACATTTCTTTTTATTTCTTTTCAGTGAAATTAATCATAAGAATTTCTTTTTAATAACAACATTGAATTATATATAATATACCTCTTTCTTGGATTTTTTTCCTCTCAGGCATTTTTGTTGTTATTATAAAGGGGATGTACAGAGAGGTTACAGCTACCTAAGTCTGGAAGTATATATTTTTTGCCAGTCTTGGGGCTTGAACTCAGGGCCTGAGCTTGGGCTTTCTCAAGGCTAGAGCTCTACCACTTGAGGCACAGCACCACTTCCAGCTTTTTCTATGTATGTGGTAGCAAGGAGTAAAACCCAGGTCTTCATGCATGCTAGGCAAGCACTCTACCACTAGGCCAAACTCCCAGCCCATAAGTATATTTCTTTTAGGACAATGTCACACCTTCCCTCACTATGTCACAGTTTTTCCCTTCTGTCCCTACCCATAAGTTGTAATTGCTAAAAATATTTTTGGATTAGTTATCATGAATTTGATTTGAATATTGTAAACTTACCAATTAATTAAACTAGTCTGGGTTTGGGAGCATGATCTAGTGGTACAGTGCTTGCCTAGCATGCACGAAGCCCTGGGTTCGATTCCTTAGTACCACATACATAAAAAAGTCAGAAGTGGCACTGGGGCTCAAGTCATGGATTGCTAGCCTTGAGCAAAAAGTGTCAAAGGAGAGTGCCCAGGCCCTGAGTTCAAGCCCCAGAACTGGAAACAAAGTAAACTAGTCCTTTTGTAGAGCCCTTCAGAGTTTACCAGAGGTATTACTTTGTACTTCATCTTCTCATAATAGACTTAAGAACACAAAATTATACCAGTAACAAACTCTCCTGAGAAATCAGCGCAGAGACTGATTCAGGAACACTCAGAGTGTTTTTCTCCTGTTTAAAGAAGAAATGTGTGTGGTTAGAACTCCTCAGGCTCAAGAAAATTACCTGTTGTTTCTGATGCTCGAGGACACTGGAAGATGACTTTCTCCAAGGAGCTGGTAAGACGATGTCAGCCATGGGTCTTGATGGACCTGGGGTACAGCTGACCCAAGCTTCAGTCAGCACACGGCCTATTTCCAGATCCTATTGCTTCTGCACCAAGTGGCTTCCCGCTACCTGTGGGGCTCCGTGGCAGATCAGAAAGTCCCAACTGCCTCTTTAGAATGGAAAATAAAGCTCAAGGCCTAATAAGGTCATATAGAATGAGACTAAATGAAAGGGTCTCTAGGATACGGAAACTAGATTTATCTTGTGCGATTGTTGTTCTTAATGTGCTATGCTATTTCTCTTCTCCTTGTTTGCCCTTATGGTTAATCTCATGTTGTTACTCTATCAGAATTTGTTGCCTGGTATAATGTATATATGTTTATTTGAAAAAGGGAAGGGAAGGGGGAAAACAAGATGATTGGGAGGGGTGAGGGATGGAAACAGGGACAAAAACATGAGAAGGGGTATCAATGTGTGAGAAGTAATGCATCTACTTCCTGTCGAACGTAACTGTAACTCTTTACATACATTATCCAAACAATAAAATAAAATTAGAAAGAAATACTAAATATTATAGTCTTCTCTTAGATAAGGAAAAATTGCAAATACAACAGTTTTCAATATTCTGATTCTGTAAGTTCACTATGAGAAAATGAAGAGTTGTCAAGTCTTTTTGCTGGATCACCCAAGGATGTATTTCAGTAGAAATATAATAAAAATAGGGAAAAAACACTTAAGTCATAGGCCAAAGCAAATCACCTTAAGCTAGCTTTGGTTTCCCTAGCTGGCCTGCTTAAACTTAGACATGTTTGATTCAGAAATATCAGAGAATCCCAGTGAAAATATTTACTAATATTGATGATGTATGTGAGCTGAACATTTAAGTAATTAAACCAATGGGTTAATTGGATGCCTTGGGCAGAAATTTTTATGACCCAACTTAGCAGTTGATAACTTAGGATTCAAGTATATATGGCCATTATGAAAAATCCAAAACAAAATACATAGATAAAGCCCATGACTTTTGCTTTTCATTATCCCGTTACATCTGCTACACTATGCATGCTTATTGTATTTCTTAGATGGACAAAGGATAACAGATGTTTTGGAGAGTGTGTAGGCTTTGGAATTAAGTATATATGAACTTAAGCCCAAGTTATAACATTTATTAGCTCCATGATGCAGAAAAACTTCCAGCACTCTTAATCTCAACTTTCTCAATTGCAAGGAGCATCATTAGCACAAATACTTGTTGAATATTATGTTAGAGTAGACAACGTGCCTATTCGTTTTTCCTTTCAATTTCTCTGCTCGCCCAGTTTTTAACGTTTGAATGCCATCTTACTTAGTTCCACCATCCATCCTTCCACCACCTCTCCATCGTTCCTATTCTCATCTGCCATCTACCTTCTAGTCCATGCATGCATGCACCCATCCTTCCATTATTGATCGTTCGTCCCTCTTTTCAATTGTCATCCATGTTTTTGCCCTACCATCCATCCACCCATCCACCCATCCATCCATCCATCCATCCACCCATCCAACCAACCACCCTTCCACCTACTTTCTTTGTAGCCATCTATCCTTCTGTCTTCCACTTTCTCTTTTTGTATCCCTCAATCTCTCCTTGGCAACTTGTTTTAAGTTGCTTCTCTTTTGATTGCATTTTTCACCAAAGATTCTCCCTTACAAAAGAATTTTCTCTCAGTTCAAGAAAGCAAAAAAACCCTGGAGATGGATGTTGAGGGCGGTTGCATAATCACACGATTGTGCTTAATGCTGTTGAATTATGCACTTGAAATGATTAAAATGGTAAATTGTAGGTAATGTAGCTCTTACCTTGACATAAAAATCTCCATATGTACTTTCAAGGCATATTATTCCTTCACTTTCTGCTTTCCTTTGTAGCAATGTGTCAAGATTATATTTTTATGAAATTTGCCTTCTCTTGTGAATTCCACTGAGATTACCATCATTAAGGCTATTTCTACTATTCTTGTAACTAAACCCACACAGCAGCAATTACCTCAGAGGGCCCTGTTTTTGACATTCTCTTACTGAAACCCTGTCCTAATCTTGCCCACTTTTACCCCAGATTCCCTCTCTGTCTCAGGACATCTTCCAGTTAGTTCACCAGTTCTAAACTTCCTCCACTATGTCCTTATTCACCATTGATGGCATAATCTCATGTAGCGTATGGCTTCATATTGCCTTCTTAAGTTGCATGGGTGGTTTTGTTGCACATAAAGCTCACAGGACTTCACTTTTGCTCATGACACCCCACCTACAGAAACTGTTCTCAGAACGCTTTCCATTTTTGTTTCCACTCCTTCCTTTGACATGCTGCACGAATGCCCCTGGTCATTTGAGAAGCAGCTCCCGTTGAGGTCACCAGTGAGGTTAATCCCCAGCCAACCTCTGGCTCCCGAGTTTTCTGACCCACAGTGTGCTTGGTGAGATGGACTGGAGAGAACCCCTCCCAGCTTCTCTCTTCACATCTTCATTCTCCCCTCCTCTGCCTCCCTCCATCCAGGAGCAGTCAGTTTTGCAGATGCACCACGTCGCGTGATCTCAACCCCCATGCATGACTCCTATTGGCCCTTTGTTCCTCTTATTATCACTTTAACCATCTTCTACTCCTGCCATCTTCATGGGGTCCCTGCACAGCGCATGCAGGCCTCCAGGGGGCTTTCTCCTTCCTTCCTTCCTTTCTTTTTTTCTTTCTGTCAACTTAATCTGTTTCTCAGAGTGGAACCTCTGGTCTTGGGGTATCAGAACAAGTCCCACATGACCCTCTGACTTCCCCTCCATCCACCTTCTCATTGCCTGTTACAGCCATACCTAGGTTCCCGTTCCCACCCCTTGGCCAGCCTTCCTACCACACAGCACGTGACTCACGACTCACAGGCCCCTCCCTGCCCCTTGGGGTCTCACTACCTGTCTAGCTGCCAGCTCCCCAGTGGGTCCAATTCTGTGATCACATTTGAATTACAAATGTCATTTTAAGGAGTCACACGCTCCAGGGCACAGTGACATAGGCCTGCAATCCTAGCTACATGGGGGACAGAGATGAAAGGCTTGTGGTTTGAGGTCTGGAAACTGCACAGCTGCATTGCTTTTCATGGTCCTTTTCTGGTCTGTGTCTGACACAGGAGCCGTGACTCTTGGGCTCTCCTGGTTGCTCATATCCCTTGGGCTCCTGCAGTTGTGTTTTCCTGATTCTGATGAACTTTTCCAACCAGGTGTTTCACAGGAGCCTCCGGTGGCTCTGGGATGTTTCTCTTCTGGTTGGACTCTGGTTATTGCTGTGTGGTAAGAAGATTATAAGTGCGGTCTGTTCATCGTATTGCAACAGCAAAGTGTGCTGTCAACAGTCTTGTCATCAGTGACACAAGCCTGTCACCCGTCAGGGGCACGAGGGAGCTGCTGCTTTCCTTCCCTCTCTCTTTCCCTCCCATCCCCCCACTCACCAAACACAGCCCTCAACTTGAGGAGTTCAACCTCTGCCTGCAGAAGCAGCTTCCAAACACCGGGACTGGAGCTCGTCTGCATAGACATGCATTCCACCCCCTTATTAGTTAATTATAGGTATGGACTGGTGAGTAGCATTGCTCAAATATATTTGATGCTAATAATGCTTCTATCACATGGGAAGTGATATTTGAAGCACAGGGAATGACAGAGTAACTAAGGTTTGTACATTTTCAGCTTCTGTATCATTCATTCCTTTGAACGTGTGCTCACAACCCATGTGTGGTGGTACATCTGTCGTCATCCTTGAGCTCAGCTCCCCAGCACCGGCCTGGCCCTCGGCTTCTGTTTGCAGTGCATGCTCCGAGCACTTTCCATGTTGCCTTCTCTCTCTCTTCTCTCCCCTGCCGACAGCTGTGACCATGCTTGTCAGATTCCGAGGCCCACTTAGATTTCCCGTGATGCTTTCATACTGGTGCACTCTGGAAGATCTGAGCTTGGTTCCGGACTTTGTGATTTGGCATCTGGTCTTCAAATTTCGTATCCGAATACCGGGCTGGCCCTGCCTTTCCAGTGGGGAATCAGGACAGGGAACATGGCATGGAACATTCTGGAAGCTCACATGTAGCAATGACTTCATCTTAAAGAATTACTGGCAGATAGTAGACAATTATTAATGGCTTTCCTCCAGAAAATTGGTATCTGTGAGAATGCATTAATTGGAGAAAGTGAAGGCATGAAGATTTGACAGCCAAGGCTCTCAGGGGCCTTCACGTTATCCTGGACAACAAACCATCCAACAAGCAAAACCATTTACTGTGGAGAAGGGTCCTGGCTATGTGCAGACTGACTCGACGTAGCTCTGAGTCAGATGCTAGACAGAGAGTAATGTCCTGTTAAAAGACAAATGATGTTTTATTTCCTCCAAAAATGGCTGTGGTACAACTTAACTGCTTCAGTCTCTGTTTCCTTCGAGGTCCCCGTGTTGAAAGCCCTAGACCCACGATGACAGACGGGGCTGGCATGGGCTAGGGATGAGTCAGCAGGAGAGCAAGGCCGAGCCCTCGTGCATGGGTCTGGCATGGGTCTGAGAACTGCCCCACCGGCTTCTTGCCCTCTCACTTGAGAACACTACCAGAAGTTGTGCATGCTGAACCTGAAATCAGGCCTTGTCAGACACCAGGGCTTTTAGCTCCTCCTGCTCTTGGCTTCCCTTCCCAGCCTCAGAACTTTGAGCAGTCCATTCCTGTCGCTGCCCATGGGTTACGGTATCTGGAAGAGAGTGAGAATGAGCCCTCCTTACAAAATTCAGCGTCCAAGAGGTCTTCTTTGACCTTGCAAATGGGAGTAAGTACAGAGAACACAATCCTGACCCTCCCTCTCCCGAGGTCTGCCAGCTGGACATCTGCTTGCTATGTGCATGGTCAGGAAGGAATGGACAGGACATACAGTCACCTCCCAGTGGCCCCCAGGGCAACAAAAAAGCCTTTCTGCCTGCGTGCTGCCTCACGCCTGTAATCATGGCTACTCAGGAGGCTGAGATATGAAGGTCACAGTTCAAAGCCAGCCGGGGCGCTGAAGTCCATGAGACTCTTATCACTAATTAATCACTAGAAAACTAGAAATGGTGCTGTGGCTCAAGGGATAACGAGGTACCCTTGAGCTGAAGAGCTCAGGGACTGTGCCCAGGTCTAGATTTCAAGCCCCCATGACCCCTCACCCCCAAAAAAGAAAAGGCCTTCCTGTCTGGCGAATGCCTGTCAGAGAGAGAGGTCTCATGTGGTCCTTTGACAGGTAGTGCTTGAGGGTTACAAAGTCACTGGCAATGGTATCCGTGTCCCCCCCTACTCTGCCTTCTGACGAGGAGACAGAGGCTTGCGTGCTCTGTGTAGGTATTAAAACTGGAATTTGGAGGGGCGACATTAGGCCGTGAGTTGGTGATCATAGTTCCGGGTGCTGGAATGACACCTGTCTGCCACCTGTGAGGAGCCAGCCTCTCCAGACACTGACAACGCCAAGCGGCCCCGACCCCGGCAGATCTGAGGAGCAATACCTTTGCCGCTGATAACCAGTGCTTCCTGGTTTCAGCCTGCATCAGCCGCCTGCTTTGGTTGCTAAGCGATGCTTTATCTGTCCCCTGGTCACACTCCACCTGAAATGGAGCTTGTGGCCAGGTATCTTCCTCTAGCACCCCTTGGTGGTGTCATGTAAAAAAATTAAGTGTAAATGTGCACACACTCTTTGGGAGGATAGGTGTTCAAAGCTCATGTGCTTTAGCACATACACAGCAGTTTTATCACTCCTCCATCCTCCCCTTTTCCTGTATCCCTCTCACTCTTGATGTTTTCAGATTTGCTCAGATTGCTCTTCCGTTAGCTCTTTCAGTTCTATGAGGCCTTGAACTCTAAAACTGGGAACGTTTACACGATTGAAACAGCTCTCTCATCACTAATAAGAGCGAGTGGAAATGTTGCTCAATAATCTCATGCACTAAACACAGCATATATTGGATGAGAACCGTGAGAATTTAGAGCAAAATGGAAATGACATTTTGAATCATTACTTATTAGGGGAAGCTTACTCTCTGATATACAACGAATTGAATCAAAACGGAAGCCACTTGTTCCTCTTAACTCTGCCAGGCATGCTTTATCAACATTATCACCTATACCAGTCGACTCTTCAAGGTCAAACATGCCTCCAGATTTACCCAGAATCAGCTATTTCCAAAGACTTTATGTTTAAAGCATCTAGTGAAATATCCGAGTTGATGTCTGCTCAAGTGTTACTTTAATGTTTATATTATCTTATTAAAACCTAATTTGGCCAAATGGCAACACACTTCATGTACAAAATAATCATAGCATGGTCTCAGTCTGCCTTCTCTGGGCCATCAGGTAAGAGAGACTGTAAAGAACATGCACATGGGAGTGTCAGTTTGCACCGAGATAGAGAGTGAATACGCCACTCTGCAGACTCGGGTCTACACAAACAACTCAGATCTCCCAAGAAGAGGGAAAAGGAAGCTATAAATCCTTCGCTCACAAATCTGGGGCAAAAGCTATGGCGACTCTGAGTACAGACAAATGTCACCCCATGGAGATTTCCTCTGGACTCTGGATGGATCTCCAGGTCTGAGCAGGAGGTCTCAGCCCGAGCAGGGCCAGGTGGAAGGGCTGAGGCAGGGCGCGACTCCAGTATAGGAGGCCAGCTTGCTGTGCGCCCTTTGGGTGGGAGCCGAGGGACCACGCAGAGAGGCAGGGGCCAAGGAGATAGGGCAGAATGGACCCCTGCCCCCCCCCGCCCCCCGTACAAACACAGGTCCGGCCCAGTTCCTCCTGCTGGGCCCATCGGGGGCAGGGCGGGCAGCCCCCTTTGGGGGAGGGGCTGGGCTCTTGTGGGGTCTGCACCTCGGATTCCATGCTGGTGGAAAAGACAGGTGGTGCCAGACAGGGCAGGTGCTGAAAGGATGACTCTTTCTAAGAACTTAACCCCCGGGGGCTGGTGTCTGTGGGAGGCAAAGAGGATGGGGGTCCTGGAGAACAGAATTAAGGGCAGCAACAAATCAACAATAAAAAACCCACTAATAAAAACCACAGAAATAAAATGGGCATCAGTGGCAAAGCTACTCAGAAGGCTGAGATCTGAGGATGATGTTTCAAAGCTAGCTCAGGAAGAAAAGTCCCTGAGGGGCTCTCATCTCCGAGTAACCACTTTAAAACCCGAGCCCAGGCATGGTGCCCAGGCCTTGAGTTCAAGCCCCACAACCAAAACACACAATAACAACAACAACAACAATAGCAACAACAAACCAGGAAACAAAATGGCAAAACCTTCCAAACAGAATAAAATCCTAAACTACATGCAGAACTCTTTCAATATATATTTTTTTATGATCTGGAAAATACTGCTGGGATTCCTTCGAGAGTTGGTTACAGGAGCAAATGTAACATTCGTTATAAAAAGCACATTGGGTGGCAACTGAGAAAAAGATGGATATTTTTTCACTTAAACAAATTTCCTTCACTCAGGATAAGTTTGGATGGCACACATTTGAATTAGTGAGATACAAGGCACTGTGTAGCTATTCTGTATTTTGGTATTCATCTAGAATTTATTATTACCCAATGAAATTCTCCTGGGGGAAAGCAGGGGTGTTCACGGCCCCCCACGGACCCTGAGTCTCTCAAGCGTGCAGCCTGTAAAGTCTCCTCTGCCTTTAGTTCAGGTGAGGGTGGGGCTCTGGGCCTTCCGATTTTCTGTCAGGAAACCTCCCCTCCAGTCCCGGGCTGTCCCTGCTCTGTCACCATGAGCCCTAGCAGCGTCCTTGCCATTTCAGAGCCTGTCGATGTCTCAGCAGCCTCACTCAGGTGTGTTGGCACGCGCCAAGAGACTCCCGAGAACCCCTGAACTCCAGCGACTTTTCTTTCATGATGTACCCAGCCCCTTAGGTGTGACTCCCCTTTCTCTAAGCTTCTCTTTGCTTTGACTGTCTTGCTCCAATTATATGCTGCAAAGAAAAGATCTCCGTGTCTTATATCATTTAGAGGAAGACTGGCCAGTTAGAGAAACATGTGAATCCAATTCTCTGTGATTCATGGCAGACAGAGCAAAAGCCAAGAGAGAGCATCGGAGGGCCCAGCCACCCCTGAAGTGACACGTCTGCTGCCTTCACCGTCTGCTGTAATTTGCCCAGCTGCTAGGAAGGCAACGCGATTTGGAAGAACTCAAATTGACCCACATCCTCTGCTAGCGTTTTCATTTTTTATGTTGTTATAAAAGTGATCTTCAGAGGGCTTGCAGGTATGTAAGTCAGGTAATGAGTACATTTCATTTTGAGCAATGTCATTGTAACCTTTTCCCTCTTTCCCTCCTAGATTCCCTCCTATCCCACCCACAAGTTTTCTAGTTCATTTTCCATATGGTGTCTGGTGAGTACCACTGCTGCATTTGAGCGCTTTTAATGTACATTCTATTAAGATGTGTGCGCCATCCTTAATTTATATCTCACTCCAAATAGTCATTTTCATACAATCTGTTTAGCAAATATATAAAAATATATATATGTGTGTGTGTATATATATATGTTCATACAGAAAAGTCTGACTTGCTTTCATCATTCCTTTCAGAAGCTTATTGCTAGGAAAACAGAAAGGATATAATTGTTTTTTGTCTTCTGAAGAGAAAAGAAAAAAAATCACTCATTAAGCCTTCATGTCATAACTTTTAGCAAGCTCGCTATCTTACTTTTGTTACTATATGAAATACCCAAAGCAGGGGAACTGCACTAAGAAAAGTTCATCTGTTTGGCCTCTCTGAGACACGAGAGCATGGTTCTAGCACTGGCTGGGTTGTGGTAAGGACTCCGAGGCAGATGGCAGGCTTGCGTGCGAGAGGAGGAGGATATGGGGCCTAACAGGAAACCGGAGAGAGAGATGAAGGCTCAGCTTGCTTGCTCAGTGCTCCCAGGAAAACTCCCTGACTCCCACATGCCAGCTTCTCCTTGTAAGGCCCCTCCACTCGGGCGGCCTCTCGCTGGTCTCCCTGTCCATCTTCCACACTAGAGACCATGCTCTCAGCACATTCTCCCTTGAGGTAAATTCTCAGACCATTACAAATCATGGTACCACATGGCCTAGAGAACATTCCAGTGACTCTCCGGAAGCTGTAGGAGAAGCTGGCAAGCACAGCGAGAGCGGGAGTGGCTATCCTGGAGGGACAGGCCGCAGAAGGCTAGGCTGAGCCGGAAAAACCGAGTCAGGACAGTGGCAGCCTGGACCCAATCTGCTGTTGGCTTTGAGACTTTAACTTTTCCAAATCTCCCTTGGTCCACAGGAATAACTAAAGGAAAAACCTAATTTGGTGCATCTCCAGGCTTTTGTAAGCACAGTGTGTGTGAGGTGAATGATATGCGATTTTTACTCAACCCACTGGAACATTCCTTTGCTTGATGTTATTGTGTTAAACATTATTTTCCAAAGGACTCTGGGGAATAGCCTACAAAATATTCCTTGCAGATACTTAAAGTTAAATACTTGGGGATAAAGTATTAAGGTTCAGTGATCTGAGAAATTTACTAATGTGATTGCATTGTCCAGAGACATTGAAATAATTATGTGTGAATGTACACAATTGTGTTCTAAGGAAACTTGTTCATGCATGTGCAATAACTCAAAAATATGTTTGTATATATGTGAGTATAATATCCCATTCAAATATAAATAATAAAGTTAGCATTACCAACAAGTATATATGAGTTTCCCCAATGCACAATCATAAACAAAATAGAAAAGATAGAATGGTTATAAATAATTTGAGAATTTATATGTGTCTATTACACATACAAATGAATGTCCAGGAATAAGCACATATATAATTGATGTTAATAAATTTTTTATTATTTATTTTACGATGCAGTAACACATTGTGATTTAATTTATGGATGCTTTGGGATAGATGCATGGTTCGAAGCAATGTTGGATTATAACATTAAGGCCTAGTATGTGAGATTAGGATGAGTTATTAGTTTTATTTTTTTTCTTTTTCCTAAGATTTTCCCAACATTTCTACAATGGATGGGGAAGCATAAAAGGAGTTAGAGCTGTGAAATTCTACAACCACTAGCTACTTGCTCCAACTCTTCTATTATACTCAATATTTTGTTAGTTTACTGGAGTCAGGAATTGATCTTCAGGCCAGGCTGGCCCCAAACTCAAAGTCCTCCTCCCCCCGCTTCCCAAGTGCCGGATTACAGAAGCACTCCATCACCTGAGCGGACTGGTCTCTCGTTATTAGTACAGATGATGCTTGAACACCCCAAAGAGACAGTGTGGTGATCTGTCCCACAGGACTTCACTGTTTCTGGCTTGCTGCTGATCAAAACCCAGGTGGTTAATAAACCTGTATGCTGTGTGTGTCTTGTACATATATGTACAACGGAAACAAGGGGCCTTTGGGGACATGAGCCTCCCACACAGCTGTCCTTGGCGTCACCCTGAGGCTCTGCAGAGAAGAGACAAGGCATGGAGGGGCCTCAGGATGCCCACCGTGCACTACGAGGCACAGTCTCCGCCTTCGCTCGTGGTTCTCTCCACTGCCAAGAGCACTGTAAGCCTCGACATTCGTGGGTAGAAACTTTAGCTTTCTAGAACACACGTGGGAACATTTGGTGGTAGTAAAGGATAAAAAGTCTGTTAGCTACCAATATTTCTGTATTCCAAATATACGAAGCTTTTGTTCATTTTGGTTTGTTTCAGGGGACACCATTAATTGTTCTAGATCCCTCCTGAATACGTTTGTGTAGGTAGACATCCTCCCGTCAGCTCTTCGCATGGCAACTAGCCGTTCTACTGGGCTCACTGGAGTGGAATGGAAACGCTGTGGCCATGACTATGTTTTGTGAATGCTTCCTGGCATTTGCCAGGATGTGTGCTTATAGCAAGCCAAGTGGTAAAGCCCAGGCTCCAGGATACTCAGAGGCCCTCCGCAGGCAGTGCGGTGGGCCAGTGGGCAGGCCCCTGCTCCCGAGCCTTCCTTCAGTCCCTGTCACCTAACCCACCACACACTAGCTCCATTGCGTCCCCTACTGCAGCTGGTGACACAGATGTGTGTACAGAAGAAGCAGCCCCACATTTCATAGCACCTCTTTCCTGGTCCCCCAAAGCACATGGCTCTAGGGTGGGAACTGCATTCCAACACTGCCGAAACACCTGCTTCCTTCACAGGGGTCCTGGAGCCCCAAATGCAAACTGAAGTAACTGATTTCTATCACATCCCCTCATGCATTACACTTCTCCATGCATTTTTTGTATGGTGTGGTAAGAGAAACCATATGAGCTGCTTCCTTGCTAAATTTATTAAAATTGAATATTATTGCCTTGTTTTAGAATTATTAAGTTAGGTAATGGTATTTTCCATAGATGTTTTCTTTGTGCCTAGATTTGGTTGACCCCATACATCACTGCTTTCAAATTCTCTAGTTGACATAGAAAGTATGGTTAGGACTGAGGGGAATCACATAATAAAGATTACTCAAGGATCTGTTTACAGGTTAAGGAAGAAGCCTTTTATTATACTCTATTTTATCTTATTTTATTGTTGAGGTAATGTATAAAGGAGTTACAGTTACATTTGTCAGGTAGTGGGTGCATCAATTCTCAAATTAATTAATTCTTGATACCCCTCCTCATGTTTTTGTCCCCATTTCCAGCCCCCAGCCCCTCCCAATCATCTTGGTTTTCCCCTTCCCTTCCCTATTTCAAATAAACAAACAAATGTATACACAATACACCAGGTAACAAAGTCAGATACAGTAACCACATGATACTGACCCTAAGGGGGAAAAAAAAGAGAAAAGAAATAACTGCACATAGTACATTATGAACAGCAGTCACAAAGTTAAACCTCTTGTTTCCTTATCCTAGAATTCATTTTGCTTAGTTTCATCCTATATGACCATATGTCCATGGCTTTTGAGCTATTGTGTTCCTCTGCTGGGAGACTCCTAGATGTGTACTAATTATTACAAATGAGGGAAACCACGGAGCCTGTGTTCCTTTGAGTCGGGCTTACTTTACTTAATATTTTTTCCAAGTCTTTCCATTTAAGAAATAAGTACTTTACAGAAACCTGTTGGGAATTGTGTGTTTATATTCATCTTCAAACTATGTATGAGTCAAGGATCCATTTTGTTTATTCCTTCCTTCCTTCCTTTCTTCACCTCACCCTCTCTCACACTCTTAGCCTGGTAACACGGGTTCTGTCTGTAAGTTCTCTTACCACAGTAACTATCATAGCATCTACCAGTGAGCTGTGTTTCGTATATTCACAATGTAATGCTTTCACAGTCTCTCAGGCCCACTGTGTATGATCTTTTCCTTCTCTTTCCTAGAGGATTCAGAAGCAAGAGTTTTGCCCTTGCAAGCCATGAAATTTGGCTTTCTGGATACAATTCAAGGCCAGGAGTCTGTGTTCATCAGTGCTGGCTCTGGAATCTTTTCTTTCCTCAGGTCTTGCTTTCTGGACTTTGTCTATGATAGCTGAGTATGCAGTACCTGGTGGGGGGGGGCTTAGATTTAGATTTTATTCTTACAAGAAGCTCTTATTGTCTGGTGATATGGCCTGTGCATTATGTATTTTAGAAGAGAGTATCAGAGCAATAACAAGCAATTATCATCATTTATTGATCTTTAAACAAGAGGAGATTTGGCCTCAAATGTCAGTTTTTCTAGCTCTAAATCTTGATTTTTCTATCAGAAAAAATGTCTACACAAATATACTGTGAATCATTCTTCCAGGCATTTCCCTAGCATGCTAGGGAAATGAGGTGGAAGTAACCCACATGACCAAAGTAAGAACTATTTATCCCTAGCAGTGTTCCTCAATGTTGTCTGTTAGTTATTCTTGCTTTATTGTCTATGCGATAGAACTTTAGAAAACTTAAAACAAGAACTCCGGACTATCTCATAATTATAGATTTATTTCCCAGAGTCAAAGCTGCTCACTTCCGCTAGCTTTCACATTAGAACACCAGAGAAACAATCCAGGGAACCATCTCCTCTTCAGGGCATTTTGCCTAAATCTATTCTTCATGCTTTGGGATTGTTGCATTATTCCATAAAATTGATCTCCATGCAAGAGTGTTATGGTGAATTTCACAACAATGATTACAATTGCCTGCAAATGGAGGCTGTGAGGGGCTCCTCTACTTCACTGGGAGAGAGTGCGATTCTGACAAGGACCACAGCTCTTGGGGAGCTGTAGAGAGCAGTTTGATCAGGGAGTCTGGAGTTAGCATGTGCTGGAGGCGAGAATTATATTGGGTACTCTTAATTAACAGTTGTATTTGATCAGGGATTTAGAAGTTATCACTCTTGAGAAAGTGAGAATTGAATTCAGAATGGCTGACCTCCACTGAAGAGCTGAGGAGCTGGGTTTTTCTTTGGGAGGGGGGGAGAGGGGCTGAAGCATTCGTGAAGAGTAGTATAGAAAAGATGGGAGAGAGAGTGGAGGAAGAGAGAGAGAGAGAGAGGGAGGAAGGGAGGGAGAGAGGGAGGGAGGGAAGAAAGAGAGAGGGGGCAGTAAAGATGATACCAAAAGACTGCGTTTCTTTGCAGGAGAAATGAATCACAGAGCAAATGATGTATTATTCATTCTAGCATCATTCTACACGCTGGACAGCTCATTTTGATCCTAGATTTGCTGGGCTTTTGGAGCTGGACAGCTCTGTGCGTCCCTCAGCCAGCCTCCTTGGCCCCACGGAGCTGGATGGAGGATGGAGGGCGGTTCTCTAGCAGCTGTGTAAGCTGCTCCCCACAAACCTAGAAACTGAAGAGTGATTGCTGTGATCTTGGTCACTCTCTGCAGCGTGGATATCCTGCCATGACTGAATTCCAGCCACGCATTTGGAGGCAGGGGACTCGGGAAGAAGGGCCTCCAGGTCCAGCTAGAAATAGGAAAGCCAAGTCAGGGGAGGAGGGAGGCGTCAAGATGTCTTCCGGTGCATGGAGGAGAAGTGAGATGCTGAGCACTCTCGGCAACGTCGGCTGAGAACAGGTTCTTTCTGTGTGCAGTCAAGCTAAGCCGCCAAGTCCTGCCTGAGCTAAGTCAGAGTTATTTGCTAACTTTCTTTGCCCTGGGATTCATACAGAACTCCTAAAGAAGACTTCTTAGTTTTACTCCTGATTCTCTTGGCAGAGTCCTGTCACCCTGTTCACGAGATGAAGATGGAACCATGGAGCTGGAAAGCATGGGGTGAGGTGTTCATGAAAGGAAAGGAAGGAGCCAGGATTTTGCCAGCCCTCACAGCGCCTGGAATCACCAGGGAAAGTGGAAACGTGTCTTTGCTTGGGCTCCCCTGCAAAGACTCAGGCAGGGTCTTGCGGGGAGAGGCCCTTTGGCAGGCTTACAGAATGTCTGTGGGCCTGCAGCTGACCGAGGAGCTGACCGATGGGGTGATTAGGATTTGAGAAGGGGGAGACAACTGGTCTAGAGGGGCATCTGCCAGGAGGCTCCAGCAGGCCATGTCACGAGCACACGTCATGCGCGGATACGTCTGTTTTTCTCCATGCACCCTTCTGCAGATGAGGCTGACATCCACTGGGTCACCAGCTCTTGCCAGCAGCTGGCATGAGGAGACCCTGCCGTCGGTGCTGAGTGGGTATCCTGACTGACTTCCCTCGTTAATAACCGGATGACAATGTGTTGACAAGTGCACTACCTTGTCCTGAGACCCTGCTAGCACGCCCAGGGCACACCTGCAGTCAGTGACTTAACCCAGAGCACTGCTGTACTGCCGTGGAAGGTGTGAGGTGGAGTGACTTCTTGTAAAGCCTTCCTCTGGCATACAAATTGTAATGCATAAGCTGCCTATTATTACAAAGTGCAATTGGGTGCATTCTGGAATTTTTTTTTTCACAAGCACTGTAGATACCAACTTCTTGGCTGCAAGTATAAGGAAAACCTTTGAACTAGTTATTTTAGAAAGAGGTGCAAAATAGGTAGTGTTTGTATATTGGAAAGTATCCTTCTCCTCACCTCCTTCCCCAGCGTCTGTCAGGATGGCAGGCAGCGAGGGGTGTGACTGCCGCACTGGCACCTGTCAGACAAATCCCTCCATGGGTGTGTCTGCACCTTGGTCACACACCTGTGGTGTCTCCCAGCAGTCAGGGTGGCATGGGGCAGAGCTGCACTGGGTTCCATGAGAAGTCACTTTAGGTCAATGCAGTGTGAAAGGAGGGTCGCATCCAGCGGTAAAGGCACCCCAAATCACCCAAGAATATAGAAGTCAGACCCCAAGTCATACCATCAACCATCACCAAAGCAAGAGATTTAGGATCCCTGAGTTGCCCATAGCCGTATGTGTTCAAGTGGAATTCTGAAGTAAACAGTTGCCTGACTTCAGTCTGTCTACTCAACACCCATCGGTGCCCAGAGCATTTGGGACATGGCAGTGAGGAGCGTAGAAAATATCTATATAGTTTCTATAAACCTATTTTAGCCGTTTGTATTTTTATACTTGTAGTCATTGTATTTTTATACTTGTATTTTTCTTAACTTACCTTTCTGCTTCTGTATACCTGCTTGCTAAAACCCTGAGAAATGTAACTGCTGTTCTCGTGGTTAATCTACAACCACACACTCGCCCCCGGGCCCCAGACACTCCTGGATCTGGAGCATGAGTTACAAGGTCGGACTTGCAAGGGCCAGCGAACTAGGCACAAGCCTGTTAGCCTGTCCGCATCTGGCCCCTTGTCGGGTCTTTCTCCACTGACCCCATATTGAGTCTTTCCCTTCACCCACTAGCCAATCAGTTCAAAGCATGACAGCTTGCTAAACCGACCAATGGCTGGTCACGACCCTCTTCCCGGTTTGTATTGCGCGAATCATTTAATGGAATCGTGGTATGAATTTCCCGTGTGGCATATTGATTTGTTGCCAATGCTTGCTGGGGCCTTCCCCCTACCAAAGAATGTATTAAAGGTGCTGTAATTTTGTGCGCGTGGCCTCTGGTCTGCACTCGACTATCAGCACGCAGAGACCCGTGCTCGAGCTTGTCGATAAACGACTCATTGCAATTTGCATTGATCTTCGGTCTCTGGTAATCCTTCTGGGGTCTTCAAGTTTCTGGGCATTACAGCAGCTCGGCATGCCCAGGTGAGCTCTCCATGTGGAGACAAAGGAAGGCTTTGTGGCATGATCTAGAGAACCCAGACAGTGCTTTGTGACCATGTGCTCCAATGACCCTACTGTGGTGTAGGCAAAAACTTGCACGAGGCCTTGAAGTGAGGCTGAGAACAGGAGAGGGGGCCTCAGGGGGACCCCAGCCCAGCAAGTGCAGAGGGGGCCAAAATGACCTGGCTGCCTACTCCTAGCCACAGCTGTACTGGGGAACCTGCCTGTCGAATAAGACTGCGCCATATTCCTGTACACCCTTGATTTTCTCCCTCCTTCCCACATCGTGTTAGCCACCAAGCCTTTACCCGGCATGCCACTTGTGTGCAGTGTCTATCCCTGGCTGGCAACCAGGAGTTAAACGAGGAGTGGACCGGCCTTCCATGGCTTGGCCCACAGCCCTGAGCTGACCCAGGCTCAACTTAGAATTTGCACAAAGACCAGGTGTTCGTTTTCACCCACTGAATCAGAAATGTGGAAGAAGCAGGAACGTGGGCTGGGCTGAGAAAGGCACTGGAGGGATGGCCACAGGGAGGACTCAGGGCAAAGGTCAGGCCTGTGGTGTCCAACACACAGCACAAGGTCATTTCCTCCCCCAGCACTCGGACAGTAGAGGCTGGAGCCCAGGAGGGAATGTGGGGAGGAAGCCAGGTTCTTCTCTGGTTCACTGGGGTTCTCGCACCGATCACCTCCCTAGGAGATGGCGATTGCACCCTGGGAGGACAAACTTGTCCATCAAGTGCTAAGGATGTGCATAAAGGTCCAGGTACTCAGTAGACTGAGGCATAGCAATGAAAGGACGTCCACCCATACACTGCCGTGTATGGAGCCATGCAGGCTGCTCCCAGCTGCATGGGACCTTGAAACTTCACAAGCTGGACATGTGTCAGTTCTCTATCCTGTGACACACACATCACAGGAGACTCTAGGGCATGGCATAGGAAAGCTGATCTCACAGGAGCTGAGTACAGCAGGCAGGCTGGAAGCCTGCGTGGTAGAAGCCTGAGACCTGGAAGCCTGGCTCTGGAAGCTTGCGTGCTGTTCACATCTCTCTGCAGCTGGACTGTGTGGTGATGGATGTCATTGCTCTGCTTCCAGAACTGACATGGAAGTTTGCACGCCCTAGCTGTGTGGGGCATCAAGTGTTGCTCGTAGGGGAAAACAGGACTCCAGGATGCTCACCCCGGCTCCTCTCCCAGAAGAGCGCTGCCTGAGGTAGGAGAAAGAAAGGGAGCAGAAGGTTCTGGCACAGGAGGGAGTGGGGGACGGGGTCAGGGAACATTCCTGAAGCCACCTGGCAGCCGGTGACAGGGTGGATTGTTCTAGCCTGGGACCAATTTCTTCCTCCCCTTCCCTTCTAGGCTCGTCTTCCTCTCTGCGCCTTCATCACAGAGCCATGATGGTGACCTGTGGTCACATGCACAGCCCTGCTGGACGCAGTCTGGACTTCCCTGCACGGTCATTTAGTAGAGCGCCCGAGTGGGGAAGCCACACGGTTCCTATAACCAAAACTGGGTAACCCTGGTGGATGCTGCTGATTCCCCAGCCAGAGCGCCATGTCTCCAGACATGTCCACCGGGCCGTCCAGGCTCTCACCGGCCAGCGGTGCTGAGAGAGTGGGGCTGAGCTGGTAGGCCCAGCCGGGTCCACAATGGTGAGCCCCTTTCCACTCCCATCCATTTGCAACATAGGGCACTCTTGCCCACCGCCCACCCAGGGCCCACGTGGACCCAGCCTTGTGCCGAGTTCTGGGACACGTGTCACACCAGTCACTTGGAGGCCAGCAAAGCGTGTCCTCTGCCAAGGCTCCCATGTGAGCTGGGCTCTGCACCTGGGGCTCCTTCCTGACCCTGCAGAGCCAGCCAGGAGGGCACGGGCACCCTCCTGGGAGGAGAAGACCTGGGACCAGCCAAGTTGGCGCCGGCAGCCAGCAGAGCGGGGTCCCTGGGGCTTGCGGAGGACATGTGATTCCCAGCAGTGTGGCTGTCTAGGAAATCCGGCTCCCTTATCTGGAGAGGGATCTTCCCACCCCTGGCAGGGATCCGAGGGGCACAATGAGGGCAAAACAAATGGAAAGTAGGTGAACTACTACAAATACATCAGCCTGATGTTGACATGGTGGAAGGACGAATGTGTCTCACCGGCGCTGCCTCCCTGGGGAGAACTCCTGACTGCCTGCTCACTAGAGGGTGGCGGGAGCAGCAGCCATTGCCACAGAACTGGCAGCGTGGACATGACCTCATCCTGAGTCCCCTGTGGCTCCTGTGGGTGAAGAAGAAGTGTCGCTGCCCTTCCCTTCCCAGGAGCTGGAAAAGCTTCTGGCAGATGTGGATTTCCCAGACACAAATGTCACCACCTCAGGCCTCTGCAGATGGGACGCTGGGAGACCCGCAGCGGGGATAGGGAATGTAAGTTCTGCTCAACTGATTCTATCTGGCTCTATTTTTTTTTTATTTTATTCTCGGGATAGTGCATAGAAGCCTCACAGTTGCATTCCTCAGGTAGTGGGTGCCTTCCTTCTTGCACATTGATACCCCTTCGCATGTATTTGTCCCCTTTTCTCTCCCCCCATCATCTTGTTTCCCCCCCTTCCCTTCCTTATTTCAAATAAACAAATAAACGTATATACAATACACCGGGTAATGAAGTCAGATACAATAACCACTTGGTCCTCTATTTCAGGTGAGACACACCCCGAGTTTCAGCACTGAAATAGCTCAACGTAGGCCTCAAATTAGAAGTGTAACCAGGAGGAGAAGCACCCTGGGCTCAAGTGGGGGCTGCAGTACTTTTGAGTCAAGAATGAAACCCATCTAGTTGTGCAAAAGCATCAGAAAGATCCCCAAAGCTCAAGGGACATCCTTAGAATGCAAATTCAGCTTCCAGCAAGTTAGGCTGTGTTACAACAGCTAACACTCAATCAGGCTGATGTATGACCGTGTGCATGTGTGAGCAGGTGTACACACTCACACACACACACACTGAAGCCATCGAGACGGTGTGGTGTCGTCGTACGCCGAGCCACTCCTGCATCTAGAAGCCACCAAGTGCTGAACTTGAGGAAGTCACCAGAAGGCTCAGCGGCAGGGGAGGGGAGCGGCTCAGGCCCGGGAGACGTGGGAGTGAGCATGGCTGTCTCAGGCCGTCCCAGTGAAGGCTGTACCTCAGTGCTCCCATCCACCCTAGGAGCTAGACTCAGCATCGCTTAAGACCCCGCCGCTGTCATCTTTCTCAATACTGGTCTCAGTCTGCCATGATACTGAAAAGGCAAATCGAGCAGAAGCCTGGACAGCCACCAGCCCATGGGTATAGACGTTGTTCTCTTGTATCTGCGTACAGACACAAGAAGACAGGGTTCCTATGTTATTAATGTCAAAGGTAGCAACCTTAGCAGGTCTCTGGCACTGCTGGAGGCTCAAACCTAAAATCCCAGATACTCAGAGGGTAGAGCCTGGGGTGACTGCAGTTCAAAGCCAGCCTGGGGAACAAACTCAGAAGACCTCATGTAAGCAGAAAACGCTGGGCAGTTGCTCACCCATGCGGTAACAGCCAGCTACAGGGGGGTCTGTAGATAGGAGGGTCCTGATCTGGGTTGGCCCAATAAAAAGCGAGATGTTAAGTTAAAAATAACCAGAGAAAAAGGATTGGAAGCCTGGCTCAAGCAGAAGACCATCTTCCTATAAAGTTTCAGGCCTGAGTTCAGACCCCAACTACATATACTTATATATATTATATAAACAAATATAGTAAACATATACAATAGGAATATTATGTATTATAATATATACAATAAACATATATACTATATAAATGTGTATATTATGGTATAATAGCAGTTAGGTTTATTATGCCTGTATATCATATCATCTTCCTTATTCATAATGTACCTATTGCACATGCAACAGTATACCTTTTCACTTAGTAAAATTCTGAGTTAGAATGTATACCAGTTATATAAATTAGAAGCAAGTTGTATAACAAGCATAAGGTAGATTTGTGTTGACATATTTTGTTCATCTGATTCCAAACTCTACATAGTTCTTGCATCAATGCCACTTAAACAGGAAACATGACAATAAGTGAAAAAGGAAATATAGTGGAGAAATATATGAAGAAATTATTTCCCCCAAAGGAATATGTATTTTTGCAATGATGCTAAGTCCTGATTTTCTAACCAAAATACAAAGCAGTAAAACAACAAAAGCCTAATCCGAGTGAAATAAATATATTGAGTTCTCCCAGAGGCTTTTGTATCATATCACCTATTTTAGTTCACAGGACATTGACCTGCACACACTCCCAAGCCTTGTGCCTTCTTTTTGTTTCCTCCCTCTCTCCCTCCCTCCCTCCCTTTCTCTTGTCCTAACTTTTGCAATTTTATTAGATTGTGCCTTATTTGGGGACTAAAATACATGAGTAGAATCACTGGAGAATGGGTTTGGGTAGGTAAATATGAGGACAAATCTTAGGTAGGGGAGGAAACAGAACAACGAGGTACAATTAGTACAGCTGCAGACTCTCACGCTGCTGGAGCAGGCTTCAGGGACGTACGTAGACTCCTAGCTTCTGAGATGGCTCAGGGATGTAGACTTTCACACCTCAGACTGCGGTTCCCTACACTTCTGGTGGAATTCAGACATGTAGACTTCTGCACTTCTGAGCAGGGTTCCGAGATGTAGATTCCTACATTGCCAGGGAAAATGAGGTCTGGAGACCCAGACTTTCAGGGAGACACAGTGAAAACATCTTGGTGTGACTGAACTGAGATTAGATACTGGGGTAATGTTGAATTGTTCCCAAGTTGTGTTTAATAGAAAAAAATGTTCATTTCTCTATATTCCACTAAAACAAATCACTTCCAACGGAAGGGATTTAATCATCCTCACGCTCTTCCCTTGGGACCATATAAGGCCTGGGCCGTGCCAAAAATCCATTGCCTACCTCCATTCCATCAGTCCTGCTCTGGCATGGGCTAGAATTTAAACACTTAGGCAGGGAGTAAAGTGATAATATTCCATATCTGCTTGTAGAAAATCAGGCCTCGAAAGACTGACTGCATAGCACCTTTGACACCGATATTGGGGCAAAAGGTGGTAAAAATAAAAACAGAGATGCCACAAATACCAGAGCCAACTTGCAACTCCATGGTGGTTCTGTGTAAGACATAGGCCAGAGCGTGAGGCTGAGCTCTGTGGTCTATAGCGCCTGTCCTGGCCCACACATCAAGTTCTCTTGCATGTGTTGCCTGTGGCTGAGCATTGAAATTCTGAACCAAGAGCAGTGGTTGCTAGAACCTCACAGATGCCCAGCTGACCTAGAACTCATCAGGCAACTTCTGACCTTAATTCCATGCCTTCTGTTCCTGTCAATTCCTGGTGATATGGACCCAGGGTGCCTAGATCCCAGGGTCTTCTCACAAGAGCGTGTGTGCTTCTGACTCTTCCGATGCTTGACGTCCTTGCGGAGTGTTCTCTGAGATGGGCTTTCCCAGCCCGTGCTCACCAGTGGTGAACGTGATGACACCCAGTAGGTCTTCATCTCATGGAAGAAGGCACCATCGTGGCTTAACACTCTCAACTCCAAAGTGTCCTGAAGGACAGAGATACTGAGAGAAACCATGGGAACCAGGCCAGAGGAGCTCAGCTGGCAACCCAGAGTGGCTACCAGGAGACTGGAGGCAGCCTGAGTCTGCATCTATATGCTGTCATCTACCCTAAGTTCCGTCTTCTCTGAGTTCACATCCCCATGCCGTCTCACACTAATAGTTTCATGAGGTACTGCTGAGCTCTCTTCCTTGTAAAGTGCTGATGGCAGCAGTGATAAAGGCAATTGTTTAAAATACTTTGACCACACGCTTCCACATGGGTTATACTAAGCCCCTTCCACATAGTGCATTAGTAAGGAATAATGGCATGTTTATCTCATCATTAAACAACTACAGGAAGTGGAGAAACGAGACTGTTGTTTTCTCTTCACCACGGCTAAACAATGACTAGTCAGCGCCCTAGACCTCATTGTCCAGCACTGAACTCATGCCTGGATGGGCAGGGGGGTCGTCCAGAGTGTACTGGACCCAGAAGGACCCGGCCACCAGCACTGGTCACTAGAACCATCTGGAATCTTCCTTCCATGTCTTTTTTGAGGCTCATCAACACTCATGGCATTTAGCATTTGTCTCATTTTATTCAATCCAAAAGACCTGGACCATTGACAGATGTCTACAACCTAACTGTGGCTTCATGTGATGGTCAACACTCAACATGGGCTTTGAGGCCTTGGTTGAGATTTGTGAAGTCCAACGAGGTGACAGGGTTACATATGTACACATGTGTGACCTTTCAGAAGGAGGGACATCTAAGGAAATGCTCAAACAACTCTGAGCCCCTCGTGCTCACTGTGACCTCACCATGGTAAGGTGGCAGCGAGACCCTCTCCCACCTCCACCCCTCTATCCAAATGAGTGTGTTTATGATCAGCAGGAGTAGAGGAAGAGGGCTTTCTCCCTGCCACCGTCAAATGGAAAGGAAGCAACTAGGTGCTGAGAAAACTTAGGGCAGAGAGTTAGAGATCGAATGAAAGAATACCTCCCACATTTCTCTTAACAAAGAATATTTTCTGGAGTTGGAAACACATATCTAAGTTACTAAACTAAAAAAGTCCTAAGGTTGAATAAAAGATAAACATACAAATATGTTTTAAATATGTGCATATACATATTTATGTATATGTGTGTCTGTATATGAATATGCATATGTGATAGATGTAATATATATGTATATACATTTTTTAGAACTAGAACATGGTTTAAGAAGTTGCATGATAGCATTTTATTTCTAAAAAAAGTCATTTATTAATATATAGTAGAAGAGCCAGGAACTAGTAGCTCATGTCTGTAATCCCAACTACCCAAGAGACTGAAACCTGAGGATTGTGGCTCCTCGCCAACCAGAGAAAAGCCTTCACGCTCCATGTCTAACATAGACAGCAAAAATGCAAGGCATGGAGCATGGTTGAAAACCAGCTGAGCAAATGCTAGCCCTGACTTCAAACACCAGTTCGTCCAAAAACCTTTATATAGTGGAAGAGGTGCACAGGAGAAAACATTAAAATTTCACATCCTCATAAAATTAAGATTGTTATATAGGCAAGGTAAAATAAATATTTAATATACAGAATGTAAAATATTCAACAAACAAAGCAAATACATCCAAATATAAAAGGCAAGGGACAAGTGTGTGCGTTATAGAATTTCAGCTGGTGAGACACTTTCATAAGCAAGGAATGTTGGGATGCTTTCAGCATGCTGGGGTCTGGCAAGGAGCTTGTTTATGCTGCACCGCCATTGCAGGGCAAGTGTGTGAAGAGGCCTCAGCTCATCTTTCCTGAATGTAACACAGCCTTCTTACTGCTAACTTGAAATCGTAGAAGAAAATAGAGTTGTAGAAACATTTTCGATTTTTTTTTTAGCAAAAGTTGGAGTCCAATGTTTCCCTGTTGATTGAGTTGCTCTAGTGTTTTTGTCTTTCTTCCAGGGCTGCGGGAAGGGGCCCTGCAGGCTGAGATGGAAGAAGAGGTTGGGGTCAGAATGTTAGAGGAAGGGAGATGTGGAGGGGAGTGTGGTGTGAGGGATAGGGAAGCCAGGAAGCAGAAAGAAGTTACACAAGGTCATACAAGATTTTGGATCCCGAGAGCCCTACAAATCCTGAAACCTAGACTCTGAGCGCAGAAGTTTATCATAATTGTTAACCAGCTGGGTTCGTGTATTTCTCCTGGTTTTCTAAATATTCTTTCCTATCAATATCTTTCATCTGAACTGTTGACCATAACTTATAAATGCTTCTATCCTCTGACTTTGGCAATTTACCTCGCATCCTGAATCAGCTGACACCTGACAGAGATGACTGAAGAAGGAATTACTTGGTTCTTGCTTTCCAGCATTTCAGTCCACTGTCCTGGTCTCGGCTGCTTGTGATGAGACTCGTGTGGACCTTGTGAGGAGACTCTGTCTCCTGTCCCACGTGAGCTGGGAGGAAGGGGCTGAGGAAAAGCCTTAACTTCACAGAGGTCTCCTCAGGGACCTGCTTCCTCCCGCTAGAACCCACCTCCCTGCGTTTGCAGCCACAACCCCAAATAGCACGACAAACTAGGGACCAAGCGGACGGCCCACGGGCCTGAGAGAGACGCTCCAATTCAAGTCACACCACGTATGCATGCTGTGGTGTTCATCTTCTTGACTGTAAACGTTTGGTTGTGTTTAGAATACCTGCACAGTTATATTCTATGATTACCAACTGGAGGCGACAAGTTGAAGCACACTGCCTCAGTGTGCTTTCTCAATGAAGGGATAATTCCTTTAGCTAGGCAAAGCACAGTCTTGACTCCTTTACCCTATCTTATTTTAAACCATCTTAAAACCCGAGCCGTGATTCATCATGCACTTATTCTGTTTCCAGAGGAATGAGAAGATGTCTGATAATTATTCCCTTTATGGAACTTAGGCTTAAGGACCCAGGTACTCAACAAGCAAGGGTTCTCAATATTGAATATCTTTCAAGAAGCCACACATGATACAAGGATGGCTTTTAAGCCATAATTCATGTGGAGTATGAAAGATTGTTTTTTTTTAAAAAATCCAAATTAGCAAGTAAAATAAGCCCTGGTTTTTCTGAGCTCCCAGACAGGTAAGCCACGAGCAAAGTGCAGTAGCAGAGGCGTTTGGAGGCCTCTGGTGCTGTATGACTCACAGCATTGCTAATTTGCCTGGGAGTGAGGTGGAGACGGCACTACACTGTAATCCCACATGAAATGTGCTGATAATTAAATCCCTCTGATAATTACATCATGCATTAGCTGGCTCAGCCCGATCCATTACTCATGTTCACTGTCTTGGACAAAACAAAATGGATCCACAAGGGACCGTCAGTGGAGCAGATGCTCTGATGGAAGAAGGCAGCCAAATTCTGTTTACGTAACGTGATCCAGCAACCGCAAAAGCAAGCGCTCCCTTCCCCCTTCCCCGGTGAGCATCAGGTTCCTGGGTTAATGACAGCCAGGCCTTGCCTCCTGCCGTGCCAGGGCTTGGGCCTGCGCCCAGGGCTCCCCAGCAAAGGTCAGGTGGGGAGGCCCAGGTGCTGCCCACTCCACAGGGCCTTCTATTCACCTGGCTGACCCCCGGGACAATCAAGTGTTACTCTCAGTTGGGCCACTTTAAGTTCATTTTGAAGTGGGAAAAGGTAAATTCCAAACATCACTGTAATCATAAAATAGAAGTATTTTATCTCCAAAATAGTCGCTTCTATTCACACAGACACAGACACAGACACACACACACACACACACACACACACTTTCTGAGGTTTGAAGTCTTCTCATATTTAACACAAGTAATGTAAACATCTCAAAGTTTCTGTTGAAGACATAATTGACAAAAATTTAATATATTCTGGATATTTCCAAAAACAGTAGAATTGTAATAAGCAAGAATCGAAACAACCAAAATTGTCACTTGTACTGAATGTTTATCTTGTAGGAAAGTTTTAGAATACAGAGGAAGGCAAGAAACAGTTAACAGATGTGCATGTTAAATGGTGAACGCAGGGAAAAATGCTTTTAAAAGTCAAATTTATGCTGGAGTTGAACGTGTTGTATTCTGGGCTCTATATTCCATATGTCACTCTTCCTAGACGAGCATCAGTCAAGATTGAAGTCACGTGACTGTGCTCACGTGATCCACCCAGTAAAGCTGCGCCTGCAGCATCAAACCAAGCTCTTTGCTGATTGGTTGCCTTGTCTGCTTCACTGCTTCTTATTTATGTTACCTCTTTTCTTTCTTTCCTTTTTTTTTTTTTTGCCAGTCCTGGGGCTTGAACTCAGGCCCTGGGCACTGGCCTTGGACACACTTTTGTTCAAGGTTAGTGCCCTGCCACTGGAGTCACAGCACCACTTCCAGTTTTTTCTGAGTATGTGATACCAAGGAATTGAGCCAGGGCTTCATGCATGCTAGGCGAGCATTCTACCGCTAGGTCATGCTCCCGGCCTGTGTTACCTCTTAATTGTGCTCCTAAAACATAATAAATGTGCAAGACATAATCTATTTAGCAAATGAATGCAAACTTATATTTTAAAATTATGTCTAAGGAAAAGACAAATACCAAGGGCTTCAACCAGTGTTGAAAGGGACAATCCTTTGACAGAGTGTGTCACAGGATCTCCACCCAGTGCAGAAGTGCACGTACAAGTACACAGGAGGCCGTCCCCCTTTCCACAGTGCTGCTGCTCACGAGGGCCTCGGTGAGGCTGGGAGCAGGGACTGAGTGTGCACAGGCCCAGGTGGTGAGGCCTGCCCACTTCCCAGGAATGCCCATGTGGCTGTGAAGGAATGACCGCTCTCTGTATGCTCGGCTGCTCTGGAAACCACCTCAGAATGCTAGGGATGCAGCACTGTAAGGTGCACACAGGTGGACACTGCACACATTGTGAGCTGCACCTGAGGAGTCGTGTTGGCCAGGATGACTTAGACCTCCAGGCCACCCCCCCTCAGCATGTGGACATCCTTACCTGAGGGGGTTACTTGTTGGGAGCCATAACTGTGGTTCAACTTCCCACCATGCAGTCAATGAGCTGGAACCATGCCAAGGTCTCAATTGGACCTCAGGCTGGATTGACATAATGACCACCTAACCCTCGTTGTCCAAGGCAACTGGAATACTCCACCACACGAACATGCACAAGTTATTCTGGTGGGTATGTCTTCAGTGTATAGAGGACACATCTGCCACCCGCTCTGTGCCCAGTATCTGCTGTGGAGCCACCGCCTTTCTTGGGCATGTTGTTTAATGGTGAGAGCTCCTGGGGAGCCCAGACAAACCCCTGCATTGCTTTCTTGTGTGTTTGGGGGGGGTGCACATAACAAGCACAGGTCCTCCTTTCTGGCTGACCAACGAGAGCCAAAAGGTGAAGTAGAGGCAGCTTTTTAGTCTCCTCTGTTAGTTCAGAACTCTTGCCTGTGTGATTCCTCTGGTGACGTCCTCAGTCCACACCCCCTGGGACCTGCCGTTCATAAATACCAATTTGAGTTGCCAAGTTGTCTCATGTTTCTGAAGGTGAGGGTAAAATTGGAGAAGGAATCACTGTGAAAATGCGGCATGGGGAAGGTTATATGGGACGAGGCTGGAGGACAAAAAACAGGCACATGCTAAACTACGAGTGCAAGAAAGGAAGCAGAGAGAAGCAAAGGTGGATGTCAGGGAAGCAGAGCCAGTGACTTATGTCCCAACCTTTCCAGACGTCAGCCTGATGAACGCTACTCGAAGGATTTCTGCTTGGACTGCGAGCAGATTTACAACTGGTGGATTCATTCACCCTTCTGGTCCTCATCCACTACAACTTGAAAGGACAAGGGTCATGACAGGTCATGGGACAGGTTATTAGAATAGTCAAGCAGGAAACTGACAGGTCTCATAATTCCCAGGAAAGGAAAGAAAGAAAAACTAAAGCAGAAATAGCAAAGAAACAAGAAAAGACAGAAGGGAAGAGCTGAAGACCAGCCCTGCAGGGAGCCAGGCTCTTTCCAGACATCTGACGAGCTGCATCTCCATTGCTGGGAGCAACTGTTTCCTCTTCTCTTACCCAGGGCCCAAGATGATCCCCCAAGGAATCCAGAACCAATGGGAATTCCTCTACATGTCTCTCTTTAAAAGCTCTGTGTACTGAGGATTTGCTTCCTTTCTGGCCAACTTGGTTGCCATACTTTTCATTCAGTATGACGGAGCAGAAGCTGTGAGTCTCTGGTATCCAGTAGTTAAAACTGGTCTACCTGAATGGAGACTCACGCGACTATGGGAACAACTCAAAAGATGTGGTGTTGGAAGTGCGCGAGAACAGGCCGCAATGGCAATACACCGGGTGACAGATGCTGGTGTGGGTTGTGCACTGGGCTTTGGGCTAAGCAATTTACGTGCACCATTCCACTCCCCCTGCAAGGCCAGTGTGAAGGCGGAAGTACTGTGTGAGCCTCCCCGAGCAGCGTAAGGACAGAAAGGAAGGAGATGGGAAAGCAGGCACCCCGCCGCCGAGCTGCCATTTCCACCCTGTGTGCTGCTCCCATCCCGGGCTTAGGGATGGCTCAGCTGTTGCACCTTAGAAGCAGTCAGAGACACCAGGAGATGATCGCATGAGGGCTGAGAAGGGGTGGCAGGCGGGAGAAGGGGAACAGCCCTTCAGAATCTTGCACGTGCGAAAAGGCTCACCAGCGAATCTCCACAGAGCCTGGATGCACACCCAATGTGAGACCTCCCTCAGCTGTGGTTTCTGCTCCTTAAACATCACGTTTCATGTCAGAGGACAATGGACACTACTCCATGCATGCGGGACAGTGTTTCAAGTCCTCTGATCTGGTCAAGGCCCCACTGTGGATGTCGCAGTGTTTGCCCCAGATTCTTCCTTTCCCACACCAGACACCGGCTGCACACAGTGGTGATGTGTTGTAGGGCAAGGCCTGGATCTTCACACTCCTAGGCTTTAACTGTGCTTCTCTCCTTGGATGGCCACAAGTCAACCCTCCTGAAACTCAGTTCAAGCTCAGCCACCCAGGAAGCTTCTCTGAGGCACAGGGTGGGGTTTAAGGACACTTCCTCTGGCACCATGGCATAGACTCAGCTGTAGCTCTGATCCCACAGGATCTCTCAGGATGTGCTGTTTCCCCTTGAGCCCTCCTCAACCAACTAGGACTCAGAGTCGGGCGAAGAGGAGGGCTTCTATAAAAGCTTGTGGAGAGGGGACAGAAGAACCTGACTGAACAAAGGCTGCATTCTCTTCCAAATTCCTGCACAGTGATAGCATTCTGGTCAACTTGTTCATTCACATAGTCTCGTTGATTTGGACCAATCCTGAAAAGGCCACAGAGGTGCATTTAGGGCTAGGAATGGAAATCCAGCCCCATATCAGCTCAAAGATCACAAATACAATTAGGATAGCACTTTACTGTGAGCCAGCCTCGCCTCCGGTCTTGGAGAGAGCAGTGTCGCCATAGTTCTTTTTCTACAGCAACTCAGGATGCAAGTTTGAGGGGATGCGTGTTCATGTCTGGGACAATGCTGACCTCTTTTGGGCTCTACCAGGTACCGGGTGGAGAAGGCAGCAGCTTCTATCTACCCCACTCCCGAAGCCCTTTCTTAGTCCCAAAGTCAATCCTCAGGGAGTAAGCCAAGGAGCTTGCATGGGGCCTGGGTTCTGCACAGCCTGGGAGCCAGGATGGACGAGCTCCCTCCCGCCCAGCACTCAGGGTGGCCTCCTGGCTTGAGACGCCCAGGCACTCAGGGCCTCCCCTCCTGCCCAGTGGCATGTGCCCCGGCCTGGGGACTGCTGCCATCTTCAGGAGAGGCTGGCCAAGGGACCGCCCATTGTTGTCTGGCACCAGCTCTGAATGGATCCATGGAGGAGACTGACGAGTTGTCCACAGGACTGCTGGGTTTTCATATGACAGGGAGGCATCTGGGTGAAAACGCAGATGATATTCCTGTGTTCATTTACATAGGGAAAACAATGCCATGTCAAATCCACTCAAAACTCTCCGAGCCTGAATACTGTAAGGTAACCTAGCAAATCCCAAGAGGAAAAAGCAACAACCCTACAAGGGTAATAATTTTTAGTTATTTGGCATACTTGGTAAAGGAAAATTCTGTACAAACCGCTTTCATTACTTCCAGGGAGGGTGAATACGGTGTTAGCACTTTGTGGGGACAGAAGTCTCATCGTGGAAAGGAGATTTTCAAACATGGGTCACGTGCATGCCGTTCCCTGTGTTTGGGGACATCACTATACCACTCACCCAACTCCACAGGCTGTACAGCATCCACTCAGTCTAAAGTATTTGACATAGCAACCTGTAAGGACTAAGAGAGCTTCACATGGTCCACAGACTGCAGAGGTCCAGGAAGAAAGATGCGCTCATAAGGTATTAATGTGTAACAAATCTCCTCAAGACAAGTGGTTAAAATAACAACAGGCACTCCTGTGTAATCTAGCTGCAGGCTTGTCAGTTCCAATATCGGACCATGTTGCCGTCTTCTCACCTGAGACATATCTTTTTGAGCTGAGAGTCTGAGAGTTCCTGGGACAAAAGGTAAGAGACTTGGCATTCGTCACTGCACCCACAGCACTGGTGTTCCACGGGTCTGATCTGATTCCAAGGCGTGAGAAATTATAAACTGCTCCCCCACATGGGTGTGAACCCTGGGTAATGAGGGTGAGTAGAGAAAGAAGGAAAACACTTTCAGTTTACATGTTCTTTTTACAAAAAAGCTATGAAATTGTTTAAAGAGAAGGCAAACAAAAATAGTAAGGGAATCTTATTATTGTTATTGTGCAGAGCTTTGTCTTCAGAACATCTTTGAAAATTATTGATCTGCTAAGGTCCCCAACCATGGAGAAAATATGGAAGTTTTCCCGGTATGAGCTGTGAAGCCTCATGAGCTCTAGAAAAGGAGAGGACCGGCCTCCCCATGAAGGTGTGGGGAAGTCCCTTGTGTGGAAGGAGCTGGGGCCCCCTGGAATTTAGGAGCTCAAAGACATCCATCTTACAGGCATACACAGAGTGTGACCCTTGCAGTCATGTTCAATTCGTCTTTGCCATTCCAGTTGCATGGCAGCTATCCTTCACAAATCTCAAGTGTGTGCTTTCCAGAAATCTCAATTCTGTCACAGAGAAAAATTTAATTATATTAGAGATATTTTAGTTTTGGTCTATAATGGCCTAGAATGGAGACCTTCAAGCCAAAACTCGTCTTTACCTTCCTGCAGAATCTCTAGCATGCTTACATCAAACCAACAAATTCCATTATACTTCATATTTCCATGAACATTGGCCACAGTGATTTTTTCCTTCCATAGATAAGTGTTGGTGGGTGCTAAGAGGTGATACAAAAGCAATGGTTTTGTTCCTGCCTTGCATGGGCCAGAATGTCCTCTGGTTTTTTGGGGGGGGGAGTCCTAGGGTTTGAGCTCAGGGCCTGGGCACTGTCCCTGAGCTTCCTTTTGCTCAAGGCTAACATTCTACCACTTGAGCCACACGACCACTTGTGGCTTTTTCTATTTATGCGGTATGGAGGAAGCAAACCCAGGATTTCATGTATGCTAGGCAAGCACTCTACCACCAAGCCACATTCCCAGCCCGAAGCAGTGACCTCTTTAGAACAGGAACTAGTGCCCACAATCTAACACTGGGCAAGGGACTGTCATCTTTAAAGTTGTGTGTGTGAGTGTGTGTGTGTGTGTGTGTATTAATCCATAATGGTATGAATGGATGCAAATAGAATTATAAACTACTCTGGCAAAATGGGGCGGGGAGAGCCGGGAGCTGTGGTGTGGTGGCTCACGCCTGTCATCCTAGCTATTCAGGAGGCTGAGATCTGAGGACCAAGGTTCAAAGCCAGTCTAGGCACGAAAGGACCTGAGACGCTTATCTCCAATTAACCTCTAGAAAACGGGAAGTGGAGCTTGGCTTAGCCTTGAGCTGAAGAGCTCAGGGACAGTGCCCAGGCCGAGTTCAAGCCCCATGACCCACAAAAACTGGGGGGAGAGACTCGGAAGTCAAGATGCTCTCGAGGCAGGTGCAGCAGTCAGGGCTGCTGACCACACTGGTCCCGGGAGCAGCTGGGAGCTCACCTGCCCAGGCGCGGGCCAGACCTGAAGGCGTGGCAGGTGGATGCTCGCGGCTTTGTTGGCTTGCGGCAGCTCTTCTGACCTCATCCAGCTCACCACAGAGCAGGGGAAGAGCTGGAGCTGCCCCTGTGCACAGGCAAGGCTGACAGGAAGGAGGGCAGCAGGCGGAGAAGACAGAACGCTGGCTCTGAGGACAGTGTGGGCCTCCCTGTCACTGCCCCTGAGAGGGAGACCTGAACTTCATTCCCAGCCCACCCTCTGGAAGGACAGGTGTGAGACAGAAACAGGGAGATCGCCCAGTAGTCCAGTTTCTGGCCCAGGCTCTACTAAGAGGGCCATCAGCTCCTGTACAAGCCCATTGCAACATTTCCTGCTAGCTGCCTCTTCGGTTGGCTTCGTTCACCATTCCTCTCTTGCTCTATTATTTCAAAATTTGAAAGAAAATCCAGATTATTTGCTTTCTCTTTCTCTTTGCAATGCTAGGGTCTGAACTCAGGATTCGTGCTTGCTTGTTCTAGCATTGGGCCATTTCTCCATCCACTTTTGCTTTTATTTCTGAACTAGAATCTTGATTTTTATGCCTGGGCATGCCAGATCCACAATGCCCTAGTTATGTTTCCAGCTAGCACAGGCCAATGTGTCCAGCATTTTTTCCATTGAGAAGACATCTTATGATTTATTTTTTTCAGAAGGGTGGGGTGGTAGGCTGGCCTAAAAGTGTGACCCTCTCAAACTCAGCCTCTACAGAGCCGGGGTGAACGGCAGGTGTCACCACACCTTAGCTGTTGGTTAGGATTGCATCTTGTGAATGTTCTTGCTGAGGGTGGATGGCCTGGGACCACGAGGGGCCCTTATCTTTGCCTCTAGGGAACTACAAGGAACTAGCATTGAAGGCATGGGGCCACCACCCTGTGCCTGGCTGGCTCCTCAGCTGTCGCCTCCCACCCCATCCCAACAGCTATTGAGCACATGTTCATGGCTTCAGATCCCATCAACAGCTGGCCCCAGACCCTCCTTAACGACCCTAGCTCTGTGAATCAAGGTGAAATGCTTCTCAGTGACGTCTAGACTTAACCATCATTTCTCTCACACTGGGTCCCTCACTACAAAAAGTATAGTTAATTAGATGCAAATGCCATTAAGAACTCTAGTTAAGGGATTAGAACAGCAATGGAAATCTCAGTATCCAATAAATTCTACACAATAAATTGATAGAAAAGAAGAAAGAAGAAGTAAAAAGAGAGATGGAGAAACCAAAGAATAAAAGGAAGAGGGCAAGAAGAAAGGTGTGCATAACTTAACCGACATGTTTTCTTTCTTTTCAGTGCTGTCTCTATGGTTCACTGAGCTCCAGTTCTCGTTGCTTATGGCTTTTGCGCCATTCTGTCATGGAAGGGGATCCCCTCCTCCAACTAGATCCAGCTGAGATCCTTTTATTAGGGGAAAGGAGCCCTGAAGTTTAGTTTTGTAAGGTTAGAAATCAGCTGTTTAGGCGTAAACTGTAATGAGTGTGACTTTTCCCTAAATCAAAAAGAGAGTGCACGGCATCCTGTGCACAAAGATTAGGATTGCAAACAGGGATAAGGCACAAGAGACACTGAATGGAGAATCCATGCACCTTGGTCCGATTCGGGGACTTGTTATAGAACGTGGAGGAACTCGTGACTCCCCGCTTCTGTTTGTTGCACTCAACAGCCATCGCTGCATTTCCTGAGCCTCCCCTGCGTTCTCCAGCCTCGTCTGTGCAACTCCCACGGGAGGTATTTTTATCTCCACTTGCAATAGTCTCAGACGTGTTGAATAACTGTCTGGGAGCACACGTCAAGTCAGAGGAGGATCGACAGCGTCACCAAGTCACTCTCATTCCAAAGTTCCTGCTGCTAAGTCCTACACAAGGAAAATTGTTGCTTAAAGGGAAACCTGCGGCTCCTCTTCGAATGCAGCGTCCCCGGCAATTGTGTGTGAAGGCTGTGAGCTCATCACTGCCTGACTTGAAGCTGCACTGTGTGGGAAAGGCAGAAGCTGTATGGAAATGCACACTGCTTCTTGAGGGTGACACTGTACAAAATGTTTGCCAGTATCCGAGCTTGCAAAGTTTTGAGGTTCATTTTGGCTTTGTTATTTGTCTCTTTCACTGTCAGACTGTCAGCTATGTTTGCTTTTTGTTCTCAGCTTTTCTATTTCCAGCTACCCTTGTTGCAACTTGCTGAACTTAATCTGCTGTGGGTGGAAAACAGCCAAAAGAGGTGCTGAGTTGATGTCTTCAGTATCAGAACTATGAATTCTGAAATGTATTTTGTAGGATTTGCAATATGTATCTTTACTAAACAGAAGCCCAATGGCTTCACTTTTAAAAAATCTATGTCTAGTTTCTCAACTGTTCCCTTAGTAGTGAAGCATCAATTACCTTTGGACTTACAAGACTTAATTATACAATAATCAAAATGTCCTATTAGTCACAGGACAGTCATGGACATTTAGTACATTCCGTGCTGCTTCTACCTTGTAGACACAATGAAAACCGCCTAAATTAAAATCGAAATGTTGATTCCATCCCCCAAACCTTAACAAACGTGAACATTCCGAAGGAGCCACAGGGGCAGCTGGTGCCAAGCTGGAAGCACTGATGGAGAAGGCTGACGGGACGGGTTCGGTGAGCACTGTCCAAGCAAAGGAGAAAATGGAAACTCACACTCTCCTTTCTGCCAGTCCACTTCTGTGCTCACCGTGGATGGAGGGACTCAGTCGACTGCACGTGGGGGGATTCAGTACCATTTACCAAAGCGGGGTCGGAGCACTGTGTCTTACTTTGTCCCCACGAGTCTGGCGTCCTGCTGTCCACACACCTCACTGCACACACGGGAGGTTACTGGGGGCGGGGGGCGAGTGGACCATGTCTCTAAGGCTTGCAGCATCAGTCTTTGGCCAGTGATGACCAAGAATCGTATCTGAAGGATGGAGCCAGCTCAGAATATTCACAGCTGAACATGGAAGGCTTAGAAGATGTGGATTTTTTTAATGCAATTGAAAGATATAGATGGGGATTTTCAAAGAAAATCCCACTGGCTTGTGCTTCGTGTCTCGGGAGACACTGGGACCTGAGAAGGTCCCTGGAAGGGAAACCACGCCTGTTCTCGGCACCTTCCTCTGAAACGTAGGTGTCAGGACAACTCTCATAGCAAAGGGGTATGTGAGAGCCATGGCACATCACACAGACATCTGTGTTTTAAATAAAGTTCTGACAATTGAGCCCTCTAACTCCTGTTGTTTACTTCCAATATAACCCGAGTTTCTCCTCGTCCTGTGCTGGGGTGGGTGGGAGAGAATTTGACAGGAGAATACAAATAGCCTTATTATGCTCCTAGAATGAAGACTGCCTTTTTGGAGCCAATCTAAAGTATGCATCTCCATTTGTGGGGGTGAAGACTGGCTCACATGTTAGGAAGCCTGCTGACCTGTGATTTCATGGTGTCATAGTGAAGTGCCAATTGCATTCTATTTGAACTACAGATGCGGACAAGTTTTTCTTATGCTTTGAGGTTCATGGAAGCAAACACAGAAATGGAGCAACACTGCAATCTGGCTTTGCATTCTCTCCCAGAGGCCTGGCACAGGCCTGTGGTACCCAGATGGAAACTGCAGAGGGATACGGGGCCCCCTGGCAGCTCCGTGGCGGGTGGACTGCTGGGTGGACTGGCAGGTAGCACTCACTCCTGCATACATTGCAGTACTTAAAGCCTGGCGTGCACAGGAATTTGCATGTTTCATCTTACTCACTATGTAATCATGAGCTTACAGAGGGCCAGTTCACCACCCAGTGGGCATTCTAGCCACCCCTCGTTTCACGTTTACAGTTCTCTTCTCAGGGAATGAGAAAATTGATTCCCATTTCTTTTTCTTAATGCATTTTATTGTTGGGGTACTGTACATTCGTCAGGTAGTGGGTGCTGTACTTTTTGAACATTGATACCCCTTCTCATGTTTTTATCACCCTTTCCCTCCCACAACACCTCCCAATCATCTTGTTTTCCCCTTCCCTTCCCTATTTCAAATAAACAAATAAATGTATGCACAATCTACCAGGTAACAAAGTCAGATACAGTAACCACAGGGGAAAAAGGAGAAAAGAAATAACTTCACGTAGTACATTAAGAACAGCAATCACAAAGATAAGCCTCTTGTTTCCATATCCTAGTCCCCTATTTCTTTATTTGATTGATTCTCTAAGAGTCAAAATATCCCATCACCCAGCACAGAACACACTCCTTCTTAGAAGCCTTTACCCCCTCGCTGCCAGAGCACGCCACTCTGTCCAGCCTGGGCACCCAGGCTCTCAGAGCCCACACCTGCACCAGGCCACCCTCAGAGTGGCCGAGCTCTTCACTTCATCGGATGCCAGCACCTCACCTTGGGTCTCCACGCCCACCCACTTTTGCTTGGTGGAAGTCGACTTGCTTTTTCCACCCGCGGCATTTGGCACAGAATTATTTACAACTAGGGTGGAGAAAGGAGATGGGAAGGATATATGATTGGAGGAAAGAGGACAGGGGAAGGAAGAGGAAAGCCCACAGTGGATTATTTTTCCTTTTTGACAGTGCTGGGGCTAGAACTCAGTGTCTGGTGTACCAGCAGGGCTCTTCACCACCTGAGCCACATCTGTAAGCCTCGGTTTTTTCCTTTAGTTTGCATTTCTGCTTGGGATTGGCCTTGAGCCATGTCCTCTTGCCTTCCCCTCCTACCTTGCTGAGATTATAGGTGGAGCTGGGGTTACAGGTCTGTGACACCAGGAACAGCTGCATCTTTTTTTATGTAGATACAATCCATAAATATTAAAAAAAAACCTTTTGTCTGATTTTTTATTACCAAGATGTGAGTATGTATATTTCACACTAATGTAGTTGACTATTAATTAAAAGCTGTCCTGAATATATTGAAGTATTCTCATCGGCTTTTCTTTCTTATGCATTTATTTTTGCCAGTCCTGGGTCTGGAACTCTGGGCCTGGCATTGTCCTTGGGCTTTCTCAAGGCTAGAGTCCTACCACTTCAGCCACAGCACCACTTATAGCTTTTTCTGAGTATGTGGTACTGAGGAATTGAACTCAGGGCTTTGTGCATGGTAGGAGAGTACTCTACCACTAGGCCATGCTACCAGCTCTCCTTTTTGCCATTTTTTTTTGTTTGTGGGTCATGGGGCTTGAACTTGGCCTGGGCGCTGTCCCTGAGCTCTTCAGTTCAAGGCTACTACCCTATCCTGAAGCCAAGCCCCACTTCCCATTTTCTAGATGTAAGAGTCCCAGGTCCTTTTTTTGTGCCTGGGCTGGCTTTGAACCTTGATCCTCAGATCTCAGCCTCCAGAGTAACTAGGATTACAGGTGTGAGCCACTGGGCCCTGCTTCTCACCTTTTTAATATTATACTAATTTCTTATTTCATTTTGAATTCTTCAGATATGTTAAATTCTTATCCTTTTGTTCCTCTGATGTAGTGGAGTGGTGCAGTTATTTGCTCTAAATTGATTTTTACTATGTTTTTGTAGATTAGATGAGGGATTCTACTGAAGTTAGTTTTCTTCTTCCTCGGTGATCTTCAAGATTGTACCAAAACTTTGGGGCCTTGGATTTTACATGGGGAACTACACCAGATCCAGTTGTGTGAATCTGTGTTCACTTTTTCTCCAAACTCATTCTACCGGTCTTGTGAGCACTTCAACTGGAAAGAAATGGAGATTAAAAATATGGGTGAACTAATATCTCACTTCAGATCCAAATTCAGAAAAGAGGCAGACTTAAGAAAAATAGATATAAAAGCTCAACAGGTCAAATAAAAACACATTTTTAGAGCCTCAGTAACAGGGTGAAGCAAAGGATACAGCATGTTAGAGTTTGATAGTGAGAAAGATGAATGAGCTGCTCCAGTCAACAATACAAAGGAAGAAAGTAAAACAGGATATATGACACATCTAGGACACCATTAAAAGACCAAACTTATATCATGGGCATAGAAGAAAAAGGTACAAGCAAAAGATGTAGAAAACATATTTAATAATTTCAAAATAGAAAAATTTCTAAATCTTAGGAAAGAGGTGTACATCCTTGAATATGAAAATTATAAACCTCCAAATGCAAAAGACCTAAAAAGCACCTAATATTTAATTTTAAACATTACATTTAAAATGTCAAATTCACTGAATGCAGGACATTGAAAGCTATATGAGAAAAGCATCAGATTACTAAAGGACTGAATTCTTAAAATTCGTATTTATCATAGATCTTTAAATTTCTAATTTGATTTCTAAAGATAACTTTTCTGGATTCTGTAACCTAGGTTGACAGTCATTTTCTTTCAATAATTATGTATATTGTTCATGACTTTTGCCCTGTTTGAATTTTGGCTGAAGTTTGTTTGTTATTTTTTTCTGGGGGATCATAGACAATTCTTAACCAAGAAGTCATACAGAGTCCAGAGGCAAATCAGGAAAACCTGATCAGGATGATGAAGAAGTAATAAAACAACTGCAAGTATCAAAAAGTATAAAAATCAAATTGGTGCTTTATGTTCAAGTATCTGAGAAGCTGATGGAACTTACATTTGATCCCCCAAATAAAACTAGCATAAATCTCTTAAAATTACACAGAAGCAGTTTTTCAGGTGGTAGAACTAACTAATACAAACACCCAAAGGTAGACTGCCCTAGCCAGTGGAAGCATATCCAGGGAGGCATATTTTATGAAGATAATAACATTTTGAGGTTTCTTTCCCACTCTGATAAAAGTCTATGGCTCTGGTCTTCAGGTAGCACGTGCATCTGATCTCATACACAACTGCAAGCTCAGATGTTCAGAATATCATAGTTCCTTCCTGCTCTTGTTTAGTTTTAACAGCTTGGACACCTATTTACATGAGAGCCCTGTGCCCCAGAGTGCAGACCCAGAGTTTATTCATGTCTGTGAAAGAGCCGTTCAAGGACACTGCTGCCAGATCAAGGGCTCTGAGCAAAGACGTTTCAGTGATCATCACAAAGCCATCAGGCAGGGGGTATTGCACCACTGGGGGACAATGTGCCTTTTCCTCTTACTCATTCATGTACTTGAACATGATAAATGGATTCTATCTCCTGCACTCTCCTTAGACACTTACTTTCTGGTTCATTATCACGATCACATGGGAGGAATCGGGAAGGCTAACCTAACAGCGTTTTGTTGGAGAAATAAAACCTGTTTGGGAAAAGAGAGAGATGGAGACAGAGAGAGAGAGAGATGGAGAGAGAGAGAGAGAGAGAGAGAGAGAGAGAGAGAGAGAGAGAGAGAGAGAGAGAGAGAGAGAGAGGGAGAGGGAGAGGGAGAGGGAGAGGGAGAGGGAGAGGGAGAGGGAGAGGGAGAGGGAGAGGGAGAGGGAGAGGGAGAGGGAGAGAGGGAGAGAGAGAGAGCGCTGCGGGGTGGGAGAGCACCCTTCTTTGGCAGCCATTGTGGTTGGTGTCTGAACTCCCTGGAAGGGATGCAGTTAAGGACCTCATGTAGACACCACATCCACCCATGCACCCAGAAATCCATGCATAAGAAAAATTGCCATCAATTTAATGCAGTATGCAATAGCAGGATAAGCAAAGCTTTTACATTTTTTTGCTTTGTGAACCCCCAATTTCTGTCTATGTTCCCTTGTAGCCCTTGTAATAAGAATAGGATATCCTGTAAATAAGCACTTGACCATTTAATAAATTAAATGGTTTTCAAATGAAATTGTCCAATATGGAATGATCTTTATTTTAGGACATAATGGTGAAATTAGGTTTCTAGCAAATTAATTTCTTAATTCCAGTATGCTAAATTATATAGAGAAATTAATGTTTGATATTTAATGAGAGAGAAAAACGTTCATTCCAATGCCATGATTATAATTCATTAAAGAGTATTCAGAAAAGATTTTACAGTAACAATAAGAATAAAATAAACTGAGCTGAGTGAGATTATTTAACATTAGTAACTCTTATTTCCCTGCGCTGAGAGTTGCATGTGTGCAGGTCTACACCTAACACTGCAGTGCTGGAATGAGGCACCTGCGTTGCACGGGGGTTAGAAATTCTTTTCATTTGTCCTTTCCCCTGTCGGAGTTTGCCTGATCTATTCTGCTTTCCAGATAATTGTGGTCTCAGGGAGGTGAGGCAAATTGTGCAGGGAACAAACACTCAGCTTGAGTTCTTGCTATAGAAACTGTTTTCTTTCTCATGTAACACCAGTCTGGCCATGACCCTGACCTCTCTCTCCTCTAGATCTGAGCCTGCAGTGGTCCTGATCAGCTGTGGCCTCCCTATTCTGCAGCCTCCCTCCTGAACTTCACCCAGCTATGCATGGTGATTTCAAGCATCAGCAGAGAACAACTTGGCATCTGAATTGAAACGCCAGTGAGTTCTGTGTGTTTCTTAGGCAGGCAAGGTAGACCAGTAGGACCTCCCAGGAGCCAGTATCCTCGGGGAATTGTCGGCTAACGCTCATCCTCAAGTCTGAAGCATGTTAGGAAAGGATAAGTGTTTTAAAGGTTTGAGGGGCCTTGCACATCCCACTGCAAGCAGCCTGGGCTGGGCCCACAGCTCTGCCTGCTGTCTGGGTGGAGTCTTCTCCATGAACGCAAGCCACTGCTGCTCTCAGTGTAAAATAAAGGCCTTCACAAACAATCCAGGCCTTTAAAAAGCTTCCTACAATTTCCACAGATGTAATTATATACAGATATTTTAAACATACAGGAGAAACCTGACTCTAGGACCTTAGGGTCCTGGTGGATTCCCAACTTTATGGCTCATTAACTTTCCTCCTGCTTACTGTGGGAGCATAA
Organism: Megascapheus bottae; assembly: GCF_031878675.1. Taxonomy (NCBI): domain Eukaryota; kingdom Metazoa; phylum Chordata; class Mammalia; order Rodentia; family Geomyidae; genus Megascapheus; species Megascapheus bottae. The sequence goes on along the minus strand of NC_143515.1, from coordinate 81,571,869 downwards.
TGTTTGCTGTGCCCTGTGCTCATCTCTGATGGCTGCCCACCACTGATGGCTGTCTGTCCCTGATAACACAGACGCTGACCCCTCCAGCCTTGATGGCCCCACGCAATGTATGACACTGCAGGGGCGGGGATAGAGAGGAGCACTTCAGACCTTCTGATTTCTCCCCTGAGCACTGTGTTCACGTCTGCCTCTTTTTCCTTTCCTTTCCTTTCCTTTTTCTTCTGAATTTATTTTATTATCTTCAAGTAGTTCTACAGAGGAGTTGCCATTTACCAAACAGTTTATGAACACAATGCATCTTGATCTGTGTCATTCTTTCAGCGTTTCCACCCATCCCTCCCCATCCACCCCCTCACTCATTCTTCTTATTAATGTAGGATATACACTGGGTTCCTTTTGTAATTTAAATTTCATTATAAAGGTGATACAGAGGAGTTACCGTTATGTAAGTAAGGAGCATATTTCCTTTTGAACAGTGTTATCTCTTCCCTCATGTTCTCCCACTCCTCCACCCTGGACTCCCTTCCCCCAAGTTGTAAAGTTCACTGGATGTCTGGCTATTTCCCCCTCTTCATTCATTCATCTTTTTCCTTGACCCCACTCCATCCTTTCTGACTACCCACTTCCTGGTGTTTATTTTGCTGAACTTTGCTTTTCTAAGGATTATTTGAGTTCTCACTTGAATCTGCTGTATTTCAAATAATATATTTGCATACACTTGCACACTGCTCAATGTATTTTACCTTTTAATTTTAATACATTTTCAAATCTAGCTATACAATTATATATGTCTATCATCTCCATGGTTAGTTATGGTTGTGAATGTTACATGTTGAAGCTATGGTGAGGAGAGATTTTCTTGATTTTGCTCTTAGAAGAACATTACTATAAAAACCCCTGGTTATCCTTCCCTGATTGAGTACTATGAAAGTTCTCTCAGTTTAACAGAGTTCAGTTTTTGTTATTGTTTTTCTGGTAGAGTCTTTAGATGGTTTCATTGTAATTTCGTAATCTCTGACAGTAGAGTTATTTGAATTGTTTTCCTGTTTGTGTCACTTTTGTTCCTTTCTATTACTCTACTCCTCTAGCTAAATTTCATGGAACATATTCAGAAGAAGGTTATAGAGGAGTTACAGTTATCTTACTCTTGAATTTGGAAGGAATAGTTTCGACTTCCCCTTCAGTCTGGTGCCGGGTACAGGTTTATGCTGAAAAGACTGGCTCCTTCGGGATCTAGGTTCCTCACCTCTTTTACCACGGAGGGAGATTGTACTTTGTCAAAAGATTCATCTCTGTAGTTTAGACTTTGGTATTTAAAATTTAAGGTCAATAAGAGGTCTTAGTTTTGTAAACAACAATGCTAGTGACCAGAACTTTCCACCCAAGATCTGGCCAGGGGTGTGGCCGAGTGGTAGAGTGCTTGCCTAGCTTGTACAACAACCCAGGTTCGTTCAATTTCTGGGTACCACATACACAGAGAGTCAGAAGTGGCACTGGTGGCTTAAATGGTACAGCTCTAGCCTTGAGAAAGCCACAGGTCCATATGTCATGGGAAGTCAGGCATGAGAATGCATACCTTAATCCCAGCACTGAGAGGCTATCGCAGAAGGATCAGGTGTTTAAGGCCAACCTTGGCTGTATGATGAGACCCTGCCTCAGACTCACAGTATGTCTTAGGTGTCCCTGCCAACCATCTCTCAGCACTGATGGAGTCCTCTGGGATTTACCATTTTCTCCAGATAGGAACAGTGGTTGCTGGGAAAGAATGTAGGCTCTCAGCTGAGTCAGGACACTTCCCTCTGCCCTTAAAGCTCCTGGACCTCTGCAGTCCTCTCTCAGCCTGTGTGGGTGAATGGAACAGCATGGTAAAACAGGGCTTTTGAAGAAGGATGGACGAAGCAGACACGGTACAGTTTTGAACTCTCCCTGTTTTTCTAAAATCTGGAACATAGACTTCTAAAGGCAAACCACCAACCTTCCACCAGGAGAGAGCAGGTGAAGGGCCCAAGGCAGAGTCAGAACTCTCTGGATCACCATCTCTCCTCTTCTGCCTTGCCTAACTCCCCAAGCTTGCAAGCTTTTGATGAAGATTCCATATAGACTAGAATTCAAAGTTGCTTCTTTGGGGAATAACCCACCCCAGGTATCTCCCTTGTTTACAGGGAATATACTTATTAATACACTTACACGTTTCTCTTTTTAAGGTCTTTTGTTACAGAAAGTTCATTTGCAGTAAGAACTCATGAAATGTTAAGGAAACAAACAGAAAGACATTTTCCTCCTCTCCAGGATACATGTAGTTCAGTAAAGGAGAAAGGAAATTAGAAGGAAGTAAACCATAAATAAATGGGTCCTTATCCAATTTTCAGTCAGTTGAGGCATAGAAGCTCACCACTGATTGATCCTTTGCTGAAAAAAACAACTCCATTTTAGTCCCCGTGTGCTTTGCAGTAGCCACTGCGTTCCTCTTACTTTTACCTTTGTTCCTGTGCCCCGCCACACCATGGAGAGTTCTTTGGCAAGCTCAGTCCTGGCTCAAGCTCCCCTCTTCAAGGTGCACCCTGCCTCTCCCCTGTCCTGCGCTGCAAATGTCATTTTCTGCAAGTCACTGGGTCTTGCTGACCCACCAAGGTCCCTGCTCTATGGCTGTCTTTGCTCCATGGCTGTATCTGCTCTGGAGTTAGGCTTTGCTGCTGCACACACCACGGGATCTGTCCTCATTTCCTAGTGTGGGGCAAGAATTCAGATGAGGACATGGCGAGTTGGATGCCCTGAGCATGTGGTGGAATGAAACTCTGTTGCAGGGCCATCACTGCCACGTGGAGATCATAAGAAAGAGTCTTCCCACCGTGAGAGGTCCACATGCACCGTCCTTGTCTGTCATGGGCTCGTCTGTCACCTGTGTGGGGGCCAGCACCGCCCCCCCTCAGCCAGGTGGCCCTCAATCCACAACTGACTTCCTGCACTTGCTGCCTGACTGCGCTCCAGAGAGGAGATGTGTAGGAACCTAGAGGCGGGCTCATGCAAGCCCGTGTAATCACAGCCCTCTTCCCTCCTCCATTTCCCCAGATGCTGATTCTCTTCCACAAGGTAACTTTGATTCACCATGATGGATTTCCAATGCAGATTCTCTCCTACAAAGACTTCCACTAATGTGCATTCTTGTGAATAACGAATGACAGCTCAGAAATACACAACACAGGCCTTTCATAGCAGCAGCCGGCTTAGATGCTACCTTGATTGCAAGTCCATAGCATGCTATGCTGTGCGCTTGCTTTGCAGGCTGTGAGCTCTCACCTGTAATGATGTCTTTGCAGTCGGTGTGCTCAGCCTGTGGAGATCTGAGGGCCCTCAGCCATCAAGCCGCATCTTCCTGCCCATAGCCCAGCTTACTCAGAGTGCTGCTGGAACCACAAGAAGCCCTGGAAGTGCTAATCGGCTGGCACTGCCTTTGCCTGAGAGCCAAAGGAGGTAGGGAACTTGAATTCTTCCTGGAAAACTTTGAAAGCTCATTACCTCTGTACCAATCTACACATGAAACTCTGATTCAAGGGCGGAAAGGCTGCAGCTGTGTGGGGCAAACACCGTCCCTTTCTCTACCTGAAGTTATGTCTCAGGAACAAGATTGGACAAGAAAAGGTTCTCGCTAATTGACAGGCGAGGCTGTTCAGAGCCAAACAGAGCCCCTCCCCCAGCCGTTAGGCCCTCACTGGTCATGAGGCTCTCAACACCCTGGGAAAACATGGCAGACGGGTATGGAGCACAGAATCTCCAGAGCTAAACATCTGGAGGTACACCAGTGGCTCGCTGCTGCCACACTTCCCAGCCCGGACAGCAGAGACCTGCGGTAGATACTTCACAATCGTGTAGGCTGTAAAAACACAAGGCTCTGTCTAATAACATGACCGGATGATAGACACGGAGGAGGATGTTAGTTTAAAATGGGACCCCTGACACTGAGTGCTGGATCCACAAGAGTGTTGCCTCTGGTCACCGAGAAGAAAAGGCCTCCCTGGATATCTTCTCGCATCTTCAGCCCTTCACTGGCCATCAGTCCAGAGGGGCCTTGCTCTCTCCTCAGAAGGATTTAACTGAACACGAGGGCTCGGGGCTCTGAGAGACCTGCCAGGGCCGGTTCTTTTCTCCCAACTGACCACTGAGTTTCCCTTATAGCCTTGTCTCCTTTGATCCTCTTGAGGATGAGCAAGATGATGACAAATGCAGAGCAGAACCTAGAATGGTAGCCACCACATGAGTCAAGCACTATAATGGACTTTTCTTCCATGATGCTGTGCTGTCACTATCACCTCTTTTCCTCGCTCACCTGTTTTTCTACAGATGGTCCCATAATTGCATTTGCCTGTATTCATACCAGAAAATAAAAAAGACAGATTCCTAAAGCGCCTGTGTGCTTAGCTTTAACTGTCTTATGCATAGCATGTTAGAAATGTGATATATAACATATTCTTAAGCCGGTGCATGGTTCAATAAGCTGTGATACAGCTGTATTCTAGAGTAGTATTCCAGCAATAAAAATGGTGCACATGATAACTCAGTGGCACTCCTGATGGATTGTGCAGAGCAATTAAGCCACTTGCAGAAAGATTGTGTGTAACCACTGAAATGTTGGCACAACACTCTGAATGACAAATCTGTGGGGAGGATGAGCAGATGACTGATTTCCAGGAGCTGAAGGGGGAGTTGGTGAGAGAGGGAAGCAGGAGCCCATGAAGGGGTCCGAAGGCTGTGCCTGCTCTACGAATTAGTCCACGGGTAATTGCAGGACAGGAGAGGAAAAACTGAGCAAGTACCTGGCTAGAATCATGTCTTCTGGGGCTCAGTCTTGTCCTGGCCCACCTCCTCCAGCTCTCTCGGTCAAGTCAACCTGCACAAAATGGGAAACTAAAATCAAAGAATAACAAGAGCAAAAGGGGTGGGGTCATGGCTCAGTGGTAAAGTGAGTGCCAAGGAAATGCAGTTCCCTCAGTTTAATATCCAGGATCACCCACACAAAGCAGAAACCAATAAAGCCCAACAGGGCAGAAAACGCTACACAAGTTCTTTGTTGGCTTAAGTGTCCTCTGTGAGGGATAGAGAGGCAGTTACTGGAGGGACATTTTGTGCTCTGTGATTAATGTGACATTTTGGTGTTGATGTTTTGATGTTGACACATAAATCTGTAGGGAGCTATGGCCAGAGGATGATAAATACAAAGGTCAAATATTTCCCCTATTTCTATCAGATTCTCTTATATGTTCTTTTCATAAATACACTAGAGAGACACTTGACAGAGGCCTTGAATGTGACCATTTATTTATCTCAGAGGATATCCCCATGAGTTGTTTTTGAATACACTGCTCTTATTTCCAAAGGACTTAGCAAATATATTAAAGCATTGTAGAGGAAGCCCTTGGATTTTATCTGACCAAAGTTTCACCTCTGCAAATTCCCTAGAAATGACGGGACAATTGATGAGAACATCAGGCTCTATCCTTTTAAGACTTACTGATGAAGGACAGAGGCATGCATAAATGTGCTCATTTTTCAGAATTCCGCATCTGCCCCTGTGAAACGAACATTGCAAGCTGACTGTGTGCTGTGCACTTAGATGCCAGCTGTGCACTTAGATGCCAACTTTCAAATTGTTTAAGGTATAAGTCAAAGAAAGCACTGAGTATGGCAAACAATTTTCTACTCTTATTTGTCATTTAGCTAAATCAAACACCAGAAACATTTCCCATGAGACATGATATTGTGAAATTACACAAAGGAATAAAACTGAAACCGTATTTGACATAAACTGAATTTGACCACATGATAGATGCTTTTATATGTCTTTATGAATGAACAATTCATGTATGTTAAAGGACTTTAAGTTTCTTTCTGTAATGTTTAACTTTAGTCTCTATATTTTATAGTTCACATTAAGTAGCCAAGCTAATGTTTTCCAAGCCCAGTTTTCTTGCTATGAAAAGTAATTACAGCTTTTTAATGTTTTTAAAAGTATGTGTTAGTGTTACTTAACTCACTGTGATTCATCTAACACCCATTTGCAGTCGTTGAAAGAAAAAAAAGGGGCGAAAAAAAGATGAAAAGAAATGAAACCAGTTGCCGCTCTTCTAAAAATGCTACTTTTATGCTGTAGCTCATCCCCAGAAATCAGTGTCAACGATTGCGCGTCCTTTCCGCTCATCATGCGCACCATGTATATGGAGAGAGTTTTGCTCTTGACTTGCCTGTGTCCGGCGCCTCCTGGGGAAGGGAGCCCTGGCGTCCTCGAGGAGGGGGGCTGTCCAGCCAGATCCACCCCCAGCGCTTCCCTGGGACGGGTAGAGCTGCGGGAAGTGGACAGAGCTATGGTCAGGATCCCCTTCCACCCAGCAAAGAGTCCCAGACAAAGTCCATGAGCCGTGCTGTGGGCGTGGTCCTGGATGCAAGCTTGACTCAGGAAGGCTTCAGTGCTGGGATCTGAGAGCACACCAGGCAAGGACCAGGATGAAGCCCTCCCAGAGACACAATGGGTGGGCAGGCTCACTAGGGAAGGGAGGACGGGGTGGGTGGGTGGGTTCACTAGGGAAGGGAGGACGGCTCTTCTAGGGAAGGGAGGATGGGGGGTAGGTGGCTATGTTCTCTATGGAAGGGAGGAGGGGGTGTGTGGCTATGTTCTCTAGGGAAGGGAGGAGGGGGTGTGTGGCTATGTTCTCTAGGGAAGGGAGGAGGGGGTGTGTGGCTGTGTTCTCTAGGGAAGGGAGGAGGGGGTGGGTGGCTGTGTTCTCTCGGGGAGGGAGGACGGGGATGGGTGAGTTCGCCTGGTGGAGGGTGGGGTTCCTGGAGTCCACATTTCTCCCTTGCAAGCACGGACATGGGATGAAGATTGGAAGACCTGGCCAGGGCGACCCTCAGCTGGACCCGGCTGTTACCTCGGCAGGGAAGGGTGAGCTGGCCATGGCACCAGAGCCATTCCCCTGGAGGGAAGGCGCTCCCTGTCCCCTCCCACAGAGGCATTCTTTAGAAACATGGAAAAGCTGTTCTTTCATGATTTACGCTGGATACAACTCTCCACGTCTCATCTAATTACAACAGTGCAGATAGTGTTTTTAGGATTTGAAAACATAAGTTTGAAAATTAGACGTTAAAAATTAGAAACACAATGCATAGTCAAATCTGTCTCATTGTTTGCCTTCAAAGTTCTCAGATGGGACATGTATTTATTTCATGTGCCCAGGGCAAGGTTTACTAGTCCCTTTTAAAGACTCATTTAAGGACTAAAATACTTTCAAATAGATCTGTGGAGTTTGTATTTGCCATCTAAGTTTTAAAATTTTTTATCCAATAGGAGAGATTGCAAAAAGTATCCATTAATTACCCTCTAAAGGCAAAAGCATCATTAACCATATTAATCAGATAAGGATTAAATCACATGCTGCTATTTATAGCAAACTTTTGCTGTGAATAATCCAGAATTGAACTGACACACACTTTGACCTTTTTCCTGAGATAATTTACAGATATTCGGCCTTTTTATGACTTTTATGCCTTTTATTCTTTATTTCCTATTGATTACAAGTCAGCCTGGTTTGCCTTGGGACATTCAGTTAGTGGTGATTCAGAGCCAAGTGAGTCGCAGCTATATATAGCTAATGTAAAGAAAATGTAACAGATTGTGTTCCAGTACTAACAGGAGAGCCACATCTAGCCTTAGCTCATTACACTTGCTTACAATATATCATGGCCTGATAATAAAAGGCATCAACTAATGTCCACTCAGCTATAATTTCTGCCTAGAAGAATATATCTCAGGAACAGAGAAAGGAGCTTTCTCTATTCAGGTCATGGCCCAGAGACCAGTGCTGCTTTAAAACAGAGTAACAACACTCATGCCTACTTATTTACAAAAAAATATTAACAACATACATTAGATTTGTAAGGATATATTATGCATTTTTGTCCATCTAGCTCTATTATGTCAAAAGAGTTTGAATATTTAGAATTAACATTGGGTAGATGGCATTAAACAAAGTAAGTATACAGAAAGAATCTAGCTACCTCACCATTCATGGCAAATTTTGGGAGTACGAGGCATTGTAATTTTCACTGGAGTCCTGGAGGCCACTGTGTTATCATCTCTTGTGTGAATGCGCCGATATTATTAATTTCACAAAGACAAACACAGCAGCGCTGGTTGTTCTGGCAAAAAGAAGAGTGTCTGTCATGGACTACCCCACAGGACTTGAGTCTCACATTTCGGGTTTCTGCATAGAGTCCCACAGACTGGGTGGCTCAGAAGCTGTGCACTTTCATTGCCCACAGTTTGGAAGACTGGAAGGCCAAGGTCACAGTGCTGGAAGAGCTGCTGTGCAGTGAGGCACTGCCTCTTCAACACCTACCTTCTTAGGTATTGATGTCTTGCCATGTCTTCACGTGTAGGGGGCAGACCTCTGTGTTCTCAAATGGGCAGACGACTATGCTTCAGATAGAGCTATAACATCTACGTAAGCATTAAAAGTGATACAAGTGGTGACAGGAAAGTTCTAGAACAGTGGTTGCTCCTGAGTAGAAAGCCTGCAGGCTATCATTTCTCTTCGTTCTGCCATTTATTTCTATTTTATTAATTTTTTCATATATTTTTATTGTAATTAATAGAAGGGTTACATGATATTTGCCAGATAGATGGTGCATTAATTCCCATACATTGATACCCTTTCTCATGTCTTGGTCCCCATTTCCCTCCCCCCACCTCCACCCCTCATCTTGTTTCCCCCCCTTCCCTATCCAATTTCAAATAACCAAATACAAATATATCCTATATATCAGGTAACAAAGTGAGATACTGTAACAATATGAGATAACCAAGGGACAGCAAAAGAGATGAGAGATAACATAGTACATTAAGGACAACAATCATTCATTATATGGCTTATGTTTCTATATCCTAGAGATCCTTTCATTTAGCATTCTACTATATGGCCTTTTACATCAAGGTTTTGCTCTATTGCAAATCTCTGCTAAGAGAGCCCAAGATTTCTACTGATTATGACAAATGAGGAAACCATTGAGCCTAAGTTCCTTTGAGTCACTTAATATGATTTTTTCTAAGTCTTTCCATTTCCTAACAAATGGGGCGATGTCGTTCTTTCTGACAGCAGCATAGAATTCCATTGTGTACAAATACCACATCTTGTTGATCCACTCATCAACTGAGGGACATCTGGGTTGGTTCCATATCTTTGCTATGGTAAATAGTGCTGCAATGAACATCACTGTGTTAGTGGATTTAGTTTGTCCTTGTTTCTGGACAATTGGGTAAATTTCAAGTAGTGGAATTGCTGGGTCATAGGGGAGCTCTAGGTTTAGTCTTTTGAGGAACTGCCACACTGCTTTCCATAGTGGTTGAACGACTTTGCACTCCCACCAGCAGTGTAGTAGGGATCCCTCCTGGCCACATCCCCTCCAGCATCTGTTGTTATTTTATTTATTTATTTTTTTGTCGATCATGGGGCTTGGACTCTGGGCCTGGGCTCTGTCCTCTGAGCTCTTCAGCTCAAGGGAACTGCCTCCCCCTGGGCCTGGGCATTGTCCCTGAGCTCTTCAACTCAAGGCTAACAGCTTACCCTTGAGCCTCAGCTCCACTTCTGGTTTCTGGTGGTTAATTGTAGATAAGAGTCTCGTGGACTTTAGTGCCTCTGCTGGCTGTGAACCGCGATCCTCCGATCTCAGGCACCTGAGATCTGGACTACTGATGGCTAGGATTATCGGCGTGAACCACTGCGCCCAGCTTTGTTTTGCCAATGTTTTAGTGACGATGTATGTTTTAGTGACGGAAGCTTCAGAAGGCTTTTGCGCTATTGACTGAGACGTAAAGCATTCATGCCAACGTAGAAATCTGACACCAGGGGAAAGAGAGCGAGAATATGTGCGTTATATTTAAACGGATGGTAATTTGACACAGCGGCTTGGGTAGCTGTGGACTGTCAGAGCGTAACACATTACAGGTCAAGAAAAGCAGAGGCAGGAGCATGGTGGACAGCACTGCCTGGCAGGGTGGCCGTGCGTAGAGGATGCATGCAGAGGTCCTGAGGAAAGAACTCCTAAGGGAGGAAGCACGTGCAAAGGCCCCCGGTCAGATAGATCAAATGTACGGGCAGTGGGCCCCCAGGGGAAAAGAGGAGGTCCTGCCTCAGAGCAGGTCTGAGCTGCCTACGTTTCTTTTAAACAAGCAGATTTGAAGCATAACACAGAGCGGGGTGAGCTGTCCAAGCAGCAGAGTGCAGGCAGGAAGCGGTGGACCTGCAGCTGCAGCCTTGCGGGGTGGCCGAGGCACAGGCAGGCGTACATAGGAGTGAACTCACCCAGGGGTTTAGGTGTCAATTCAGATGAATCTTCTTCTCAAATCTGCACATCATCAAGAAGAAGGGTGTGAGGAGATGGGTTGTTTTGTGAGAAGACTGCAGGTGTGGGCTTTGATCAGAAGGGGAGAGGCCTGGGGGTCGCTGGCTGGACTGTCCTCCCTCCTGAGGATGAGCTTTGCCTCTGGAACAGGAGCCTGACACACAGCGAGAACTGTCAGCGTCAAGACCCAGGGCAGTGCACGCATCACAAGGACGCTCCTTTGTGACAGCCTGCGTTCCCCCAGATTTCACATCTGGGGAAGATTCTTGGCAATCCTTCTCTGTGACGAGCAAAGCAGATTGACAGTCGCCATCTCAGAAGCAGCAGATCCACCCACGGTGTCCACTTGGTGGCAGAACATTCCTCCTGGGCTGCTGGGCTTGGGAGGGCATGAGCCCGAGCCCAGGGGTGGGCTGCAGCCTGAGCCCAGACCAGCAGGGCCCTGGGAACGCCTCCACGGTGTGTCTGCCTTCTCTCCCGGCAAAGATGCCTCCTTGCCAACGATTAGAAAGGAAAGAAATGAGACAGATTTTTATTCCTATAGACATACAATTAAGTTAAGCAAATGAGCATAAAGGAAGACTCACGGGGAGACAAAGGCTCTCTCATGTTTCCCCGCCAGACGTCCACAGGGTGACCTGAAAAACTTCCCTTGTTTTCACCTCACATTTGGATGTGTAACTCCCCGGAACTATCTGCCTGCTTCACTCTAAGGTTAAAAAGAGGTGCGCATGTGCAATTGTTTGGACTGCTTACTTTCGGGAGCTTTGGCTCCAACAAGTCAGTGCCGTTACCTTTCTGCCCACCATCTTCCTCTCAAGGGTACGCAGAGGAGCTGCCGCAAGGGCCCCATGCAGTCCCCTGGGGCAGGTGGCCCAGGGACAGCACGGGGTGCTTGATGGGGGTCTGGGCTGCTGTTTGAGGATGCTCATGCTGGCAACACTGCACTGAGCAACAGGCCCAGTGAGGGGAATAAAACACCAGCGTCACTGCTGCACTGAAAACAAAATTGCTATAATAGTATGTGGTCAGAATCACAGGAAGAGCCAAGTAAAAGGCAGAGAGAGGCTGGGGAGGGAGGGAGAGAGGGAGGGAGGGAGGGAGGGAGGGAGGGAGGAGAGAGAGAGAGAGAGAGAGAGAGAGAGAGAGAGAGAGAGAGAGAGAGAGAGAGAGAGAGAGAGAATTTGCTTCACTTGCTCAGCCAGCATCAGCTATTCTAGAAACATAGTCCTATTCTTTAGAAACCCTAACAACCAGGAATAGGTATTTGCTATAAATTAATGCAGTCAACAAGAAATCGCAAAATAAATAGTATGTGATGCTACTTGTTAGCACAGTCTGACTGCTTCTATTTTATTCACTTCGCTACTCTATAAGACAACCGTGCATTTTTATTAAAAATGGATTTTGAGTTGAGAATTTAGCAGACTGTAAAACATCTTACCTACTTCTAATACAACTGTGACCTAACAAAATAATACCCCAAAGTGGTGAAAAGGCACCGGAAGGCTGACCCAGGACACAGGCAGCCTGCAGAGCTCCTGCACACAGGAAATTGTCTTTCTCTGTGCCTACTGAGACTTGCTCTCACATTTCCATGGTGGTCCATAATGCAGAGAGCTGTTTTTGTGTGCCATGGGCACAGATCATGACAACCTGACCCCAGAGGTGCTTTCGACTCATCTCCCTGTGGCCAGAATTAGGGAGGTGGTTGTGTTCAATAAACAGAAACACCAGCGCAGTTGAATTTAAAATAGCAACAACAAACACAACCAAGTCCCTCGGAGGCACCAAACGAAGAAGAAATTAAATTTGCATGAGGCAATCACAGACGTGATTGCATCTAACCTTCAGAGTGAACCTATACAGCAAGAATTATTCTACTTTTTTTGGGGGGGGGAGGAGGGAGTTTTAGCAAGGGAGTATTTTAGCATAACAAGTTAAAGGAGAGATGCAAAGAAATATTTCCCGCTCCCTGTGCAGGAAATGGGAGCTGAAGACTTCAGCTTCTTCAACATGAGGAAACTGAGGTCTGGAGCAGTGAGGGGACACAGGACGGAGGGCTTCCTAAGAAGAACAGAGGCTGTGGGGTGAGGGAGCTGAAGGCACTGCACAACTTGTAGACTGAGGAAAGCCCCGGATGTGAGTGTGGCTGGCTAGAAAAAGCCAGGGGATGCTTCCAGACCTGCCAAGCAGGAGAATTTGAAACATGGCTCTTTCACTGGTGAAGCAGATTCTCCATTTCACCACCCCTGCAGTCGTTACACGAACCATCAAAAGAGAATGACATCAGTCCACAGAATGTCTGGCCCACGGTGGCTACTTTTCCACTGTCTGGAATGAAGGGAATTCTCAATAAACAGTCACTTGACACAGCTCCATCCTCACAGGAGGATCCTATGAATTCCCAGGTGATTCTCCATCTTGACACTGCATGGACATGACTTTGCTCTAGCTCCTTGCAAGAACGTCAAGTTGGGCCTTATGGGAAAATAGTCCACAGTTATACATGTCATAAAGCCTTTGCAGATCATCACAGAACACGGTAGCAGCCGACGAAATGAAGGCATCTTCTTGTTCCCTGCTGTGAGGCTCACTGAGCACCCATTTCTATGAGGAGATTTTATTTCCAGGGATCGCAGGAAACAACTCAGGTTTTCACCAGGTCACTGCAGCTCCCGTCAGATGATCTCGTGGGCTCCCGGTCTTGCCCACTTACCTGAGCACTGTAGTCAGGCATACAGCTTCTTCCTGCACCAGCCTGGCTGTCCTTAAAATATATGAGCTCAACCTGGGTAAGCTGAGGGGCGAGGGGAAAGCATCTCTCGTCTTCAACTTTAGCATCGACGGAGAAGGTGTCTCCAGACCACTCAGTGTTCATTGCAATTACAGAAAATATGGGCATGGTGGTGAGAAAATAAAGATCAGGCAGTCCATTTTCAGAAATACGGGAGTTGGGTTTTCCTAAAGAATGTTGGGCACACAGGAAGGTAGTTGCCCGATTCACACAGGAGTTGGCTTCTCACAGGTCCATCGTGTTCAGTCACCAAGGAGCAACTGGCTTGAAGAGTGTTGGCTCCATGGCAGCCTTCCTCAGGTGTGTGATAAGGATGCCTTTACTACTTAGAGTCTGGGAAGGGGGTCACAGCTGCCGGTTCACCAGGCATGGCAGCGTAGGCACCCCAATGCTTGCAGGCACATCCACTTCGGCCAGTGTGGATCCCTGCAGTGGAGAATGCCCTCCCAGCCCTTCCTTCTTCACTGGACCTGCCTACTCGCCTCCCCCAGGCACGCTCACCCTGCACAGCCCACTACAATTGCATCTTCAGGCAAAAGATTCGCTTGCCCCTCTGGACAAAATAAGTTGTACCACTTATAGCATTTCAGAGTCCAGAGCGCTGACCATTATACCACAGAACCTCCTGTGACCCCCTGTATTCTTTCAATATCCCATACATTTTATAGTTACCTCCATGGTCTTCCATTACCTTATATTGACATGTATTTGTTTAGAGGTGTGTTTCTTAAAAACACTGACAGAATTTTAGATCAAGTAATAAAAAAAATGGCTGTGTTATTAGAAGTCTCGACTGGAAGAATGCTTACAGAGTGAGGCGCAACCTACACAAAGTAACAATTCAATCATCAAATTCAAAGATCGAGGAAACATCAATTAGAAACACACATTACTGAAATGACTCAACTGAGGAGGTAAAGACCTATTTATAAACTTGGTGTAGAAATGTTTCCATTTTTCTTTTTTGAAAAAAGCAATCTTTTTCATAATGTAGATTGGCTAGGAAGGTCTAATATTATGAGTCTTTAGAATGACTGGATTGGTGTGTAGACTCTGGTAAGATGCTTTCCCAAGAGCCCTGGAAGTTCTATGATTTTTTGCATGAAATTTTGATCACTCATTTTTGTCTTTCAGTTCATATGAACTACTTAGCAGACTTTACTTTTTTTGCCAGTCCTGGGCTTGAGCTCAGGGCCTGAGCACTGTCCTTGGGCTTTCTCAAGGCTAGAGCTCTACCACTTGAGCCTCAGCACCACTTCTGGCTTTTTTTCCCCCTATGTATGTAGTGCCAAGGAATCGAACCCGGGTCTTCGTGCATGCTAGGCAAGCATTCTACCACTAGGCCAAACTCCTGGCCCCCAGACTTTACTTTTGAAAATGTAGAATCGGATGCCTGGGGCTCATGTCTGTAACCCTAGCTACGCAGAAGGCTGAGACTGGAGGATTATGGTTTGAAATCAGCGCAGGCAGGAGTCTGTGAGACCCTTATCTCTAATTATCTCCCAAAAAAGCTGGACGTGGAGCAGCGCCTCAAAGGGTAGATTCCTAATTTTGAGCACAAAAGTTCAGGAATAGCACCCAAGCTCCAAGTTAAAACTCTAGAACACACACACACACACACACACACAGAGAGAGAGAGAGAGAGAGAGAGAGAGAGAGAGAGAGAGAGAGAGAGAGAGAGAGAGAGAGACAGAGACAGAGATCCCTAGTAGTTTTAGCATAATATACTACTTCCAATATTGTAATAGGCAGCAAATTCCAGGAAATTATCTGTTCAAGCTGGATTCACTTATACCTTTCTCCTTTAATTTTCTATGGAAATTTCCCCTTCAGTGACTTATTAATTTATTCCTTTGGAAATTCAGGTTAGCGCTTGAATTTATTTCTTATAATACCTTGTGAATGCCATTTAAAGTTACGTCTCTTAGTACAATAGTATTGATAACAGGATATTTCATTCTTGCTCAATTTTGGTTAATAGAACAATTCAGTGTGCATTTCATGTTTGATTCAGTGGAAACTTGAGAGTAGGAGAAACACTAGCTGTCAAAGTAGGTTATATGTCAGATCCTTATACAGAATTCATCATCTTCTACACTACCTGAAATCTGACCTGCAAGTGCCAGGCTAACCCCAGTTAGAGCATGGGAAACTGAGACATAGCAAGGGAAAGGAAAGGGAACCACTTTCACATGGTGTGAGGTGACAGCCCGGGGCTGGCTCCACGTGGCTCTTGGGGTCTCACATCTGCCCCAGTGGCTTTCCAGGAGTATGGATGCCTTGGAACTTGTGCAGGGTCTCAGACATCTACATCTGTTGCATTGGAACTTGATGATTCCTTTGTCAGGAAGTTGGAAGGCACACGGCAAAGAACCACGCGTCCTGAGCTTCAAGGGTACTGCTGTATCTTGGCTTCCACGTCACAACTCTGCCTCGTGTTTTGGTGTCTAGCCCTAGCATGCTCCGTGGGCTTCAAGGGTCTCTACAATAGCTTCTTCAAAGATCTAGCTCAAGTAGCACATCTATTCAGGCATTTTACTGGAATTCTAGAATTTATCTCATGTGGATAGTGGGTAAGTGGTAGAACAATGCGCAGAGGAGGAAATTCTGATTCACTGCAGCCACGGAGTCATAGGGGTTAAAGGAATTCCTGAGATTGGTAGGTATGTGTGGTAGGTGTTGCTGCCTGGAGGTAGACAGATGCCTTGCACAAGTGACAGTTGAAGACCAGGAGATACACAAGAAACCACGATACTAGGCTGGAAGCACCAGAAGCCTAGAAATGGAAGGAAGTGTCGTTTGAATGATACTTTCATGATTTGTGTTTAAAAGCACTTGATTCTCAGATGTACAAGGTGACTTACTGCTTTGCAGGGAGTAAATATTAAATTTGCAATTCTAATACATTTTTTCCAAAACTTAGAAACACTATACATTGATGTTTGATTTATTATTGAGACTGGCGCCTTCATCCTTGTTCGAGGGTCACATTAGACATTTGTGGAGCCTGGGGAAGGGTCCTGGACCCGGAGGGCTGCAGGTGCCTTTCAGAATGTGTTTCATAGGGCACTGTTTGGTACAGATGGCTAAAAGCTGGGTGCAGGGCTTTTGCAAGTTAGTTGTGTTATGGCATTTTAAGTAAGTAATACACAAGTGGCTCAGAAATGTTTACCTCTCAACTCAGGATTAGAGATCCACAATGCTGTTCAGTTCAGCCCAAGACTGGCATGACAGCTCAAGTTCAGTTACAATCACATGGAAGACAATAACAATCTGAAATCCAAGGGATTAACAGAGTTAGACTAATTGCAGGGTCTATAGTCAAAATTATTTATTATATACATCACCCTGAAAATGTGTATTTCACACTTATATATTTAATTTATAAACAGACATGCAAGCAATTTATAGGCGGATACATGAATAGGTAAGTGAAACCTAGAAATTGTGCCTTTCTTTGGAATCCAAAGAAAGCCAAGAATAAACAATAGCTCAGAAGCGCAGAATTTTTTTTAAATGTCAAGATAAAGCCAATGGTTTAATATTTTGTTCTATGTGTCTATCAAAATGCATATTTTGTGAAAGTTATGGCTTAGGCACTCACACAAAAATAATCTTAAAATATTAGCTAATAATACTTATTTGGAAAATAAGTGCACAAGTATTGTTACATGGTACATGCCAGAGGCACATCTTTTTAACCAGGCTGATGACAAATTGGCTGAATTTTACTGCCTCAAAGGATGAGTGGAATTCGCTGCTCCAATGCTCTCAGCAACATCCCAGGATGGGTGGCATTTAGCCCGGGTTCTGATAAAGCTGAAGACACCTGGGGCATTTTCACAACGTTGACTCTTATCTGGTAGTAATAGCCCTTAAAATGAACCAAGGAAGAAAACGTAAAGTAATATACACAACACTGCATGATAAATGAGTTTGTATTTTCTTTTCTTTATTTTAAAATAGAGGCTTGAGGAGAGCAAACTACATTTCCAGGTTGTCAATGAAATGAAAGCTAGATGACTTGTCCAAAATAAAACAAACACTAAAATCTTCCAACGCATATGTATATATTTATATAAACAACATAAAACACTGTCACTTGGTTCAACAGTTGAAAGGATATCAAGTATATTTTTGTGTCTTCTCTTTAATTTTTTCTCATAGTATGTACTTCACAGCAGAATCGTATTTAAGTAATTTCTTATTCTAATTACTTTATGCATTGAAAGATATTTGTACTTTTTAACAGAAAATCTCCAATTAGCATATTAGTCAGATAGTGAATAATGTACAAGGTATTTTGAAAAGAGATTTTAATTACTCGGCAAGAGATCTTGTTCACAAAAAGCAGAGAAAGTTTTTTTTATCATTTTATTGAAACGTTCATGGGACTGAATCTAAAAATATTTTATGTCCTCACTGACGTCTGCCGAAAAGTCCAGGTAAAAATGTCAGCAGACCAAGAAAGCAGCACTGTAGGGTTTTCTCTCTTGTGGTGGCTCCTGTCTCTCGTTTGGTTCTGAAAGAAAGGCAGGGGCCCAGGCTGCAGTGGTGCCAGGACAGGGGCATCCCTGTGAGTGGGTGATGGTGGCCCCCCTGGCTCTCCCGAGCCGTGAGGAATGCTGGCAGGAGTTGGAGACGAACTGGCGGGGGCTTTGCTCTGGGGTTTTACACCACGAAAATGACATTTCCCCACCTCAAAACCTGCTCCCCTGTCCTTTCACACAGCCGTGCCTGTCAAAAGGCGTAGAGTTTCAGTTCCAAGGTGAGTGGGCCATACTCTTTGGAAGTGAACATCTCTCCCCACTTTCAACCCATCCATTTAAATCCCGTGTTTGTGCCGTTATCTTCCTCCTTCCTACTAATAATTCAGTACAGCTGGTGTGAAGTACAGCTTCATTTCTGTAATCACTGGTAGAAATGGATGAGTGTTCAATGACACAAAGTGGCTCAACACAAAGCTGGGTTTTTCTCAGGGCTGCCCTGCCCCTGGGATGACAGACCTGGAGGTCCTCTGTCCCTTCTCTGAGCCCCATTGTGGGACAGGAGGCCTGGCCTGTGGGAGATTGTGGAGCTAGGTTTGGGGGCAAGCTTCTCTCCAGTGCTGTAAGCTTCTCTCCAGTGCTGTAAGCTCCTCTCCAGTGCTGTAAGCTCCTCTCCAGTGCTGTAAGCTTCTCTCCAGTGCTGTAAGCTTCTCTCCAGTGCTGTAAGGGCTTCCACAGCATTGTGTCCTCATCACGAGATGCAAGTTAGGTGGGGCAGAAAGCTGAGACCCAAACAACAGGAGGGAGAAATGAATACTTTACCCCCCCATTTCCCTACTCCATCCTAAGCTCAAATCTCCTGAATTGAGCAATGAAAAGACTAACAAGAGTCGTAGCCCACCATCCCCCTTCCAATCCAGATTCCTCCAACGAAAGTGGTAAGGGACTTTGATTTTTGTTCAGTACGGGAGATACTTGTTTTTTCTTCGGTTGTGGAAGATAGCTGTTCTTCCAATGGACTTACCTTTATTAGCAACTTGATACTGCTTACGTGTAGTTTTTACCAGCCTTTCATCTCTCCTTAAGCCTAATGTTCTGCCTGCAGTTCAGTGTTGGGAAAGTCTTTTGTGATCTTGTCTGTTTAGTCTTCAAAGCCTCTGTTTCCTGTATGGCCATCTTTTTCTCAATAATCTGGATGGTTTCATTGAAAATGTTCTTTTGAGCCTGTGGTTTAAACCTCTTCATCTCTGTACCCAGGATTAAAAGCTTTGGTGTTTTAATAGTGTCCTAGATAATTTCTATATCACACTTTGCTTTTTTGCCTTCATCTTCATCTGCATGTTCTAATATATTTATCTTGACTCCAAGCACTGATATTGTGCTTTCAATTTGATCCAGTTTACTGGAAAGACTTTTGACTGAATTTTTTCTCTTATTAATCTTTTCATTTTCCTAATTTCAATTTTATTTTTGTTCAGATCCTTTCAGCTGAAGTCTTTTCTTCATGTCAGCCATTGTCTTCTTTCTTTCATTCAGCTCTTTATTTGAGTATTCTTGGAATACATTCCGGCATTTATTCGAGTCTGAATGTTATTTTTCACATTTACGTTTGCTTTTCTTTGAATCCCTTGGGATTTCAACCACATGACATTCACTGTTTCCATTTATGTGGTGTTGTTTAGTTTGTACATCGTCATGTTGCCTTCTTTTGTCACGTTGGCTGCTTTCCTGCACTGGGATTTACACCTCTGAAGCCCTGTCACCCTGGAATGGTAAGTCACCTCTCAGTGGAGGCAGCCCCAGTGCTCTGGGGGAGGTAGACGGATGGGACTTCACATCAGGGCGAGGCACCCATCTCCATGGACTCAGTCCACTGTTTTGCTGTTTAACCAATCCCTTTCTGAATAAACAGCAAAGCCTTTGTATAAGTAATTAGCAACAATTCATAATAATAAACTATTTTCAACAAAGCTAAGCCATTTTACGATCCACAAGAAATCTTTACTCAAGTGTTCCCCCTGCGAACACTTGATATTGGACTTTTTTCATTACAAAGATTTTAATATGGGTACAGTGGCATCTTATAGTAGCTCTAATTTATACTTCCACAATAAATATTGACATGAAACACATTTTCCCAACAATATTTTCATTACATTAAAAAAAAACTATTTATTCAATACAGATGGCCAATTGGTGTCTCGGTGATTCATTTGCTCTTTAATGAGTTGTAAGCATTATTTGTACACACTGACATGAAACAATAAATAATTTCAGCAACATATTTGATTAACTCATTTTAACTCTTGTACATTGTGAGTTTTTGTTATTATTGACTTTGGCTGCTTTTGTAATTTCCCCAGATTACACTTTAGAAATCCGCCTCCCACCCAATGTATGAAGGCTTGTGACTACTTTCTCTTATTTCTAAACTCTGTCTGTTGATTAACTAAGAGAAACTTGTGTGCCTGCAGCTCAGCCTCCAGCCAAAGTCCAGGCAGAGGGACACACGAGGCCATGCTTCCTGCTGAAAACAGGGATGGGAAATGGCTGAGTAGTGAGGAGATGATGACAGTGAGGAGACGATGACAGTGAGGAGACGATGGCAGTGAGGAGACGATGACAGTGAGGAGACGATGACAGTGAGGACATGATGACAGTGAGGAGACGATGACAGTGAGGAGACGATGACAGTGAGGACATGATGACAGTGAGGAGACGAGGACAGTGAGGAGACGATGACAGTGAGGAGATGATGACAGGGAGGAGATGATGACAGTGAGGAGACGATGACAGTGAGGAGACGATGACAGTGAGGAGATGATGACAGTGAGGAGATGATGATAGTGAGGAGATGAGGACAGTGAGGAGATGAGGACAGTGAGGAGATGATGACAGTGAGGAGATGATGACAGTGAGGAGACGATGACAGTGAGGAGATGATGAGAGTCAGGAGATGATGACAGTGAGGAGATGATGTCAGTGAAGAGATGATGACAGTGAGGAGACGATGACAGTGAGGAGACGATGACAGTGAGGACATGATGACAGTGAGGAGATGAGGACAGTGAGGAGACGATGACAGTGAGGAGATGATGACAGTGAGGAGATGATGACAGTGAGGATATGATGACAGTGAAGAGATGATGACAGTGAGGAGACGATGACAGTGAGGAGATGATGACAGTGAGGAGATGATGACAGTGAGGATATGATGACAGTGAAGAGATGATGACAGTGAGGAGACGATGACAGTGAGGAGATGATGACAGTGAGGAGATGATGACAGTGAGGAGATGGATGACAGTGACGAGATGATGACATTGAGGAGATGATGACAGTGAAGAGATGATGACAGTGAGGAGATGGATGACAGTGAGGAGATGAGGACAGTGAGGAGATGATGACAGTGAGGAGATGATGACAGTGAGGAGATGATGACAGTGAGGAGAGGATGACAGTGATGAGATGATGACAGCGAGGAGATGATGACAGTGAGGAGATGACAGTGAGGAGATGATGACAGTGAGGAGACGATGACAGTGAGGAGATGATGACAGTGAGGAGACGATGACAGTGAGGAGACGATGACAGTGAGGAGATGACAGTGAGGAGACGATGACAGTGAGGAGACGATGACAGTGAGGAGACGATGACAGTGAGGAGATGGATGACAGTGAGGAGATGATGACAGTGAGGAGATGATGACAGTGAGGAGATGATGACAGTGAGGAGATGATGTGAAGTGAGGAGATGATGACAGTGAAGAGATGATGACAGTGAGGAGATGATGACAGTGAGGAGACGATGACAGTGAGGAGACGATGACAGTGAGGAGACGAGGACAGTGAGGAGACGAGGACAGTGAGGAGTGGAGGACAGTGAGGAGAGGATGACAGTGAGGAGAGGATGACAGTGAGGAGATGAGGACAGTGAGGAGATGAGGACAGTGAGGAGACGATGACAGTGAGGAGACGATGACAGTGAGGAGACGATGACAGTGAGGAGACGATGACAGTGAGGAGAAGATGACAGTGAGGAGATGATGACAGTGAGGAGATGAGGACAGTGAGGAGATGAGGACAGTGAGGAGATGATGACAGTGAAGAGATGACAGTGAGGAGATGATGACAGTGAGGACATGACAGTGAGGAGATGATGACAGTGAGGAGATGACGACAGTGAGGAGATGACGACAGTGAGGAGATGATGACAGTGAGGAGATGAGGACAGTGAGGAGATGAGGACAGTGAGGAGACGATGACAGTGAGGAGACGATGACAGTGAGGAGATGATGACAGTGAGGAGATGATGACAGTGAGGAGAAGATGACAGTGAGGAGATGATGACAGTGAGGAGATGAGGACAGTGAGGAGATGATGACAGTGAAGAGATGACAGTGAGGAGATGATGACAGTGAGGAGATGACAGTGAGGAGATGACGACAGTGAGGAGATGATGACAGTGAGGAGATGATGAGAGTGAGGAGATGATGACAGTGAGGAGATGATGACAGTGAGGAGATGGATGACAGTGAGGAGACGATGACAGTGAGGAGACGATGACAGTGAGGAGATGATGACAGTGAGGAGATGATGACAGTGAGGAGAGATGACAGTGAGGAGACGATGACAGTGAGGAGATGATGACAGTGAGGAGATGACGACAGTGAGGAGATGATGACAGTGAGGAGATGATGACAGTGAGGAGACGATGAGAGTGAGGAGATGATGAGAGTGAGGAGATGATGACAGTGAGGAGATGATGGCAGTGAGGAGATGATGGCAGTGAAGAGACGATGACAGTGAGGAGAGGATGACAGGGAGGAGACGAGGACAGTGAGGAGACGATGACAGTGAGGAGACGATGACAGTGAGGAGACGACGACAGTGAGGAGATGATGACAGTGAGGAGATGAGGACAGTGAGGAGATGATGACAGTGAGGAGACGACGACAGTGAGGAGATGATGACAGTGAGGAGATGAGGACAGTGAGGAGATGATGACAGTGAGGAGAAGATGACAGTGAGGAGATGATGACAGTGAGGAGAAGAGGACAGTGAGGAGATGATGACAGTGAAGAGATGATGACAGTGAGGAGATGATGACAGTGAGGAGAAGATGACAGTGAGGAGACGATGACAGTGAGGAGACGATGACAGTGAGGAGATGATGAGAGTGAGGAGATGATGACAGTGAGGAGAAGATGACAGTGAGGAGACGATGACAGTGAGGAGACGATGACAGTGAGGAGAAGATGACAGTGAGGAGATGATGTGCAGTGAGGAGATGATGACAGTGAGGAGACGATGACAATGAGGAGACGATGGCAATGAAGAGATGATGACAGTGAGGAGATGGATGAGAGTGAGGAGATGATGACAGTGAGGAGATGATGACAGTGAGGAGATGATGACAGTGAGGAGAAGATGACAGTGAGGAGATGATGACAGTGAGGAGATGAGGACAGTGAGGAGATGATGACAGTGAAGAGATGATGACAGTGAGGAGATGATGAAAGTGAGGAGATGACAGTGAGGAGATGATGACAGTGAGGAGATGACAGTGAGGAGATGATGACAGTGAGGAGATGAGGACAGTGAGGAGATGATGACAGTGAAGAGATGATGACATTGAGGAGATGATGACAGTGAGGAGATGATGACAGTGAGGAGATGACGACAGTGAGGAGATGATGACAGTGAGGAGATGATGAGAGTGAGGAGATGATGACAGTGAGGAGATGATGACAGTGAGGAGATGATGACAGTGAGGAGACGATGACAGTGAGGAGATGATGACAGTGAGGAGACGATGACAGTGAGGACATGATGACAGTGAGGAGATGATGACAGTGAGGAGACGATGACAGTGAGGAGATGATGACAGTGAGGAGACGATGACAGTGAGGAGACGATTACAGTGAGGAGATGATGACAGTGAGGAGATGATGACAGTGAGGAGATGATGTGAAGTGAGGAGACGATGACAGTGAGGAGACGATGACAGTGAGGAGACGATGACAGTGAGGAGATGATGACAGTGAGGAGATGGATGACAGTGAGGAGATGATGACAGTGAGGAGATGATGACAGTGAGGAGATGATGACAGTGTGGAGAAGATGACAGTGAGGAGATGATGACAGTGAGGAGATGAGGACAGTGAGGAGATGATGACAGTGAGGAGATGATGACAGTGAGGAGATGACAGTGAGGAGATGATGAGAGTGAGGAGATGATGAGAGTGAGGAGAAGATGACAGTGAGGAGACGATGACAGTGAGGAGACGATGACAGTGAGGAGACGATGACAGTGAGGAGATGATGACAGTGAGGAGATGAGGACAGTGAGGAGATGATGACAGTGAGGAGATGAGGACAGTGAGGAGATGATGACAGTAAGGAGACGATGACAGTGAGGAGACGATGACAGTGAGGAGACGAGGCCAGTGAGGAGATGATGACAGTGAGGAGATGAGGACAGTGAGGAGATGATGACAGTGAGGAGATGAGGACAGTGAGGAGATGATGACAGTGAGGAGATGAGGACAGTGAGGAGATGATGACAGTGAGGAGACGATGATAGTGAGGAGACGATGACAGTGAGGAGATGATGACAGTGAGGAGACGATGACAGTGAGGAGACGATGACAGTGAGGAGATGAGGACAGTGAGGAGATGATGACAGTGAGGAGATGACAGTGAGGAGATGATGACAATGAGGAGATGATGACAGTGAAGAGATGATGACAGTGAGGAGACGAGGACAGTGAGGAGATGATGACAGTGAGGAGATGATGACAGTGAGGAGATGATGACAGTGAGGAGATGATGTGAAGTGAGGAGATGATGACAATGAGGAGATGATGACAGTGAGGAGACGATGAAAGTTAGGAGACGATGACAGTGAGGAGACGATGACAGTGAAGAGACGATGACAGTGAGGAGACGAGGACAGTGAGGAGATGATGACAGTGAGGAGACGATGACAGTGAGGAGATGATGACAGTGAGGAGATGAGGACAGTGAGGAGATGATGACAGTGAGGAGATGATGACAGTGAGGAGATGAGGACAGTGAGGAGATGATGACTGTGAGGAGATGAGGACAGTGAGGAGACGATGACAGTGAGGAGACGATGACAGTGAGGAGACGATGACAGTGAGGAGATGAGGACAGTGAGGAGATGATGACAGTGAGGAGATGAGGACAGTGAGGAGATGATGACAGTGAGGAGATGAGGACAGTGGGGAGATGATGACAGTGGGGAGATGATGACAGTGAGGAGATGATGACAGTGAGGAGATGATGACAGTGAGGAGATGAGGACAGTGAGGAGATGATGACAGTGAGGAGATGAGGACAGTGGGGAGATGATGACAGTGGGGAGATGATGACAGTGAGGAGATGATGACAGTGAGGAGATGATGACAGTGAGGAGATGATGACAGTGAGGAGATGAGGACAGTGAGGAGATGATGACAGTGAGGAGATGATGACAGTGAGGAGATGAGGACAGTGAGGAGATGATGACAGTGAGGAGATGATGACAGTGGGGAGATGATGACAGTGAGGAGATGGATGACAGTGAGGAGATGATGACAGTGAGGAGATGGATGACAGTGAGGAGATGAGGACAGTGAGGAGATGAGGACAGTGAGGAGATGATGACAGTGAGGAGACGATGACAGTGGGGAGATGATGACAGTGAGGAGATGGATGACAGTGAGGAGATGAGGACAGTGAGGAGATGATGACAGTGAGGAGATGATGACAGTGAGGAGATGATGACAGTGAAGAGATGATGACAGTGAGGAGATGATGACATTCAAGAGATGATGTGCAGTGAGGAGATGATGACAGTGAGGAGAGGATGTGCAGTGAGGAGATGATGACAGTGAGGAGAGGATGATAGTGAGGAGATGATGACAGTGAGGAGATGATGACAGTGAGGAGATGATGTGCAGTGAGGAGATGGATGACAGTGAGGAGAGGTTGACAGTGAGGAGATGATGACAGTGAGGAGATGATGACATTCAAGAGATGATGTGCAGTGAGGAGATGATGACAGTGAGGAGATGATGACAGTGAGGAGATGATGACAGTGAGGAGACGATGACAGTGAGGAGATGAGGACAGTGAGGAGATGATGACAGTGAAGAGATGATGACAGTGAGGAGATGATGACAGTGAGGAGATGATGACAGTGAGGAGATGATGTGCAGTGAGGAGATGATGACAGTGAGGAGATGATGACAGTGAGGAGATGAGGACAGTGAGGAGATGAGGACAGTGAGGAGATGAGGACAGTGAGGAGATGATGACAGTGAGGAGATGATGTGCAGTGAGGAGATGATGACAGTGAGGAGATGATGTGCAGTGAGGAGTTGATGAGAGTGAGGAGATGATGACAGTGAGGAGATGATGACAGTGAGGAGATGATGTGCAGTGAGGAGATGATGACAGTGAGGAGATGATGACAGTGAGGAGATGAGGACAGTGAGGAGATGAGGACAGTGAGGAGATGAGGACATTCAAGAGATGATGTGCAGTGAGGAGATGATGACAGTGAGGAGATGATGACAGTGAGGAGATGATGACAGTGAGGAGGTGATGACAGTGAGGGGATGATGACAGTGAGGAGATGATGACAGTGAGGAGATGAGGACAGTGAGGAGATGATGACATTGAGGAGATGATGTGCAGTGAGGAGATGATGACAGTGATGAGAGGATGACAGTGAGGAGAGGATGACAGTGAGGAGATGATGACAGTGAGGGGATGATGACAGTGAGGAGATGATGACAGTGAGGAGATGATGACAGAGAGGAGATGAGGACAGTGAGGAGATGAGGACAGTGAGGAGATGATGACAGTGAGGAGACGATGACAGTGGGGAGATGATGACAGTGAGGAGATGGATGACAGTGAGGAGATGAGGACAGTGAGGAGATGAGGACAGTGAGGAGATGATGACAGTGAGGAGATGATGACAGTGAGGAGAGGATGTGCAGTGAGGAGATGATGACAGTGAGGAGAGGATGACAGTGAGGAGATGATGACAGTGAGGGGATGATGACAGTGAGGAGATGATGACAGTGAGGAGATGAGGACAGTGAGGAGATGATGACAGTGAGGAGACGATGATAGTGAGGAGACGATGACAGTGAGGAGATGATGACAGTGAGGAGATGAGGACAGTGAGGAGATGATGACAGTGAGGAGATGAGGACAGTGAGGAGATGATGACAGTGAGGAGATGAGGACAGTGAGGAGATGATGACAGTGAGGAGACGATGATAGTGAGGAGACGATGACAGTGAGGAGATGATGACAGTGAGGAGACGAAGACAGTGAGGAGACGATGACAGTGAGGAGATGAGGACAGTGAGGAGATGATGACAGTGAGGAGATGACAGTGAGGAGATGATGACAGTGAGGAGATGATGACAGTGAAGAGATGATGACAGTGAGGAGACGAGGACAGTGAGGAGATGATGACAGTGAGGAGATGATGACAGTGAGGAGATGATGACAGTGAGGAGATGATGTGAAGTGAGGAGATGATGACAATGAGGAGATGATGACAGTGAGGAGACGATGAAAGTTAGGAGACGATGACAGTGAGGAGACGATGACAGTGAAGAGACGATGACAGTGAGGAGACGAGGACAGTGAGGAGATGTTGACAGTGAGGAGACGATGACAGTGAGGAGATGATGACAGTGAGGAGATGAGGACAGTGAGGAGATGATGACAGTGAGGAGATGATGACAGTGAGGAGATGAGGACAGTGAGGAGATGATGACTGTGAGGAGATGAGGACAGTGAGGAGACGATGACAGTGAGGAGACGATGACAGTGAGGAGACGATGACAGTGAGGAGATGAGGACAGTGAGGAGATGATGACAGTGAGGAGATGAGGACAGTGAGGAGATGATGACAGTGAGGAGATGAGGACAGTGGGGAGATGATGACAGTGGGGAGATGATGACAGTGAGGAGATGATGACAGTGAGGAGATGAGGACAGTGAGGAGATGAGGACAGTGAGGAGATGAGGACAGTGGGGAGATGATGACAGTGGGGAGATGATGACAGTGAGGAGATGATGACAGTGAGGAGATGAGGACAGTGAGGAGATGATGACAGTGAGGAGATGAGGACAGTGAGGAGATGATGACAGTGAGGAGATGATGACAGTGAGGAGATGAGGACAGTGAGGAGATGATGACAGTGAGGAGATGATGACAGTGGGGAGATGATGACAGTGAGGAGATGGATGACAGTGAGGAGATGATGACAGTGAGGAGATGGATGACAGTGAGGAGATGAGGACAGTGAGGAGATGAGGACAGTGAGGAGATGATGACAGTGAGGAGACGATGACAGTGGGGAGATGATGACAGTGAGGAGATGGATGACAGTGAGGAGATGAGGACAGTGAGGAGATGATGACAGTGAGGAGATGATGACAGTGAGGAGATGATGACAGTGAAGAGATGATGACAGTGAGGAGATGATGACATTCAAGAGATGATGTGCAGTGAGGAGATGATGACAGTGAGGAGAGGATGTGCAGTGAGGAGATGATGACAGTGAGGAGAGGATGATAGTGAGGAGATGATGACAGTGAGGAGATGATGACAGTGAGGAGATGATGTGCAGTGAGGAGATGGATGACAGTGAGGAGAGGTTGACAGTGAGGAGATGATGACAGTGAGGAGATGATGACATTCAAGAGATGATGTGCAGTGAGGAGATGATGACAGTGAGGAGATGATGACAGTGAGGAGATGATGACAGTGAGGAGACGATGACAGTGAGGAGATGAGGACAGTGAGGAGATGATGACAGTGAAGAGATGATGACAGTGAGGAGATGATGACAGTGAGGAGATGATGACAGTGAGGAGATGATGTGCAGTGAGGAGATGATGACAGTGAGGAGATGATGACAGTGAGGAGATGAGGACAGTGAGGAGATGAGGACAGTGAGGAGATGAGGACAGTGAGGAGATGATGACAGTGAGGAGATGATGTGCAGTGAGGAGATGATGACAGTGAGGAGATGATGTGCAGTGAGGAGTTGATGAGAGTGAGGAGATGATGACAGTGAGGAGATGATGACAGTGAGGAGATGATGTGCAGTGAGGAGATGATGACAGTGAGGAGATGATGACAGTGAGGAGATGAGGACAGTGAGGAGATGAGGACAGTGAGGAGATGAGGACATTCAAGAGATGATGTGCAGTGAGGAGATGATGACAGTGAGGAGATGATGACAGTGAGGAGATGATGACAGTGAGGAGATGATGACAGTGAGGGGATGATGACAGTGAGGAGATGATGACAGTGAGGAGATGAGGTCAGTGAGGAGATGATGACATTGAGGAGATGATGTGCAGTGAGGAGATGATGACAGTGATGAGAGGATGACAGTGAGGAGAGGATGACAGTGAGGAGATGATGACAGTGAGGGGATGATGACAGTGAGGAGATGATGACAGTGAGGAGATGATGACAGAGAGGAGATGAGGACAGTGAGGAGATGAGGACAGTGAGGAGATGATGACAGTGAGGAGACGATGACAGTGGGGAGATGATGACAGTGAGGAGATGGATGACAGTGAGGAGATGAGGACAGTGAGGAGATGAGGACAGTGAGGAGATGATGACAGTGAGGAGATGATGACAGTGAGGAGAGGATGTGCAGTGAGGAGATGATGACAGTGAGGAGAGGATGACAGTGAGGAGATGATGACAGTGAGGGGATGATGACAGTGAGGAGATGATGACAGTGAGGAGATGAGGACAGTGAGGAGATGATGACAGTGAGGAGACGATGACAGCGAGGAGATGAGGACAGTGAGGAGATGATGACAGTGAGGAGATGAGGACAGTGAGGAGATGATGACAGTGAGGAGATGATGACAGTGAGGAGATGATGACAGTGAGGAGATGATGACAGTGAGGAGATGAGGACAGTGAGGAGATGAGGACAGTGAGGAGACGATGACAGCGAGGAGATGAGGACAGTGAGGAGATGATGACAGTGAGGAGATGATGACATTGAGGAGAGGATGTGCAGTGAGGAGATGATGACAGTTAGGAGATGATGACAGTGAGGAGATGAGGACAGTGGGGAGATGATGACAGTGGGGAGATGATGACAGTGAGGAGATGATGACAGTGAGGAGATGAGGACAGTGAGGAGATGATGACAGTGAGGAGATGAGGACAGTGGGGAGATGATGACAGTGGGGAGATGATGACAGTGAGGAGATGATGACAGTGAGGAGATGAGGACAGTGAGGAGATGATGACAGTGAGGAGATGAGGACAGTGAGGAGATGATGACAGTGAGGAGATGATGACAGTGAGGAGATGAGGACAGTGAGGAGATGATGACAGTGAGGAGATGATGACAGTGGGGAGATGATGACAGTGAGGAGATGGATGACAGTGAGGAGATGATGACAGTGAGGAGATGGATGACAGTGAGGAGATGAGGACAGTGAGGAGATGAGGACAGTGAGGAGATGTTGACAGTGAGGAGACGATGACAGTGGGGAGATGATGACAGTGAGGAGATGGATGACAGTGAGGAGATGAGGACAGTGAGGAGATGATGACAGTGAGGAGATGATGACAGTGAGGAGATGATGACAGTGAAGAGATGATGACAGTGAGGAGATGATGACATTCAAGAGATGATGTGCAGTGAGGAGATGATGACAGTGAGGAGAGGATGTGCAGTGAGGAGATGATGACAGTGAGGAGAGGATGATAGTGAGGAGATGATGACAGTGAGGAGATGATGACAGTGAGGAGATGATGTGCAGTGAGGAGATGGATGACAGTGAGGAGAGGTTGACAGTGAGGAGATGATGACAGTGAGGAGATGATGACATTCAAGAGATGATGTGCAGTGAGGAGATGATGACAGTGAGGAGATGATGACAGTGAGGAGATGATGACAGTGAGGAGACGATGACAGTGAGGAGATGAGGACAGTGAGGAGATGATGACAGTGAAGAGATGATGACCGTGAGGAGATGATGACAGTGAGGAGATGATGACAGTGAGGAGATGATGTGCAGTGAGGAGATGATGACAGTGAGGAGATGATGACAGTGAGGAGATGAGGACAGTGAGGAGATGAGGACAGTGAGGAGATGAGGACAGTGAGGAGATGATGACAGTGAGGAGATGATGTGCAGTGAGGAGATGATGACAGTGAGGAGATGATGTGCAGTGAGGAGTTGATGAGAGTGAGGAGATGATGACAGTGAGGAGATGATGACAGTGAGGAGATGATGTGCAGTGAGGAGAAGATGACAGTGAGGAGATGATGACAGTGAGGAGATGAGGACAGTGAGGAGATGAGGACAGTGAGGAGATGAGGACATTCAAGAGATGATGTGCAGTGAGGAGATGATGACAGTGAGGAGATGATGACAGTGAGGAGATGATGACAGTGAGGAGATGATGACAGTGAGGGGATGATGACAGTGAGGAGATGATGACAGTGAGGAGATGAGGACAGTGAGGAGATGATGACATTGAGGAGACGATGTGCAGTGAGGAGATGATGACAGTGAGGAGAGGATGACAGTGAGGAGAGGATGACAGTGAGGAGATGATGACAGTGAGGGGATGATGACAGTGAGGAGATGATGACAGTGAGGAGATGATGACAGTGAGGAGATGAGGACAGTGAGGAGATGAGGACAGTGAGGAGATGATGACAGTGAGGAGACGATGACAGTGGGGAGATGATGACAGTGAGGAGATGGATGACAGTGAGGAGATGAGGACAGTGAGGAGATGAGGACAGTGAGGAGATGATGACAGTGAGGAGATGATGACAGTGAGGAGATGATGACAGTGAAGAGATGATGACAGTGAGGAGATGATGACATTCAAGAGATGATGTGCAGTGAGGAGATGATGACAGTGAGGAGAGGATGTGCAGTGAGGAGATGATGACAGTGAGGAGAGGATGATAGTGAGGAGATGATGACAGTGAGGAGATGATGACAGTGAGGAGATGATGTGCAGTGAGGAGATGGATGACAGTGAGGAGAGGATGACAGTGAGGAGACGATGACAGTGAGGAGATGATGACAGTGAGGAGATGATGACAGTGAGGAGATGATGACAGTGAGGAGACGATGACAGTGAGGAGACGAGGACAGTGAGGAGATGATGACAGTGAGGAGATGATGACAGTGAGGAGATGATGACAGTGAGGAGATGATGTGCAGTGAGGAGATGATGACAGTGAGGAGATGAGGACAGTGAGGAGATGATGACAGTGAGGAGATGATGACAGTGAGGAGATGATGTGCAGTGAGGAGTTGATGAGAGTGAGGAGAGGATGACAGTGAGGAGATGATGACAGTGAGGAGATGATGTGCAGTGAGGAGATGATGACAGTGAGGAGATGATGACAGTGAGGAGATGAGGACAGTGAGGAGATGATGACAGTGAGGAGATGATGACAGTGAGGAGATGATGACAGTGAGGAGATGATGACAGTGAGGAGAGGATGTGCAGTGAGGAGATGATGACAGTGAGGAGAGGATGACAGTGAGGAGATGATGACAGTGAGGGGATGATGACAGTGAGGAGATGATGACAGTGAGGAGATGAGGACAGTGAGGAGATGATGACAGTGAGGAGACGATGACAGCGAGGAGATGAGGACAGTGAGGAGATGATGACAGTGAGGAGACGATGACAGTGAGGAGATGATGACAGTGAGGAGATGATGACAGTGAGGAGAGGATGTGCAGTGAGGAGATGATGACAGTGAGGAGAGGATGACAGTGAGGAGATGATGACAGTGAGGGGATGATGACAGTGAGGAGATGAGGACAGTGAGGAGATGAGGACAGTGAGGAGATGAGGACATTCAAGAGATGATGTGCAGTGAGGAGATGATGACAGTGAGTAGACGATGACAGTGAGGAGACGATGACAGTGAGGAGATGATGACAGTGAGGAGATGATGACAGTGAGGAGATGAGGACAGTGAGGAGACGATGACAGTGAGGAGACGATGACAGTGAGGAGACGATGACAGTGAGGAGATGAGGACAGTGAGGAGATGAGGACATTCAAGAGATGATGTGCAGTGAGGAGATGATGACAGTGAGGAGACGATGACAGTGAGGAGACGATGACAGTGAGGAGATGATGACAGTGAGGAGATGATGACAGTGAGGAGGTGAGGACAGTGAGGAGATGAGGACAGTGAGGAGATGATGACAGTGAGGAGATGATGACAGTGAGGAGACGATGACAGTGAGGAGACGATGACAGTGAGGAGACGATGACAGTGAGGGGACGATGACAGTGAGGAGATGAGGACAGTGAGGAGATGAGGACATTCAAGAGATGATGTGCAGTGAGGAGATGATGACAGTGAGGAGACGATGACAGTGAGGAGACGATGACAGTGAGGGGACGATGACAGTGAGGAGATGAGGACAGTGAGGAGATGAGGACATTCAAGAGATGATGTGCAGTGAGGAGATGATGACAGTGAGGAGACGATGACAGTGAGGAGACGATGACAGTGAGGAGATGATGACAGTGAGGAGATGGATGGGGGCTGATGGGATGGGGGCTGGCTGACCTGCTCGTGGCTGTGGTGCACAGGTCAGGGCTGGTTGTCGTGGCTTGGTCTCATTTGTGGAAAGCTGTGTCATCCTCCAGCCTTCAGTGCACAGGATCAGGGTTGTTCCTGCCTCGGCTTCCTCCTCCTGCGCCTGCCCCCCTGGCTCTTCATACCCAGCTTTCAGCTCAGGTGGTGGTTCTCAGCATCCAGGGCACTGACTCGGGAATCCTCCTTAGGCCCTGGGTCAGGAGACCTGCATGTGTTCCTCAGCTCCAGGGGATCCTGGCCGCTGGGCTATAGGAAGGTGGCTAAGAGTTAGTCGACAGGAGCAGTTCCATTCACCCTGCCTTCCTCAACGTTCAGTGCTGCTTTAGACCCTGGTGTGTCTTTGGTATGTGGCCAGAGAGTAGAAATTGCTTTGTGACAGGTTTTATGATTGTTGGGCAGAAATGGCAGCTTCCCCCTTTTCTGTTCTGTAATTGGAGGAGTCAGAAGTCCTGAGAGCATCTTTTCCAGTTCCACATCCACCCAACACCATGTTGCTGCCTCTCCTTCCTCTTCTCCTCTGGACGACCTTCCCTACTTCCTGCTTCCAGCGTCAGATTTTCAACCTACCTTGAAAACCATTCCGGTTTCACTGTTATCCTCCTGCCAATTGGAGATTTCTATGTTGGATGTTGCTAGTGGCCGGTACAGGATAGTATCATAACCTCAGCTTTTACCTCCAGCTGCTGGCCACAGCAGCACTCCGGGCCTTCCATTTTTCCGGATTTTGTGGTGTCACACCAGCTCGTACAGCTGTGTCTTCTGAGACAATTCGACAAGTCCCCTTTATTCCCAGGACCAAGCTGCACTGGAAGCACTCTCCTTCTGTCCCCTCCTTATTCCTGTCAGTTCAAAGGTCCTTTTACATTCCCTTAAATCTTTTTCTTGAGCACTTACGTTGAATGGTTTTCCAGACACTTCCATCTTGCTGTCCCACAGATACACAGCATTCACAATGCCTCAAATGAACTGCATGAATGCACATTCATGATGGACCCACACAGAATCCAATCAGATTCTGTCTCCAGGGACACAAATGGAGTTGCTGACTCCTTCTTGCCAATCCCTTGCAAGGACAATCAGTCCCCCAGTAGCCTTTAGTTTTTCTCCGTTGTTCATTGCCATGTTACGTCTTAGTTCGGACATCCACAGTCTTGTGGGAAACTCACGTAAGATCCCCACTTGCTTGCCTGATTCCTTTCTTCCCTTTTCTGGTTTATTTACAGAGAAGTGCGTAAGTGCTGTTTATTTATATTTGAGTTGATGAGTTTATCACCTTCATTTATAAGCAAATTGATCCACAGAGAAATTTTAAAGTGTTCGAAAAAGCCATATATTTTTGAACTAATGGCTGCTGTATTAAGTGTATAATTTTTTTATAATCCTAGGGTTGGAGGTTATGAAGAGATAAACCCAGATACATCAATCCCTTCCAACCTACGTCAAATGGTTCCTTCCATATGAAATTGGCAAAGAGAATGTACAACTTAGTCTAGAAGGACAGAAACATTTTAAATACCAGGGAGAGTGATTTCTGGTGGAGAAATTAGTTATGGTTTCTCAGATTTTAAAAATGTGAACATAAAATGCATTAGAATAATTTAAATTAGGCTACCAAATGTTTATTTATACCAACTTCCTATGAATATTATATGTAATACTTATGCACACATATGTAAATTGTGTGCATTTGTTTCCTTGAATAATTTATATCCTGTTTAATTTCAAAATATAATTACTTGTTTTAAAAGCTGCATTTAAATAATTTTAAAATATGAGAATTACAGTGAAAACATGTATCAAATAGATTTCATTACATAACCTAAATACTAAAAGATTTTCCCATAAAGTCAAACATACAAGGCTGAAAATGAGTTTCAAATTTTCAATCTTTAATTTTAAATATACTTCAAAGTGACCAGAAATCTAAAGGTGTCTCTGTGGGAACATGAAACAGAGAAAAAAAATCAGAACAAAAAGTTTCCCAGAAATCAAGTACCAAAAAATTCAAGATTTGAAAATGAATTTTTCAGTTTTACAATGTACCCAAAAGCAGAACAGGGTACAAGAACACAGTTCTAAGACAGCCTGTTCCAGAGGCAGGGATTTTTACCCAAATATGAAATATATTTTGTACCAAAATTGTACCCAAGTGGAGCTTATTTCATGTTACTTCCTTCGCCCACTGATATTTAGAGCTTATAAAGATGAGAGAAAATTTCTCTTTGACAGATACTTGAAACCTGGAAGTGGAGCATTGAACATTCTTGCTATTTTTTTCAAATCTTGTTGCTTGTAAAAATAATATGTGATAAGAACATAGATATACTGGAGTGGAAATATTTCTTAGAGCCCAACATGTATCTTACTGTTCACAATAGTAATTGCATGAATTAACATCTTTGTAAATGTCTTACAGAATATCATTTCAGCCATTTAAAGGGGTACTAGCTTTAGAAATCTAATTATTGAAAATCTAACTTCCATGTGAGAAAAGACAATAGAATATAATAAACAAAATATGAAACCTAATAGAAACAGATAAAAGATCATTAAATCACTTGGCTATCCTCTGTCTTGGACATGTTCTTAGTGGTGTGTGTGTGTGTGTGTGTGGTGTGTGTATGGTATGTGTGTGTGCGTGTGTGTGTATGTGTGCGTGTTGTGTGTGTGTCACTATTACAGTACTGTAATACATTCATGATGGCTTTTATATTGTTTCTTTTTGCTAACAACATAAGAGAAACACAGAAGTGAGTTTAGCATCTATGGGAGTGATACCCCACCACACACACACACACAAAGCACACACACACACACACACCACACACCACACACACACACACACGCACACATACACACACACAGCACACACACACATATACACACCACACACACACATACACACACCACACACACACATACCACACACCACACATACACACCACACACACACCACACACACACATACCACACACACACCACACACACACACCACGCACCACACGCACATACACACCACACACACACACATACACACCACACACACACACACACCATACATACACACCACACACACATACACACACACGCACACACACAGACACACACACCACACACACACGCACCACACACACACGCACACATACACACACATACCACACACCACACACACGCACACATACACACACACACGCGCACACACACACACAGACACACACCACACACACACGCACACACACACACCACACATACACACACATGCACACATACACACGCACACATGCCACACACACACATACACACCACACACACATACACACACCACACACACACACACCACACACCACACACACACACACGCACACATACACACACACAGCACACACACACATACACACCACACACACACACATACACACACCACACACACATACCACACACCACACACACACACCACACACACACATACCACACACACACCACACACACACACACCACGCACCACACGCACATACACACCACACACACACACACCACACACACACCACACACACACCACACACACACACATACACACACACACACGCACACGCACACACTGTGCCCAGTGACTGATGGCAGCATGATGTTTAGCGCCTGCAGCGGTGACTCCTTCTCGTGGTACAGGATAACGCCAACCTCCAGGAGTTTTCAGGACAGAAGCGCCTGCCCCTCCGCGCCACTCCAGTGCACTGGCTCTCTGCGGGAAGTGATCATCACGGCCTTGCGGGGAGGCCCTGGCGGGGTGGAGTGTGCTGGAGGCTGCCGGCTCGGGGGACACCTGCAGGTAGGTTCTGCTCCCGGTCTGGACCTCTGGAGGGGCAGCCCTTCAATGGAAGAAGCTGGGGACGCCCGGGGACATCCGCATGGAAACCACGACAGACGGGAAGCAACCCGTGGAGAACACTCAGTCCAGCCATGTCCAGTGTGCGGTTCTTAGAACAAAGTGAGAGCCACAGTGCCGGACGCACTGCCAGAGCGTCTTCAACTTCACCTGCCACACACATGCTCACTCTTGAAGAGGCTGAAGTGATAGCTCTTCAGCCGTGGAGAGACTGCGGGGCTCACGCCTGCCACCTCAGGAGGCTGAGGTCTGAAGATCAAGGCTCAAAGCCAGCCCGGGCACCAAAGGACCTGCGACTCTTGTTTCCAATTAACCTCGAGAAAACGTAGCATGGGGCTTGGTCAAGGGTGGGGTGGTAGCCTTGAGCTGAAGAGCTCAGGGACAGCACCCAGGCTGAGTTCAAGCCCCATGACTCCCCCCAAAAAGTGGAGAGACCTCATGGAAATTTACTACTGGAGTCTGTTGTGTTGTATTCATGACAACTAACATGTCTCCATCTTCTGCTTTCTACGTTTCACCAAAGACCGGTTATGCCCAGTGTGGTCTGTCAGAGGACCCTGCTGAGCGGGCGAGTGTATCCCAGGATGACAGTCAGGTGGCTTCTCGGGTGTCTGTACCATGGACACGTGCCCGCGGAGGATGCGAGTTCAAACCTCGGGCAGTGTTGGCCGGGGGGGGGGGGGAAATACCTCTTTTTCATTAAACGGAATTTTATCAAATGACTGTCTGTCCCTCAGTTTCTATTTAGCACATTCCAGATGCCAGAGCTCGTGTTTGGTCCTATGTTAGAGATTTGGGTTTACTTCCTCCAAAGATACCAGTTGTGAGCTTCTTAAGGTGAGTTATTACTGTCTTCTGAGCTAGAAAGGATCCTCTGCAATGTGTTTAGTATAGGAAAATAGTTGTCTTCATTCATTTCCATTGTTTCTACTGTGACATAACAGAAGCCTTAAACTTCAGGAGCGAACAATCCAGACTCTGAATGATCCTTAAGACAAGGTTGGAATAAATGGAACAAGCTTTGTAATCGGTTCTTATGGCAGTCCCCTGATGGAAAATAGTTTTAATAGAGATTTCCAATGAAGGCTGTAAGCACGAGTCACTTGCTCCTGGAATCAGTGTAGAAGGGCCCATCGGCATCCTTCCTTCTACGCTGAGAGATGTAATTTAGTCATAAACAGTGAAGGTGAAAAAACACACAACTCCATTTGCTTGATAGTGATCGCAATGCTGCATTGATGAGGTAAAGAAATTTAGAAACCTTCCTGCCCGTATAACCTAAATTCCTAATCAAGGATCTCATCTGTGCGTTGTCATCATAGAAATGCAGCATAGGAAAGGGTTTAAAACCTCTGCACTTTTTTCTCTGAAACCAATGTAGAGCAAACATTGTGTTATTAAACCCATTACTCCCAACCCTTCATCCTATCTGTGTGGGCTTCAGCCCAGCAATCCCCCAGCTAGTCCCCTAGGTAGCACATTTACATAAAGAGGTGACACTGGGGCCCTCACACAAAGCTGGCTATGCAGGTGTCACCAAGCAGGCAGAGCCATTTTCTCAGGGATGGTACCATATAGACCCGTTTTCATTCCATCCAATTTCCCCCTACAGAGCAGTAGAAAATCCTGGTATTCAAAGGAAACTGATATTCTTGCCAAATTAACTCCTTTTCTTTATCAAATGGTGCTCACGCCCTGCTTAAATGGTAGAAAATCGGATCTTTAACTGGCAGAAGTAATAAAAAGCCCCGTAAAAATCCTTCAGGTCTGAAGTTCTTGCTGGCTTCACTGTGGGTTCTGTGAAGACCTGTCCTGGTGCTGACATGCAGCGGAGGAAAGCTGAGCATCTACTGAGGGCCGCCAGAGACCTGCTCATTAGACAAAGGCCCTCACCTCCTCTGCACCAAAAGTGGGCGGCTCTGGTGGCTCCCCTGAGGCTCCCTGTTGGGCCTCTCTGACTAGGGCAATGCTGTCCCGGCAACTCAGCCCTGGAGGACATGGCTTCATTCCTTTCTCTCTCATTGTGTATTTCCTCTTTGTGACCCTTGTCGAAACACGTAAATTCTCAGCGTGCTGTTGGAATATCTGATCACAATTACTGAGCTATCTACCTTGTTAGAACCTGCCGACATACACTACCTCAAATCCAGGCCCACCCAAGCTCACAGCCACCTCCCATAGGCCCAAATGGCATCTTCCACGATTTCACTCTGGGCTGAGGTGCCGAGAAAGCTTTGGTCTTCGATTGTTGAGTTTAAATCAGATTTCACCTCTTCAGAATGTGTCCATCAATTGCATTTCCTTGTATAGATTTCTAGTGCATCCCTAGTAATTTGATATCAGGATGTGTGGTTTGCGATTATTCATTTTCTTAGTTTTGTAGGTATCAAATGGATTGACTAGCTTTTAACCGCGTCGTTCATGGAGCAGCCCGAAGGGCTGAGGTGTGTGAATGTGAGGATTATGATGGAGATCCCACTGTATTTGGCAACTTAGGAAAACGTTGATGGATAAATTACAACAGCGCATTGAACAGCCATCAGTTTAAGAAAGTGTTCATGCTCTGGGAAATGCAGACTACGGGAAAATCTGGTTCATGGATGCTTACTCATGCCTGAATTTTTGTCATTCTTCATTCCCTGAACAACAGAATATGTTCAGATCCAGACAAAATATTTTGATTGATTCCAGTTCTGACTCTATTGACATTTTAAGATAAGTGGTAACCAATGATTGGATGTGGGTTAGAAATTCACCAGATATTCTTACCAAGAAAAGATTTAAGCAGACTGGTCTGAGTAGTTGAAAACAGAAGATCATGACTTGAATGATTGCTTTGAAGAATATTCCCCAGCTGGGGCAGTCAGGGGCTAATAAAGCCTCAGCAAAGCACTTGGCAAATAAAACTCTGTTGACGGTTCACAGAAAGTATCTGTCCATCTACAAATGTCTATGGTTTCCAATATCCATTTCTGGTCATGGTCTCTAGGGGGTACCGATTCATTTTTCTTCCTGTTAAAGATGCAAAAGGCAAGAGATTATTTAATGCAGATGGGACAAATTTATTTGAAAGTGAAAGAAAAACCCTTGAATGAAAAACAGAAAGCCGTTCTGCATTTGGAGAGGGTCCGGCGAGTCCAGTCAGGAGTGCTGTAGACAGGGGGTCTTTCCAGGTCTCCTGCTTTGCCATGGTTGTTGGGAGATTTGAGCACGTGCCACCATGGCTCTTTCCATTAATTGAGCAGGAACCCAGGTCATCATGAGAGGACAAAGTCTTTGAGAGCAAACTCAGGGACATTACTGGAAGAGAAAAGTATTCAGCTGGCGGCCAAGGCCCAACAGGAGCAAGAAGCCCCGTGATGGACACATGTCATCCGCTCCCCGTAATATACAACAATGTCTGTTCTTAGCTAACAGTCCTGCGTGCAGTCCCTCAAATGTCGTCTAGCTACAACACAAGCCAGGATTTGTGAGCTTCAACTAACTAAGCAAGTTAATTAGCATGCCAAGTTCTCTTTCATGTGGAAGGTTGAAAAGGAGAGACAAAGATGTGGTTGTGTGTGTGTGTGTGTGTGTGTGTGTGTGTGTGTGTGTGTGGTAGGGAGGGAGAGGATGGCCCAGCAATATCAGTCTGTCCCACTGGCTCTTATGTATCCACATCACCCTGACCACCGTCCTGGAGACTGGGTGGAGTCCTGCGCGCTTCTCTGGACCACGGTGTGCATGCAGGCATTTGGTCAGGACTCTCCCTTCTTCTGGACCACGGTGTGCATGCAGGCATTTGGTCAGGACTCTCCCTTCTTCTGGACCACGGTGTGCATGCAGGCATTTGGTCAGGACTCTCCCTTCTTCTGGACCACGGTGTGCATGCAGGCATTTGGTCAGGACTCTCCCTTCTTCTGGACCACGGTGTGCATGCAGGCATTTGGTCAGGACTCTCCCTTCTCTGGACCACGGTGTGCATGCAGGCATTTGGTCAGGACTCTCCCTTCTTCTGGACCACGGTGTGCATGCAGGCATTTGGTCAGGACTCTCCCTTCTTCTGGACCACGGTGTGCATGCAGGCATTTGGTCAGGACTCTCCCTTCTTCTGGACCACGGTGTGCATGCAGGCATTTGGTCAGGACTCTCCCTTCTTCTGGACCACGGTGTGCATGCAGGCATTTGGTCAGGACTCTCCCTTCTTCTGGACCACGGTGTGCATGCAGGCATTTGGTCAGGACTCTCCCTTCTTCTGGACCACGGTGTGCATGCAGGCATTTGGTCAGGACTCTCCCTTCTCTGGACCACGGTGTGCATGCAGGCATTTGGTCAGGACTCTCCCTTCTTCTGGACCACGGTGTGCATGCAGGCATTTGGTCAGGACTCTCCCTTCTTCTGGACCACGGTGTGCATGCAGGCATTTGGTCAGGACTCTCCCTTCTTCTGGACCACGGTGTGCATGCAGGCATTTGGTCAGGACTCCCCTTCTTCTGCCATGACACAGCAGCTGCTGAGTTCTCTACATTTGTCCTTTTCCTACGGTGCCAAGTCCAGAAGCCACCGCTTCTAGCCAGAAGAGCCTAGAATACAATGGTGCCTCCACGGACTCTGCCATCCTCCAGGGGATCTCTGCAGCTAGATTCCGAAGCTGAATGCATCGTCTTAAAAACCTGGCTGCTCCTAAGTTCTAGACTGGTGGGCAGGACAAGCTCGTATCTTGAGGAACACCTCTACTTCTAGCTTTCTTTTTCTTTTTTTTTGCTGGATAATTGGCACTAAAACTCTCAGACTTACCTGCCCCCACTGCTATCCTCATATCTCAGCTTCCTGAGTACCTAGCAGAACAGGCACCAGCACCTAGTGGTTCATGTAAATTGAATTTCCTGTCCCCTCTTGATTTCATTCCCAGCCCCGAGAGACATGTCTATGACACACCAGGCTGGAAATCAACCTTCCCTGCCAGCCACCAGCACACACCTCATCTGAAACGAATGCCTGTCGGACAATCTGATCTCCCGGCTGCTATGACTGCATGACGACGCATGCCAACAGCATAAAGGCTTCCATTATAATAAATTTTACAGAAACCTACGCCCTCGCACTCTTTGTTTAGGTACGACCATTTCAATCATCCATTTCAGAGCATTAACCTAGCACTTATGCATATCATGAACTGCATGTACTATTATGCTATTTAATGTATTATTTTTAGTTCAGAGATGGCTGTTTAGAAGACTGTTGGATTGCATCTATTATGTCTGAGAACATAAGTAAAACGTATTCAGTGAAGCAAAAGAATTTTAGGAAAAATAATTCAATTTCAAGCAGATGAATAAAACATGAACATGTCAGGGAGGGTGCAAATTCTGAAGAGGAAGCTGATGGAGCTGCAATTGCCTACATATATCAAGAGGGTTTGGGCAGAGCAAAGTAGAATATAAAATTGATATTTATTGGATGGCTTTGCTTTATATTTATGCAAGTTCTCTGTATGCCAAAATGTCACATTAAAAGAACTGCAATCTCCATCATAGTTTAAAAATTACAAGTATTTTCCTTTTATTGAAATGTGAATTGTTTGAATGTATTTCTGAAGCTTAGATAAAATAAGCTGTAATCTATTGGAATATACAGTTTCACATTGCTGAAATATACTTAGAAATGAGCACCCTCTCCCTCACTTTGCACTGGTAAT
This sequence comes from Megascapheus bottae, assembly GCF_031878675.1. Lineage (NCBI taxonomy): Eukaryota > Metazoa > Chordata > Mammalia > Rodentia > Geomyidae > Megascapheus > Megascapheus bottae. The sequence continues at coordinate 81,528,963 of NC_143515.1, read as the reverse complement.
GCCCCTTCTATTTCCTTGTGGATGAAATTATTCCTTTGCAGTAGAAATCCTTGTAGCCTTGAGAAGCCCACTGTTTAGTAGTAAGTTCCAAACTCATCACCTGAAGATAATGTACGTTGTAGCTCTTCAAATGCTTGTGAGAAATGCTTGCTACCCCTGTGAAATCTGATTTATGGGAAGTCACTCAGTAAACACAGCACGCACAGAGGCAGGAAAGAAGCAGTCAGTCCTTCCTAGTGAAGATGCAGCATCCATGAGATTCTCACACAGCTAATCTGTGAGACTCCATAATCATTTCAGGAGATATTCTGAGTGCTTAAGTAATGCAGTATTTATCAGCTCTTAATTTTAGAACTTGGTACCTCAAATAACCGAATACTCTTCATTTTGGATAAATTCAAATATAAAAATAAAATCAATTCCATCTTCTTCTCTTCTCTTCCTAAATGACTAACCAATGAGTTACTTTATTTCATCCCATGAAGATGATTTGAGTTTGTAAATTCTCTCCTAATTACACTGGAATATAATATTTTTATCTCAATTATCCTTGAGATATTGTACTTAATAATGCCTTCTGATACAATGACATAGGTGACACAATTATATTTTGCTCCTTTTGGGCATAATACAATTATGTACTGAAATAAAACATAGCATCGCGTAGTTCTAAGATGGCTGTGTTTACTAAACTATGACTAGTGTCCCCTTGAAGAAAATCAAATCAAAATAATAAATTAATCCATCATTGTCACCCTAAGAAATGGCAAGTCAAATTAATCTGGTAACAACTGCAATAAAGAGAGATGAAGAATTCTAATAGCAAATGATTTGTGGGATAAACTTAGGAAATTAGTTGAGAACTACCCTGTGCTTGATGTTAAAATCACCAGAAGGTTAAGACTTCCGTAACCTCTGAGACTTGAGCTTCCATCCCTGTATGGTCCAGTGCTATGCTCTTGGCACTCATTCCAGGAGGCTCTGCAATGCACGGGTGAGGAGTAACGCCTGAAAGCCTGGTGCTGCGGGTGGAAGTCAGGGCAATGGAAGGGGTCTGCAAACATGCGAAACCTCCTTACTCAGATGTGAACAAGTCCAAGAGTCAAAGAAGAGTTCTCGCTTCATTTTCTTCTGTGGTCTGTGAACATGTGAGCCCGCCATGAAAACATTTGCAATGGGCCCTATCATTGAGTCCTCTGGAGTAAAGACAGATGCTGATAATTCCATTTTGTAGAAGAGGAAACAGTAAGTTGAAGGTATTGTTTTTAAGGTGGATCAGTCCAGTTATAAGGGTGAGCATAAAATGTCCCCAACTTTGTCCCCTCATTCATAACATCAGGATCTCCTTCCTGAATGGCATTCTTCATCTACCCGTCCTGCATTGTTTATCCTACCACCAGAGTATGGGTTTTTTTGTTGTTGTTTTGGTTTGGTTTGGTTTTGCTGCTATGAAAGGAAACTGAGCAAGGAGGAACCTCCCCCCCCCCCCCCGACCCCGCCGGCAGAGAGCTGCTGCAAACCCGAGGAAGGCAGCCATGTGGTAAGGATGCAGTCAAGCTCAGCACAGCTTCTCAAAGGGTTTCTCTGTGCTGACTGTATTATGTTAGGGAAATGAAATAACACTCATTCACTAACGTTGCCCAATGGAACAAGGATCTTTGGTGGATCTGACGCATGTTCTCCTCTAATCTCTCCCAGACCATACATTTCAGATATGCCAAAGTACTTTTATAGTTTATTATCTTGGTGTTTGAGAACTCTGTGTAGTAAAATTGGAAGGTAATCTTCAAAATCTGTCAGACAGCTTGCAAAGTCTTTGCTTTTTCACTTACAAACTCACTGAAGTTTTGTAGAAAATATCTTGTTTTGGACTAATATATAGTTTAGACACTAAGGATTTTTGATGGGGTTTCCTGCATTATTGAGTTATACAGGTACTTGCCTGTAGAAGCCCAGTGGCACCCTCAAAGTGATTTTTTTAAAAAGTACACAACAAGGGGTTGGGAGTCTGGCCTAGTGATAGAGTGCTTGCCTAGCATGCATGAAGACACGGGTTCGATTTCTTGGTACCACACACACAGAAAAAAGCCAGAAGTGGTGCTGAGGATCAAGTGGTAGAGCTCTAGTCTTGAGCCAGCAGTGTTCAGGCTCTGGTTTCAAGCCCCAGGACTGGTAGAAAAAAAAAGTGCACATCAATCCTGGTGTTTCCCATAGTTATAAATGTGGCAGACTCTGCTCAGATCATATAAACAGACACAGAAGTAGAAAGAGTATGTAAATAACACCATTTCTTTTTTTTTTTTTTTTGCCAGTCCTGGGCTTGAGCTCAGGGCCTGAGCACTGTCCTTGGACTTTCTCAAGGCTAGAGCTCTACCACTTGAGCCTCAGCACCACTTCCGGCTTTTTTCTATGTATGTGGTACCGAGGAATCGAACCGGGTCTTCATGCATGCTAGGCAAGCACTTTAACCACTAGGCCAAACTCCCGGCCCCATAACACCATTTCTTAAAAAAATTAAGTTTCTACTACCTAAAAATGCATTGGCTGGAACCTATGTCAGACACAACCTTTATCTGGGTAAAGCACGGGAAAGAAGTCCTTCTGAAAAGCTACTTTGAACTCACTTCTGTAGCGAGCAGGCAATGGCAACCCCACAGTAACTTAACGTGAACGATTTTCACAATCTGCCAAGTATGAGACCCTGAGTTCAAACCCAATTCCTGCCACAAACAAACAGACAAACAAAGCAGAAAAACATAAATATTGGTGAGAATGTGGCAAAGCTGACATCTTCAACACTATTTAAAAGGGCTCACAATTTGGAAAGCAGTGTAGGGTACCACTAAAAGCTAAAATACTTACTTCATAACTTCTAGACCAAAAGAAACATGAATCTTTGTCCATGCAAAAGAATGTATATAATGTTTCTGGCAGCTTCATTCATTAAACTTCAAAGTGAAACTATTGCAATTAATTACTCATGACAGTAAATAATAATACACTTATGAGGCTCTTAAATATAACTTGATATTAAAAATGAATAAAGGAGAGATATACTATATCACAGAGGTACCTTGAAGCTAGGCTAAGTATATATATATATATATATATATATATATATATATATATATATATGAGAGAGACAGAACGAAAGCTAAAAATTCTACTTTTCAGAAATTTAGATATAAAAATTATAGGTCCAATTTAATGCAATGCTAACAGTATAAGAAGAATAAAACACCATGGCTCCATTTATATAAAATATCTACAACTAAATCTAGGAACAAATATTAAGTTCTTGGTGTCTTAGAGTTGATGAAAGTAGGGCCAATTAAACTAATTCAAAGTAAGTGGTAATAGTTGTGTGTTTGTGTGTGTGTGTGTGTGTGCACGTGTGAGCACATGCGTCCACACGTGCACGTGCACACGTGAATTGTTTTGTTTAGCAGAGGTGATTTAACTCAGAGCCTCATAACTCCTGAGCAAATGTACAACCACTGGAGACTGTCCTTTTGCTGTCAGTTGCCATTGCATTTCTCTCTAAGGTTGTGCAGACTGGCATTGCGCCTTGATCCTGCTCTTTGCCTGCTGAGTAGCTGAGATCAGGGATAGGATCTCCCATTTCCTCCAATCTGAATTGCTGCTTCCTGGTGGCATGCACTTATAAGCAGACAATGAATTTTTAAAATACATTGTTAGCTATGGGCATAAAATTTTTTGCACTGTATTGCTTAGGAGGAGAATTCAAATGCTTTCTAAAGAACTTCAGAAATATGGAGCTATAAGAATTTTTCATCATCTCTCAAATCACATGCACTGGTTCTCCTTACCCACATGGCTGCTGAATTAACCTAAAAGTTCTCATAATGAGGTTAATCACTTTTACAATCATAATTTATCTCTGAGACCAATATAGTAAAACTAGATCCTTGGCAGCAAATGTGGCTGGGCTTAATTTTAAAATATCTCATTAATTAGCAGTAATGAGATGTAATGAATATTTATGGCAGGATTTATCTGTACATATTAATTTGCCATGATGTGTCACTGATAAACTAGTGCGTTAAGCTGAAATCAATAGATGTCAAAATGAAAAGCATGCAAAATATGTCTAATAACTCCACTTGAGATCCCAGCATTTGATATAAAAGATAATATGTTTTCTGCAAATGAAAGTATAGTGCTGAATTCACTTGATACACCACAGGGAGTGAACTCATTTTCTCTGCACATTGTTTATTACATTTAAATATCCTTGCTCCTTCATCTCCTACTTTATTAATAAGGCAGAAAGAAAATGTTTTCTTCAGTGGAAAGCATATGTCTTTCCTTCCAGAGGGTTTTTTTTATTAACATCATCTGGATTGCAGAGCTAAGGAAACTGCACATCTGAAGCCACCCTCACAACCCACCGAAGGTGTGTGTGTCTGGCAGGTCTGGTTCTGTGTGAGCTCCACATTCTGGCTGACCGCATTCCCCTGGACTCGGGGCTGGACCTCAGTGACCTCAGTGCTGCTGGAAGATAACTGAGCGGCTGTCACCGCACAGAGGTTTAGTGGCATCTTCATTCACCTTAAAGCAGTATGCTTTAAGGAATTATTTTCTCCCATCAGTGTGCTGTAGTGAGTGAGATTAAACACGCTGGTCACCTGCAAACTTTCTGATTGATGAGCCAGGAAGGCAATGCTTCTTAATAATGAGCTCCTAAGTGAGGCCTTAAATAATGAGGTTGCCTATTTGTATCAGAGTCTGTTTTCATCTCTACGCAGCTTCATCATAGGCACGTCATTCTTCTTAATTTTGTAGGATATGCATTGAATTTTTTTACTGCATTCTCCCCATCATCTTCTCTTCATTCATTACCCTGCCCCTTTCAAGAACCCATGTCCTGGCGTTTATTTTATTGAACTGTGACTTTCCCTGAATAAAGATCCAAAAACACAGCAATTTTTTAAAAGACTTCATAAATGGGATCATATCAAACTAAAAGTTTCTACATGGCAAAGGCCATAGGTAACAAGCTACATAGGCAGCCTACAGAATGGGAGATTTTTGTCAGTTACACATCAGATAATGGCCTAAAATCCAGATATACAGAGAGCCTAAAAGATTAAACCCTTAAAGAATGCACTGTCTTTCTCACTTTCAAAGGTGAGTTTCAGTGATTATTAATAATTTGAGAAACAAACCAAGGAAATGGGCCGGGTGCGGTGGCTCACACCTGTAATCCTAGCTACTCAGGTGCTGAGATCTGAGGATCAGGATTCAAAGCCAGCCCTGGCCCTGAAGACTGTGAGACTCTTATCTCCTATTAACCACCAGAAAACGGGAAGTGAGTCTGTGGCCCCAGGGGTGGGGCGGTAGCCTTGAGCTGAAGAGCTCAGGGACAGCACCCAGGCCGAGTTCAAGTCCCACAACTGAAATAAAGAAAAATGAGGGACGATGTGGCCTGGGAGGAATGGGTGAAAATGTTGGAAGGGGTGACATCCATTAAGACATATTGTTTCCATAAACTGGCCTTGTTGAATGGCAACTCCTTTGTATAATTCCTTAAATATAATAAAAAACAGCCATATGTGTTTTAGAAGCTGATTACCTGGGTACATGGAAGAGTACCTCGCTGACATGTGGAAGGAGAGCAGAGTTCATGGCTTCACCATTCATCTACGCAATGAAACCTGAGGTTGCTGCCTCCTCGCTGGCCTTCCCACTCAACTGATCGGCTCCTTTCTAAGTCTTCCAGGGTGTTCTGAAATGCCCCTTTCTCCACACATCCTGTAGAACAGTATGTGCACACCCAGTCACTCAGTAGGCAAACACGCTGTCATTCAGGGGCCTGTTATAGACAATTCTATTTCCTTTTTAGCCACTCTGCCTCTTCCCAGCTGGATATCAACTTGTGAGAGGTGTTGCTAAGAAGAGAAGGATTTATTATTTTTAATTTTTGAATACAGCATGTAACACAAGACCTTCTCATAACTGCAGGATTGCCAGCTGCCCAGGCGATCTCTGTGAGCAGGAGGGAGGTAAAGCCCAAACCGAAGTCCAAACCATGCTTCTTCCATAGCCTTCTTGATGCTCAAATTATTTTTGCCTACATTCAACAAGGTCATAGGTATGCATCCAAAACTTTCCGGGGCATCAGAAGTGTGTAGAATTCTGTCATGACTTTAGACGTGATGCCTGTTTGTAGAATCAAACAAACAAGTATTTGTTTCTGTGCACATGCCATTGCAGAGCCATTTTTCAACCCTGACATGCAGGACAAAAGCAGAGGATGCTTTTTCTGTGATTAAGCATTGCAGCTGCAAAATATTCTTAGTTGAAAGATAAAAACCCATTTTAACCTTTAAGATGGAAGGACATTTGAAGAAATATAATAGCCACATTGGAAAGCAAGATAGGTAGAGTCCTGTGCTAGATGACACCATAACCCTAAGACCTTGGTCAAATCTTGGGACCACTCTGGATTTCAGCTTTCTATCCAACATAATTGACTTGCCCGTGAATGTGCATTTTACATGTGCCATAAGGTTCCTCTCTGCACAGAATGCCTCTCCTGTGCCCCTACAGATAAAAATGAGTCAACAAGAGACCTGCAACAAATATAGAATAACACAAAATGGTAGCCACAATGCCTTACTCTGGAACAGGTCCTAGGCTGATCCATTAAAGGAAGACATGTTGAGAAAAGGGACTGTTAGTGTAGATAGTTTTAAATGTTCACTCTCACACTGAGACACAGTTCTCTGGACTTCTAGACAATCTCCCAAGATCACTGAGTAGATGTGCCTGATACAGGCACCGAGTCTTAGGGACATGCAGTCTCCAAATGGCAACCCCCACATATTTGAACAGCACTCAGAGGCCAAGCATTACCAGGCAGCTGTCATCCCAGCTCCTACTAAAGCAGAGCAAGGAGCATCACAACGTGAGGGCAGCAGAGGCAATGTCAGTTCAAGACTTTGGAAAAACAAACTAAAAATGAAAAAGGATGGGAGGGGTGCTTAACTAACACGCAAATGTCCCAAGTTTAATCCCCAGTACTGAAAGAAAAGAGAAACTAGAAACTGCTCATCTACATACATTTGTCAGTTTCCAGGTCCCAGCCACCACAGACAACGTAACTAGGATCAGTGTTGCACAGGGGCAAAGCCGAGCCCAGGAGCAGCACTGAAAAAGCACCAGTGTGGTGGTGGCCCTGTGGGCACTGACTTCGTGCAAACAAAGCAAGAACTGAGCCTGTGTGCCACAGGAAGCTGAAGAGCCCGTGTGTGCAGCTTCACTCTCCAGGGAATGCTTGTTCCTACAGAATTTAATTCATATCAGAATTTTAGAGATGTTTGTTAACATTTTCCTGGTTTCTTCCTCGTAAGAATGCAAGGTCTACTCTCACACATGCCTAATAAAAATATCTTCAGTATTAGCACAGAGAGAAAAGCCATCAGAGGAGATTCAGTTTATTAATATTCGCCAGAGCGAATATTAATGTAGTAGATCGTGGGCATCTACTGGTAGTTAAAAACCACAATCTTGGAAAAGCAGAGCCAGATGACAAGACGTGAGCTGACCTCACCTGTAACTCAGCAGAAACAGGTTCAGCTGCTGGCGTGATGCGGGAGAGTTCTGGTGAGGCTCCATAGGACAAATTAAAACCATATTTTATGAAGTAATAATTAATTATTGATTAGACAACACTGTAATACCTTTCAAATTGAGCTATGATTTTTCCGTAAAATTGCTTTAATTGTTAACTGTAACTCCAAAGGAGAGCTTTAAACAAAAGCAGATTAATGAATCTAATTTGTTCACTTGCAGTGGTGAAGTCAGCATAAGCCAGAAGCTGCAAGCAACTATCTTACCCCTGAGTGTTCATTTCAGAACACAGTGTCTAGCCACGCAGCCCGTGTGTGTGTAGAAGAGTCTTTGTTAATCGTGAGTGTGCTAAGTCTTTCCCATTCTTAATAGGAAGTGAGTCTTCACTGTTCAGAGCTCCAGTGGGTTCTTCCAGGCCCCAAACCCCCTATCCTCATCACCTCATGTCTGTGGGCTCCTGGTTCTGCTCACAGCCCTGGTTCAAGGGCAAGGACTGGCAAGGAGGGTAACCACAGCTCACAGGGCGTTTGTGGCCTCAGCGTCTTCAGCTTGTCAGCACTGGTGAGGTCACGGCCCACGCCCTCCTCAGCGAGTGTGTGCGCGTTCTCCTCGGGCACAACTCCTCTCCTGGGCCCTGTCCTACAACACTCGCCCTCTGGCCGATGGCACATGCTCTGCCCGCCTCCCAGCCCAGCAGATCTCACACCCCTCTACCCTGCCCTCCTTAACCTTACCTGATGATTTTGTGCCTTCTTCATTCCGTGTTGTCCTGGATCCCGGAATTCATTCTAGGATTTCCTCAGATGCTTCCCGTCTCGCCTGTGACAGCAGTCCTTGTCAGGACTTCTCTCCCCACCTCCGTCAAAGCTCGTCTGGACATCCCGACCACGAAGCCTCCCTGGAATCCCTCCCACCATGGAGCTCACCTGACTCCTTTGTCACCGCAGGGCTGGAAACACAGTGCAGGTTCATTGGTCACCAGGCCTTTCCCCACCACAGCAGGTGGCCGGGCAGGTGCAGGGGACACTGTCCTCCCTCCACCGTGGGAAAGGGAGCGGAACCCAGGCTCTCAACAGCCCCAGGAGCGACCATTGAGAACTGCCTTCCTCCCGCAGGCCCCTCCCCATGAGACCACAGGCTGCTGCCCCAGCTCCTGTAAACAGCACACACATCAACAGTTGCATATTCTGAGTGGTTTTTTTAAATCACAACATGCTTTCCATGTGCTAGAATAATGAGATTGCTCATATTTAAACAATGGCTTTTATCAGTATAAAAAAGGCAGTCCTTATGCGTGGAAAGTGCAAGCAAGATGTGGCAAAAAATAAATAAATAAACACCCCTCAAATGACGAATCTAGCAGAGTTCCTGAGCCTTGTGCTTGCTCCCAGGATTTAGACATTCCCATCCCAGTATCACTGACGTGCCAGCCTGGCAGAGACAAGAACCCACGCTCTGACCTCGTCGTGCAGGGACAGGTGGGTGGTAGAGGATCCTGCTTGCAGTCTTGGTTTGGACTTCAGAAGAGGAGGCTTTTGTGGAGACTACTCTGAGATTTGAACTTTGGTTTCTTCCTGTGCTAGTAAGGGAATGGAGGAAGATTCTGCTGACCCTGGCAGGGATGGTGAGTCCAGCTCCCGGCCAGCCCCAGGAATGGGACAAGACCAGTGCCTGCTCCTCCATGCCACGAGGGGCTGCACGGATGAGCTCCCTAGTTGGATTCCAAATGCATTGTCAGTTTATGATGTTCCCGACTGACTGGGCTTGCAGGTCTGTGAGCTCATGACAGCGCTTTCTGCAGATCACAAGAGAGAAAGAGTGCGGCAGAGGACTATGGAAAGCTGGCTTTCCCTGGAGAAATGAAGCTACTCGGATGCACCTGAGTTAGACCAGGACATTACCCACCCAACAGAGAACCACTTCCAAGAAGCCTAGGCGGGGCTTCCTGGGGGATGAAGAGAGCCTTGGTGAGCAAGGTGGGAGGCGTGGCCTGTAGAAAGGGGTGGGGCTACCCAGGAGCCTCATGGGTCAGGGGAGGGTTTAAACTTCTTAGATTACGTTCCTGGAAATCCATATGAGCATATTTGAACCAGGGGTTCACAGGCCCTCGAGAGCAGAAACGGGATTTAATACAGCCACCCACACTTGGGTCCAGAGCTCTGTCATCTGAGGTAGAAGGGCAGCCTCTGGGCTTTACCCACAGGAGCTAGGATCCTGCTTTGTTTCCTGTTCTCTTCCCTCGTGGTGTGCTGAAGCTGCTCACCATTGTAATTGGAAATGCTGAGGTAAAAGGTAAAACTAACGTATCATGAGGGAAAACCGTAAGCCATATGGTGATCTTCCCCTTTTCAAGGGAAAGACACTAGAATAGCATCCTCTGTAGGTTAACGAGACATATTTTACTTTTAGGAGAAAGCATCCAACATGTAAGGACAGAAGTTTTTATGTGAACTCCCCTTATGAAATTTGTGAAATCCTGAAAACCTTAACCCAGGAGATAATGTCATTTTATTGAGCAGCGTGTTCTCACTGACATCCTAAAACACATAATCAGTTTATGATGTATCAGTATCATCAACAAAGAATTTCACTGAAAATGCAAATTTCAGCAACGATCGGATTAAAGTTTAGAATTTCTCACTAGTTCAGCATTCCTTATTGACTTATATTCACACCCCAAAGGCACAGAGAAGTGCTTTGTTGCTCTTGAGGTGCAAGTATGTACGTATGCATACATGCACACACACATTGTGTGTGTCTGTGTGTGTCTCTGTGTGTGTACACAGGGTCTTTTATGAAAGAAAATGTTCTAGATGAAAGAAAACTTAAAGATCAAATGACAGCGTAGTCCGGAGTCTAGACCCAAAAGACTTGGTAGGAGGAACTTGGAGTCGGAACCTGAAACATGATAGGTAAATGGGTCTTGGAGAGGCTGGGGGATGCAGGGACGGAGCAGAGCGTCTGGGAAAGGCTCTCCTTCCCCTAGGGGAGAACAAAGGCCTCTCTCTCCTTGGACTTTGTAAATTCTTCTGGTAAACCTAGAAATGATGCCTAATAAAGATTACAAAAATCATTTCCTTAGGATTGTTTCACTTGCCGGATTTGCAGATGATGCAAACGGCTGGAGAGCAAGACAAATGGTTCTCATTTCCCTCCCCGCTGGTCTTCTCTTATAGCCAGGGATGTGGGGAACTCGGAATGACTTGGCCCCAGGTCTCAACCAGCAAGCGCTCTGCCTGGATAGTTCTAGTAGGAGACAGCTATCGTTTCTAAGTCAGGTTGTTTCTTGTAGTGTTTCTGTCTGAACACTGCAATCCTGGTGTTCTCTCAATGTCTGATAGTAGTGATAAGGATGGTAATGGTGGCGGGAGAATCACAAAGCACCAGGAAGGGGCCCCTGGCCATGTTTGTTCAGGTTTCAGCTTGTGCTGCACCCTCCCTTCTTGGTGGGACGTGCCATCTGAGGGGCTTGTCGTGACGTGCTTCAGATTTGATGAAGACAGCGTCTCTTTCTAATGTTTGCTTTTCCGTTTATCACATCATCATCTTGGATGATGGACGGCTGAAGGACACTTGATCCATACTACAGAAGTGTGTTTTCCTTTGGATTCTTGCAGCTTTCAAAACACTATGACGGGAGGCAAGAGACTTTCATTTGTACCTGAGAAGGTTAGATGGGATTCTCCATCAGGCAGTGAGGGCCCAGAGCCCCGGCACCAAGTCTCCAGGGCCTATAAAAACGAATGGCCTCGTGTGACTTCCATTGGTTCACAACCAGATGAAGAGCAGGTGCCACAATCCATATGCAGAGGCCAGACCTGTGCCTCCAGGGACAGCTATGAAGGTGGCCGTGGGCAGCCATGACTCAAGACAGCACACAGTCAAATTTCATGGCCATTGTCTGCCTGACCTACACCTTTCTGAGACAGCAACGTGGTGACCTTTCCTCCAGATGCTCTGTAGAAGCAGGCGTGTTCTCGCTCAGCCTGTTCTCTCCTTCAGACAAGGATATTTTGCACCCAGCTCAGACACCAAGAGGTTCCAATAGTGTCATTGCGTGGATGGATGAACCCCATGCAGGGACACAGGGACAGAGTCCCAAGAAAGCAAAAATGGTTTCTGTGGCTCAAATGTCATGAATAGTTAGTCATATTTCTAGGGGAAAAAACTACTGGTCAACAGTTCTAGGGTTTGATGCTTTTTTCTGAGTAGGAATAAATCACTGGAATATTTTTTTAATCCTGGTACTATGATGTAGTAAAGGATGAACTAAATTATTTCATTACTTTTCTGTTTTTACTGAGTGTACTAAGAAATAAGCTCAGAGCCTTACACTTGTCAGAAGAACACTCTGTCACTTGTGTCAGATTCCAGCCATTTGGCTTTGAGTTTGTTTCAGAAACAGTCTTGAACTTTTGCCCATCCAGCCTTCCCCACAATCATATGACTTCTGCCTGTGAATAGCTGGGATCACAAGTGTGAACGCCGCTCCTAACTTGTTTCAAGATAGTCTGTCTAAATTTCCTATTTCTGGTTTTCCAGTCCCACATTATAGATGCATGTGACCACACCTAGCAAAGTCTTCAATAATTGCTTTATTCAATCAGAGAAACAACCTTTATTGACTTTCTAAGAGATGGAACCAGCTATCGTAGATAATGTTAGCCCTGCATGAAATTACAGCTGAGACTGATAAGCATTTGACATGCAGAAGGATTATTTGGCTGTTATCTTACAGTTGTAGATCAGCTGTGGTCCAGAAGCTGGAGGGTGGTCCCTTCCTTAATATCCTTGCCAAGATGGTTGCTTCTCGGAGAGTGCCATCCTCTCTGCAGCTACCTTGTCAACTCTGCTTCCGTTCTGAAGGACAGTTTCTACAAAGAAAAGGAAAGCAGCATTCCTGACATCATTAATGGAACCCTTCACAAAATGTGAGTGACAGAAGTATCTACCAGGCCCCATCTCAAGTCTTTCATCTTTATTTTGCCACATCCTAACTCTACTAGTCCTGGGTTTTCAACTCACCATCAGCTTTCATATTTACAAAGGGTGTTCAATGCTTACTCTATCTAAAAAATGAAACAAACAAGTTTTTGATACATATTTTATTATTTTTATTTAATTTCTCCTGAAGTTATATATGTAACAAGTATAATATGTAAGCATAAATAAAAATATAATAAATATGTAAATAATTAAATAAGTACAGAAAGCAAAATAAGCATAATAGTACTTCCAATCGGGACTTTAGACATGTCTGATATTCTTTTACAATATTTCTTTTTTTGGTTTTCTTGTGGATCATGGGGCTTGAACTCGGTCTGGGCACTGTTCCCGAGCTCTGCAGCTCAAGTCTACCTCCCTTACCCCTGGGCCTGGGCACTGTCCCTGATCTCTTCAGCTCAAGGCTACCACCCTTCCCTTGAGCCAAGCACCATTTCCCATTTTCCAAAGGTTAAATGGAGGTAAGAGTCTCAGGTCCTCTTGTGCCTAGGCTGGCTTTGAACCTTGATCCTCCCATCTCAGCCTCCTGAGAGGCTGGGATTATAGGTGTGAGCCACTGTGCCTGACCTCTTTTACAGTATTTTCATTAGGATTTATTATAGAAACCATGGTCTTGCACTGTTTTTGAGAAATTTCAATGGACATAAAACCCAGGTGAAATACAGACAAGCTCGCTAGTTACAGTCCTTTTTTTTTTTTTACATGTTTGGTGTTTACATTTCTGGTGTCACAAAAGATAATTGCAAATAAAACATGAACAGATATTTTCTTTATTTTGGGGAGTTACAGATAATAAAATAGAAAAGCATACCTGTCTCTTTCACCTTAGAATTTTATGATAATGTATACAGTTCCTTGTAGAGAAAAACTTTAACAAATATTAGCTCTCATTAAAGCATTCTGGGGTCTTTAACCTGTTGTCTTAGCTACATGTTGTTAACGAACGCTTGAAATGTGGCTGAGGACATGCTGAAATACTGATACACTGGATTGAGTAAAAGCCTTACTAAAATCTTATTAGCTTATTTTTTAATGTGGCTGCTCGAAGTTTTAAAATTGTACTGCTAGGTCACATGGCACATGTAACGGTAAGTACCAGTGGTACAAAGTCAACAACCTGTCTGTTGTGAAGATAGTTTCCAGGAACAACTGTTCTAAGCTCAGTCATGCTCCGCTTCCGAGCATACAAATTCTACCTTCAGGTGGATGCCAGGAAGGTCAAATGGCTTCCTGGTGCTTGTCACATCCCTAATCCAGAATCTGCTTCTTGTCACCTCATCAAGCTGGGATCATACAGGAAGCGTCATGCACAGTCTGGAGAAATTCTTCATTGGACAGGCAGTCAACCAACAACGGCTTTGCAGAGACCTTGTCGGCCCCCGGGCTCCCCCAGTGCCTGAAACCTCATTTTGACTTTGATTTGCCTCTCCAGTTCCATATTTGCCCTTCAAGTTCCCACCGCCACGCAGGAAGAGCAGCTGTGGTGTTCCTCTGGCTTCGGCCCTGCCTCGAGAGCTGGCATTCTGCCTGTTCTGTGTCATCCTCCCTCTCCTGCACTGTGACGAGGACATGAATGACGGCTGCCCTAATGGTTCTTGTCTTTGCTTCCTTCCTTCCTTGCCTGTTGACTTCCAGTCCGTCACACTTTGTCTTCCTACTGTCCCATTCTAGAGATTCTCGATCCTTTCACCTGTAGGAAGGAGTGGGGAGAGGTAGAGGCTCCAGGTCCACTGACCATGGAAGACATGAGGAAGCACAACCATGTGCGGTGCTGAAAATGGGCGGGAGAAAGGTATGTGAAGACGAAACGTAAACTTCAGTAAGAACTTGGTAATGACGAGGAAGGTTTCCTTCAGCCTGTCCAAGGACGACTGCATTAAAGTCATTGTGCTAAAGCCATCTCCCGGCTGAACACTGTTTTCGACAATGGCATGGTCACGCCTGGAAGCTCGTTATGTGCTCCCATGGCACTTGATTACACGTCTCCCTTGTTGACTAATTGACGCCACAATCCTTTAGCCCATCTTGTCCGGGCAGAAGACACATCCTCTCCCCAGCAAGCAAACTCCTCCTTAAGACATGGAGCTTGCCTTTATCCATCCCTGGGCGAGGGATTTGACCGCACCAAGGTGGGAAGCTGACCGAAACGGGTGCCTGGCTGTGTGGGGCTGGTGGGCACCTCCGTCATCCATTCCCAGGGGCCCCCCTGCACCACTGGGCACTTCCATTTGTCCTCTGAGCCTGGAGCCATAGGGATATAAGAACCCGCTGTTTGTGGGGGAGGAGCTCTCCGGGATGCCCATGGCTTCCATCAGCAGTGGGGAGGGGTGGGGGCTAGGGCTGGATCTGGATCCCCGCATGGGGGACCACCATCCATACCTGGAGTTCAGAGATAAGAAGCGACCAGCCAGAGCAGCACCGGTCTTTTCTGTTCAACAGGAGGGATGTCAACCTGAGAGCAGGCGTCGTTTCGCTCCAGAAATGCCTGTGTGGCCCCACAGAGTTCTTTGCCAGTGCCATCTCGTGGGCCGGATGTGTCTCACTGCTGGGGCACCCAAGCTGACCTTGGGAGGCGCTGCTGGGATCCGGCCTGGGAAGTCACATCTAGTATCAGGTTCAGCACTTACAGCATTGAAGAAGGCAGCTCAACAATGAGCTGCAGTGATTTTCAAAGTCTGCCTCAGAAGACAGTACCACTCCATTCACACCAAGTCAGCGTAACGGATGAACGCTGTTCACAGTGCTTGTTTGATAGGGCGTTTTCATACGTGTGTGCTCTGAGGTTTTCTGAATGTAGTAACTGTACTGGAGCCACCTCTTACTTGTGAGGGAGGCAGAGGACTCAGCTGAGTCCACAGGTTGGTGGCCTGCCAGATACTGGTCTCCCGTGGGTCCTCTGACTCTTAAAGGGGAGTAGCTGAGGAATACTCCCTTTGAGCGTAGGTGTTGCCACAAGGTGTGGCATCAAGGCATAAGCACGTGGTTCTGTGAGGAACCTGTTTTCAAATTCTCCCAGAAAACCTCTAGACAATTGCAGAGCACCACACCAGCCTGCATTCCACTGTCTCCACCCGGTGTGTGCACATTTTACACACACACACACACACACACACACACACACACACACACGGAATGAGAAGAGGAAATGAGCACAGAGCCAGGTGCAGCACAGCTGTGGGGAGTCAGCCAGGCGGCTGTAGACCTGGTGACTTCAGACCTGGCCCAAGCTGAGCCCCTGCTACTGTGCACTGCAGCCCAGCCTTTCAGTTCTGCCCCCCTGAGCACTGCCTTCGCCCGCTGTCTTCCTCAGGAAACTTCTGCATGGAGCACCGCAGGAACGCAGCTCGCCTAGGCCCCAGCAACCCAGGCACTGACCAAGGAGACCAACTCCCCTCACCTGCGTCAGCTCACCAAGCTGGACTCCCCTCCCGAGCTTTGTGGGAGCCCAGGTCCCCTGGGATCACACTCACTGGATAGCTCAATGGCACACGTGTTACTGCAGCAAAAGACACTGGGGGACACTTCCCCCACACCCCACACGGGAAGGAAACACTCCTCGTGCTACAGAAAGGTCGCTCACACACTGAGGATCCGGAAGGCGCTGTGAACATTCGTGGTTCTCTTCCAGGCGATGCCACCCTGCGCCGGCTCTTTCTCCACATCACCCCAGGGATTTTTTAAATTGGTGTTAACTCAAAACAGAAAGCACCATGACAGAACAGCAAATAAAGAGAACCCGAGCTACGTGGAACACCAGTGGAATACTAGTGAAAACCCCACACTGGGAATCTGATGCAGGAATGAATGGTGTGTATCACAAACGCAGAACCCCCTAACTTTTCTGTGTCAAACCAAAGGCACCAAATATGATGACAAAAACAGAATCAAGTATAAAAGGTACTGCAGAGCTTCATCGAGATGCGAGTGAAACACTTCCACTCTTCCGCCATTGCCATTCCCCTGGGGCACGGCTGCTTGGAGCACACCCGGTTACACCGTGGATCCGTGTTGTAAGCCTGACGGTCCTCTCCCAAGGAACGTGGAGGTGAAGCTGCAGAGGTGACAGACCTGACTTCCCCATGGCTGTCTTGATGGAACCACCCAGACCTCTGTCTGCGTGCTGTCCCTGTTGTCTGAGGTGCTCTCCTGTGCCCAGAAGCTGAGCATGAAATGGAAAGGCCCTGTGAAGTGCCTGGGTCTTCGCAGGTCCTTGTGTGCCTCAGGCACTTCTTATGTGCTGCGTGAACTCTGGTCTGCACACCTTCCTTACCTCTACCTGGCCTGAGCGGCAGGCACGGGACGCCTTTGCAAAGTTGACAGTCCCCCTTCTAGAATGCTAAACATTCTGGCTTTGCTTTCATGAAAATTTTCTCCAAAAATTCCAAGATGAGATAAGCTGTCTTCCTGTCTCTGGTGAATTGACGCCTTTTTTGGTTACTATTTGGATATCTTTGCATTCTTTTTTTTTAAAAAAATTTACCTTCCTAATTATCATCTGGAATAAAGACATTCTTGAGTGACATAATTAGAAATAGCTCTGATAAAACAAGGCCAGTGTGAGATATGGTCGATACAAGATGTACATTCATAGAGGCTACCACTCAAATTCAAGACTTGATTCCTCTTTTCCAGCAGAGGGCCCAGGGAATGGTCTGACGCAGCTCTGTAAAGAGATACGATTCCTTAGCCAGAATTCCCCTCGGTTAGCAGCACAGTTCATCTCTTCCTGAACATCAGCTAGGAGCTTTTATACAGGAGAAGGTTCGAGCCCCGGTGACACCCACCTGTGGTCCTAGCCACACTGCACACTGCAGCCTGGGCATTGTGGTTCGAAGCCAGCCAGGGCAGCAATGTCTATGAGACTTTCATCTCCAGTTAATTGCCTGCAGTGGAGCTGTAGCTCAAGACGTAGAGTGCTAGCCTTGAACAACAAAAACTCAGGAACAGTGCTGATAGCTGGTAGATAGATAGATAGATAGAACCAATGGAATCACAGAAAGATGACCAAAGCAATTTTTGTGGTTACTATAAATGAAATTTTTTTCTATTTTCTTTACAGAGTCCATTGTTTTAATGTATTTTTTTAAAGATCTATTGACTGTACATTTAATCTTGTATCTAATCACTAGGTAAAAATAGTGTTCTGGTACAGTCTTTAGAGCCTTTTAGACACAAGATCATATTACCCACAGACAGAAATAACTTGAATTCTCCTTTTTTCTGTTTTTATCTCATTTATTTCTCTTGTCTATTGCATTGGCAAGAAATTTGAACGTAGTAGTGAATAAGGCTGAATAGAGAGGTCGGAAGGATAGCTTAGCTGGTAAAGCATTAGCTAACAAACAAAGGTGCAGATTCAAGTCCTGGATTCCATCCAAAAAGAAGAAAAGAAAAGAAAATGAAAGGAAAGAGTAAACAGAGATAAGTCTTGTTTCTGTATAGAAAAATATTTTAGTTTTTCTCCATTTAGGATAATATTGGTTATAGTTTAAACTATTTTTTGTATCTTGTAAGAGATTGTCATGATTTTTGTCCTGAAATTTGTCTATATACTAAATATAATATTTTTCTATTTGTTGAATCATCTTTGTGTTCCTGTTATGAAAAAATCTATAAGGGTATATGATAGTTTTTTTAAAGGATTTTGCATCCTCTTTCCAGAAATAAATTTCCTCTCTCTCTCTCTCTCTCTCTCTCTCTCTCTCTCTCTCTCTCTCTCTCTCTCTCTCTCTTTCTCTCTCTCTCTGCCTCTCTCTTTCTCTCTGCCTCTCTCTCTCTCTCCCTCCCTCCCTCTCTCCCTCTCCCTCCCTCTCTCTTTCCCTCCCTCTCTCTCTCCCTCCCTCTCTCTCTCCCTCTCTCTCTCTCTCTCTCTCCCTCTCTCTCCCCCTCCTCCCTCCCTCCCTCCCTCCCTCCCTCCCTCCCTCTCTCTCTCTCTCTCTCTCTCTCTCTCTCTCTCTCTCTCTCTCTCTCTCTCTCTCTCTCTCTCTCTCTCTCTCTCTCGTGGTTCTAGCTATCTGTCCTCTCTCTATGGTTCTAGCTATCTGTCCTTCTATCCTTGTCTCTGTCCCTCTGTCTGTGTGTTTCTTTCTGTCTCTCTCCCACTATTAATGTGTTCTTACACTAGGCTCTCCTCATTCGTAGAATGAACTTGTAATTATTTCTTTCATATCTATTTTATGCATAATTTGAGGAATATTAGTTTTAGTTAATAACTCGATAAATTTCAGAAGTAAATCTGGACACTCATGAATATTTCTTTTTTGAGAAACTCTATTAGAGTCTTAATCCCATTATTTATAGGTCTAGTTAGAGTTTTATAAAGGGCAAGTCAAATTATGATAGGTCACATGTGTCTAGAAATTTTTTCATGTCTTTTACATAGTCTTGTGTATTTTAAAGTAATTTTTCAAGATTCCCTGAGCCTCGATTTCAATAGAAATTGTTGCAATGTTCCCTTCCATCTTTAGTTCTATTGACCGGGGTCTTCTATACTTTGGGGTTATTTTGGCTAAGGATTTGTCTCTCTAATCTTGTCTTTTCAGAGAACCAACTGCTTTTCTTGTGGATTCTTCTCAGTCTTCCTTCTCCACTTTGACCCTGTTTGACAACTATGGACCCTTACTCTTAGAATTGGCATTTTGAGTTTTCTTTGCTCTAAATTTTCACTGAAGCTCCTCTCATGTTGAATAAACTCAGAGCTGGATTGCTTGATTGCCACTGCCTAACACATTTAATAGGCTCAGGTCTGGAGCTGTATGGTCTTCCTCTAGTCAACAGCTTGTTGCACAAGTCCTGTTTCTTGTCATTGTTGTTTTTTTTTCTTTTGCCTCTCTTGAGGCTTGAACTCTTGGCCTGGGCATTGCTCCTGATCTACTTTTGCTCAAGGCTAGAACTCTTCCGCTTGAGCTACAGCGCCACTTCCTGCCTTTTCTGTGATGAATTAGAGATAAGCGTCTCCTGGTCTTTCCCCCTTGGACCGTCTTTGAACCATGATCCTCAGCTCTCAGCCTCCTGAGTAGCTGTGACTGCAGGCAGGAGCCAGCAACACCTGGCTTGTTTCTTGTATTTCTTAACTTCATATTAGTCTGTAACTGGTTACATCAAGCTGGTTAATTATTCTCCAGTCTGTCAACTTTTGACATATCGATAGTGTCACATTCATAAGGTATCACTATAAGAGATCTCCATCATTCTCCTTCTGTTCTTCTTTCCTCCTCTGACTCCCAAATGGTTCCACAGCCCCATTCGTTCTGTGTGTGTGCACGTGCGCGCGCGCACACACACACACACACACACACACACACGTGTGTACATGTATATGTGCATGTGCATGTGTGTGCAGGCCCAGAATTTACATACTGTTTCAGTTTTCTGAAGCACCTCCATACTGATTTCCATAGTAGTTGCACTAGTTTACAATCCCACTCACAGTGTATGTGGATTCCTTTTTCCTTGAGTGGGCAGCATCTGTTGTGGTTTGTTTTCTTGTGAATTGCCTTCTGACTGAGGTGAAACAGAACTTCAAAGTAGACTGATAAACCTTTAGCTAATCGGACCAAAAGGAAAAAGACCCAGATTAGCGAGAGGCACTGAAGTGGATGTCACAATGTATACCAACAGAATGCAGAGGCCTGTCAGGGAATACGCTGAAAACCCATGCTCAAAAAAAAAAAAAAAAAAAAAAAAACTGGGAAATCTGGAAACAGTCAGATCTCTACATGCATTTCACCAATCAAAACAGAAAGAAGAAGGAATAAATTGCTTTAATTGATCTACAACAAACCATGAGACTGAAGCAGTGCCATGGTATCCCAACAAGAAAAACCTGGGACTTGACAGATTCACCACTAAACTTTATCAAACCTTTAAAGAACAACTAAGACTAACGTTCCCAAAACCTTTTTTTCATGAACTAGAAAAGGAAATAATGCTACCAGTTCATTCTATACCCATTACAGCATTTTTTCCCTACATCAGTCACAAGGAATCAACAAATAATTTCTTGAAATTTTATCCTGCCTTACGTCTTTCTTACTTTTATCTACCTTCTTTCATTTTTCATGTCTTTCTGTGATGTATTCATTCGTTCATTGTTGGTATACAATCAATCAGGGAACAACATTAAATATCTGTCCCTTTGAAACATATAATCAATCCCACTCAATGAATAGACTCATTCAATTAAACTGCACTGGAACTGACTGCTCTAAGTTGTAAATGAAGATATGAGCTAACTGGGGGATTCTATTGAAGTTTCCTGGAACATGATGGAACAGGAAGAAAGTGTGTGGAAATACCCATAGAGCTCCATGGGTAGGCAGAAAAGCTGGTGCAAGCATCTAAGAGAAGGACTGGATTTTAGCTTTATTTGAGGCAGACAAGCCATGATGGCACATCCAGGAAAGTGGGCATACATGTGAAGATAAAGTCACAAGAACTGTGATTAGAATGGGAAAATTTCTATAGATGCTATTAAAGGTTAAAAAATAAACTCCAAGGAAGTGGAAGCCACTGGAATGGAAGAGCAGCTCTGACACATGGCTGGTTTTCAAAACAGGTGGGTGGACTGTTTCCCTCCCCAGAGAGAGATCATGTATGGATGAGAAGTTCCTCCAGTTAATCCTGTGGGCAGACAGTCAGTGAGCAATGGATGCAGCCTTTAGCCCTGGCCTTTGACAGGTAGCACAGCAGGTCCCACTCACTGTTTGGCCTGAGATCCCTGAAGGACGGGGAGCAGCATGGGATCCCATCGGCAGAGGCTGACGCCTTGTGGGACGCATCAAGCTGACCTGAGTGGTATTTACACCCTCTGGCCCCACAGCGTAACCAAAAGAATTGAGTGCATGAGCCAGGCACTGTGAGAGCAGGACAGGGGAAACAGAAGCAAACATCTCCAAGCCAGGTGCTAGTTGCTCACTCCTCCAATCCTAGCTACCAAAGGATGCTAAAGTCTGAAGTTTTGAAGCCAGTGTAGATGGAAAATTCAGGAAATCCTTATGAACTGCCAAAAAGCTGTTAGGGGAAATGTTGCATAAATGGTAGAGCATCAGCCTTGTGTGGAAAAACCAAGGAAGAGCTCACAGTATTGAGTTCAAGTCCTCATACTGGCACAATATAAAGAAGAGAAAAGGAAGAGGAGAAGGAGAAGAATGGGAAGGCAAAAGAGGGGGTGGAGCAACCTAGATTCGCCATCAGAGAAAAAGAAAATCGAAGTCATTCTCCTTTCTTCATAAAACCTCTTCTCTCATAAGTGAAACAACAAAACAAACAGACTCAATTCCTTGGTTATCAGAGCCGTGATCGTAAAGGCAAATGGACAGATTGCAAAACAACAACAGAATCTGTGGCGTGACAGATGCCCACTCTCTGATGGAGCTACGGTGCCCAAATTATCTCCAGATTACCCAGGACATCGCAAGACATAAAAGAGAGAGATGACTTAGGCTTCTTTGTTTATTCATCTTTCATTGAGTCTGAGAAGCCACGAAGCCCCACACTGATGGATGTAAATCGTCTCAGACAATTAGTTCAATTGTGCGATAGCACATTTGAACTCTCTACAGTTTAATGTGCAGAGAGCCTCAGAGCTCAGGTTGAAGCGAGATGCAGGAAGATGCCTGTGTGCAGCTTAGCAGGCAGATGTGTAATGAGCAGCCTGCACTAGAAATATAAATCTGCACCCAGGACATCAAGCCACAAACAAATGTATCAAATATAAATGTGTGGCTCTTATGTACACCACTGGATGATAATAAACCCTTTGCTGTGAGTAAGCACAAGTGTTATTTCATCCTTGAGTGCCTCGTCTAAGACTTCGCCAACAAGCAGAAGATGCTTCTTGGAAACAAGCTCGCCCCGGGAGCCTTCAAGGCACAGAATCGAAGCTCTGTGCCCAGACGTGACACTTCTTTTGACCTGCAGGCTTCATTACAACTCCATGTGCAGATAAACACCCCTGCTGTTTACACTGTCCAAAACTTACAAAAATAAGAATAATCATAGAGGCCTGTTAGTAATAGTCTGTGTTATTGTAGCACTTAAAATGAGTGAGTGATTCCACTAACAATATAGAGACAGCTGTCCCGAAGACATTGTAGTTGTGCAATGTCAGACCTTGAGCAGATGAACATGCTCAGCTAAACACGAAACCCTCCTAATTCTGTAAGGGGCTTTCCTCCCGCCTATCTTCACTCAACAATTGTTAAAAATGTACGAGACAACACAGAATGGAGTGATGCGCTCAGATGCACTCTATTTTATTAGCTGGCAACAGAAAGTAGAGAATCAATCTCTGTCCCTGAGAAGCCTTAGAGCACTCTCGGGTTACCAGGATACTACGAGACCATACCATTCCAGACCTCATGTTCCACCAGTACGTATTGACATATTCACATGCCTACCTCTGGGTCATGCACATAGACATCTCACATGCACACAGGCCCAAACAAATACATGGCCTTGAGTCTGCCAGCTCTCCTGTCACTCACAAGCCATCTTATTCTGAGCATCTTCAAGCATCTGCAGTGACTCAAAGCAGCCTGGTAACTGATCATCGCTATTTTATGAGGACGAAGTCTTGCCCCCAAGGGCCCAGGCTATAACTTCAGACTTCATGAGAGCAGAGCTTCAGAAAAGTCTGTGAGACTCTTATTTCCAATTAATTACCAAAAAGCCAGAAGTAGAGTTGTTGCTCAAGTGGTAGAGTGCTAGCCTTGAGCAAAAGAAATAAGCATAAAGTTCATGGACAGTGCCCAGGCTTGAATTCAAGCCCTACGACCAGAACAAAGCAAAAAAGTTTCTTCCAAGAATGGGCATTTTCCCCCATTTTGTAATCTAAGTGACCAATTCATAAGGTTAGTAAATACTGTTGGATGGATGGATGATTGGATGGAAAGGTAGATGGGGGGATGGATGGACAGGTTGCTGGATTAATGATTATTAAGAAATGTTAGAAATAGCTATTTTTAGAGTGTTAGTGAGGTTTTCATTTACATTCAAGCTTACCTTGTATAGATCCGTTCACTGAAACCCACCACAGCCATCTGAACAATTTCTTAATCAAGAAATGTAAAATCCCATATTAATAATAGAATATGAAGGCATTTAAAGAGTTCAAGAATAAAGTGGGTGTTGGTAGCTACTCAGGAGACTGAAACCTAAAGGATTAGGATCACAGATCCAGCCCAGCCCCGGTAGAAAAGCCCATCAGACTCGATGTGCAATAAACCAGCAAAATGCTAGATTGGAGGCTTACCTCAAGAGGTAGATCTCTCTCTCTCTCTCTCTCTCTCTCTCTCTCTCTCTCTCTCTCTCTCTCTCTCTCTCTCTCTCTCTCTCTCTCGCTCTCTCCCATCCTCTCCCCACCTCTCCCCCTTGCACACACACAAAATTGAAGGACGAATCATGAGGTTCCTGCTGGATTACGACTTACATTCTCATAGAAAATCGCGTATGAGTCATAAATACGAAAATGTTATTAAAATGTGCAATCATAGAACACTTACTTTAAGATGGCTTTGCTTGCTACTGAATTTGTGTGAAGGAACACAGGGAGGAGAGGCATGCTGGACTCCTGCTGCAGATCAGACGTGGGGTCGTGTGATAACCTTAAGCCACGGAGACTTTGAGAGTCCATCAGGTCACGCCAGCTCGCTCCCAGTGAGATAAGGTCTTATAAAAGCAATCTCAGCACCCTGGCCGGCAACAGCGTAGAGGCTCTCCAAAGAAAATGGGCCTCAGCAGACACCAATCTGCTGACACATGGATCCTGAACTTCTCAGTGTCTGTGTGGTGGGACGTGAGAAGCGGGGGTTCACGCACTGTAAGGCTGCAGCATGTGCTGGAGAAGGCCTCTGGTGCCATTGGCACAGCCAGCCACAGCCTGCCATGTGTGTGCCCTTAATAGTCTTATTCTCAAGTTTTCTCTAGCTGTTGTTTGTCTGGTTGTTTTTTGTGGCACTTCACTTGTTTTTGAGCAAACTCGTGGTGTGCCCAAGTGCCTCAGGAGGTGAGCCAGATCTTCAGTCCCCTTCCTGCCGTCCGGTCACGATTCAGATAGCCGGGACTGCAGCCCCGGCCACTGCACTTGGACGTTGTGATGAGAAGTCGGACTTACTCTCTGTGTACAATGGCCTCACAAACCATCACCCTCTCAATTCTGGTTCTTGGGAGGATGGGATCACAGTGTACTCGAATTCTCTACCAGTCTTTTCGATTGGCTCAAGTCTAGCCACCTGGTTCTCAGATAGAAAGAGAGTTCCTCTTTATCACGTACGAGATGACAAGAGCCCTCATCCCGAATCGTAACATCTGGGCCGCCGACAGCATACCCGAAGACTGTAGACTGTGCACTGCCCAATGTTCTGGGTACAGAAGTCCTAGGTCATACTCAGGGGCAGGGCAGCTGCTAGCTGGACTGGTGTCTGGCTCAGTGCACAATCTCCCTCTCCTATGAATTAGGCACAGTCGGTTTTCACTCAAACCATTTTGCAATGAGCTGATATAATGACTATAAAAATACTGTTAATAATTAAATTACAAGGAAGGATTTGGAGATATATTCACTTACCACCAAAGACAGTGGGTAAAAGGCTCCACTGGATGTCAAGCTCTTCCTGCTGCTCTGGCCCTCATTACAAACGTCCTCTGATCTCTAGGGACAGCGTATAAAGACTCCACTTCTCACGGGCTTTCCAGAGCAGTCACTACCACATGACACAAGTGTAGATTAACAACGTCCTGTCTAGGGAACTCACAGTGACTACCATTTGGTGTCAGTGTAGTAATTAAAGACAGTGAAGAAGCAGCCAGTCAGGTCCTCTGAATGTTAATCTCATTATCCCCTCCTCAGAGCCACTTGCCAAAAAGCTAACAGCCGTTAAAGCTCTGCTGCTCATCCAATCAGAATATTAAATTAATCAGTGTGGCCCTGACAGAAATATGGCCTACAGAGCTAATACTTTCCTTTGTATATATGAAAAAAAAATCCATGGAGGATTTGGGGAAACTTGTAATATATTTTCATTGCTCAATATTCTGTATTTTTTCAGAAGCAAAATAACCTGTCCTTGCTTGTATCATCTGCCCTCTTCTTTACTAAATAATAATTGCCATCTTAAAACCTATCCTTCCGGTCAGAAGATACTAATAAGAAATTTTATCTTTAAAAGTATCCAGGTTGGGTAAATGGGATCGCATTAAACTGCAGAGCTACTGTATGGCAAAGGACATAGCAAGCAAGATAATCAGAAAGCCCACAGACTAGGAGATCTTCACTAGTTATACAATAAACAAGGGCTTTGTATAAAAGGTGTACCACTAAGAGCTCAAAAATTAACTCCCCCAATAATAAATCCTCAAAGAAACAACCACCCCATTAATAAATGGACTAAAGAATTACAAAGAGTTGAGAGTGTGCCCTAGTGAGAGAGGGCTTGCCTAGCATGCTCAAACCATGGTTTTGATTATTTGGTACCACATATAGAGAAAAAGCCAGAAGTGGTGCTGTGGCTCAAGTGGTACAGTGCTAGCCCTGAGCTTGAGAAAGCTCAAGGAGAGTGTTCAGACCCTGAGGTTAAAAAAAAGAATTAAAAAGAGTCTTCTCTGTAGAGGAAATAAGAATAACCAATAGAATAGACCCATGAAGATACGTTCAACATCTTTGGCCATCAAAGAAATGCAACTCAAAACATTAATATTCCACCTCATCCCAGTTAGATGGAGTTAGATGGCCATTATCAAGAAAATTAAAAGTAACAGATGCTGTCTGGGATGTTTCTAAAAGGATCTACACTGCTAGTGGGACTCTAAACTGGTTCAACCTTTCGAGAAAGCAGTATGGCAATTCCTCAAAAGACTAAACGCAGAGGTCCCCTATGACCCAATGATCACAAACAAGATCACACTAAAGCCACTAGCACAACCATGTTCTCTGCAGCACCACTTACCATAGCTAAGATGTGGACCCAACCCAGATGCCCCTCAGTAGATGAATGGATCAAGAAGATGGAATACTATGCTCCCATCAGAAAGAACGACATTGTCCATTTGTGAGGAAATGGAAAGACTTGGAAAATATTAAATGAAGTAAGCCAGGCCCAAAGAAACATAGGCTCCATGATTTCCCTCATTTATAACAATTGGTATGTGTCTAGGGTAGTCCTAGCAGAGGATCACAGCAGCTATGTACATATGACCATGTAAAATGATGCTACTCAAAATGAACTCCACGATGTGGAAACCAGAGGGGTTCTTTTGTCACTGACGTGGTTTTTAATGTTCTGTATGAAGTTCTTTCTTGCTCCCCGCCCCACGCTGGTTAGCCCCTGTAGTGACTGTTTAGATTTTGGGACTCTGTGTCTTGTATACCTTTATCTGATTTGGAGAAGGGAAAGGGAATAACAAATGGTGGAACAAGGACAAAGGGTGAGCCAAGGCAACAGCAAACCTCACAAGGTACTAGGCTGCCATGAACTCTACAACATGGGGGCGGGGCGTAGGGGGAGGGAGAGTTGGAGAACCTCGGAGGAGGGGACAGCAAAGTTCCACAAGAAATGCACTCATTGCCTTACCTATGTAACTAAAACCCTCTGGACATCACCTTGACAACAACATAAACTTTAAAAGCACCAGGTTGATGAAATATCTCATTTTTGTTAGAAAAATAGTAAGTTTTTTAAAAGAAAAGAAAGAAAAATGAAGAAGTGTGCACGTGACAAGTCAAATCTCAGGAAATATTGAATGCTGCCTAGAATTCCTCTACTTCTTTACTTAGTCTGGGTGTCTTGCAGTGGGGTATGCAGTGCCGCCTGAGCAAGGCACAGGAGTCCTCAGGTCTTCTGTGAACTTGCTAAGGAAACCCCAAGACTTCTCGAGGACAATGCTCAGGTGAGCAAGTTGCTGTGTGTCCCAGGCTGAAGCGAGGTCTGTTTTCTACCTGTGGAAAAGTTGTGCTCTCCAGAGCAATCACAGAAGGAGGGATAGGGACGCCACCAGGCTCGGGGCAGAAATCCACACTCAATCCATCTTGATTAGATGACAGCGGCAAGATTGCCATGGAGCAAAAGTGGGTAAGTGAGCTGTTCCCTTCATGAAGGCACTCTCAGGACAGCCAGCAGAGGTGACTCCTGAACCAGCATTCGAGGAGGGCCATGTGGAACAAGGGCTCCTGTGCACAATCTCTATGAAAGACCGGAAAACAAAGTCAGACCCACAGCTCTTTGTATCTGTTCTCATCTGCAGGCTAAGTGTGCATATTTTCTGTTAATTGTGATTCTGAAGAGAGGGAGGGCCTCTCGGAGGCGACAGACAAACAGCAGGATGTCATGAATATGGATGTGCATCTGAGAAAATAAATTAGCAGGGGCCAGCCACTCTGGTGACCCACTTAGGTTGTCAGCAGTGAGAGTGACAGTGAGGCCCCTACTGCATGAATTTGCATGGCAGAATCCCCCACCCCATCGTCCAATTTACTCTGTGCATTTGATTATTTTAAACACTGCACGGTGGTCAGATAATAAATCACTAAATCATCAATACTGACAGAAGGAACAAGCAATACATTATTGTTGATGATGACAGAGCTAGAGCTTGCGCAGTTATAGCAAGGAAGGTGATGGAAGAGGCAGTGTTGGTCAGGTGAACGGCCTTGGGGGACACAGATCTGAGTGCTGCTCGAGGACCACGGCACGGCAGAGTTCCACTTGCTGTCCTTCACTGTCTGACTTTAGAGCAGCCTCTTCCCAGATTCTTAAGTATTGTATATTCATTTATATATGAGACAAAGCAACCAACCCTTAACCAACAAATACATTAAAATAACCATAGTATTATCAACATGGGGTGAATGCATATAAATTATGCATATGTGAACAAACATTATCCCACAATGCTCAATAACACATTTCTTATCCCCTGTTTAGAGCAGCCAAATGGAAATCATGCTTGTGGCATGCACATTCAACTTGTGACTTTCTCTTTGCATGTTGGGCAGCTGCTTTTAAGCCCAGATTTGCTCATTTACCTGAAGCACCAGGCATGGCTCCTGGACTATCATACACATTCAAAATATATCATTGTAATCAAATTATGAGATCAAAAGCATTGAGGAAAAAATGTAGATTGTTCAACAAAAGTGTTTGTCTGCAAAACTTGTGGAAGTAGGGCTCAAAGTTTGAGTCTAGACAGTTTCATGAGTTATAGGCCCGAACAAATTGTTTTGTTTTGTTTTCATCTTCTACTTTTTATCATCCCACAGATTTTTGAGGCCATCTTTTTTTTTGCCAGTCCTGGGCTTGGATTCAGGGCCTGAGCTTTGTCCTAGGGTCTTCTCAAGGCTAGAGCTCTACCACTTGAGCCTCAGTATTACTTCCGGCACTTTCCATGTATGTGGTACCGAGGATTCGAGCCCAGGTCTTCGTGCATGCTAGGCAAGCACTCTACCACTAGGCCAAACTCCTGGCCCTTGAGGCCATCTTTTGATCTGATGCTTAGCAAGATTCAAGAAACAGATAGTGAAATATTAGCATCGTGATGGACTCACATTATACCTAGTTCTATTTTTTTTGCAGTACTAGGTACAGAAAATGGGAAGGATTTGGAAAGTCAGTTAGGACTTTGCTTCACAGAGCATGAAGGAGAAATTAAAGATGGGGCAGTTTGGGAATGGAACGGTGAGCTCAACAGTTGGCGTCAGCGATGGTACTCAGAAAAGGCGTTGTCTGAAGCACCCACGAGGACTTGAGCTGGCAGGCCCAGCAGACCGTTCTCACTGGGATGGCATCTGGGTGTCTGGGTCCACTGATGTGGTGGTCAGATCCTCCACACACACCCTACAGAAACACCTGTCTTCATGTTGGGCCAAATAGCTGAGCAGCCTGTGAGCCACTAAAACTGACACACAAAAGTAGCCAACACAGCGACTTCTTTCCAAGTTCCGCTATTTCTCACCTGATCCGCCATTGGCTCTTACTTGGTCACTGACGTGTCCTTTCTTCTAGTCACATACAACCGGGGTCATCTCTTTTGTCACCTCTCTCCTTGTCTGGGTCTTGCTGAATGTCACACAGTGGCTTTCCAGGGCATTCGGTGTGCAGAAGGAGGACTAAGAACAGCAAAGTGACATTTTCTTCTCCGTTTTCTCATCCCCCTTTCTCTGAAGCAGGCTCTACCACAGCCAGACAATGTCACTCAATGACACACTCACTTTCATTCCAAAGCTTTGTAAGGACAGTTAACATCTTGGGGAAAGCATAGCGTATCTGTCCCAGGAGGCTGAAGTCTAGTAGAGAAGACAGGGGAGAGATCGGATACGACACAGAGGTCAGGACTCAATACAGTACTTTGAAAACCTGGAGCAGAGTGCTCCTGCAGAAAGGGACATCCAGAGGAGATGGAACCCACATCAACACTGAAGGATGAACTCGTGTATGTGGCTAGCACTGGTTACTCTAGGACAAGTTTTGCAGCTCTGAACAGGTACTTTATTTTCCCTTGGATGTAGATTTTCTCCCTTTTAAAATAACCAGGATAATATCACGTTCTGTAAATGTCCGTTGAATTAGGCAGTATTTGTATCATTCTAAAGAGCTGATGGGAACCAGTATTATGAACACACTAAATCATGAAAAACAAGATATTTGCTCTAAAGTCAAGAAGAATATAAAGATATCCACTCTATCCACTCTTTTTTAATGGAGTAGCTAGCTGGAGTAACAAGCTGAAAGAAACAAAAGGGATGCAAGCAGGGATGATGAGATGATGCTGTGTCTTACTTGCCTAAGACTCCACCCCAGAACCCTTACAGCCATGGGCATCTTCAGGGATGCAGCACGATAGAAAAGCGATGCACAAAAATCAGTTTCTGTTCTGTTCACCGGCAATGAAGAGGATCAGGGAGACATTTCACTCATGGTCACCTCAAAACATAAAACTAAAATATGCTGGAGTAAACCTAACCCAGGAGATAAAGGACTTGTACCACGAGAACCAGAAAGTATATAAATTAGAAAGAGACAGTTTGAACAACCAGTTCACATTCTGTGGGAACGTGGATATCAAAATATCATGCTGTTCTACCTAAGTATATGTAAGAAATAAGAGTTACAAAATTAGATACTTTAGAATTTGAATAAATTAAATAGAACATTTCTGTTGCATGTACATGTATGTGCATGCCCATAGGTATGTTGGTGGCCAGTTTCATGAGTCTGTCCATAAAAAAGTCTACATGTGTGCATATGTGTAATACATGTATTTGTGTGTATCTGTCTATGTGCATTTGCTTGTGCATGTAGTGTTTGGTGTGTATGTGTTTATGTATGTGCCTGAATGTGTGTCAGTGTCTGTGCTGTGTGTAAGAGTGTGTGCGTGTATCTGTATATGTGTATACCTACCCTTTATCAAGTCCTGACTACCTTATGCGTGTACATGTGCGTATGTGTGTACACACGTGTGTGTTCATCCTGGTGTGTGTGAGTTTGTACACACGTTTGGTAGCAGAAGGGTAGCAGGTGACTGAGCATGCAGCGGCAGGTCTTGGGATGTTCTGGGGTGAGCAGGGACTGATGAATCGACCCCACACGGGCAGGCTCGTGCAGGGCTGGACATGCTCACTGGCCTCGGATGGACACGAGAGAATTTTGTTCTACTACGTGAGAGGAATTCGGATCCGAGCGCAGCACTGCTGGGACAGCAGGCGGAGACAGGATAAGGAGCTCTGCCTGCTGGGATCTGCGTGCAGTCAGGCACCAAGGCAAGGCTGCGGGGAGCTTATCCACACTCCTCTCCACATCGGTCCAATAATGCAACCTAATCTGTTAAAACGAGTGAGAGCTGTATTTATAACCAGGCTCAGGGTAACTTTAGTGCATAGACTGTTTGGGAAGGAATTTAGAGCCTCGAAACATGTCTTTTAAATGCCTGTATTTTGTAGCAAGATTTAAAAGGAGTATAAATTGAAGAAAGGGTTATCCCTTCATCCCCAGAGAATCCTTCATACTCCTTGCTGTCTTTTCCCAAACCATACCAACGTGGCCAGCACCGGCTTTCCATTTGAAGCCTGGCCCTGGGCCCCGGGGAAGCCATCACTGATACTTTGGCTTGATGATTTGTTCCAGAGACTGCTGCAGATCCTAGGAGATGTTTGCCACATCCTTGTCTTCTACCTGCCAGGAGACAGCAACTTTTCCCTTCCAGGTATGACAGGAGAAAATATCTAGAGACATCAGCTATGTTCTCTCTTCCCAAGTTGAGAATCCCCACATTAGACCAGCAGGAAGTCACATTTTCCCCTGAACTCTCATTTAATGCTGAGGTCTTACAGAGGCTTGAAGAAAACAAAATGAGAATGATCAGGTTCACTTTTGAAGTCAAGTTAATATTATATATGCATAGTTTGAATATCTCCAATTACCTCATCTTCCTAACTTCTTCTACAAGTTAAAAAAAAAAAGGACACCTATAATACCCAGAATACTATCTGGCATAAAGCCTGAGGACCCTCACACACATTCACTAGCACCCACAGGACTTCGAGAAGATTCTTCACACACCCCACTAAGCACGTGAGGGAAACATTTCCTGTCCCATTCAGACCACTCTCAAAGCTTCTGATTAAGAAATTGCCTAGTGCAGGATAACCATGCCAGGATTTCTACCTTCTTCATAGTAATCCCTTCCTATTTGACTTTTTCCTCCATTTCTTGCCAACATGCTTTGACACATTAATGGTCCTTCAAGACCCACGCATGGCCCAGTGGAATACCTTGACAAGAACAGTGAGCAAGTTCCCTCTGTAGACACCACCCACATGCTGACCCACTGCCAAAATAAAGAGCATAAAAGTGATTTTCTTCCCAAAGTAAAGCCTTTGCAAAAGAAAGTGTGAAGGCTTATGAAGAGAAAGACAGCACTGCTCAACAAGGGGAGAGAAGCTCTCACTTGAAGTGCCTGCTCTGTAGTGGACAGAATTGCAAGTAAGGTTTAGCACTGCTGCGTATGCTCGCAACACGGCTGAGCACTTACTTAGAACAAGAATCCCGAGCCCTCTGAGGACACCTGAAGCTTATTAGTGCTTCCCTGCACGAAGCCCAGTCATTCCCGAGTCTCACGGTGCTGCATCTTCTCTGTTTACCAGCAAGCAAGCCACGTAGATGAACTTAATTCCTTTAGAAAATGGCTCCATTTCCCCCTAAACAAAATGAATCATTTTAGACACCCTGCTCTCCAATGTGGTGTCTTATGCAGAAAACGGTCCTGGCTTGAAGGAATAACAAGCTGCAAACACAGTTTCCCCTTCTTTTAACACGTGCTGTGTTTGGGGTTTGCAGTGGCAGACATGCTGAAGCCGCTAGGACCTCCGTTTCTCCAGTGCACTCCAGGCAGCTGTCTGGAGGCCTTTGGTTTGGTTGGCCAGCGTCAGTGCAGACAGAGGGAGCCCAGCCTCTCTGCCCGCGTCTAGGCAGGCTGCGTCCATCCTCTGCAAAGCGCATTAGCATGGAAGACAACGACGAGGCCTGGCCAGGAATACTCTAGCTACTTCCAGCAAGTTCTCAGCAAAAGAAGACCGTGCATCCGCCCTGCCGTCTCAGGGTCCATGTCGTCAGCCAGCTTGTATTCATGACTGACAAAAAATTTCATTCCAGAAAAGCTAACATTTGGAAAGCGCATCACGAATCCTCATGCGCTCATTAAAACAAAGCAATCCTGGGGAAACCACAGACACAATCACCCCTTCGTCCTTCCGTGTCCCCTCTTCCGCTGCAGTCCCTCAGGAGCCCCCCCTGGGGGGAGCTGGGGCGCTGGGTGACCCCTCCCACCCTTCCTGAACTGTCCCCCGGGAGCTCCTAGGTCTGCAGCTTTGTGTGCCTTCCTGCTCCTTGTTCCTGTCACAGGAGAGATCCTCCTCCGGGACTGTAAGTCCTCCTGGAAAGCTGCTCCGTGACACCCCAAAATAGAGACCCATCACAAGGTCATCTAGAAGAGGATTCCACCATGGGTACTGCAGAGCCCAGGGCATTTAAGACGCCCCAGAAGACACCTCCACAGGAGGCATACCTGCCTCCATGGAACACACTCGGCCTCCTGAGTCCAGAATTAAAGCCCAAAGCGCCTCTGGGAGGAGGAGCAGACCAACACAGAGTGTTCAAGGTTGCTGTTCATCACTTGTCTGTGAAATAGTGTCCTGAAGTGCTGGGCATCACCCTAAAGGAGAGTCCTAGCCATGCCCTTGCGGGTAGAGCACGCTCCACGGGGCAGCATGTCACCCAAGGTCCTAAAGAGAACCACAACAGCGTCGCTACGTGGCCGCCCAGGCCACTTGATGGCTGGCCTTCATCAACACATGTAGAAGTGTGCAGGGAGACTGACAGCGACTCTGTAGACTGTAATTCAGCTGTCTGCTCTTCTGTCACAGCTCTCTAATGAATATTTCCGCGTGCATGTTTCTGACTGATAATCAACCTCAGAACAAGTCCTAATTGGGTTGCCCACACAGAGAGAAGTACCTCTATTAGCTGGCAGATGTCCCACTAATGTTAAATTAAAAAGTGCAAACATAGCAAAGTCAAAAAAATCTGTGTTGATTGGGTCTTAAATGTATACAGAGAATGAAATTTTATGGCTGTTCACGTCTTCAGACGGGATTTAAATGTGGCCCATCCAGAAAAAGAAAATTCAACAAAACGTCTGGCGTAGAAGCTTCACATCTGACTTCCTAGAAAGCTTACCCTGTCCAGAGACAGTGGGGTGGTAAAGGGCGGCTGGCACACACGCACTGGTTACACAAAACTGCATTGTCACCTGCTTGCACTTCTTACTAGTATTTAAGCACAACTATGACCCACCAGGCCCTCAAGCCCATCTTTCATAGCAAGAACTTTTTCATAAAGAAAGCTGATGAGGAAACCCTAAAAGACAAGGAAGAAACAATTAGGTGCTTTTTATCTGCCTTCTCTGCAATTCTGACGGTACTTTGGGTATTTATTTAAGGGCAGAGAGTCAGATTTTAAATGGTCACTCTTCTCGGTGATTAGCACATGCTTGGCCTCAAAGCAGGTGTGCTGTTGGCAATTGCATTAAAAGACATAAGACAAAGCAGAGAGTCTGGACTCATGTCTGCAATCCTATGGCATGGGGTGTTTTTTTGCCTATTCAAAAGTTTTGCGAGACCTCATCTGGACCAGGAAAAGAAGCAAGCTGGGCACAGGTTTCTGTCAGCAAGCTGTGCAGGAAGCATAAATAGGCAGCTCGTGGTCCAGAGAAGTAGAGGCCAAAACACCACCAACAACAAACCAACAAAGGTCTATTCACAAAGTCACTAAAGCAGAGAACGCTAGGTATGTGACTCAAATGACAAAGTGCCCGGCTAGCCAGGCCCAGGCCCTGCGTGTCCATCTCAGGATCCCTCGCCCTCTGGAAATACCTAAAGTGATTTCCAGAACTTATTTTTGTATAATTTTAAACATTTTTATGTTTATTAGTATAAATCAGTTGTAGAAAGACCTATGTCCACGCCCACGTGCACCGTTCCTGACGCCCCCCTCTGTCGCTCTTCCCCTCCCCTCCCACACCCCTCTCAACAAGCCCCATCTCTACCCTTCTTCACCTATCTACTCGGCCTCCACTCAACTGGGCTGTTTTTTGGTTAATGTCCTGCTGTCTCAGGACTGAACAAGTCAAGGATCATGTGGGTTGACACTCTTCCTTCACAGCCGTGTAATCTGAGGCCTTGTGTGGTGTGGTGGGTCACTCCTGCTCACACAGCGGGAAAACAGCTTCATTTTTTTCCTCCCAGTCTGTCTGTCCCAGCTGCTTGTCACCAGCTCCATCAGAGATTTAAGAAGGACCGTGAATCCAAACGTCTGTGTGCAGGACACCTAGAGACACAGGCTCACAGCCCTGCTTCTTCCTCAGAGCTCACAGGCTCACAGCCCTGCTTCTTCCTCAGAGCTCAGTTCAGCAAGCCCTGCAGAGAGGAGCAGCAGGCTGAGTTCACAGGCTCTGGTTGTTCACCAAAAGCTGTGAGCCTTAATGTAGTGGAGAATATTCCACCAAACTCTCATTCTTCCGAAGAAGAAAATCCTTATGTCATATTTAAGCCAAGCATTTGCAAAGCAAATAACCCTTGAGCACACACAGAGTCATCTTATTCCATCCCGTTTCTTTCTGGGGTTTCTCATTCCATCCTTGGGTACTTGCAAGTCTTCTATCTATCTATCAGTCTGTGTGTCTGTCTGTCTGTCTGTCTATCCATTCATCCATCCATTTATTGAAGTAGCATTGTTTATATATATATATATATATCATATATATCATATACCTATATTTGTCTATCTGCTGTTTGCCTGTTTCTGCCATTTATCTATACCTACTTGTCTATCATGCATCAATTTATCATCTATCTATCTATCTATCTATCTGTCTGTCTGTCTGTCTGTCTATGTGTATTTATGTTTTCTTTATATGCCTCTATCATTTATTTCTAATTTTGATCTATTATCTATCATCTACTTAACTGTCATTCTGTATTATCCACTAATAGTTCTATATTTTAAGTTCTAACAGGCTCCTATTAAGAATACCATTTTGCTTAATTTTTTTTTTCCAGTCCTAGGGCTTGAACTCAGGGCCTGGGCAGTGTCGTTGGGGTTTTCTCAAGGAGCTCTACCATTTGAGCCACAGCACCACTTCTGGCTTTTATCTGTGTATGTGGTACTGAGGAATTGAACCTGAAGCTTTGTGCATGCTGGGCAAGCACTCTACCACTAGGCCATGCACCCGGGCCCTGTTTTGTTTAATTTGGCAATGCATCTCTAAGTCTCTGTAAATGCAACTTGATGAGATATCTGGATCAAGTATAAATCTTTCTGAAAAAAAATAAGCTTAGTGACATAATTTTCATCGTTGTTTCTAATAGAGAATAATATCTTATCTTTATTTCATAGTTTTAAATTCTTTAAAAGTCTTATATGGTTTGCTAGGTTAGTTTATATAGTTTACTTAATAGCAAAAATTTAGAATCTAAGTGTGTAAGTTTTGAATGTTTTTCTAGTACAGAGAATATATGAGCTTATTTCAAAAAAATGTTAAAGGGACAAAGAGTACTTGGAATCCCCCTCCTTTTGTACAGAGCCAGTGGTTCAGGACTAATGCAGATGAGCAGGTGATCAGGTTTGAGCGTGATGGGAGACCAACATGTGCCGATGCAGATGAAAAGCCAGTGCCAGCTCCCCCTGGTAACCTTCCTGTAGTCAGAGTATGAATCTCAACCCACCTGGCAATGCTTTCATAAAAAGATCCGTTCATTCGCTTCCAATCATGCATTTTAAATACTGGCATGGACTGCTTTCATAGCTCTCAGGCCGTGCTTCCCCTGTTCTCAGCTGCAAACATATCCTCACGCGTGTCTGGTATGCCAGTGTACACAAATGTATTAACCAAACTATGACAGATTCAGGAGAGAACTCAAACAGTGTATTTCCTTAGAAAAGTGAACTCACAGTCCAACAAAATAAACACCAGGAAATCGTGTTACTCAGAAGGTGAGGTGTGACCAAGGGGAGCAAGGATGTTTTAAAATTCAATATATATCCAACAAAATCAAGAAAATTGAGGAAGAAGCGAGGTTGGGCAGGATGGGGTAAAATGATGAAAGGACATGGATCAAGAGGCATTGTATTCATAAACTGATTTGTTGAATGGTCACTCCTTCGTTCAACCACTTAAAGATTTTTAAAAATGTTTTTAAAATGTTTGGAGGAGTTGGCTTGGAGATTTAGGAGCAGAATGCTGAAGTGAGAACATAGGTTTGTATTCACCCTCCGGAAATGTCTTAATCAACATATTCCCAAGGGCAGCCTAAAAATTAATGGCAAAATCCACTCAGCCAACCTCCTTCCAGATGTGTGCCCCAGCCATCCACCTCGTCACACCTGTGGCAGGATTCGAGTCTTTCGTGGGGCTCCCTCTCTCCTGAAGGGACCCTAGTCTCGAGCCCACAGTTCACAGAACACAGAATCTACAAGTTCAATTAAGACCAGTAATAGAGTGAACAAGGTAAAAGTATATCATGTGCATGTTGAAAACATCACACAATAAAATGCTCTACTACGGATACTTTGATGTATACCAAAATAAATGTAATTAAAAGGGTTTTCCCTGAGAGAAAACAAGAAAAGCCTTCCTCCCTCCGGTTCCCTCATTGCTTCAGGATGACAGCACTGCAGAGTAAGACAGGATGAGCTGAACTTCCAGAAACATGGCAGGCTCAGGAGTACTCAACCTCAGGCTCAAGCACTGTCCTGACCACCTGCTCAGACTGTGTCTGCCAGGCTGGATGAGATCAGTGCTTTGGGTTTTTTTCCCTTCCTTTGCATCCTCCATTTGAAGAAAAAAAACATTTTTGATTAGAGACAAATGGACAATGGTTTTCTGAACATATTCTGAAATGTACTTCAAGTTTATGCCTGTCGTTTAAATTAGCAACAGTCAAAGCATCACAGCCTCTAAGCTGCATGTCAGGTGAAAGGACAAGGAAGGGCGGGGAATTCACTGAAAACAGAAGTGCCACTCCATTCTTTACTGAAAGGGGCAGGACCTCGGGATCTCACATCCA
Source organism: Megascapheus bottae (assembly GCF_031878675.1). Lineage (NCBI taxonomy): Eukaryota > Metazoa > Chordata > Mammalia > Rodentia > Geomyidae > Megascapheus > Megascapheus bottae. Next base: position 81,490,751 of record NC_143515.1, on the reverse strand, counting down.
GGCAGGCCCTCAGAAATCCTTCGATTCGGATGTTACGATCCCACGAGTATTAAGAACCAGTTATTTCCTTGTGTGATGACATGTTACTGGTTATTTATGAAATCTGCTGGCAGTAGATTGGTTTTATATAAGAAGGGACATTGGCCAATCAGAGCTTTTAGCTCCACATATTGACTATTACCGTGGGAGCTCAGGAGCGGAGGGAGTAAGGGAGGACCTGCCACACAGGCCCAAGAGTTCCAGAAACACAGCCCAGCTCCTCGAGCAGGGCCTGGCCTGGGCCCTGGCTTCCGCATCCACGTCACCTTCAAGGCCATGGGCTCCCTGCTTGAGTGCTGGTGACTCTCACCCACGTTCGACGCTGCTCGTGGAGAAAGCTTGGCAGGGAGAGACAGCCGGTGGACCTCTCCCATTCCACTGTGCCGGACAAACTCTGGACAAGGGCACATGCAGGAGTCTGGTGTTTGCCTCTCTCAGACATCATGAAACGCTGAAAACAGCAGTCAAAGGCACAGCTTGAGCAAACTCGGGGATTGTCTGGTTGTGTAAAGATCTGGTCTTCGCTGCTGGCCACGGGGGGATTGTAAGGCTCAGGGTCAGTGAAGCCGGGGATCACAGCTCAGATCCCACTCAGCTCAGATCCCACTTAGACGACAGCAAACATCACTGGTTGCACACCCCAAGCCCTCACCGTTGGTGAGGAAGTCAGGGGAGAAATAGCTACAGTAACTAAGTGTGCAGAACAATTTCAGCTTTTAGCATAGAGTCTGCACCACTGTATCTTAAAACGGAAATCACACCTGGCCCCTGGGCGCATTAAGCATGACGAGAAGCTAGGCCTGGCATCGCCTCCCTTCTACTTGGGACCTCTGAGGCCTGCCCTGGTCACGGTCTGGGTGACCTCAATCAAACTGTGTCGAATCCAAGTGCTTGCAGGAGGCCATTCAGAGGCGGGTCCCCGTCCACCTTGTTCAGAGACCCATGCCGCCATTCCACAACCCAGAGTTTCTGCCTGTCTCTTCCCATGAGCTCTTGCCTCCTTCGATTTTCCCTGACTTCTGCAGACAGTATGGAATGGCCAGTGCCCAAATGGGCTTTTGTGAGTTGCTGTTGTGCGTATGTGAGTGTGTTAACTGCATGTTAATTGGTTCCACAAATCAGTGTCCCCACTGATCGTGAGAGTCTTGGCCATGTGAATGTTTGCAAGCAATTGGAATTTACTAGACAAAAGCCCAGCACTTTAAGAGCCAGAAGGGGTTTCTTTGCCTTGCTTTACTGTTTCCTGAGGAATCAACAGCACCCCAATTACTACCCACCGTGGTGGAGCTGCGGGACGCCAGCCACCACCCGCAGCCCAGCGAGGGAGTAGTTCACCCAGGCCTCTTGAATGCACAGGGCATGCACGAGTGAGGATGTGCTGCCGAGGACCTAAGCATGTCAAGACATCTTGTGGGATGGAAAATGCAAGCAGAGCGTGGGAGTGAAAACACGGGGTGAGAATTTGGAAATAATGTAGTTCCAACCCTTATGTATGGATTTTAACCTAATTCCAAACCATGCTTACAATTGGGAGTATAACGCAACCCAACCCAACCCAACCACTGTCGAGAGCAGAAATACTTACATTGGTACAAGTCCTCAGATACCACCTCCACTCCCCATGCCGTGGAATCAGCAGTAGAGTGGGGATGTGAAGATGTTGAGAACTCTGACCTGGCCCGGGTGACCCCTGCAGGGAGCTCTTTTGTGATCAGGCCCCCTCCCCGACCCCAAGAATGGAGAAAATTCACAGTGTACAGCTATGTGACCAGCACAGAGAGTCCACTACTGGGAAAGTCAGTAGAAGACTCGGTGTAGCCCACGAGTAGAGGACTTCCTTGTCTTTTTATTCCAGAACTGGAAAGCCAAGGATATTAGGGTCCTTTGAATCCAAGAGAACTATTTTCTCAGGGAATCTATCTGAGAAATTGTACTTTTCTCTAAGTGCTTTTTTTTAATGGTTAGTTTTCTGCCTGGAAGAATGACAGCTTGCTCTAACTTCTGCTGATGGATTTTAGCGTGGAGCAGGTGAAAGGTAACTCTGCTCATTATTGTCTCTCCTTTAGCATCTCTGAGCATTCTCTGAGATGCACAGACATGTTTGCTCGTAATTCATTCGAGACCAGGAGAGCGCGTCTCAGGCAGACTTAGCACAGGTTTACCCTCCAAAGCACTAGAAGGGCACAGGCCACTTCAAGGGCAACAGCTCTGGAGGCACGATCTCTCTGTGGACCTTCAAGATGGACACGTCCCACAGGCTCCCACGTTCAGGTGTGAAACCTCTGCCCTGGGGTCCTCAGCGCTCAGCAGCCATCTGGACCTGGGCTTCTCCTGGGAAAAGAACACCACCTGTCTTGACATTCAAGAGCAGGCAGAGGAGGAGGCGGGAGAAACAAGGGCAAAGCTTCAGCACAAACCTGCACACCTGAAGAGCATCTGGCCTTCTGCAAACAAACTTGAGACCCGCAGGAGAAATCAGACTCGTGGAAGGGGGATGGAGAGGAATCCTTCCTTACTCAGATTCCAAAATCTGCAACACTGGCATTGTTCTTCATGGAAATGACTTGAAGAGGGTACTGGCCCCGTCTGGAGGCAGTCTCTGTGGCAGAGCCTGGCTGGCCTGTGGGGGACCTGGGACTGAGCCCCAGCAAAGCCAAGTGAGAAGGAAAGTACAGATGGGCTGAGCACTGGCACTGAGGGATCTTAAGCCATGGCTTGAATTTCTCCTTGCTGATTTGTGTTGCTGGAAACACCTCTCTTTTCCACGTGTGACCCTGAGCACTTCTCTTAGCCGGAAAATGAAGGAAGGATGGACCCTCACACCGCAGAGATGACCTTGACAGCTTGCATCTCCTTCCCAGAAAGATAGCTGCATTATGGAGACATTTTCTTTTTTTCATATATTTTTATTGTAATTAATAGAAGGGGTACATTATATTCACCAGATAGAAGGTGCATTAATTCACATACATTGATACCCTTTCTCATGTCTTGGTCCCCGTTTCCCTCCCCCCCACCCCCACCCCCACCCCTCATCTTGTTTTCCCCCCTTTCCTATCCAATTTCAAATAACCAAATATAAATATATCCAATATATCAGATAATAAAGTGAGATACTGTAACAATATGAGATAATCAAGGGACAGCAAAAGAGATGAGAGATAACATAGTACATTAAGGACAACAATCACTCATTATATGGCTTTTGTTTCTATATCCTGGAGGTCCTTTCATTTAGCTTCATACTGTATGGCCTTTTGTATCTAGGTTTTGCTCTATTGCAAATCTCTGCTAGGAGAGCCCAAGGTTTATACTGATTATGACAAATGAGGGAAACCATTGAGCCTAAGTTCCTTTGAGTCTGGCTTACTTCACTTAATATGATTTTTTTCTAAGTCTCCATTTCCTTACAAATGGGGCAATGTTGTTCTTTCTGACAGCCGCATAGAATTCCATTGTGTATAAATACCACATCTTGTTGATCCACTCATCAACTGAGGGACATCTGGGTTGGTTCCATATCTTTGCTATGGTAAATAATGCTGCCTCCTTGGCACAGGTCGAAACTTTCTTAATAAGGACCAAGAATCACAACAAATCAGAGAAAGGCTGGATAAGTCGGACTGCATTAAACTGCAGAGCTTTTGTATGGCAAAGGACATAGCTAGTAAATTAATTAGGAAGCCTACAGAATGGGAGAAGATTTTCACCAACCATACAACAGACAAAGGCCTCATATCTAAAATATATCAACAGCTCAAAAAATTGAATCACTCCAAAACTAATCTCCAAAGTAACAACCATCCCATTAAAAGATGGGCCAGAGGGCTGGGAGTTTGGCCTAGTGGTAGAGTGCTTGCCTCGCATGCACAAAGACTGAGGTTCAATTCCTTGGTACCACATACACAGAAAAAAGCTGGAAGTGGTGCTGTAGTTCAAGTGGTAGAGTGAGTGCTAGCCTTGAAGAGAAAGCTCATGGACATGGCTCAGGCCCTGAGTTCATGCCTTAGAACTGGCAAAACCAAAAGAAAAAAAGAAAGAAAGAAAGAAAGAAAGAAAGAAAGAAAGAAAGAAAGAAAGAAGAAATTCTCTTTAACTGACTTATGTAACTGTAACTCCTCTGAATATCACCTTTATAATAATAAAAGCTTAAATTAATAAAAAATAATAATTTTAAAAAAAAGATGGGCCAGAGACTTAAAGAGAGTCTTCTCTGAAGAAGAAACAAAAATGGCCTACAGACACATGAAGAAATGCTCAATATCTCTGGGCATAAAAGAAATGCAAATCAAAACAACTTTGAGATTCCACCTCACTCCAGTTAGAATGGCCAGGATCAAGAAAACTAATAACAACAGATGCTGGAGGGGATGTGGCCAGGAGGGATCACTACTACACTGTTGGTGGGAGTGCAAACTCGTTCAACCACTATGGAAAGCAGTATGGCAGTTCCTCAAAAGACTAAACATAGAACTCCCCTATGACCCAGCAATTCCACTACTGGGCATTTACCCAACCATCCAGAAACAAAGACATACTAAATCCACTAGCACAATGATGTTCATTGGAGACATTTTCTTAAAGCTTCGAGAATATTGTGTGGACTAATTGAATTTCTGACTTGATCAACAAATGAACAGGGAACTTTTCAGGGGGTTGAATTATAAAGTCGCATTGTGTGCCCTTGCATTCATCCTCATTATTCAGCGATGCGGGAAACTGGGCCTTGTGTATGGGTGAGTACAGACTCATCCACAGATCTGTGCTCACGAGCACGTGGATTGTCTGAACTATCTCTGGCACGTGTCACCAGTACAGATGGGACGGGGCACACAGATGCTTAGGGCAAAGTAACAGCTGCCCTATGGGGGGCCCTGAAACCAAGCTGGGGACATTATGTGAAGTATTCATTTTCCTTGCCGAAAGGGTGAAATATGCATTATGATGATATGAGATGATGAACAGAAGAAATCTATGCTTAGTAAGCAACCGACAGCCTCTTTTCCATGAGGAGATTGCTTTGGAAATTGTCCTAATCCACAATAGAATTACAACACTTAAATGCCTCTATGCCTCATGTTCATGTTTTCATCTTTTCCCCTTTTAAAGCATCTACTTTTGGAATTATTTTGAGAATAGGCTTTAATTCCATAAATATTGGGTAGAATTCCTTATGAAGTCATAAGACTCTGAGCTTTAGTCTGTTAGGAGGATTTTTTTTTTATTTTTAAAATTTTCCAGTCCTGGGTCTTGAACTTTGGGCCTGGGCGCTCTACCACTTGAGTCACAGCAACACTTCTGGCTTTTTCTGTGGTGCCAGAATCAGACGTAGGGCTTTGTACATGCTAGGTGAGCACTTCACCACTAGACCTCACTCTGGCCCTGCGAGGATGCTTTTGATTACTGGCTCACGCTCCTCGCTCAGTACGGACCTGCTCAGAGCGTCTGTGGCCTGCAACGGGCTACCTGGAGAAGGGTGTGTGCATTCGGCCTGAAATGAAGATGAGCAACGCTGGAAGAGGCTGCCCGGGAAAGGAGGCTGCCTGGAGACCTTTTCAGGCCCCTGCTACCACCGGATGGTTCTGTCAGTATCTTCACTCCCATCAGAGAGCCTGGAATGGATGTCTGGTCAGGTCCCAAGAACCTTCTAGAAAGAACTAGAACCCTGAGCACAGTTATGGCTCAGAAGGGTGAAAATGTATTCAATGAACTCTAGAAACTTCACTGAAGAAGAAGCCGTGACAGCAGCTCTGAGAGAAGCTAGTCAGAGCAGGCAGGCAGGAAGCCTTGGGAGGGTCGTCGGGTGAGGGGCAAGCCATGCATGCATGCACCTGCTCAGAAGTGCAGTAAGCATGACCCTCAGATGCAGAGCTGCTTTTCCCACACCTGTGTTAGAGCTGCAGTGAACCGTGGAAATCAGCCTTCAGAGGGCCTCGCAGGCCAGCCAGGGCCCTGCAGAAAGAACACCTGGACAGAGGCCGGCGTGGACAAAGACATTCCGTCTGACTGGTTGATATGAAACCAGAGAGGGGCAAAGCTAGCATAGCATCTCTGGATTCGAAAATGGAGAGTTCTCCCCTTTCCAGCCCCTGGGGAACATAATGAAGTCTGAGAAAGACTGATTCAGTGGGCTCGTTTGGAAGATATCGAGAGGGGATGTGAACATTCCCAAGAAGTTTTATAAAGAGCATTTTTATCTCTTAGACAGCTCAGCTACATTACGTAGCTGTGTATGGCTCACTATGGCTGGGTGACGGAGAAGCTATGGGAAGTGTGAAGTTTCACAGAATCTTCAGGTGTGATTTTATATGATATTAAAGACTAAAATTGCAGGAAGAATGTTCATGTGTAGAATCACCTAACATGGATACATTTGTACATCTATGATTGGGACATGTAGCTATGGATACTGGGGAAGGAAGCCGCTCAGCCAGAGCCTGGCTGTGCCCTGAATACACATGTCCTCATTATGCTAACACTGTGTGGTTGGAAGAAACCATACGCACACACACACACACACACACACACACACGCGCGCGCGCACGCACACACACACATACACACGCACACACACATACACACGCACACACACACACACGCACACACGCACACACTCTCACAAAGAGAAGAGAGACTATCAAGGACAGGATCAGACCGGCACACAGTGTGTTTGGAGACTGCTCTCAGTTATAGCTGATGGACTTTGCTTATTGTGAAAGAGTGGACCCTCTCCAACCTGCTGACTCCCATTTTATTATCCCAGCCGAGGCCTTGGGCTCAAGGGCGTGCTTAGGAATTACTGGAGACTAATTTTCATGGAGGGACCTGGACTGTAGACCCTCAGTCCAGTGTAGTGCCATTAACTGCTGGTCAAGCGCTTTTGTGGCCAGCGGCCACCCTCAATGGTCATCTTCTGTGAGTGCTTTCTGGGAATCTGTTGCCTAAATATTCTGAGAAAGCCGTGTCTGTGTGCTGTATTTTTTTTCCTCTCTTTGGTGATCAGATGCCTCCGATGTCCTTGCTGGCCTCCTGGTGCTAGGTCTATCAGGAAGAATGGGGCCACTCCTCCAACATGCAGATGGAGCAGCAGCGGGGCCACCTTGCCTGTGACTGCACCCCAGGAAGTAGCTGCCCATCCCCAGGCCCAGCTTCTGAACGGCATCCAATGTCTCCTACGTGGCTGTGATCTGACCTGGAATGGAAACTACCGGAGCTTAAACTAGGGGAAGTGCTCAGATGACAGTCCTGAGGAACTCGAGGAGCTGGGCGCGTGGGATCCAAGAAGTCTCACAAATTTGATGTTGAAGTGTAAGAGCATTTCCTGTGTGTGTGTGTGTGTGTGTGTGTGTGTGTGGTGTGCATATGTGTGTGTGTGTGTGTGTGTGTGTGTGTGTGTGTGTGAGGTGTGGTGTGGTCTCCTTTGCTTCCTTACATTTTCCAGTATTTCTAAACTTTCTAAATGTATATGGTTTCACTAGAAAGAAAAAAAAGTTTGTGAGGCTTACAGTAAGACTGACATGAGGCGTTTTCATAACTCCAGCTCTGTAGATTAATCACCCTTTCCCCACACAGAGAGAACATGGCTGTGTCTCCACATTGGCTTATCTGGGACGAAAGCTCATCAATGTACTTTTGTTTCTCACATTTATATAATATACTACATCCTTCTTGGCAACTTGATAATCACCTTGTTCCATGGACTTTGGGAGGAAGTGCTTTGGTGACAGTGAATAAGATGGTTACCTGGAGTCTGTGGTCCCTGGTGGAGAGAAGGAGAGGTTGCAAGAGGAGCAGGGTCCTGTGGGCAGGCTTCCCCTGTGCACATCAGAACTGGGGTCCTCAGCGGATTACCACGGAAGACAACCCGGTGTGCAGCCTTCACTTCGCGCGGGCCCTTTCTGCCGACATTGACTCGATTGAATGGGTTTGCCCCTCGGTGAGCCAGCGTGGTTCAGTGTTGGAATGGCTTATATCAGGTGCATTAGGCAGCTTCTCTGGACCAAGCTTTGGTAGGAGACATCTTTCCTCATGAAGAAGCCCTGTCTTGTTTTGATCCAACATGCTGTGTAAATTAGAGAATGTGAGCTCCAAAGTTTGCTCTGAATAATACAAAAGGACATGACCAATTAAAATGTTGCCTACATGATAGAAACGGTGGGGTTATTAGAAGATCAGGTTGTAAGTTCATGGGAAACCAAGGCTGAGAAGGCTACGTGGTCTGAGTTGAGCTTTCTGCCCCAAACACATTGGAAGTAATAAACAACACAATCTCTGCTTCAAAAGGCAGATAAATAACCCTTTGTAGACGTGATGCTTTCTCCCCTTTTACACTGACTAATTGACAACTCTGCGGGTCTCTTTGTATTTTTCCCCCTTTTCTAGAGGGGAGAAAGGATTTGCCTTGCTGAGATCCCATTAGCACAAGTAGCTGGGGAGGAGCCATCTGTCACCACCACGCCATCTTCAACTGCCACTCCAACTGACAATGCACCCCACACTCGGCTGATTGTGGCTGCTCGGTGGCTGGGCAGGTAGTGTCAGCCTGTTCAGACCCATCGGGCCCCATCTGTCCCAGCTTGGTGGCCCTCTCCTGGGGCCATGCTTCCCAGAGGTGACAGCGCTGAGAGCAGGCCCTGGCTGGCCTCGTGGGGGAGTCTGCTGGGGTCTGGGGACAGCAGGCCCACCCTGAAACCCAAAACCTGGGAACACTCCTTGTGAGATTTTAATCCTGTCACTGGGTCTCTGCAGCATCTGTCACTCCGCCTGTACTGTTGGGGACATTTGCATCAAGTGTGGTTTTTTTCCCTTTTTTCTTTGCTTGTCATAAATAATTTTTTGTTATTAAAAAAGAAAGAAAGAAAATGAATTTGAGTGTTTTTTACAAAATGACTATTTCCTTTAAGGCAATAAAGGGAGTGGGGAAAGGCTACACATTTGAGAAAGGCTTAAAATAGAGAGGAGGTCAGCTGAGATGGGTGGGGGTGGGGCAGTACCTTCCTCTCCTGCCCTCCTCCCAGCCAGGCTGCCTGCTGCCCATGCCTGGCCCAGACAGCACGCCATGGTGTTTCTTTCACTCCCTCCCCACTGACTTTCACAGCTCGCCCTCGGAACACCCATTTTCTTTTCTATTTTTTTCTTTTTTTTTTTTTTTACTATAACAAGAGGCCTCTCATTTACTCAGCTGGTGATTTACGACTCTAAACCTGCCACCAACCTGGCTGGGAAGGTCTCACGCATGGGCTCAGGGGAGGTGAAGACCCCAGGGGAAGCATCCAGGTGGCCAGGAGTCCAGGCCTAGAGGGGCAGTTCACAGAGTCATCCCTGGAAAGTCAGGGTGACCAGGCTCAGCCATGGAGACTGGGGAGGGGCCAGGGATGGGAGGAAACCGGTGTGCGGCTGGGGTCACGGAGGAGCCCCTGGGAGAGGAGCTGGTGGCTGGATCCACACGCAGGAAGAGCGGGTCAGCTCAGAGGGGCCCCAGTCCTCACTGCCCCCCCCGGTGGGGGTCTGCAAAAAAGGTCTTGCTGTCCTCCATCTCTGTTTATTGAGTTCCCTTGTCATTTCAAGGAGTCCTCCTTTTTTTGGTTTCTAAAATACATTTATTTAAAGTCAGTAGAAAATTAAAATGCTCAGTTATGCACACAGGCAGGTTTATACACATGTGCACACACACAAAGAATCTACGTGCATTTTTCTTTGTATTAGTGTCTTTAAATAGTTGTATAGAGGAGATGCCACTTGACAAAGTACAATCTATCTTCACTTTCCCAAAATTTGGCAAAAACAAAATCAAAATCATGCAGAGGGCTATCACTGAGGCTGTTGAAACATGGCCAACCAGCCTTCCTACAAACCTGAGGAGACACAGCTCACTTCCTACTGAAGAGAGGGTCCTGTCTGACTGTTTTTTATTTACCAATTTACAGGTGGGCAGGGGAATGATATTTTAGACCGGTGAAGAAAGGCCCTTGATTCAGAAAGTGACCTGATTCACGGAGAGTGAAACACCTGAAAGTCCAGTCTGCTCTGGACATGGGGCTGCGGGGGTGGGGGGCTCCTTCCTCTGCCTTGTCTGTCTCTTGCCTGGGATCTGCAAATGAGGCATCAGATGGGCAGACAAAAGCTCCCCACCATACAGTACGCTCTTATCACAGCCTAGCACTGAATTCGGATGCCAGCATGGGGCCTTATGACCCCAGACCTTATCTAAAGCAACCTCTCCTAACTTCCTTTCCATTAGATGTCACTTCTCAAAGTTAGGAAGGTTTGGAGTTTTGGAGCTGCCAGCATTTGGGAATGGGTTTCTTGGTATGTTATGTTTTAACTTTGTACCTCTTTATTTCGTGCTAATAGACCCCCTCCCTCACGAATGTTGACGTTAGGGTCACCTCCCCCATGGGCAGTCATGGCCAAGCGGAGGCTTTAGTTGTGTCCACTGAGTTTCCTTTATTCCAAATTCCCAGCACTTAATGACCAGTCTTGTAGTTTGAGCCTTTGTCATTTGTCTCCTTTGGGAGCTCGACAGAATGCAAGTTTTCAAGGTCTCTGAGGTGGGGCCTGGGTAGCTGAGCTTGCACAGCGGCTGGGACAGGCCTCAGAGAGGTGGGTCAAGGCCAAAGGGGACACAGAAAAGCAGTGAGTCCCACACCCCCGAGGGAGGAGGAGAAAATCAGAGTTCAGTTGAGAAGGAGCCCTCAGTTGTGCAAGCCAAGAACAAGTGCAGAAAGGGTGAACTCAACAGTCCAACAGGCTTCATTCAGGAAGAAAACCTAGGAATGGCAGCCAGAGAGCACATGGTTCACGCCCTCACCCGCGAGGCAGAAAAAGTGAGGACAACCGCCCAGAGGGAAGTGGGTGGGGTGGGTGGGAGAGCTATCCTGCCTCCAGTGGGGGGTTCCAAGGTCTCCACAGCCTCTGTGGCACCAGGGACAGAGGCAGCAGAAGAGGCCTGGTCTCTGCTCTTTCCTCCGACACTGCAGGGTGTGTATGCTCGTGGAAGGGGTGCCTGGGGAGAGACATCAGATTATGGGGGGAGTGGGGGAGCACTGCAGGGAGGGGCTGGGGAGGCAGGAGGGGCCCCAGGAACAGAGCGGCTCTGGGCATCCCCTCTACAATAATGATATCAATGCTTGTTAACGTCCCTTTTCCTTGATTCAGTTATTTTCCGTACTTACTCACCTGCAGACTTCCCTTGTTCGGTTTTGTTTCATTGCGCAGGTGATGTACGGAGAGATACAGTTACGTAAGTCGAATAATGATCACACTTCCTTCGGACAGTGTCACCCAGCCCTGTCATTTCCTCCCACCTTTTCCCTCCCCCCTCCTCTGTTGTAGTTTGCCACACAGTGTCTGGAGAGGATCTCTACTGAGTCGTTTCACCTTTGTCCCACCGTTTCTGTGCTTCTCCCTTCCCTTCCCCAAGTCAGATAAATGTATATGCAAGACAAAGAGCACAGAAATAAAATACAGTGACAACAGTGGATAAGCCAAAGGGGTAAAAAGAAAGAAAAACAGAAAGAACTGCAAACACCACCATCAATAAACCTCTTGTTTTCATTTCGTGGCGTTCACGTCAATAACCATCGTTTTCTATGGTCGTTGAGTCATTGCGGTCCTCTCCGAAGAATATCCTCGGTGCTCTTAGTGTGCAGGTGCCTCGAGTGCTGGTTAATTAACCATGTCCAGAAAACAGCCACCCCCCTCATAAGCAGGCTGAAGACGTAAAGTGGCCTTTTAACGTCATCATTCTGCAAATCGTCTCTGTGTCTCAGCACTGCCTGGCTTTGGAAAGCCATCTCTGCACTGAGGCAAAACGGAGGGTAGTATGTGGTTTCTGACAGGGCACCTGGTTTCCAGAAAAAGCATAACATGACCTTTTGTAAGAGCTGCTTAAATGCTGCTCTGACTGGACCCCAGGGTGAAATAAAGCAGGAGGTGACCTTGGCATCTCTGCGTCCATTCTGTCTTCTACCTAAGCCATTCTCCCTATCGTAAGTCGGCAATCGTCTTGGACTCCAGCAAGGGATGGACGAGATTCCAGGGAAGAGGGAGGTGCTCACCAGACGTCCCACCAGAGAAGGATGGCGGCAGCCCAGCCGCAGCCTCTCCAGACTCCCTCCCAGAGCAAGGATGGTGGGGACTGTCAACCAGCCAGACCCTGACCAGGACTGTTCTCTCTCCCCGTGCCCCTAGTTCTTGTCTATACAGCCTATGCCTCATGTCCGCACCCCAGAGACAGCTGAAGGTGGAATGGACTGCTGTCCCCTAGGCGTTCCTGTGCTGACCAAGTAAGGCTTCGTCAGTACCTGCACGAGGGTGTCTGGACCTGGCCTGTGGAGCCCTGAGCACTGACTGGAGAGCCGGTTCAGGTATAGATACATGTTTACCTGCACTAGTGGATAAACATGCTGTATGCGACATTCTACGCTCTTCTGTTTTCAGTATACTTCACAACAGTGTTAATGACTGCACGGTAGCTCATCTTTCATCCTATTCGTGAGTCATAATTTATTTATATCATTCTTGATTCTGCCTTCCCCTAATAACTTTGCTACAAGGTTTGATGGGTACATCCAACATTTCAGTCCTTGGTGGATCTTTTACTTTATGCCTAAATATTCCTGTAGCTAAATAATTGGATCTAAATTCTCACATCAAGGGTTTACGTTCTGGTACATGTTTCCTTATTTATTCAAATCATAAGGGGCACAAGGGAGATTTCCGTGTAAGAGCCTTGACTGAATATCTGTGATTTGCACAGCATTGCTGAGAAGCAAACAAACAAAATCTAGGACAGAATCTTACCTTTTGGAACTTATAATTAGAGAAATTATATATATATATATATATACAGATGCACACACTTAGATTTATGTATGGGTTTTCTTTAAGTTAGAAGCAATGGATCAGGGTAAAGAAAGCCAACAAACTGCACCTGGTGTTTCTAGGCATCACTCTTCATTAGTCATATGCCAAGAACGCTTGCTGTCAAGCCCACTTCCTCTGCAAAATCCATACTTTCTTTTCTCATCTAAGATAAATTGTGCTCTTTTCATTTAAGGCATGCAGCCTCATCTCCTGTATGACATTGCCAGATTCTTTAAGTCGTACACATCCCCAGCTTTGTACCTTACATACAGGACATCGAATCTTGCTTTGTCTTCTGGACTTTGCTCCCTTTGTCTCTGCAGAATTGTCTAAATCCACAGGTAAATGCAATTATGTGACAGTTTTTCTTTTGCCTTTCTTTTATTTTACACAGTACGATTTCCGGCTTCCTCCATTCTGACAGTTGACAAGATCTCCTTTTGTCAAGGGTGAGTAAGACTCCATTTTGTGTATGGACCATATTTTATTCATTTGTTCACCAGTGGCCACGAGTTGTTTTCAGATCTGGATTAGGATGGATCAGGGCTTGGGAGTGCAGGGAAGTTCGGGAGGCTCTGACTCCACTTCCTTTGTTTATAGACCCAGCGGTGGGATTTCTGGCTCCGATCACAATTCTGCTTTCCTGGACGTCTCTGTACATGTTCAGCCACGGCTGCTGTCCCTGTCCCCATCACCACGGACACTGTGAATGTTTCCTTTTCACCGCCCTCTGGCCAAACTCGTTACTTTGTGATGTGGGACAGGTGGAGACCCTCTCAGGGGGGCTCTGGCTGGCCTTCTGACCGTCCACAGTGTGGAGCATCTTGCTATCTCCCTGTGGGCCACCCTTGAGCCTCCTCTGGAGAATTTTCTATGTGGATCTTTTACGCATGATTGTTCTACAGTGAGCTCTTCTGTGAGCTTTTCTTTGGACCAGAGTTGTGTGAAGCACAGACATTTTAGTCCTAAGGTTTTAGCCAGGAAACACACATCCAGCCCCACCATCCCCTTTCATGAGGACTTATATTAAATTCCGCTTTTCCTGCAGTAGACCTGCGAGTTTTCAAGTTTGTGTGGTGGTATGACATAATAATATGCATAATTATGCAACGTCAGCCCAAACTAGCTTTAAATTAGAAAATCTTCTTTGGGGCTATGCATTAATAAAACTACATGGAGCTGATTACCAAGATTAATTCCATGTCAGAAATAGCCTTAAGGCTACAATTGGTATCCAACAGTATGTGTGCCATTTGTGTAATTCACATAGCAGTTATTGTTGTCGAGTGGTGCACACTGAAATAAACTTACATTCCAGTCCTTTCAGGGTACCTCCTTTTACAGAGAGCTGAGTATCTCTTGTTTTTGTATTAGAATAAATGAAGCAATTTAGTGCCAGTGTTTTTCCATGTCTCAGGATTTCTTTGACCCATGAGCATAAATTAGTTAACAAAACTTTGAAAGCACAGAAGGTTGGATTTATTTACTTGTCTAGCCTGAGAAAAAAAAATAATTGTTATTGAATCGGTTCCCAACATAATACATTAGAGACTGTTCCTTACTTTATAAACAACAACAACAAAATGTGTCTAACTCACAACTGTCCAGCAGCTCTTCTAACCTAAGGACTTTAATGGAGCTGCCTCATGCACAGTGGAGTTATCTATCTTGGGACACATGAGAAGCAAAAGATTGACGGGGTCACCAACAGGAACAGGGTGAGATGTCACAGGATGAGCAGGGCCCAGGAAGCTCGAGGGCCTCACGTCCTCCATCTGCTTCCTCCCCGTGGCTCTCCCGAGACCAGCAAGGCCCACCTCAAGTCAGGACTGGGGCGCAGTCCTGTGCGTGCTCTCCAAAGAAAAGACCCAGAAGTTCTCGGTCTCCAGCTTGTAAGAGCATGCAAGCTTTGTCACCAGCCGTGGATCCCCATCAGGAGCAGGGCTCGACTGGCAGTGACGACTGAACCGGTAGTTGCAGATGGACTAGAGGTCATTTCTTGCCACGTTTCCGTGACTGACTCTGCTCTTCCATGAGGCTCTGAAGTTGAAATCCTTTTCGGGGAAGGGGGTGTAGGGCTTCAACTCGAGACCTGGGCTCTATCCCTGAGCTCTGTCAACAGCACTTTACCCCTGGAAGCCACGGCACCACTTCTGGTTTTCTGCTGATTCACTGAAGATAAGAGTCCCATACATTCCCCGCCTGGTTGGCTCTCTCAGCCTCCTAAATATCCAGGATTACAGGTGCAAAGATATTCCTGTGAAGCATGAGGGCATGGACTGACCAGAGACGGTGAGCCGTGCCCCGGCCTAGGAATGCCCAGGCTTAGGAATGCCCAGGGCTAGGAACACCGAGGGTTAGGAACTCCTAGGGCTAGGAAATCCAGGCTCAGAGACAGGTGCCAGAGCCAGCAGCTGCCACGGCCTGCAATAGCTGCTAAATATCTCACCACATGTTTTATAAACCAGGGCAATGATGACACGGTAGAGGGCTTCATAGAGTTCACCAACTCTCGCACCCATGCCGTGGTCCACACCTCTCTGGTCTGCATCAGTTCCTGAATACCCTTGACCCCTAAGAAGCTGGGTTCAGCCCAGCGCACAGGAAATGGCCTCAGAGCACAGCCAACCATGCCTGGGAAATGGCCGGTGGGCTTCCAGCTGGGCTCCACTGCCGGTGGGCATGGTCCAGCAAAGAGAGAGGGAAAGCTGCCATCAATGTCCAAGCCAGAATGTAAAGCAAATACGTGTGGAAGAGTGAGCTGGGAGGGGTTTCCATCCAGGCAGGCCTCGGCGCTACACAGGAGGTACAAATGCCCTTGCTTCCTGAGAGCCCGGCAGGACGGATTTAATCTCATTGATCGTTGATGAATGCTTTCATTAGCTACCACAGAGGCAAGATCTGTTTGTGCAGCAAGATTACATCACTGATGCATGTCCTTCTCTCCTCCATGGAATCTATCGTACCGCTGTCCTCCACCATTATTCACCATCATTATCCTGGCTCGTAGTTGCATTGTAGCAATAAATCTTTTGAGAAAATCGTATTGGCTATAATAAGTATTTTATCCAGTGAACATTTAATGAGTTTCTTCTGTGTTCCTGGATTAGTGTATACTGTCTCCGTCACCATTAGTTTACAGAACAGGATGTGCTTCGAACCAAATGTTACATCCCAGAAAGCCAGAGATGGTGATGGAACTCTACATGACGTGGAATGGAGGGCCTGGAGGGGAGCTGCCCCACGAGTGAGCAGTTGCAGCATGGAGGGAGGGGCTGGAGGCATGGGGGGCTCCCTGGGTGAGCAGCTCCAGTCTGTCACACCCCCTGGCCAGGGGCATCATGTTAAGAAGAAAATGAGAAGACAATCAGACAAAAATAGAGACAGCTTCGAAAGGAAAGCATAAGAGAATCGTTCTGTCTCACTCAGTGTTTCTAGGTCAGGGGAAATGAGTCATAAGAATCCAGTTTCCACAGCAGGAGCCAGTGCCTCTTGCCTGCAATTCTAGTTGCTCAGAAGGCAAAGAATTGAGAATCATAGTTTGAAGCCAACCTGGGCAGGAAGGTCCATTAGACTCTTTTGACAGTCAGCTCCTCAAAAAGCTGGACAGTGCCCCAGGACCAACACACACACACACACACACACACACGAAAGAAAGAAAGAAAGAAAGAAAGAAAGAAAGAAAGAAAGAAAGAAAGAAAGAAAGAAAGAAAGAAAGAAAATGGAAAGAAAGAAAGAAAATGGAAAGAAAGAAAAAAGGGGAAGGAAGAAAAAAGGGAAGGAAAAAAAAGGGAAGGAAGGAAGATAGGAAGGAAGAAAGGATACATGCCCATTTTTATTCCTGGGATATGAACAGGACCAGAGAGTGGAAGGTCTCTGAACCCATGCACTTGGAAATTTTTTTCCAACAGTAGAGAGTGAACTCACATCCTTAGGCTTGCTAGGCAAGTTCTCTTCTACATTAGCCACGCCTCTAGTTCTACTGTTTATTATTTTAATCTAATTTTGTGGCTTGTTTTGCTTTTAAAATAGAAATATTTAAGAGAAATGCCATTCGTTCCCCGGTTCGTGTGCACAATATTTACTTTATACAAATGTAAACTAAAAATAGTTTGACATCTCTTTTGGTTTTATAAATTAACAGATTTTAAAGTGGACCACTATTGACTTTATTTTTCTCACATTCTTCATTAGCATCACTTAGTTTACAAGGGGCTTCATTTTAACATACGAGGCGTGTATGCAACCTGCCTTTATCAGACTCTCCTCCTTCATGCTCCCTCCCCATTCTGACACCATGTCCTGCTATGTACACCATACGACATACTATGACTGCGGTCACCTGCTCACCCTACCCACCCGCTGATAACCATGTCCAGGTAGGACCTGTTTTACCTTCTTGCCATTTGTTTTGTGTATGAAAATTGTTCAAAGGGCTTTCACCATGTTATCCCACACATGCATATACTTTAATCAAATTGATTTTTCATTTGCTGTCAATTTTCCCAGCCCTCCCCACCTATTATTCAAAAGCTTTCCAAGAGCTTTGCTTTGCCTTCCTCATGTAGAGACACAAAGTGTTTCAAAAATGTTCACCCTCCAGCATTCTCTTCTTCCCCACTTTGCACAATTACCAACATGTTCAGGTAGATAGATGATAGATAGATAGATAGATAGATAGATAGATAGATAGATAGATAGATAGATAGATAGATAGAATGACTGATCATAAATTGTCCTCCCTGTTCTCATATACATTCTGTATGTTTACCTTTTAGGGCTACATCCATGTATAAGAAAAACATGTGATCCAAGTTATTCTGAATTTGACTTACTCTGCTTGACCTTGTTTTACTTTGATCCATTTCTCTGCAAATAACCATCTCATTTTAATGGCTGATTTATATTGTATTGTGTATATATACTACGTTTTCTTTTTTTGATTGTTAGCAAACGTTTATTATACGAAGGGATTTCACGATTCCCTATATCATTGTAATGTATTTTGATCAAATTTACCCCATCATTCTTTCCTCCCTCCCTTGAAAGAAAAGTTTTTGGTAGGTTTAATTTATCTATTTTCACACACACACACACACTTTGGTTGGTTTGTTTTACATAGGGTCTTGTTAACCCTTTTCCAGGATTGGTCTTAAATGGGTTTCTCTCACTAGACATGGAGTCTCCCTGCAACCGCGGACCCTGACAGAGCTGCAACCCCGTCCACGTAGGAAGTGCCTTCGAGCTGCCCAGAGCCGTTCCGTCCCACCTTCCCAGGGCACTGAGGCCGTGCGGGAATCCTTCTCACACTCCTGCGGGCCCCTTCAGTCCAGGTGTGGGAGCCCGCTCGGCCCCCGAGCTGAGCCGGGAGGCTTGTTATTACAACACATGCCAGAAATGAATGCTTCACCTTCCGATGCTGAATGATTTAACAGCTGCCTCTGTGGTGGCAGAGGAAATGTGTTCCTGCGGGGCCTAATAAAAATAAGTATTGTTTCCACATCGGCAGCAGCAGGCGCAGGAATAAGACTTCTATTCATACTGGGCTCCTGTCAGCTGCCTCAGAAGCACGTCTGGACGGAACCCAGAAATGAGTGGCAACTCATCCCTAAAACCAAGCAAGACAAGCACAGCCCTCACCCATGCACCCCACGAGTTGATTGACAAAATGCCATGCCAGGCACAGAGACAGCAAATTCACCTGCTCTGGGCAATTCATGCCCCAGACGTTTCTGAAGAGGACCAGTTAAAAGGCTTTTTTCCTGTGTGATATAGTTTCATCCTATAATCCATAAATGCCAGATGGTGAGGTGTCATTGTCCCGTCAACTGCATCAGCTACAGGATTCCTTAGCTAGCTTTCCTCTCTCATTCATGCTGTAGTATGACATGACCCTCTTGCATACAGTAGTGAGAGGGGTGTCCTTCACAGATGATAAGGATATTGTGGCCTGCATTGCTTCTCACAGTGGAAGTGTTACTGTTGGAAAACCTGGTTGTCTCAGGCAGTGAAAAGCTGCCGTTTGTCAGAGGCTTGGTGCCTTTATTTACACTCCAGGTAACTGTTCTCTGAAAACTCCCAGAATAACCAACTCTATGACGGTGATCTTTTCCTACCCATTTGATGGATCGAGTGATTTGTTGTTAAAGATACATGCATAATTAGGCTAAGGTGAGTGTTGCAAATTCTTTTTGGAATGCTGTTAGCATGCACCAGTCATGCAGCGCTTTCACTGTGGTATTTCCATGCATCCTCGTGCCATCTCCTGATCAAATGCACCGTCCTTCCTCATCGGCCTACTTCCTTCCTCAAACACTGTCAGCTGGTGGCATCGTTCTAATTTCCTGTGTGCACATCAAGTGCTTCCACCACACCCCTCCTCCCTCATCCTCTCCATTATCCCTCTTCCACCATGGATACACCTCAGTGAGACAACCGGTCATCTATTCCACTGCCAATTCAATTACACACATGACTGGATGGTGGTGTGGGGCCTTAGTATTTGGACATGTAGGACTCCAAAATCCTGGACTGTGACTCCTCAGTGTTCACAGAATGGGTGCTCACTGGAAAATGCCCCAGGGATCTCCTGTCAGGGCCGGAACTCCCACGCCTCACACCTGGGCTGGGCCCCTGCTTTCTGCCTCGTGGTCACAACATGCCAGCTGTGGGGGGATGTCGCTTACAGATGAGGTAACAGCTCAGACATCCGCAGAGCCTGGCTCCCACTCACTGGCCAGCTGTCACAGGGGAAGTGACTGCAGGAAAAAGCCATGTGGCACAAGCAGATGTCCCACTGTGACAGCCTTCAGAGTCCTGAGTCTGCCTACAGGCTGGAGCTTGGGAGGACTGAGTTCTGTGGGCAGCCGCTGTGCTGAGGACAGTGGTCAGGCACACCACACCACAAGAGCGGTGTGCTCCTGAGTGCACTGACTCACTCTCTCCTAACGACCGACTCGCTGATCACCTACAGCAGCAAACTTCCCTTAGCGGTCATCCTGAAACATCCGGTTTGTTGGCAATGTGCTGAACAAGACAGGAAAGAGCTCCTAGATGGCTGAACATGAGAGGTGAGGCATTTAGCCAGAAGGAGCAGAGTTGCCTGGTGGTCACCAGGGCTGAGCTGGGTTGGGAGCGTCGTTGGCTAAAACTTCAGCTGAGAGCATCCATCTGATTAATGTACCAAAACTCCTTTGAGCACTAAGCATCCACTTAGAATGCACACAGAATGCAATCCGGGTCCTGTCTGGGAAACGAAGGAAAAGGGAGAGGATGGAGGAGAGGGCGTTCGGGGGAGGTACTTCAGGCACAGGTGTGAGGTAGAACTGTAATGCTCGAAGAGATTGGTTTGAGAAGGAGGAAGGGAGGCGCGGCAGGGTAATGAATGAGACGAGTGGAATCGAGGTGCATTGTTTGTACATAGGACATACCAAAGTGAGAACCCTACTAACTGAGGCTAATCAAAATTGTGGAAGATTTCACTGAAGGAGGAGGATTAAGATATCTACAGTACAATGCAAGAACCATACATAAAGAACAATGCATCATGATATTTAGAAATCATCATACCAGGTGAATGTACTTATAACTCCTCTATACGTTACCCCGACAATAAAATTTAAAAAAAGAAAGAAAGAAACCATCAGACACATCCTTACCCCAGAAAGAAGTAAATGAGGTTCTGCAGATGGCATTTGCTCAATTAAGCCATTTCCCAAGGTATACAGAGACAAATGATTGGTATACATAAATACCCAGAAATGTTTTACCAATTACAAAAATGAGTCATTGAGGCCAGGAGTTTGGTCTAGTGGTAGAGTGCTTGCCTAGCATGCACAAAGACCCGGGTTCGATTCCTCGGTATCACATACATAGAAAAAAAAAGCCAGAAATGGTGCTGTGGCTCAAGTGGTAGAGCTCTAGCCTTGAGAAAACCCAAGGACAGTGCTCAGGCCCTGAGCTCAAGGCCCAGGACTGGCAAAAAAAAGTCATTGAAACATATATTCCTCTTTGTCCTGAAAGGAACTCATGAAAGGAGCTTGTAAGTATGGTGGTTTTCTGTGCCTGTGAAAAATACCTGGGAAAATCAACCTCTAGAGAAAGCAAGGTTCATTTCTCCTCATAGTTTTAGAAGTTTCCATAGTCTCTGGGCCTGAGGCCAGGCACTGTGGAGGGAGCCTGCGGTAAGGCAAGCTTGCTCATTCCATGGTGGCTGGGGACCGGGGGAGCGGGAGGGGGAGAAAGTGTGTGTGGACAAAGTGGGCCACTCAAGTCCCCAACTTCAGGGACCTGTCTCTTCCAAGTTGGGGGTTTGCTGTGTAGTTTGCTGGGAATAAACCTGCGCTAGATGAGCCTGGAGGATATTTCTAATCCTAACAGGGAGAAAGAGGAGAACACGCTGAGAGTGCAAGGAGGGCCCGAGGAGGGAGAATCAAAATGCGCTCTGCAAGGCCTGTGCATCTTGGTCCAGGCCTGAAGTGGGGGAGCCAGGGTGGGGGGAGGCCTGTCTCTGTGGGAAAGGCTCTAGAGAGAGCTGCGTGGGGGGTGTGGGGTCACTCCAGACAGTTTGGGTCCTCTTGAGGGAGGTGTGACCTATGGGGTCCAGGCACAGAGCATGGACCTGAGTGCACACTGCAGCTGCTTTGAGAGGGTGAGACTTGGCATTGGCAAGGGGCTGGGCTGAGACTGTGCAAGTGCCGCTGAAGGCCAGGCAGGAGAACGGTGTGCAGGGAGGGTGGGCACGCATGCTCCTGGCCCTAACTACATCCCTAAGGATTTCTTACCTTCTCACTGCCCTTCAGGGGAATTCCTCCAGGGATTCTCCTTTGTATAAGGAAACAAGGCTCATCGCTCTGTCCACTGGTAGATGCACTGGTGAGTTCAGTGAGCAGGACACAGAAAACAGGGCCAGCCTTAGAGCAACCCACAGCACTGGGGCCAGCTCGCCCTCCAGCCTGAACTCAGTGAGGGTCTCCCGCCCGCCAAGGTGCAGGCGGCGGCCCTTCCTCTCTTACCCACCTCCAATACGAAGATTTATAAAGCTCCTATTTATTCCACTACACATCTAACTGTCCTAATTCAGAACAAGAATTTTTTTTCTTTCCTAGTCCAGAAAAAAGACTAGTTGTCCAAGGCCTGAGGTTGCCCAAGGCCAGGCTGTGTGGATCCAGATCCATGCCGCAGGAGCCCACAGCAGCTGCCAGCTCTGCCACAGGACACCTGGTGCCAACACCAGAGGAGGCCAGTCTGTCCTCTGTCCTCCCCACATCGTAGGGGGAATATGTGGCCCCCATATCATAAAAGATGGTCTTGAGCATGGACTGCAGCTTACTTCGAGCCATGCTCCGTTGGCATCTGGACGTCAGGGGTGCCTGCCTGCCTGATTCCCCTGAAGGCAGATGGAGAGGGCGTTTGAAAGGCCTTCTCTTGTTTTCCCTCCACAACACAGAGGCTCTGCAAGCAGATGTGTCCTCAATCCTAAGCCAGTCCTGAATTCATTGGCTCACTCATTCCACAAAAGCTGCTTGACTGACTACAGTGTATGGTAAAGGATCCAGCTGTGTGCACTTCCGCCCAACGCTGCTTCTGTCCTTAACAGAAGAAACAGAATGTAATGGAGAAGAGATATAAACAAGCATGATACTTTCCGCTGAGCTCCATGACAGAGAGAAGAGAGGGGAGCCGTGGCTTAGTAGAAACAAGTTCCTGTAGGGCAGGGAGAGAAGCTGGGAAGAGGGAGGGGCTCCTGCAGCCCTCCAAGCGCAGAGCAGGAGACTGGGCTGGCTTCTCAGGCAGGGGGTCCACTGGAGGACAGTGAAGAGGAGAAAGGCGAAAACATGGTCAGGTTTGAAAACTGCCAGCATGGTGAGCGTCAGACAGCAAATGAGAAACAGCTGAACACAGGGAGGCTCCATATTCCGCTGGAAATGGAGGCTCTTGGGACGAATGAAGCACTGCAGGGAAGAGGAGTCGAACTCAGAGAGAGGGCTGTCTTTGGAGATGGAGACCAAACACCTGTGACGTGATTGTCAGTGTAGGTAGAAAAGATAGGAGCAGGAAGGAATCTTAACTAGCTAAGTGTGTTAGTGAGACAATGATCACATTGTGTACATGGCCACATGTTCTCTACAGGTTTCTTTTATTACTTTTATCTTTAAATACTTGTACAAAGAAGTCACCATGCACATCACATCAGCTTGTGAACACAATGCTTCTCGATTGGTGTTATCCCTTCATCCTTCTCCTTCACATTTTTCTTAATCTTGTTTTTATAATCATGCATTGACCAATACACTGGTATGTCTTCAAATCGCTGTTGCTTCCTCAGAATTAAGTCATGAAGCTAGAGAATGAGAATAAAGCCTACTAAGCTCACATGACAGTTGCATCACTTTTATAACACAACACTGTCATGAAAATATATTCATTTATTTAAAGCTTGTACTTCCAAAAATGTGTAAGACCATTATTTTCTCTCTAGAACAACTGGAGAGTTAAGACCCTGTGTTCTAGAACAGTCTCTGAGAAACGGGAATGAGAGTAGGCACCAAGAAAAGACAATACCAAGTCAAAAACAGACTCGACTCTGACTGCAGAAAAAGATTTTGCAGCACCCTCATTGTAGTGTTTGGCTTTTCTGTCTGCAGCCTTCATAATTCCGGGAGGAGAAACGCAAGTTTCAACATTAACCCAATTCCAAAAGATCCCTGATTCCTTAAACTACACGCCAGGCAGATACCCCGGAGAGCTGTGCAGCTGATAGATTTATCTTAGATTTATCCTATAAAATGGCCTGCCTCCCACTCTGGAACCGAGCTCTGGAAGGGCGTGGGGCCCTCAGGGGGCACTGAGAGGGCTCTGGGGACATCCTGCCGTGAAAGGGGAGCCCCGTGTGGCCACACGTTCACCTGCAGAGCTGAAGAGGCTGCAGGCCCGGCCGGCCAGCAGCAAGCAGCAGGGCCCAGCACGCCGCCTTCCTGCTCTAGGCAAACACAGGAGGCTGTGCACAAGTTGAATCTCCAAATAAATGGCCTCCCACGCCTTTCCAAGGGAAGTTTATGACTTACTTGTGTTCCTAGTCCATGCCAGGGAGGAAAAAGCCGGAACTTTTCCATCTTCTCGGTGTAGGCTCGTGAACATCAGGCTGAATGTCTACCCAGTGGCACGCTAGAATTAAACGAGCAATCTGTAGCCATTATCGCCACAGCAATGGATTAATGCGACGCCATTAAACAAACTGGTTGTTCCTTGTAAATGGTTGATGAGGTTCATTTTGGAGTATGAATATCATATTTATGGCTGTTTTATGTGTAATATTCAAATTGATGGCCAGTTCTGCCAGCAACAACTCAGAGTTCAGACCATTAAAGAGAATGTTCTCTCTTATAATGTTGAAAATAGCTGAAATATGACCTAATTTTAAGGAAATTAGAAATAAACTAACACACACACACACACATATACTATGCTATATATTTGCTATATATTAACAATATTACAGTACATATAGTATGCAGTATATGTTGTATATATATAAATAATATAATAATTATAATCGTATGTATTTCTTAAATAAATATGAAACCCTAGATGGTATATAGAAACGTGTTCTAAGGCTGGCCTTGTCTTGAGATGTGACTGGAATCCCTTGTTCCAATCGGTACTGACCTGCTGGAGGTCAGATTAAATCAAGCTGGTGGTGCCCCGAGGCGGTGACTGTCACTGGTGAAGGGTCCAGAGACAGCAGCCGTGAGCAGGAAGGATTAGGTGTCCTAGGCTGACCGGGCAGGACCATGGTGTGTGGGAACGGGGCAGAGCAGAGGGTTGGAAGATCAGTGAGGCTGGAGCCAGGCAAGATGGAGAGGATGACGACCACGAGCCAAGGCACAGAGCTGCTCCACGGAAGTGGTCCTTCCAGGCTTATGAAAAGCAAAATTTCACTTCACAGTCGCTAAGACGACTGTTAGCCGTGTCCCAGCGCTCGCGCCTGTAATCCTGGCTTCTCAGGAGGCTGAGATGTAAGGATCACCATTTGAAGCCAGCCCAGACAATGAAGTCCATGAGGCTCTGGTCTCTAATTACAAGCTAGAAGTGGAGCTGGAGTGCTAGCTCACACTCAAGTGATAGAGTGCTAGCCTCGAGTAAAATAAGCTCAAGGACAGCATCTGGGACCAGGAGGGAAAAAAAAGTGAGAGAGAGGGAGAGAGAGTTTTTCTATTATTCAAAAAGGCAAATAATAATAATAATGATGATAAATAATGTGCTGTGGAAGAGCTGAAGAAATTGGAACACTTTTTCTTTGGAGGCTCTTCAGCTCAAGGCTACCACCCTACCCCTGGGCCTGGGCACTGTCCCTGAGCTCTTCAGCTCAAGGCTTCTGCTCTACCCTGGAGCCAAGCCCCACTTCCATTTTCTAGAGATTAATTGGAGATAAGAGTCTCAGGTCCTTTTGTGCCTGGGCTGGCTTTGAGCCTTGATCTTCAGATCTCAGCCTCCTGAGGAGCTAGGATTACATGCCTGGGCCACCATGCCCGTGACTAAGAAATTGGAACACTTTTTGCAATACTATGGTGAGGTAAACTGGTTTAACCAAACTTTTAAAAACAACAGCAATGTGGCAGTTTCTGTAAAAAAAAAAATGAATAAACACACAGAATTGCCATATGATCCAACTGAAAGCAGAGACTCAACAGCACAAGTCAGTCTCTGCGTTTGTGGGTTCTGCATCCTTAGTCTCAATCAATCATGGATCAAAACTGCTTGGAAAGTAAAAGTGTTTCATCTCTACGGAACACAGACTTGTTCTATAATTACCTCCTAAGATTACAGTATAACAACGACTTACATAGCATTTATGTGCAATCAGGCATTGGAAGTCAGTTAGAAAGGACTGAGGGTATGTGGGAGTGTTTCAAGGATTCTATTCACGCACTGTGCTGTGTCACGTGAACAGCTCGAGTATCTGGAGATTTCTGTATCTTTGGGGAAACCTAGTCGAGATCGCATACTTGAGGTGCACTTGATTTCCACAGTGGCCAGAAGATGGGTTCAACCCAGGACCCCCTACACAGGAATCGGCTCATAGACTACATATTACTCGGAATTTAAGGGGACATGCGCTCTGACATGCTACAGTATAGACAAACTAGATGAAGACCTTCTGCTAAGTGAGACACAGGCCACTCATTAGTAGACCCACGCAGTAAATCCCTTGGAAGCAGGTGATAACAGTAGCTGGTCGCTAGTGAAAGCGTAGCACTGAGGCCCTCAAGGACTGCTGGGAGAAAAGGAGAGTTAATGTTTACAGGCTTGTGAATGACAAGAATCTCTGAAGATGGGTGATGTGAACATAATCAATGCTAGCAGATGATGCACGCAAAAATGGCTGCCGTCACTAATACTAGATATATGTATTTTTTCCACAATAAAAAGGCCCTGAACACACACACACACGGTCATAGGACAATGGATAAGCCAAACCCATGCTTGAAGCAAGCCTACACCTCCCACAATTCCAGTGGTATAATTTCAATAATTTCATTGTGACGGATATCATACACCTTAGCATTCTTAGCCTGAAAGAGAATCATGTTTCCTGTTTTCTGCACTGTGGTGAAGCGACAATAAAGTGCGATGTGTTGCTTCTGCCCATAACCAACGAAGAATTCCCAGAATTCAGTCTTTCCTCTCTAACCCCTCACTGGGGAACAGCCACCCATCTGCTTCTGTCGGACCTGCAGTTCGCTGATGTCCTTTCTATCCGTCCCTCTTTCCTCTTCCTGCAGGTCCTCGGAGCCTGTCTGCCTGGCATCTGAGGGCTGTCCAGGTCTCCATCTGTTTCCATCTGTCCTTCACTGTCCACTTCTCTTTAGAGCAGCCGAGCACACATCTGACTCGAGCCCTTGCTGAGGCCTGAGCTGCGCTGTGCTCAGAGGTGCTCGTCGCACACGAACACGACTACATGGACACATGCCCAGCCCCCACAAAGTGCGTCTTCTGCATGCACTGTGGGTGCCCTGCAGTGGACAGTGCATTTGAAGCAGAGGAGAAACCAGGAAAGGAGCTCGGCCCATCCCTCAAGATACCCCTCTGGCTGATTCCACCTTCTAAACAACCTCCTGAAATAGCACCAGCTTCTGGGGTTCGTGTTTAACACGAATGTCTACACCATAACCCCATTCATGGAAGCCTAAGTAGAAACAACTTTAACGCATGAGAGCATAAATTCAGGGGGATTCTTCCTTTTCTTCGTCATTCCAGAAGAAATCAGTACCTGGCACGCTTGGGATGGAGCCTCGAGGGCCTCGGGTGGCCTGTTTTCCAGGGAAGGTCACTGGCTCCTCTCACTTGGTCCTAATAGTGAGGTGCCTGGACCTCTGGGGACACGTGGCAGCATCTGGCCCCTGTGTGGAGAAACTCACCTCCCAGTCACAGACAACCCTGGCATGAGAGCAGATGTAGGGCGTTTCCTTGGGCGCTTGTGTCTGGGTGAGCAGATGGGGCTTGGGTGCTCGGGCTCCAGTCCTGCACCGCCCCCGGTCCTGGCTATGATTAGTCCTTGACTATTAGCTTTAATTTCTTTTAGACGGGGTCTCCCTAAGATGCCCAGGCTGGCTTCAAGTTCGAGGCCCTCCTGCTCAGCCTGCAATCTGCGGGCTTGACAGGCCTGCAGGCCGTCCTCACTGTTAACAGGGGAGATTTCAAGTTTAATCTTTCATCTCCCGTCAGGACATTTCTTCTTTTGTGATTATGGAAAAGCATGTGCTTATGAAAACAATATTAGAAGCAACTTTGCTTTCCATTTACACTTTATATTTGAAGAGACAGGGTCAATATCTCTTTTGTCTTCTAAAGCTGATCAAGTCCTGAGCAATTGACATGCTTAATTTGAGGTATCACCACGACTGAGCTAGGATTCACAAGTCCCAGAGAGAAACACAGGTGTCTCAGCATGAGTGTTTGATACCTGTTTACGAAGGTCCTACGGATTCTGAGACAGGTGAATGCAGAAGAGAGGATGGCACTAGAGCTATGAGGAAAGGCAGAGAAGGCTCAGGGAGGGAGAAGGCAGAGAACCGGCAGATCCACACATACTCCAGCCTTCAATGTGCTACAAGAATTTCTGAGAAAGTGCTGCTGTTTAATCGACCTATATTTTCTAAAGACTAGTTTAAAAGCTTTTGCTAGTGGGAAAATAGAATATGGTAGGAGAGAAACATGAAAGTATACCAGTAAAAGTTACCATTTTAGGAGATAGTGCCCCCCCAAGGCCTTCCCAAAATTAGTCCACATTTTGACATAAGGAAATAATTATGATCTGCCTTATTAAAAAATAAGCTGATAAGCTTGGGGTAGTTTTCCCTGCTTAGATTGCTCATCTCAGAGCAGTTACATTCTGCACAGCTTCTCAAGCCAGAGCCTCCTCCTATCCACAGTTACTGGGAGAATTCAGCAGCGCAGTGCTGTGTTATTAGATTCCAGATGACCGCGGATAAGGGTGTCTGCAGCAGAGATTGTGTGAATGGGATTTAAACCAGCCACCAGCCACTGTTATCTCAAATAGCTATGCACATCAGGGCTGCTAGAGCAAACAACTTTACATAAAAATGTGTTAAGACAGCCACAGAGCTATAGGAAGGATAAAAAATGTATCAACCAGACCTAAACTGGAATCTGCTATCCCGTTGTTTGAAGTGGGGTATTAAGCTATGATGAGGTGAAAAAAAAAATATCAAGTTCCACCAATCATCTGTGAGGAGCAGACACTTCCAGGGCAGCACGTGACTTCCAGAAACCTGGGCAGCGCCATCTCCCAGCACCTGTGGAGATGACTGGCCGATTCTCTGCCCAGTGTGACTGTCAACAAAGGTGTTCGGGCACTGGCAGAGAGATGGATGGACCAAGGGCCTGGACTTCTTGTTTTATTTCAGTGTCGTTAGTTTGAACGTCAGTAACCACGTGAGGCTCCTGAGTGCCTCAGTAAACGCTGGAAGCGTATGAAGAGACAAATCAGCTCCACAGAGCTGGGCGGCTGCTCCATCATTCGTAAGGTACAGGCACTCCTGGGTTAAGTACCGAGATGCAGAGAGCAGAGGCTGAAAGGCTCAAAGCCTGGTGAGGAGAACAGATCGGTGGGAAGACGCTGTGAAGGACGCGCAGGTTTCTGGTTGGGGAGGGTCTGAAGACCAAGAGCACAGTCATCTGGGTGGACTTCTTGCTTGTAGGATGAAAGATGGAAAACATCCTGAAGCCATGTAAAGCAAGGGTGCTGCCTCCGGTCTCTCTTCCTCCAAGCGTGGGCTCCACATTTAGACCTCCTCCAGTCCTAAATACCTCCCGAGACCCCACCTCCTCATGCCGCGAATACAGGCATTTCCAAAATATTAGCTTTGGGAAAACGCTTTCAACCTACAGTAGCAAGTAAGACCCTGTGGAACATTCCAGAAAGAAGAGAGGCATAATTAAATGGCAGAATAGCGCATGGTAAGTGCAGTGAAACCTCTCGCCGCCCTCCTCACCCATCGCCCAGTTGTCCTTGGATGTCCAGAACTCCAAGGTCCTGGTACAGCCTGTGCTGGCGCCTCAGCCAGAGGGGCTCTTGACAGCTCCTTGCGGGATTCTGCTCAGCAGAATTTAGTCACTGACTTAACAAGAGCAAGTTCCTAACCTGTTTATGGGAGGGCTTTTGTGTGCTAGAGTGTATCTAAATATCTAACGATCAGTTAAGTAGAAAGAGAAGCGAGGGGGAAGGGAGGAGAGGAGAGAAAGATGCCAGTCAAATATATGAGAAGCAACTGCAGAAATCTGAAGACAGATCCATACATCTTGAAGGACTGTGTAGTCGTTTTTCACTCCATGTTATAGCAAAATCTGGAAATCATATATCGGGCCTTATGTCTGTGGTGCATATAAGGAAAGCACCACACCACTCCAATTAGCCAATCCACATTCCAGGTTTTTGACCTTGCATGAGAATTGGATCATAAGCAATAAAATCTTTAAAATATCAGGCCTGTTTTCCTTGCTTAGTCCAATTATTCAATTAGCTGAAGGAGGGCCTCTCTGGCTTCTATCTGTTCCGGTACCTTTCCTCAGAATGGCAGGGGTCTAAGTCGGCCACAGAGGCAGGAAGGCAGGCAGGGTGGACAGGTACTGAGACTGTCCGCATGAGGGCCTGGCCCGCTGGGGCAGCTGAGGAAGAAGAGGACCTCATGGGGCCTCACCCAGTGACCGCCCCAGGCAGGACCCTGGTGTCCTGAAGGAGGGAGGGTTCCACAGGACCCTTGGTGGTCATAGACGTGGAGTAGAGTCCTGCCTGGAGACCTAGGCTGGCTGGAGCTGGCAGGGGCTGCTCTGGTCCTCTGCTCAGGTGTGCCCTGGACTGGAGGATGCGGCCACAGGTGGAGAAACTCTAGTTGCAGTCCTGTGGGTGGCTTCTCAGCTCACCCTTCATACACACCTAACTGGGCGGAGTTGTCACAGGCTGGTCGTGTTGACGCGGCCTGCCTGCGGATTCAGACTTCACTGAAGATCTGCGCATGACCTAACCTGGAAGCCGGAGCAGGTGGTCGTGAGGAGCCACTGCTGTGACAGTGAGGGACCCTATCAGAGCGCTTCAGACATCAGTGCTGGAAAGATTGCCAGATGTTTCTCAACAGAAGAAAACAAAATCGACACATCCCAAGCTGGATCCAGGGCCTCCCTGAGAATCAGTCACTAAAACCAGCTGAGAGCGGCTGTAGGAATTATGACCATTTGGTGGCAGGGTGAGGAATTAGAGCAGAGAGGAGTAGATTGGGAGACAGATGGGGTGGTGACAGGTGCTGCTGGCAACAGACAGCATCTACTTGGGGAGAAGGAGGACAGCAGCAGAAGACAGAGTGGGAGGGGAGCATCCTGGCAAGCAAGGAGGAAAAGAGCCCGGAGCCACACTGACCTGCCCACCGGAGGGCTGCGACCCTGTCAGTGAAAAGGCCTCGGGGACGGGAAGGGATCGGCTGCTTTCAGGGAGAGCTAGATGTAAGAGCCCTGGACCCAGGGAGAGAATGCCATCTTTCCCTTCGTGGAAACACTTCCCCACCACTCACCAGCACATAGTTTTGCCACAGTGGTCTGTAATCTTGACACATTCATGTTTTGGGTCAGATAATTCCTGGTTGTGAGCCACTGGTCTGAGTTTTCTGGGCATGTGACCACAGTCCCAGTCCACCCATGTCCAGATCCAGTGAGTAACGTGTTCCCAGAAACTGCCAGATGTCTCACTGCAGGGAAAAGAGGTGAAGAGAAATGATGCTGGAATCTACAGTTTCGGGGCACTGACTTCTGGCTCTGTGGGGAGGGTTTGCTCATGGTGTCCAGATAATGCCCAAGAATGGTGTGATTAACACAGCTCTCTGGAGATTCGTGCTCCAGACATAACAGAAACGTGTGAAGGAATCTGCTCATGCCCGAGCATGGCCACACACGCACCAGCCGCTTTCTCTGCTGCCAATCTCAAACACTCGCTCTCTGTGTACCTTACCTACCCTGTGGTTCTGCAGGGCTAGGACTGTGTCTTATATTGTTCCCTGAAGTGCAGCAGACAGCGTCCATCACTGCCACCCTCTTGCCCCTGATCATAGTGGAGTTAGAAGGTTGCCATCCTCTTGAAAAAGGGACGTGACTTCTATTCTGTGTGGGCCCCAAGTGCCCTGAAAGTAGACTGCAGTCCCAAGAGAGCATCGGCTGCCAGACCAAAAATGCTTCTTCCCCTCCCCCCAGCAGAAGGCTTTTGCCCAGATTTGCCAGTGACCACAGCAAGAATAGCTTTCTTCGCAATCACTCAGCATTCTTCAGCCAATAATGGTGACGTCAAAGCAAAGGGGGGGATGGGCTATGAGCATCTGCCTTGCTGGCTCCCTGCTTCCCTGCGCTGGTCAGGGCGGTTTTGGGTGGTGGTGGTGTTTGTTTTAGCCTTGGGGTTTGGGTTTGTTTATAGGAGAACCCGTGTGTGCAGAAATGGTGAGGAAGGGGGAACAAATGCAGGCATGGAGCTCAGTAGACAATGTATGGAAAATGAACCATGCAACTTGTGGGCAGGGACGGCAGAGGGAAACCAGGAGAAAGCGAAGGAAGGGAGGACATGTCCAGAAAGAACTGCGCTCATTGCCTGAGAGAAGGCAACCCCTCTGTACGGCACCTGAATGACAACCAAAAACAACAGCTCTAAAAAGAAAATGAGCACAAAGCCAGCACACTTCTGTCAGAGTAACCAGGGATTTGACATGTGGACTTGGGAAACCTAGAGAGGGCTCAGAGTCAGCTGGCCAGAATCAGAATCATTCTGGCTGCAGCTGTCACAAAAGACCCCAGACGCGGCACTCAGTGAAGCATGCATAGCCATAGGTTGATCAAGCGCCACAGGGCCACCAAGCCCAGGTCAAGGTACCAGTAGACTTCACGTCCAGTGACAGCTTGTGACATGCTTCAGACACGGTGCCTCTGCCCACTTCCTGCCTTCTTATGTGGCAGGACTGGGGGACATCCCCTTCAATCTCTGCTGTAAGGACACACTTCCACCTATTAACACAAAGCCCTCAAATCACTTAATCACTTCCTCAAACGCCCAGCCTGCCCATGCGACTGTGCTGGGGATTTATGAGCTTGCGGGACGCCAGCACTCAGACCCAGCAGAGCTCTAGTGAGAAAAATGGATCTTCAGGCCCAGGCAGCCACTCAGGCAGTGCTCCAGGAGTCACACGCAGCCAGACGGGGCTATGTCCCCGGTACTTCGTAATAATGATGAGAAGCAAAGGAAAGGAAAAGTCTATAGTTTTAAAACTGTCTATGAAAGGTTTTCATGCAGAGCATGTGTGGAATTCAGATAGAAATGATGAAGGAGGGGGAGGGGGAAAGAAAGGGAAAGGGAGGGAGAAAGGGAGAAGGAGAAAGGAAAACAGGAGAGGAAGAAAAGGAAGAGAGAGATGGAAAAGTCAGAGAGAGAGCGCAAGAGAGAGAGAAGGGGATGGGAGGCCTGACTTTGTATAATCTCATTTCTTTTTCTGTTAGTACTGGGGTTTCTCAACTCGCTTACTCATCAGGACCTCTACCACTTCATCCTTGTCTCCAGCCTTGCTTTCTGTCTAATTGGAAACGGAATCTCTCAGGCTTTAAAAAGAAACGCTTGGACTGCCTTTGAACTGTGGCCATCTAAGTCTTGGTCTCCTGAGTAGCTGGGTTTACAGGTGGCTATGGGTGAAAGGTCCCACCTTCCAGATGGAAAATCTGAGTCCGTCTAAGACCATGCAGTGTCTTCATGCACAACAATCTTTACTGTGTCAGAGTCCCCGGCCTGGCCTGCAGGTTCCCCTGACACCCTGGGTGACCTGTCCTGCCTCATTTCAGCGGACTCTGCTGACCTCTGTTTACAACCTGCCTCGGTTTGTTTTGGAAGTTGGCTAGAGTTGCTTCAGGAAGGCTCAGCAGGTGCTGGGGTGGAGATCTGCGTACACACAGATGGGATCTGGTCCATAAGACCTGGAGGGCTGATAGCCCCAGAGTAGGTGATCTCAGAGAGAGCGAGGACCAGCAGACCCTGTCTCTGAACCTTGACTGGACTTGGCCACGCCCTGGTGAGGATCGTTACTCTCAGACTCCTGAAATGTGACCCTTTTGTTAAAATCAAACACCACGACCACCCAGGAAGAGGAGGCAGACGTTACCTCTGAAATCGCTGGCTCCTCGCCGAAATCCACATCTCACTTCAGAGAACTTTCCGCCAGCACTCCAAGCTCTCCTTTCCAAACCTGACCCCAGCCCTTGCCCACACATGAATGCCACTGTCACATGGAGCAATGCCAAGCCTTTGTTGAATTTCCAGAAATTCCATAAACTGTGACACCAAGTCACAGGCAAGGTCAGCTGTCCTATCTGCCCATGAAGCCACAGGCACTGCACAAACCTATAGAAGACCATTAAATGCCAGGGAGAGACTCATGCGCAAAACTGCTTTCTCCTTGTCATGCGTCCCTACCACTAGCATATCTTACAGCACGTTTAGAATCTAGGATATAACCTGGTAGTCTGTGTACAGTACAAAAATCAGCTAAATTTCATTCCCATCATCTCACTTTCTCCAAATATCCCTGCTCTGTCTGCAATTCTGACCTCACCCTTCAAAAGACAACACTAGCTCAACGCAAGGTTTGATCACTATGTTATCGCTCATCTCTTTTGCTGTTTTTCTCATATCATTACAGTATGTCACTTTGTTATCTGATATGCTGGATATATTTGTATTTGGTTATTTGAAATTGGATAGGGAAGGGGGAGAAACAAGATGGGGTGGTAGGGGGATGGTAATGGGGACCAAGACATGTGAAAGGGTATCAATGTATGTGAATTAATGCACCTTCTATCCGGCAAATATCATGTAACCCTTTTATTAATTACAATAAAAAGTATCAAAAAAGAAAAAAAAGAATTAATACATTTGCTGTTCCATTCCACATCACAAAGGACAGGAAAGTCTCTACTGAAATGATGCTTTAAACCTCAATGTTCTGCGGTGTTTCGGCTCCCTTATCAATGATAAGGCTATATAGGTCTATGGGTTCATTTCTGGGTCTTTGGGTCAATTCCACTGGTCCTCAAGCTTGTCTGTGCACCCATGCCAAGCAGTTTGTATAAGTATTGCTTTGCAATAGAGTTTGAACTTTGATATTGATATTTCTCCAGCACTGATCTTCCTACTAAGGTATCTTCCTGCTATTTGGTGTCTTCTATTATTCCACATGAATTTTTGAGCTGTCTCTTCCTTATCATTGAAGAATGTTGTTGGAGTTTTGATGAATATTTGGAAATAGCTTTGGGCAGTATTATCATTTTCACAGTATTAATCCTCCCAATCCAGGAACGACTTTTCAAAACGTTTTCAAGTTTTTAAAGTTTTCATCATAGGCATCATTCACATCTTTGGTTAAATTAATTTTATTTTAATTTTATTTCTTGAAAGAGGAAACACAGAACTCCCCCATGACCCAGAAATCCAACTCCTGGGCATTTACCCAAATGGTCACAAACAAGCCCTACCAGCACAACCATGTTTGCTGCAGCATTATTTACCATAGCTAAGATACAGAACCAACCCAGATACTCCTCAGCAGATGAATGGATCAAGAAGATATAGTATATACGCACAATGGAATTCTTCACGGCCATCAGAAAGAATGGCATTGTCCCATTTGCAAGGACATGGAAAGACTTGGAAAAAATTATAATAAGTGAGTATATAAAGTAAGCCAGACCTGAAGAAATTATTTTAAGTACTTGGAAAAAAATTATATTAAGTAAGTATATGAAGTAAGCCAGACCCAAAAAAACATAGGCTGTATGGTTTCCCTCACTTTAATAACTACAATACATCTACAAATCTACAAGTTAATCCAACGATAGTAAAAGACAAATGATTATACTTAGACATGATTAACTAAACAGTATTCTAAGCATTTGCACAGTAAGAACATAGGAGGATGTTTCCTTAGGAGAGGACCACAGTGGCTCCATAGCTATGCGCATAACAAGTGATGATTGCTGAAATGAATTCCAAAAAGCGGAAACAAGAAGTTTATTTACTGTACTTATTGAAGTCACTGTTTTTTACTTCTCTACCCTTTGTCTTGTATATAAATTTATTTGATGTAGAGAAGGGAAGGGGAGTCACAGAAATGGTGGGAGGTAGGATGAACCAATTCACCACTGATATCTACTAGACACCATGTTGGAAAATAAGTTAGCAATATGTAGGGGGAGAAGGATAGGAGGGGAAAATGAGTGAGAAAATGAGGGAAAGGGTAACATTGTTCAAAAAGAAATGTACTCATCACCGGACCTATACAAATGTAACACCATTGTAAACTACCTTTAAAATAAATTGTGAAGTAAAATGAAAAACTCCAACGTTACTCGGGAGAAGATGAAAGGAAGACATGAGAGAGGAGAGGAGGGAGAAGGAAAAAGAAGAGGAAGGAGGCAGTGAAAGTGGAAGAAAATGCAGGAAATCAGAAAGCAGCACCAGAAGGGAGAAAAGAATCCTGTGACAGCAGACTAGACAGAGAATGTGGTTAATGGAGTGAACATTCAAAACCTGAGAAATCATTCTCCAGTCGTCCTCACGCTGTCTTTAGAATCTGTGCCAAAGTAGTGTATGAATTTTAATTCGGCTCGTATTTTCAAGGGATAAGTTCCATTGCTGAGTGAGTACTGATTCAGATTGAAAACATGGAAGCAGCATATTGGCAGGTGCTAGGGGGGCAGGCAGTGTGGGGGCCGGCAGTGTGAAGACAGGGAGTATGAGGACAGGGAATATGAGAGGGTAGGATACAGGTAGGGCACAGTTTCCATGTCCTTGTGATGGAGTAGGGGACCGTTTCGATGTCCTGTGATGCCCAGAGGCAGGTGCCTTAAAGTACGATGGAGAAAAGAACATTATCCAGGACAACCCAGCTCAGGCCGTGGGCTCATTACAGTGGCAAAGGAATAGATTTGTTAGATTATAATTGTTTTTATGCCTACAATTTTGTCAATAAATTAAGGTTTAGTGTGCTAATTCGAGTGTATGTTACAGTACCTGCTTGTGTTATTTTCACTCACTGCACAGCTGGCAGATGGTGTGGAGAAGGGGAACTTGCTTTTAGGAGCCACAGAATTCTATGAAGATCTGTTTAAATGCAGTGCCACTCCTTTGCTGGGCTCTTGGGCGTGCTCATATTTCTCACCTGCTTCTATAAAACGTGTCTTCATGCTCACTGCTGTGCCTCCATTTAAAACCTGTATAAGCTTTTCCCAATATTGTATATATTTTCCTTATTGTTGTAATTTTTGAAACTTTCCCCACTTTTTTCTGGCATCCATTTGTTGTACAAAGGAGTTGTGCACGGACACATCAACGTATGCATCTATGGAAAGTTCTCTGGACGTGACCTCTCTGCCACTGTCCATCTTGAGTTCCCCAGTATGGACAGATGCAAACCACTCGGACGCGTTCCTAGGAAGCGCCAGCGTGAGACACTTGAGCATGTGGTGGTGCCGGCTGTGGGTCGGGTGATGGCGATGCTTCTGGATCGAAGCCTCCATCTTGTGAAGAATACTTCCTTCTTGTGCTATGGGAAGTTTCCAATTTCTATTAGAGCTCTTTGCTCACTCAAGTTTGATGCAAGCATTAATTACCTGAGTCGTTTCTTTAATCCTCCTTGTCTATCATGAAAAAAAAACCCAAAACCAAAAGAGAAAGTTGTGTTCACAGCACTAATATTTTTTCAACAGCAAAACATTTGATTTCCTTTCTTCTGGAAGCCAGAAGTCCAAAGTCAGCATCATTATCAACTCTCCAACTAACGATGATCAATACTGCAGAATGTGGTGTAGTACAAGTTCATTTACACAACTTTTAAATTGAATTGGGACCTATGTACAGAAAGCCATCAAACCCATAAATGTGCAGCTTGTTGGATTTTCA
This sequence comes from Megascapheus bottae, assembly GCF_031878675.1. Lineage (NCBI taxonomy): Eukaryota > Metazoa > Chordata > Mammalia > Rodentia > Geomyidae > Megascapheus > Megascapheus bottae. The sequence goes on along the minus strand of NC_143515.1, from coordinate 81,453,352 downwards.
TTAAATGGCATGAACCCAAATAAACCACATCCAGGTCGGGGATATACTAATACCCCCCTCCCCGCAAATCCCTCTGACTTTCATTGTTATGGACAATTTTCTTATTTCTTGACATTCCTGTATGTAGAACCCTGTATGTTATACATGCTATTTATGTATGATTTCTTTTTTTGATATTTTGTTGATGAATTTACCGATGCTTTCTCATCTAATAGCATGTATTTTATCTTAGGAATATACCATAACTTATTAATCCATACTGTTAGCAGATGACATACTTTTGCGCTTACTTGATTGATGTGTGTGTGTGTGTGTGTGTGTGTGTGTGTGTGTAGCTTTGACCTCAGGACCTGGGTGCTGTCCCTTAGCTTTCTCTCTCAAGGCTGGTGCTCTACTAACTGAACCACAGCTCAATTTCTGTCTTTTTGGTTGTTCATGAGAGATAAACATTCCTGCCAGTGCTGGCTTTGAATCCTCAGCTCAGCCTTGTAAGTTATACTGATTTGTAGCTGATCAGACTAAACCTACTGTCCTAAGTTGAGAGTGACCAAGTTAATGTCACTTGGTAAGTGGCAGAGAGGAGCACTTTTGTTGCTGGAGTCGCCAAGGCTCATGTTGTGACGGGAGCCATGCAGACAGCATCCATGCTCTCCTTCCCTCCTGGGCATCAGCGTTCCCGCTGCCACCAAATTATCCACCAGCAGCAGCAGCAGCAGCCGCCGCCCTCTCCCGGGCAGCTTCAAGACGGCGATGCTGCCCACCAGATGCACGAGACGTGGTACGGAGATGTGTCCTCAGAAACATTATGGGAAGGACGGATATTGCTGATATACCAAGCCATTTCTATGTTAAAGCAAGGTGTATGTGGTGTGGGGGGTGACACTGTGACAGTGTGGACATTTTGTGTGTGTCATTTTAGAGTTTTCTAATTTCGATGGGGAATGGTAGATGCTTTCAAGGAACTGGACAAAGTCTTATCGGTTGAACAGTTTAACAGGAACCCTCTTGGTTCTATTTAGAAATAAATTTCTAATAGATGGCCATGGAGCAAAAAGCCCTAGCGGAACACAAATACTCAAATGTGGGCTGGAATTAGAACAAAACGTGTTATCGCTAGGGTTTTGTGACAGGTTGGATGTGGACTAGAAAGAGAGAGACGAGTCAGGGCGACTGCAAGACTGAAGGCAGGAATGGTTCCGGGGGTGAACATGAGCCAAATACATCAGCAGACCACAGGAGGCATTGTTGACCCGAGTGATTAGAAAATTCCTGCGGAATGTGGGTGCCGTCTTGCACCGGTGTAGTGCCATCGAGTCAGGAGGTAAACACAGGACACCTGTGGCTTGAAGCAAGCCCCAGCCCAGATCAAGGAAAGAAAAAAGAGGATGACACACAACAAGACCTTGGGAGCAGAGGAGAAATAAACTCGATGAAGCAAAAAGGACTGGCAGCATGGTTCAAGCGATAGAGCGCCTCCCTGGCCTGGGTTCAAACCCTACCTAGTACTGCCAAGAAGGTTGGGTGAGCACATACACAACACATGAATACCGATTCACTGTGGGAGTGACAGGTTTCACAGACAGACGGAATGTATGGTGACACACACGGCTGGGTGGCGAAGGAATGAAACAGCCAGGGAAGCCCCAGAGTCACTGTGATTCCTTGGTGGGTACATTGAAAGTACTTGGTTCCCCTAGGAAAAGTGTTCACCGATGTCCTGAAACTAAGCCGCTTCGGAATGCAAACTCATGAAATACGTCTTCTTTCCCACTGTGTATCTGCATGTGCTGTCCTGCGAAGGGATCATTCCTGCATGCATTGCACCCCAAACAAGCCATGTCAGCAGGTTTCAGCACTCCATGTGCACACGTGTGTGAAGGCACTCACCCCTCTTCACCCCACCCTCAGCCTCACGTTGAGCCACCTCCCCCTCGGCCAATACCCGGAGGAAGTCATCTAGACAGACTGCTAGACTAGGCTTAAACTCAAGCAGTAATAAAATGCTAGCTCGCTGACCTAACGACTGTCACTCTGCCAGGAGGTACGCTCCAGGTTGCTGCTATGTCCTATGGCTACACCACTAAGTTCCACACACGTTCCCAAAGGAATACTGCAGATCGCCAGATCCACCTCTTCACATTGGGAGAACGAAGACCCAGCAGTTATATGAGAACACTAACAATCAGCCAACTCCAGGGCCTTCTGTGTGCCCAGACCTCGCTGCTGCAGGACACAACCTGATGACAAAGAAGCAAGTGTTTCGAACAAGTGTTTGTATATCTTGCTTTCATATTCAATGTAAAGCATTAAAATCAAAGATAACCTTGTGCATGTTCAAATTTTCTAAGGCGTGTACTATGTTGTATGTTGATAGACCCATGTTTACATATTCTAATTATTTTAAGTCGAATATGAGCCCTACTGCAAACATAAGTGAGTAGAAGTACCCTGCTAAAATGACAAATCCATTTTCTCTCTGCTATTGTTTCTGTAGGAAAAAAAAAGTCTGACTAGCAAACCAAAATTTGATCAATTGACACTGTACATATTTATTGGAATTCCTGGCTGTACCCAATACGTATGTACACATCATGTGCTAATTAAAGAGAAATAATTATTAATTTCGCCTGTGTTGTCTTCTACAGCTATGACCAAATGTTGTCATCGAGTTTCCCCAAATCACTGAGTACTTGTCTGCTACACTCTGCCTTTTCATTTTGGTAAACTTCATTGCTTGAAAATTATTTCAAGACTGTTTCGACCAGCCTTGTGTTCTGGACTTGTTTTAAAACGAAGCTTTATTTACGTACATTAGAACGGGATCACATGTAGCCTATTATTTGTTATTATGACTATGTCACAGACAGCTGTTTGCGACTCACGATGTCATATTTAACATTTTTAGAAGGCTATTGTCTTGACAAAACCAAAATAAAAACATTTATTTTAGGAAGGTGAGCTTCCATGAGTAGGTGTTGGTCAAGTGTCCAGCCCTTGCTTTCAGGGGGGGTTAGCACCCCCTGGTGGCTAGCGGAAACAGTTCCATTCTGTAGCTGTGTGTGTGTGTGTGTGTGTGTGTGTGTGTGTGTGTGTGTCTGTCTGTCTGTCTGTCTGTCTGTCTGTCTGTCTGTCTCCCTCACACTTAGGTAAGACTTTCCATGAGCCTACAATTTTTGTACTTCGTTTTGTAGAAGTAACTCACATGGAGGAACCAGATAACTATAAATCTGCAGTCTGCTCTCCAACAGGAAAGCTGTAGGTGATTAACTAGCATTCCATTCATTCAAGGTAGTCTATTGGTGTGAAAAGCTGACACATCTCTGTGGATTCGCCATCCAGAAGCAGAGCTGAGGGGTCACCAGAGTCCCTCAGGGCAGAAAGACCCATCCCAAGGTCACACCACAGCACATCGGTACTGGCAAGTGATAAAACTTGGTCCTCTACCCTTGCTCTCTATTAGAGAACAATGTCTAAATGCCAATCATATCTCATGCTTTACCTTGTTTACTCTACTCAACAGGTGAGAGGAGAAGGGCCAGAAAGGACCCAGGATGACCTGAGGTCTCAGAGGAAGGTCAGTGATGGATGGAGTGCGGCAGGGAGGGCAGAGCTTCCTTTAGGGATCCCTACTAGATCTCTGTTGATTTCCTTCTTGTGTGAATGATCTTAATTGCCTTCACTTACATAAGAGAGAATGCTACAGAATCTGTGTCCTCTGCAACAAGGAGAAAAGAATATCTGCTTCTACTATCTGGATATTCACAGAAAAAGAAGAAAAGTCACTTACCTAAACACTGAAGCCCCACCCCTTGCCCCAGAAAATAACAACAGCAACAAATGACTAAAGCCCTCATTTTGAAAACAAGAAATTGGGGCCCACAAATTGCCAAGCGGACGATATGCTCTCTTGGAACCCAGAGTTTTCTGTGAAAACCGTAGGTCACTTTTCCTTGACACGCCAAGCTGCGGGGACCGCTGCGGCACTAGGCGTTTCACTGTGACAAGAGAGAGCTTGCTCTCAGATAGCTGGGGGTCACTGTGGGGGGTGTGTGTGAGGGAGGATTAAAAGGGAGAGTCCAAAAGCTCCTGCAGGAATGTGGGGGTCCCTCCTCCCCCTGAGGAACCATCACGGAATCCCAAGAAACTCCCAGGCTAGGATTTGAGAGGGGCAGGGGCCCCGTCTGCCACATAGAGAAGTGTCTCCAACTTGGTTTGCCTCTGTTAAACTTTGAGCTGGAAGGGAAAGGCAAAGGAGGTAAAGCAAAGGCAGTTAACGTTGAGAAAAGGTAGGTCTTTAGTCCATGTGTCAAATAAAATAGCGGACATTTGTATATAAAAGAGCTCAGGCTCTTTAAAAGAGTTCAATATGTGGTGCAGGAGTCAGAACTAAGCTACTTGAAAGCTTTTTTAAAAAAGCCTTGAAAAGGGTGCATAAGGAACCGCATCTTCTGCTAATATAAAGCATTAAGGACAAGGCTCTGTTTGAAGAATGGGTGGCCCACTGTCCTTTTAATAAATCCAAGCTCTGAGAAAAGAAGGAAAACGTTGTCAAAGAAATATTGGGGGAGGGGATCACGTGCACAGAAGACTGCAGATTATTATTTAAGAGCAGTTCACGGAGGGATGGGACAGGAGGAGAAGCCGGGGAGCTCCCGTGAAGATTCTGCAAGGTTTGAACACATGTGTTCTGTGGGAAGAATCTGGAGGGTGCTGCAGGAGGCCATGGCCGTGGACCAGAGCAGAGGACTCCATGGTGATTCCGCCTGCATTCACAGACTACGGAAGAATGCATGGTGGCTGGGCCTGAGAGTCTGTCCTGTGCTGTGGGGCCCCGGGGGGCAACTGGGTGATCACCCCGTCTTCCACAAGGCTCCCATTTCCCCTAATGTCCCCCTGCCGAGAAGGAATCTCAGTGTGTGCTCTTCCCTCAGTTACGCATGTCACAGATAGGGACTCACTCGCGCGTGTCTTTTCTTTCTTTTGTTCCTCGCTGTCTTTTTTAGGAAGATTCGTGTTTCTGCTTCATTCTAAAGGAAAAGTCAGCACACACACATGGTAGGGGGTGGCAAGAGGAAGCAGGGCAAAATTCACACATTCCCTCCAGCCTGAGGTGCTTGTGTGCAGGAATGGATGCATTCCCCTTTCATTGCTGGTTCTGTGGGGGTCAGTGTGAAACCTCCCGTTGGCCTTCTGTGCGAAGCTGCGCTGTCCTCGCCACAGCAGATATGTATGCATACAATGCATCTGGTCATGCTTTACTTTTGAAGGACTAGAACACGAGTCAAAGTGAAAATAGGACACACCACAGCAAATGCATAATATCTGCTGTGATGTCCCATCCCTCCATGAACTGCTCTTAAATAATAATCTGCAGTCTTCTGTGCCACCCCCTACCATGTGACTGAGCAGAGTTGCCCTGATGAGTGTGGTGCACTGTGTTAGAAGCCCGAGGTACGTGGAGAAGAACACTACGCAGGGAGAGTCATGGCTGTCAGATCCTGCTGGAAAGCATTTGCTTCCCAGAGCCAAAATACAATAGCTCTGGGGAAAAACAAGGCTAAACATAAGAGAATCTGGAAGAGCCCTGGTCTGGGCCAGCCTTGGGAGCAGAGAAATGGGAGAGAGGAAGGTCGAGGTGAGCGGGAAGACACAGTGGGGAGGAGAGATAGGGAGAAGGATAAGGCTCTGGAGGAGAGGAAAGAAAATTTCAAGCAGATAGAAGTTAATTTCATAAGGATATAGGACTTTCCATTCTAAAACACACCAGTACTGTCATGGAAGCCAAGGGCTCTCCTGCTCCCCCCCATCTGCCCCTGAGAGAAATGGGAATCCATACCGGGTTAAAGTGGAATGGCTGGTACCACATCTCCACATAGTTCAGGCCTCACCTTTAATCCAGTCAGTGCAACTGCTAGGGCTTTGGTAATGGAGGTTCTCCTAGTCTGTAGGTGTTGAGGTGTTTCTCAGGAGGAAGCACGCCTCTCGGGTGCTAGAAGGCCTGGAGAAGGCCCACACCTCACAGGGCCCTCCCACCTTTGGCCATGTCAGTGCAGCATGCTGGGCTCATTTCTGGGCACCAAGCCTCCCTGTTTTGACCTCCTGCCATGGAGTTTGTCGCCCTCTCCGCACGCCAACGGACTCTGATCCCATGCAGAATGCAGCCGCTCCCCTCTCGCCCCAGCTCTGCAGATCTGCGACTCCATGGTTGCAGGGCGACCAGCGACATGCAGACCACGATGTCCGTGGAAGGTGGTCACTAGAGCCCCACCCACCAGAAAACAACCCCGGGAAGCCTAGCAATGGCAACTTCAGGGAGGCCGCAGGAAGCTCATCGGCTGTGAAGAACAGTTTGAATACTGGAACAACCCTCCTTACATTAAAACACAATTTGCCTTTCTATACCTGTGCCCAGAGCCACAGGGCCTACGAGTTTCATTAGCTTTGGGGGAATGAGCAGACTGCTGTGCTGGCTGTAGCTGAAGTTGGCTCAGTCTGCGGCCTTCCTGAGAATCTAACAAAGGCCAGAGCCTCGGAGGGCACAGCGGGCGCAGAGTGCACAGAGGGCACAGAGGGCCCCAAGAGTGGCCATCCCAGGTGGGATGGGAGGAGAATCATCAGGCCAGCTGCAAGAAGCAGACTTCTGCAGACAGACCAAACAGAGCCAGGTGTTCCTTAAGGCAGTGCTTGGCTCAGCGTCCCACTAGAAATAGGAACACACACTGTGTGTGTGTGAGTGTGTGTGTGGAGGGAGAGAGAGAGACGGGAGGGGGGAGAGGGAGAATCCCGTGGAGATACCATTTGATGAGAAACTGAGGAAATCAACACATGGATTACAGCATGAGCTCCATCAGCTGGGCCCAGGCGACCTGACACAGACGCGTGTCCTTCCCATAGGGCAGGACGCCTTCTGGACCTACATTCTCCCGGATCCCCTCTGCTGGGCCCCTTCCCACGGAGTCCCCAGCCAGGACTTCTCGGAAGACATGTATGCTTGCCGTTTGGGCCCCTCCCCTTGGCCCCTCCAAGTCCTCACAGGAGGTCATAGATCACCTCCGCCAGGATATCACCAGCATGGAGAGCGGGGCATGGCCACAGCCTCTGTCCAGTGTGAAGAGCCAGCGTCCTTGTTGCCCCTTCCTTCTGGGGCGCCCTCCTGGGGCTCACTGGCCTCTCACGCTTTCCCTCCCCTCCTGAGCTTTTTCCCAGTGCTGTGCCCATGCCTGTGTGTGCCACGTGCACCATCTGAACCTACGCGTGTACATGTGCCATCCGAGCCTGTCTGTCTACATGAGTACCGCCCGAGACTGCATGTTCACACGTGTGCCACCAACACCTGCATGTGCACACATGACCCGTCCAAGCCTGCGTGTGCACACACGTACAGCCAACCCCAGTTCCCCACCCAGCACGGACAGCTGACCCTCTCTCCACACCAGCCACGCCCTTCCTTCCTCTCATGGAAGCCCAGATGGGACTCTGCCCAGCAGGACGCTCATCCAGACTAGGCCATGTCCACTGCACTTGCTGATTTCACTGTAGCACTGGGCTTCATGACCCTGGGTTGCTTCAGAATCAGTAACACCAGTGTAGCCCCAGGGTGCAAGCTGTGACCCTAGATGGGCTCCTGGTGCCAGAACTGAACCACTAAGTGCAAAGACAGTAGATCTACTCCAACTTGAGAGGGGGTCTGGATGTTTCTGTGAGTGTGTCTCCGTGCACACCTGGCATGTGTGTATTGTAAATATGTATTATGTGTTCAGTAAACGTGTAGTAAGTGTACACGTCATGCATAAAATGCAAAAATGCCTCATGCATCACATAAATATGAGACAGACAGCACGCAGGGGAGGGGCCTCGCACATGTCAACTTCCTGAGAAGTCTCCAGATGCGATTTCACTGCGGGGAGAATGGAAAGTGGAAGGTAACTGGTTTCTTAAAGCAAGTGTGTACCTGTAACGCTCCAGAAAGGATCTGACTGGGCAGGCTCATTTCACTGCTTCTATGAGCCCCGCATCCTTACAGAGTGGGAAATTCTCTGCAACGACTGAACGAGTCTGGGCAGGGTTACATGGTCTGCTGAAGGATTTATGCCGTGGATGTTTTCCCATCCCCTGTCACATCCTGGGCAGAATGTCCTGCGCTCGGGACTCATGGCTGGCTCCCAGCATCTGCCTCTGGAGCCCCAACCAGAAAGAAAGGCAGAATAAGTAGTCGTTACAATTCAATAAGTGCACCGGAATTACCAGAACTCAAGGAGAAGGAACTGAAACAGCAGCATTGGTGAAGCATTATCAAATGTGAAATTAAAAATCACTTTTCTTATTAAATACATTTAAGAATAAATATATTACGTAGGCACCAGTATCTCACACCTGCAATCCTAGCTACTCAAAAGGCTGAGGTCTAATGATCTAGGTTCAAAACTAGCCCAGGTAGTAAAGTCCTAGAAGCCTTTATCTCCAATTTACCAGCATTAAGCCAAAAGTGGAGCTGTGGCTCAAATGGTCGAACAGTATCCCTGAGTACAAAAACTCAGGATAGTACTCATGCCCTCAGTTCAAGCCCTACCACTAGTGTGCACGCACACGCACACACACACACACACACACACACACACACACACACACACACACACACACACTGAATGTCTTTATAAATCATAATATTTTGGCTAAACTAATCTGCATTTTAGATATATCACAGACCTCTGTTCTTTTTTTAAATCGTTTTCACATTGGTGACATACAAAGGGGTTACAGTTACATGAATCAAGTAAAAAGTACAGTTCTTTTGAACCACATCTCCCTTCCCTCACCGTCTCCCAGTATCACCCTCCCATCCCCACCCATCAGATGTACAGCTCATGTTCCACTTCATATGCACTGGCTATCATCGCTGTCTTCGTCATACCCGTTCTGTGTCTCCTTTGCCCCCCCAAAGACAAAAAAAATAAGATAAAAAGAAATGAAAACAAAACCAGCAGGAACAGCAAGTAAAAACATCTCCTATTTCCTTCCCTCGAATCCATTTCATAAAATGTGATCTTGTATGATTTTATAGGATCATATGCACATAGCATATTGTGATCTGTTCCTGCACCTATCCTCCTTTGGCGTCAATGTGTGAATGTCTAGTGGCCTGTAAAATCTATCATATCCCAGTGTATGTGTGTGTGTGTGTGTGTGTGTGTGTGTGTGTGTATATCCTTACACAAAGCAAATAACTGGAATCTTCTTGACCAGTGTAGTTCTGCTGAATGCAGTCAAAGCATCAGTATGGTCAGTACCTTAGTCCAGACTCATGGGTAACGTGTTAAGCAGCAGGGACGCCCCAGACACTAGTGAGATTTACAGTGAGAGTAGTGAGAAAGCAAATCATTTCACCGTCAATTTTAGCAAAGCATTCTTGCGCCTTCCTGCAAGAGATGCTGAGGAGATAGGAAGGAAAGGGCGCTCTGAGCCGACACCTTTAACAGTCCCCCATTTTCTTTCTCATATCTTCCTGCGTATTCCCACAGGGCCCTTTGCTGGCCAGCCTGCGCCGCTCGCTTTGCTCCCAGCCCAGAGCGGCTGGTGTGGTGACGTGGCGTGGGCTGTCTGCTGACAGAGGAGTAGACTTCCTGGGCTGGTTTCCAACTCATCACCTGCTGAACAGGCTCCTTCGCGGTTTTCCTCTCTCCACTGGAGAGGAGGTTGCAGACTAGAGGTAGATTCTAAGGCGGGGGTCAGAAGAGCTCCCCCACGGCTCCCCTGTGGAGAGAAATGAGCCACGGCCTCACCAAAGCCACTGTTTTGATCTCTGTATCCTCAGGACTAACGCAGCCAGTAAACTCAATGCCGTAGGGACGAGTCCCCAGAAGGAAGCACAAAACAGTCAGAAGTAAAGGATGGGGGTCTCTGGGTGCCTGGGGAGGTAGAAACCAGACAGCTCACTGTGGGTGGCAGAACCCCACTAAGGCTTAGGGAACTGCTTACCAAATCCTCAAAGATTTCTTTCTAAGCAGAGATTTAAAAAAATGTTGTGCAACCACCACTGAGGTAACTGAACTGAAAGTCTGGAGAAGGTGTCTGTCAGGGAGAGCTGGGATTGATTGCTGGGCTGGGAGGTGAGCGCCCTGTGTTTGTAGTAAGATGAGGAAACAGCCCACATGGCACCCGAGGTTAGCGAGGGGTCAGCAGTCTGCTCACAGATTCCTCTGCCAGAGTCCACCAGCCTAGCGGACCCAGCCCTCAGAACCCAGCTCTCCAGGCTGCGCACACACGCAGTGGGTCTCGCCAGCGTCACCTGTGCCTAAGCTGATGGTCCAGGCCACGGAAATGTACAGCAAACATCCGCCTTTCACCTCAGCAGCCATGTCCTTCCTTTCAGCGGTCTAGATCCACCACGCTTACCCTCCACGTCACGTTCACCTCGAAATCCTAGGAAGGAACCCATACTGCCCTGCAGATAGTGTGCGCCTGGAAGCTCAGCGTCCTCTGCCTGTGCTCTCTGCGTTGCTTTCGTCATCGATGCAGGGCTCCTGCTCCAGTACACTCTAGGATTGCCCAGGCTGAACTTGTGCTCATGCATTGTCCAACCACAGCCAGGCACAGCAGTCCAGCTGGCGCAGTGGCCTCGTGGTTCGACTCCCCAGAACGTAACCTCCTGGCCTCTGTCCTGATATTCTTCTCTCTATCCCTAGCCTAACATCTGAGAGCCTTCCTGCTCCCACCTTCCCTATCATTTCTGTGTGTCCCTCTGTCCTTCGTAGAAAGGAATTCCTGTTTCTCACCACCCTGTTTCTTGGGCTCTTCTGGTTGGGTTTACTGCATTTCTAGACTTGAGCCTCCGTTCATTTCCAGGGTTTTCAGCATGAAAAAGACTGGGTCAGTCCACCTGGTACAATTGCATATTCAAGTTTCTCTACAATTTGGATGAAAACCAGAGCAGAATAAATGTATCCACTACCTAGAAACATCTGGTCTCTTTTAATAAAAACCTACTGCTTGGCTGTCTAGAAGCAAGTTTACTCGTATCCAGTGTAGATCCTAGATGTCTTTCCATTTTTTTTTTCCTTCCCAGCTGCAAAGCCATAGGCGAAGCCCCATGCTGTTTCATCTAATCCTCTACTGAGAGAATCTGAGTGTTCTGTCCATTGTGATGGACTAGAAGTGCAATGGCCCTTCACAAACGCGGCCCCCGAGCCCAGAGGACATGAGATGTGAGGCTGTCACACCACACTGCCTTCTGATCACTGTCAGAGATGACACAAGACCCAGAACTGGCAACTGTGAACTCTGACCAACTATGTTCATGGTCTGCAAATTCAGTCGCCCTGCGGAAGTCTGCACACGAACTCTTTGGCCCATCTGATGAGAATATGTGGTAAGCACCAAAGATTTCCAGGGCTACTTTTTAGCATATTTTAAACAAATGCTCTGGCTTTCAAAGCACTTTCTGATACTTCGTATCATGTGGCTTTTTATAAAAAATATGTCTAAAGTCACCAGGAAAGATAGTTTCCTTTATATTCTGGAGAAGTAAAAATGGAAGCCAGAGCTATGAAGTAGCTACAAGTGTTGCTTAAGATGGAGTTCAAGTCCACACCAGCTCCACTGCTGGAGTACACGGCGTCAACAGGTGAGCTCTTAGAGGAGATCTACGCGGAGAGAATAACTCTTTCCTGTGAGTCACAGAGAAAATCCCAGACGGCAAACAGAGCTGGAGGTGGGCCCCCTCCTGTCTAAAGGCACTCAGCCCCAGGTGTGAAAGGAGTCACCAGATCCTGACCCCTGCCTGCTGGGGAGCTGAGAACCCTTTAAAAACCCATGTGGCTGGATGTCCAAGCCAGTGAGATCCAAGCAGACCCACAGGCAAACCTGAAAAACACACTCATCAGATGTCACTCTGGACGGAGAGACACAGAAGAGGTGGTGGGAATGAAAACTCTATGACAGGAATGAAGAATTGCAGAGGGAGAGAGAAGAGATAACATCCACTTAAAATGAACCTGCACCAAACTTACTGAATAGAGTAAAATAAGATAAGGCAGAGAAACAGTAAATAATGGAAGAATTTGTTGTCAATGGAGTTCAGTTGCTTTTTCTAAAAACAAATTGGTAACAGACACTTCGATACTCCACTTTCAGTAAGTAGTTTCAGAAAAATTCTATCACTTTAAGCCAGTGTTCCTTATGGTTTTCTGGTGGTTAATTGGAGATAAAAAAAAATCTCACAGACCTCCCTTCCCAGTCTAGCTTTGAGCCACTATCCTCAGATCTCGACCTCCCTCGTAGCTAGGATTGCAGGTGTAGCCACTGCTGCCTGGCTCTTGTATTTCTTTCTGCAAAATATTTGCCAACTTTTTCTAACTTTGGGTAAAAGACAGTGCCCAGGACCTGAGTTCAAGCCCCATGATCAGAAAAAAAAGATAAGAAATATGGGAATCATGCAACACCATTAAGTCTTAAAGAGGTCCTGTAGAAGAACTCATATATCTTTCAGGTAGACTGAGGGTGCAATGATAAGACTCATATTAGGAGGTGAGAAATGAAATAAGAGCTGGGCGTGGTGGCATCTGACTCTACAAACCCCCAGCTCGTGGGGAGGCAGAGCAAGAGTGTTGGGAGTTCAGGTCTCAGAGTTCACTTTTGAAGGTTGTAGCCTTAGGGCAGATGTGGACACAGTGTTAAGGGAAAGTTTACAGTGGGCCAAAGTTACTAGATTATCGGGGGCTATGCAGGGCTAGGCTCCTTGAGAAGGCGCGGGGGAGCTGTCCACTCAGCTCCGCGCTGCTCCTGGAAGGCCCTCTGCTCTCACGGCTGCTCTCCAAGCTCCTTTTCTATCCTCAGGGACCACCAGTGTCCTTACTCTTCACAAAAAGTCTTCACCCTCTCCATAACCGGTGAAGCCAGCACATCTGTCTCCTGCTTCAAATCTCTATGGTATCTCTTTTCCCATGTGCCAGAGGAACTGCGCTGAAGAGTGGGTTCAGTTAGTGGGCCCACCTAACTCTCTTCCCATCAATCCCCCGTCCTGACACGCAACTGCAGTGAGTCTCAGCTTATCCACAGGCTGGACTCATCCCCTTGACAGGAAGGGAGGACGAGGTCAGAGGCCAGAGGGGGTCAGGCCCATGGTGGGAGAGGAAGACAAGGTCAGAGGCAAGTGGGACCTCCCTGTGACTCTGCCTACTGGCGGGCTCCTGCTGAGAGCCAGAAAGAGAGTTTTCAACATGGAACAGCAGAGCCATTTGTGATCAGTTGTGATCGTGACAAAACAACCGTCGTGTCTCATGATTTTGCCAAGCGCTGGTGAGAGAAACTGAAGGTTCCATCTCCTGACTTGTCTTTTCTGTTAACCATCGAAGAAAGCCCTGACATTCATGGGAGAAGAGAATAAAGGGCAAATCAGAAGGAGAGCATGAAGTAATGGATGGTTTTTCAAAAAAAAGCTCATTAATTATATTATTTTATTAGAACGAGAACACAAGTAGAATAAATAAAAATAATTGATCATTAAAGTACAACAATTAGATGGATAGCAGACTTGTCATTAGGAATAGCAGGTGTTAGCTTAAAATGTAGAAATCTCATCATTCAGCAGCGACCAGCCTGCCTGGAACTATACATGCAATGAAGGTATCTAGTAATGGGCTCTGGAAACATCTAATTATGGTGAAAGTCAAACAACCAAGAAGGGAGGTAAAATAACACAGGGAAGGAGGGATGGTGATCAAAGATGTCTGCTGGAAAGCCTGATGCTATCTGCAGAATTCAAACCATGTGCATTAGCCCCAGAGTATATACTTTCATATTATCAGCTAAAAATGAAACAGTAATATCAATAACAAATACCCAGAATGGAGTTTGAATTTGAAATTACTGGTAGCAATATTAACTTCGTCATTCTTCCAGCAATTGTGCAATTGTGTGAAAGGTTCAGAACACACACACACACACACACACACACACACACACACACACACACACACACACACCACACACCAGGAACTGTGAATTAATGCAATTGTATTTGCCCGTAGAAAGGTAAATCATTTGAAGTCAAAAACAGGAGTGTTGGCTGGTGTGGTAGCTCAGGCCTGTAATCCTAGCTGCTCGGGAGGCTGAGATCTGAGGATCAAGGTTCAAAGCCAGGTAGGGCAAAGAAGGACCTGAGGCTCTTATCTCCAATTAACCTCTAGAAAACGAGAAGTGGTACTTGGCTCAAGTGTAGGGTGTCCCTGATTTGAAGAGCTCAGGGACAGCGCCCAGGCCACACATGACCCATAACCCACAAAAATAAAAAAAGCAGGAGTGCCAGCATACAATTGGTATGCAAATGCCTAATTCCCTGTTCATAAGAAAGTATTTTCTCCAAGGATGAAAATAAAACTAAATCAAAATAATGTTGTGAGACATACATGATTGTGAAAGAGTAGTAGAAGAAAGGCAGAGATGCTGAGTAACTTTAATCATAAACAAAAAATAGGATTAATAATGAATGTCCTTAATATGAAGATTGGTCCAAATAACACAAGTAGAACATAAAGGAGAAAAAGGACCAGAAAAAGATCAAGATATAGCAGAAAGTAGCATAGTAATACCAATGATAATGATAATAATGATAATGATAATAATAATAAATGACAAAAATAGATACAAAGGAAAGCAACAAAATGAAAATCATTCCAAATCATTCCAAATGTGCCAATTAACTACAAGACTAATACAGCTGTTCTTCACGGGCTCCTGAGTGGGAGTTTATCAGACGCTTTTCTAGACATCCAGACATACACTTCACAGAACAGAAAGTTGTTACACCTAAAAAAGTATCAGGCAAATACAAGTGGATACAAGACTTTGCTGGCAGGGAAATTTTCAAGAATGAACACTGCAAAGTAAAACATTGAAAGATTCATTATCAAGAAAATGTAAATTACAAATTTGCATGTCTCTGACAATGCAATGTCAAGAATAGGAATTCCAAACAAAGACAAGGGCTGGAGGCGTGGCTAAGTATTTGATTGTCCAACTACCAAATGCAAAGCCTGAGCTGAAAATTCCAGAACTGCTGGAAAAAAAACTCCTTCAAAATTTCTAAGAAAGAACGTATTCCCTGACTTAGGAAATGGTCATCCCTCTGTACAAACCCTAAATAATAACAATGAAATATTGATTTAATAAAAGAAAAATTATAGGAGAAGCCATTAGGCCAAAGAGATGTGTCCAGCTTCAAAGTTAGCCAATGTGTCCTTTTGTGGTAGTCCAAATACTGCATAACCGCCAGACAGTTGCATGATTTTCCTTGGAGAAGCCAGTGTGTATTCATAATGACTGATGAAGATCTGTCGTGGATGGGGCTGTAAACTCTAGGGAAAACTTGGTAGCCTGGGTGGTCAGCTCAATAGAGAACCTCGAGTTCCCCCCTGGGCACGCACGGGCACAGGTGCAGGTCAAGAAGCCCACAGAGCTGGCACTTCTCCAGGTTACGAATCCCTCGTGTGTGTCTTCACTTGTAACTTCTGTGTGAGAAAACATATTGTAATCAATGACCACAGACCGGGAATGTTTTTTCATATATGTTTTTATATTGTAATTAATAGAGGGTTACAGTTCTATTCATCAGATCAAAGGAGCATTATTTCACACATATTGATACGCCTTCTCATGTTTTTGTTCCCATTTCCCTCCCTCACTACCTCCCCTCATCTTGTTTTCTCCCCTTCACTTTTCTATTTCAAATAAACACGCAAGCATATAGGCAATATACCAGACTAAAATGTAAGATACTGTAATGATCTGAGAATAACCAAGGGACACCAAAAGAGATGAGAAATAACGTAGTGCATTAAGAACAGCATTCACTCGTTACAGAATGAGTGACTATAACGAGACTGGGAATTCTTAGTGAGTCTTACGACATGATCCGAGCCCCTGGAGGCAGGCACACAGCACGCATCTGAAGCCATCGGAGCACATATGAGTCATGGGAACAGAGCTGGCCACGCACACAGAACTCAGCATGCTCCCCTCACTCCACTGTCACTGTCCCCCTCTGACACAGGGGTTTTTTTAAGAACTCACCAGAAGCGCAGAGTCACTTGTGTGCCTCGCTCTGGCTGGTGCCTGTGACTGGAGAATTCCCTGGCATGGGTCCCCCGCAGCTTTCTCCACATCCCCTAACATGGCTGGAACTCCAGGGGTTCCAGATCTTTGTAGCTGCACAAAACAAAAGGCTAAGCAAACCCCGGGCGTACTCACTGTCTTCCATTTCTTAGTCATTTCACCTGCATTTTTAGTGATGGCTGATGTCAAGAGTTTATGCTTGGGTTGGAGTCCCAGTTCCCCTGTGTCTCTCCCGTGCCGCCTCCCTGCTCAAGGGATCTTGACTCGCTAACCACACGCCTACCCCAGTGCCCTATGTCCTCATCCCCTGCGTGCTTCCCACCCCAGACGCCCAGAGCAGGGCCAGGCGTTGTCTTAGCCGGCTGACTGTCACGCCAAGCTTCCGGACAGGCTCTGCATGCATCTCCACATTTCATGCAGCTCAGCAAGGCTGTGGTTGAGAAGGCTTAACAGCACTTGGTGTGGCTCAGCTCCCGGTCTTCCATGATTCCAGTGGATCCTGGGCAGGCCTGGCCGCAGGAAGAAGGCAGGGATGCAGATGACATTGTGTCTCCTCTGGAACAGGAAGTGCTCTGGGAAAGGAAAATGTGCCTGGCTGAGGCACACGTCTGGAGTGAGTGGAGGGGTGAGGTGGAGGGCATTCACGCCCTCTGTACTGTCCATAGCATGACAGAGCAGCCAAGGTCATGCAGCCAGTGCAGCTGCAAGCCAGGCTTCTTGTCTACCAGTCAGGACACCTAGGCGTAGAAGGACGTGTGATCACTCTCGGTCTTTTCTCTACTGTCTCTCATGTTTTCCATGTAAGGCTGTGCACCCTCCAGCATGGGAATTCTGTGGGACACGGGAAGAGCCTCGGGGATATGGAGAACTCAGCCCTGATTCCGGGGTTTTGAGTGGTAGTAGAAAGGTGCCGGCTCCATTTCTGCCAGGGGCTCACACCTGCTACGCCCGCAGAGGCGCCGTGGGGTCTGCAGAGAAGTGACTCTTCCCCCAGAATGGAGATCTCCATTCACCTCCAAAGGAAGAGAGAGAAGGAAAAGCTGAGATGAAACAATATATGAACCATGACTTTTGGGTTTTGTTCTTGGGTTTTTTAAGTAATGTGGATTTGTAGTGACTGAACATTTTAAAAAGAAAAAGTGAGGAAAGCAAGGAGGCCGGCCCGTGGAAGTCCATGGAATCCGGTAGCGATGATCCTGACTGAGGTCTCATCGCTGTGGATTCGGGGACATTTGAACAAGGGGAGGCGTGAACGCGGGGCCCGGCCTCACACACCACGTTGAATCAGGTTTGACAGTGCCAGCAGCCCTGTTTCATTCTGTTCCTCATTTTTCCGTCAGCATTTTCTAAATTGTCTTCAACACTTTCAAGAGTGGGTTTGTCAGCATTTTTCTTTGGGGAAAACTGCGTGGGATGTGCAATGTCCTGTCCCGTTTCCCATAACGTGACCTCTTGAGACCCGGATTCAACCTGGGGGCCCCCATTTCACCCCAGCATGGCTGTGCATCCATTCTCATGCAAACCCCACTGATGGAAATGCACAAAGCCCCAGGAAGAGCTGCGCAGAGCTCTCCAGATTCGAGTATGGGTTAAGTGTCATTAGCAGGCTCCACTCTTCCCAATCCCTTCCCAGAACCTGATTCCTCTGAAATCTTCCTTTAAACATGACCTCATTCTGATCTAATGGTGCTGAGTCACAGGCAGCATGAGGTAATCCACTTAAGAGAATGCCTCATCTCAGCATGGCTCTCCCAAGTATAAATATTCAGCAGAATTTCAGTACAGCCATGAATCTTCCTGTAACAGGAAGCTGTAAAAGACAGTGGCTCCATGCCCCGGCACATGAGATGTTAGGCCAGGACAGTATTTGATTTTACAGATTGCTCATCAAGTAAAGAGGAGGAAACGACATGGTCAAGTCATTCATTTGACTTTTCTACTCTGAAAAGCAATGTGGAAATCTGGACTTCTGCACTGTTGTGAGCTGACCATTCCTAAGAGTATAGCAGCTAGGGAATGGGAGATAGCTCTTTACAGTACAAGCACTTTGGAACTATGTGGAAACTAGGTCTCAGAAGAATCCTGATAGTCTTCAGACCTCTGAAAGTTGCATTAGCAGCCAGACACTGGTGGCTCACACCTGCTACCCTGGAGGCTGACACCAGAGATTCATGAGTCCAAGCCAGCCATGGCCAGGAACAATATGAGACTCTTATCTCTAATAAATCACACCAAAAAATCCACAAGTAGAGCTGGGACATAAGTGGTAGAGCACTAGCCTTAGGCAAAATAAGCTGAAGGCCATCCCCTGGGCCCTGAGTTCAAGTCTCAGGACTGGCATATATGGGTGCGTGCTTCCCCCACAATTACATTACCTCACTGTCAAATGTCTTCCTTCAAGGTAGTTAGCTATCTGCAGTCATTACACTCCAGGGCACTTTTTAAGGAAATCTACCTGGACTGTACGCAGAGGAAGAGCACAGCTCTGAAAATGTGTCAGGAGTCTCCTCCTCCTGCATCCTGGGCTCACACTGGGACACGAGAGGCCACAGGGAGAGCTCAGCGCCTGTGGGTCCAGGCCCTCGGGATGAGTGCGGAGGCGCGGTAGAGAGAGGGCAGCGGCCTGCGCACACACAGCTTGCACTGAGCAGGAAACATCACAGACAACAGCCAATTACCCAGCAGACAGACAAAATGAATGCAGGACCAGAAAAAAGAGAAGTTAAGCCCCGAGCAGGAGGAAAGACAGACAGTAGCAGTTACCGTCATGAAAATGAGAACCGACTAGTTCATTTCCTCTGCTATAAAGCAAATAGTATCATAATTTTGCCAATCCAAAGTTTATCTCCCTGAAACTGGGGTGTTGTTTTTGTGTGTTCGCACTGTTAGGAGGTTCTGCGTTTCCTGGGCAGATGCCCCGCCTTTCCAGGGCATACACTACAAGTCCCGAGGTTTTCTGGTCACCTCGTCTGTCTTGTGTCTCTAATCCTCACGGTCTCCTGCCTCCGCCCGCGTGGATGGTGGGAACTCACCACCGTGTTCCAAACTTTTCACCTGGCTTTCCTGGAACCACAATCTTCCTGATTCCTACTTCTTGAGTAGCTAAGAGCCATTAATGCCTGCGGCAAAACCGGGGTTTTTATTATTCTTGTTTGTTTCCATTCTTGCTTGGCTTTTTGTGGCACTAGGCTTGAACTCAGGACCTTTTCCATAGGAGACACACACGTTGCCATTTGAGCCATGACCCAGCCTGCTAAGAAAGGTTTTGAAGAGTTCGCTGGTAGATCTGAAACTAAATCCAGGACTTTTAGTACCTGGCCCTGTTGCTCAGGTTTCTACACAAAGACCCATGATGTATTTTATTGTTTCCCAAAATGGAGTGCTTTTTCCTACAAACATGCATCTAAAAGACCACACTGAACCTGGAAACACAACTTGCATTCAGAGCCCAGGGTGCTTCACAGCAAGTCCTGGTTTACGCTGTGGATCAGCTGGGTTCTAGGCCACCTCTCCCTGGGATCTCACAACCAGGCTTCTGTCCTGCAGGAGCTCATCTTCCGCCTCAGCCAAAGGCCTTCTCTGTGGTCCTCTCTGTGGCCCTCTCTGTGGCCCTCTTTGTGGTCCTCTCTCTGTGTGGTCCCCTCTGTAGTCCTCTTTGTGGCCCTCTTTGTGGTCTTCTCTTTCTCTGTGGTTCTCTCTGTGGTCCTCTCTGCCATCCTCTCTCTCCTTCTCCAGAGGCTTTGAGGAGGAGACTCCCTCTGCCATTCTCTGCCACTGAGGCCGACTTGGATATCCCTGCAGGCAAGGCTGTCTTCCACTGAGTGCTGGCCTATGAGCCTCACCCTCCTGAGGCTCTGACCTGCCATCCCTTCTGCGCTAGTGCAGTGAGATGCCTCCCAGTGGCTCGTGGCCCCTCGTTTCATTCTCATCCTTGCTGGGAGCTCCTCTGCCATTGTCTGAGCTTACCGGGCCAGATACGGACATGTGAAACCAGTTCCTCCACAACAGAGAGAGCCACCACTCCTAAACACTAACCAAAGAAGTAAAATGAAGCTAAGGCTTCATAGTCCCATCAGAACTCTTCAAATACATTAAATCTGGTCCAGAGCAAAGTGAAGTGACCAAGACACAAAGAGGACAGAGAACAGCTGCTGACCGGGCTGGCTGCAGGATAGAGCGGAGCATCTGAAACCAACTTCCAGTCGATTGAATGGTATCTACCATCGTCTTGTCAAATAGACCCAAGGACTTTACATGAATTTCCTCCAGCCCACAGCATTTCTGAATCCTCTGGACTGTCAGCCCGTCACCCATGAAACACGGGGGAAAATAGCATTTCTCACTCAGTCCTAAATCACTTACGACCTCTTCCTCATCCTGTGAAGTTTCTGCCAAAAGAGGGAATCATAGAAACTCATTTACAATGTCTAGAAGCCCACAACTTCTAAAACTGTGTACCTGGCTCCTTTCAAAATGGCTCACTTTGGGGAGGTAAAAGACCCCAAACCCTTCATATTTTCAAGACTATAGGAATAAGACATGAGAAGGGCGTACAATAGCCCGTGTCTAGACGTCCAAGGTTCTTCCAGCCAATCATTCACTGGCACTGCAAAATAATTAAACCACAGCCCTGTAACTCTAAACTTCACCACCTTCTTGGAATTCAGTACTGACAGCAATACGTGGGAGGGAAGTAAGACAGATCTCAGCTCCGGTTTCAAAATGGACTTAGCATTTGACTTACTCCACCCTCTCTCTGGGAAATAATCCCTTATACAGATTGACGTATTTTCAAAAGCCTCATGGTGTGGAGATGAGGCTCCCATGGTGTTCTCGGTCTCTCCTTTTGTTTCTCCTCTACCCCCATCTGCCCTGTGCCCCATAAATTATGAAGGCTTTATCCTGCGTTCCAGGGAAACAAGTTTTTCTTTCCTTCAGCGGTCCTTCACCAGTCCTTCTTCCCACCAGCTCTGGGCTCCCAGGACGGATGGTGTCCACAGAAACTCACGCGGTCCCTGGGATCTTCCTCTGCTCCACTGCAGATAGCTGCATGACCTGCCTCACACTCATCGACGTCCACCTTGACCTTCAGATGGCCTGTCACCTTCCACTCATGCCAGGCCCTCAGCCCACTCCTCCAGGATCCATCCCAGGGTGGGAGGGAAGATTGCACATGGTGGCACGGTGGCTTCTCGGATCACATTGTCTGAGTTCCGCGGGAGGTCTGACTGGGGAAGTGCCCTTGAGAGCCACACAGGTGAGTGAGGAGAGGGAAGGCGTCTGACTGTCATCCACTTAGACCCGGTCTCTCAGCTCTCGCAGACAGCTGTGTTAGAGTGCAGACTTGGCAGGGGAGCCTGAGACATTTGTTCTCGGGCACTGATTGGTTGAAGACTCAAGTCCCAGGAGCAGAGGACAAGGGAGGCACAAAGGAACCTGCATGGGGTGGCATTTGTGATGAGTTTGGGCAGGAAAGCAGCACTCAAGGCGCCAGGCTTCTGCCACCCAGATGTCTGCTGGTGTCATTTCTACTTCATAAGCAGAAATAACATTTAATTTCATGTTCATGGCTCGTTGGGACTGCTGGTGAAACATCTTTCCTTCACCGACACCTCATTTTATATTTATCAACAACGTTCACTGAGCTTACGGAAGGACACTAAATTGTACTTGCTGGGGTACCTGGCTCCAATGGTGTCCAGCTGGACACATGGTTCCTAAAACCAGGGGGTGGAGTCCAGGAGACTCAAGAGGAACGCGTGCATGCCCAGGTCTTCCACCCTCCTCATGGATGTAGAAAGAGCTGACCTCTGGTACAATGTCTGCCCTTGTGCCAAGTGTCCAATTATACAGTCAGGCCGGATACCAAGTTAGAGACTGCCATTTCATCCCGCTTGTGCGCATATGACACTGAGGCTCTCCTGACCCGACTTGAGTCTGCTAGACTTCATTTCCTGATGGGCTGTGTCTGCCTGCCCTTGGAGATCAAAAACCCATTTCCCAGGATCTCGTCCCCTCCCTGCAAGCCCGGAGAGGCTCCCTCGACGCCACCCAGAGTGGTGGAGTGTGGGCATGTGTTCTCACTACAGCCAGGGAGGGCCTCGGGGCCACGCCACGTCTGGCTCACCAAGTCCATCTCCTCACCCTTGATTTTCCCATTCACCCATTCAGTAATGCCCCCGGGCACTCCTGTGCGGAGGACAGCAGAGCCATGATGGTCCTGGATCTCAGATTGGCAAGCCTGAGCTGTAATACCACTTGCAGTGTAGCCAGCACTCACCTGACAGCAAGGAACAGAAGCCAGAGAGCATGGCTGTGTGTGGATGACTTACGGAGAGTTTATCTGAAAGGAACTAATTATCTGGGCAAGGGGAAGATGCAGAGGGGTAGTGCAGAGACCTTGTACCACCATGTACTGATGCAGGGAAGAGAGGAAGAGGCCACTGGTGGAAATCAGAGTGGCCTGATCAGACTCTGTCAGAACAGAAGTGGTGGTCCACCCAGACGCAGTCAATCCTCCATGAGCTCTCAGGAAGGAGTCAGAGAATGGTGTCTTGCCCTTATTCTTTGTCCCCTAATCCCCTGCAAGGAGTACCTCCTGGAGAGGAGGGAAAGCAGGAACTAGGGCTGGCCCTCACCCTGAGTCAAAGGGCAAGGCTGGATGTTGGCTCTGATAGGCAAACAGAGCACACAAAATACACTCGGGGACCTATCTGCTCTATCAATTAGTCTAGCCTAGCTAATATCATCTCCAAGTAACGGGGTGAGGAAGTAATTCAGCATGTCCCCAAAGCTAAGAGGGATGAGCTCACATGCATATTCAATGAGAGGAAGCTACTCATCTCATGGAAATGTTTATTGTTAGAAATTCTATCTAATACTGTGTCAAATCTCATTTCCTACATCTTCCATCCACTGAGCATCTATCTTCTCTGTGAGGTGACATAAATTGAATTTAAATTCTCTGGCATGATGGGGTCTTGCAAATATTTGGATGCTGATCTCATATTCCTTCCTAACAGGTTGGTTTGTTTTTTTATTTTTTACAGGAACTGTGGAGCCTTTGGTAACCATATGCTGTGGGTTCTGAGCCCTTCCACCATTTGCTCATTTTGCTTTATTCTACATGCAAAGTGGTACTTATAAATTGAATTAAACAAAGTATCTCAGAACATAACTATCCACTTCACATACCAAAAACCTATTTTGTGGCTGTCTTTTCACTAAATAAAGTAAAAACTCTTCAAGTTTTCAGGTGTCACATGAGAGTGGACCGTAATGACGGTGGTATAGCATGTGGGTATCTTCAACCACATCCAGATAGCAATTCTTCCCAGCTTGATGTCTGCCAATGGCACCATCAGAGCAAGGTGCCCTGGGGTGGCAGCAGATGGGTCTGACTCATGGCGGCCTCCTGACACCAGCTCGAGCTTGAGAATTGAGGCTCTAATCTAACACACAATGTGTTAACAGCTTTGGATTCATTTCGACATTTGCTAGCACTCTGCTGAGTTTCTGGAACATTTCTGCCCATGAGAGTCGTGAGACGCTTCAAAACAAGGTTTCCAGAGACACCGTGAGAGCATAGGCCACAGTATGACCTGGACACTGTAACTTTCTAACAGTCAACCACTTCTCAATAAGTTGTATGCCCATGCCTGACACCCACTCTCCAGAGAGACAGCACCAACGGGAGACATACACTCCTACACGAATGCACTCACACACTCATGAAAGTTAATTAACAGGATGGCTTCACCTACCATGGAATCTGAGACACTTTTCAGGCTGCTATCTCTAAGGTGTAGAAATGTGGAAGCACATGACCTAAATCAATTTGAATACTAAAGACTGAAAGCTCAGAGCACTGGAGTCGTTCAACAGGGTGAAGGATGTTCAGAAGAAAGAATTCACCTTTTCCTCTCCTTTTTACTGCATAGCCTGGACAGTATTCAGCCATGTTGATGTCAACTTCTGCTCTCCTTAGTGTATCTAATCTTCTGAAGCACTATCATAGATAACCCCAGTGAGGCTATGTTGCCAGTTATCTGGGCAAACATAGTCCAGGCAAGTAGAAACCAAAGTTAGTACTACAAAGCACACCCTGGATTCTAATCAACTAATACTTGAGTACCTTCCATCTAACTTTGACTGAGTGGCTCTGGTGGGTTCAGGAAGTAAGAGGTAATTGAAGACCTCATGATTCAAAGTTTCAATCAAGAAAAACAGCCTCTTCAACAAATGGTGCTAGCAGAGTTGGCTATACATGTGCAGAAAACTGAAGCTAGATCCTGATATATCACCCTGAACAAGAATCAATTCTAAAGGGATCAAAGACTTTAATGTAAGACCAAATGCCCTGAAAATATTATAGGAAGGGATAAGGGAAAAACTAGGCGCCCTAGGCACAGCTTGAAACTTGCTAAGTAAAGATCCCAACTCACAACAAATTAAAGAAAGGCTAAAGAAATGTGACTGCATTAAACTGAAGCGTTTCTGCTTGACAAATGACAGTTAGCAAGAAAAATAGAAAGCCCGCAAAACGGGAGAAGATCTTTACTAGCTATGCATCTGATAAGGACCTCATTTGAAATATACTTAAAGCTCAAAAAATTAACCCCCCCAAACAAATTCTCAAAGAAACAATACCCAATGAAGCCATGGGCTGAAGAATTAAAAGAGAAACGTTTCAAAAGAAGAAGAATGGCCAATGGACACAGGAAGAGATGTTCAGCAACTCTGGCCATAAATGAAATGCAAATCGAGACAATAACAGATTCCCCTGTGACCCAGTTAGAATGCCATAATCAAGAAAACTAACAAGAAGTTGCTGGCAGAGATGTGACGTAAAGGGAAACACTACTATGCTGTTGGTAGGAATGCAACAACTCTGGAAGCAATATGGAGATTCCTCAGCACAGAGCTTTCCCACCATCCAGCAATGCCACTTCTGGGCATTTATTCAGTAGACCACAAACCAAGCCACACTAAAGCCACCAGCACAACCATGTTCATTGCAGCATCATTTACCATACCTAACCTAGATGTTCCTCAGTGGTCAACTGGATCGAGACAAGGTGGCACATATACACAATGGAACTCTATGCTTCCATCGGAAAGAATAGCATTGCCCCATTCATTCATAAGGAAACTGAAAGACTTGGAAAAAATTATATTAAGCAAAATAAACCAGACCCAAAGAAACATAGGTTGCATGGATTCCCTCATTTGTAATAATGTATCTATCAGTCTACAAGTAAATTCAATGCCTGGTAAAAGACAGAGAATTATTCTGGGATATGATTAATTAAACAGCAAACTAAACCTTTACACAGTGAGACGAAGGGAGGGTAGTCTTCAGAGAGGATCACAAGGGTTCAAGAGCTATCTGCGTATGATAATACAAAACGATGCTCATTGAAATAGAAACAAGAGGGCTTTTGTCATTTATTGAATGGTGTTTGGTTCTTTTTGTTGTTTACGTATGTCTTTTGTCTTTTCCCTTTTGTCAGGGTTCTGTATCTCTGTGCCCTTTGTCTTCTATGTAAGTTTATATGATTTGGGGAGGGAAAGGATGAGCTAATTCTGCAGTGACACTTACTAGACTCTATGTTGTAAATGAACCATACAGCTTAGGGGGAAGGGGGATGTGGAGGGGAAATGTCCTGGGAGAAAGTGAGGAAGGGACTGACACTCTTCAAGAAGAAATGCTCTTTCCCAACTTACGTAACTGTACATCGCCTTTACAACAATCGTTTTAAAGTCGCCCACTCCTCACATTTCATGTGAGGAACTGCCACAGACCCCAGAGACTCGGGGTATATAAGTTACAGAGACTCCCGGTCCACACGCTCCCGGGACTCCTTGCCACCTGCTGCGGTGGCCGCTGGCCTCGTTTGTTAGAATTTGCCCACCAGGGCTTTAGGCTGACAGATCTGAGCTGAAAATGGACCCTTCCGTCAGCTTGGCTACTTCCTGCCTGTGCTCTCCAGAGCTGCCGGAGGTCCACGGGCACTCGGCAATGCACTTACGCTCTGCCCCACAGAGGGTAATGTCCAACCCTGAAGGGTAGTTCTGTAACCGTGAGGTGAGCTGATCTGGCAAACTCCAACATCAGCACTTTTCCAACATCAGCCTTCCCTTGAGACCCCTGACTTCCTCGGAGAAGGTGCTGGCTGCATTGGGATCTTGGGGCAAAGAGGCTGGGTGCTGGCTTCTAAGGCAAGTCCTTAGCCATGAAATGAGCTCCAGGCCTGCTGGCCACTTGCTGACTCTGGTTAGGAGTGGAATGCTGGCCTCTGACTGTAGGAAGGTCAGTGGTCCAGACACACTGAGAAGACCAGAGTCGACTTCTCAGGAAGACCTTCTCCCCATCTTCCCCAGGACCAGGCTGTGGGTTGGCTGGGAGGAAAGATTCTCTGGTGGGGGGGGGGTTCTCCCTGTGGCTCAGGCCCCAGCTTTCCCACAGCTTCCCCAGTGGTGAGACCGCAGCCGGGTCCTTCCCACTGTGCTGTGTGAACCAGCGCTAGAGCACTGCTGCTACCGGGCACTGGAGAGCAGACCCCCTTCCCTTCCATAACTCAGGGAAAGGACCCACTACGCCTACAAGTCAGAATGGTGTTCAGGAAGCAGAAGCCTGTTCCTGTGCATCCCTGATGAGCAATTCATTAATCCTGGAAATTCCGTTAATAAAGCTCTATAGAATACCTACTGCTACTCTTCAGTTTTGCTTTATCTTGTGTCTGAACTTTCACTTCCCATATGAATTAATGACGCTGCTTACTGAGGTTTACGAAAAGGCTGAGCAGAACATTGAATGTCTAGCCCAACGTGTTTGGGAGGGCACGGCTGTATTCTCACCATCTCAGGGTCAACAGGAAAACAGCAGGGCCTTCTCAGGGGCGTGGGGACATATGGCTGCCCTTTTCATGGAGAATGTTATTGTTGGGGAATTATAATTGACAGAATTGTGTCCTAATTGCTCCAGATGGTCTTGGCGAAGGCTGAGGAAAATCACCCAACTTTCCCAGGTCTTGTCACTAGGGGCTGCTTTCTTATTAAACTACTGCAGGCTAGAGGAGAGAGGGCAGGGAGCTGCCGGCCACATGGCTGTGCAGCAATCCAGAGTGGACTGGACTGCTGGGACAGCCCAGAGCCGATTTGGTTCGGAGAGGTGTGACCTGGCAGGGGTTCCTTCTGCATAGCCGCCGACCACCCGTGTCAGCAAAGCTAGATTGTCTAAGCAAGGAGAAATTTCAAGGCACAAATGACTGAAGAAGTAGCATCATTTGCTTACAAGCTCGTTCTGAAATTGAACAAAGCTCTTTTCTGAGCCCCAATTGCTTCGTCTGAAAATCAGATTAATAAAACATAGCTGTAGTGTGTTTGGAAGAAGGGACGGTATGCTTGATATGTGGCACATACTGGAAACACTGAATGCACTTGGCATGAGTAGTGTACTCATAGCAGATCTGGTGTTCAAGTTCATATAATGTAAGGATTGTTCACAAGATAGGAGATGGCATCTGGATTTAGGAGCTTATGTCTATTCCTACAACCTGAACGTCAGTCCATCTTGTCTCCACTCAGTATCTCTGCAATGGCTAAAGTTGTATTGTCATTTGTGACAATAAACTTTTAGAAATGAATTTTCTTTTGAAGTGCTTACAGTTGCAGAACTGTCATCTTTCTGTTACGTGCTTTGAAAATGACTATCAGAATGATTAAATCACATGCACTAATTTTATGTGTGTGTTGTGCACTGGTTTGTGCTCCTGGGCTGAGGGCTGGAGGGGCCAAGGGCGACACTCAAGGAAGAAGACACGGAAGCAGCCACCCATCGTGGGCAGAACTCCAGAACCTGAGAAGAAGTTAAAGATTCGTGAACATAAACTCACCTGTTTTCTGTATTTGACAACAATTTTCAATTAGGCTAGTTGACTCTGACCCAAGAAGATTCACAAATTAATGAGTGAAGGCATGTTTTGTGGCTTAATCTCACCTACGCATGAAATGGTAAACTGAGATGACTTCGTAGTGTACTTTTTTACATAACATTCAGATAGGAACTGAGGTAGAATGGATAGTGTAGACATACTAACACTACAATTTATAAACCAAGACGATTATTTTGTGGTTCTGAAATTTCCTGCAGGCTGTTTTTGATCAGTCAAAGCTTAATTTTATCCCTACCCTCCTAAACAGGAACTTTTCATCATTTCCAACATGTGTTCTCACCAGCCTAGAGCTTCTTTTGCACGAGAAATCCCTGACCGAGCGGTTTCATGTCTCTGTTAGGAAACCAGGCCATCTGAGCTGCGGAGAGAATGGCCAGGCGTCCTAGAGATGCAGGGCGCTCCCCTCATTTTCACAGGCCATCTCCAGATCCCAGCCTCTTTCTCCAGCCCAGTGATGCTGCACGTGGCATTCCTGAGGCTCAGGGACTCTTTCTCCTTTATGCCAGGAGCTGTGGTGCCTGTATGAGAGCAAGAACTGGCAGAAGGAAGTGGAAGGTCAGCCTGGTGAGGAAAGAAACTGTGACCAGCACGCAGCCACATGTGTGCTATTAACTGAAGCTCTTAGTATTTTACGGGGAAATGTCTGCCGCTACCAGTGTACGGCTCTCGTGTTCTCCCTGTAATCCCAGCCTGCAGGCTAGGTAGGCGCACTCTGCGTACACAGGCTGTGTGGACAGGGCTGTGGAAGGAAGCGGGGGAGTGATGTCGCACTCGGTGGCCTCTGGTGTCTCCTCACGAGACCCTGATTTCGGTGATGTGTGGACACCTCGCCCCCTCCCGGCCTCCAGGGTCAGTCGTGACCCACACAGCTTCCGGAAGCAATGGTAGCTCAAGGCCACCAGGACTGCGTGCACCCTGGGAGTGGAAGCAAAAGGGATGCCAGCCAGATCTCCGCAGCCTCGGGGAGGTCTTCCCACCCAATGCAGGCTGCGTCCAGATGCGTGGAGCAGGCAGGGGCCGAAATGTCTGTCCCACATCCATGATCTGCCTTCAGAAACCCAAGGAGAACGGGAGCAGAGGCCAGGAGAGCCAAGGGAAATGGCATGGAGGATCTGAGGCCCAGCCCAGCCCCACCTTTCCCATGAGAAAACCGCAGCCATCTCATCCTTGGCCTCCTGCTTCACCTTTCCCAGTCCCAGTGTGGCCTTCTGAGCAGGGCCAGGTACTGAGTCCCTCCTAAGAGCACAGTACGCTGGACACACGCCCATCTGTCCTCAGGCCGAGGCCGAGAAACCGCCGAAGCTGAACCAGCGGTGACATCCCCTTTCCTTCTGTGTGAAAGACCAAACCTCGCCTCGGCCAAGGCGTAGGCGACACGAGAAGCGAAGCCTGTTTTGTTTTCATAATAATGAAAATAAATAGCACAACACAGTCTTAAGACATAGAGTAGGTAACAGCCCGATTATGCACACGTCTTCCCAGCCCTGCCTGAGCAGATGCTGCAGCTGAGTGGAGGCCATGCCAGGAAGGCAGGGTACCCCACGGAGACACGCAGGTCATTCAGGTGGATAAACGGCTTGTTGGCCAAAGGCTGATAGAAATCAGTGAGTGCAAATTCCTCAGGTCAGGGACCACTTTGAGCTGGAAGTCGGGGGAGTCCCAGGACATCCAGAACAGGTTCACAAGCCCCAGTGTCTACCTATGTCTTTGTTCCTCGATGGCGTGCCAGGTCCTCAGACACAAACCAGAATGCTGCAATGCCAGTTTGGGACCCTGGCAGCGATCAAGTGTAACCTTAAAAGCCAACTAAGGACAAGAAGATGCGTCTCCAGCAATTGTCTTCAAGAGTGATTCCTGCTTGCTGACCGTTTTGAAACAGACTCCACACCCTGGCAAGACTTGAACGTGGAGTCACCCTGCTTGCGCCTCTCCAGCGCTGGGAACACAGGACGACACACCATGACCTCGGTGGAGAGGAAACACTGGGCATGAAATGCTGGGGTGTGGTGCGCGGTTAATATTCTGAGGCACTGCGTGTTTCTAAAGCCAGCAGAAAGGGATTGGGAATGTTTCTCATTGCCTATGAATGATTAATACTTGAGGTGATAGAGATC
Organism: Megascapheus bottae; assembly: GCF_031878675.1. Lineage (NCBI taxonomy): Eukaryota > Metazoa > Chordata > Mammalia > Rodentia > Geomyidae > Megascapheus > Megascapheus bottae. Next base: position 81,423,174 of record NC_143515.1, on the reverse strand, counting down.
GTTACCTGGATTCATATATTACAGAGCGTACATGGGTATGAATATCGCATATGTTCAGTGTTGATGTTTTCTCCAGGGGACAGTTAAAATCTTTTAAAAATATCAAAATTAATAAACTGACTGAAAGGCAGTTTGATGTTTATTTATTATCTTTACAGAGTTGTTAGCTAGCTCCATTTCCAAATGTGTACATGGAGCGTTCTCGCTAGACAATTTAAGCAAAATTGGTGATGCAGGACATCACCAAAAGACACTCCTAGGTTAGTAAAGCAGCTCTTTGGTCTTACGTGATTATCCAATCTCCATGTTTTGACCTTTATTGGCCAAGCTGCTGCCAGGGTGACTGTGCAGACCTATTCAGAGAATCCCTGCTCTCAGTGAGTTCTCTCCTTTATTTACTTCTATACAGGGCATGTTTATTTCTCCCATAGGAACACATTGTTTCTTTTTCTAATTTACATATGCTTAATATTTATTTGAAAATATGCAAAAAGTATCCAAATATAATTTCTCAAATATAATGCTCTTGTTAGAAAACCTTTGCTAGCTACAATTGCAATTTCATTTATGACTACTTCTTAGGGCACTTTTATCATGGACCATTTAGACATATGTTAAGAAAAAAAGTCATTGTGGAATTTTTTCTTTATTGCATTTTAATGACTTAAAGAACCATTTGTATGGAAACTTTCATTTCTGATACTTTTATAGAAAACAAAACTACACATTAATGCTGTTTCATAGGAGAAATAGGAAAGTAAAATATTTTCAAGGTCATGTAGGAAAGCTTGTGCTTATGCATGGTTAAAGAGACAGGAAAAATGCAATGAATGTTGCTTCTCACCCTTTTGCAATAAACATTCTTTCAAAATACAAGACAGTGAATGAAGACAGTGCTTTGCAATATGTTTAAGTACTGGCAGTTTTCTGCCTACATTTTTCATTCAGCTGTTTAATTTTTATGGCAATATACTTTATTTTTAATAAACTGTCATTTTAGTGACATTTCCGATCCTAAAATAAAATCTAGATAGTGTTTAATATAAGATGCTCTATAATAATGCTTAGAATATAATAACATTGCATCTATCAATTTTTAAACATTTCTTCGCATTCATTTCCCTTCGTGTCCATAACAGATGACAGAAAGCTTTTGCATGTGCAATATTGACCTGATTTCAGGACTACTCAACAGCCCCTTCCTCCTTGGCCACAGATCTGGCTAGCAAGGCTTTGGAGACTTTCCTGTCTCCAGGTCCATTTCCAGATCTCAGAAGCCATAAACTCAGAGATCGCAGTGATTCTTCCAGAGCCGGTGGAACCCATTGGATCAAACAGTGCTCATTCACTTTTGCTTATTCCACATCACACCATGAGAGACACCCAAAGTCTCATGAAATGTATAAGCAAAGCCTTTCTCCATGTACACACTAGAGGCCTTCTGAATCAAATGAATGAGGTGGTTTTGAATTTTGAGGTTAGGAAAACATGGTGAAGTCATAGCAAAATCAAGGAAACAGAAAAATGCATATGAACGAAAGCCAGAGGCAGGATGCTTGCTAATGGTTCACCGCCCTGCGTGAGGGTGGGGTCTGGGAGGTCTGGATGACCTGGTTCCCCCCCCCCCCATCATGGCATGTGTGTCAGGGAGAGGAACAGAGCAGGTGTCCGGGCAGGCACAATTGTCAGATCTTTGATGCACCCTGAGATTTATGGAGCCTGGAGGTCTGCTCAAAACCAGCTATGTTTGAAATCATTGCTTGAATTCAGTAGATTGTAAAGGAGGGAAAGATCGCTTAAAAAGTCTGCTTATGGGGGCTGGGATGTAGCTCAGTGGCAAAATGCTTGTCTGGCAACTGCAACATCCTGGATTTGATCCCCAGTGCCTAAAAAGAAAAGACAAAAAAATACAGCTAAAAAGTCTGCTTATGAGAGAACCAGCAGTGGGGAGTTCCAGCTCCTTGGTGCTGGCCTCAGTCTGGAAAGAGAGGAGCCACGGGGGTCCAGTGCCATTTCTCCCTAGGAAGAAGCTATCTCTGCTTTCCCAGCCCCATCTTTGCCCTTGCAGCAACTGAGGAGCCAGCGAGGGTAATTAGTTCCTGGCTGTAGGAGGAAGCTTAAATTAGGGATGAAAAGTGGGCGCTAAGGATGCATGGTCCCTGGGAGTTCAAACACCAGCAACCTAGATTTCTCCAAGGCACAGCCTACAGGCTGCGCTTTCTTCTCACAGAATGGAGATGGAGCTGTTCCAGGCCAGGCCCAGCACTCAAAGGCATCTCCTCGGGGCCCTGGCCCCCCACCCTGCCTGGGTCCCGTCTCCTTCCCTCTCCTCATTCATTCTCCCCCAGCCACCTCATGACAAAGGCGGGATGCCAAGCCTTGTAAATTCAGCCAGCTCGTCAGTGCCCCATGCGCATTCTCAGTCTCTGCTCTCCGTTCCATGACAACAAGGTGAGCCGGCAGAGGTTACTCGAGCAGCTGCCGGGGAGCTGGGAGTCAGCACCAGCTGTCTGTACGTTCACAAACGTATACACCGCCATCTATCAGACAGGCCGGCAGCTGCCTCCACCCCAGGCCGGCTTCCTCCCTCAGCCCTGAACAATGAGAGCCGGTTCTCTTCCCTTTGTGTCACCCAGAATGGCTGATTCGATTAAGTCCCCAACTCTCATTATGCTAGGTAGGGGTGTAGCATTTCAATGATAATCCATAATGCATGACCAGTTTGTCACCATGGCAACATAAATTCAAGGTTACCAGCTCAGATGCATAATTGGGTGTGCCTGGAGTGCTGGAAGAAGGGCTGTTAAAATTCTTGTCAGAGGAAAGTGGCATCCATCACCCTGTCTGAAACTGCAAAAAGCGCTCATCATCAGACTGGGAAAAAATCCTTCGAGAAAAAAAATGTGATAAAATAACGATTAGAGTCTAATAAAATTATTAAGTTTAACCACTTTAGGTTTTAAAGTATTTCAGTTAATAAGAATGAAACAGGCTCCTCATTAAACATTGCAGGCTTGGATTTAACCCTCTCCACCAACATTTACATTGAAATGTGGACCTAGAGAATTTCGGGTCACAGTCAGATTGATGGATCCACACAAGGCCCTCATAATAAAATCCATCTTCACACGTGTTTGTTTCATTTTACATTGCGGTTCTCTTAGCTGTAAGAATTCCCTTACACAAATTCTCTGGGGAAAATAAAATCTACTTTCTTGCTTTACAATTCTCAAAAAAGAAAATGATTCTGTGCGCTAATGCTATATTTTCCAAAGTAGAGAAACTAAAATATAAGATGGTGATGAGAAAATTGTCGACCCTCCCCCTTTGAGTGGTACTTGTACCTACCTTGGTATTTATAAACAGGTGTAATCCAATTTTTATTTAAAAATTGATCTGAAACCGTGTCCTCTGTACCAGGATTTAATCTTGGTTCTGGGGCGGCCTCTGCCAGTGAAGTAGAAGCGGGCCCAGAGCTGCTGGAGAAGGAGCCAGGGCTGGCCTGGGGCTGGGGGCTGGGGGCTGGCGGGCGGGGAGGGGCCTTACTTGATGGCACAAGCTCCAGGTGAGGTCTGAGTGGAGGGGGCAGGGGAGGGCCGGCCGGCCTGCCCGGAGTGGCCAGCCCCTGCCCCCCTGCACTCCCTGACCTAACCCACAGCACAGTCCACGGCTACACCAGCGAAGGCCGCCCTGTCCTCCTTCAGTCTCTGCGCTGCCCTCCCCTCCTCCTCCTCCTCCTCCCAGGCTGTGCTCAGGGGCCAAAGTGAATAAATAAATAACAAAGGAGCGAATGAGTGAATGAGGGAATGAATGAGTGAATGAGTGAAGGAGAGAATGAATGAGTGAAAGAGAGAATGAATGAGTGGATGAGTGAAGGAGAGAATGAATGAGTGGATGAGTGAAGGAGAGAATGAATGAGTGGATGAGTGAAGGAGAGAATGAATGAGTGGATGAGTGAAGGAGTGAAGGAGTGAATGAGTGTAGGAGTGGATGAGTGAATGAATGAGTGAGTGAAGGAGTGAAGGAGTGAATGAGTGTAGGAGTGGATGAGTGGATGAGTGAATGAATGAGTGAGTGAAGGAGTGAAGGAGTGAATGAGTGTAGGAGTGGATGAGTGGATGAGTGAATGAATGAGTGAGTGAAGGAGTGAAGGAGTGAATGAGTGTAGGAGTGGATGAGTGGATGAGTGAATGAATGAGTGAGTGAAGGAGTGAAGGAGTGAAGGAGTGAAAGAGTGAAGGAGTGTAGGAGTGTATGAGTGGATGAGTGAAAGAATGAGTGAGTGAATGAGTGAAGGAGTGAAGGAGTGAAAGAGTGAATGAGTGTAGGAGTGGATGAGTGGATGAGTGAAAGAATGAGTGAGTGAATGAGTGAAGGAGTGAAGGAGTGAAAGAGTGAATGAGTGTAGGAGTGGATGAGTGGATGAGTGAATGAATGAGTGAGTGAAGGAGTGAAGGAATGAAGGAGTGAAAGTGAATGAGTGAAGGAGTGGATGAGTGAAGGAGTGAATGAGTGGATGAGTGAATGAGTGAAGGAGTGAAGGAGTGAAGGAGTGAAAGTGAATGAGTGAAGGAGTGAAGGAGTGGATGAGTGAATGAGTGAAGGAGTGAAGGAGTGAAAGAGTGAAGGAGTGGATGAGTGAATGAGTGAATGAGTGAAAGAGTGAAGGAGTGAAGGAGTGAATGAGTGAAGGAGTGAAAGTGAATGAGTGAAGGAGTGAAGGAGTGAATGAGTGAAAGAGTGAAGGAGTGGATGAGTGAATGAGTGAATGACTGAAGGAGTGAAGGAGTGAAGGAGTGAATGAGTGAAAGAGTGAAGGAGTGGATGAGTGAATGAGTGAAAGAGTGAAGGAGTGAAGGAGTGAATGAAGCAGTGCAGGAGTGGATGAATGAAGGAGTGAATGAATGAATGAAGCAGTGCAGGAGTGAATGAGTGAAGGAGTGAATGAATGAATGAAGCAGTGCAGGAGTGAATGAATGAAGGAATGAATGAATGAAGCAGTGCAGGAGTGAATGAGTGAAGGAATGAATGAATGAAGCAGTGCAGGAGTGAATGAATGAAGGGGTGAATGAGTGAAGGAGTGAAGGAGTGAATGAGTGAAGGAGTGAATGAATGAAGCAGTGCAGGAGTGAATGAGTGAAGGAGTGAAGGAGTGAATGAATGAATGAAGCAGTGCAGGAGTGGATGAATGAATGAAGCAGTGCAGGAGTGAACGAATGAATGAAGCAGTGCAGGAGTGAACGAATGAATGAAGCAGTGCAGGAGTGGATGAATGAATGAAGCAGTGCAGGAGTGAACGAATGAATGAAGCAGTGCAGGAGTGAACGAATGAATGAAGCAGTGCAGGAGTGAATGAATGAATGAAGCAGTGCAGGAGTGGATGAATGGAGGAGTGCAGTGTGGAGGCTGAGCCCAGGCCCCGTCCCCGTCCTCGTCCCGGTCCCCGTCGTCGTCGTCCCCCCCACCCCCCTCACCCCCCGGGAAGGCCCGGCCCCGGCCCGGCTCCCGGGGTCTGCGGACGTGGACCTGGACGAGGCCGCGCCCTGCACGCGGCGGTCCAGACCAGAGCCCGCCCCGCCCACCACGGCGCACGCGCACGGCGCGGACGGGCCGGGGCCGGGCCGCCCTCCTGCGCGGAGCTGCGCGCATGCGCGGGGCTGCCGGGGGCCGGGCCAGGCCGGGGAGGGTTCCCGGCCTGCCGAGCCGGAGGGCGGGGCGAGCCGCCGCGGCCCCGGCCAGTCACCGAGGCCTGCCCTTCCGTCCGCCCGCCGGCCCGGCCGAGAGGCGGCCATTTCTGATTGGCTGCCCACCGCGCCGCGGAGCCCGCGCTGCCCTGTGCGCAGGCGCTAGTGAGGGCGCCCCCTGCTGTCCGCGCGGGGCGTGGCCATGCGGAGGGCTGGAGGGCGGGGCTGACGTCAGTGATTGACAGCCCGGCCAGCGGATGGGAGCACGCATCTGCAGGGATCAGCTCCCACACACAGCGTGTGCACGAGGACGAGCACGGAGTGTGCAGTGCGTGCGCGCTCACAGGGCCATAGGTTTAATATCTGTATACATCTATACACACACACACATAGGCTCCCAGGATGTCTGAACATTCTAAAGCGAGAAAGTAGACCCCATTTTCCACAGAGAACTTGTGTAAGGACATTCTTAGAGCAAAGAAAATCCATTCCGAAATGCCACAGTGAAACAAATACCTGCGAATGTGCACACACAAATGTATATATATACTTAGTCCAAACCTGATGCCACTATCCATTTCTTAGGCTGTGTGTACACAGGGCACGAAGAAAAGCCCACTTTTAATTAAACCAAAGCCTACACTCCCACCGCAGGCGTCATCTGGTAGATCACATAACAGTGCTTCCTCATATGAACCAGTTGCAATGCCCATGGCTTTGCCTTGCAGAATAGAAGCAGGGAAAACATTTCAGCTCCTATTTGACTGTGGCATTCCAAAAGGTTTTCCTCAGCTTTCATTTAAAAAAATCCAAATTTGCAGTTTGATCACATACTATGGTTAGGATTTTATCTTTAATAAGTTAAGATGTGTTCTTGTCAATCATCCCAAAATTGACATGATAATGAAAGAACATCTTTTTATTACCGTTTTAATACTGGGATTATTTATTGGAGCTGGAATTATTTATTCTTTGAATTAATTGTTTATTATGCATAGATCTGTATCTATGAATAATAGCAACCTTTAAATGAATGGTGGAGTATTGAGATAAAAAAATTTCATTGTTGAAATTAGAAAGGGAGTCTAATTATCTCTGTGTTGGCTACACAAAAGATAGATAGATAGATAGATAGATAGATAGATAGATAGATAGATAGATGAGGAGGTAGCCAGATAGGTACAGATAGACAACAGACAGACTCATCAGCTGAAACAGCAAACGTTTGATCCTGATTCCCGAGGCTCAGTCGTGTCTCCACCTCTGTCAAGCCCTGGTTCCTGCAGGGCTTCCCCCAGCTCAGGGGCTTCTGTTTTCGAGCATTTCATGTCTCCACATCACACTCTCTCCGCCCTATCTGCTTGTTTGAGAGTCAGAACACAAGGCCCAGATTAAGACACCATGGCACCTGAGAATACAAGTGCAAGGAAATGAAGGAAAGTTTGGAAGGACTTGTATAGTGACTTCTGCCGTCCCTAAGAACCCCCTGGGAACCCTGAGGAGAAGAATCTGATCTAACAGGCTTTGCGCCCTTTGTAAAGGTCTTGAATGGAGCTCCCATTTCCAGCACCCTCAAAAAATGTATGAACGTGGTGGAGGAAGTCCAGTCCTGGTGCAGCAGAAATCCAGGTTGAATTGGGGAGTCAAGATATGAAGGAGGAATCACGGGACAGAATGTCCAGCTCCTCCTGGGGTGTAAGTACCACACAGCGTAGGGCGCTCGGCTGGTGTCTGAGAAGCAGGGGGATGCCTTCACCTCAGAACTCACCCAGGAGGAGGCCCGAAGGCTCCAAGGAAAGTGTGCAGCGCCAATAAGGAAATCCATCTTTCCAGGATAGCTGGCGTCTCAGGGAACATTGAAGACCGGTCTCATCTCTAATGTGGCTTCTATTTCCCCAGCCCCTGGACTGGGCCATGGTTCTCATCACACACTTATAGAGGGGTTACATTTACATTTGTTAGGTAATGGGTAGATTACTTCTTGAACCTTGATAACCCTTCTCATGTTTTTGCCCCCCTTTCTGCCCCCCAACCTCCTCCCAATCATCTTGGTTTTCCCCTTCCCTTCCCTATTTCAAATAAATGAATATATATATATATATAATATACTAGGTAACAAAATCAGATACAGTAATAACATGAGATAAACCATAAGGGAGAAAAAGAGAAAAGATATAGCTTCACGTATAGTACATTAAGAATAGCAACAATAACAAATATAAACCTCTTCTTTCCATATCCTAGAGTTCATTTCGCTTAGTCTCATCCTGTATGACCTTATGTGCATAGGTTTTGAGCTAATTTGATTCTCTGCTGGGAGACTCCTAAATGTGTACCAATTATTACAAATGTGGGAAACCATGGAGCCTAAGTTCCTTTGGGTCTGGCTTACTTCAGTTAATATATTTTTTCCAAGTCTTTCCATTTACTTACAGATGGGGTGATATCATTCTTTCTGGTGGCCACATAGAATTCCATTGTGTATAAATACAACATCTTGTTGATCCACTCATCAACTGAGGGGTACCTGGGTTGGTTCCATATCTTTGCTATGGTGAATAATGCTGCAATGAACATCGTTGTGCTAGTGGATTTAGTATGTCTTTGTTTCTGGATGGTTGGGTAAATGCCTAGTGGAATTGCTGGGTCATAGGGGAGCTCTATGTTTAGTCTTTTGAGGCACTGCCATACTGCTTTCCATAGTGGTTGAATGAGTTTGCACTCCCACCAGCAGTGTAGTAGTGATCCCTCCTGGCCACATCCCCTCCAGCATCTGTAAGATTTCATGGTAGTCAGTATTGCCAATAAGTCTATGTGAAACGACAAGCCTTACTTTCTAAATTATTGTAGTGATTTCCCTACAGTAAAATAAAGGATTATCTCAAAGGAGCCATAAAGTCTCATGAAAACTATATTAAACTTACAAACTCTCATCCCGTGACTGTAATAGTTTGCTTTTATGCTTCAGAAATCAACTGACCAGACAATCTAGCGCCACTTTGCCGGTGGCCCAAGTTTCCCATACAAGGCAAACTGTTGGCTCTTCCATGCCAGTGGAGTGTATCGGAAGCCACAGGGTGTGAGCTGGAGAGCTGAACAGGCTTCAGGGATAGACTTAACACTGTGCCATCTAGTTGAAACAGTCTTTGTATTTTTCTAAGGGAAATAAACCTACCTCAAGATAAAACTCAAATTGAGTGTTACAAAAATGACTTCTCTTCCTTAACATGTGCAAACAGCCTTTACATATGTAGGCCTAACATCCTTGAAAATCTTGGATGCCCAATATGTCTGAACTTCCTACCTTACTTTTATTGAAATCAATACATCATTGTGCTTTAAAAAAAAAGACTGGGGGCCAGGAGTGTTACCTAGTGGTAGAGTGCTTGTCTAGCATGCACAAAGACCTGGGTTTGATTCCTCAGAACCACGTACATAGAAAATAAAAAAAGCTGGAAGTGGTGCTGAGGCTCAAATGGCAGAGCTCTAGCCTTGAGAAAGTCCAAGGACAGTGCTCAGGCCCTGAGCTCAAGCCCAGGATAGGTGGAGAGAGAGAGAGAGAGAGAGAGAGAGAGAGAGAGAGAGAGAGAGAGAGAGAGAGAGAGAGAGAGAGAGAGAGGAGGGAGGGAGGGAGGGAGGGAGGGAGGGAGGGAGGGAGGGAGGGAGGGAGGGAGGGAGGGAGGGAGGAGAGAGAGAGAGAGAGAGAGAGAGAGAGAGAGAGAGAGAGAGAGAGAGAGAGAGAGAGAGAGAGAGAGAGAGAGAGAGAGAGAGACTGGAGCCTGGAGCAGGTGACTCACACCTGTAATCCTAGCTACTCAAGAGACTGAGATCTGAGGATTGCAATTCCAAGTTAACCCAGGCAGAAAAGTCCATGAGATCCTCATCTCCAACTAAACACCAGAAAATCAGACTTGGCACTGTGGCTCAAAGTGGTAGAAAGATACCCATCCTTCAGTGAAAAATCTCAAGGACAGAGCCCAGGACCAACAAAATAAAAATAAAAAGGAGACTGGGCAGAGCTTAAAACCAGAAAGCATTCCCACATTAGAAGGATCCTAAATACAGGTTATGTCAAATAAAAAAACAATGAAAGCTAATTTTAAATAATTATATGAAGACTATAAAGTTTCCTATTTCATGTGACATCAGAAGGACTTAAAGAAAATTTCTTCGAAGACAGAAAACATCGGAATTTAGAAGTACAAAGCTACAAATATCATCACCCTGCTTTCTATCTATGTCTACTACCCCAGACAGTGGAAAAGTAGTGGTGTACGTTTCACTGTTAAGTGACAAAAAGTAACAGCACAGGCACTCAAAGGGCTATGTAGTGTGATTTCCACACACTACCAACCATCAACTACCAGATGAAGATCTCCTATACAGCAACGGTGAAATTACAGTGTCCATCTGTCCATGCATGCATATGCATACATGCAAACATACATATGTGACTGTGATGCACTATGAAACTCACACCCAGCAAGGTTCATGAAACTCAGCCCTAGCATAACGGATCACTGTACATCCTATCTGAACATCGTGATGAGAGCTCTGCTGGGGGCCTGGATGGTCCTCTATTTTCTAGGCTTTTCTGTGGAGAGCCCATTTCCCAGACTTTCTCTGCCTTCTCTGCTATGGGTGGAAATCACTTCCTGCCTCAGTTTATCGCCTTCTCACTAGGAGTGTGCTCGCCATGCTTTTGCTTTTGTCTGTTTTTGTTTTATTGAAGTGGACATATGAAGCACCAATCCTGCCCCTCAGTTTTTTACTCAGCATTTCTGCTTCTGTTTTTGGATTACCCATGCTTCCTGAGAGGGGTGCAATTCTCTGTCATGCTTCATTGTCTGCATGCTTTGCAATATAGCATTCACCCATTGGGCCCATGACAGTTACCTTATATTTTCCAGCGTGTAGCCATTTATGAGCATTGCTGTAGGAATTGTCCCCGTACTTGATCGGAGAGCCTAACCACAGTGTGCGCCTTCCCGTGGCCCCGGGAACAACTGACAGGGTCAGTTGTTTAACCTACCTCAGTCTAGTGGAGGTGTTCTGCTCCTTTGTGAATCCTGTTTTCTTTTCTTGATCAGTCACAGAAGTTTTATTTTGAAAGAGGCCATTCAGACACCTTGCTTTTCTGGATTTTGTTTTGTTTTCCATTCTAGTACCTTCTATTCAATTTTTCCTCTCATTTTCTCAGTGTCTTTCTTTGAACTTTCAGAGATATATGTCTGTTTGTTTGATTTCAGACTTTCAAATCCAGGTATATATAAAATTACATTTATCTCAATTCTGCTCTAGTAATATGATACAGTTATGGGGTCTCATAACTTTATTATAGTTTAGCTCAAAATATTTTACTTCCATACATGTATGTATAGAAGTAATATGTATTTTGCATACATATTTCTGTTATATGTATCATGCGTGTATATACAATCTATGTGTAGTATATGTATATGTATATTTGTGTATATATCTGTGATGTATGCATGTGTATATGTATATGTATATATATTTATAATGAGGTTTTTATTCCAACATGGCTTAGTGAAAGACTGAAAATTAGCACAGATCCTGTGTTTTCGTGTCAATATTTTGATTATAGGGCCGACTATTGGTCTAAAAGCCTCCAAGTCAGGGATTAAATCTCAGTGTGCTCGCAGTCACCTTTACTGCAGCCACCAAACAAATTTCATTTAAATAGGATCTATTAATTATGTAAAGTAAGTGATGGAAGGAGAAGGAATATGCTTCTTGTGTGATCAGTTTCCACACTGAAAATGCATTAGGGTGCAATCATGGAAAGAGCTCAGAAAACACACAACATTTGCTAGAACTTTTAGAAGCATGTTGTCCTTCAGGAAATGAGACAGCAAGAGCAAGAAGGCCAAAGCCAGGGCGTCCTTCATTCGGTTCCACAGTGGCTCCACCGGCCCTCCGTTCACATAATAGCCTTCCTGCGCTCCCATCACTGGGGGAGTCTCGTGAAGTTTCCTTACGCCATGGAGAAGCTAATGGCTGACACTGGATACCCCTCGAATACTTGTGCTGCTGGTAATCCAATGTACGACCTTCCTAGGTGACCTTTGAGACTGGTCTTTCAGGCTCTGTGCCAAGATTTTCTTCCTACTTTAAGCTTTACCTAACCACAAAAAGAAGAAAACAAGTATGCATGTGTAAATAACTATAATAAGTATGTTCTGTAAACATAATTATCAAAAGTCTAACTTACACATCTTAGGAACCAAGCTTAACATTTCCACACTCAGTTTTCAAGATTATTTTTGAGTGATTTTGAAGACATGGGTTTAATATTCTTAATACTTTCCCTATCTAGTCCTCTGACAAGCACATAACCCTGGGCCGGGCTGCCCACACTGCTCTTGCTCCTGCCCAGTCTTCAGGTAGAAATGATGACACAACTTTAAATATTCTGGCAAATGTGGTATGCCTTTCGCAAGATCATCCCAGGGGACACTGAAGAGCAGGCAAGTTTGAATGGACTTTGTGCTGCTAAGAACCAGTGCTTAAAAGTGGTTCAGAGAGTTGCGATGACGTTAGCAGGTAAAGAGTACTTTTCTTTTGCACACTGTCAGCCCTGCCCCCGATCTCCCTCAGTTTCCCTCCGGCTACCAACGCACAAGTTCCCTTTCCACATCTCTCTAGAGAGAACCACGGGTATGTCTGTTCACCCAATGACCCAGCATTTCTGTGCCCCCTTTACCCTTCCAAAGGCAGATAAACAACAGCAAAACACAAATGGAACGAAAACAAAGACAGCAGCAAAGGAAAAACTTGCTTCCATTTCAATAAATGTTAGTTTATGTGATCATGCATGTAGAAACTGCATTTGTGACCCTGGCCTAAGAATATCCTCCTCCAGTCTCACCGTGTGTGAACGCCTCGGGATCTGGACTAACTGACCATGTCCCAGGCGAAAGCAAAAAACATTCTTTTCACTTTTATTCATGTCTATAAAGGACTCCTTCTCTTTTGCAGGCACATTCCTATGGAATGCTGCTTTCATATATAAAAATTACAGTGTTTTCAAGCTCCGTAATATGTTTACCTGTGTTTGTGGGAGAGAGATAGAGAGAGTGGAGGAGGAGGAGGAAGGGAAGGGGGGGGAAGAGGGAAATAAGAAAGAGGGGAGAGGTAGGAAGAGGAGGAAAAGGAAGAGGAGGAAAAAGAGGAGTGAGGAGAAGCAAAGGAGGAGGGGGGGAGGGAGGAAGCGAGGGGGAGGAAGAGGAAGAGAGAGGGAGACCACAGAGTGCCTGCTCGTGTGTGTACTTGCCTGTGTTCAAATTCCCCCACTCTCCCCAAAGAAGCTGGAAACATTCTCTTAGTACCAATGCCAAATTCCATCTCCAAAATGATATGCTGCATTAAAGGATAATGAATAAAAGGTCCAGGAAGAATGCAAGCTGGATTTGTTTCATTTTGCACCATAGCCACTTGGAAAGTGAAATTGCCCGCTCTGAGCTTCCTGCTCCCGCCTCGCCGCCTCTGGGCCTCTTTCTGGTTCCTGCTGTGGAAGCCACAGTCCATAGCCTGTGCACGGACTCCTCACTCTCATTGCGTACCCCTCATTTTGCCAAGGACGTTCCCATCTGCTGTGTTGAGAGTTTGCTAATGTTGTCACGGGGAAATCCCACTCAACTGGATTTTCAAGATGGCCCCAGGAAAGGGTCCTGATGTAAGACTTGACCCAACTCTCCAGTGGTGCTCCAAGGCCTGGCTTTTCCTTCGCCCTCGGCTCTGCCTCCAGCTTGAGCCCCATCCTTACCTGCTCGGTCAGAAGAGGCAGAAACCTGGGCCCTCACCTGCACACACCATTGGTGTTTGGAGGCCTCGTCAGGGACTGAGTGTGCAGCCTCACAGCGGCCTCGAGGCTTCCTGTGTGGCAGTTGAGTTGACACACCTGCTTCCTCTGACCACACCCTGCGCTCTGCACAGGTGATGCAGCAAGAAGCCCCCACACTCTGGGACTTGCCAGCCTCTAGACTCAAGAACTAAACAGATCTCTGTTCCCACTGGTACCAAGCCCTTAGGAACAACTAAGACAGCATCCATAACGCTTCCTATGCGGCCATCCCTCCTGGCAAAGCCAGAGGCAGCTCAGGCCCCGCCACAGTTCCTAGCCAAGCTTCCTGCCAGGCCACATCTGCTCATGCCTCTCCGCCTGAGCTTCGCTGTCAGTGTGAAGAAGAAACGGGCTCTTGGGCTCATCCAGATCAGATGCTCTGTCCTGGCAGCTTCCTCGTGGCATTGATTGGACACAGCAGAGAACTGGAATTCCCCAAACACGGGGCCACGGTCTTGTGATTGCAGCTGAGAGGGTAAGCAATCACTGCGGATTGCAGCCCGCCCCTCACACTACTGAAAGTGTCCACGCTCTTGTGAGACCTGCTTGAAGGAAAGAAAAGGGACTGTCAGGCAGGTGTGGGTAGAAAATGGCAGACATAACACGGGCAGACACCACGTGGCCTGCGTGGTGCTGCTTCCTCCCACGAGATCCTGAGTTCCTCCTCAGAGCCCTGTGCCAGTGGTGAGCCAGCGCCAGTCAACGTCACACCGGGCACGTGTGCGCAATGGCACATGACCAACCCGGTTTTCTGCCACGCTCATGCCCAGCGCCCGTGTGCGCCATTGCTGACGAGTCATGTCGTGGGGCAGGAGGAGAGTGAAGGCTGCTTCCGAGGGGAGCGTCAGCAGACCCGGGCTCCCAGATGTCTCTTTCTGAAAAGTCTGCCTCCACTTCTGGTTCAATAAACTGTGGGCTGCTTCACCTCATACCCTGCCTCTTGACTCTTCACTTGGGGAATCCAGAGGGCCTACACTCCAACCTAAACTAACAAAATCCCAGTCAGCAGCCCGCCAGAGGAGGACAGGTGTTCTCTCTACCTGCAATTCCTTCTGGCTCAACCTCATGTCTCATGGTTGGGTGATCGACAGAGAAGCCACAGAATGAACCATCACCATTGACCCTCAGCGTCACGGCCCAGAAAGCCAGGCTTGCACTGGTGGCAGGTCACTGCTTTTCCCTGGAAACTGCTAACCGGGCAGTGCTGGAAGCCTCTCGCCCATGTCAGGAATGCAGCCAGGACAGAGAGAGTCTCCACGAGGGCCCCAGCTCTGGGCTCTGGTCATCACCACTGACCAGGAAGATAAAACTAGACATGGTGACAGCCTCGTACCTAATGTACCCACCATAAAAGAAGAGGTTAAGGTAGTAACTGTCAATTTTGTTAACACATTCAAAATATATTCACTGCAACCTGCTAACAATACCTCCTAGTGACGTATTCAGCATTCCTATTTTTCTGTGTGGTCCTCAGCTCCGATATGTACTTTGCTCCCAGAACAGTCAGCAAGCACCACTGTCAGCTCGGTGAGCACACCCTCCTCTAAGCGAGTCTCTGTGGGAAACAGGATTGGAAGCTTTCTCTGGTGTTTTCTAAACCAGGACTTGGGTTTCCATTACAAAAACAACACACACGTGGGAATTTGGCCTAGTGGTAGAGTGCTTGCCTAGCATGCATGAAGACCCGGGTTCAATTCCTCGGTACCACATACAAAGAAAAAAGCTGGAAGTGGTGCTGTGGCTCAAGTGGTAGAGCTCTAGCCCTGAGAAGGCCCAAGGACAGTGCTCAGGCCCTGAGTTCAAGACCCAGGACTGGCAAACACATACACACACACACACACACACACACACACACACACACACACACACAACCCTAGGAAGTATTTGGGGTACTTCCATTTTCAGGAGAGTTTAATGTGGAGATATGCAGACAACTAGCATCTGGTACAGTCATTACAGATTTTTGTCTGACTTTTGAGGTGAGATGTTTCAAAGGACATAAACAGAATGCAGTTCTAGGAGGGAGAAACGCTGCCCTGTACATGGACTGGCAGGGGAAAGAACACATGCCCTGCAAGCAGGAAACATGGAGAGAGGGCTTTGGTTGTTATTTCTTCTCCTCTGGGCTCTGCACCTGTAAAATGGAGATAATCTGCCCGATTATGCAGCACTGGAAATCTTCCATGGCTGAGTGTAAATGAGGGTTTTGTAATAAGGGTCTGAGACATGCTGTTCTGCTAGAACTGGTGGATTTAGGTAAACTAGAGATGCACTTGCAGCTACTTCCCATGTACAACAAGGGGTCCTGGGTTTCCTACTTCATCCTGGAATTTCCCCACTGAAATGGAGCAGTGAGTCCCTCACACAGGAGTCAAGGGTGCCGTCCCGCCGCCGTGTGTGCTCTATGAACTTGAGCCATCTGCATGATGGCCATACCAGCCAGACCTTGACCCCTGGAGTGTGGTGGAGCCTGCACGGTCCTGATCACTGCCGAGGAATGACACAACCTCGGGACATGCTCGTGGAGGAGCCACTCGGAGAAGAGGCCTACGCACAGCTGCTCCCCAGAAGCAGGGCAGAAGCCCCTCCAAAGTGCATCTGCCCTGAGGCTAGGCGCCCCAACCCCGAGCCTGCGGCCAGGTCCAGCATGTGTCAGTGGCTTTCTGCTTTCAGACTCTCTCCGTCTCAGGTTCTGATTTACCCGTGAACGTCAGGAAAGGCAGACACTGAAGTCAAAGTGTACAGCCCCCATGAAGCCACACCCACCACGACTGGCTTCCTCACGGGGTGTGGACCAGGTGGGTCTTTCTCCTGAGAGCTCCGCAGTGAGAGCCGCCGGGCGTGGTGAGCTCAGAGACCGCTGATGGCCCCGCTCAGCTCATGCTGCAAGAGGTCTGCCCTCAGCTTGGGGTTTCAGGCCTGCTGCACCATCTCTCTTCATGAAGGGGGAAGGGCCCTTGCCATAGCCAGAACCATGTACCTGACAATTTGTGGATCCAGGCTATCAACTAGGTAATTCTCTTTACTTTATAAAGTTACCCAATCTCAGATACTTTGTTACATTTAAGAAAAGTGGAGGAAAACAGGAGGATATTAGGAAGTTTGCCATGAACTACTGAAAAAACAACAACTGTTAGCTTCTGTTTTCTCTTCATATGAGGAAAAAATTTTCCAAATCTAAGACTTGGTTATTCTATCTGCAATAGTAGAATAAAATATTTCTTCTAGTGTTACTGAAAGAATTAATGGAAGGAGGCACATAGGGTACTTGCATATGATAGAATTAACCCAGCAAATGACAATGGTAAACTAGGGGTTTCCTTAGCATATTACAGGGTAATATGAAATTTCAGATATGTGAAACAAAAGAATCAAACGTGAATAGAGAATCGGTGTCCTTCCCATGGCTTAGCTTGACAGCATATGCATGCACGGCTAAATTCACAACATACCTGTGCTATTTGCACATGAGATGCACATAAACGACTTGTGCATCATGCACGTTCATAGGCAGACAGAAATTTCTCTCGAGACCCAAGAAATTCCCTTCTCCACCACACTCGATTCGCATGTGAGACCCAAACCTAGAGAACGTAGAGATTTCATAGGGTCTCATCACTAACTGCCATTTTAGCAAACTCTAATTATACCTAATTGCCTTCCCTGTTTATTCTAGGCATATGCTTGCAGAACATTATTGCTCATAAATTATAAAAGCACATTACCTG
Organism: Megascapheus bottae; assembly: GCF_031878675.1. Lineage (NCBI taxonomy): Eukaryota > Metazoa > Chordata > Mammalia > Rodentia > Geomyidae > Megascapheus > Megascapheus bottae. Next base: position 81,405,895 of record NC_143515.1, on the reverse strand, counting down.
TGTGTTTATTAAACTCATGAAATCCTCTTTCTTGGCAGGTGTTCACCCACAAACGAATGCTAGCCCGGAACAATGTCAGCTCCAGGTATCTCTGTGAGCCACATCAATGGATGTGATTTCATCTTGGGGGACTGGGAGCTACTGTAGGGATTGAATCTGTGTGGTCTGTTTGACACTCTATTTGAAGACGGCCCACCTTATTGGAAAGGGGAGGCTGTGTCATGAAGGGTTAACATGAGGTAGAAGACCAAGGAGGAGAAGACAAGTGAAGGGAGTCGGGGGTGGGGGTCATGTGAGTGTGGAGATGGAGAGAACTGGACAGGGCAGACGTAAGCTAGGATTGGCAGGGTGTGGTGGTTAAGTCAATGTGAAGGAGAAATCCAGCGGCGTGTTCTATGTGGTGGCCTCATAGTAGTGCTTTATCCTGTCTCATGGACCCCCTGAAAATTTATCACCATCAGCAACATGATTATTATTTTTTGGTGAATGATTATCCTCTTATTAATTTTGAGAGAATCATTCTCTGAATCCAACTTAAATCCAAGTGCAGATATAATTTACACCTGCTGATTCCTTTCTGTTGAAATCAACATCGATGTGAAGGACGGGGAAGTAGAAAGATCAGAGAAGATAAGGCAAAGGCGGCACAACTGACGTAAAAGCCCTGAGAACACGCCTCAGCGCCTTCCGAGGCATGCCTCGGTCTCTGTGCGAGTGTGCTGCCCGAATCACTGTGAAGCCACAAGAGCAGTGAGAAAACAGAAGTCTCCAGAAATGTGGATCTAGCGTCTCAATTCTTCGCTTTCCTTTCATCCAACAAACCCGCATGCAAAATACCCATGAACCTTTCCCTCCACATCCTCCGAATAACCCACCAGGCGACAAGCGTTAAGAAAATCGAAGTCCTGAAACGACGAGGGCTTCATTGGTTTTAGGTGACCTAAGTGGATCAAATGGCACTGCCAGCCAGAGGCATCGAGAAGACAACTCCACACACCGTCCTGAGTGCCAAGTGAGCCTGAGGGCCAGATTTACAATCACGTTTGGAAGAAAATCTCCAGGAGAAGCGGTCTCCGAAGCCGCGCTCGCCCTCCGTGCTGTAGACGGATTGTCCATTTGCTCCTAAACCTCAGGGTAAGAGGCCGTGTACGTTGTGTCCTCTGGCTCTGTGGAATCTGAATGTTTTGAGAGGTGGTTGACGCAAGGGCAGGTCTCGGGGACACCGAATGCCCACATGAAGTGTGCTGACATTTCACCCGCATTTTTCTAAGGAGTGAGCGCTCCTAGGGCGCCATCACACCTTTGAAGCATGTTTTACCATTCGCAGACTTTGCTACGGAGGTAGCAATGCGTTGCATTGCTGCACTTCACCAGTCAGATGCAGCCCTGTGCGCATCTGGGCGCTGCAGCCATCACAGCCTCTGCCCGGCTGGATGCGTGGCCTGCATCGCTGCAGGCACACTCTGGGCCAGGCGGGCTGCGGTGTTGGCAGGGCCTCCGTGCAAATGTGGAGGTGGGTAAATACGAGGTGGAACAGCGAAGGACTGAGCTTCCTCCTTCTTCCCCTGGCTTTGTGTCTAGATGCATTCCTGGGCTAGAAAAGACAAATGAGAAATACCAGGGTGCAGAGAGCATTCACATAACTTTGCTTCAGTAATGCTGTAGGGCCTTTACTCTCAGAGAGTCTTTCCAGGACAATGGTATCCCAATAACAAGTCTAAGGAAAAACTCCATGCTTGGCCTGCTTAGCTGGTTTTATCTTATTTTGATTTCAGATTTGACGTAATGGGCTTTGTCAGCTTGCTAAGAGTTCACCCTGGATTTTTCAAGTTTCTATTCAGTATTTGAGAATCATATGTCTTGTACAGAGGTAAAAAAATTCTTTCAGGAGTTCTTAGATTCTATGTCAGAATTGCGTTCTTCTTTAATATGTTTATATTTCATTGCCTTATCTATTCTGCCTTTTTGCTTAGTTCAAAATTAGATTATCATGTTTACTCACTATATAACACCCTTAAGGGCTAGATTCAGAACAGAAAGATAATGCTCACAAGTAATTTTAACTCTTTCAAAAACCTTAGCCTCTGAGTCGTGCTTTCCACTACCTGAAGGTGTGGATTCTGCAGAGGAGATCTGTCAGAGCACGAGCTTCCAGGCTTTATATAATAGATGAGATCTTTCCTCCTGTCCCATGAGTATCCATAAACATAAGCACACCCAAAAGTCTTCTATATCTGGAATGCCCTTCTCTTTTTTAAGTTATGGATTCATGTATTGAATGAATTCAATCAATAAATATGCAATGTTACAATAGGCAAATACAAACTTGTATATCTTTTAGGTTGTTTTGGAACTTTTTTTCATATATTTTTATGGTAACTAATAAAAGGGTTACATTATATTCACCAGATAGAAGGTGCATTAATTCACATACATTGATACCCTTTCTCATGTCTTGGTCCCATATCCCTCCCCCCACCCCCGTCCCTCATCTTGTTTTTTTCCCTTTCCTGTCTGACTTCAAATAACCAAATATGCATATATACAATATATCAGATAACCAGGTGAAATACTGTAGCAATATGAGATAAGCAAGGGACAGCAAAAGAGATGAGAGATAACATAGTACATTAAGGACAACAATCACTCCTTACATGGCTTTTGTTACTATATCTGGATTGCCCTTCTTTTTTTGCCAGTCCTGGGTTGAGCTCAGGGCCTGAGCACTGTCCTTGGACTTTCTCAAGGCCAGAGCTCTACCACTTGAGCCTTAGCACCACTTCCGGCTTTTTTGTATGTATGTGGTACCGAGGAATCGAACCCGGGTCTTAGTGCATGCTAGGCAAGCACTTTAACCACTAGGCCAAACTCCCGGCCCTGCCCTTCTTTTTCTTAAGTTATGGATTCATGTATTGAATGAATTCAATCAATAAATAAGCAATGTTATCATAGGCAAATAGAAAGAGAAAATCCTTATTGATCAAGAAAAACACCGGCTGGGCCCTAGTGGTTCATGGCTATAATCCTAGCTATTCAGGCTGAGACCTGAGGACTGCAGTTCAAAGCCAGCCCAGCAGGAAAGTACATAAGGTTATTTCCAATCAACTACCAGCAAACCGGAAGTGGGCCTGTGGCTCACACTCACAGAGCACTAGCCTTGATTTGAAAAGCTCAGGGATAGCACCCAGGCCCTCGTGATCAAACAAACAAACAAACACACAAAATAAGAAAGAAAGAAAAGAAAGAGAGAGAGAAAAGAAAGAATAAAAAGTACTAGTATTTTTCCAGAATATAAAGCTGGGATTCATCATCAACCACAACAATAAAAAAAAACTTAATAAAATATAACAATGTTTAATAAGGCAAAATTCACATGGAAGATTAGTTGATATGAGATTATGATGGTTGATGTCTTGGTGGGTGAAGTACTCAAGATAATTTTAATGAACTCTAGAGAGAGCATATTATTGTAAGATAATATTTAAATTTGGTACATTAAACTGTATCTTATCGAGAAAACAGAACTTTTTATTGAATCATTTTGCTAAATAGTATTTATTTTTGCTGTTAGGTTTTAATTATATACCTTAAAAGATAGTCCTAATTTAAAATTTTAATTTAGTGTCCATTGTCAATTAATTAACATCAGAGTTTGAAAATCCAAATATAGCAGAAATGTTGAACTTCCTGGATCAATAATGAAAACACAATAAAGAACCAATGAAATGTTTGGAAAATATAATGTGTGAGAGAAAGAGAGAAATGAGAAGGGAGGGAGAGAAAGAGAAGAAAAGGCAAAAGGAGAAAATTAAAAAGGAGAGATAGGAAGATGAACAGATGGATGGATGAATAAACAGATGGGAAAGTGTAGGGATGGTGGATACGTATCGCTGTGGATATACAGGGGACACACACACACACACACACACACATACACACACATGCACCCATGCACACACACACACACACACACACACACACACACACACACACACACAGACGAGAGCCACTACATTTCTATAAGAAGTGATTGTCCTTGAGTTTTAAAAATGCTTCATCAAAATTATAAACACCACTGTGCAAATTAGACCATGGTGTGTAGGAAAGAGCAGTGGATGGTGAGCTGATAATAAGGTGGCTGCTTCCTAAAGCCAGGATGGGTCCTCTGTCCTGGGGCTTGGGCGACCCCTGGCCTGGGTGCTGGTAAAGTGTTGCTCCAATATGGCCTGTGTTGTCATGAAAGATGGCAGTGCTCTGTGTGTGTGCTTAGTCCAGAAGGTTCTCATTTTAAAAAGACACTTTGTGAGAGTGCTCGATAGTGGTCAGCCAATATCCTGACCCGCCCAGGCTTCAGAAAGGCTTTGACACAGGCACCTTGCTTATCTAGAATGAAACCAAGGGCCCTGACTCCAAAAGAGAGCTTTCCTCCCTGTGGGGACAATCGTAGCATGACCAGGAGCAGGAAGGGAACTGCGCATGGCCTGGGCTTCTGAAGACAAGACCATTGTGCTTAGGTAACCAGGCAGTGAGGGACAACGACAACGGATACGGCTCTGAGATCATGGCTCATTAAAAGCTTTGACTGGGACCCTTGTGCACAGATCAGATTGCTACAAGGTGCAAAGTGGGCAGAAGAATTGGAAGAGCTCTGCCCAGGCTCTGTGTCATTCAAAGAAACATCCCCGGTGTCATTCGTGAAGTCACAAGACCTGGTAACACGGGCAAGAGAGTGTGTGTCAAACGGGCAAGAGAGAGTGTGTCAAACAAAGGAAGCAAAGCCATGAGGATGGAATCAAGATCTGGGTGCAAAAATAATGGCTCCCTGTTTCTGAGGGTCGAATGTGTGTGAATGAGAATGAGTGTGAGGGGGTGTGCATTAGTGTGTGAGTGTGAATGAGAACGAGTGTGTGAGGGAGTGTGTGCATGAGTGTGTGTTTATGAATGAACAAGTGTGTGAGGGAGTGTGTGCATGAGTGTGTGAGTGTGAATGAGAATGAGTGTGTGAGGGAGTGTGTGCATGAGTGTGTGTTTATGAATGAATGAGTGTGTGAGGGAGTGTGTGCATGAGTGTGTGAGTGTGAATGAGAACGAGTGTGTGAGGGAGTGTGTGCATGAGTGTGTGAGTGTGAATGAGAATGAGTGTGTGAAGGAGTGTGTGCATGAGTGTGTGAGTGTGAATGAGGACGAGCGTGTGAGGGAGTGTGTGCATGAGTGTGTGAGTGTGAATGAGGACGAGCGTGTAAGGGAGTGTGTGCATGAGTGTGTGAGTGTGAATGAGAACGAGTGTGTGAGGGAATGTGTGCATGAGCGTGTGAGTGTGAATGAGAATGAACGTGTGAGGGAGTGTGTGCATGAGTGTGTGAGTGTGAATGAGGACGAGCGTGTGAGGGAGTGTGTGCATGAGTGTATGAGTGTTAATGAGAATGAGCGTGTGAGGGAGTGTGTGCGTGAGCGTGTGAGTGTGAATGAGGACAAGCGTGTGAGGGAGTGTGTGCATGAGTGTGTGTTTATGAATGAGGACAAGTGTGTGAGGGAGTGTGTGCATGAGTGTGTGAGTGTGAATGAGAACGAGCGTGTGAGGGAGTGTGTACATGAGTGTGTGTGTGAATGAGAACGAGCGTGTAAGGGAGTGTGTGCGTGAGTGTGTGAGTGTGAATGAGAACGAGCGTGTGAGGGAGTGTGTGTTTATGAATGAGAATGAGTGTGAGGGAGTGTGTGCCAGAGCGTGTGAGTGTGAATGAGGACGAGCGTGTGAGGGAGTGTGTGTTTATGAATGAACGTGTGTTAGGGTGTGTGTGTATGAGTGTGTGGATGTGAAATGTGATCATGTGAGCATATGAGTGGATGTGCGGTGAGCATGTGCGAGTGGCTGCATGCACGAGTGTGAGCGTGTGTGCGTGCACACGCGTGTGTAAGGAGGCATGGGAAGGAAGTGTGGGGCCATGGCTGCAGGCATTTGCCCTGCTCTGCAGTGCTGGGCGAATGCACGTGGAAGGAAAGGTGCGGAAGGGCACACATTTATGGTGTGGTGAAAAGGACACGACTCAAAGTGCAAGCAGGGCTTCTTGAAGGAAGTGCTCCGGTGTAAAGGAGGCAGACGTGCTTGGGGCGGTAAAGCGCGACTTTCAGGGCGTGCTGAGCAGGGAGCCCTGGAGATACTCTGGAATTCATGACTTCATCTTGCGCCCCGCCCATCACCGACTGGCAAATAGCAGTGACTCAGGTCCACTTCTCAGGAAATGCTCGGAACCTGACAAGCGGCCCCGCCACCGTCTTCACTCAGGGGACCGCAAATCCTGAGGCCACTAACTGCCACTTGCGTAGGAAGACTTCCTAATTCAATCTCTACCAAACGACTGGATAGAATTCAACAAACCATGGTGACTGTTTAATATGTTAAGCTCCATTGAATCCTAAAATTCAAGTAGATGTCTACAGAAAACGCATCGGAAGGGGATAAGCATCTTGTGCATTTTACTACCAACATGAAGAATTATGCTAGAATTGTGTTGCAGTTAGCAAAATGGAAAAGAAAAAAAAAAACCAGCCAGCCAACCCTTCTTGTTTCTGTACAGGATTCCAGCTGGTTTCATTGTGAACCAGGGAAAAGGGAAAATGAAAGATACTGGGTGGCTGCCAGAAGTAAATGGAATCTCCATATCCCATTTATTGCCATGGCCAGCTTGACTCGGGTTATACTATATTCAGTTAATGCAAATAAAATGACTCAGCCCTGCTTGGAACAAGTAATCGTATTAATGGAGAGGCTGGCTGTCAAGGTTGTCTGCCTCACTGCTCTGTCGCAGGGCCTGGTTTGCTAAGCAAACCTCAGGGTCTCTGAGTGGGAGAATTCTTCCTTTTCCAAGGCACCAGTCAGCTCCACCTCCCTCCCATTTCCGATGTGTGGCCCATTACTTAATGAACCCTTAAAAGAAACACCCAGGGACACATTCCCTACTTCCTTCTCCTGTCCAGCCAGAATCCTGGATCCAATTTGAAATCTATGAAAATGTATGTGCATGGCTGCAGTTGTAGCCTGCCTTTGCAGAGCTCAGCCTCTTTCCCTGGCTTCTAGAAGAGCTCAGCTGCGGGGAGCTTGGAGAAGAAAGTGTGGACAATCATCTGGGGGACGTCTGGATTCTGTGTGCTGCTTCATGATGCATTCGTGGCACCACGTGGTGTCTTGCAGCTCAATTTTAAATGAAGATTCCTGAATTTCCAGCCACATGGGAGACTGGTCTAGCTACTCCTGTTTGTGAAATGAAGGTGATGTCATCACAAATTTGTCAGAGCAGACCAAGGAGTTTTAAGGGAAAGAGGCAGACACATCAATTAGCAGAAGGTCTTAAAGGCTGTCAAAATGCTTTGCTTATTCATTTCTCAAGTATTTCTCTAGACCCTTCATTAATACTTGTTTTCCCTATTTAAAATAATACCATCTATCCACTTTTAAACCCCCAAATAAAGATGTGTCTCTGTCTCAACTGAGAAAGGCAATTATTTCTTTAGGGAAAAAATACTTAAATCCATTATGTTTTATCTGTCGCTGTGTTGATGAGGAGATATGTCTTAGTGGAGCAGTAAGTCCAGGAGGAGACCATGCAGCCGGGTGGGGCCGCTGGGAGCATGAACCCCGAGTGATAAGTTCACAGAGCATTTGGGGAAACCCACAACGGGCAGTGGACGAAGCAGCAGGCTGGAATCTGGGGTGCTGGAAGATTCCAGTCTCCATGTGTAGAGCTGTCTGATTCTAGGTTGGCAATACTTTCCCTGCCTGCTTGTGAAATCTCTGAGAAATCGTCTGGAATCACTTCCCCCTCACAAGTCAGCGCCAAGGCTCACCCCAGACTGGAGGTGCCATCTGAGTGTGCCCGGCAGGGGGACAGGCACAGGGCACCTGGCCTCCCTCATGCTATAATTTAGATGATCTTTGACCCCTGTATCGACCCAGTCTTTCTAACCAACTCATTTGGGGGAAATATGTACCTTTTCTAAAAGCAAGTGAGCTATCACATAATCATCCTGTGATATCATCATCACTTCTACTGCAGTTGTTTATATACTTCACCAATAAACTAAACACCCACTGAGATTACAATTTGATCTCCATTACGTGGTGAATGCATAGCATGTTGCCTACAACAGATGATAATGAAATACTGTCCTTATGTTAATACTTTGAAGTATGGTCTTCACACGCCTCATTCCTCTGAAGTTGGAAATTCTATCCATTTTTCCATGCTTTCTCCTCTGTGCATCTCGTCACTGGTTCACCAAACTTGGAAATAACCCAGAAATATGATCCCAGGCATTAAAAAAAGATATACCTCAGAATTACCATATTTAGCTTTAGGAACCCTGTAGGTCAAAAGAGTAGTTGAAATGCAAGAAAGACTACAAGAGGAATTTAGTAGGAGATGAAAACATAAATACAGGCAGAAGAAAGCAAGAGCATTTTGAATGGGATTGATGGGATAAGGAGAGATTTCTTTGGATTTATTTACAGTTGGAGTAATGGGGCATCCTAAAAATGCAGGGAGAAAGAAAAGGGAGATCCATAAATTAAAAAAAAAACCCTCTGGTTGTTCACATGGGCCTTGCATTTCGAATGCTTCTTGAAAGATGGTAATATATAAACGCGGAGCAACCAGTGAATAAAATGTGACCTCATAGCAAATCCTGCCACCAGAGCCATGTGTCATGCTCTGTGAAATATCTCAGCAAAACTCTCCAAGTTCATACTACAGTGAGATCTATCTGAAAAAGGTAGACTTAATTGCCCTCAGCCCATACTTTTACTCTGGTTATTAGACTCATCTCAGCATCTGAACGCAGGGCAGACCTATAACCACAGAGCCAGACTTCACAGGGAAGCTTTGTTTTCTTTTTAGGTCCAAGACTGTGAGTTCACCTTGGTATCTGCCACTTTCATTCATTGGATGGCACTCTACTGCCTGAGCCACACCTCTACCTCCTGGAGGCTTTGTTTGTTTGTTTTGGTTTTTTTTTTTTTTTTTTGCCAGTCTTGGGCTTGAGCTCAGGGCCTGAGCACTGTCCTTGGAATTTCTCAAGGCTAAAGCTCTACCACTTAAGCCTCAGCACCACTTCTGGCTTTTTCTAAGTATGTGGTACCAAGGAATCGAACCTGGGTCTTCGTGCATGCTCGGCAAGCACTCTACCACTAGGCCAAACTCCTGGCCCTCCTGGAAGCTTTTTTAATTTTTGTTTTTGCTTTTCTGCTAGTCCTGGGGCTTGAACTCAGGGCCTGGGCATTGTCCTTGGGCTTTCTCAAGACTAGCGTTCTACACTTGAGCCATGTACTACCACTTCTGTTTTTTTCTGTATATGTGGTACCAGGAATCAAACGCAGGACATTATGCATGCTAGGCAAGCCCTCTACCACTAGGCCATGCTCCCGACCCTGAAGCTTTTCTTTTTTTTAAGAAATAATTATTCAGAGTCTGAATGATTCCCGGAACTGAAGAGCAAGAACCATTTGAGCCTGTGTATTCTTTTTTTTCATATATTTTTATTGTAATTAATAGAAGGGTTACATGATATTTGCCAGATAGATGGTACATTAATTCCCATACAATGATACCCTTTCTCATGTCTTGGTCCCCATTTCCCTCCCCCCCACCCCCACCCCTCATCTTGTTTTCCCCCCTTCCCTATCCAATTTCAAATAACCAAATACAAATATATCCAATATATCAGATAACAAAGTGAGATACTGTAACAATATGAGATACCCAAGGGACAGCAAAAGAGATGAGAGATAACATAGTACATTAAGGATAACAATCATTCATTATATGGCTTATGTTTCTATATCCTAGAGGTCCTTTCATTTAGCGTCCTACTATATGGCCTTTTGTATCAAGGTTTTGCTCTATTGCAAATCTCTGCTAGTAGAGCCCAAGGTTTCTACTGATTATGACAAATGAGGGAAACCATTGAGCCTATGTTCCTTTGAGTCTGGCTTACTTCACTTAATATGATTTTTTCTAAGTCTTTCCATTTCCTAACAAATGGGTCGATGTCATTTTTTCTGAGAGCAGCATAGAATTCCATTGTGTATAAATACCACAACTTGTTGATCCACTCATCAACTGAGGGACATCTAGGTTGGTTCCATATCTTTGCTATGGTGAATAGTGCTGCAATGAGCATTGTTTTGCTAGTGGATTTAGTATGCCCTTGTTTCTGGATGGTTGGGTAAATGCCCAGTAGTGGAATTGCTGGGTCATAGGGGAGCTCTATGTTTAGTCTTTTGAGGAACTGCCATACTGCTTTCCATAGTGGTTGAACGAGTTTGCACTCCCACCAAGAGTGTAGTAGTGATCCCTCCTGGCCACATCCCCTCCAGCATCTGTTGTTATTCATTTTCCTGATCGTGGCCATTCTAACTGGAGTGAGGTAGAATCTTAGAGTTGTTTTGATTTGCATTTCTTTTATGACCAGAGATGTCGAGCATTTCTTCATGTGTCTATAGGCCATTTTTGTTTCTTCTTTAGAGAAGACTCTCTTAAGTCTTTGGCCCATCTTTTAATGGGATGGTTGTTACTTTGGAGATTAGTTTTGGAGGGATTCAATTTTTTGAGCTGTTGATATATTTTAGATATGAGGCCTTTGTCTGTTGTTTGGTTGGTGAAGATCTTCTCCCACTCTGTAGGCTTCCTAATTAGTTTACTAGCTATGTCCTTTACCATACAAAAGCTCTGCAGTTTAATGCAGTCCCATTTATCCAGCCTTTCTCTGATTTGTTGTGATTCTTGGTCCTTTTTAAGAAAGTTTCAACCTGTGCCAAGGAGGTCTAGTGTATCTCCTGTTCCTTCTTGTAAAGTTTTCAGTGTGTCGTGAGCCAGTGTCTTCTTCCTCTCAGCTTTTCCCTTTTTTCTTTCCTTTTGTTTCTTTCTCTGTGTGTGCGTGTTGCATGCTCATGTTTCCAAGTGTGTGTGTGTGTGCGTGTGTGTGTGTATGCATACGCGCACACACACATGTGATGTGTTTTACTAGATTGAACCCAGAACCTCACACATGCAGACTCCCTCTCTGCCTTGTGAGACTTTCTGGCATGCCTTCTGCTTTCCTCTTGCTCTGAGACAGGGTCTTGCTACCTTGGCCAGGATGACCTGGAGCTGAAGATCCTATCATCTGAGATTACAGTGAGCCACCATCCCTTGTTCCCTGAACCAGCATGCAGTCCCAAGATGGTACAGAGGTCCTAAGCGCTGGCCAGGAAGTGGACCTGACCAGTGCCTCAAAACTGGAATCTCTGTTTTCCCCCCAGTATATGGGTTTGAACTCAGGCCTTGGACTCACTCAATCTGCTTGTTCAACTCAGGGACCTTCCAACCCGGCTTGGCTTCAGACTGTGACCCACCTGATTGCAGAGTACCTCAGCTCAGGAGTGCCTAAGGTAAGAGGGCTGAGTCCTTGGCACTCAACTCAAAACCAGAATCTTTAAAGCACCGTCTTTCAATCACGCAGATGAGACTGGGCAGGGAACAACAGAAGAATGTGACATTTGTGTCAAAGCCATGGTCCCACAACTCTGAGCCTAAGAAAGAGTTACCCCGCCTCCCCACCTCCACAGCCGTGGCCAACTTCGAGCAGTTGGGTTCATTGCTTTTAAGAGTGAGGATAGCTAAGTTCCGTCCGTTTCTGCCAGTCTTTGGTGCTGGCATCCATAACTTCGTGGAGTCCAATCTGGCCTTGTCTTGCCGAGCAGGGCCCGGCCACTCCGTGCCATCTGCCGGTGGGACCCGGCATCCACGGTACTCACAGGCTGTGTGGTGCAGCATGTGTGTCCCGCCTCTCCCGTGGCCTGACCGCCACTGCCTGCAGACCACATAGTGGCACCCACTGCGGCCTGGAAATGTAGTCAATGAAGACAGTACCTTGGCCGTGGTAACTACACAGGAGCCACTCGTGAGGCTTGGACATGCCGTCTCTCTCCCAGGAACAGCGTTGAGTGTTGGTTCCCCAAAGAATGCAATGATTGGCCTGGGAGAGTGCTGACTTAGGAGTGAGTGAGTGAGTGAGCTACTACCCAACGGCCTGTGAGAAGGAGGGGGGAGGTCAGGAGGGGGGCGGGTCACGGAGGCTGAGCCCTGGAAAGCCAGATTCTACCCAAATACTTCAGGCTTCAGACACTGGTTCCTGGCTGCCAAGAGGTAAACTAAGCTGCCCCTCTGGCCACACGCTTCCTTCCATGTCCCGGGTCTCCCAGGCAGCCAGGAGTCAATGGAGTCTGCAGGCTGTGCTTCAGAATGAAATGGTGGCCAGAATAAATCTTCCTCCTTTAAGAACCCAAAGAGTCTGAACGCTGCCGGCCTCCTTACCAACGTCTACCTCCCAGGCTGACACTACGTGTGAAAATGAAAATCTGTGAGTGCACCGCTAAAAAATGTTAATAATATGTGCAAGAAGCCAGGCCTGTAGGCACAGGTTGAATCCTAGGCCTCAGGAAGGTAAGTCAGGGCTGTCAGGAGTTTAAGGCCCACCTGAGCTCCATAAGGAAGGGAAGAAGAAAGGAGGGAAGGAGGGGAGGAAGGAAGGAAGGCAGATGAAGTGAAAGAACAGAGAAGATAGGATAAAGAAAAGAAATGGTGTGAGAAAATAAGGAAGGAGGGATAAGAGAAGGGAGGAGAAGGTAAGGCAAGGAAAAGGAGAATAAAGAAGGGAGGGGAGGGAGGGGAGGGAGGGGAGGGGAAAGAGACGCTCAAGGTGTAGCTCTTTCTGCCTTTTCCTCCCTCCTCGTGCCTCCCTCTTCCCCACCTCCTAAGGGACAGGTGGTTTCCCGGCCATTGAGGGCCACGGAGCGGTTGAGGCTGGGCGGCCTCTGCGTGTTGCTGTGTTGAGCTGCACTGGTGACCCCAGGGCTGTGGGGCTTCCAGCTGAGGCTCCTGACCAACTTCAGGGCCATTCCTACTTCTCTGACCGCCTCGCCATTTCAAGGTGGAAATGGGGGGCCTCTGTCTTTGGAAATAAGCCCCGTGTGTTTCTTAGGGTAGAGAGCTTCCACTCTGTTATCATCGTATGTGGATTCCACTTCAATTCCGAGTCTTCCAGCTGTGGGCCACCACACTGGCGGAAAGTTCGAGATGATGTCCTGTGCGGCCGGGGCGGGGCCTTCCGCAGCTCCCTCCCTCCCCTCCGCGTGGCTCTGCTGAGCCTGTGTTTTAGGGGAATCCGATTCGATGTGGGACAGTATGCATATTGTTACCCTCGAGGCTGTCTGTCCTCCGGCTTTTACTTGCATATGCTTTCACAAGAAGACAAATATTTACATTAACCTCACCACCACTCCTCCTCCTCCGTTTCATGTCCAGGAATCATTGATTTATTAAACAGATACCTTAGAAAGCTTATTTACACTTCCCTGGCTGACTTGCAGCAGGGTATTGTTGCATTTAAACAGGACTGGAGGCAGAACGCAGACAGGTTTGCACTGGTGTGGGGTGGGGAGCTGCCTGCTTCTCCGAGGCTGGGAAGACAAGTGGGAGGCGGCTTCAAGGCCGGGTGCTGTTCGAGATCCCCCAGGTATCTTCCTTGCCCGACACCTTCCTTCCGACTCCCCACATCATACGAGTCCTGCTCAGAGTCCCAGCACTAGCTAATTCCAGCTGCTTTCTCCTGTGGACTTCATCTCTTCTTGGTGTGCGCGCTGCTGTTCACATTCAAGAGCCCCAGGATTTTCTTTCCCTGCCGTTCCTCGAGGCAGGCACTGTGAGCTGCGTTCTGACTCGGAGCCCTGGCCTCTGGCTGCGGCAGAGGGCGGGGGGTGAGGGAGGGCATGGCCCTGGGAACGTGCTGTCCTGCAGCTCCCCTGCCCTGGACTCCTGTCAGACACCGGGGACTGCCAACAGGACGAGCCCTCCTCCCCTGAAGCTCTCCCACCACCCAGTTTCCTGTGGACAAACTTCCAAACTGCCCAAGTTTGCCCGTGGAACAGTGAAACCTGTGTGTGGCAGGGTTTCCCAGCCTCCTGCATAAAGCCGCAGGCTGCCGTAGCAGCTTTGGCAGGGGAGGGAAGGCTGAGGGGTGAATTTCTGATGTCTCTGCCAATGCTGAAACCGTCCTGAGAGCTCCCAGGTTCAGGGGATGGCAGACTTGACCTCAGCAAGCAGCAGTGGGTACAAACCTTTTCTTCTGTTCCCCTGTGCAGAAGAGGAGCCCGGGCCAGGTGGAAGTTAACCCTCCATTCAGGGAGGCAGCCACAGTCCCCTGTGAAGACTTTGAGCATCAGAGTCACCTCCAGACAGAACCCCGCTCCAGGCCACACAGCTGCATGACTTCAGAAAAGCTGGACTGTGTCAGGTTTCACTCCAGAAAGGAAAAGACCCTCATGTCATCAGCATTAGAGCACAGAAACCGCTCATTTTTGTCTTCTCAAGACCGCTCATGAAACCTTGTTTTGTGCACATACGTCTCATGCAAGGCCCCTTCCTCTCCTTGCTAAGGTTTGGGAGGAGGCTGGCTGCCTGATTCTGATCTGAAGATAGTAATCCAGATGTGGAATCCCACTGAGGTGTTACTGGACGCTCAAAAGCAGGGACGCCAGTGGAGAGAGGGCTGCAGAGGCTCTCCCGTGAACTTGTTCTGTGTGTAAGTTGTCCTCGTTTTTGTTCTCACGCCATATGGGAAGCATGCTTCAGGGGTCTTGTATTCCCACCGGGCCCATTTGGCCGACCCACCTTGAAGAAGTCATGCAGAGCAGAAATCCACGGTTTTCCACACCAAGATGAGCATGCAGCAAGGCACAGATACGTGGTTCAACCGCCCAGGATGAAAATAAGCTGAGTGCCTTAGGATATAACCACCCAGTGAAGTAGTATGCAGTCATTAAAAATGGGGCTCAAAAGCTGTTCACTCAACAAACAGTGAAAACATCAGAGACTGGTATGACAGTAGCCGCATGTAATAAACTTAGAATTTTATATAAAAAAGAGAGAGATTATCAGGACTAGCAGTATTGCTGTGTACTTGGAAAAGCATACTTATAGTTTTCCCAGATGGATTATACCCCCCCACACACATGAACAAAAAGATGCATCTAAACTTACGTGCATAAAAGTGTACATGTATCTATTTGCTATTTAGATGGATAGTTTAAAAATTGTATAATCTAGGAAGTGGGAACAGTAACACATATTTACCCTAAACTAATAGAATAAATAACTACTTGTCTACATAAAAGGAGAGATACAGGTGAATGTGCTCTTGTGTCCCCTGTAATCACGTGAGAAGAGGCAAGGAGATGTTCATCTGATGGACATATGCTTTAGCACCGGGACAAGATTTTCAAGATGAATCAAAATCAGCAGCACAATATTCCTAATATTTAAGGAATTTTCACATATTACCATTAAAAAACACTTCCATGGGCAAAGTGCAAAAAGGCTCATACAAAGTTAAAAATATGCATAAGAAGAATCAACTTTTTATAATATATATGACAGGATTAGTAACAACTCTATTTGTACCAAATATCTTTATTCAATTGAGGTTTTTCTGTTATAATGACCTGTTGTAAAGTGATTGTTGAAATGTATTCCTATGTGGTCTGGCTAAATCTAATTTGGTACTGACTTCTTCAGGGCAATTAATTCTCTTCAAATCAAACTAAAATTCAAAATCCTCAATATATTTGGATATAAGTCATAATAATAATAATAATAATATTTTATTCTCCTGAAGAGTTCACCAAGTGTGGAGATAGATACCTCTTCAGAGTATCTGAAAGTATCCATGGTCTGTCTGTGCATTTCTCAGGTCTATCCAGACACTGCAGTGGGCTTTGTCTCTGTGACCAGCCAGGGTGGCTGGTATTTCTGGGGGGCAGAAGGCCTTGCTCAGATGGAGGGACACTCCCCGCCCCCTTCTTCTTGCCTCATCGTGAGGTGTCCTGTGCACAGCTACAGAAGGAGCAGAGCTGCTTGGGGACTGGGCCAGGCTGCCTCCATCTCTACCACTGGCTTGTGTACTTGCACTCTGTAAATATCATCCTCCTTCTGCGCTCAGGGCGGCCTTGCCCCCGGGAGTCAAGTGTTTCGCTGGGTTTCAGGAGGTTTCCGGAAGCTCACTGCCAGGGGTATTAGATTGCATAAGCCTAGGATATTCCCAAGCTCCAGGGAGCGGTCGACAAACCTGAACTGAGACTAGACGACACACTGGGCCAGGAGGCGGCAGACTGGGCAGATTCAAAGGCAAAACAACTCCACCCATGGAGAAAAACCTGCGTTTCCTCAAGTCCGAGAAACGTGTCAGCCCCGAGGTTCGCCACACGTGAGGGAATTAAGACAGGCCGTGTGGACTGGGGCTGAAGTGAGAAAGGGGAAAGCGGCGCCACTGCCAGCTGTGCTCTTTCACCAGCTGACAAAGCGAGCAAGGATGGGAGGAGAGCGACACCGCATCCCGCCCCTGACGTGTGGGGTTTTGGGTTCTCAAGACTGTATCCTTCAAGGACACTGCATCCTGTCTTAAGAGCAGTGGACTCTCTCTTTTCATGGCATGTTAGCCCTCCCTGCAGGTAGGTGCTGAGTACACGTGAAACAACATGTGTGTTGGCTTTCTGTGAGGGTGGGGAGAGCCCGAGAGCTGGAGGCCAGAGCAGCGTGGCTTGGGAAACAGGACTGTCACCATGGAGGGTCCAAGAGAGACTGCAGGACGGAAAAGACCAGACGACAGCAGGGTGTGTCTCGCTGGCTCCCTCATCTTCTAGGAGTTTCAAAGAGCAGTGGCCCCGATGCTGCTGTGATTGAGTCCCAGGGGTCTGCAGTCCCATCTCTGTTCAGACAGGCCGCCTTCGTCATTCTGAGCTGCAGGATGTGAGCTCAGGGCCTGCATCGGCTGCCCTGGAAGACACCTGTGTCCTTTCCTTCTTTTGCTCCAATCAGGACTGTGAGGGCATATTGCTAATCTATGAAACCTTAGAAGTGAAAACAGATGATGTTGCATTCACAGAAAAAGGTCAGAAAATAATGCAGAAAAAAATGGTTAACACTGGTTATCATCCGGTGATTTCTTCAACCCCCGTGGATAAAGTTTCAGCAGAGCACAGGACGGTAATAAAGGTTATGGGGAACCTGGGAGCAGAGTAAACAAGGGATCTGGCCTAAAATACACCACCACAGTAGGTTACAAACACGACCAGTCACGCTCGCCCGCGTCACCGCCAGAGCTCTGGCTAGACAGTCCCCAGAGGCAGGGGCAAAAAGAGTCACACTAATTGTGCCGCTGAGGATGGCACCTCTCATGCCCTGCTCGAATTATGCTCCCGCTCAGTCTCGGAGAAGGCGTGATGCCAAGAGCAACCAGAAAGCCACCTGTGGCTGGCATCAGCGTGGAAGTGCAATCGGGGAACAGGAAGACGAAAACCCCACTTCCCACTTCCAGATCGGGCATCGCCCGCTTGTCAGCGCGGGGGACGCCTTCCATGGAGACGGGGTGAAGTCACAGAGTGGCTTCCAGCTCCCCGGGCGTGGCTTGTGCTTATTCAGTGAGTTCTCCCGCGGGCTTTATGGATCCACTTGCCGAGGAAGACGATCCACGTGGTGTTTCCTACAGCTGTCCACACTGGAGAGCTGTGGTCTCCCCGCAGCCCTCACACGCAGCTCTGGAAATGACTCCCGGGCTGCCGAGGGGGCGGCAGAGCCCACTGCCCTCCGAAGGGCTTACGGGAGGGCGGCCCCTCGCTCCTTCTTTTTAATTATTATTGTGGCGATGCATTGTACGGTCTTGTAAAGGCGATGTTGAGAGCTGTCCCAGTCACATAAGTAAGGTAATGAGTGCATTTCTTGTCCAACACTCTTACCCCCTCCCTCATTTTCTCCCCTTTCCCTCCCTTGACTCCCCTCCCCCTTGGTCCTTCTCTTCTGCCGGGTCAGAGGGCACAGCAATGACCCCATTTTCGCTTTCACCCTACCATGGGAGGACACAGCAAGAAGGCCCTCACCAGAGGCCAGGGCCTGGCTCTGGGAAGCTCAAGCCTCAGAACTGTGAGGGAGAAAAAATTCAAGTCTCCTGTTCTTCCTAATATCGGGTGTCTAGTCTTCTCCACACAAAGAGCTGACACGAAGATGGGCCTCTGCCACCAGCGCCAGAATTCCCTGCCCTTCCGGGTCCATTACTGCATAGGATGAGGGCAGAGTGCCTCTTCCCAGAGCCTCTGCGCTCCCGCTCCACCCACGTCACCGACTGGTGGGGGAGAATGGGGGAGGAGGCGTAGGGAGCTGGAAGAGATACAGCGCCAATGCAGCAGCGCCACTGTGACCATGGAGGGCCTGGTGGAGAACCAAAGAGAGACAGCAAAGGTGGGGTTGTGGCTACCACGTGCGCACGCGTGTGCATGCGCACACACACACACACACACACACACACACACACACCTAAGATCAAAGCAAGACTTCCTGCAAGGAATGACGCCCCTCTCTCATGAAGCCCCCACTTTGCTAGTAGAGTGGGAGGTGGTAGAGCTGCTGTGGAAAACTGTTAGTTATTTCCTCCAAGTGCTAAGCACAGAGTTGCTGTGAGAGCCCAGAGATCCATCCTAGATGCACATTCAAAGACAGGGAGAGCAGAGACTGAAACGCGCACGGAGGGATGTTCAGGGTAGCCCTACACAGAGAATCAGAGGACGGAAACCACCCAGATGTTCTTGCCAATAGAATGGATAAACTACATACAGCAAATACTGCTCCGTCATTAAAAGGAAAAGGAGCCATGTGACTACACGAATGAGCCTCAAAAACATCAGAGTGACTAATTACATACCCTGAAACGTCATTTATGGGAAAAATGCAGAGCAGGCCAATGTATAGAGGTGGAAAACAAACAGATGTTTTCCTAGTGCCAGAGGCGGGCCCGAGGGCGTGGCATTTCCTGGGAGTGATAAACGGATAGATGTGACAACTGCACGCCACTGTGCCAAAGGCCACCCATGGGAATGTTTTTAAATAATGTATAGCATATTATTTATATGATATGATTCTTACTGTAATCCAACAAAAGAAAAAAAAGACACTATTGCCAGAAGGCATTTTACACAAACCTGCCTCTGACTGAGTATTTCGGTGGATGTAGAAGGGTTCCCTGGTCCATTTTGTTGGAGACAGAGGAGGCAAAGCTAGCTGAGAAAGTAGAGGAAGAGGAGGGTGTTCAAGTTGGTTGGTCTTCCCTCTTGGGTACCATAACCGCTGCCTTCTTGCCCACCTGTCACTAAGAATGAACTAGAGCTGAGCACACACTTTGCCTCTTTCTATGAACCCCAAAATTCCTGTATACCCCCAAAAACATTAGAAGATAACCTCTCTGCATTTGTACTGTGGAACTGTAGCACAGGGCTAGTCTACTTGCTTGCTTTCTTGTTTTGGTCTTGGGACTGTATCTGGGCCTTTGCACATGCCATCCTCTAAAACTGAGGTATATCCTCAACTACCGTGTCGTTATTTAAAGTAGGGTTTGCTTAAATATAAACTTAAAAACCCATTAGGATGGAAGTCCTGTGAGATGGTTTGGTTGCTGTCACCTAACAATTTCCCAAGCAAGGGACTGAGGGGAGGCTGAGAGGGAGGCCTGCCTGCCTAGCAAGCAGAAGGCTTGGAATTCAAAACCCCACAGCACTCAGCACTCAGGTTCAGCTGGGAAAACCCAAAGAAGTGAAGCACAGTCCAATGGAACAGGATGTGAGCCACATAGTTAACTAAGTTTCCTGAAAGCCTACTGAAGCAAAGAGAGAAATAGATAAAATTCACGTGAACAGTATATCTTGCTTAATCAATTACATCTCAAGTGCTGTTGGTTTCACCTGCAGCACATATAAAAATATCAATGGTATCAATAAGACTGAAATCCCAAGGCCACTGAAAAATTCCACTTCTGGCCCCACAGACTGACTGAGATAAAATTTCCTTAAATAATACTTGGATTTCAAAATGGCTTCTTTGGGGTTGTCGTTGTTTGAGTTTCAAGTCATCGAAAATGAAAGCCATTCATTCGTTTCAGAGGAAGAAGAGAATTTGACAACACACTTAATGTATGCTCACCAGCCACCAAAGCTCACTGCAGCCTCGCTTCCAAGACGTGCTAGAATTTTCCAGGTGGCTTCAATGTCTCTATCGTTTCTCTTAATAAACCAGAAAACTCGCAGAAAAAAAAAAAGAGAGACTTGAGCTCATTATCTTCAGCTCACACATCTGACAGGCTGTGAAGGCCTGTGAACACCAGAGCCTGTTGTAAATTCACACCTTCCACCAGCCCCACAGCCCTTCCATTAGCCTGCCTCGCTGCATGGGAAAGAGCTTTAGGTCTCTGACACACATCTCATGAACCGGCTGGCAGGAGGCCATTCCAAGTCCCTCTATGTGAAATGAAGAGACCATACTGGGCGCTGCAAATTAACTCATGCTGAAGGTCCCGGAGCGTATTTTCAGCATACAGAGAAAGGACTTCGGGGTGCAATGTCTGCTATTGAGGAGACCCTCATCTGTCTGGGTGGCTCCTTCCTGCCTGAGAGCTGATTACCTGCACGGGTTCCCGTCTGAAGCCGTTCTGCTTTATGAGACTCTCTTCAGCATGAGACATGGGGGCCCCAGTCCTTTGCCAGCGCAGCTAAATCACGTTAGCCTTTGAGAGCCGCTGGGGGTATGACTCCATGTGTTAATGGCGGTGTCGAAAGGCTAGCATGGAAGGCCCAGATATGCCAAGTTTGATGGTCTCTAGGGCTGAAAGGAGGCAGGAAGTTTACCAGCTGGCACTTCCCCTCATGTGGCCAGAATCTACCTTGTCACCTTGTCTCGCTGTGCCACTTGTAAGGCTTTATTGCCTTACAAGGCCCTCGGGAGGAGGAATGAAAACCACTGCTATATGTCAGTTGGCTGGCTTTGGTGGGCGGTGAGGTCACAGTTTTGACAGCAGGGGTGGGAATGTGGCACGGAACTCATGGAGAAAGTCCGCTTTCTATGTTCAAGGCTAGAAGCAGAGGCTTGTGGTCCTGAGCAGGACATTTCCTAACCACATACAGTTGACAGGAGAAAAGCCATCCCCGTAGGACTGTGAGAAGAGAGAAAACTGCGTCCACTTAGCTGGGACACTAATCCCAGCTGCTCAGGAGGCTGGGATCTGAGGATTGTGGTTCAAAGCCAGCCCAAGCACCAACGTCTGTGAGACTCTCCAGTTAACCACCAGAAAACCAGAAGTGGCACTGTGGCTCAGGAGTAGCGCGGGAGCCTTGAGCTGAAGAGCTCAGGGACAGAGTCCAGGCCCAGAGGTCAAGCCCCACAACTGACAAAAGCAAAAAAAAAAAGAATATCTTTTTCTCTATTCTGCTTATTTGACACACAGCGTGAGGTCAAAGTTGCTGTGTGTGTGTGTGTGCATGTGTGTGTGTGTGTGTGTGTGAACTGTAATTCAAATTCTGGTCCCAAACCAGAATTAAGTTGCTAAGTGCCTCTAAGATGTTGACTGCCAGTGCAAAATGTATTAGTAACACCTACCAAAATGGTTGTTGGCATAACTAATGATGCAAAATGTAAGAACCGATAAGAACCAGGTAAATGAAAGATAGGTGTGAAACAAATCTGATTCTAATTCACTCTTTAAATGATACGAAGAAAAAGTCTATGGCATTCTTTTCCCTGACAAGCAATAGGAAAACTTGATTCTGGCCTCCTCAACTGCGTTGTCTTGGACAAGTCCTGTTTGATCCTGGTCAACGCAGAACGCTCTGTCTGCTGGGGTCACTACCTTTGCCCAGGGTTTCTCTGATTGGCCAGGCGCCTCCTGGAACTCACGTAGGTGGGCCTCAGTTTGGATCTCAGCCTTGGCATGTCTTCATGCCTCCTGGAAGACAACTAGAGATGTTACATCAGAAATGTCGTCAGGTAGAATTGTAGGTCTGAGGGTCACTGAAACTGCAGCCAAGGCTGGGAGGTCATCGTTGGCTTTTGGCTTCCTGTGGCTCAAAGCTCCATGAGGATCTGGTCGACGGTCTCCTCATCTGCCCCACGAGCCACGCCAGCCCGAACCCCCCTCCACGTCCCTTCCCAGTCCGAGGCTCCTCTCACTGTTTTGTTTAAATGTTGCATTTGTATTTTCTTCATGCATGCAATTGCTCTCAGACCAGTGGAATGCTTTAGCATATCAAGTAAATAAATCAAATAATTTCCTTACAATGTGTGTCAAGGTCTGAGAGACTGTGTGTCTAATTTAATGCAATTCCAGGGGGATTATTTGGATTTGTGAGAAAGCAAAGAATTTCTCTCTGATTCCATATACAGTCTAGAGCTTCCCAGAATCTAGTTTAATTCTCAATAGCTTTCTCTACTACATTTACCTGAATTCCTTTTCCGTTTGAATTTTCTTTCTTAGAGCAAAGTACCTCAAAACAATACTAAGTTGGTAATTTTTTTTTTTTTAACAAACACTCACTAAGCAGGGGAACTCAAGAGCCTGCAGGCCTTCGGGAAGGGTTCGAGGTGGCCCCATTGCTTTCTGGGAGGCAGAGTTGCAGAATCTTCTCAAACCTGAAGCCAAGCCTGGTTCCCAGGCTCTGTCCGTACTTCTGACACTCAACCCAGTTTGTCTTGGTCATGTCTGAGAGTCTGAAATATTGTTCTGGCTTAATAGACAAACTATATAAGCGAACTTTTACAGTGTTAAGAGAAGATCACTATCAAGTAGCCGGTGAAGCCTTGTTTGGTTTTCTCTTTTCCTGTTGACTCCTGCTGGCCAGCCAGCAGTGTGGACTGGAGGGACCAGTCTGGCTCACCCTCCCCCGCCCCGACCCTAGAC
The DNA here is from genome assembly GCF_031878675.1 of Megascapheus bottae. NCBI lineage: Eukaryota > Metazoa > Chordata > Mammalia > Rodentia > Geomyidae > Megascapheus > Megascapheus bottae. The sequence goes on along the minus strand of NC_143515.1, from coordinate 81,383,098 downwards.
ACTTATGGCTCCCTAAGTCCAGGTATGTTTCTGTTTGTTTTGCCCCTGGCTGCTTAAATTTCTCTGCTGTCTGCTGGCTCCACGTCTGGCTCTTATCTCTAATCCTAGCCCTCCTCAATTCCAATGTGTGCCCTCGTTGCCTACCCAAGACCAAGTTTATGATTTCCACCTAGTCATCTAATTCCTGAATTCATCCACTAAGCTCCCTGGGCTCCTGTGGTCTACCACTGACCCCTTAAGAATCCACGAGATGTGGGAGAGGGAAGCCCAGCAGTCTGGGGGTGTCCATGGGTCCTACAAAGGCCCCGGGAAACCCGCTACCCAGACCCCAGGGGTGGGGTGAGGCAGCCACGCTGATGCCCTAAGGCAGGTCTGTCCCTTAGCCACAGACAAGGAAGTAGATGCCTAACACTAGAGTGTGTCAAATGGAGTTCTCCTCCTCCTGGGACTTTGTGTTCAGGGAGGGGGAATCCACCATTTTACCAGATGTCTTGGATGGTTCCAAGCTTGCTAAAAGTAGAGGTGCTTGCATGTAGTGAGAAAAGGGAGAGAGGGACTTAGGGAGAAAGGGATGGAGAAAAGGAAGATAACAGGAGGACAAGGAGAGGACAGATGAGCGAGAGCCTTGCTGGAGATTCAGCAGATTCGAGGCAGAAGAGGAAAATGTCCCCATCTATTGCTCACAAATCGTGTCCCCTCCTGAGGCCTTGGACTCATGAATGGGACCTCACACACCTCCACAGAGGGGATCGAGTTGAGATCAGGTGGCCCTGCTCCATCCCATAACTGGGGTCTCTAGAAGAGGGCGCCTGAACAGCCACTCGGCAAAGGCGTCGTGTCCGCAGACCTAAGCTTGCTGAGACACCTACAAGCCAAGCCATTAGGGATGGTGGCAACCACCAAGAGCTAAGAGGACGCCATGAAGCGCTCCTGCTCAGCCTAGAGAAGGAACCAACCCTGCTGAGACCTTGGTTTCGCACTAGTGGCCTTGAGAACCAAGAAGGGCCATTTCTGTTTAACTTTGGAATTTTGTTTCTGCAGCCCTCAAACTACCATTCCAGATGCTGCCACACCAGAAGTGACGGGGCCCTCCTGCCGTAGCTCACCCCCGCCACACCCCCTTTCCACTCGCCATCCTCCCCACGCCTCTCCACGCTATTGCTGGAATCAGCATTTATACTACAGATGGAGGATGCCATTTCCTTGGTCAAGAGGAAGCCGAGCCCTTTAGCAGGGAGCTTTGTGATGCGGTTGCACATCATACCAGCACGTGTGTGTGCTCGGGTGCCGGCATGTGAGTGTTATGGGGGGGGGGTGCTCCTGTATTCGTGTGAGCTCCCCCCCTCCCCGTGAAGTCTGGCTGTTTCTGCACTGGTGGAAAAGCCCTGCGAGGCTGGAAACCAGGTGCCCAGCCACACACGGCCATCCTCAGTGCTCTGAGCACCAGCTGGAAATCCACTTTGCTTCACCTGAGTGATTGTGCATTACACAACCTGACATTGTTTCATGCAATGCTTTGATAGCTTCAGCCATGTGGTCTGTATTTGATCATGGTGAAGGGCAGAACTAAGGTCACCCGAAGCAAATTCAATTTACTAAGTTTCTCCAGGAACTCAGCAGAAAAAATAAGATCTGAACTCAGGCCTTCTGTTTTGGTTGTTGTTGTTTGTTTGTTTGTTTTGGTGGGTCATGGGGCTTGAACTCAGCCTGGGCACTCGCTATCTCTGAGCTCTTCAGCTCAAGGCTACCACCCTACCCCTTGAGCCAATCCCCAATTTCCCACTTATAGAGGTTAATTAGAGATAAGGGTCTCAGGTCCTTTTGTGCCAGGCTGGCTTTGAACCTTGATCCTCAGATCTCAGCCTCCTTCCTGACTAGCTAGGATTACAGGCATGAGCCACCATGCCCAGCTTGTTTTTAAATCCAGTATAATATTGCTACACCCTCTTCTCAGGTGCCATCATAGGAAATCACTACCCCTCTATCAAGCCTTTTTAAAAAAGTCTTTATGCTGTTGTTTATGCTGTAGGCTTCATGAAAACACTGATTTTTAAATCTTTTAACATACCTATACCCCTTGTGGCAGCACATAGTCGATAATTTGTATTTGAAGAAAGACAGAAAAGGGAGGAAGAAAGGAGAAGAAAAGAAAAAAATTAAAAATAAGTAAAATTTAAATATTATATCTAATTGGATTGAGATGATAATTTAGCTGGCACTGGCACGAGTCATTTATTTTACAAACTTATGTACATTGCTAAGTGAAATGCAAATGTATTTATGGCTATCTATTGATCATTACATAATACATGAAAGCATATATGTGTTTGTCATATATGCATGCATGTTTCTTGCCAGCTGGGTTCTTAGTTTATCTCAGGAAGGTGCTTGTTAATTTAGATACTGTCCTCACATCCACATTTTTTTGAATAATGGATAGAGTTTACAGCCCTTGGCCCTTGTAAGACATACATTATTATTCATGATTTTTTACATTGCTGTATAATCTATTTTTAAAATGTCTTGCAGCCATATGCTGCTCTTGATCTGTGTAAGAAATCCTCCCAGTGGGAGTTACTTGAATCCAGGATAGAAATCAGCATTTGCTTTGTGTTTTGTTCTGGTTTTGTTTGCTTACTTAAGAAGCTGACTGTCTCTGCTGATTGGTTTTTCCCATGACTCCACTGTTCACAGAGGCAGCGTCCGTCTGGGTACTTGTACAGGAGTCTGAGTTGTTTGGGTTGTTAACAATGTCAAGCAGGGGATGGGGGTGCCTGTTCTAGGCCCTCATGAGAAACAGACAGGCAGCCAGTGTCACCATCTAATGCTTTACACACCCTCACGAGCTGTGACTCCCCCTTGGGGGCTCCTTAGCTGGTGGAAGCATTTTCCTGGGGCTTAAGGCTGAGCACTAGACCCTACCCAGTGACTTCAGACAAGCATTTGGAAAGGGGCAGTCTCTGGATAAAGCCACCTTCAGTGCAGTAGTACAGGAAATCTAGGATAGTCCTGCATGCATGGTCAGACAGCGCCTTCCTTCCCAGCTACCAGTCCTTCCTTCTAGTTAGGGAGAAAAACGAGAGAGAGAGAGAGAGAGAGAGAGAGAGAGAGAGAGAGAGAGAGAGAGAGAGAGACAGAGAGAGAGACAGAGAGAGAGAGAGAGAGAGAGACAGAGAGAGAGAGAGGAAGAGGATTGAAAGCTGTGTCCTGAAAACTGATTTGATTAGTACCCCACTTCCCCCCACAAGATACACAGATAAGAGTCATGGCAGCAGGAAACCTCAGATAGAAAAAGTCCTGCTGAGCAGTTACTTATACTCAAGGAAGAGCCTCGGCTCATGCAGGCAATCCTAACTATTCCAGAGGCTGAGATCTGAGGCTTAAGGTTCGAAGTCAGCCCGGGCAGGAAATCTCTTATCTCCAACCATCTCCCAGAAAGTAGGAAGTGAGCTGTGGCTCCAATGGTAGACCACTAGCCTTGAGAGAAGAGCTTAGGTTCAGCACCAAGGCCCTGAGTTCAAGCCCCATGATTAGGGAAAAAACATCCCCCAAGAAAAAATAGTGTCGAGAGGTTATGTCTGGTGGCACCACGGCTCGGATTTCTTTGAGGGCCCAGTGGCAGGATGACCGTAGGCTGTGATTCAAAACCCTCCCCAGCAGGCCGTGTAATGTCGCTGTGCTCTGGGCTCCACTTCATTGGTGGCGTGTCACTGGAGTGTGCCAGGTTTCACAGGCTGGCACTGGGGGTGTCGAGTTGCAGGGACAATGGTCGAGAGATACTGGTTGGCTCCAGAGGAGATGATCAGGGGTCTGCTGGAGCAGGTTGCTAAATGAGCCAGTGCCAGGCAGAACCCAGCTCTTCCCCAGCCCGCCCGCCATTTCTAAATGAAACCAGATCAGTTGGGGTCTGTTAGCTTGTTTCTGCTGCATGATTTTCATCTCCTTTTCTTTCCATTTATGTATTTCCTAGGAGACAAGCTCCCATCTAATCATGGATTAGGACTTGGAAAAATCAGTAAATTTCATGCTTTGGAGAATGTCATTTTCTCTGACAGAGGAAGCATTGGTAGTAATGGACAGAGTCCCATAGCACCAAGCATTAAGGCGTGCAGAAACACTGCCAGAAAATCACATGATGAAAATGTGAATTGGTCCCTACAACGCCCAGTTCTCCCTTTAAATGCATCTCAAAGCACAGGGCGACCCATTTTATCCCAACAAATATCTCCAAAATAGGATTCCTCAGAGAAGGCAAGGTCATGAACTAAAAAAATAAATGCATCTACATATGCGCACATGAGCATATACAGATACATATATATATATGTACAATTTTTGGTAACACAGAAGCACTTAGAATTTTAAAAGCCTATTTGCTCTGCCACACATAAGAAATTTTGAATTACTTACTTACTTTAAAACAATAGATAATATGCACAACAAACAAAACGTTGCTAAATAAATGCATATGGCACATCCATGGTGAGGCGTAAAGACTTCCGGTCACCACCAAGGTGAGGCGGAGGGTGGGTGGGGCTGGGCTCTAACTGTGCAGACCCACTTAGAGGGAGGAGAAAACAGGGGCTGGGGGTTCCCTGCACTGCCCTTCCCGGGAGACAGCTCTCCCCTGCTGAGACCTCCACCAGCAACCTCAGATCAATCGTTTGCCCATAGAATGGCTAATTTAAAATTTGAGCTTAAAACCAACGAATAAAATGGAGTAGCCAGGCACAGAAATGGATTCGCAATAGGTCACGGTATGCTGAGTAATTTTGAAGCCATTTATTTAGTTTATTACCCACAAAATTGCTTTCGAGCTACTCAAAAACTGTCCCTCCCTTCCTTCCTTCCCTTCCTTCCTTCCTTCCCTTCCTTCCTTCCTTCCTTCCTTCCTTCTTTTCTTCCTTCCTCCCTCCCTCCCTCCCTCCCTCCCTCCCTCCCTCCCTCCCTCCCTCCTTCCTTCCTTCCTTCCTTCCTTCCTTCCTTCCTTCCTTCCTTCTTCCCTTCCTTCCTTCCTCCTTCCTTCCTTCATGAGACTTGAGATCAAGATTGCCTGCTGCTGAATATATTCTACTCAGGAACCAGCTCGGTGTCTCCACTGTGGCTTAATTGGGGTTTTGCACATGGATACTCATAAGAGAAAAGAGAAACCGATATGGGGAAATCAAAACAGAGTCCCAGTGGCCCGGAGAGGTTTAGGGGTTTCCAGGGGCTCCGGGTGCCAGGCCTCCTCCAGCACTGCGCTTGCTCAGCTCTGACAAACACCCACGATGCTCCGCAGGAGCCCGGCGGGCCTTGGGCCTTCACTCGGGGTGTCAGGGCACAGGGCCGGCCATGGTAACCCCAGTCGCCTGCTTTGGCCTGGAAGTTGGAGGAGGTAGACTCCTGTGTCCGGGACCAGAGCCCACACCTCCACAGCTCCCCTCCCAGAACCACCCCAGGCTCCTGCGGAGGCTCCCGCTGTGCTCTGGAGTAGCTGCACCCATCTATGACCTCACCTCTGCAAAGCCGCGCAGGCTCCTATTCCTGGGCCAGCTAAGAGCTGTATCCCCAGTACATGTATCTGGGAAAGCAGCCCGGCTGGGCACCCCACACCTGAGGTCACCTGGGCCGCAGGACTCCAGTTCCATGTGGGAAAGAGACAGGAACATGAAAACATGGCAGGACTCAGAGCAGGCTGCTGGCAGCTGTGGGCTCTGGGAGCCCTTCACACACTGCCATTGCCACCAGCGGCACACACAGGTCAGGCTTCCCAAAGACTCTGGTTAAAGCAGTTCAAAACCAGGGCCGGGAGTTTGGCCTCATAGAAGAGCGCTTGCCTAGCATGCATGGAGACCCAGGATCAATTCCTGATACCACATACATAGAAAAAAACCCAAAAACAGAAGTGGTGCTGAGGCTCAAGTGGTAGAGCTCTAGCCTTGAGAACGTCCAAGGACAGTGCTCAGGCCCTGAGCTCGAGCCCAGGACTGGAAATAAATAAATTAATTAAATAAATAAATAAAAGCAGTTTGAAACCCTTGTATGTTCTAGACGTTTCTAAAAATATTTCCTTATTAAGAAAAAGAATTCTCTCACTGGGCAGCAATCTGCATTCCTCCTTTCTAGAATAAGGTGGGAAGGATTCTGTTATATATGACATATCCCCTCTCTTCTTCCCACCCCAACCCCATCCCCAAGATACAAGGGGTGCTGGCCTCTCTGGGCCGTCTGCAGCTGCCCAGCCTGGCAGACATGGTGCATGGCTGAATACACTGCGCACTCTGTGAAAAGGCGGCAACATCTGGGCAAAGGCTCACAAGGACAGATGGGCAGCTGCTCAAGGACCTGTTTTATGGAACTGTCTTTTGGGAAAAAGAAGGTTTTAAGAAAGGCCATTTGATCCCTCAGCATCTGATTTCTTTGAAAAATAGAAGGTGATAAAAGCGGTTATGATAGCAAGAGCCTGGTGGTTGATGAGGGAGTAAATGCAGAAGACGAATGGCTAGATAAAGTTATAGATGGATGGGGTGGACAGATGGATGGATACATGGACTTGTAGTGAATAAATGTACGTATTAATAGACAGATGAATTGCTTGAAGAAGTGGGAAAAGGTGGATGGGTGGATGGATGAATGAATGGATGGACAAATAGGCACATAGACAGAGAGATAGATAAATAGATAGATATCATAGGATATGATATTTAAATAAGTGTCAAAAGTTACAGATGACCTTTCAGCATCAAGGTCGTACAGGTACTGACAGGCTACTCTGGCTAAGACCCCTGCTGCAAACCCGGTCATCTTGAGGATGAGCCTCTTCGCACAGCGCACAAGGTGAGGGGACTGCAGCAGGCCTGGGACACGTCCTGCCGTGAAGGGGCCGTGTGCTCATGTGACCTTCCTCAGCAGGTGCCTGAGATGCACCTCAGACAAGAGCGGCTGCACCAGGCAGCAGCACAGATGCACGTGTGCGTGGAGAGGACGTGGGAAGGAGCGTGTGCGTGGTGCTTTGCAGGGAAGCTCTGCCACCATCCCTGTGCCAGAGGGTGAGTGTGGCCAGTGCACAGCAACCTTGTGATCCTGGCTGGCTGCCACTAAAGGTGCCTGCTTCCTGAAGATGACGGGGGGGGGCGGTGCTCAGGGATGGGGCCTCCCCCGGCCTCCACACTGTGGGCCTCTGGATACTGGGTGGGGCAGAGACAGGACCCAGCACCACCACCACAGCATCATCTCTATCTGAGGCCATTTTTCCAGAAGCCCATGATGCCTATCAGGAGACCGAGATGACGCCTTCCTCTCCACTGATCATTGTCAGGCTTTGTGACCTTCAGAACCAGGATTCGGCTCTGAGACTTCCCGGCTAGGACGGTGGACAAGGCCGCGTCCACTGCCTCTGTCTCCACGCTCACTCTTGGAAGCTGGCTACCAAGAGGTGAGGAAGCCGGGCCTTGTGGAAGCATTCCACCAGCAGCCCAGCCATGGAGCACCCAGCCCCCGTGTGTTGGGTGTGGGCATACCTGGCACCCGGACGGCCCCAAGTCCAGTGTGACCGGCAGAGGTCATGGGCTGAGGCAGCTGTGCTCCAGGGAACAGAGAAGAACAGAGACAGGGAGCAGCACCTGGTCTGGGGAGGCTGGGGAGGCCCGCAGGCCTTGGGTGGAGCCCCTCTACTGCAGCGTGGGTGTCAGGCTTCTAGAACTTGAGAGGAGAAGTATCCGTGGTGTGAAGTGTGGGGATTCCGTTCTAGTGGGTGGGAGACTGCAATGTGCACACAGAGAAGCAATGAAACCTGCATTCGCAGGAATACAAATCCCCAAGTCCCGGATCTTCTCGTCAGGCCTCGTCGTGGCTCCCTGATGCGGCCCTCCTTCCCCAGAGCACATCTGCGGGCCACAGCAGCACTCCTCTCCAAGGCTTCCCAGACTGAGGTGGCCCTGAGCCTGGCACAGCAGAGGGAGCCGGGACTCTTCCCTACTCTTCCCTCTTGTACCCAGCCCAGTTCCAGTCTCGGCTATGCTGCACACACCGTTTGCAGTAGGGACTGAAACAAAGCCCTGCGTTCTGTGCTCAAGAACACAGCATGGCCTAACACCAGGGCAGAGCTCTGCTCTCCTTCTGCCTTTCAGGACAAAAGGTTGTGCAAGCCCTTTGCCTCTTATCACAGTTTAAAATAAGTTCTGCCACTCAGCGCCTCTGCTTTTTGATAAGCCATCCTTGTAAATCCTGAGCTCAGCCCAGGAGGAGGCAGAGAGAGAGAGGGAGCTAGGGAGAGAGAGAAGGAGAGGAGGGGGGGACTCAGAATCATCATAGGCCATATGTATTTGTTTTTTCTATTAGAAGATAGAGTCCCAGGATGGTTTCCAGGAATCCATGCTGTAAGGGAAGCAAGGTATCAACACAGGCCTCTGGCAGGAGGACACGCTCCCTCCCCCGTGCACCATGTGAGTGCTCGAGGAGGAGAAGAGGGAGGCTGGGGAATACTGACAGGCCCAGGTTCCCTCAGCCGAGGTGGTAGAAGGTGGTGGACTTCCACACAGAGGCAGCCTCGGGCCAATCTCACTGCTGTTATCACTCCTGCTCCCTCTCCAGTGCTCACACATCATGCGTCTGGTTTTACATGTTGTACAACGTTCAGCAAAATCTAAGTCACTTTGTGGGATCATTGCATAAAGCAGACAGAGATCACCTTGCTCCCATTTTCAAAGAAAGCTCCCGGTCGTCTTTTTGATTGGCCTTGAACGAAGTGTCAGCCAGGCTGGCTGGTCCTGCCTGGAATGAGCTTGGGTGCTGTCTGCCGTGCCCGCAGGGGCAGGGGTCACTGTGCCCTCAGGAGGCCCCAGGCCCCCTCCCGTCTTCCCAGCTCCCCTCTGTCCTCCTGCCCCAGTCTCTTCAAGGCTGGCGGGGCCAGGGGTTCTGATCTGATCACATCTGAAGGCAGCAGCCAATGGCTGGTTTGCAGGACTCTGATGGACACAGATGGGAGTAAGGAGAACGGGGTAAAAGGAGAAAGGCCTCAGTAGTACCAGGACGCGAGCCCTGGCTAGGGCCCTCCCAGGGTCAGATGGAGACCCTTCTGCCTTGGTGCCAAGGCTCAGCAGAATGTTCCCAGAAGCCCCGTAGGCACAGAGGTGGACTTCCCTGGAAAGACAGCAGCATCCGTCCCACCATTCCAAGAACCATCTTCTTAGCCCCCGCGCCTGCTCCTGGCCCCTCGTCCTGTCTAGCAGGCTCTGGCAGCTCCATTCTGTTCTGGAGGCCAAGTCTTCCAGCTGCTGCCGTCTTCCGCGGGCCTGTCACCCTCTGAAGGCCTGAGAGAAGCTCGCGAGAAATGGCTCTCTTCTTCCACCAGGAGCTGGAAGGACCCAGAGAACCTGTGGAACAGGGGCCTGACCTTTGCTTTGGGTGAGAAACACTGGCTGGCCCGCTCATTTGCCTAAACCAGGACAGAGGCCAGGCATCCCAGCTACCTGGGTGCTGAGTCCCGAATCCCTCTCCCCTGCAGCTACAGTGCAGCCTTCTCAGTCAGGGCCAGGGGAGAGAAGAAAGGAGTGGACGCCCTGCCAGCTGTCAGTAGCCCCACCTGACAAACAGAAGGCGATGAACTGTCAGGCACCCTCAACTTGCCTGTGGCTGTCCTGCTTTTGTGCCCTTTCCCTCCCTGGCCCGTCGGTGGTCCATTTAAGCCTGGATGCCTGGCTATGGCTAAAGTGCCATCTTCTATTCCTCCCATTGCACAGGACAAGCCTCCTTCCTCTGCCCATCATGGTGACTCTTGACTTGGTATCTAGAGGAGTGGGCAGTCCTGACACACTGAACTCCTGGCCACTGGCCGGGATTCACCTCTGGTTAGAACCTGCCCCTGGGAAAGAAGGACACCCCAACACCTGAGGCCAAAGGCATCCGTCCCAGGTCTGACCTTCAGCAGCCCATGTCACAGAAAGAAAACCAGGGACCCCAGTGAGTCAGACAACGCAAGCTTACATGAGGCCAGGCTTCTACGGGAGGTAAGTGAGAAAGGCAGAAGAAGAGAAAGGGCCAGGCTAGGTCCCCTAGCTTGGGCTTCATTTCCGCCTCCTCTTCCCATCCCTTAGGTCTTCATACATCCATGGACAGAATTAGCACAGACAGAGTTTTAGTTTGAAGAGAATGAGCATCCTAATGGTGACACATTGAATTCTCAGTCTCCTCCATGGCTCCTCTCCACTCTCCCCCTGTCTCCCTCCTCCCCCTCTTTAGATGCACACTATTTGCTTGGTGATAAGATAGTCTAGGTTGGCCTGCTGGGCGGAGGGGGGGGGGGAGTGTGAGTTCACAGATATTATTTGCAAAGGCTAAGAAAGCAGGTGTTCTCAAGCTTATCTGAATATTTTCAGTAAATCCCTGTTTTGAAATGTAAATGATTCGGCTGCCTGACTAGTGGGAGATAAAGCAGTGAACAATGAGTTAATCCTGGTTTTATGCAGTTCATTATCAGACTCTGAGCGAGGCCAGCCACCTCCCCAACACAATGGATTTCACACCCAGGTAGATAACCCTGCCCCCATAAATCACATTTACAGCACAGGCTACCTAGAACATAAACAGACCGGGCTATAAATGTTTTATATGTGCTTACACTTGCAATATAGAAACACGATTGTTTTAAATATTTATTCAATTTTAAACATTTCAGTGCTTTCTAAAATTATTGGGTCCTTACATACACAAACAAGCAGAATTTTGTATTTTCTTCCTGGGGTGAAACTGAATGTATTTGTTGAACAAAAACAAAACAGACCATGATTTAATCTTTCAGGGCAGCGGCAAGAAATGTAGGAGCTTTATGACTTCTTCGCTTTTCTCAATAATTGCAAAAAGTAATCATAATTAAGAGGCAATAATCTGTCCATTAAATTTAAGCCTGTCAATATTCCTCTTATTTCCTCATGTCATTTCACCAACAAAGGTTTGTGCTGGCTCTCCCCCATAAACAATGGTATATCAGAAGGGGGGTTTGGGCTCTAGGACCCGAGCACTTCATCCTGCCAGGCGCTGCTGGGCCTGTGCATGGCATACAACTCACAAAAAGGAAGCAGACTTTAGAAATTATCCACTTCTGTATTCTTCCATTTTGCTTTGAGTTCCAGATAAGCCCTCCTGGAAAGGAAGTGTTTGTTTATGAGTGGCTTCCCCCACTTTGCTTATTCCGGGCTTGTTTAGACTCCATTTCTTTAGAATCTGTTTTCCTTTCCTCTGGGCTCTCTCCTACCGGCTTCTTGTTTCTGTCATTATTTCTGCATTTGATGAACGCTTCAGCCTCTGTCTGCTGTTCTCTGGCTTTCTGCATGGATGAGTCCCCTGGGCACAGAGCCTTCCCTTTCCGGGGAAGAGCTGTCTATCTCCCTCTCTATTTATTATGCTGCTGGATTCCAGGAGCTCCTCCCGGCTGCAGGGGCCTCCAGCATTCCATACCTCTGCAAGCTGACCCCACAGCCCAGCAACTTGCTTGTCCTCTGTGTAAATACAATGCTGAAGAGACAGCCAGGGCCTTTTAGAAGCATACCTGCTCCGTGAGTTTTCAGCACTGAAGGGCAAACTCTTCAGTACAATCCAAACAAAAGCATCTTCTTCTGCTAAGTCCCCCGTGGTGGCGGCCCCGGAGGAAGGGGCTCCCTGTCCTCTGTTGTAAGCAGGAGCTGGGCAGGAAGCGATAAGAGCTGGTTCATAGCTCTAGAATATTGACTATGAAAACATGTTTGCATAACTGGTGATAGGAAAGTCTTAGACAGACATTGCTTCAGAGATGGGTCCATTTGTTTTTCTCTTCCATTTAAATATTTGATTCTATTTGCAATCCGATTGCTGCTAGAGAGGCATTGTGCTTCCGCTACAGTTGTCTGCTTGCTGATGGCATTAAATAATGAAAGGAAAATGTGCAGAGCTGTTCCCTATGAGTTCAGGTGGCATCGGCTGATTGAGGACAGGACACGGGGCTGCGAGCTTCAGACGCACATCGTCGTGGTGGACTCCCGACAACAATCCAGCCGTCCTCACAGCTTCTTGCTCATAAGTCTAAACACAAGAGCATCGGCAGAGGAGAATCAGGGTCACCGTCGGCAGGAGAAAGCATGAGGACACGGGGGTTCGTTTTCTAAGAAGGATGGGGTGGGTGAGCAGAGCCAGCCCGGCTCCTGGGACTCGACGAGCTTGCTCTTTCTGAGGAGAATTGACTGACTTTTGGGTTGCACTGATCAGTTTGATTCATTAGGTCACTTCGCTGTAAAAGGCGAAACCATTTGTTCTGGAGCTCTTGAGAACTCTGGCCCACTAACTACCTATGGGGTGGAAGGATTTTCTAGCAGAAAAGGGCACTGGGCCGGAATGTCATCAGGGTAAACACTAGCTCTGTTTCAAGGACAAGTCCACTGAGAGGAATGTTTATGGATCCCCGGCTCAGGGCTGTGCAGGGTTCTAGTAAATGTTTTGCAGTGGATGCTGGATGCTAACACATCCTGAGTTATTGGAAATAACTTTCTGGGGGACCCCGGGAGGGCCCTGGCAACTTTTTATTGGGAAGATTGAATTCATTTTCCATTTCTGTAAGTGGAGGTCCCACTGCTGTACCAGCTGCGTTCACTCAGCCCAGACAAAAAGCTGGATTCACTCCTGCATTAAGTACTTCCCCCAACAAGTTCGGCTTGCTCTGTGGATGGGGCAGTAGCAACCCCAGAGCCCGGCTCTCCAGACGTCCGAAGACCAAGTGAAGCCAAGTGCACCTTCAAAGTAGTCCATCTCCGCTAGGCCCACTTCAGCCACACACGCTTTTCATGAAATTTCTGATGTTGGTGACATTGATGTTTTCTTTTTAAACATGCAAGTTTCATAGCTGGGTAAGAATTATAATCATAAGGGGCATGGAAAGGGTCTTCTTAAACTTGGTGCTCTAGGAAGTACAATAGAAGAACAGAGTTGACATTAGGGAGAAGGTCCTGGAGAAACACTCGGAACCTAGCAACACACTCGGTGCTCACACAGAAGCGGGCTTGCTGTGGTTCACTTTGGAACAAAGCAAAAGGTGCACGACTTCAGGGAGGAACTGAAGAAAATGTACACTGCCGTTCACACACCCCTTCCCCGCCTCACTGCCGGGGTGACTGGCTCTCGGTGGCGTCTCCTGGCCCATGGCTAGGGTCTGTATCCAAGCTGCTGTAGGACTCCCCCTGGGTAAAGCTGCTCCTCTCTCCAACCATGCCTGTGAGCTGAGTGCCCTCCCCAGGCCACCCGCCCTGTCCTCGCTGGTCCTCCCTGAGCAAGCACGGTCCCACCGGACCACCACACACGCCTGAACACACAGACATGGCACTGACAGAACACGTGGCCCAACTGGGCCAGGGGGGGCCCAGTGCTGTGTCTGAGGACGTACTTGAAGGTTGGCGGCCACCCTCAGAAGCCTCAGGCCTTTCTCCAGCTACCAGAGAGAAGATGAGCTCCAGGAAGCTTCCTCTGCAGCATTCCCCTTCTCAGTCAGGGTGGATTGGGTGAGTTGCTTCTAGGAGAAGCTGATCATCCAAACACCAGCCAGCTCTCTACTTCCCTGCCACCACCGGGCACGCAGAAAGCATCTGGCTTCATTTTATGGCATACGATTTTTCAGGTCTACCTACAATAAGAACAAAGAATGCCTTTGTACTTGGAAAGCTGTGCTTGTAAAACTGATTCTATCCATTTCTTTGATTTCTAAATTGTTTGAAAACTGGGGTCCACAATATTGGAGGCCACCAGAGGCCTGGCCAGATGCACAGGCAGTAGCAGGCCTTCCACGAATAATGAGTGGAGACCAAACTTTTCCCCAGATTTCTCTAGAATCAACTCTTACACACTCCCAGGCCACAGCACGGTATTCAAAACAGATGATGTAATTATTTTCCAATCAATCCATCTCATTTAAGACTTTTTTTTTGCCTACAAGCCAATCAAACGGAAAAAATACATTTTTCTCTTTCCTGGAAAAAATGGATTTCTAGGGCCTGATTTTAGCGGGAGTTCATTTTCAGTTCAAACTCAGCGTCCTCAAAAGTCAAAGATTTCCTCTTCTCCGTGTGTTTGCCTCTCCAAGTTGAGTCGCTTTGCTGTGACGAGCGAGGAGGACAGCACTGGGGACCCTCAGTGCTGACCAGTACGGGATCCCCCTGAGACACGTCGCAAGCAGAGCCAGGACACCCAGGCAGAAGAGAACTGGGGAGTGTCATGGAGTCAAGGAATTGTTCCTTCATTTGCTCCCACTTCACTTGTATGTAAGCAGTACCCAGAAGGGAGTGCAGGAGAGAGTGCAGCCAGACTGTCCGACTCCTGAATTCTAACTACAATCCTTGTTGATGTTTGATCTCCCGGGCCTTCAATTCTCATCTGAGACCGAGAAGGTCCAGAGGCAGGTGGGGGCTGGGGCGATGCACACAGTAGGTGCTCAAGAATATTGGCTATGGATTAGACCAGGTCACTTTTACCCCAGCGCTTCCTCAAAGCTGTGTTCCCCAATTGAGTCTCTGTGAACCACCCTAAGGGAGACAGACGCCAGCACAGGTGGGTCCAGCTCTGGAGCTGGCATCTGATTCCGCCCCACTGAGAGTCCTCTGGGGAGTCTGAGGCTCACCTCGTCACCCTCAAGATCAAGTTCAGTGCTCACCACAGAAAACTCCACATCTGTGTCCCTGATTACTGCAGAGCTTCTCCTGACCGGGGCCCAGGTGGGACTGGCTGAGGGCGGGGCCTCTCAACTCCCCCAGGGCTGTAAGTGCTCTGCCAGCATCTGTGTGTCTTCCTTTCAGTGCTCCCAAGTCAGGGCCCCTGGTCCATCATCTCAGAATCCACAGCCGGGATGCACACAGCATGGTGGAAAGAGCCCACTTCCCGGAGGCCCTGTCGGCAGGAAGCAGGGCGACACTGCAGGTGCGGGAAGGTTATTCCCAGATTTGACCCTCTTTGACACAAGCATGGCAGCTTGTGTCTCAAAGGGGTTGGTGTGAAGGTTAAATGAGATTTATGCTGTGTGGAACAGACCCTCCCTCACTAGCTAGGGACTCCCTCTTCTTCCGTGACTTTCCAAGACCTTGGAGATGCTGCCTGGCTTTGGCAGAACACTGTTAGCTCCCATTCACAGCACACAGAACCATCAGTGATGTATGTATGTATGTATGTATGTATGTATGTATGTATGTATGTAGTTTGGAGTTATTTATTACCATCTAAATGTGGTACAGGCCCCAGTTGTCTGTCCTCTAGATTACAAGTGTGCTGAGGTCCGGGACCGTTCTGCTCTCCATCCATTCGCCTTTGACTTCCCCGAAGCACCAGCTGCAGGCCTGACCCTGCTATTTCTCAGCTGCTCAGAGTGATGAAAGAGGAAGCAATAAACAGGCCACAGAGACACTTTTCGGACCTCAGAGGCGGGATTATTGGGTAAGTGAGAGCCTGGTATTCAGGTTCACTGGGAAACATCAGACAATGACCAGAGAAGCAGCTGCCAGGAAAAGCAGACGGAGAGCCTTCCGGGACAGCCAGGGCTGCAGAGGGCGGCCAGAGGTCCCGCTCCGTGCTTTCTCCTTTCTTACTTAATGCTCGTCGCCCTGCCCTCCCCACCCCCACCTCCACACCACATCTTTAAACTGCAAAGCCAATCCCAGCTCCGTTGGGAGGTCACCGCCAGGGGAGGGTGGTGCTTGCCTGGGACCTGAGTCTCTGACTGGCAGAGTAAGACCGTGCTGCACCGCCAGGCACATTGCCAGTGTCTGGCTGTGTGCTGCACGGAGAATCTGCAGCTCCTTATCTTGTGCTGGGATTATACCTTAAATGAATAAATGGTGCCTGGTAAATACCAGAGCATTTTCTTGAAAACATATCATGCATAAAAGGAGAGAGCAAAGCTTGCAAAGCAACATTCTTTGCTAATCTAAGCACTAAGCGCTAAAAGGGAAGAGATGTCAGGCCACACTTTACAGGTTTTGCTCTGCGGGGATATTTGTGGGCAGTCTGGGGACAAGCCATACCACCAATCTGCCTGGCCCTGCTTCCTCCAAGCCTCTGCTGGGGTAGGAAGTGGTGTCACTCCACACATCTGCCCGGAGTCTACTCCTTCCTCATAGAAAAGTGCTCAAATTTGTGGGAAGGTGCTTGAATTTCCTCCATCTCTCTCAGCACTTCTAACCCTCCCTGAGCTAACATCGGGAAGAAAATCCCTGCTCTTGGACTGGAAGAAAGCTTTCTGGCCAAATGGGAAGCTCTCTTTCTTTCTTCAGTATTGGTCCCATTTCTTCACACCCCCCACCCCCGCCTGCCATTCACAGAGCATCTGACAGATTATTCTCAAGGTTCCTGACACATACCTCAACTATGGTGCCTTTTAGCCTTGGAAGAATGCACCAAGACCGGGAGGTCTGACCCTGCCACAGACCCCCAAACCAGGAAGATGCCCACCTCTTCCTTCTCCCCCAACAGGTCCACAAGGGCCTGAGAGAGGCACAAGTTTGCCAACTCACCTCCCTGGAGCCCTGTTTCTTAGCCTGGCCTTTGTCCCCCAGCCTCCTTTGCATGACCACCCATAAAATGCAGTCTCCTCATCTCCTTCCATCTTATCCTGGAAAACTCTGGAGACTTGTAGACCTTAAAGCAGATAAACTCTCATTCCAGGTGCCTTTTGCTGGAAGAAGCTTCTTTCACTTGTGCCCATGATTTTTCTAGAGTGTGTACTGAAAGAAAGCAAGTTCTGGGTTGATTGTGCCACACTCTGCAGCACCAAGGAAACACTGGGAAACAGGTAATGGATGTCCGGTGACTATTTTTCTGGTGCTCAGAAATGAGCCTGAGGGCAGGGGACCCCCTGGCTTGAGGTGGGCAGAGCCACCTGTGCCACCTCACACCACCCATGCGGTGGCTCTCAGCTTCTTCACAGAATTTACTTACCCATTCCTATAAAAGAAGATTTCCTTAGTTTCTCTTCTGAGACTAAGCATCTATAAAATTAGGGAATATTTTACCTTGAACTTGTGATCCTTCTGCCTCCTGTGTACCTCCTAGGATTCTAGGTAGATCGGATCATGCCCAGCTAAGCCCAGGTTTTTTTTTAATAGTAGAATTGGTTTTGGTTTATTTATTTAGCTATGTATTTTATTGTTGGGATAATGTATAGAGGGGTTACAGTTACATTCGTCAGGTAGTAGGTGCATTACTGCTCACATTGATACCCTTCTCATGTTTTTGTCCCCATTTCCCTCCTCCCACCCCCTCCTGATC
Organism: Megascapheus bottae; assembly: GCF_031878675.1. Taxonomy (NCBI): domain Eukaryota; kingdom Metazoa; phylum Chordata; class Mammalia; order Rodentia; family Geomyidae; genus Megascapheus; species Megascapheus bottae. The sequence goes on along the minus strand of NC_143515.1, from coordinate 81,365,848 downwards.
ATCTTGTTTTCCCTTTCCTATTTCAAATGAACAAATAAACATATATACAATATACCAGGTAACAAAGTCAGATACAATAACAATATGAGATTAACCAGGAGGGCAACAAAAGAGAAGAGAAATAACATAGTACATTAAGAACAACAATCACACAAGATAAAGCTCTTGTTTCTATATCCTAGAGATCCTTTCATTTAGTCTCATCCTATTTGACCTTATGTACCTAGGTTTTGAGCTACTGTAATCCTCTGCTAGGAGAGTCCTGAATGGGTACTAATTATTATAGATGAGGAAAACCATGGAGCCTATATTCCTTTAGGTATGTCTTACTTCATTTAATATGATTTTTTCCAGGTCTTTCTATTTCCTTATGAATGGGGTAATGTCATTCTTTCTGATGGCAGCCTAGAATTCCATTGTGTATAAATACCATATCTTGTTGATCCACTCATCAGCTGAGGGGCATCTGGGTTGGTTCCATATCTTCACTATGGTAAATAATGCTGCAATGAACATCATGGTGATTTAGTATGTCCTTATTTCTGGAAATTTGGGTAAATGCCAAGGAGTGGAATTGCTGGGTCATAGGGGAGCTCGATGTTTAGTCTTTTGAGGAATTGCCATGCTGTTTTCTATAATAGTTGAATGAGCTTACAAGAAGGAACAGGAGATACACTAGGTCTCCTTGGCACAGGTCAAAACTTTCTTAATAAAGACCCAGAAACACAGCAAATTAAAGAAAGTTTGGACAAATGGGACTGCATTAAATTGCAGAGCTTCTATGTGGCAAAGGACATAGCTAGCAAGTTAAATAGAAAGCCCATGGAGTGGGAGAAGATCTTCACTAGCCATACAACAGACAAGGGCCTCATATCTACAATAAATCAACAGCTCAAAAAAATTGAATCTCTCCAAAACAAATCTTCAGAGAAACAATCATTCCATTAAAAGATGGGCCAAAGATTTAAAGAGAGACTTCTCTGAAGGAGATAAAAATGGCCTATGGACATAAAAGAAATGCAAGTCAAAACAACTCTGAGATTCCACCTCACTCCAGTTAAACCCAGGGTTTAACCATAGGCTTCAAGTTCAGTCTTTTCTCCAACAAGTATGCATTCACAGCTCCCTGCAGTTCTGGAGAGGAAGTGAAAGACACGACAAAAGCTACTGGGAATATAATGCCATGAGCACTGGCGCAGCTTCCACCTCCTTCACTGCAGAAAGCTTTCACATTGATTTAAGCTCATGGAAGAAGAAGATAAAAGAAAACTGACCTCAGGAGTCAGTCCTTCCTCTCTTGGCAAAGGGCTCATGGTCACCCCATCTATGTGGCCTGGTGTTTCTCTGCCCTTCAGGACTGGGCACTGCCACCACAGGAAGGACAGGCCAGCCCCCCGAGAGATGGACCCAAGGATGGACCGGCAAGCACTCACAGGAGGGGCCTCGGAGACCGCGTCCAGCCTGTGAGCTCGCGTGGCTGCTCCACTTCCTCAGGAAGGGCCATTCAGGCATTTTCCGAGATGGAGTTTTAAAAGGACTCAAAGAAAACTTAAGATACAAGTAAATATCTCGTCCACCACACATTTACAAATAGCATAGCTAAGCTAACGGAAAATAGATAGGAATTAACACAAATATCTAACGTAACGTCAATGGCATACGACCACGAGTCTCCTGTCTCTAATCAATCATTAACAATCTGGCAGTGGGGCTGTGGCTGTAGTAGCAGAGTACAGCCTTGAGTGAAAAAGCTCAGGGTTTAAGCCACAGGACTGACACAACAAAAAAGAAAGAGAACTGGATGGTGGAATTGTTTAAATGACAGAGTGCTTTCTCACAAGCACAAGGGACTGTACTGAAAAAAAATTAAATAATATATTCTATGTACACTAAATATTACCTATAAATGCAAATTAATACATTTATTTGTTGCATTCATATTTTAATATGTGTTAATATAATTATAGGATATTATTATATATAATATTTACTATCCTAATATATATCACTAGTGATTATATATACATATATTGTGATCCTATATAATGATAGTGATCCTATTATAATATATATTTGTATACTATAGTAGAATAAATTTTATCCTATTAAATTGATTTTTAATTAATTTTAAATTGATTGCTTAAAAAACACTAAAAGCATCTACAGTGATCTCAAGAGTTGTTCAAAGGACACCATCATACCCAAGCATGAGTGTCAGGGCATCTGCTTGTCACTGCAAATGGACTGTGGTTCTCCCTAGCAGAGAAGATTTCCCATATGTCATGATTCCCTTGTAAGTCCTTCCTTTACTTTCTCATCACTCCACTGAGTCATTTTCCACGCGTCTGAGTGGAGAGTGAAGGAGATGCACAGAGAGAATGCAGACAACTCCATGTCTTCTGCCACAGGTCCTTCCTTCAGTTCAAGGACGGGCCCATCTCCAGGCTCTTCCTGCTGGTTCTAGGCCAGCCGGGGATGCACCTGCTGTTCAGGTTTGGAACGTGGGCTCGCCCATTACTCTTGCGGCTTTGATGATAGAAGTTTATCTGAGCCAAGTGGGTGCTGGTGGCTCACACCTGGAATCCTAGCTACTCAGGAGGCTGAGATCTGAGGATCGCGGTTCAAAGCCAGCCTGAGTAGGAAAGGCCATGAGACTCTTATTTTCAATTAACCAGAAGAAAATTGGAAGTAGTGCTGTGGTTCAGAGTGATAAAGTGCTCAAGGAGCACTGTCCTTGAGCAAAAACAGTTCAGGGACAGCACCCAGGCCCAGAGTTCAAGCCCCCTGACAAAGGAAGAAAAAACAGTTTACTGGAAAGCCAGGGGCTGAGGCTCCCTACTGTAAGCCTGGTTACTCTAGAGGTTGAGAAAACAAGGGCCATGGTTCAGGACCACCCTGGGCAGAAAGTTCATGAACCACAACTCAAAACTTACCAGCAGAAGCAGGACTGGAGGCGTGGGCCAGGTGGAAGAGAGCAGCCCGCATGAGTCTGTGAAGCACGGCTGCATGAAGCCTGCATAGTTCTAGCAGCCTCCCCACCTCCCCTCCCACCCCATCTTTCTGGGCCCCCCTTCCAGCCACCTGCCTCACCTCTGGCGCTTCCCTTCAGCTGCCTGCCCCTGCTCATCGTTGGCTTTCCTCAGCATTCTTGACTGTGTCCCCACGAACTTCCAAGAACAGCGTGCTCTCCCACCACGGCCCCCCCCTTCCCCACCCCAGCTTCTGCCTCCCTCCCCGCTGCAGCACAGCCTGGCACTGTGGCCTGCCTTCCTCACTGCAGCTGGGCTCCAGGAGGGTAGAGCTACCCTGAGCTCTCCAGAGTGGGTGGTGACACTGCCTCGCACAGCAGGGCAGGGCTCCGAGGACTGGAGGTGAGGAAGGGAAGGGAAGGGAAGGGAAAAGGAGAAAAGAAGGCAGAAGGGAGGCAGGCAGGCAGACCTGTTAGAAACACATTCGGGCTTGCTCCAAGGTTGGTGTGCCATGGCGCTGGCCCAGGAGCTGCGGAGCCATCTCTGCAGGAGGCGGTTGTTTTGAAGACTCTAGAAATGAGGCTTTCTCCATGATTGCTTCCAGAACACCACACAACCCGCAAGAATTCCCATGCTGAAAAGGACCTGCTGCGGACAGCACAGTGACTGGGCCTCAGTTCTCTGAGGCCCACCGCGAGCCATGCGGTCAGCCACCACCCCCTCCTCCCTTCAGGACAGGCGGACTCTGCAGCCCGAGGACAAAAGTCATCAGCGCTTTCAAAGCCATTTCCTTCATGATTTTCTCATGTCTGAGGCAAAATTTGGCATCTTGCAATAAGCCCCTCCTGATTATATTTGGTGAACTCGCTAGCTCTGGAGAGAACAGCAGCAAAGATGCGAATGCTTGCGATGCTGAAGGTCATAGAAAAAAATCACCTGTTAAAGATGACGAAAGCCCCAGTCACCTTGGGCTGTTTTCGGACTGATTTGGCTTTTCTGTCCATTTTGTTACGACTGGTCTTTGACAATATTCTAAAAGGTACTATCATCCACCACAGATTGACTCCTACAATTGCAGGAGGTTGAAGCGCCAATACAGTGCTCATTCTCCATGCGCATATGTGGAGGTGGAAGTGCAACTGTTCACACAACTTCGGGCAGAGTGGTGAGGAACAGGAGCCACTACTCTGACCAAGAGGCGCTGGACGCACACCTGGACACGCTCAATTGTGAACCTGCGCACAACCACCTGAAGATAAAGAATATGCAAAGGCCCACAAAAATCAAATCGTTCTTTATAAGCAGAATAAGCCACAGCTTGGCTATTGTTATTATTTTCACGTGTGTGTGTGTGTGTGTGTGTGTGTGTGTGTGTGTGTGTGTGTGCGTGTGTCCCTGTCCTGGGCCTTGAACTCAAGGCCTGGACATTAATCCTGAGCTTTTGTACTCAAGGCTATCACTCTTCCACTTGAGGGACAGCTCCACTTACAGCTTCTTGGTAGCTAATCACAGGTAAGAGTCTCGTGGATTTTCTCGTGCGGGCTGGCTTTAAACCACCATCTTCAGACCTCAGCCTCCTGAGTAGCTAGGATGATAGGTGTGAGCCTCTGGCACCCAGCTTCACAGTTTTTTGATCTACCATTCTTGGAAAGAGGAGAAGGACTGGGGGTCAGATTGGAGAAGGGCTGAGATTTCTGGCCCTGAGGCAGGCGAGTCCCCGAGACAACAGTGCAGAGAACCAACCCCCGTCTGCCACCGGATATTGCTGCCTGGCCGTGCCCTGGCATCAGGGCTGAGGCCCAGGTCCCTGACTGTGAAAGGCCCCCGGGGAGTTCAGGGGTCTGATGGAAAGCATGCAGCCTCCTGGACAGAGCTTTCTCCATGGAGGAACAGGAAGGGTGACACTGTAAGTCGGCCGTTTTGTTGTTAGTTCTGCTCCTTGAGCCCCAGACTTGTGTAGTTGTATTCATTTGCATCTTCTTCAAAAAATATATTAGAACCAAAGGTATTTACATTTCACATTGCAGTTATTTATTTTTCAAACAGCATAAGAAGAGGGTTAAAATGTTTGCAACACTAACGCAGAGGCTGCAAACCTGCGTTAATATTTCATGCCTTTATTTTATGTCATCAGTGAATCCTACAAGTACCTTGTCTTCCACGTTCCCTTTAAAGCCACAAATGTAGGAGCTGTAACTGATGCTTTAGGGGAATATAAATATTTGGATTAAATCTAATCATATACATACAGTAGCTAATATGCATACATCATCACAGTTAATACTCAATATCAGCATGTGCAAATGACTGTCTTATCTTTTGGCTCTTGGTGAGATTGTTGCCGGCATTCTAGTCTAATTCCATGGCAACATTTCTTCAGGATTCCTTACCCTGCTTAATAGATAATTCCAACTGTAAGTTGATAGATTCACAGGCCAGGTACAGTGGCTCACATCTGTAATCCCAGCCATCCAGAAGTCAGACATGGATTGGAAAGATTAAAATTTAAGGTCAGACCATACAAAAAGTGAATGAGATTTCATCTTCACTAATAAGCCAGGTGTGGCGAGATATGCCTATGGTTCTGGATACAAAAGGGGCTACAGGAGGGAAATCTCCACCTGAAGCTGTTGCAACATAATCAGAGAAAAAGGCTGGTGGTATGATTCAAGCGACAGAGCGCCTGTTTGGCAGTCGTGAGTCCTTGAGTTTGAACCCTATTAGAGCCAAAAGAAAGAATATGATTTAAAAAAGACATTTGAGGTTTGGCTTATATTAACACAGTTCAACTTCTAATAGTCAAGCTCTGGCATCCTCTAGTAACCTACCAATAAATATATGAAGAAAATGTGAAGTGCATACACAATGGACTATCATTTATCGATAGAAAAGAATGAAATTATAATGTCGGCTATGAATGGACAGACCTGGATAATTACCCAGAGTGAACTAAGCCAAAATGTCTGTGTATAATTCTACATATGTTGTACTATATCCTATATAGATACATATTCACTCGGTATGCTGAATCCAGACCTAAAATGAGGATGGTGATGATGGTGATGATGATGATAATGATGGTGATGGTGATGATGGTGATGGTGATGATGATGGTGATGATGATGATGGTGATGGTGATGATGATGATGATGGTGATGATGGTGATGATGGTGATGATGATGATGATGATGGTGATGGTGATGATGGTGATGATGATGGTGATGATGATGGTGATGGTGATGATGATGATGGTGATGATGATGATGATGATAGTGATGATGATGATGATGGTGATGGTGATGATGATGATGGTAATGATGGTGATGGTGATGATGGTGATGATGATGATGATGATGATAAGCTCTGAAGTAAATGGGAGATGTTCCGCGGGAACAGTAGGAAGGGAAGAAAAGGTCCTGAAGCTGAAGAAGATGTATTTCTCATTCATGTCATATTTAACTAGATGAAATAGTCTGCATCTTTTTTAGCCTGGCCAGTCTCATCTCGATGCAGTGACAAATAGCAGGGCCTCTCCTTGTTAGGGGTAAATGATTGCACAGGCTCTGCACGCTTCCTTTGCCTGTTTGCACAGTGATGAACATTGTGGTTGTACTCAGATCTTGGATTTTATTCGAGGTGGAAGTTCATCAATTCTGAGAACACCCCACAGCGGCCGCGGTGGTCGTATGGCAGTACTGATTCTGCTTGAGGAACCAGAGCTGATTCTCACATAGCCATAGCTGTCTCCATGTCCACCCAGGGAGACCAGGGGTGTCTATTCTCTGCACCTTTCTCACCATCTGTTATCTTCTTCTTACAACAGCCGTCCTGAAAGGTCTGCACCCTCTCAGAAGGCCACTCAGGTGGGACTTATGGGAAGTGGCTCTGGGGGGCTCCTGCTAGAAACTGGGCTGGGCGTGCTATCCAGGACTCCCAGCTGTCCACGTGTGTGTGTGTGTGTGTGTGTGTGTGTGTGTGTGTGTGTGTGTGTGTCAGGACTCCCAGCTATCCACGTGTGTGTGTGTGTGTGTGTGTCAGGACTCCCTGCTCACCCCGCCCTTGCCTCTGAAATAAAGCCACTTAGGAAGGCGCACTGGCCATTCCAACGCGTCCTCAGATCACGACTGCTCGTGGCTTTCAAGCTGGGATGATTCGTATCATGTCGGTGACAATTTGGTGTCAAAACAGCTACCAAAAGTGCTGTAGCTCGATGCTTCGGGAGTTTTGATCAATTGCAGGGTCGGGGCCTCTGAGCTCCTGCCCGGGGAGACTCGGCTGGGCGCGAGAGCAATCCGGGCCTCTGAGCTCCTGCCCAGGGAGACTCGGCTGGGCGCGCAGAGCAATCCGGGCCTCTGAGCTCCTGCCCAGGGAGACTCGGCTGGGTGCACAGAGCAATCCGGGCCTGACTGGAGAAGGTGTGGGCTGTGGCCTTGTGAATTAGCCAAGTTGCCCTGGCTGCGGACAACTGGCCATGGGTCTTCCCACTAAAGACTTTCCAACATGGGTTGGGTGGAAAACATCTCCTGTGAAAGACACATCTGCTCTATTCCTCTCCGGATAATAACCTGTACCACGCTATGGACACAGTCCAGACACCCTCTAGTAGATTCGTATATCAAAAAACTGTGGTACGTAGACCCAGCAGAAGGTCACTCCTCCTTAGAAAGAACACCATCGTGTCATTTGCAGGAAAGTGGATAGACGTAGAAGAAATTATGCTAAATGAGGTTAGCCAAGCTCAAAGAAACAAAGGGGCCGGTTTTCTCTCCTATGTGGAAGATGAATCTAAAACACAACGGGGCATGACAACTTGTATAGGGCTGCATGCATTCACACACACACACACACTCACACACACACACACACACACACACACACACACACTCACACGACGAAAGGGAGATACTCTTAGGGGAGGAACCCAGAGGTCTAACGCCTCTGAACATCTAAAAATTCTACTACCAGGTTTCCGGTAATGGAAACATGGCTCTGTGGCAGTTGTCAATTCTTGTTTTTGCTGTTCTTTTTTTATCTTTTTAGGGGAGCGAAAGGGGAGCACAGGAATGGAGGGTGGAAGTGTGAACAAATGCAATCACAGTATTCTGCATGCATCATGCAATCAACGAACTATGCAAATTCTGCACAAGGACGAGTGGGGAGGAGAAAGGGAAGAAGGGCCGAGCTTGCGATCATTCCCTGACATGGAATTGTAACTCCTTATGGGTAACCATTCAAAGGGGAAAAGGAACTGCCTTGCAGAGTTCCCTTCTTCAGAAAGCCCTTACCACAGCAGAGCTGGCAGACACCGATTTGTGTTCTCGTGTCTGGGTCTTGCTGAAAAATTTGCACCTTGTCAGAAGTTCACGCTAATCATATGCATCTGGGCTCCCTTCCAGGACCCGGCTGAATAACGCATGCCGCCCGGTGTGGGAAGCAAAGGAAATGACAGCTCTTTCTTGTCTTTATTCCTGAACATGGCAAGGACCCTTCTTAATGGAGAGCGTGTTATTTGCAGGCTCACAACCTGTGCTAATTCTGCAATCACGGCTATGGCAGGTCCTTAGATGTCCCCGTTGCCACACCAAGGCCCCATCACTTTGAGGTGGTGGCCTCTGATGGGGGGACCCCGGTGCTTCTGCTGCTTCGTACCAGCTATGCTGAGCCGGGTCCGGGGACTCATCAGATCAGGAGGCTTCACTCAGAACTGGCACCATCAGTCACCACTCCTTCACAGTAGCACTGCTGGAGGCCCTGGGTTCCTCTGGAGATGAGCTGTGGAAATAAAATTCCCACATCACACGGGAGAAAGTAGACCTGGGCTGGCAGCGCAGAGGGGTCCACCTAGCTGGTTTAAGACCTCAAGCACCACTCTTGCTTGTGTACACACTGTCAAAATGACATGTGGACATTCAGAACATTTTTACATTCTGATTATATTTGTATATTTGTACATTCTGATTTTATACCACAGGGTCAATCTCCTTTTCCGGAATCCGAGTCTGAGAACCAGACTCACAAGCAACTTTTGTTCAAAGCCTCATTAGAGTCTGAACCTAAGTCGTCTGCCGTGCGGTAGCAGCTGTCCAGCTCGGTCACCTCTGATGGGCGCTAGCAGATGGCGAGTGAGAGGAGGCGGTGGGGTAAGAGTCCCGGCAGGGCCAGCGCCCAGCCACTGCTTCCTTCTCTGCACTCAGCGGCTTCTGCCTCTGACCCACGGATGCGTGCTTCACTCCTGTCCGTTGGACCTGAGGCAAGACCTGGACAGCCAACTTCCTCCTCTACAGATCAGCTTTCTGATCCAGCTTCCAGAAGATTCCTCTCAAATACAGTACTCATCAGTGCCTAGATGGTTCCACAGAGCAAAATGCATTGAAGTCACACACTACCAGTGCGCATCTGCTTGTATTTCCAGGCTGACTGGGCCTGGGGGGGGGGGCAGGGGACGCTGATTTAAGAGGAGGGAACAGCAAATAGGACATAGTGAAGGGTCCCCCTTGGAATGCATGCTAATCATGACACACTCAAAAGTCTTTTGGGATGGTTTGAACTTGAAAACAGGAGACATTGAAGTGAGATTCTTAGTAATGTCATGTTACACTGCCACATTTGATTATTTAAATTTAAGCCAGGTTTTGGTGTCTCACACCTGTCACCCTAGCTCCTCAGGATCACGGTTTGAACACAGTCTGTGCAGGAAAGTCCGTGAGACTCTTGTGTCCATTGAATTAGCATAAAAGCTGGAAGCAGAGCTGTGGCTGAAGTGGTAGAGCAACAGTGCTGAGCTAAAAAACAAAGTAAAAAAAAAAAACTCGGACAGCATCCAGGCTCTGAGTTTATACAAAACAAAAATAATTCAATAGAGCATGAATTCAATAGAGCTAGAACATTCAAACCCTCAGTAGTACCAAAGGCATTTCAAGCGGACAGTTGGCAGGGTGCGATGGAGTGGGGGGATGAGAACACATCTACCATGCTGGAGAGGCTGAGAAGAAGAGCTGACCTAGAAAAGAGCAATGGCATCACAACACCCAAGATAATAAGGAGAAAATTGGCCAACAGTACACAGAATCGATTCACGTAGGCATTTAAATGTAGTAGATAAATCAGAAGAGGAGAGTGTTTCATTCCAGAATTCAAGGGTGGAGAAAGACTTAGCCAATCACTAACTAGTGGTGTGTGTTTCAGACGTTCCGTTAATCAAAGTAAAGGACAGAACAACAGTCGGCAAAGGAGACCAGGACAGGAGATGTGGGGGCTGCTGCTGGCCTGCTATGTCTGTCACTGCATTTCCTAGCGTGACCTTGGTGGGTGTCCTATGGTCTCTGACCACAGCCAGGCACTGAGAAATTCCCCTAGCCCTCCGTGTACCATCCCATCTCCTCCTCGGAACAGTCTGAGTAAGAGGCACCAGGGCTTTACTATAGGGGCGGGAAATGACAGGCCACTGGCCAAGATCATATGGACAAAAAGCTGGACTTGAGGCGTAACGCTCTTTCTGCCTGGCACAGTCTCGCAAAGCTGCTGAACTGCTCCCGTGCTCTGCTCGCCCGTCCGCTCTCAGAGCCCAGGGGATCGTTCGTGCCTAGCAAAACCTAGCCCTTCCATGAACACGTAAATTCAAACCACAGAGAAGCCGACGTCACCTCTTGGTGACGTCCACAAGAAATGAATGCCAGAGATTCACAAGGAGCTTCTCACAGTTCACAGAGCAGAGCGACTTCTGTGTGACCCTGTCCCTCGGTTCTCTCCCCCATTCTTCTCATGCTCCCGCACCAAACTCCATGGACTCAGCTGTCCTGCCCCTTGCAGCTTCTGGGGGCTGCTGACCTCTAAGGTCTCCTGCTGGGAGATGGTGGGATAAGAAGCGCGTGCTCACACAGTGCACTTCCATTCACTCCACCTCCCACGAGGGAAATGGCATGATGAAGCTGAAGCTGAAAACCGTGGCACCAAATCCAGGCACGTGTTCTGGCCACCCCGTGGGTCAGCTCAGGGCCCACACCTGGGGCCTCATGGGGAGGGCCTGGCAGGGGTACAGGGCCCCTGCTACTGCTTGACATGGGTCTAGATCCATAAAAGCAGCAGGGCCCGGGGTGGGGGGGAGGGACAGACATGCAGAACGCTTAGACCACAACCTGTCATGGAGAATCTCCCCGTCGTGAGCACATGGCGGTGCTTCTTCAAGGCCCGGATGAGGTCTCCGCTGAGACAAGCCAGGAGAGTCTGCTGAAGAAGACTGCGGGATCCTGTACCGGGGACTTCGGGACACACTCTCACATGAACGATGCCTACAAACCACTTACTATTACTTACCATTCACTATTTATATGTAGGCTTTTCGCTCTTCCCAAATAAACTGCTAACCGCTAATGAGGAAGAGCGACTTTCTCATTTGTTTCCACAACACAGAGCGGTGTCTAAACACAGTTAGGATAAAGTGCATTACCCATATTCCTGATATCAAAAACAGCTGACATTTATTTGCCATCTTACCACTGGCTGCAATGGCCGGTTCAAACCTATCATGGCCCCACATTCCCCTTAGGTGACATGTGAAGGGCTCGTGATTTTTCAGAACCACAAATGTCTTCATGCCATCCTCACTGGAGCTCACTGCACTAGCCCAGCCTGGTGCTGTCCAACGGTCAAACATCAAGAGAAACGCAGGCTGCGCCTCTTGGGGCCCGACGTTCGGAGAACAAGGTGGGCTGGCACTGGTGGAGTGATACCGCCGGCGCGTCACCCAGTCAGGGCTGAGAGAAAACCGCTTCCACACGTGGGCCTGAATTATGGGGAGGAGGAGGCCAAGGAGAAGGAGAAAGGGAAGATGGATGAAGGAGCAGGGAGCTGGATTTCGATCTGAAACCCCAGTGGGGTCTCACGTCACTGTGTCCCCCTCGGCCCAGTCACACCCTGCTGTGGTCCTCCAGCTGCCCTGCGTGGATGTTTGTACCTGGAAGCAAAGGTTCCTCTCCAGGGCGGCCACGGGGGAGCAGGAAAGACAGCCTGGGGAGGCTCCTGGAGCTGAGGAGGTTTGAGGCCCGGGGGTGGCAGCCCTCGGTTCTGTTTTTGGCGGAAACTTGTCACACGGGGCTCTGCAAGGCATTCTGGGAAAAGGCACTCATTCCTAGCAGCTGGGGACAAATGCAATTGTGCACCGTGGCGGCTTGTCACCTGCCTTAGCGCCACTTCAATACCAGTCCCAGTTGAGCAGTGAGTGTCATCCAAGCTGGAGAAAACCAGAAAAGAGAGAATGGAAGAGGCATCCTCAGTGAGGCTGGTGCAGGACAGGCTAGAAAGACCTGTGCTTTCACTCTGTGCATCCATCTCGTCGCCGAGATGGTGGGCTGTGCTTCTCGGAGTCCTTGTTAGGGAACTGCGCCATGTCTGAGGTGCCACGGACATTTGTCACGGACGAAGGATTTCTATGTGCATTAGCATACGTGGTGCTCACAAAGACATCAAGAAATAGGTACCATCACCACGGCTTAATGGAAAACTAAATTACTTCTCAGAGAGGTTAATGGACTTGGTGGATTTCACCCCTGGGTGAAATGTGGGGCTTCCTCTGAACTGTCTGCTCACTCTGCTAACCCCTCCTGACGAGTGATTTAATAAACATTTTGCCGAGATACTCCCTTTAAAACACAGTGTTTTTCCAGAAGCCCGGCAAGCCCGGGCTGGCAGGGCTGCAGGAGTGAACACAGGGTCAAGAGCACGTCCGGTGGCCGGGTTTGAAGCAGTGGCTTCCACGTGCCTCGGTCGGAGGCCTGGTGGCTGTGGAGGTTCTGACAGCCTCAGCCACAGGCGCAGGCAGCTATGGAGCTCTGACAGTAGCTCCTGGAGTCTGCTCATCATCGGATCAAAACCAGAGATCCTATCTCTAGACTCATTGGTTAGTGGTTTCATCCTGGTGGAATATTGATGAGAATTAATTATCACCCATTCACTGAATGAACCATCTTTTCAGTGAAGAGGACTTTTAGACTCTTCATTTGGTGCTCAGAAACCAGCTCTGGGGATTTCACACAAGAACCCTTGCTTTAAGTCTCCACCTTCAAAGAGCTTGCAAGACAGAGCAGCAGGCCAGTGCTGGCCCACTGGCAAAGGACAGGGCGCCCAGCGGCTAAGTTCTCAGCACGTCATGTTGAATAGACAGAAAAAAACCCCATGCAGCCCTTGCCTCCAAGGCTCAGCATCTCCCCAAACCACCATGCGCATCTCACCAAAGTGCTGACCGTTCCCTCAGCTGCTCACATTTGAGAAGCTGATTTGGGGCATGAAGACAACTTGACGGTGGTCAGGTGAGTAAGAAAGCAGGAGTCCAACCCTCACCCCAGGCCGGCATCCGTCCCCTGAGGCAGGAGGTGCAGCTGCTGCCGGGCTGGCTCCTGGCTGGCTCTGGCTGGGGACGCCCACCCAGGGTGCCCTCACCCTGCTCTGCCCCAGTGTGAGCCCCAGACCCCACGCTCTGCCTTTGACTGCTCCTCTCTGGCCTCTTTCCATTTCCTCACAAAATTTCATGCTGCCGTATTCTAGAGTTCCACCCTCACCTCTCCCCTTCTCTACAGCTGTTCTGTGTCTTCTGAGCCTCTGACTCTTTCCCAGCGTTGGTGCACATGCTTGCCTGTGACAGCTCAGAGCTAGCTGAGTCCCGCAGAGCTGGCGCAGAGCGCGGCTCTCCCCTCACCAGGACCCCCCTTTCCCTCTCGGGGAAGGCATGTGGTCTGTAGCCCTCGTCTCTCCAGATCTTTGGTGGAAGTCCCGTTCTGGACACACAGCGCAGTGTCTATGTGAATCTCATCCACCATGTTGCACACAGCTGTAAGTTGCACAGCTGGATCCCATCTGATAGTGTGTTGTCTGCATTCAGAGTAATAATGGTCTTCAAAATACTTCTTTTTCCCTAAATCCACTGGGCTATGGGGTCTTTAATCTCCTACTCCATTTAAAAATTAGTGAGTGGAGAAGAATTGAAATCATCCCATAGGGAAAGGAGGAAACGCACTCCGCCCAGATCACTTCCACAAATGAAAGCATTGTGTCTCCGGTTTCTTTCCTTCTGGCTTTGCAAACACTGCAAATTAAGGGCTTTGTCCTGCTAACCCTATTTTCTTGCTTTCAGAAGGTGGAAGGAGTGGAACTGATTCCACAACCCTAAGCCTGCTGGCTCAGCAAATGAATATATAGATATGTCTCCTTTATCCACAGTCCCTTTGAAAGGGTTTCCTTTAATGAGGTAGGCAGCCACAGACACACAGGGGCTGTGCTGGGAGGGGGAGCCTGTGAGATGAGGACCTTGCCCTCAAGATAGAAACGCCTGGTCTGGCTTGATCCCCGTCCTCCAGAGTGAAGGACCGGCCTCCCGATTTGTGCTCCATCCTTCATCACTGGGATTCTAATGTGCAGGGTACCTGCTCACACAGCACATGCTCTTCCATTCCAGCTTCCATGGTAATTTACGTGTGTGTGTGTGTGTGTGTGTGTGTGTGTGTGTGTGTGTGTGTGTGTGGTGTTCAGTGCTTTGACAATAAAAGTAGTTTCCAGGAGAGGATGGAACGAAACATGAATCTAAGCAAAGTGCAGCAGTGACGGTTAGCCGGCTGCTCCGCAGGCTAGAGGCGCACATTGAACTCCCAGCATTCAGTGTTTCCGACTCAAGCCCCTCCCCTTGACCTTATGGTGGCGCCCCCTTTGGACATGTGCCTGCCGTGGGGAATCCTACTCATCTTAAAAATGGACGTCTTTCTCTGAGATGAAGCATACTGTGTACATAGACTCTAATTCTTGTCCATCCCGTCATTTCTGAGAGGCAGCTACCCACAACCACAGCAGCCCCCAGAATGCTTCCCCATTTACAAGGTGTTTTCTTGAATATTAGTTTTCTTTAGACCTAGTGAACCTGGAGGCCTGGTTTACTTCTAATTATAAAAATTAACAGAACTAAAAATCAAGCTTTTTCATCTGTTTTTACTTTTTTTAAGATTTTCTTTCTCATTTGCTTAAAAAAGAAACAAGTTTCTCACTGTTGGAATAACATAGCTGCTCTATTTTGATTTGGGGGTACTCTTAAAATAAATATTTGGTCAAACACTAATTAATTTCTTCCATTTCCAAATAGAAATCCTTTACCAGACACATGCAGCCCCCTATCTGTGTGTGCACAGTCACAGATGGTGTGGGGAGATGGGTGCCTGTGTGATTAATAGGGGTTCAAGACAGGTCTGGGGACGTGATAATAGTTTATGGGAAATGGGATTAAAATTTGACACTTGTACAATTTTCCTCCTTTGTAGTGAAAATTTCATTTTTCACCAGTTGGCCATCTAATTCCATGTGCGATCATCCGCAAATTAATCTTGAATTAATTTTTAAATCTCCTGTCCCCTGATATATACTTTGCCGAAGTAAAATTCAGAGCCATCCATCTTTCCTAGGACCTGGGGTGAAAAGGGCAGGGAGACAGCCTGCCACATGGAGCCTGAGGCCTGCAAGCTAGCTGCTTAGGCAGTGGCTGCAGAGCTGGGGGTGGGGTGGGGAGGGCCCTACAGGGAACAGGAAGCAGAAGCCTGAACTGAGAGCCAGCCTATTCCAGGCTGTGGGGTCCCTGGTTCATTGGTCAGTGTGCAGGCTTGGAACCGCAGAAGTAAACTGTCCAGCACATCTGTCACACGTTTAATAAGCTGCACGGATAGCAGCCCGTGTGCTGCGGAGCAGGGAAGGCCCCTCCTCAGGAATGAAACCTCACGCCCATGCCTGGAGCCCCCACGTGCTCTGGCTTTGCAGGCAAAGTCAGGGGCTCCTTGAAATCCCATGACACATGTGCACACTCGCCCACACATGCACACACACGCACGTGCACACACGCGCGCGCACACACACACACATGCACACGCACACGCACACACGCACATGTCTTTTCCTCAGATCTCCTCAGAGGGAAGAGTCTGGGTAGTCCTCAGCCCACATCTGACATTACCTTCTCCACTGCATTCCCTGTGCTCCACATGACAGCCACATTTCAAAGAAAAAATTCAAGATTCCTCAAATCACCACAGAAGAAGCTGGAGTGAACTGGGAGTGCATTTGCACAGAGGGAATTCAAACCGTGGAGTTGGGAGAGTC
Organism: Megascapheus bottae; assembly: GCF_031878675.1. NCBI lineage: Eukaryota > Metazoa > Chordata > Mammalia > Rodentia > Geomyidae > Megascapheus > Megascapheus bottae. The sequence goes on along the minus strand of NC_143515.1, from coordinate 81,349,754 downwards.
GGGTGCCCTCGGCTTCTCTGGGCTGTGGCTCAGGGACTGAATTCCAGCACTAATGGGCTTCAGCGAACTCACCCAGCGCCTCAAGTTCCCCAGAAGCCAGTTCACTGATAACAGAGGAAAACTCAAAACCAGAGGCACCCTGACTCCAGCCCTGAGCCCTGAAGGGCTCAACCATCCCATCAACACCCTGAGTGCTTTCCCTGTCCATCTGCAGCAGCTCCTCCTGCCCAGGGACGCTTAAAAATTACCACCACATCTACAGTTCCTGTGGCCGCCTTGGTGATGGAGAGAGGGCATGCTTCCCGGGCCTGAGTCCATTCTGCCTGGGGAAGTCCCCCTTTCAGCCTAGCCTCAAGTCTCCGGAAGCAGAGCCTGAGAAGAGGGATTCCGGATGGAGTTCAGGATGAGAGGAGGGCACAGTGAGGGAGGAGGACCACTGCTGAGCTCCACTGGCTCTCCTCTGCACACAGGCTCAGGGCTGGGCACATGGGAACCAGTTTATGCAAGGACTGGGCTGTAAGGTGTTTAATCCTTCAGGGAGGACTGAATGATGCTTGAACAAACACAGCTTCTCTGCTGCTGACTCTGTTTCTTTTTCTCCATCCGATTTGAGTTGCAAATGCACACATCACAGGACAGACGGCAAGCAAACCTACAGACCTTGAACCTTGCGTGTGGAGGAAGTCCCTAAGAAGCAGATCACACCACAGCAAGGTAACAGCTGGCAGAGGTAAGCCAACAAGGGGCCTGTCAGGTCCTGAGCCCCTCCACAGACACCTGGCAGACATGGCCACACCGGACTTGTTGCCCTCTGACTTCTGGATGCAGCTTGGTGAGAGATCTTGCTTTTGCTGAGCTTGCCAGAGCACTGCAAAGGTGACAGTGAGATGAGGGTCTTCAGATAGCAAATCCAGCATTCCCTCCCCTGAGAAGCAACCCAAGACTTGGCACTCAAAGAAATTCAAAAAAGTATTTGTCCTTTTTGATTTTCCTTGAAAATCAATATTAACATTCAAGGTTAGGACTTGTGACTTCCGAGACCATAAACCATATTATTATAAAATGCTGGGGACAAATAAGAGAGGGCAGAGAATAGTTATATCCCTGTGATTTCTAAACAAACAAAGATTATTTTGTTTGAAACTCTCAACCAAAACAGTCTGGTAAATAGACTGGGTTTCTTTAAATAAATAAATAAATAAATAAATAAATAAATAAATAAATAAATAAGCAAGCTTAAATGGTTATACAAATTTCTTCAGAATGTAAATGTACAATAATGAAAAATAATAGGAAGGAAAAAGTATACATGTGAAAACTAATTCGGTCAATCGAAATTGCTGCCAAGTTCAGTCACCTATCCTCGCCTGAGACCCAGCGTGTGCTCTGTACCCCCACAGAGGAGTCAGCTGTCTGGGGAGTCAGCTCAGCCATGGTACACGTGGCCATAAACAGGCCAGCCAGCCCCACAGAAGGCTGAAAATTCAACCTCAGGCTGAGGCTGCGCTAATGAAAACCAGGCCCACAAGCAAATACCAGACACACACAAAACCCCAACTTCAATTATTTTTTTTCTTTTTTCCCCTATTTCAAGGGTCATCAGATAACTCCTTCCAGCTTTATTCCAGAGTACGTGAGGATGTTTAAGAATTAAAAGGAACCGTTGCGATTTCAAGGCAACGGTCTCTTTGAACTGAGAGTTTGAGAATGTGAGCTTAGCAAATAATTACAATCACATTTATTATTCACGATGGTCGAACAACAGGGCTGCTTACAACCATGCTTTTCTACCTACTTGAGGAATGTCGCTTTCGTGTGATCACAAACTGCCATTTCTTAGTTAATGAATGGTTATCTCGTTATAGTTAAAATAAGCAAAAAGAGAACCCACTAATGGTCAATAAAAGAGGCTAAGAAGCATGGCTAAGTAGACAGTGAGGAAGGAACAAATGGCCCCAAGGAAAACGTCAGATCCCTGGAGTCAGCCTCTGGCTTTTCCTTCCAGGCTTCCGGAATGAGGAAGAATTGTCTGGTTGCTGCCATGGTGTGTGAGTCAATCCCGCACACTGGCTTTCGTCAATTCACAGCTCAGGAAGGAAGCTCATCAGAAAAGGAGCATGGCTTTGAAATGAGAACCCTCGCCTTGAAGCCCAGGTTCTGCTGCTCATGAACCAAGAGCCTCCAGGCTTCTGAGACCTTCCACGCAGAGGCAGAAAGTCCAGGACAGCACGGACGGCTGAGTGGCTGGTAACCCTCAGTCAGCCGGCATCCAAGGGGTGGAAGACCATCTGTGGAGATGCTGCCCCCAAAGAGATGGCACGAGAGACATGGCCTCCAGGGGTGACGAGGGGTAAAGGAGGAAGAGTGAGGTGGCTCTCTGCTTTTTTGAGCAGAGAGGGAGCTCCGGGCTCCCTGGCTGTCCTCCGCGGGAGGACACAGCCGGAAGGGGGCCCGCTGCAAACCAGACAGAGTGCATTTGAATTGGGGACATTTCCATCTTATCACTGGAAGTCAACCACAGATCTCATTAGCCGTGTGAACTTGCTTTATAAAAATTGTCCTACTCATGCCCGGGCACAGTGGCTCACACCTGTCATCCTAGCTCCTCAGGAGGCTGAGATCTGAGGATCGAGGTTCAAAGCCAGCCCGGGCACAAAAGGACCTGAGACTCTTATCTCCAATTAAATGTGAAGGAGGGCTTGGCTCAAGGGTAGGACGGGAGCCTTGAGCTGAAGAGCTAGCGGACAGCACCCAGGCCTAGTTCAGGCCCCATGACCCACAAAAATAAAATAAAATAAAATAAAGAATGTCCTACTTGTATACAGACCATCCTTCTGCACTGTGCAGAAAGCCATGCTTACTGATATTTTAATAAAATAGATAGAAGGGTGAGTCATGAGAATTGCATCATTATTGCTCACAGACTTGCTCACAACTGAGAGTCGGAAGCCTGTGACAAACCCTACTGGAGAGTCACCTGCCATTGCCCATTTCCCACAAGCCTGACTGTGAGAGAGACAAGTGTGTATCCTGGAATTCATCTTCTGATCTCATCCTGATGATTTATTCAGAGCTGGTCAGTGGTTTCTTTTGCACCATCATGAGCATTGGAGAGCAACAAAGGAATGCTGTGTTTCAGCTTTCAAGAGCATTGAGTCTCCTGGGAACTGAGTGTTTTGGGATTAAAGAAGGTGAAATGGATTTGCTCTCCTACTGTGTGTTTCTAGAAGCCCTGAGCTGGGGAGACAAGGAACAGGGGCCACCAAGGTCAGGCTACCAAGGACAGGTTGACCAAGTTCAGGCTCATCAAGGTCAGGTTCACCAAGGTCAGGCTCACCAAAGTCAGGTTGACCAAGATCAGGCTCACTAAGGTCAGGCTCACCAAGGTCAGGCTACCAAGGTCAGGCTCACTAAGGTCAGGCTCACCAAGGTCAGGTTACCAAGGTCAGGCTCACCAAGATCAGGTTCACCAAGGTCAGGTTCACCAAGATCAGGCTCACCAAGATCAGGTTCACCAAGGTCAGGCTCACCAAGGTCAGGCTCACCAAGGTCAGGCTCACCAAGGACAGGTTGACCAAGTTCAGGCTCATCAAGGTCAGGTTCACCAAGGTCAGGCTCACCAAGGACAGGTTGACCAATGTCAGGCTCACCAAGATCAGGCTCACCAAGGACAGGTTGACCAAGTTCAGGCTCACCAAGATCAGGTTCACCAAGGTCAGGCTCACCAAGGACAGGTTGACCAAGTTCAGGCTCATCAAGGTCAGGCTCACCAAGGTCAGGCTACCAAGGTCAGGTTCACCAAGATCAGGCTCACTAAGGTCAGGCTCACCAAGGTCAGGTTGACCAAGTTCAGGCTCATCAAGGTCAGGCTCACCAAGGTCAGGCTCACCAAGGACAGGTTGACCAAGTTCAGGCTCACCAAGGTCAGGCTCACCAAGGTCAGGCTCACCAAGGACAGGTTGACCAAGTTCAGGCTCACCAAGGTCAGGCTCACCAAGGTCAGGCTCACCAAGGACAGGTTGACCAAGTTCAGGCTCACCAAGGTCAGGCTCACCAAGGTCAGGCTACCAAGGTCAGGTTCACCAAGATCAGGCTCACCAAGTTCAGGTTCACCAATGTCAGGTTACCAAGGTCAGGTTCACCAAGATCAGGCTCACCAAGTTCAGGTTACCAAGGTCAGGCTCACCAAGGTCAGGTTGACCAAGATCAGGCTCACTAAGGTCAGGCTCACCAAGGTCAGGCTCGTCAAGGTCAGGTTACCAAGGTCAGGCTCACCAAGGTCAGATTCACCAAGGTCAGGTTCACCAAGTTCAGGCTCACCAAGGTCAGGCTCACCAAGGTCAGGCTCACCAAGGTCAGGTTCTCCAAGGTCAGGCTCACCAAGTTCAGGCTCACCAAGGTCAGGCTCACCAAGGTCAGGCTCACCAAGGTCAGGTTCACCAAGATCAGGCTCATCAAGGTCAGGCTCATCAAGGTCAGGTTCACCAAGTTCAGGCTCACCAAGGTCAGGTTTTCCAAGTTCAGGCTCATCAAGGTCAGATTCACCAAGATCAGGTTCACCAAGGTCAGGTTGACCAAGGTCAGGCTCATCAAGGTCAGGCTCACCAAGGTCAGGTTCTCCAAGGTCAGGCTCACCAAGGTCAGGCTCACCAAGGTCAGGCTCACCAAGGTCAGTCTCACCAAGGTCAGGCTCACAAAGGTCAGGCTCATCAAGGTCAGGCTCACCAAGATCAGGCTCATCAAGGTCAGGCTCACCAAGGTCAGGCTCACCAAGGTCAGGTTCACCAAGATTAGAGCTGCATGGGGCCACCATGCACAGCAGTTCTGGTGGTGCGGATGCCTGCTGAGGGCTCCTGAGACGCTGTGGGGAGGGCACCTGCTCTCTGGATGCTATGACATCAGGACATCTGCACACACACCCTCAGACCACAGTGGCCACCATTAGCCAGTCGAGAAGGTCATCAGATCCCAACTAAAATGACTGAAGCACCCAAGCCAACTTGGTCCAACGGATTCAATCAAGAGTGACATTTCAGCAGATGTTAGGTCCTCAACGCTAGGGCATAAGAAGAGATGACTTCTCCGATGGCCTCTCCAGACCTAAAGGAGGAGCTGAAGGAAGCCCAGGGGCGCGCCCAGGCCTCTATGGCAAGGCTTGTTGTTCCTTGTCCCTGGCGGGGGTGGCCTGTGGCGCCTGATCTCCACTTGCTTGCAAGGAGGTCGCAATGAGGGCGGTTCCATATAACCTTTTTCTGTAGTAATGTGGATGAGCCAACTGACACTTCACAGGTGTTCAGTTTGACCGGAAGTTCCAGGCTATTGACCCTTGGCCAGAAGCCATGACACCCACAGGTGTGGCTGAGGACGGGACAGCGACACCATCACCCAGCCTTGGTCTGGTGACTTGTGGTGCGTCCCCAGAGCCCTGGTCATGTGGACAGACGCGTTCCAGTCCTGATCCGCAGATCCTGTCACACGCGGAGACAGCTCTGGGCGTCACGCTCTCGAATGTTCCCCAGCGGATCTGACGGGAGTCCAGGTTGGTGGCTCATCAGAGCCGCGCACCTGTGCAGAAGGCAGTAAGCTGGTTGTCCTGGTAAAGGGCCTTTTCTTGTCTTGTGCAGAGACAAAGTCCTACAAAGTAGAATTTCCTGGAGACCTTGCCAGCGGGTTAATGGTGGGTGCCCAGACCAAACTCACCAGAGCCGTTTCACGTCACAAAATATTCACAGGATGCCATCCATGTCCTGGCCACAGACTTGCCGGAAGCGAGAAGACACGGGGATGATTAGGTGGCAGGGCGTGGTGTCCCATCTTTCTCGAGGAACAGCAACTTTCAACTATAGCGTTGTCTTCAGAATGTGCTAAAAAAAAAAGGGGGGGGGGATGCAGAAAGTCAAGTTCTCTGAGAACAACATTTCCTGTCTTGGGATGGCATTCTAAGCATGGAACCCTCACTTTCCATCAGTGTCCTGCCTGGAAATGGAGCCAGAGATGATCAGAGGTAAGGAAGAGTCAGAATGGGGTCCCGAAGACAAGAGTTGGTGAATTCCTGTTCTTCTCTGAAGACAAGAGTTGGTGAATTCCCGTTCTTCTCTGAGATGGTGACATGAGTTCAACTTAAAAGGAGATTTGTGTGGACCACGCCAATCTAGAACATTCTCACCTGAGGCGCAGGGAATCCCCCAGGTCCTGATAGGGAAAAAGTGAGTTCAATGCCATAGGAACCAGCGAGTTGCACAGTCAGAGACGCCCGCAGGCTTCCCAGGCTTGTGGAGAACTGTTCTCTGGAGGAGGCTCCTCCCCACACGTGGCCTTCTTCACACCGGAGTCAGAAGGAGCTGTGGGAATCTGCACCTTCTCACATTCCTCCACTCCACAGTTCAGGTCTCTGAGTAGAAGATGCCAGAAGCATTCCTTCACTGGTTCATATTGGGTTGGTTGGTTGATGGATCGGTTGAGTGTTGTACTTTTGTCCTTTTATGTGAGATGAAGAACACGTTCCAAGATAAAACAGTAATTATATCTCATCAGTGAGGGTTGCTCACTGATTGCCAGGACTCTGTGCGTGTGTGCGTGCGTGCGTGCGTGTGCACCAGTGTTGGGGCTTAGAGTCAAGGTCCTGCTCTCTTACTTGGCATTTTACTCAAGGCTGCCACTCTACCACTTGGGCCATACCTCCACTCCCAGCTTTATTGCTGGGTAATTGTGGATAAAAGCCTCACAGCTTCCCTGCCTGGGTTGCCTCAAACGTTGAGAATAAGCTCTCAGTTTCTTGGTAACCAGGATTACGGGCATGAGCTGCCCGTGCCCAGCCAAGGCTTGACTTTTTGATGCCACCAGCATCTGACCTGAGGACACTCAAAGAAGAATAAAGCGTTAAGGGTGAACAAAAATAACCCAGACTGATCCCAGTCCTTCGCAGAGCAATAAATTTTCAAAAAAGTCATCCTCAGAAACAATGCAGACCTCAGCTTCTCTATAATTCATGCGTGTACAGTCAGAAACCATGGAGCATTCTAAACCCCATCTCCCAGCACTCACTCCCACGGCTTCCAAGTGAAAATGGATTGTCCATTGAGAATATTCAGCAACAAAGAGGGACACATGTCTCTCCACAGAAGCAAGCTGCAGGCTCACCACTGACATTTGCAAAAGCGCTTATGTGGGAGTTGGACAATGTACACACGATGCCAAAGAGCATTTCTAAATATTCAAGTGTAAATCACTGCTGTTATTACCTGTATTTAATGAATTTAACATCCAAATGGCCAGAACCAAGGGCATCTAGAAGGCGGCATTTTCTGCAGGGGAGAATGAGAAGCTGGAGACCAGGCTGCAGCTCTTGGGGGCAGTGACTGCTGAATAACTGAAAGGATCCAGTTACAGCCAGCACTGCTGGCAGCACAAGCAGGCAATGTGCAGGTTGGCCCATGACTATGTGGAGAGGAGAGGGGAGAGGAGGAGAGGGGAGGGGAGCGGAGGGGAGGGGAGAAGGGGAGGGGAGGGGAGGAGAGGAAAGGGGAGAGAGAAGGGGAGGGGAGAGAAAAGGGGAGGGGTAGAGAACAGGGGGGGAAGAGGGAGAGGAAGGGAGGGGAAGAAAGGGAATGGAGGGGGGAGAGGGGAGGAAAGGAAGGACAGTAGAGGGGAGGAGAGGAGAGGGGAGGGGAGGGGAGGAGAGGGGAGAGAAGAGAAAGGGGTAGGAGAGAGAGAAGGGGAAGGGGTAGAGAACAGGATGGGGAAGAGGGAGAGAAGGGGGGAGGAAAGAGAATGGAGGGGGGAGAGGGAAGGAAAGGAAGGGTAGTAGAGGGGAGGAGGGGTGGAGAGGGGGAAGAGGGGAGGAGAGGGGGCAGGGGAGGAAGGGGAGGGGAGGAGAGGGGAGGAGAGGAGAGGAGAAAGGGAGAGGAGAAAGGAGGAGAGAAGGGGGAGTGGAGGGAATGGGAGGGGTGGGGAAGGGAGAGAGGAGGAGAGAAGAGGGGACCCTTCCTAAACTTACTACTCAGCTTTCTTCTTGGTTTACCCAGACAAAACTTCCTATCTCTTGATTTCTCACCTGCCTCAAATTGGAGCTTTGGAAAAACCCCATGCTTAATTAGTTTACTTTAAAATACGTTCTCTACAGATATTTGGACAAAAGGAAGGTGATCCTTGGCTTTAAATAGCATTCAACTCGAGTGAGACAAATGACTGACGTAGAGCAAGGGTTAGGAAGAGAGCTCGAGAGCCAGCATGGCGGGGGCAGGGCCTCCAGTGGACCCTGCTGGGGAGATGGGTGTGCTGCGGTACTGATCCTGCCCCCCAAACGGCCATACCCGCCTTTGTTCCACCCTGGCTGTGCATAGTTTGCTTCCACCAAGACATTCATTCCTGGGTTTATCCCTCCAGCCGTTTCGGGGGGCCGGAAGTGTGTAACTGTCCTGCCTAGTCTCGCTCAAGCGTTTTCACCAATCAAGTTCATCAAAATAATATGTAAAAGATAGAGGCAATTATTTTTGCTGTATGGTTGTACCATAGGCATTGAAAACTAATAGTTTTCAAATTCACCTATTGCTTGAGTCCCAGAAGAAAGCGCAGGGCCTGAGGTTCCTGCCCCAGCTCTTTGCCGAGCTACCTTCCACGGTGCCAGCCCAGTGTCACTGCAGCAGCGTCTTCCTGAGCCCTGGGGTCCTCATTGGAGGTCCAGGACTCAGGGCACCTACTTGAGGGGCCAGGGTCTCTGCTCCACGGTCCCTGACACATCAACACCGAGCACACACACCCCAAACACAGTCAGTTACTTTTCACCTCAGGGTGTGTATTTCTATGCTTCTCCCTGGGCTCCGTCTCCAACCTCTGAGCTCGTTCACTGCCTATGTCACCTCCACCAACTCCTTAATCTCATTGAGTCCACCATCTCCATGAGCATCTCACCTCCACTGTCCCCAAGACGTCGTCATACCTACCGCTCCAGTATCTCCATCATCTCCGCCATCTTCATCATCTTCATCACACCCACCATCTTTATCATCCCCCACCTCCTTCCCAACTCTACTCTACCACCTCCCTCACCTTCAGCTTCTCCACCTCCATTCTCTCCATACTCTCCACCCTCTCTATTACCTCACCATCTCCTCCTTATTCAACTTCACTAGCTCCTCCCTCTCCTCCCTCTTCTCCCTTCTCCTCCCTTCTCCTCCCTCTCCTCTCTCTCCTCCCTCTCCTCTCTGTCCTCCCTCTCCTCCCACTTCTCCTCCTTCTCCTCCATCTCCTCCCTTCTCCTCCCTTCTCCTCCTCTCCTCCCTCTCCTCCATCTCCTCCCTCTCTTCCCTCTCCTCCCACTTGTCTCCATTCATTGCCACTCTGCTAACCTCCTTCTGACAAGGGAAGCCTGAAGGAAGACATTCTTCTCTAACTGAAAGGCGTGTACATTTTCCTTTGTCCAATCATTTCCAGAACAAGCAAAGAGCCAGGACATAGGGCTCTGGACCACTCACGTGGTGCATGAAACCCAGCCACCACGTTCTCCCGGGAATAAACCATCATCAAAGCTGGAAGACCCCTAGTTGAGACTTTAGCCCAAACGTGGGGGGCTGGGTGAAAGCCATTTGTAAACACCGTGAGTTCGTTGGTGGAGGATGGGAGACTGGGATGGAGAGAGTACTTCTCCAAAACACAAAAATGTGTCTGCAGCAGCTCTCAAAGCAGAAACAGGAGGGCATGGAGGGAGGCTGGCACAGAGACCTAGAGTTTTCTTATGGGAAAACCATGACATTCATATACCCAAAACACAGAAGTCAAGAGGATGGAATATACAGGAAAGGCACTCTAATACTATGAACTTGATGAGGGCACATGGTACCTCACATTCTCAAATTCCAGCCATGGACAGACACACACACACACACACACACACACACACACACACTCACACACACACACACACACACACACACACGCTGTTCATAGAGAACGGAGATGAACCTGAGTCTGTGCTTAAAGAGAATGCCTTGTCCAGTGGGAAGGAAGGTTCAATGAAGGAAGCACTCCATACCAGGAGAACTTGCTAATAAGAGCCCCAGCATCCAGTCCAGGGTGGAACGCCATTCCATTCGCAAAGGAGCTCCTAGCAGGGCGGGGGGCCATTAGCAACTGACATGGAGCTGAGCTGTGGCTCTCACAGCTTAAGCTGAAGAGGGCTTCTTTCAACCAGATTTTTCTACACAAGAATTCATGACCACAAAGCAGTGCCTTTTGCACAAAAATATTTGCCAACAAGTTGGGGTGACCAGAAAGAACAGTTAGGAGTCAATACAATGGACTGTAGTGTAGAAGCTCCAGGCATGGACTCTGGAAGTCGGGACTTGGTCCTGCAGCAGGTGAGAGCTTGTCCCCTGCAGAACGAGCATGCCAGGGCCAGGACAGCTTCCTGAGGTTCAGGAAACATCCAGTCCTAGAGACAGAAGTGTATACCCTTCACTGGGGATCCCCCGGGCAGCCTCAGGGAAGGCATCCCCTAGAAAGTCTCTGGACTTTCTCGGATGTGGTTTTTTGCTTCCATTCCTCAGCAGGAAGAGATATCACTTATTAACTGGACAGAATTCCAATAGAAGAAGCCATCCGCTCCTGGGCTCTCTCCTGACAGATGCAGGCTGTCAGGAGGGGGGAGAAGGAAGGTAGGTAGGTGGCCTCTCTTTGCTCGCCAGTCTTGCTTCCATCAAGCTGTGCTTCAATGCCACGTCCTGAGGAAGTCACTGAATCTGGGGCAGTGACGGCTGTCCTCTAATGCGCCAGTGCCTTCTGAGACCAGCCGTTCTCCCTTGACACGATGAGGCTTTTCCAACTCGCTCCCTTAAGTGACAAGGGTCCCCGTGAGGCTCTGAGAGAGGGCCGAGCCACCCAACCCCAGGGGACACCTGGGTACATCAGAGCGCAGGGCGTTTGTGACACTGAGCCACACATAGGGACATCTGGCCAGAAGGGAAACTGGGGCAGTGCTCCCTGGCAGACTGATGGCCTCCAACACCCCCAAAGGGCCTTCTGCCTCTGGAAGAACACGGAGCAGACAGAGCCATGACTGGACGAGATGTTTAGTTCGAGGTAGACTTGAGGAAGGAGTGGAGAGGGAGAGCAGACGTGGCTGAGGAAGGGATGCCCTCCAGACCATGTATGTGTTGAGGAGGAGGGAGCCCGTGGGGAGGAGGGAGGATGTGAGGAGCAGGGAGGATGGAGGACATGGGAGACAGGAATCGGGAGATCACTGGGATGGGGTAGGACATGGTGGGAGGTTGGACGAGGAGCAGGCACGTTGACTGGCAAAGTCACCCGCTGGCAGAGCCCCTGAGGACACCCTTCCGCGGGTGACCCTGAGGCATGCTGGCTCTGACCAGCTTTGATCTCCAGGGCTCGCCTGGCCTTGCACACGGGCGCCATTCTGGTTAGAAGATGGGAGCACGGAAGCATCCTTCCCAGAGTCCTCACCGCTGGGCTCGGGATGCCCTCACTCCGGTGGGCAGAGGCCGTTCTCCTGCGAGCCTCTGCCCTCCTTTCCATGTCTGCGGCCTCCTGCCCTGCCAGCCAAGGAGGCCGAGTCAAGATGGTGGAGTGGAAATGGGTCTCGCTGGGAGGATTCTCTGGGGAAGGAGCCCGAGGAGCCCCGACTGCTCCCACCCTGCCTTTGCTGCAGCGAGGGGACCAGAGATGAGAAAGGTAGGGGCTGCCCACTCCAGCCACAGGACGGACAACACGGCGTGTTCCCAGCCCCCAACTCCGCTGTCATGTCCCGCTGACTGTGTGCTGCTTTCTGCTGCCTTGTTTGGAGTTGCTGGAAACACCTCTCCTGTCCACCTGGCAGGTAGCTCAGGAGCCGCCGAGTCCTTTCAAGAACAAAGTAAGGGAAGAAAAGAACCAACCATGCAACATCAATTTGCATGTGTAGAATTGCAAACACATTCACTTTTCTTCTTATCTTCAACCAACAGACCAGCCCACTGTAGTTTAATAAAACATTTTAGGATCTGGTTGTGTGTGTGTGTGTGTGTGTGTGTGTGTGTGTGTGTGCATTTACACATATTTTAAGTAGAGAGACCCAAAAACAAACTTTTGAAAGTGTTAAAAAAAATATTCTCCAAGCCTATCTACCTGATCACAGAGGCGCGCACACACACACACACACACACACACACACACACACACACACACTGAGTCCTGTGTCACCTACCAGTCACAGTGATGCACTCATTGAATTTTATCTCTCACGAAAGTTGAATTGCAGTCAAAGTCACCAGCTAGAATAGATTTGAGATCCTTGAGGAATTAAGGCAACATACCTACAACTTATGGTTATACACTGATAAAAATAGGATCCAGAATGAAAAGACTCTCCGGTGAAATTTTACATTGGAATTTGAGAAATATAGGATGCTTGAAATTTAAAATAGGAGAACTGAGCTCCTCTAGCTTTAAAAATAGGGTGTGTGTGAACATGTGCACATACGAATGCCTGTGTGCACATGGATAACGCATCTGATGCAAATTTAACTTTTCTTTGCTGTCTCTGCCCTATAGGCATGTGTTTGAGTTAAAGGAGAAGGAATATATTAAATGTAAAGCCTTTGTGATTTCAGCAGTAAAGGAAATGCAATGTCAGGCATTTAACGAAACAGTGCTCTGTTGTAGTCACAGTAAAAAAAAAAAAAAGTAGCAGAGCAGCTGAAAAATACTGTAGCCAAAACCTTAATTGGTGTAATACTATAGTAAACTTTTTCCTCCAAAAACTTTATGTTTCAATGGCAAATAAACTGAATATGTCACCAGGAAAGTCAGATGTCAAAGCATCAAAAAGAGGACCATTTACATCATGCTGGCCAGTGTGAAAGATGACGTCATGATACCTGATACAGTGTGAAAGATGACATCACAATGCCTGACACCGTATGAGATGATGTCACGATACCTAGCACAGTGTGAGAGATGAGGTCACGATGCCTAACAGGTGTTTTCAGAGCTCATCCATAGCTGAGGACGAAGGGATGAAGAATTCATGGATGGGACGAGAGAAATCCCTTTACTTACCGATTAACTACCATTTGTAATATCTATGTTTCTGGGAACACAGGACCAAACCTCCATGTTATTACAAACTGCCCAGCCAGAGCACATGCAGTTTCAGAAACCATGGCGGATGTTGATATTCCTGTTTTCACCAAATTCAGTGACAACCCAGGGAAGTATAACTCTACACCGTCTTGCCTCTCTATATGAAGTACCTTAAATTACTTAGTTGGATCAGAAAAACACGTGAACCCTGGTAAGACCTTCCTTTTCGATTGTATACTTAATTAAAATTTAAACTCTGAAATCCCAACACCTTAGATAAGAATTGCTATCAAGATGCAACCAATTAACTCATCTTTGCCTTCCCCACTGAATAACACAATTTTAAGAGTGAATCTTCATTACATCTTACCATGGGCAAATTATTATACATCCACATTTGTATTTTTGTTTCGTTTTGAGTTTATTTTTTAAATGTTCAGATTCACCACGTGAGATTGCTTGGTGCAAATACCAAACTGCCTTGCTGTTCCAGCCACTGTGCACATCCGTTGAAAAGAGGTTGGTGGTGGCACACGGAAGTGGGGTGGTCAGGACAGTCACCACACAGCTGGCCTCTCACGACTCCTCCCAGGCGAGGGACAAAGACCCAACCCTGACGTGCCACTCACGGGTGGATACTTTCTCTAACTGTGACACACGTCAGCGAATGTGGCCGGCCCGGGAGGAAGGTACGTGAGTCTCGGTCTGCTTCCCAGCCCAGAAGTGGAACAGTAGCAGCTGCTGTGTGGCTGTCCCTTGTTATGGTTTTGACTCTTCTAAACCAAGGAAGGAGGTTCTTTCTTGTTTGTTACTAACTGAATCATACTCTAGCCTTTTGTAATTCTGATACTGCAGAAGATGACTTGCAAAGACAAATAGAGCAATGTGTCTCTTATCCATTGGTTTTTGAAAAAAAAAAAAAAGACATATTTTTGTTGGTCCTGGACTTAAATTCTGCACCTGGGCGCTGTCCCTGACCTCTTCAACTCAAGGCTACTGCCCTACCCCTTGAGCCACAGCACCACTGTTGGTTTTCTAGTGGTTAATTGGAGATAAGGGTCTCACTGACTTTAGTGCCCAAGCAAGCCTTGAACCTGGATCCTCAGATCTCAGCCGCCTGAGCAGCTGGGATGGCAGGCGTGCGCCATGGTGCCAGGCTGAAAACAACAATCTTTAATAACTTTGAATTATAGAAAACAGTCTAGGCAGCCGCAAAAAGGTCAGCAATTAATAGGAAAAGTGCAACAATGAGATAAATATGTCATTTCTGAAATATGACACAAATAAAATCAATCTTGTCAAAGTGTCATTATTCAACTGAGGTGAGATCACTGGATGTCGCTCATGTCGCTGACAGATGAGAAGGACCATCAGAAACTAGAAAGAGGTAAGATTGTGGTAAACGTCTGATGTTCCTCAGTGCATTATATAAAATACAGATGTCCCAAGAAAGGGCTATAGAAGTTTCTTGCAATGGTCTCTGACTTTTCTATTATAATTTACATAAGAACAACTGCATAGGCATAAGAAAAATAGGCCATCCTGCGGGGAAAACAGGAAATCTTCCTGTAGGAACTCCTGGGGTCCCGAAGAGGCAGAGAGTAGGAGGGGAAGAAGAGAGTGGGAGGGGAGACAAAGAATGGGAGGGGAGGCAGAGAGTGGGAGGGGGGCAGAGAGTGGGAGGGGGGCAGAGAGTGGGAGGGGGGCAGAGAGTGGGAGGAAAGGAAGAGAGTGGGAGGGGAGAAGGAGAGTGAGAGGGGAGGCAGAGAGTGGGAGGGGGGCAGAAAGTGGGAGGGGAGGAGGAGAGTGGGAAGGGAGGTGGAGAGTGGGAGGGGGCAGAGGGTGGGAGGGGGGCAGAAAGTGGGAGGGGAGGAGGAGCGTAGGAGGGGGCAGAGAAGGCCTGGTGAAGCCAGCACCCCTGCTCTGCTCTGCGAGGCGGAGTCCAGGCCCAGCCACCTGCATGGCCGGGAGCTGAGTTCAGAGGGCAGGGAGTGAAGGCAACCTGCTAGGCCGTGACACCTCCACGCCACGGGGCTGTGCTCTGCTTGAGAATCACCTCATCTACTTGGCTGGTGGTTTGTTTTCACCTTGCGGCCGCGTCCCAGGTCTGACTCTCAGGCCCGTGTTGTGATGTGCATGTGTTTTCAGACCCGCTCTTCTCTTGTCTGGTTTGCCCTTGTTGTTCTGGTGGGCCTGGTCCTGTGTCTGCTTGAACCTTCAGGAAGTCTTTCCTGGCCCTAACTGGGAGGCCTCCCCCAGCCCTCTCGTCTGGTCTTGGCTACACGTTTCTGTACATTGGCAGCGGTTGGCTTTGAGCCCGTGGCAGGCAGGCTTCCGTCTCAGACTTCCTCACTGGACTGCTGGCACACATCTCTTCATAATCTGAGAAAAGGATTTTAATATTTTACAACTGGGTGCTATCATATTCTGCAGCCTTCAAAAGACTCTTGATAGGACATGCTATGCGGCTGTGCTTCAACGCTTGCAAATCCTTTGAAGTATTTACACGTTTAATCATATTTCATCGTATTTTTGTGTGATTTTTTTCATCATGCTCTGGTTATTCAACATCTCATTACAAAGTACCAATGGATTCATCCAAATTATCATCATGATGATTGAATAATCTCTATCTCCTAATGGCATCATCATTTGTGCAGTAGTCTATGACGACGACACAGGGACAATCTCCACTTTTGTTCTGTGATGCCAGGAAGTGAACACGGCCTCCCACGCAGCCTTCCATCTTGCAGTGGGGACTCAATTGATCCCCTGGCCTCAGATCTTTTCTACCTATAGATCTCGACTCCAGCATTCAGGGTTGATCCTGAGGGTAAATGTCCCTCACATGCTTTTGCTATTTCTCTATGCATTGATATTGAATCAGAGCAAAAGAATAATAGTGCTATATATTGAGCATCCATCCCATTTGCACTATGACCCATACTACCAGGAAATAGTCTAGAAAACATCCAAAATGACAAATAGCCTAAAAATGGGTAGGTTTCCTAGAACTTTCTAGTATAATTGTAATAAATAAAACACTTCAGTCAAATTTCCTGGCCACATCTCATCTCAGTCATACAGAAAGTGACCTTTAGAAACTTGACACTTTGTTCAGAAAGGACTGATGTACAGTGTTGGTTTTTTATATTTAAAATATGGTTTTATGTGTTAAAATGTGAAGTAAAATATAACAAAGTATGTATTTTATAATAACTATTCAGAAAATTCCAAAAAATCTGGCAAGTGCATTATCACACTTGTAGTTTAATTGTTGGCTTAACTGACTAATCCAGAAGAGACATACAGGATGAAATCAATCAGTGCTTCAACTCCTCATTCTGGAGACATCTGAATCTACTGTTAGGAAGGGGAAAATGAAGGAAAGAGCATTATTAACTACATGCAAACACTGTAGCAGCCACTTCTGGTTTGTGAAAGGACTATTCTCGCAATGTGACTGAAAATACTGAAAAAGATGCAGTAATCTCATGCACTGAAACTGCATCTCCCCATTATTCCCATATTTTAAGAAGAAATTGCTCTATCTAAAGAATTGATTGATGCAGAGTGTGCACAGAAAATGATTTCCTCAGCTTTTGCAGACCGGGGCTGACTTAAGCCCAGTGCTGGAAGGGAGCCGGGAGCCTGAACTTCCGCTTCCGGTGGCCAGAGCCTCCTCACTGCCCCACAGGAAAAGGTAGGACAAGGCTCTCCTCACTGCACCCCAGGACAAGGCTCTCCTCACTGCACCCCAGGACAAGGCTCTCCTCACTGCACCCCAGGACAAGGCTCTCCTCACTGCACCCCAGGACAAGGCTCTCTGGTCTCTCTTACCTCCCCACAGGGTGGGAGATCCGGAGATCCCAGGGGAGGCTAAGTTCTAGGGAAAGAGCAAGTGGAAACTTTGTTTCTTAGACTTGCTATTCAGGTATTCCAAACAGAACAACAGAAAGTGTTAACATTTCCTCTAGGAAACGAGAAGGGGAGATTTATTTGTTCAACAAATGGTACTGGGTTACCCAGACATTCACAAGTGAAAGAATAAAGTCAGACCTCTGCTTCCTTCTGTCCACCCTCACTAGCACAGGTAGACTCCCCCAGAATGACAAGAGCAGGACATGGAAAAGTTACAGCTCTTCTTTCCTGATTCATGACAGGATGTCACAGCCAGGTTGCTGCGAGGTCTCACAGCAACTGTGGACAGCATGTCTGCCACTCGTCAGTTGCTAAAGGGAAACAGAAGCCTGAGAGAAGCTTACATCTGAATGTCCATCACAGCATTTTTCACAGGCGCTCAAAAGTGAAAACGGATAATGGACGAACTTGACCTAATAGGATGCATTTCGTCCATCTGTGCAAAGGAACAGAGATGAATCATCCTGCAGCGTGGACTACCTTGAACACATCCTGATAAATGACTGACACTGTGTAAGTCCATTTATCTGAAGATTTTGGAACAGACATGAAACCACAGCAGGGAAATGGAATCATAATGCCCATGAAGCAGAGGGAGGAAAGCAGGTAGAGATGGTGGAGGGCTCAAGAGATCTGGAGGGAAGGTAGACGATGTGAAGCGTAGGTAGTTGAGATGGTTACACATCTCCATCGCTACACTAGAAAGCTGAACCAGACCAGGCACCCCTGGCTCACACTGCACCCCGAGCTTAGTTAGAAGGCTGACATCTGAGAATCATGGTTTGAAGACGTCCGGGGCAGAGAAGTACATGAGAGTCTTATCTCCAGTTTACCAACAAAAGCCAGTAGTGAAGCTGTGGCTCAGCAGTGAGCAAAATAGCTCAGGGACAGTACCAAGACACTGAGTTCAAGCCCCACCACACACACACACACACACACACACACACACACACACACACACACACACACCAAAGAAAAGAAAGAGAAAGGAAGGAAGGAGCAAACAAACGAACAAATGAGCTGAATACTTGCCCTGAATACCTAACTGTACACTTTATCAAGGAAAATGGTATGATAGGAGAATCTACCTCAAAAAAGCCAGTAAAATTCATTCGAATATTAATCACATGTGAGGATACAGTCAAAGGGGTGGGGTGTGATGCAGAGGTAATGTGGTTTTGCGTACCAAACATCAGGGTCCACACTCAGACAAAAGAACAAAATCAAGAACGGTGAATGAATGGGGGGCGGTCAGAGCCCCCTGGCTCACACCGAGAATCCTGGCTACTCAGACGCTAAGGTTTGAGGATGGAGGTCAGAAGCCAGCCAGGGAAGGAAATTCCAGCAGGTGTTTGCCTCCAATTAGTTAACAAAATACCGGAAGTGAAGGCGTGGTTCAAGTGATAGAGCACCAGTCTTGAAGGAAAAAGTTAAAGGAGAGTGTGAAGACCTCAGATCAAGTCCCAGCACATGTGCCTGCACATGCACATGCAAGCACACACACACACACACACACACACACACACACACACACGACCTACAAAGCTGGGAGTGATGCGTGCAATGTCATGAAGTGGGAGGGGGAAGTGGGCGGGGTCAAGCGAGAGGCAGGTCCACGCATGTGCTGCGATGCAGCTGGACCATCTGCATCTGCATCCCGTGGGAGTCGCCTCTCGTGGAAGGATGTGTCTGTCTCATCTGTAGCTCTCACAGTGTGATCCACAGTGCATGAAAGCTTCCAGAATACTTCCGATGGATCCATGAGGGTAGGACTGCTTTCCTAATAAATTAAAGATGCTTGCCCTTTCCGTTTCTCTGTCCAGTGAGTGCACTGTGGAATTTTCCTACTTGACATAGGTTGACATCGCTGCTCTGAGAAGGAATGAGCTATATATGGGTAGATATTTCAAGGTTCCCTTTCTTTTTCTATTTTTTCAGTCCTGGGGCTTGGACTCAGGGCCTGCACAGGGTCCTTGCACACTGTTTGCTCGAGGCTAGCACTCTGCCACTTGAGCCACAGTGCCGCATCTGGCTTTTGTGTATGTGGTATCAGGGAATCGAACCCAGGGCTTTGTGCATGCTAGATGAGCACTCTACCACTAGGCCAAACTCCCAGGCCAAGATTTCTAATTTTTAAGTTTGAGAACCACAATTCTCAGTCAAAAGTGGGGTGGGAACTGGATGCTGCCAAGACCGTGCTGTGGGGTTGAGGGATCGGGTGTCTGCCAAGGACCACGTGAGGTGTGGATTGTGGAAGGTTGGTGTGTCTCTGTCGAGGACCACGTGAGGTGTGGATTGTGGGAGGTTGGTGTGTGTCTGCAGTGGACCACGTGGGGTGTGGATTGTGGGAGGTTGGTGTGTGCCTGCAGTGGACCACATGAGGTGTGGATTGTGGGAGGTTGGTGTGTCTCTGCCGTGGACCACGTGAGGTGTGGATTGTGGAATTGGTGTGTCTCTGCCCAGGACCATGTGAGGTGTGGATGGTGGGAGGTTGGTGTGTCTCTGCCATGGACCACGTGAGGTGTGGATTGCGGGATTGGTGTGTCTCTGCCCAGGACCACGTGAGGTGTGGCTGGTGGGAGGTTGGTGCATGTCTGCCGTGGACCACATGAGGGGTGGATTGTGGGATTGGTGTGTGTCTGCTGTGGACCACGTGAGGTGTGGATTGTGGGATTGGTGTGTGTCTGCCGTGGACCACGTGAGGTGTGGATTGTGGGAGGTTGGTGTGTGTCTGCCGTGGACCACGTGAGGTGTGGATTGTGGGATTGGTGTGTGTCTGCCGTGGACCACGTGAGGTGTGGATTGTGGGAGGTTGGTGTGTGTCTGCCGTGGACCACGTGAGGTGTGGATTGTGGGAGGTTGGTGTGTGTCTGCCGTGGACCACGTGAGGTGTGGATTGTGGGAGGTTGGTGCATGTCTGTCATGGACCACGTGAGGGGTGGATTGTGGGATTGGTGTGTGTCTGCCGTGGACCATGTGAGGTGTGGATTGTGGGAGGTTGGTGTGTGTCTGCCATGGACCACGTGAGGTGTGGATTGTGGAAGGTTGGTGTGCGTCTGCCGTGGACCACGTGAGGAGTGGATTGTGGGAGGTTGGTGTGTCTCTGCCGTGGACCACGTGTGGTGGGCAGCTGCAGATGACCTCCTCCTCTGAGGCTTCCTCCAGTCTTGACACCTTGGTCCACTTTTCAGATAGCATAAGTCGTGAGCACTGAGACTAGGGAATTTGGAGCCGGGAGGTAGAGGGGAGGAGGGCAGGACACAGACACAAGCACAGATCTCCACCTTCCAGGTGGTTTTAATCCTGGTCCCAGGAAGCTCTTGAAAGTTGCAATTAATTAGTTCACGTGCCTCTCCTGGCTACCTTCCCAGGGAAGTCTGTAAACATTAACGGCACAGCCCGTCTTGGTAGCAGCAGAGTTCCAGCCTCGCCTTAGTCCCGCCATGAGCGCCATATAACACGGCCCAGTCCACTTGTCCTACTGACATCAAAGATTGCCCAGAGTTGAGGCTATTTCCTACTCGGCACTCCTACCCGGGTTCCAATTTGCCTGCTAGATGGAGATGGCTCCAGGAAGCTTCTGGTTCAGTAGGAGGAGGTGAAGGTCTCTCTTAGACATTATGAATGAGTGTGAAAATGCCTTGAATCCTGCTTCCAGAGGCTGCGTAATGAATCCTAACCACCAACCCAGATTCACCCACCGCAGAGATCAAACGGAGCGGGACCCCAAATGACAGAAGACGAAGAGCTTGATGAAAGCAGGGCTCCGTGCAGTTTCAATATTTAGCCAGCTTCATTGACCGTGCTGGGCCGCATCTCCTGCAGCCTCCACCGTCTGGCAGCCTCCGGGCCCCTGTGGGGATTCGCTCCCTCTGCCTCCAGCAAGAGGCTGGAACCCGGGACCACAGGGCCAGTTCTCTGCGCGTGAACACAGAGAGCTTAAATGTGACTCACTGTAAGCTTCAGAAAATCACACTCGGGCCCTGGAAGATGCCCCTTGCTTTGGAAGAGGATGTAAAGACAAAACACTTCTCATTTCCCAAATCTGAAGGTTGCATGTTGGACAGCGCTGAGGGAAACATCCTTCTTAAAGAAAAAAAAAAGGTATGTTCATGGTTTTGAAAATGACTTTTTTGAGCCAGGCACCTTTGGTTCATTCAGTAATCCTAGATCCTCTGGAGACTGAAATCTGCAGATGGAGGCTGGAAAACACCTCAGGTGGCAAAGTCCATGAGACTGATTTCCAGTTCAGCACCAAAAAAGCCAGAAGTGGTGCTGTGCCTGGAGTGATAGAGTGCAAGCCCCAGGCCCAGACTTCAAGTCCCAGAGCTGGTGCAAAACAACCATTTACATTTTTGTTTATTTTGTTGTTTAAGGTTCTTGCTATATAGCCCACACTGGCCTTGAATTCACATTTCTAGAGCCTTAGCTTCTTGACTGCTGAAATTAGAAGTATGTACCACCAATCCTAGAATCACTTCTAGGAAAGCATTTCCACAAATTTCTCTCCCGTTTTGAAAAGTTCCTCAACAGGCAGAAGCAGATAGAAACTGAGGGAAAACAGCTCTCAAACAGCCACAGGTTATCTGCTCTTCTCCCTCCTGGCAGACCTAAGTAAAGATGCAGGGGCAGGTGGTGAATCTTAATTTACTTTAATATATCTGTTTGTTTGTTTATGTGGTACCCAGGGCCTCATGCATGCTAGGTAAGCACTCTGCCACTGAGCCACATTCCCTGCCCCAAGGCAGTGAATCTTAATAAAGAAATTTACCTGGAGATGCCCCATACTTCTGGGAGAAATGGTAATCTGTAATTATAAACTCATCCTGGTCAACAGACAAGTGTTTAGCTGCTCTTCTCTGGTGGGACTCAAACTAGATTAGCTCCCAGAGTATTTACAGAGCAGCAGGGGCAAGAGATAGAGCCAAAGAGAGCTGAATGCAGCATCAGAGTTGAAACCCACTTTGAGCTAGAGTGAACTGGGATAGTGAGAACTTTCTAGATTGGAAGCTAAATTGCCTTGGGCATGGCAGAGACTTTGCTCTCAGAACTGTGCAGTCCATGCTGAGGACCTGATTTTAGGCCTGAGGTGACTGAAAGAATGGGAACAAATCCTCGGAGCATCTCTGCTGTCTGGGGTTCACTCAGGAAGCATGGGGCCAGGCTGTGAGCCTGTGGTGAGAACAAAAAAAAAAAATACCTTGCTTCTAGATTTGAAGTCTGTTTTTGCAAAACAAATTTCTGTCATTGCAGACTTCAGAAAGCTGAGAGATCTCTGTGCAGAATCCCCAGCCTGGGAGGGGAGAGTGAAGAGCCATAGATCTCAGGCAGGTGCAGAGTGAGCTGGCTTGCAGAGCTGAGGCATTCTGCAGAGCCTAGCTCAGGGAATGGATCGTGATTCTGAAGGTGACGGTGGAGGCTCATGGTACCCAAGCTCTCTTCCATGGCAGGCTGGAGTGTGGATTAGAGACCACTGGAATCGCTGCTGGAAGAAAAAGACAGTTCAGAGTATGAGCCAGAGTACTGTCAGGAGTCACTGGGCCGCAGACCTTTCAAGAAATGGATGGGGGTGTCAGATTTCCTAAGAAAAATGCAGGGCACCAAGTTAAATCTTTTTTTTTTTTTTTTGCCAGTCCTGGGCTTGAGCTCAGGGCCTGAGCAGTATCCTTGGACTTTCTCAAGGCTAGAGCTCTACCACTTGAGCCTCAGCACCACTTCTGGCTTTTTTCTATGTATGTGGTACCGAGGAATCGAACCCGGGTCTTCATGCATGCTAGGCAAGCACTTTAACCACTAGGCAAAACTCCCAGCCCACCAAGTTAAATCTTAAATACAGATAAAGGGGAACAGTCGTGGGGATGTGAGTGCATGCTTGTGAAATTGGTGACATAATTCTGAAGTAGAAAGTGGGATATCAAGGAGAGGGAAAGAGCCGCTCCTAAATCCAGTCCCCCGTGCTTCCAACTCAAGCTCTACTTCACTTTACTGTAAGCCAGTATGTCTTTCTGATTGAATTCACGCTGTAGCTGGTGAGAAGCAAGCCTTGCTTTGCCCCTGGCCAAGCAACAGTTGCTGTCCCCAGAAAGCTATCCTGAAACAGCCCCACCTGTACAGCTCCCTCCAATCTTCAGAGTCAATGAGGCCCAAAGCTCCAGGAGCTGACAAGTGCAACCAGCTTTGCAGCCAGAGCACTGGGCAAGGAAATGTTCCCAAGGGCTCACAGACATATGGAGGGTTAGGCCTGGCTTGAAACCACGTGCCCAGTGGGTCTAGAAGATGACATGGGGCAGAAGAGAAACTGCATCTTGAGACACCCCCAGTAAGCCACCTACCCTGCCTGCAGGAGAAGCCTGGCCGGGTGCCCTCTGCACCCCAGCTGTTCTGGCTTTCCAGTTGTACTTGGGAGTGGAGGGGGCATTGCAATATGTTCTCAGACTGTCTAGAATGAAGTGCAGCAGCACAGCACTTGAGACTCTTCCTGAAGACCACCCAGAAGCTTGCACAGGGAGCAGAACATCTGGTGGGATCAGGACCACAGTCACAGAACGCAGTGGGACGTGAGCAGGGAGGGCCCAGACTTGTCTTGTGAGACAGGGGGCAGCCCTCCCTTTCTAGAAGCGTCTGGACAGTGAGTGTTCCGCCATGGATGATAAGACAGGGACGTAGTTCTACCGCCATGAAGAGTAAGGAGGTAGCACAACAGTGGAACTGTTTCATCCCAGCAGGTCGTGGATGGGAAGTTTCTCGTGGGAACACGAGGTGATGGAGGCCGTGCTTGCTGTAACTCACAGTCATGTAACCCTGACCTGGCTGCCCTCACATTAAATGTGGCCCTTGTCTGCTGGCAGAGGATTTGGACGCGAAGCTGGATTCTGCCAGAGCTCCAGGTAGGGTCTTCCCATCAGGCAAAGGAACCGAGCAGCCTTAGAGGGACTCGGGACTCAGTGACACCCTTCCAGCCTTCCATGACATCGGCATTGTCTTCATTATTCACTATTTTTTCCGTTATATCTACCATAGCTTTCTCATGTGTGATTGAGACATTAGGAAAAACACACAAAAAAAAAAGAAAGCAAAGGGTCTTTCTGGGGCGGTGGGGGTCCACTGTCCACTGCATGTCACAGCCGTCTGTGGACCCGGGAGCGCAGAGAGACTTCCAGGCACCGGGACGGTACACAGAAGACTCCGGGCATGAACTGTGAGCACCACAGAATCACCGTGCGGCTGGGTCTCAGAGCACCCGCCACAGGTCGGGAAGGGAAGGGTGTGGCCGGATGAGCAAGGCTCCGCACAGACATGGAGGTGGTCTGGACCCAAGAAGGTGACAGCCCACAGAACACTCACCCACTGCCTCTGCTTGGCAGCCTGGCCAGAGAAGCTCTGGCCGTGGGATAGTGAGCTCCACAGTGCAGATGTGCCTTGTGGCCTCCTGGCTGAGTGGGGTCAGAGCCTCCTGGACCTTTCCTGAGGTAGGGGGGGAGCGACCATGCCCTCGGCCATGGCGCTGGCAGCGCCTGGGGGGCTGGCGGCTCCTGCTCGTCCCCAGACACCATGGGTGACACTCTTTGGATCAACTTCCTCCTACAAAAGGGGTGTGGAGGAGCAGCAGGCCCAGGCGTGCTTAGTGTCTGCTTTGGCTATTCTTTAGTGAATGAACTTCGTAAGCTGCTAGATACGATTCTGCTGAGCACCAGTGACTCACAGCTACACCACCAGCTATTCAAGGGGCTCAGATCTGAGGATCATGGTTTGAAGCCAATTCCAACAACAAAAAAAAGGTCATTAGACAACTTATCTCAAACCAAGCAGGAAAAAGCTGGACATAGGTACATGGTTCAAGCAGTAGAAAACTAGCCTTGAGTTTGAAAAGGCTAAGTGAGAGAAGGAGGAGGAAGAACAGGAGAAGGAAGAGGAAGAGGAGGAGGAGAAGGAGGAGGAGAAGAAGAAAAACAATTGGCTCTATAAGTGATACAAATGACTAAGAGGGTATAAAATAAAGCATAAGGGGCAGGGGGAGGGGATGAGCAGCCAGGAAGAGTTCTGCCCTGCTCTTTCCTGTAGCTGCTCAAGAAGAAACAAAATATTTGTAAGATTCAAAAGAGGTGTTTGTAGTTTGGGGGTATAAGGCCTGCCCTGTTTCAAGCAACAGGCACCAGAAGGGTTTGCTGAAATTTTTACATGAAATAATTCTGTGTGCTTTTCAAACCCAATGTTTCTGTTTCCATTTTAACTAATGACTTTAAAATGAATGACACAAGCTTAGGGACTAATAAAGATCAACCACAGAACTAGAAAGAAAAAAACAACTTAAACCTTACATTCGACTGGAATTCATTTAAACATACAATGAGGAATGCTCACGGGTAAACCACCCACTAAAAACAAACAAAGGCCCTCCTGAACATTAAAAGACAACTAAAAGCAAAAGCACAGAATTAAAAAGGGAAAAGAAGCACTAATCCTTTAGTTGGGACAAGTATGCAAAGAATCCATTCCATTAGGAGCAAAATTCATTTTAATATACTGGTAAGAAATCCTCCTTCATAAACGAATAGAAAAGAAGCCTCGGCGGTGGGAATCAGCCTCAGTGTCTTGCAGAGAACAGAAGAAGCAACATCACTAGACAAAATATTTCCATACTGGTTAAAGTTGTTTCCTTGTTTGTCTGACTCTGAATTCCTACTCAGACTTGCAGCTGAAATAGAACAGGTTTGCAAGGAATGTTGAAAAATGAATGAATGAATGAATGAATGTATGAATGAGCAAATGGCTACCAAGAATAAATAGCTCTTTCCCCATTCCTAATCTTTAGGGTTCCTATGGAAAGGGGGAGATGTCTTGGGAATCTTGGGTGATTAGCTTCTGAGATTTTTATTGCAAACACATTTTATTGGCCACAGTGTTTTCCTACTGTAAAAAGTAAAGTAATACAGGCAGCTCAAAGCACCTGTCCTTGTTTTCCAGAAGTGTGTTTGTTCATTCATCCAGACATTTTCAAGCACAGAGTGACAGCTGACAGAAGCCAGTGGGTCACTCCTTGAAGACAGTCAAGCTTCTGTCAGTGGAAGTTAACTGAGGAATTTCCTAGGCATGCATATTCATTCCATGAGCCCCTGGAGAAGGCTGAGATTTGCAACTAACACCTCGTGGAAAGATCCAGCACTCATGGAGAGCTCCAATGGTGTCGCTTTCTTTAGAAAGACATGGACAAAGCCTGACAAAACAAGCACCAGCAAAGGAGTATTTGCAAGAGGGGTGGGATAGGACCAGAGACAGGCAGGGTAGACAAATGAGGGGAGAGGGAGAATTCAATCAACACTTCACTGTACATACCACAAACTGAAGAAAAGTGAGGGAAAGCATGGGTTGAGAATGGGTTGAGTGGGAGAGGATCTCGAAGGGTGTGACACTGTATTGACAAAGTGCTTTGTTAAATTCTACCTCCTTGGAACTACTTAAAGATAATTTTTTTTAAAATTAAGGAGAAAGCTCCAGCAATCTCCACATACACCATCAGCAATGAATGTGTTTAAGTGAACAAGCTCAGTATCACTCTACACACACACACACACACACACACACACACACACACACACGCACGCACAAGAGGGAGTGGAGAGGAGGATCTGTGCCCAAAATGTAAATGCTATCTGAGTATATAAGGAAATTCTGTCTTCCCACTCTTAAGGAAAAAAACAGCTCCAATAAAAATGAATAAATAGCGAGAGTGATGAATCACTCAAAATGCATCATACTTGTTGAAATGTTGACTTGAAATTCTTTTATGTAACTATATAAAGATAGTAAAAACTAGAAAGGAATGAAGGAAAGAGAGAGAAAAAGAAAAGAAGGAAGTAAGAAAAGAAAGAAAGAGAAAGAAAAGAAGGGAGAGAGGGAAGGCTAATCTTTAATACTTATTAAATATTCCAGCAAATTTTAGAAGTGCCTACATAGTAATCACGATTCCTGCTGCATTTGTGTGAATAATCAAGTAAAGTTTAATTACCTCTATCTCACATACATTGATCTGTAGTTATTTTTGCGATAAGGCCAATTTTGTCGTAGTAGAAAAGTTAAGTTTAGAAAAAGACCAGCCGTGCTCTACTCATTATTAGTGGACACAGCTCATTGTTTCTGAGGGTTTGTGAACAATCTCCCTGAAGGTTTGATGGAATCCTGGTTCCTTTATTTTCCACCAATGTGTAACTGGAAGTTTCTGAGCTAACATTTCCAGTTTGTCTCCCACCTGTCTAACTTGGAATGGCTGGTAGGAAAGCTGCTTTTCCTGAAGCCACGGGCTGCAGCTGGATGACGTGAGATGAAACTGTCACTCACCAAGTTCCATTCCCATCACAAGGCCTGGGAGACCCAGCTTGCTCCCACCAAAGACACTGACTTCAACACCTGCAACCCCCTCTGCTGCCCTCCCGACTCACAGGCTTGCTTCTGTGCCTTCATGTTTTCTTTTGTCTGCATTTCTGCTGTACGGTGGCCTGAGTGTGAGCGGCCCTCTTGCAGCAACTCCTGGACCTGGGCAGACAATCTCCTATTCCCGGGACCCTTCGCGCTGGGGTACTTGGCTTTCAGCGTGTAAAACTTCTAGGAAAGTTCAGATGGGAAGTGCTCATGGTCAGAAGGTGATCTGGGAGACTGTGTTCCTTTTGTTGTGCTCCTTATCCAAACTGAGAGGGCCTGAGGCACAGCAAATGCCAGGAGGGGCTTCCTCTCCTTTATCTGACAGAAGATAAATTTTGCACGTATCTCCACAGAGGCAGTGACATTCTGTCTCCTGTTCTTCTGAGTCCTGCCCCGGAACAAGTGTCAAGGCCTGAGAGACGTTTGTCTGCATAACAAGACAGTTTGCTCAGCAGCAGTCCCTCTCCGTCCAGCCTCTACAGTCATCCCTGCTGCTGCTAAAACTCTGAACACCTGACTTCGTCTGGGCATCATCAGTGGGCCAACGGTTGTACATTTTGTGATCTAGATGTTCTATGAGCACTGCACTTTAAGTCTCCTGAAGGTTGCCCCTAGCCCGTTTTTCCCTGTGAGCCTGTCTGTTGTCAGCATATCTTATAGACTAAATTTTCCAGAAGTTAGAAAGAAATCTGGCCATCACCAGAATGGAAAACCTAAATCACCAGAAGAGAACATGCAACTCATAGTCTCAGGTAAAGCGGAGAGTTTATCTTGAGACTCAAGATTCCAGAGACGGAATCATCAGAGTCCATTCTGCCCACAGAGCTCAGTCCTCCTGGTGTCTGTGTTGACTTTTTCTCTGCTTATAGGCAAAGTCAAGGTGATCTGTCCATGCACAAATTCAGGGAGTGTAGAAAGAGAAAACAAGTCTAACACGAGTCTAAGAATGCATTAGCTTTCAGTGTTCTTGAATCACAGGCCCCTTCCTGGATAACACTGCCCACAGGGACTCTGCCCTGTAGGTCAGATCTGGGGGCCCTCTAGAAAGCCCTGTGAGCTACTGTCTGAGAATGAAGGAGTGGCAGTTTTTAAAGCAAACCCAGGGCTTTGCACCCAGAAAAAGACAGGGAGTGTCTCAGAAGAGGAGAAAGTAATTCACACACATTCCCGGGCCCCTTTGCAGATTCATTCCCTTGACTGAATCTCCCAGGGCCCTACTTTTGCTGCCATTTCTGAACTCCCATGCTAGGGCTTTTCTAGATGCATATCTAGATGTCTCTTGCGCCCTGTGCTGGCTTCCCAGCGCTCAGCTCTCTTCCACTGACATCGTTGTCGCTGGAGACCCCATCGTGCTGAGCATGCGGTGAGCATGCTCAGAGCTGCACAGCTGAGCTCCACCAGTCCTTGGCCAAGACCAGACTCTTGGCCCTTACCTAGGAAGATGCTGGAAAGCCATTCAATAGGAGACCAATGCCTGTTCTAGAATAATTCCTCCTCTTACAGAGGACTGGGCCAGGCACGCTTACCTGGGAAGATGCTGGAAAGCCATTCTATAGGAGACCAATGCGTGTTCTAGAATAATTCCTCCTCTTACAGAGGACTGGGCCAGGCACGCTGCCATATGCTTTGCAACTCACTAAATGAAGAGGTATGAAAGAAAGAGCAACGGGGGGAGGAGACGATCGGGAAAAGGAAAATCAGAGTAAGTCTCTGGGAGGGAGTAAATACATTTGATTTTTGACTTGCTGAGTTTATAGGGATAAGGGGCCATCTCACCAGAAATCTCGGAAAGCCACAGAGACATCTGTAATTTATTGAGCATAGATCCTGGGCCAAGAATTTTATAAGGTATCACTAAGTATCACAATAATCCTGTAAAGTCGATGTTTTGCTCTTGTTTTATGTAAAAATGGACTCAAGAAGATAAGTTATCTTGCTCCACTCGTGAGAGGCAGAGCTGGAATTTGAGCACTGTCTCCCTTCAAAGTCTGGATGATAACCCCATGATCCGATCTCTGGACAGTGGTGGGTAGCAGGATCTCCTCAGAGCAAACCCCACGAGTCCGTGTGCTTCCAGTCACTGTTCCTGTGTCTGCAGACTGAGCCTGTACGGTGATCTGAACTCATGCACAAGCAGAGAAGTGTGACACAGGCCGGGGGTTGGGAAGGAGTGGTCAGGTGGTTTGGGGGCGAGGCACCCACCCCCGACCCAATGGTGGAGTGGGGGTTACTGGCTCCACGTTTGTGAATTCCAGCCCAGCCTCTGCCTTCGCCTAAATAAACCTGCTGAGACCAATGCCTTCTGCATCGTCCACATATAGTCTGTGTGGTTCTGGGACAGCATCAAGGTTCTTGCTCAGAGTCTTCTCTCAAACTGGGAAAGAGGGTAAAATCTGGAGGACATATTTCCCCCTGGAACTAGAAATGCTAGTTTCCTGGGCTACTGAATTGAGAAAAGTGAGAAGAGAAAAACAATGTGGAGAGCTGGAAGGAGAAAGGAAATAGAGCGGAGATGGGGGGGACAAGAGTAGATGGTGAGGTGACGCTCTGGGAATTGAGCCCAGCCATGACCTTCCTGAACAGAATTACAAAGAGGGTCTTATTTCCCCAAAGCACGGAAAAGAGCTCTTGACACCCCCCATCTTCTGTTTCCCGGACATGGGGACCCAGGGGTGAGTGGTCCTGAAGATGAATCTTCAGGATGGAAATGCCGAGGCTCCCTGCTCCAGCCCCAGGCCAGAGGAGGCAGCCACGGTGCCACATGCAGCTAAGGACGCTTGAGCACAGACAGTTTCCACTGCGGCGCGAGCCTGGTGTGAACTTGTGAACCCTCCGCTCGCCTGGTGCCTAGCATTTTCTGTCTTGCTCCCTTTGACCTGAGACGCCTCGTGGATGCTACGTGCTGGACTCTGCTGCCTTTCCCCTGGCTTCCTTTGACTTGGAGCGCTGACCTCTCATCCTTCCTGAGCTTCATGGGGGATAACTGCATTTTCATCCTCACAGATAAAATAATTGCAATTAGGAAACATTTCAATCTGCGGGGACAACTAAGAAAGTTTCCTGAGCTTTCCTCTGTGTGGAAGAGCAAGTGACCCCCGTCTCGGTACTCCAGAATCCAAGGGCAGGAAAGAATGGTGGGACTGGATGGTGGAGGAGTCCAGGGAATGAGGTGGCGTCCAGGGGTCCATGGTGCAGGAAGGAGGTGATGCAGGGAGGCGGAGAGAAGGAGCTTGGCTTCAGGCTCTGGCAGTGGTGAGGGGAAGATTCTGTGTATGGAAGAGGGTAACGGCCCCCCCCAGAAGTCTAAACCGCACCCCTGTTGATGACACACGTCAGCTGACACTGAGCAGTGGCTCTTGTTCCCCGGGCTCTGGACCACATGACAGCTGTGTGGCTGGAGCTTTTTAACTCATTTTTCTTGTGCCTCTTCCATTACTGCTATGGTTCAGGGTCATGGTCATGTGGCCTTTACCTTCACAAGATCCCAGTGGCGGGCAAGAGTGAGGATCCAGTGTCTCAGGCCAGACGAGGCAGCAAGCCCCCTGGGACTGAGCCATCCTGAAGAAGCAGGACCCAGGGGACTAGGAGCAGAGGACCCTCTGGCTGAGCTCTGCTGTGCACATGTGCAGACATCACAAGGCCGCCTCGAATCCCTGGGCCTCCCTTCATTCTGCTTACTGTAAGAAAACGACCACATTTCCATGAAAGAATTATTAGATGATTGCATCAGTCGAGGCATTAGCAAATCAAGAAATGTTCCCGCCCCAGTCTCCTTCCTGATCCAGCTAATGAGGCTTCTTTCCTCTCACAGTCAAATCCTCACCTGCATTCCCAGAGCCCCGGACAACTTGTCAACACCCGCTTTCAGTGAAAATTAGCCCAGCTTTCGATGGACTTCTAGAACTCGTGGAATCAGAAGGAGCCTTGGGTCCAACCAGTAGCTTCTTTTCAATGAAGACCAGCACTCCACAGCTTAAAAGCTTGCAACAGAAGATTTAAAAGCATGGAGGCAGAGGGAACAGAAGGGATTCCCCACATGAAGAATGGAGAAGAGGAGACAGAGGGGCCCTGAGAAAGAAGGGAGAGGTGGCCTCAACTAGAGACAAGGGGCAGCAGATGCTGCAGAGAGAAATATCACACACAACAGTCACAGGCTGAGCTTGTCCGTGGGGGAGATGGTGACACCATCGGGCCAGGGCCAGGGATGTGTCTTTCGATGAGGTTTTCATATATATCATGAGAATGGGGGTGGCAAGGGTGTGAGATAGAGTAGGGTCTTATAGAGGGAGGGTCTTTGGGCAAAGGGCCCTGCACACACAGGGGACAGATTTACTCCCAGGAGAGTGTGGAGCAGGAGCTCCCCAGAGCCCAGGGAAGGACCCACCCCTACCCACCCCAGGCCCCAAACTTCTGGCCCAGTCCTGTGTGACAGGGAGACGCTGTGCCCACCCGGAGTTCAGCCGCCAGTCTGGGAGACTTTCAGTCATCAGGATTCTTAAATAGTCAATGAAGTTGTTCTTAAATGCAATATTGACCTTTGAAGAATTACTGGAGATCAAGTGAGTCACTCGATGGAAAGTGTTTAGTAGGTGCTCAGTGGATGTTTCCTGTCCTCTGTGGATGAGAATCCCGTACCTCTCATTAAGCATGTATAGTTGAGGTCTTTACTGTTAATTACATGAATTACCCTGATGGGAACGGCTGAGGAAAGCAGCCCAGCACACCTAACAGGGCGGCTCTGGTCACACTTCAGCTGGCAGCCTCAGGGAGGTCAGCAGTGACCACCCTGGGCTCGCCCCAGGGGCACAGCGGCCATGCAGGGAGCAGGCCTGGCTGCCTTGGGAAGTGCAGTGAAAGCCTCGGGCCACGATGGATGCGGACACCGTTTGTGAAAGCTCAAGTGCAGGAAAAGTGGGCTGTGAAGTGTTCTGCAGCTCTGCCTTTGCTGGCATGGAGGACCAAGAAAGGCTACCCCACCAACGTAAGGCCAGGTTGTGTCTGCCCAGTGTGTAAAACCTTCCTGTTGTCCGTTAGCAGCAGGCACAAAGTATGCGTTTAGGCACTTCAGGGAGATAATGAGTTACGTGGACTCAAATCTGTACAGCTCTGGCAGGCGTTGCTCACACGCGCAGGCACACAGGCACACAGGCACGCACGTGTCTCCATTGTGCCGTGAGGGTAGTTCTGGGCTCCTCATTTTTGAGGCTCTGAGCTACTTATGGAGCATGCTCACATCCAGTTACAGAGCTCACAGCATCATGGCTCCAGCGTTCCCATGGCAACTGGTCCTGGACTGGATCACTGAGGGAGAAGGCTCAGGAGGACCGAGGTCCTGGGCGGCCTTGCTTCAGGAACCTGCGGGACTCTAATGAGGAGTTGGTCAGGTGAGACAGGGGACAAGAGTCACAGCGCCAGGGGTGGACATGGGGTGAGAACTGCCATTTAGGAGAGCTGAGCAGCACAGCCTGGAACTTTCCGGGGCACTGGAAGGGCCACAAAAGAGAATCAAGAGAGAGTGACAGACACACACAGCACTGAGCTGCTACCGGAACAGTGAATCCACACTTACATTGTTGGCCCTTAGTTTAAACCTTGCAAACCCAAACTTTAAAATGCTTTCAAGAAACTCCAGGAAGAAACATGTATATGATGAAAGTATGATACCTTTTGTAAGAAAGGATGGAAGGAAGGAAAAAGGAAGGAAGGCAGGGAGGGAGGGAAGGAGGGAGGGAGGGAGGGAGGGAGGGAGGAAGGGAGGGAGGGAGGGAGGAAGGAAGAGAGGAAGGGAGGAAGGGGGAGGGATTTTTAATGCAATATACAGAGCCAAGACTGTAGTGCATGCCTGTAAGCTCAGAACTTGGGAGGCCAAGGAAGGCACATCCGCATGCAAAGTCAAGCTGGGACATATGGTTATACGTTGTCTCAAACAAACAAAAAAGAATATGATGTATAAATAGAATGGCAATTTGGGCTCAATTAAGATTGAAATGAACCTCATTAACAAAAATTTTCAGACATGTTACAGACAGTGAATTTGTTCGCAGCACACAAGGTATAGAAGAGAAAATAACAAGCACTTCGAAGTGCTACCACCACCAGTAAGGTAAACAATCCAAATAGGAAAGTACAAACAGAAAGGGAAATTTGAATGTCAAAAGGATGGGAGGAAGTTCTGAAGCTCCTGAGAAAGCAGACACCTGAAGAACACCGACCGGATGTGGGACGCCAAACGATCAAACATTAACAGGCAAGGAATTTCAATAATGAAAGAAACACATGGCAAGCAGAACATGAGTACCAAGAAAGTGAGTTGATGTGACAAATTAGAAAGTACTTGGCCTCTGTCCAATTAAACAAGGTGCAAAGCCAGGACTCACACCAGGGGTCCCAGATACCTGGGAAGGGCACCGGCAGAGTCATGGCTTCAAGGCATCCGGAGTCCAGCTGTGTGCAGGGGTCCATCTCCGCAGAAGAAGCTGAGTGTGGTGACACACAGCATTGTGGCTGCCACGATGGGGAGCCTCGCTAGGTAGATTATTTGCCCCAGCAGGAATCAGAACCCCGTCTCAGAAATAACACGTGTAGAGGGTATAGAGAGCTAGCGCGTGACTCCACAGCACAGTGTCTGCCTAGTAAACGCAAGGCCCTGAGTTCAAATCCCAGGACTACCCCAGAAACCAAACTACTGTGCAGATATATAATCTAAAGGCCACCTGATTACTTAGCTCTGAACGGCTAGGACAGCCTGCAAAGAACGGGGCAGGAACTGGGCACAGCACAACCAGACGCAGCAAGCACCAGACACAACCTGAATGTCCGTGAAAACCACGGAGGATAAGGAACCAGGGGCTCCGTTCAGTGGTATTCAGTGAAACAGTTACCTTCAGTCCTGACTACACACCACCACAGGAACACTGCTGAACGGAGCTCATGTGAGCAACAGGAGTTCATTCAGAAAGCAAGAGCACTGTGCATGGTACTGTAAATGCACGGGTGTGGTGCGTGTGTGAGTGGAGTTAGAATTGGGGAAAATGGAAGTGCGTGACAAGCCGGAGGATGGGAACAGAGGACGAACTCTCAGGAAACTCCGGTCACTTCCCCCATATTGTGCTTGTGCTTGGTGCTTCTTAAGTTCTAGACTACGTGTTTGCTATCTGAAATATGCTTGGAGTTAGTCGCTTTTTCAAGTCTCCCTGATCTCTGTCTGGTAACTCCCATCCTGCTTCCTCCTCCAGCCCTGATTGAAGACAGACTTTGAAATCGTGGTTACGTATCACCATAGTCGAGAACGCACCTTCAAAGAAACAAAGCCACTTTGGTGGAGACAGGCAGACGGACCGAGCACATGGCTGGTGTGATGTATTACAGAGGAGGCTCCCGTGGTCCCGAGGTTGAGGAGTCCCCTGGGGAGACTGTGATACAGGGGCAGTCCAGTGACACAAACGCTGGTGTGAGTGTGCAGGCCCGTGGCAGAATGCTGATGAAGCTGATGATGAGAAGCCGGGTGCCAGAGGACACAGAGAAGAGCCGGCTCGCCTCTGATCTGTCCCAACTCCTCCAGACTGGATGCCGGCCTCTGTCTGTGAGGGCACATCTTTCACCCCCCTCCGGGGTCACGGGCATGCCTTTCCTGGAAGCTGCCGTAGGCACCACCAGAAGCAAAGGTTTGCCGGCCCTCTCCATGCCCCTAACCAAGTCAGCATGGCACTTGACTGGCTTTGGAAATCAGCCCTTACAGATGCCATCTCGACAACAGGCTTTTCCCTCACACAGCCTTTTCCCGCAGACCTCAGGCCCCCAGCTAACGGCCCTGTGCTGTCCTGCGCTGTCCTGCCTCCACAGCCATGCTCCGAGGTCAGAGGTTCAACCGTGCACCATGGTTCCACCGACACAGCGGCTTGCGGGGTGTGGCAGCTGTGCTGCATGGTGGTTTGATCTCAGATGGGAAGTTTGACAAGGCAGGGCAGACACAGGAGAACAGAGAGTGGCTGGCACACCCCACTTTTCTGTTCTGTTGTGGATGTCCAGACACTCTGGTGATAACGAGATTGCCCGGCCCTTTCTCAGAACCCAGCTTCATGCTTGGCAGAAGACTGGCCACAAGAAATCTGCATATCCTGTGGAGTTTCAGCCTCTCCCTTCTTTTCCTAACCTGTTTGGGTTTTGCCATTGTGTTGGATTCTAAACCAGCCCATAGGTCTGAGCACATTCCACACATTCAGCCTGACTTCTTCATGAGTCACTAAGGAGTCTTATTTTAAAAAAAAATGCTCAGACTCAGGAGTAGATAGAAGAGAAGAGACGCAAAGCTCGTATTCACTAGCTTCAAAATATCACTAACAGCTGCAAGCTTCAATCTCCAGGCAAATGGCCAGGAAAAATATCTGGGTAAAAGTTGCTGGGCAGAGCTTATTGAGAGAAAGAAGGGAGACAAGGAAATGAAGATAAACTTGACTGACCTATTTTTAAATCTGTGCAAGGGACATAAAATACCATAATGAATTAAGAAACATATACATGTAGGCTTGCCTGATGCCCAGTCAGGCTGGCGGACCTCCTTCTCCTGGTTGGAAAATCTCGTTCTGAGAACGACAGGGATTAGATACGCTCTCAAAATGACCTGCATTTGGGGAACAAGGAGGCTGATCCCCAAATATAATATCTCCTGTGTTTTTTCCGGAATTCTGCAAAGACTCACCAATCGACCAATTCCAGATGGGGTCCTCCAGCTTCTTCAGTCAAGGACATTACATTCAATCGCTTTGCTAGAAAGCAAACGAGCTCTCTTTCACAGACTGTTTCCAGAAGGCTCGTAACATTAAGAAAGCCCCTGCAGAGTTAATGTATATAAAGCAGTTGAATGGTTTCACTTTTCCTGAGAAACATTAGCCTGGATCTTTAATATCTTTTACTGTTACAAAAGATATATACATAATCAGTAGAAACCTTGGGCTCTCCTAGCAGAGATTTGCAATAGAGCAAACCTTGATACATAAGGACATACAGTATGACGCTAAATGAAAGGATCTCTAGGATATAGAAACAAAAGCCATATAATGAGTGATTGTTGTCCTTAATGCACTATGTTATCTCTCATCTCTTTTGCTGTCCCTTGGTTATCTCATATTGTTACAGTATTTCACTTTGTTATCTGATATATTTGGATAAATGTGTATTTGGTTATTTGAAACTGGATAGGAAAGAGGGGAAAACAAGATGAGGGGTGGGGTGGAGGGAGGGAAATGGAGACCAAGACATGAGAAAGGGTATCAATGTATGTGAAGTAATGCACCTTCTATCTGGTGAATATAATGTAACCCTTCCATTAATTACAATAAAATATATGAAATTTAAAAAAAGATAAGTACACTACATTTGTGGTGTTGTATTTATGTTTGCAAAGTGTGGGTCTGACCAGTGAAGCTAAAACAAACCATTATCCACAGTAGATTATGATTGTTTTCTCATAACTCTACAAGTTTGGATTTGAACATTATTGGGTTCTTTCATACAGAATCGTGAGTCCTATCAATCTTTGTGCATACCTTCTCATTTTTCCCTTTTCCCCATTTTTATTTGTCATTGGGATATTTCCATATATGTACATAATGTGCCCCAATCAGATCACTTCCGAAGTCTCTCTGTCCCCACTTCTTCTTTTTTTAATGAAAGTTTATTAAAAACATTGAAAAAACTAGAGGGAGCAAATTAGTTTTTTTTCTTTTTTATGCTAAAGTCTGTGTTTTCTTTTATTTTTTAATTTTTTTTGGCCAGTCCTGGGATTTAGCTCAGGGTCTGAGCGCTGTCCTTGGACTTTCTCAAGGCTAGAGCTCTACCACTTGAGCTACAGGCACCACTTCTGGCTTTTTTCTATGTATGTGGTTACTGAGGAATCAAACCTGGGTCTTCATGCATGCTAGGCAAGCACTCTACCACTAGGCCAAATTCCCAGCCCCTTAACATTGATTTTTACATCATATTTCAAATGATGTGTTTAACAAACAAGTATTCAAGAAGGGAATCTCTATATACAATCACTGGTATTTAGATTTAGAACATAATTAAAATTAGACTGAGGGTTTTTATGTCATAGATCACATATTAATCTATGTAATAAAACAGTATGTCTATAGAGTCATAAATTTTCATGCCTATGTAGTTGTGTTTATATTTCCAATACCATGTCCATCGCATTGGGTACGTAAATTTTGAATCATTGCTCTTGTATTGTTTGGATTTGATATCCACATATTAAGGAGATCATGCTCCTTTTGCTTCTTTGGTCTTGACTTATCTCACTCAACATGATCTCTCTAGATTCATCCACTTCCCGGCGAATGTCATTATTTTATCTTGTCTGTTGGCTATATAGAATTCCATTGTATATATACCACATTTTCTGTATCCATTTGTCTGCAGTAGGGCATCTGGGTTGTTTCCATCACCTGGCCCTTGTGAATAGTGCAGAGATGAACATAGCTGAGCAGGTGTCCTTATCATATCCTGGGTTATGATGTTCAGGATAGATGCCCCGAAGTGGTATGGCGTGATTGTAGGGAAGGTCTATTTTCAGTTCTTTGACAAACCCCCACACTGCTTTCCAGAGTGGCTAAATGTCCCCAATTCTTAGGGCAGTGTGAACAGGCATCATCGGTCTATCTTCATATTTTGATTTTTCTATCCTCCTTCCTTCATCCTCTTCTTCAGTCCAGCCCACACCCCTCCCACTGGTTCTCATCCCCGAACAGAGGCTGTTTGACTTTTTGCCTATAAGAAAACATGAGGTATTTGTCTTTCCCATTCTGGCTAGTGTGTTAACATATTTTTGCTTTATGTTTCGTCCAATTTTAAGTCATGTATTTTAGTGTCTGGATTGACTAGATGGTAAATATTAACTGAAGATTTAAACCTCAGTCGAGGTTTAGGCTGGGACAGAAAACTTCACCATGCTATCTTCACCGCAAAAGCAGACCCAGGGCCAATGTCTAGACAAACTACTAAGCTGTAACTACTAGCACCTCTAGTCCCCTGGTCTAGGGATCTTCCAGTTATTCTCATAAGGAATTGTCTTGGCTCATAAATACTTTTGCCTTGCACACAGAGTGTATCACTTCTGTATCTGATGAAGAGCTTGATTTTTCTGAATTTTTTTTCAAGTTGAAGGTTTCAGGATTTCTGTCCATCCTTCTCCTTATCGTTTCCCTGCACTCCTTCCTATCCCAGATGCAAATGCTTCAGTGGAGTCCTCTGGGCCTCACTTACCCATGGCCTGGGCTGTACCCTCAGCAGGGATGGTGGATAGACCAGTGGAGTGGCGATTTGACGGGCACCATCACACGCAGGCTGGGCTCTCCTGAACCTCCTTGCAATAGGAACGTGCCCATCCACAGAGAGCAGCCCTGTGACCTTTCACCACCACATTTCCATGACCGGTAGAGGATAACCTTCATCTTACACATTCAACTTAATTCGCAGTTACTGATAGCACAGACGGGGCTGTATTTTCTTACAGAAATCTTGCAAAATTGAAGATGATGTTTTTACTCACTTGAATCTAGGCTTTAGGAAATTCAGTAATTCCCTCAAAATGACATGGAAAATTGATGTATTATCCAAGTCTGTGAACTCTAAAAAGCACAATCTCCTGACATAACGGGAGATGTAAGGCCCTTTTCTCACCATCATGGTTCCCTGGCGACGGCTGTCTTCACACTCACCATGCAGAAGACAACTCATCCTGTGGGGTGGGCACACCTGGTACCCCTGCCAGATGAAAGTCAAGAGAAACAGCAGAGCAGCTATCGATTTGGGAATCAGCTCTTACAAATGAGTATTTAGAGTTGGGGATTGAGAGCTTGAGGGGTTTGTAGTGTTGGTCAACTAGATCAAGCCTCATTTTGCAGGAAGGCTGGACATGAGGCAAGAACGTAAGATAAAGATGGGAACACCTATTTCCTGACTCATAACCAAAACAAAACCCAAGAACCACCTCTGACTCCTCTGGAGGCAGTGAATTTGGAGTTCAAAGCATTCTGATGAAGGAAGTACGGCCCAGAATCGATGCTTGGGGTCTCGCTTCACCCTGAAATGACCCTAGGGTCTTATCATATCATTTTTATCGCAGTTTTGACCCTCCTTACTGGTTTCTCTGATGCATTCTGCATAAGAACATGTACCATGATGGATATATACGAAATCAGAACCTGCCACTCAAAACTATCCCATCTGGAGTGGGGAGGGATTTTCAAACCCTCCCCTCAACCCAGCTCAGCTCAAAATGTTCTGCCCACTTCCATTGTGTGAAGTGTCAGACAAGATACAATGTAGAGATGAAATAACAAAATTAAACGCTATTCCAGTCCAGCTCAGAATTATGGATTAAATACATTTGTACCATGTCACCAAAGATTTCTGCTGAAATAAAAATGTAGAATTACAAAGAATAGTAGACCAGTTGGTCAACTTCCATAAATTTCTAGAAGGAAATGAAAAAGAACGGAAAGACAAAGCTAGTCAAGAGAGACTTTGATTAAGATGTGCTAAACACGCACTCACACCTTGTTAAAGTGAAACCCTTTTGAACTAATACATGAAATTTTAAAAACTTAAAATCAAATTTCAGCAAAATAAAATACCAGAATATGGGTACTGGGAAGGGATGCGGTGGGGTGAAGGTGAAGGGGGTGGATGGATGAGGAGGACAAGAGGAGGGACATTCCTCCAGGAATCCAGTGTCCAGCCTGCGAAGTTAAGAAGAGCAGGGAAGGGGCAGAGAGGAGAAAGGCGGTGAGAACCCTGAAAGGGTAACATTTGATTAAAATGTATTGCATTCATAAACTATCATTGGATGGTAATTCCTTTGTGTACCTACTTAAAATAATAATGTTTAAAACAGAGAGAGAGAGGGAGAGGGGGAGAGAGAGAGAGAGAGAGAGAGAGAGAGAGAGAGAGAGAGAGAGAGAGAGAGAGAGAGAGCGCTCAGAGGCTTCAAGAGGGAGGAAAGACACCCAGCTGTTGGAGTTCACAGAGGTCTGAATCAGAATGAGTAACCAGGCCAGAGGCTGGCACGTAGACAGGAATGGAAACAGTCCTCTAACTTGGTCGTAAACAGATGGCACAGCCACACCCCGGCCCCCTCCCTCCTCATAGCTCTGGATTGCTCCAGGGGCTGCCAGAGTTCAGTGCTGGCCAGTCAGAGCTGAGGTCCCCATTTTCCTGGCTACCAGGGTGAGACAGCTCCGTGCTTCTAAAGAAAGCATAGAGGAGCTGCACTACCATGGGCGGGAGCCCAGGAGAGAAGGAAGGGAGGAAGGGAGGGAGGGAGAGAGGGGGGAAGGAAGGAGGGAGGGAAGGAGGGAGGGAGGGAGGGAGGGAGGGAGGGAGCAATGGCATTGAGAGACACACCAATAAAGTCATTAAAAAAAACTGCTGGGGAAGAAAGCCAAGAAAACTAACCGAACCACAGAATAATAAAACTAACACAAGACACAGTAGAAGACAATATCAGCAGAAATATTCAAGTGTTTACAACTAAAAAATCCTGAATTTCCTAAAGAGAAGTAATCAAGTCACACATTGAAATAATAAACATGTCACATGTAACTGTACATATTTTTTAATTTTTAGCAAGGATTTATTTTAATGTAACAGGGTTAAAGTAGTGAGAAATGGGAAAGAGACACAGAGCCTACTCCCTACACAGGAAATGGTAGTTAAAGACTCTTCTTCTTAACAATATTTGATAATAAAAGACAAAGCAATAATACCTTTGATACATGGGACAGTAATTTTTCAACATTTAATTTACACCCATCAAGTAGTAATCTTATAAGCATAGAATCAAAGTATTTCCAGATATCTGTTCAGAAAACCTACACTCTCTGTTCATTCTCCCTTTAACACTGCAATCAATAAAATGGAGAGAGGGGGCGAAGCAGAGAACAGAGATAAAAGACTTGGGAATAGTGGCCTGAGCTCAGGAACTAGACAGGAGGAGATGGGAAGGATGACGGGTAGACTGTGGGAAAAGGACACCTTTCCCTGTGAGCCAGGCTTCAGTGGTCAGAAGTGAGGAGTGCAACAGGGAGAGCATGGAGTCCTCATGAATATACTTGAAAATGGAACCAGGAAAGAGGAGAGGACGCGTGGGATGGAGAGACGGCAGAGGACGGTTCAAGGGTGCCACTGTATTCATGAACTGACATGTTGACTCAAAACACTTGGCACAACTACTTACAGGTTCTTTTTAATGTGGTAAACATGACCCTCCCCCACCCCCCAAACCAAGCAGAATTTGTATAAGAAAGGAAGATTGGTCCCCTCTGAAGTAAAGCAAATGGTGGCCAGATTCCCTGCAGTCTGGTGATGCTGCTTCTAGAGAAGCCTGGGTGTCTGGACAGCAAGTCTCTGGCAGAGGACAGACAGGCCCTGCCTGGTTCTCTGCCGGGCCTGGGACAGGATTCCTATGGTGGGATGCTGACAGAGTGTGTTGATTTTCAAAATTTAGAATCAGCAAATGGACAGAAGTGAATAGAACTTGTTGAGTAATTCACAGAAGGAAAGACCTCGAGCATGGAAAGAGGAGAGGGAAAAATAGAGCCAATAAAGCCACCATATTCTAAAGCAGGGAGTCAAAAGTATTGTCTGATATCAAGAAAACAATAACGGAAGAGGAACTGAAATATGGTTTATCTAATTAATTATTTTTTGTTTATTTAGTGCCTGAACTGGGGCTTGAACTCCAGGGTGAGTAAATGAGGACTCACCTTTCATCTAAAAAATCAGGACCCCTACATCAGCAAGCTCCTGGCATAAGGAAACTCACCCCAAACCAGAGAAGCTGGAAGAAGGGATCAGATGGGGCGTGGACAGGGCTGAACCGACCAGGACCCAGGCCTTGGGAGACACGCTTTTTGTGCTCTTGCTGTCTGATGAAGAGTAGTATCTTCAGACATTAAGAAGTGAGCTTGGCTCACTGAAGAAATGGAGCTCTGAGTGCTGAGCTTGCTGTGTGAAGGGAGAGCTGCCGTTTCGGCTGCAGACACCAGCAAGCCATGCCACCCAAAGAAGGTCATTGAAACCGTCTCCTGGAGCGTTTCTTCAGCATGAAGTCTGCTGCTTTCCACACACTGACTTCCTGTGCATCCTTATCCTGAAGGCCTTGAGGGATGGCTTGCTGCAGTCACCTCCTGGTTCAAAAGCACCCTCCCGCACCTGCCCTGGGAAGCCAGGGAAGGCCTGTGCCCAGGTCGGGAGGGAATCTGAACACCACCCTCAACACAGGGAGGTGGAGGGGGCAAGACAGAGAAAGAAGGGAGGGGGAAGGAAGAGGGGAGGAGCAGGGGGGGGGAGAGAGGGAAGAGGAAAAGGAAAGGAGAGGAAGGGAGGGGAAGAGAACAGGGGAAAGGGGGAGGGAGAGAGGGAAGAGAAAGGCAGAAAAGGGAAGGGGAAAGGGAAAAAGGCAAGGAAACCCGGCCAAAAAAAATCCTCACTCATAGAAGATGCTCTGAAATGAGAGAATAAATTTGAGCTGGATAATAAAATGGATCTGATTGCATAGCTCATTGTCCCGATGGATGGCAGACCCTCTAAGTGAGTCCCACAGCAGAGAGATCAGAGACAACCTCCATCTCCATGACCTATGGAGAGTGGCCGCAAGGACCATTGGCATGCCATGTAATTAAGGAATTCAGTCAGATACAAGTCTGCAAATAAAGCTTTCCCTTCCATCTGGGCTGTACAAGTGCCTGGGCCCTCACCTGACTGAAGGAAGGGCTGGCACA
Organism: Megascapheus bottae; assembly: GCF_031878675.1. Taxonomy (NCBI): domain Eukaryota; kingdom Metazoa; phylum Chordata; class Mammalia; order Rodentia; family Geomyidae; genus Megascapheus; species Megascapheus bottae. The sequence goes on along the minus strand of NC_143515.1, from coordinate 81,306,561 downwards.
CGTCTAGGCACGACAAAGCCCTGACCCCGGAGGGGCCTCCTTCCCCTCCCTCCGCCGTCCCTCACCACCGCCACTAAATGAGACAGGTACACCCAGGTCACCCTGTGTGTGTGTGCCCTCGCCACATCTACTTCTTTAAGTCCAGTTGAGTGCTTTTCAGGCAACGCTGCTGTCTTTCGCATATTCCTGTTTTGAAGGGTTTTTCCATAGCATACAATTATCATGACCCAGTCTGCTGGGCTTTGAAGGCATTATCTAAACCGGCCTAGGGGTCCGCAGTCTCCAGTGTCACGGTGCTGGGAGGGGAGGTCTGAGCAGGGCTGACTGGGCACACAGGGTGTGCTCGCGCGTGCGGGTGGCTGGTGTGTCTGCGAGTGTGGCCACGGTCACAACCGCTTGCCCTCCAGCCGCTGGCCATGCTGGGCCCGCAGCACCAGGTTGGACACTGGCCCAAGGTCAAGGGAAGGCCGGCTGTGCCCCTGGGCTTCCCAGCCCCCAGACCTGCGGATCGGTGCTGCTCCCCTGGGTTACCCCGTCCACCACCCACGCCAAGCCCTGGGGGCTCACACGGCAGACCCACACAGGAGTGTGGACGACCTCATCGCCAAAATAACAGGCGAAAAGCTGGACTGGAGATGTGGTTCAATGAATAGAGCACCAACCAAGAGCAAGCAAGCTGAGCAAAAACAGACGGTTCTGAGTAGAATCACTGGCACCAACATGACATAAATGCAATTAATTAATTAATTAATTAATTAACTGTTAATTCATCCATGTTTTCTTCCAGTAGTAGAAAATAGACAAGACACGGGTAAAGGCTCTGCATACAGCGCTGGATTAGCCTTCCTCAGAGGAGGAGCAGACTTACAAACCAGCAGACAGGAGAGGAGAGGCGAGGCAGCGCTTTCCAGCAGGCAGAGCTTACTTCAGAAAGCCTGGGCATCCCTGGGACTGACTCGAGGCCTGGACGCTAGCGACACCGTGACCTCTGCAGTTCCCAGAGGTCACCTGGGTTTCCGCAGTGTCCAGTGGAGTTGGAGTTCAGCTATTACTAGAAACGCATGAGCTTGGTCGACGAGCGAATGCTGTGTCTTGCCTGACGAGAGCGTGTGTTTTCATCTTCTCCGATGGGTCCACTAAGCCTCATGGAGAAGGCAGGGCTGGGAAGGAAGAGGCACGCGGGAGAAACAAGCACAAGCGTGGAGGAGAGGGACAGGCTGCCACAGCCTGGACAGAGGGGAGACCTGGTCAGCTGAACCCATGAGCATGCAGGTCCCATGGCTGTCCCCCCGTGGACGCCGGCCCTCGGCCTGGAAGCCCAAGAGTGAGGAGAGGCAGGAGAGAGGCGGAACAGGGAAGCAGGCGTGTTACTCAGGGAAAGAGGACGTGGAGGACACAGCCGCGGGCACACGGGCTGCTCCAGCTTCCCGCCACTCCTGCGCCAGCGAAGCTCACCGACGGCCATCTTGCTGAGAACAGTTCCCTTAAGAGAGAATTGATGGGAAAAACGAAACGGCGTCTGTACCAACAGCAGACGATGGCTCAGTCTTCAAAAGGAAGAGAAGGCTTCACGGGGCGCCAGAGGAAACATGAGGGCAGACGAGGGTCTGCCAGGCACAGCAGGTCAGGCTTGACCACCCTCCTCACTCAAGGAGATCACACCCACCACGCCTCCCTCAGGGAGACTGCACACCCACAGTGCACAGTGTCAGAGGAGTGAGGCTAGCACATGGGGGTCGGGAGGGGGAAGTGGGCACGGGCTCTCTACAAACCCCAGTCGTGGTTTGGTAGGGTGAAGAGTGTGTCATTTGGCCCGGGTGGAGGTTGCACATAAACGACCCCATCTTGACTGTCCACACACTGTGGCCTTAAAATGATACAGATGGGAGTTTTATGGTGTGTCTCTCACCAGAACTAAATAAAATCAGGAAACCCTTCCACTAGCCTTCAAAAGGCAAACATTTTTAAAGAACAGACTTGTTCCACCCTAGTGACACCTGTCCAGGGCCCTGGTCATTGGTGCACTCAGAATCAAATCAAGCCCGGCTTCCAGGAGGGGAAGCAGGTAGAGGAGAAGCCTGCAGTCACTGCCAGCCACACTCTAGTGGCCAGGGCCTTGCCCGGCTCTGCCCGCCTGGGGAGACAGGGAGCAGGACTGAGCTGCTTCACCAGGGCGGGCAGCCTGGGACCTGTCCTCCAGTCTCAGGGGTGGGCAACCCTCCAACATGGCCACCTGGGGCGGCTGGCTGGAGGCGGCCAGGCCAGGCCGGGGCCTGCCAGGCCCTTCGGTCGCCTGGGCAAAGGCATGCCAGGTATGCGGGGACAGCTGCAAGCTCCGCCCTGCTGCGCCCAGGGTGCGGCCAGGGACAGGCCACCCAGCCGGGTGGGGACAGCCACAGAGGAAGTGACACTCGGCCCTCAACCCTGACCCACAACCGCAGGGTCCCTGAGTGACCCCGGAGCTTCTCTGTGGAGGGCTGGAAAATCCCTCCAGCTGTCTCCACACCCACCCTGCCAGCCAGCAGCTCCATGTGGCGGGGGGGGGGGGGGGGGGGGGGGGGGGGGGGAAGGGGGGGCGCGGGAGGTCCCCAAGGGGAAGAGAGAAGGAGGAAGGAGGAAGGGTGGAGCAGGTCCCCCACACATCACATTCCCCTCCCTTTACGCCCTCTCCACTTTCATCCTGGAGACACCAGAGGAGCCAGGCGTCTGGGGTGGGGTGTGGGGTCTGGGATGGGGTGTCTCTTGTGGGATGTCTGTGGTGGGATGTGGGGTCTGGGGTGGGTGTCTGTCGCTGACCCCGTGGGGTGTCTTCACCAGGCCAGCCTGTCCCCTCTGACCTGGCACTGGGGCGTCCTGCAGGCACCTAAGCAGCTCTCTTAGCAGTGCAGGTGAGACAGGGCAGGGCTCTGCTTCATGAATGAACCTGGCTGTCGAGCTCAGTTGCCACGCCTGCAGTCCTAACTCCTCATCGGGAGATCCCGGTTCAAAGCCAGCTCAGGAAGGAATCGTCTATGAGCTCTTACCGCTCCTTAACCAGAGAAAAGGCAGAAGCAGTGATCTGACTCACGTGGCAGAGCACCACCTTGAGCGACAGGCTCAGAGCCGGCACCAGGCCAAGTGGAAGCCCTGTACCCAGGGTCTCTCACAGCCGTGTCCTGAGCCCTGCTCGCTGAGCAGCCCAGGTTTTCTCTAGACCAGGGTGAGGTCAGCCACCCGTTGGGAGCTCGCCTGCTGTGGAAGCCCCTCTCACGGACCTCTGTGGGCTACACTGTTCAAGGTTGAGCTCAAATCCAGCACGTGTGAGCTGCTGCTCTCTGAACAAAATTATTTCCAGAGAATTCAGAATGGTTGCTACTTACCTCTTCCCTCTCCAACATACACACACACCAGAGAGGCACACACAATACAGTCACCACACCAGCACAGATACTCACGCACCTATGTCCTAGGAACAGTCGTCAGAAGTACCTTGGCTTGTTTGGGTTTGGGTTATTTTATGTAAATCAGGCAGGTGAGAAACAGAAAGTGTATACAGGAAAGATACAGGAAGTAGGGGTATGACTGACAGGCAGACAGGGGGTGGGACATGGCCATAGCCTGCGTTTTCAGTGTCTCAGGACAGTCTCTGGGTCCCTGTCCATTCTTTCCCTCATTTTAAGGTGTCAGATTATCCCTAAGTACCTCTTTCTGCCAGCAAAATGCAGTGGATCCAAGCCCACCTGAGCTGGGTGCCTTTACATTTGAGCAGTGGTGTTGTCATCCCATCTCTCTATGCTACTTAAATAGATAATCAGAATATTTGATAAATTCTCCACCCTTCTATGAGAAGTTCTACCAGTATTATGTTCTACTGGAATTTGAGGGGGTGGGAAATCCATAGAGTGTAAAAAATAACTTTAAACAAGTGAGAGGATACATCACCTGTGAACTGATCTGGTAAAAATAACCATGCTTCAGAAAAATTTTTTGTAAATAACCATGCTTCAAATCTCACAGGGAAAGTAATTTGAGAAGTTTTTGTTGTTTTGTTGTTGCTGCTGTTTCGTTTTGTTCCTGGGGTTTTCTATTTTGGGTTTTCTATCTATCTATCTATCTATCTATCTATCTATTTATTTATATATATATATTTGGTTTATGCATATTTACTACTTCTTAACTTTAATTTTGTAATAGTACATGGGGTGGATTAGCTACTTTTATATTTGCACATAGAGAGGAAGGAACCACACAACTAATGAGAGCAAAACTTAATCTTAAAATGTGTGTAAAAATAAAATATATCCAACAGAAAATGTAAGATATGAATAAATATAAGGCCAGGAATTAATAAAATAGAGTCCAAACATATGAAAGAGAAAATCTTAAAAATCAAAACATAGTTCTTCAAATAAGATGCCTTGATGAAATATAATAAAATAAAATGACAGGTGCTGGTAGCTCACCCCGTAAAGGCTGAGATCTGAGGCTCATGATTCAAAGCCAACCTTGACAGGAAAGTCTGCATGACTCTTTTTTTAAAAAATATTTTTTATTGTAATTAATGAAAGGGTTACATGATATTTGCCAGATAGAAGGTGCATTAATTCACATACATTGATACCCTTTCACATGTCTTGGTCCCCATTACCCTCCCCCCCACCCCCCCATCTTGGTTTTAACCCCTTCCCTATCCAATTTCAAGTAATCAAATACAAATATATCCAATATATCAGATAACAAAATGAGATACTGTAACAATATGAAATAACCAAGGAATAGCGAAAGAGATGAGAGATAACATAGCACATTAAGAACAACAATCATTCATTATATGGCTTTTGTTTCAATATACTAGAGGCCCTTTCAATTAGCTTCATACTATATGGCCTTATGTATCAAGGTTTTGCTCTATTGCAAATCTCTGCTAGTAGAGTCCAAGGTTTCTACTGATTATCTGCATGACTCTTACTTCCAATTAACCACCAGAAAACCAGAAGTGCAGCTCTGGCTTAGTGACAGAACACTAGATTTGAGCAAAAGAGCTCCGGGATAGCACCTAGACCCTGAGTTAAAGTCCCACAATTGACAAAAAAAAAAAGGAAAAAAGAAACTTTAAGTTTAGTTGCGGAAATCAATGAATCAATGAAGAGCCATTCAAATATACAATTAAGAAGCAAAAGTAGATTTCCATTAATGATGGTGCTGAAACAAAGTCATAAAAAGAGAGTCTGTGCTTCCATCCATTTTTAAACACAAAATTGATCGCTCCAGACATCAATATTAATACTTAATATTGATTATACAATATAAATTAATTAGAAACTGACTTTCGGCTGTAGATGGATTGCTATTTGTTCTGCTTGTCTTCGTGGCGAGGCTGAGAGTTCCTCGAGAGCACTCCTGTGGCTTCTGTCCTTCTCAGCTGGCTGTGCTGCATCTCCCAGGAATAAGAAGAGAGACTGGCATCTGTGTTACACTCCGCTCCCCAGAGCAGCGGCAGTCCTTCCACCGGTCTGTAATGCTGCCAGCAAGTGTCGTGTCCAAGGTACAAAACAAGGTCCCAGTGCCGGAGTGTTCAATGGGACGCTGAAGGTGAGTGAATGAAAAACGTAAACCGTCCCTCCTGCTAATCCCTCCTCATCGGCAGAGGAATGGTGGGGGAGCTGGAGAAGGAGAAAGGCAGAGCTGGAGCCCGTGATCTGCCTCCTTCCCGGGGAAGATGTCTGGCTGAGAATCGGCCTTGTTTCCCTTCATTTCCCTAAGTGCTTCCCTGGCCTGTGGCTTTCCATAGAGTGGTCAGCTTGCAGCATGGCAAACCCTTGAGGCAGGAAGCGAAGGGGTTACTGGTTTCCTGTCTGGATCGTAACACAATTCCTGTCAACATCCCTGCTCTCTTCCTCTATAATAATAGCAATAAAACCTAAAACATGCATGACATCTATGCAGGCCTAATGGTGCCAGACAGCGGGCCTGGTATTCTGCAAAGATTATCATTATCATTCCACACCTCAGGGAACCGTGCACCCGAGAGCTGACTTGACTTGCCCGAGGAAACACGGGCTGTTAGAGGGGAACTATGTGAGCTCTGTGGACTTTTGCAGGCAACGTCTATCCTCTTTCCATGAAACCAGCGGCACTTTATCAATGTGTCTTTAAAAGACAGAAGAGCTCAGAACTGTCTTGCTGAGTGAGTAACACATACTGAAGCCCTGGGCCGTGGGGCCACCTGACCTAGCTTCACACTCAGGCCTGGGGTTCTCTGGGAAAGCTCTTCAATGCTCCATTCTTCAGTATCTCCATACGGAAAATACTGAGATGACAAAATTAATACAGGAGCTGCTTTTTTTTTCTTTTCTTTGGTGACACTGGAGTTTGAACTCAGGGCCTCAGACTTGCTAGACAGATGTTTTACTACTTGAGCCACACTCCCAGCCCTGTACGTTTTGGATAATATTAGACGTCCACAGCATTCTGCATATTGCAAAGTATTGTGTTCATGTCAATCAATCTTTCCAATGATGAAAAATTTGAGAAGCATCAAGAAAAGACTTTTTCTATTCAAAAATGTGCCTTGAGGAAAAGGTACGACTCGCAAACACCCCTTAACGAAGCAAATGCCTCGATCCCTTCATTTCACAGCTAGCTGTCATTCTCAAGCAGGAATTTACTTTATTCCCATGTAAAAAAGATTTATTCGCCCATTGGTCTTGACACCCATTGGTTTCACCCCTTGGGCCTGACATGTAAGATGGAGGACCAAGGACTTGCTAACAGCCCCGGTGGGATGTAGGATGGAGTAGCAGAGCTGGACGAGAAGGGCTGTGGTGTTAGGGCTCTAACAGGAAATGCAGAGGCGTTAAATATGGGAGACGGGAGGGTGAACAAAGGATTATTTGAGAGAAAGGATTATTTGTTGCCAAAATCAGAAAATCACAGGCCAAAATTATTATAATAAAGCAATGCTATTACTTGTTATAGTGAGAAGTCGGGCTTCAAAGCTGTGGTTTCAGCCCAGCACAAGACTGGCAGCGTCTTTCAGAAGGCCAGGTGAGGCCCAGAGTCGGTGTGGTCTGCCAGCTGGTCAGGCCTGGCTGCTGTCAGGGTCTGGATGGGGCTGGAATGCGGAACACACCTTCACGCCCCACACCTGTGTGGGTCTGGGAGAGGATTTCAGAGCCTTCCTGGCCTGTGAATTTCGCTTCCGTGAAGGTTTACTAAATGTGCTTTGAAATCCACAGCGATATTCCCTCTAGCTTGTGGGAGTCACATGCTGAGAATGGTCAGAAAAAGAGAGGAGTAGATGAGAATCAGGGAAGGAAGTAAAATAACCCAGAGGACAAAGCGGGGCCAGAGGTATAGTCCCTTGCCCTGGCAGCCATTCCCTGGCCTGCAAGAGAAGAAAGCGCAGAGGCAGAGCTCTGACAAGGGGATGGATGGTGAAGGGTGTCGAGACCTTTGCCCCCGCCCACAGACCACTGACACACACCAGTGCTCCTGAGGAAACCCACTCCACAACTCCTGGGAGGCCAACCTCAGTGAGGAGAGCGTGCTACCCTCTGACGAAGTCACAGGAAAGACCTGGACAGTGTGGCTTCCATGAAGCCCCATCTGATGTGTCTGGCCCTGGGCTGGGACTTGTGTCCTTTCCTCCTAAACTGCTCTGTGCCAAGAGCAGAAGGTGGGCTTCAGAATGCACAGGCCAGGAGGACCCAGAAAGGGCAATCAGGGCACATGGAAAGCAAATGGGTCCTTCCTGTCCTCAGCTCCTCCTCAGCCCTCAGCTCCTCCTCCAGCCTCAGCTTCTCTTCCAGGACCCTGTAAGGTGGTGTTTCTAGGACTGATCTCTTGTTCGACTGCCATGCCTCATTGTTTCCTTTAGTTCATTAATTCTATACCTGTTTTCAGGTGCATTTTTTTAAATAGAAGTACACAAGATTTTATGAAGCAGTTGAATGGGATCTCAAAAAGAAAAGTAGCGACATTAAAGGGCTTATTCTTTGTCTTGTTGATAATTGTAATAGGACTATGTGCAAGTTTACCATTGTCTGAAGAAGAAGAAACACAGTGAAAAACCACTTCAGCCCCCTGATCATATATTTAGAAAGCATGCCTCTTACATGCCTCAAATGTTTTTATTCTTTCTACAAAATAAAAATGTGACTGGTCAGAGAACTGCCATTCTAGGTATTTATGAACGCATGAAAACGCAGATGGCATTCATCCTTGGTGGCTGGAGTTTTCCTTTTGTTGTCGGTGAGGGTATAGAGGTGATGCTGGTTGTGGGCATTGTCGTGGGACTTGAACCCAGCTCCAGGGAGCTGCCCCTGAGCTTTTGTACTCAAGGCTAGTGCTCTACCCCTTGAGCCACAGCTCCACTTCCAGTTTTCTGGTGGTTAATTGGAAATGAGCATCTCCTGGACTATCTGCCCAGGCTGGTTTTGAACTTTGATCCTCAGATCTCATTCTTCTGATTTGCTAGGATGACAGGCGTGAGCCACCAGCTCTGAGTCCTCCCTGTTCAGTGAACTTCTGTAGCCTGCATTTAGTCTACAAAGCAGAAATGGTCTCAGTCTTGGATAGTAAAAGCTCCACCAGTGGTTTCTGTGCTTTATTACTGCTCTAACTAGAGGGAAGTTCACTCCGTCAGCTTTGTTTCCGAATGGATGGTTTCAGGTTTTCTCCCCATGGTCCCTCATACGAGGAGGTTCTGGTCCTCAAAGCATCCGTGGAGAAGTCGGGAGCAGCCGTGACCTGCTCCTACTCATTCAAGCTGAGGAACATAGAGGACTCTGCTGTGCAGTGCATCCTGACCCCAAGGCCAACTCCCTGTTCATCTCATTTCCTTAGCATGGGCTATAAATTCTATGTTCTTCCAGATCCTGAACTTCAGAGCGGAAGTACCACAAATAAAGACAAATGGGAACACTTAAGAGCAGGGCTCACATGTGTGATTGGTACACATTCTTTGCTGAAACTTTAGAATCCTGTGTCCCTGGTCCTCCATAACAAGCTTCTGTCCAGGCGTGAAACAGCCCAGAAACGACAGATTAGTAGGACAACTTAGAAGAGCAGGTCCAGTCATAAAGATAAGGATGCAGACAGCATTGAAAATTCAAGTTCAGCCTTATGGGTGAGTTTTATGAGAGAGGGAGAATACACATGGGCCCTGACCTATGGGGGATTTGCAGAGTCACACCTAGGGATGCATGCAAGACAAAAGAGTCAATCCAAGCACTTGTAGAAGATGGTGCATGGTAGACGAATCAGTGACCATATGGCATGGCTAAAGAATGAAGGAGAACACAAAACTGCAAAAGTCAGTAGGCTCAGAACATAGAAGGCATTAAACAGTAGGGTAAGAACTGTGCTGTGTAAGCAAAGAGAAGGGATGGTTGAATCCCTTTCATGTGACAGTTCAGGAGGGTTCTGTAGGTGGAGACCCATGGGCTTATAGATGGCTGTCTGTCACCTCTGGCCGTGACCTGGGTCAGGAGTAAGGAAGTTTCCATGTGTACAGTGGCCTTGAGAAGGTCAACGAAAATGGTGGGAGAGGGAGTAATAAATAAAAACCACTTACCTATGATTCAGAAGGCAAACTTTCCCTGTCTGACTCCTTGGAAGATACTGGGACAAAGTAGGAACTACCCACTCTTCACATTCCCGGTGGAAAGACAGATTCCCTTGGTTATTGTTAGATTGAAGGCACTATTCCATATTCTGGAGATAAGGGGCATAATACTGTCCATTCTATTTACACACTGTGATGTCACTTTTATATCTGAAAAACATGTATCGTCCCCATAAGTCATGTAAAAATTTGGGGACGAACAGTGAGACAAGGTTATACCACCTGTAATCCCAGCATTCAGAAGGCTGAGGCAGGCGTGGTATGGTTGAACCAACTTGTGCTTTCTTTTTCTCAAAAAAAGAAAAACAAGCAAGCAAATAAAAGAGAGGGCTGAAAAAGAATTGAATCCTTTATTGTCCCTTTTTATGTAGAAAGACAGCTTAATGAAATTTACAGACCAATAAAAAAATGAAGAAGGAAGAGTTGTGGGGAGAAAGGGGAAGGAAAAGCAGTCTAGTAGACCAATAAAAAAATGAAGAAGGAAGAGCTATGAGGAGAAGGAGGAAGAGTTGTGGGGAGAAGGAGGAAGAACAAGCAGTCTACTAGACTGGATAGCCTCGTTCAGAGATCAGCTACAGGATGATTATTACAGTGAAACCCTTCTAGACCAGCAATGAAGGCTGACTTTAAAGTGAAACCAGAGTAAAAGTAAAAATGTAGACCCAATTTGGACAATAAATTAGAGTCTTAGTTGAATAAAGAAATGCAATCAACTACTTCTATATCTTTTAGACAATTAGGAATGGATGATAAAGATGTGCAAATTCTTTTCCAGTAAGATACTGTGTTCAAGTCCCCAAACCAATATGAAAGATGACTAAAATTCGGATTGATTCAGAAACCGGATTTTCCCCAAAGGCACCAGAGATTATGAATGATAGCAAGTAATTATGAAACCACAATGTATCAGAATTTGACATCTTATGGCAGAAAGTAAACTGAATATGTAATTCCTTTCTGACTTCAAAAATTTACCAAAGCAATGAATTTGAGTTTCAATCTCCAAGGCTTTGGGAAATGACATGGGGAAAATGGTAAATCTCAAGTCCCAAGTGACATGTCTTCCCTAAAGATTGCCCCCAACAAACAAGGCCCTGAGTTTTAAATTCATGTTAGGGATAAAGCAAATGTAAACCCACAGCCTTCACTCCACCCTCTGTTGTCAGCAAGGAAGCTTCCGTGGGTGCAGAGTGAAGACCAGGAAGAAACTGCTGCACTGAATTGGCATTCTGTAAAGCCCGGTTCATAAACTTTGCTCAGAACAATCCAGGGCACCTGACAGAAATGAATGTTCTGTTCCTCCTAGACCTGAAAGGATTTCGTAGCCGACTTCCAAACAAAATAGGCTCTCACAGGAATAAAAATAGCCAGAGACACAGCACGCCATTACAGAGATTCGCAGAAGTAACAAATAAATAGATCAGGACAGATTTTGCGTGTCTTCTAGATTTGCCGGGATGGAAAAACACAAAAGACAACGTCCAAATGCCCAAGCCGCACAGTGAAGTGCAGAGGGCCCATTGTTTTCCCGTGAGCTGGGGCTGGCAATGGGCGGCTATCACCACTGCTGTCCAGAGTCCGGGCTACACCGCTAGCCAGAGGAAATGTCAACATTCCAAATCCCCACTGCATGTTTTCAGTGACAGTGAAGTTGAAGCACTGTCAGTCAGGGACTGTCTGCATGCTATGCACATCATAACCCACAGCAAAATCAAAGAGAAAATTGGAAAGCAAAACCACCACCTAGTTCACACACAGTGAAGGAAACTGCACAGCAGAGAGCATATGAGGCTGACAGCTGATTTTTTGCTGGAAACAATAAATCTGAAAAACCAGTGGAAGCAGATCTGTGATTAGCTGAATAAAGAAACGCCAGGCTGGAGCTTCTCGGGAAATGTGTTCCTAGTATAAGGTAAAATGAAGGCATTTTAAGAGAGCTCTAAGACAGTTTTTCAAAAGCACATCAGAAAGGAATGTAATTAAGTCAGAAGAAAGGTGAAAATCAAGAAGGCAGTGGACGTTTAAACATGACAGAAACAGCCGACTCTAAAATATAACTGCGAGTAATAATCACGGAGAAAGATAAAAATGGAGTCACTACTGTCTTCAAAGAACTGGTGTTGTAGGAGAAGGGTAAAATTCTTGGCAACATGTCCACTTTCAAAAGTTAAAGATGCATTCTTACAACTTTCAGAGGAATTTCCGAGAAAATATCTTTGGGACATTTGTTTCTACATTGTGGAGGAAAACCTTGAGTGAGAAAATAATTTGTTCTCAAAAGGCTGCATTTTAGTATTATTTACGTCTATTAACTTCTAATTCACTGATTTTAAAAGGTCATCTTGCCTTATTCGGTCATGACCGATGGCCCCTGGCTGCCCTGCTCGTGGAGGTGGAGGCTCTCTTGTCTCTATTCGTTTTCATTTGGGGATCTCTTCACCTGTGTCTTCAACTCTCACCCAGCAACCTCGTACCCTCCCCTCCCCTCCTCGCAGTGCTACCTGCTTCCTGAATGCTGTCCTAACTTAGCAGCATGACAGCATGTGAGTCCAGCAGATCAAAGCAGGACTCCAGGTTCCCCAGAGAGAGGCAGGGTCTCTCCCCACCCTGCTCTATCTCCACTGTGTGAGATTTCTCTGCCGTGTCCCAAGAGGACAAATTGGCCTCTCCCAGTGAGTACCTTCAGCAGCAGGGCCCTTGCTGGCCCTGGGAGCAGGTATTGGGAGACTCACTTTAAGACACTGTGGCTGTCATCTTCCCCATGGTCAATCGTCCGGGCTCTAGGGCCGCCCCTCAGCTGTGACACCCCTCATCTCCCTGTGATGGCCTTTGGAGTTCACTTGAACAGATAATACCCTGGGCCATCACCGTTGATCTTTTCAGACCCCCAACTCTCACTTCAGAACAACATGGAAGGCCAACTCCCTCCTCTAGTCCTGGGCCTCGAGCCCCGTGAGCCAGGTAAGAGGCAGGGTGGATGCAGAAGGGGTTCTGTCTCTTCCGGTGTGGTGTGACGCCTCCCGTGGAAAGCCACACACAACCCCCTCCGTGCTAGGAAGTGGAAAACACGTGGTCCTCAACACTGCAGCAGCGCTACCACGTACCCTTCACCCAGCCAAGCAATGAGAGCTTAGGAATCCTCAAGTATTACTGGAACAAATCCTTAGGTGCTGGAAGTAAAATCAGGAAAAGATGAGAATGCCCCCACTCTTCTAAACCATCAAAATCCATCGCGATCTATCCACAATAAAAAGGAAATGGTTTCACCAGCTCAAGCCAACACTGACTTCTATTTGCTGACACCAGCATATCTGACAATTACTGGAACTGTGCAGTCAGAACCCACTGGGAAACAAATAGCTCTGGAGGGCAGGGCTACATGCAAGACATGTACTAAATATTTCAGAGCACTTTTTAGCAAGTGTCTAAAATGCCTCTCCCAAGACTTTAAGCTTCTCCTTCTATTTCCCACAAACTTTCCTCCATAGGAAAAAAAAAAAGGAAATAAATGCCTGAGTTTGATAAAGCATCATCTCCTCATAGGTGGCAAGACCTTTGTGTCGACTGGTGACAGAAAATCTCACCCAAAGTGTTGCTCAGTGGTGCGTGCTTGTCTAGCATGAAAAAGGCCCTGGGGTCTGTCCAAAGAACTCAAAGGAAGGGAGAGGCAGAATGAGGAAGGACGTGAGGGATGGAAGGGAGGGCGGGGATGGGGGGGAGAAGGAAGGAAGGAAGGGATGGAGGGAGAGAACGAGTGAGGAAGGGAAGGAGGGAAGGAAGGCCTGACGCGTGACAGGATGGTTTTTCAAAACCGAAGAATGGGGTTCCCTTTCCCTATGACCAGAAAAGTTACCACACATCCTCAGAAGGAAGCTGAGCACTGACAGCTCTGAGGAAGAGCTTCCAGTCAAGCTCAGTGCGGGTTCTCCATCTGGCCTCTGCCTCCCAAGGGCCGCCAGGCCTTCTCTGTGGCAGCGGGAAGACAAAGCCGGAAGGCACCAACCCCATCACGTTATCAAACTGTAGATTCTGCACTCATAGAAAAGCACGTCTGTTTCCTATACATATGTGGCAACAAGACCGAGTTGACTGGCATCTTGGTATCATGCTAAGAAGGTCAGCCTAAGCTCTAGAAGGTCACAGACGTTGGTCTCCTCTTCCTAGCTTGCTGTCTAGGATCTCTGGCATCTGCCCCTTCTCAGCCCTGACCAGGCGTGTTCACACAGCCTCAGGCTTGAACCGGGACACCTGGCCCCTTCTTCCTCACTAGGCCGCCTCCTCCTCCTGATGCCTCCTGGCAACCCCCCCCTGCCCTCCCCTCCCCCATGTCCCCACTTGCCTCCTTCCAGAGCTGCCTCCCACCTCTCATGCCTGATTCTCTTCCCCCATCTCCTTCGGCCTCTCAGCAGCATCCTCCTCCTGGCACTGGGTTATCTAGGCCGCCTCACCCTTGCCTCCTAAAAAGGGCTTCCTGCAGACAGAGCTGCCTGCGCTTCCTGCCGAGACTTCCAGTGTCCAGCAGGCCACCTGCTGCCCCAAGAGAAATGTCCCTACACAAAACTCAACTCGGCGTCTTCTGCCTCTGCTTTGCTATGAATGGGCCCCGGGTAGCTGACATTTAGATCTTCATGGATGCATCTGTAAAGCGGAGAGAAAGCAAACAGAGGCACCTTCTCTGGGAACAAGAACAACCCACGAATTATCCCAAAGGATCTTCTGTGCCACACCCTCGCTCTGCCACGGCGAGAACACATTTTTAGAGAAATACAAATGGTCCTTTGCTGGCACAACTCTGAACACCTAGAATGCGGGTCCCGCCCCCTCAACCCCAGTGACTGGAAACTCTCGGTCGCCCCAAGACCTAGCACGGCACATTGGTTCATCACGCTCACAATTGGAGGCCATCTCAAATGTGCAATGGAAAACTAGTTTTCTCTGCGTCCAACAGTTGGGAATGTCTTCAAGAGACGCTAAGACTGACCCTGGGGTTCCAAAACAAAGCATGTTACCCTTGATATGGCAAGGGAAGAAAACATACCATGCCCTCTTTGCTATAATTTTGGGCGCTCTGCTTGTGGTTTTAGATATTTCCATGATGGAGGAAAGAATTGAAAGCTAATGAAAGCAAACTATTAACTGGTTATCCACCAGTGGGTAGTGAGCTTTGGGGTGGCTTTGATTATTTAATTTTATTTTCCCTATAGATTAGAGTCACACTGCTTAACAAGATGATAAATAAAACACACATAAAATCATCACAGAAGTAAAGAGCACAAAATCAATTGTGCAATATTGGCCGCGGGGTCACAACTGCTACTTCTAAATATTGCTAAGGAATGTGGAGTCTCAAGTTATTTCTGGCCTGGGCACCGCTGGGCTCTATCTCACTCTGTGTGGGAGGATGGGTGTGTGAAGGCCAGGAATTTAGGAACCCAGATAGCCTTCATCTGTAACCTCCCACTCAGCACAGAGGCCAGGTCTGCATTGTGACAGGATAAATGAGCTCTAATGCATCCGGTTTTCAATTCGACAGGTACCAAACCACATGTAGAAACCCTCTTCCACCATACTTTACGCCCCACCCCAAATAAAAGCCAGTGAGCATCAAAAGAAAGTCTCTAGAACTAGAGCAAACAGAGGTTTAAAATACCCATCTCCCAAATCCTAGACTACACTGAAGTGCTGTTCAAGTCGGAAGCAGGTGCACACAGGTCTGTCAGACCCACTCAGAAGGCTCATTCCCCAGGGACCCAACGGCCCCACAGCCCACGCCAGCACTCAGCACACTCCCTTCTGGTCCCACCCCACACCTGGCCGCCACAGCTTCCCATCCAGACTCTCCCAACAGGGTGGCAGAGCTTCTGGACTTTATCTCTGGCGATCAGGATTACCATCTGTCCCTTTCAACACCACCATCCCGCTAAAGCTGTGAAACCTCCCATCAGAGCCATCGCAAGTGAAATGAGTTTACTATTACCAGAAATGCTTGCAGGCTTCCTTGTCTCAATAAAGACTGCTCTGTCCACACCCCGAAGTTCTACCATCTGAGAGGACGTTTGGAGACAGGGATTGTGACAGAAATGACACTTTGCTCTCATATCCACAGTGCTGAGCTTCCACAATGGCCACCGTCTCGCCTGCATTCGCCACACATGCGAACCAAGACTGTTGCCCGGGGCCCAGCCCCATAGCTTCCCATAGCTTCCTCACTGTTGGGGTTCAGATGGAAAGTGTCTCCCCACCAGGCTCCCATGAAAAGCTCATGGTGTTCAGACACTGCCGTGTCCAGAGATGGGGCGTTGGGGAAGTGGCTGGGTTATCATGTTGGGGCCTCTGCACGGTGTTAAGCCACTGATGGATTCAGAGTCTGGAGGGATCCTGACCTGGCTGGAAATGTAGGCAGTTGGCCTGCTGTGGGAAGGAGTCACTGAGGGCTTGGCTTAGAAAAATGTGTCCTGTCAATGGAATTCTATGCCACCATCAGAAAGAATGACATCGCCCCACGTGCAAGGAAATGGAAAGACATGGGAAAAAATCATATTAAGTGAAATAAGCCAGGCCCAAAGGAACATAGGCTCCATGGTTTCCCTCATTTGTCATAATTACACATCTAGGACTCTCCTAGCAGAGGATTACAATAGCTCAAAACATAGGTACATAAGGTCAAATAGGATGAGACTAAATGAAAGGACCTCCAGGATATGGAAACAAGAGCTATATAATGAGTGAATGTTGTTCTTAATGTACTATGTTATTTCTCCTCTCCATTTTTGCCCTTCTGCTTAATCTCAAATTGTTACTGTATCTGACTTTGTTACCTGGCATAGTGTATATATGTGTATTTGTTTATTTGAAATAGGAAAGGGAAAACAAGATGATCAGGAGAGGGTGGGAGGAGGGAAATGGGGACAAAAATATGAGAAGGGTATCCATGTGTGAGCAATAATGCACCTGCTACCTGACCAATGTAACTGTAACCCCAGACAATAAAAAATAAAACAGAATAAAGGAAACGTGTCCTGCTCATTCCTTTTAGCTTGTTTCTCTCAGGTCACTGGAAAAGTTACCAGTGAACGTGTTATGAATATTCATGGCTATGTTTGTTTAGGGTAATGACGAGGTAGAGACCGAGGACTTACTCAGCGTGGCAATGCCATGGTGGACACGTGACATTCTGTGCGTTTCTCAAAGCTTGTAGGATGTGCTCCACATGAGCCAGCCACAGGCATTGAACTCCTGTGGACAGTGTTGCAGCCTTGCTTCCTTCACAGAAAGTCACACAGCACCCCTGCCACGCCCCCAGGCCTCACAGTGCACAGGGGTCAGAGGAGGGAAAGGAGGGAAACCTCCCACTGCTCACATGTCCTGCTAACTTAAAACCTCCTGGAAAAGTAAATCCATCGTTCTTCAGAGGCGTGCTGCAACAAATATTCTAAGGAACGGAATATTGTCAGTTACTGCTGCTCATCTTCCGTATCCGTGATTCTCCACGTGCTCCGGGATGCTGCAAACTCTAGTATCACCTTCCAAACCCCAAGCCTTCCCAAGTTATCCCAACATTCTGAACATCTATTCCAAATTAAGAAGCTAGCAAGCAACTACATTTGCCAAAGACCACTATATTGGTATTTCTTGTTTATAAAGCCATAAACCAGACAGCAGACCTCACAATGTGAACTCAAGAAATTCCAGTACCCTATGGTGTCCAGGGCTGGAAAAGGCTACAAGCCAGTGTCTGCAGGGACGAGACCCGTGTGGGCTTTCCATGCACGCTCCTTTCCGGCTCACTGCTGGCTGCCTCACCAGAAACAGCATTCCTTTGGTTCCATATCTGGGAATGATATTTCACCTCCCTCACAGCACTCACCTTTGCTGAAAGAAAAGAAGAATAAAAAGGATTTGGAGACCACTCTTTAGAGACTATAAATTTCCATTGAACTATTAACACAATCTATTAGGCTACATTAGAGTCAATTGTGCAGAAGAGCAAAACCTATTCAACAACATTATTTAATGGCATTTTTATGTGTGATTTGCCAGACACAATGATGAATGTGAGGCCTGAGCAATAAAGTGGTACGGAGAGCAAACAGCTCTCCTGTGATGTTTACTTCCCAGGCTTAAATGAGCTCAGCGCTAGCAAATGATTTGCCTTGACACTGGAATCCAATTGGAGTGTGGAATTACTGTAACTGTTTTTGGCTTGGGTGATTTAATCAGCAAATCTTCAATAGTGTAATATGCGTGTAGTGAACTGACTCCAGACTGAACAGCCTGATTTATACACAGCACTTGCCCACGACCATTTGTGGGATGCACTCTGCATCTGGCTGCCTGCATCTTGATAGCGCAGACGCCCCCGGTAACGTGTCAGGACAGTTGACGTCTGTGCTTTGTGTCAGCAGACCAGACATGCGAGGGAGGCCAGTCGAAGAGGGGGCTTTGTTGTTGCTGGTTTAGGATTTTATGTGACAAATAATCATGCGTGTTTGCAGTACAGGAAGCATTATTCTCTACCCAGGGGAGAGTAGAAAGAAGACAGGGAAAGTGAGAGACAGGCAGACAGAAGGCAGGCAGGCCGGCGGAGAGACAAGAGAGAAAGGAAGTAAGCAAGTTTAGGATTGAAGCTTAGATTAAATGCATCAGTTGAACAAAGGGTAAAAGACCGGCTTCCCGTGTCCTCTGGGCGTGGGGTCCATCTCTTCTGTGTGGTGTCAGCAGACACTCAGAGTCTCATTCATCTTCATCAACCTCACACCTGCCTCTGCTTCTGGGGTCTTTCCTCAGACAGACTAGCCACTGCTCCCAGCTGGGAAGCAAGGAAAGGAAATCAACCATCAGCCTCTTCCTGGCTCGGAGTTCTGAAGTTCTAGCAGCTTCAAGCAGCTAAAATGCCTGGGAAACAGGGCTCTGGGAGAGTGGCTGTGGGTCACCTTCCCCCATCCTTCCCTGGATTCCCTGAGCTCTTCGAAGGAAAAGAGAAGGGTAAGAGTGGACTGGAGACGGAGGAGAGCCCATCCTGAACCTCGCCGTCAACCCCAGTGAGGCAACGAGATGACACAGAAGACAGGACGTGGGGTGGCAGCGCAGGTCCCTGGCAGTGACAGGGAGCCCGGCCCACACGGGCTGTAAGGTGGTAGGGGGTGGGAGGGGTCTCCTATGTGTCACTTAGAAGCAGGTGACCAGAGCCGCTCCGTGCTGCACAGCACATGTCCTGGACATGTCCTGGACGCTTCAGTGCAGCATGGAGGAAAGAGAATCTGCGTCTGTGGTAGAAACTCTCAGCTGCGGGCTCCACCCGGGTCCTCAGCCTCCACGGGGCTCAGCCCCAGATCCTTCGCGCCAACCTACTTAAGTTGTCTGCCGCTTTGGAAAGTAATGCTTTATTTTCCCTTTAATAATATTGTTATTAGGTCTCAATAGTTGGATAAGCAGAGTAGCTGATGAAGGCATCTCCATCCGTGTCACAGCTCTCATCGGTCACCCCCATCCCTCCCAGCCCTGCCTCTCCCCTCAATTTTCTTCACTTCCTTGGCTGTGCAGGGATGTTCTGACAGCACTCTCCCCCCATCTCCGCCCCCGCCACCCCCTCAGCTCTTCATTTAACCGATGATGAGAAAGGGACTTCTTGTTCTGTCTGGCAGTCTAGGACACACACCCACAGATGGTGTGGAGGAAACCAAGGCTGGAGGGTGGGGACAGCATGTCTCCTGGTGGTATGCACCCTGCTTCACACAGGAATTTATAATTAATAATAATAATAATAATAATAGTCAGCTCCCTCTTGTTCCTACCTGAAGCCCAATATCACGGAAGGAAAGCGGATGTCCGGGTGTGTCAGGTGCTCAGAGGGAATTTCCACACAAGGTTCCTCAGTGCTCCAGGAGGAGGAGAGGAAGCAAAGCCTGGTGGGAGGTGGCCCCGAGGGACCGTGGGCGGCTGACAGATCCTCCTGGGTGGGGGTGAGTGCTGAGTGGCTCGTGCGCGGAGGTGTCTGCAGAGCCGCTCACAGCGGCTGCAGCGGGGTTGATTCTTACCTGGTCAACACAGTGGAAGGAGTAAGGATTGGGCAGACATGCGGGAGGTGACCAGGGCGGCTGGGTCCAGCCCAGATCAAAGCCCTCAGCCGGGAGGAGTCAGTTCTTGTCAGGGCCTCTCTGGGAAGCCCGTTCTTTCCTGGAAGACAGCGTCCTGCTGTCACAGGACCATGGGGAGCTCCAGATTTCAGTGCCGCATTATCAGAAAGACGGGAGATAAAGAAAGTTCTCCATAAATGCATGGCGTGGGGACATACACAGCCATATGCATGCATACCTCTATGTGTGCATGCATGTGGTAGGCATACCAAGAAAGACGGAAACCCAGACAGAAAAAGAAAAATCAACAGAGACCTTTGAAGATGTTGGCACCTGTGCTTTCCCTGGCAGGCCTCCAGTTGGACCCTGGGAAGAGCAGAACTTGCCAACTGGGGAAGAATGGCCCCTTTCCCGGGACCATGAGCTCTTCTTACGGGCTTCACTGACTCAGTGTGGCCTCCACCACTGTGGAGGCTCCCTTTATTTAGAGGCCTTACATTCTAGTGTGCACCTTACCTAAAAAGCACTTTCATGGCAACATCCCAGCTGGGGTTTTCGTATGCAAAACCACTCTCCACTGGGCTGGGCTGCACCTAGGGTCCTGGCTGCTCACCTCCGTCCTCAGGCCACAGGCTTGGCTGCTGGTCAACCTGCCCTTCTGAGCAGGGTCCCTACCCCAACCACTTCAGTCAAGCCCTCAACAACTACTCCCACCGCAAAGCTGAAGCCTCAAGCTTCTCCCCTCTCACTTGGAAGTAAGATGTGCCTGGGCCTTCCCAGGAGCACAAAGTCCAGCTGTCTTCCTGCTACACCGCCGGCATTATGCTCCACTTGCTTCAAAAAGAGGGGCTGGAAGCACAGCTCAGGTGGTAGAGTGCCTGCCTAGCAAACATGAGAGCTCTGAGGTCCATCTAGTTCATCCACAATGAGGAAGGGAAGGGAAGGGGAGGAGGAGGAAGGGGAGGGGGAGGAGGGGGAGGTGAGGAAAGGAAGGGGAGAGAGAGAGAGAGAGAAAGAGAGAGAGAGAGAGAGGGAGAGAGAGAGAGAGAGAGAGAGAGCCAAAGAAACAGAGAGAAAACCAAAGAGAGAGGGGGAAATAGGATAGAGAAGAAAGGAAAAAAGAAGGATGGAAGGAAGGAGGGAGGGATGGAAATAAGGGAGGGAGGGAGGGTCACCAGACTGCACACTGGAGCCGGGACCAGCTGGTCATCCTCTCACTCAGAAGAAAACATCTGAGTTATTCACCTGCTAACTGCAATGTGCCAGGCGATCTCAATGCTGCAGTTCACAAACAAAAAATGGTCATCAATTAAGAGCTACAGAGAGGATGTAAAGTGGCTGTGACCTCTTCCCCCAGACTTTGTATGAGCTTGTAAAGAATCACCCCACAACGCTGACGTGCTTCAGCCCTGAACACGACTCAAGCAGGACAATTCTGACATGAATGCAATACTACCACGACTGTGGCCGCACTGCGAACCATGCCGCCATCAAACCAGGGTGACCTTTCACAGACAGATCCCGGCACATCTTCCTGCCTCACCCTGTCCCTCGCACGGAAAGGTTTTCTGTTGTACCTTTAACTTACAGATGAAACAAAAACCAGACATAAAAGGGAAAGTCTAGGAACACATTCCCCTAATTAGCAAACGGGAAGAGTGCGGTGTGGAAGGCGGCTTAGCCTTGGACAAGACTTCCAAGCCCATGCATGTCCTCTGAGGGACATCTGAGGTGGGGCTCTGAGACAGGGTCTTTCTGGAAGGTGCGAGCTTGGGTCCTCGACACTCTGGAAGACCCGGCCATTTTGTAAATCCCATGCACGGGACATTGACACATTTGTGCTGTGACAAGGCAAGCTACCAAGAAAATATTTTTTTGTTTCTTCCTGTGCTCCCATTTAGAAAGAGGCAAGTGATTAAATTCGCTTCACTGAATTAAACTTATCCAGCTTCCTGCTGGGTGCTGGGGCGGCTTCTGGATTGCCTCCTGCCAGCTCTTCACCTTTCTTCCAGGCCTAAAATGTCATTAAGTTCCTGGAGCCTCCTGACAGGCTGCTGGAAAGCCCAGGCCCCACAGGGCTTCTGGAGAGGGGGGAGAGGCAGAGGCCTAAGGACCAAGCTCCGAGCAGCCAGGGACCCCCGTGGTTAGCAGAAAAGCCAGTGGGACACAAGTACAACACTGGTGTGAAGATGACTGAGCAGGACTGACCAAGGTGGAGAGAAGGAGGGAAGGAGGGAGGGAGGGAGGGAGGGAGGGAGGGAAGGAGGGAGGGATGAAAAATGAATCCACAGGGGCCGGGAGTTTGGCCTAGTGGTTAAAGTGCTTCCCTACCATGCATGAAGACCCGGGTTCGATTCCTTGGTACCACATATATAGAAAAAGCCGGAAGTGGCGCTGAGGCTCAAGTGGTAGAGCTCTAGCCTTGAGAAAGGCCAAGGACAGTGTTCAGGCCCTGAGCTCAAGCCCAGGACTGGCAAAAAAAAAAAATGAAGTGACACTTCTCTAGCTGTGAAGCATGCAACTCGTGGTTCACTTCTCCATAACTTTGGTGTATTTTGCATAAGAAAATACTCAGAAGTGTGGTCAACACATTCACAAATGAGTGGAGGATTACTTTGGAGAAGCAGTGTGAGCGTTTTCGGGAGATGCAGCATGAGCGTTTTCCTCTGGAGATGCAGCGTGAGCGTTTTCCACTGGAGATGCAGTGTGTTTTCCTCTGAAGATGCAGTGTGTTTTCCTCTGGAGATGCAGTGTGAGCGTTTTCCTCTGGAGATGCAGTGTGTTTTCCTCTGGAGATGCAGTGTGTTTTCCTCTGGAGATGCAGCGTGAACGTTTTCCTCTGGAGATGCAGTGTGAGCGTTTTCCTCTGGAGATGCAGTGTGAGCGTTTTCCTCTGGAGATGCAGTGTGAATGTTTTCCTCTGGAGATGCAGTGTGAGCTATTTCCTCTGGAGATGCAGTGTGAGCGTTTTCTGGAGATGCAGCGTGAGCCTTTTCCTCTGGAGATGCAGTGTGAGCGTTTTCCTCTGGAGATGCAATGTGTTTTCCTCTAGAAATGCAGCGTGAGTGTTTTCCTCTGGAGATGCAGTGTGAGCGCTTTTCTGGAGATGCAGTGTGAGCGTTTTCCTCTGGAGATGCAGTGTGAGCATTTTACTCTGGAGATGCAGTGTGAGCGTTTTCCTCTGGAGATGCAGTGTGAAGGTTTTCTGGAGATGCAGTGTGAGCATTTTCTGGAGATGCAGCATGAGCGTTTTCCTCTGGAGATGCAGTGTGAGTGTTTTCTAGAGATGCAGCGTGTGCATTTTCTGGAGATGCAGTGTGTTTTCCTCTGGAGATGCAGCGTGAGCGTTTTCCTCTGGAGATGCAGCGTGAGCGTTTTCTGGAGATGCAGTGTGAGCCTTTTCCTCTGGAGATGCAGTGTGAGTGTTTTCTAGAGATGCAGCGTGAGCGTTTTCTGGAGATGCAGCGTGAGCGTTTTCTGGAGATGCAGTGTGAGCCTTTTCCTCTGGAGATGCAGTGTGAGCATTTTCTGCAGATGCAGCGTGAGCGTTTTCTGCAGATGCAGCGTGAGCGTTTTCCTCTGGAGATGCAGCGTGAACGTTTTCCTCTGGAGATGCAGCGTGAGTGTTTTCTGGAGATGCAGCGTCAGCGTTTCTGCAGATGCAGCGTGAGCGTTTTCTGCAGATGCAGCGTGAGCGTTTTCCTCTGGAAATGCAGTGTGAGCGTTTTCCTCTGGAGATGTAGTGTGAGCATTTTTTGGAGATGCAGCATGAGCATTTTCTGGACATGCAGTGTGTTTTCCTCTGGAGATGCAGCATGAGCGTTTTCCTCTGGAGATACAGCGTGAGCCTTTTCCTCTGGAGATGCAGTGTGAGCGTTTTCCTCTGGAGATGCAGTGTGAGCGTTTTCTGGAGATGCAGTGTGAGCCTTTTCCTCTGGAGATGCAGCGTGAGCGTTTTCTGGAAATGCAGCGTGAGCGTTTTCTGGAGACGCAGTGTGAGCGTTTTCTGTGGATGCAGCATGAGCGTTTTCTGGAGATGCAGTGTGAGCCTTTTCCTCTGGAGATGCAGTGTGAGCGTTTTCTAGAGATGCAGCATGAGCGTTTTCTGCAGATGCAGCGTGAGCGTTTTCTGCAGATGCAGCGTGAGCGTTTTCTGGAGATGCAGGGTGAGCGTTTTCCTCTGGAGATGTAGTGTGAGAGTTTTCTGGCGATGCAGCGTGAGCATTTTCTGGAGAAGCAGTGTGTTTTCCTCTAGAGATGCAGCGTGAGCGTTTTCCTCTGGAGATGCAACGTGAGCGTTTTTCTGGAGATGCAGTGTGAGCGTTTTCCTCTGGAGATACAGCGTGAGCCTTTTCCTGTGGAGATGCAGTGTGAGTGTTTTCCTCTGGAGATGCAGGTGAGCGTTTTCTGGAGATGCAGTGTGAGCGTTTTCTGCAGATGCACCGTGAGCATTTTCTGGAGATGCAGCGTGAGCGTTTTCTGGAGATGCAGCGTGAGCGTTTTCTGCAGATGCAGCGTGAGCGTTTTCTGCAGATGCAGCGTGAGCGTTTTCCTGTGGAGATGCAGTGCGAGCGTTTTCCTCTGGAGATGTAGTGTGAGCGTTTTCTGGAGATGCAGCGTGAGCATTTTCTGGAGATGCAGTGTGTTTTCCTCTGGAGATGCAGCGTGAGCGTTTTCTGGAGATGCAGCGTGAGCGTTTTCTGCAGATGCAGCGTGAGCGTTTTCTGGAGATGCAGTGTGAGCATTTTCCTCTGGAGATGCAGTGTGAGCGTTTTCTGGAGATGCAGCGTGAGCGTTTTCTGCAGATTCAGCATGAGCGTTTTCTGCAGATGCAGCGTGAGCGTTTTCTGCAGATGCAGTGTGAGCATTTTCCTCTGGAGATGTAGTGTGAGCATTTTCTGGAGATGCAGCGTGAGCATTTTCTGGAGAAGCAGTGTGTTTTCCTCTGGAGATGCAGCGTGAGCGTTTTCCTCTGGAGATGCAGCGTGAGCGTTTTTCTGGAGATGCAGTGTGAGCTTTTTCCTCTGGAGATGCAGTGTGAGTGTTTTCCTCTGGAGATGCAGGTGAGCGTTTTCTGGAGATGCAGTGTGAGCGTTTTCTGCAGATGCAGCGTGAGCGTTTTCTGGAGATGCAGTGTGAGCGTTTTCTGCGGATGCAGCGTGAGCATTTTCTGGAGATGCAGTGTGAGCGTTTTCTGGAGATGCAGTGTGAGCCTTTTCCTCTGGAGATGCAGTGTGAGTGTTTTCTGGAGATGCAGCGTGAGCGTTTTCTGGAGATGCAGCGTGAGCGTTTTCTGCAGATGCAGCGTGAGCGTTTTCTGCAGATGCAGCGTGAGCGTTTTCCTCTGGAGATGCAGCGTGAGCCTTTTCCTCTGGAGATGCAGCGTGAGAGTTTTCTGGAGATGCAGCGTGAGCACTTTCTGCAGATGCAGCGTGAGCATTTTCTGCAGATGCAGCGTGAGCGTTTTCCTCTGGAGATGCAGCGTGAGCGTTTTCTGGAGATGCAGCGTGAGCGTTTTCTGCAGATGCAGCGTGAGCGTTTTCTGCAGATGCAGCATGAGCGTTTTCCTGTGGAGATGCAGTGAGCGTTTTCCTCTGGAGATGTAGTGTGAGCGTTTTGTGGAGATGCAGCGTGAGCATTTTCTGGAGATGCAGTGTGTTTTCCTCTGGAGATGCATTATGAGCGTTTTCCTCTGGAGATGCAGCGTGAGCATTTTTCTGGAGATGCAGTGTGAGCGTTTTCCTCTGGAGATACAGTGTGAGCGTTTTCCTCTGGAGATGCAGTGTGAGCGTTTTCCCCTGGAGATGCAGTGTGAGCGTTTTCTGGAGATGCAGCGTGAGCGTTTTCTGGAGATGCAGCGTGAGCGTTTTCTGGAGATGCAGCGTGAGCGTTTTCTGGAGATGCAGCGTGAGCGTTTTCTGCAGATGCAGCGTGAGCGTTTTCCTCTGGAGATGCAGTGTGAGCATTTTCCTCTGGAGATGTAGTGTGAGCGTTTTTTGGAGATGCAGCGTGAGCATTTTCTGGAGATGCAGTGTGAGCGTTTTCCTCTGGAGATGCATCGTGAGCGTTTTCCTCTGGAGATGCAGTGTGAGCATTTTCCTCTGGAGATGTAGTGTGAGCTTTTTCTGGAGATGCAGCGTGAGCATTTTCTGGAGATGCAGCATGAGCGTTTACTCTGGAGATGCAGCGTGAGCATTTTCTGGAGATGCAGCGTGAGCGTTTTCCTCTGGAGATGTCGTGTAAGCGTGTTGTGGAGATGCAGCGTGAGCATTTTCTGGAGATGCAGCGTGAGCGTTTTCCTCTGGAGATGCAGTGTGAGCGTTTTCCTCTGGAGATGTAGTGTGAGCGTTTTTTGGAGATGCAGCGTGAGCATTTTCTGGAGATGCAGCGTGAGCGTTTACTCTGGAGATGCAGCGTGAGCATTTTCTGGAGATGCAGCGTGAGCGTTTTCCCCTGGAGATGCAGTGTGAGCGTTTTCTGGAGATGCAGCGTGAGCGTTTTCTGGAGATGCAGCGTGAGCGTTTTCTGCAGATGCAGCGTGAGCGTTTTCTGCAGATGCAGCATGAGCGTTTTCCTGTGGAGATGCAGTGAGCGTTTTCCTCTGGAGATGTAGTGTGAGCGTTTTGTGGAGATGCAGCGTGAGCATTTTCTGGAGATGCAGTGTGTTTTCCTCTGGAGATGCATTATGAGCGTTTTCCTCTGGAGATGCAGCGTGAGCATTTTTCTGGAGATGCAGTGTGAGCGTTTTCCTCTGGAGATACAGCGTGAGCGTTTTCCTCTGGAGATGCAGTGTGAGCGTTTTCCCCTGGAGATGCAGTGTGAGCGTTTTCTGGAGATGCAGCGTGAGCGTTTTCTGGAGATGCAGCGTGAGCGTTTTCTGCAGATGCAGCGTGAGCGTTTTCTGGAGATGCAGCGTGAGCGTTTTCCTCTGGAGATGCAGTGTGAGCATTTTCCTCTGGAGATGTAGTGTGAGCTTTTTCTGGAGATGCAGCGTGAGCATTTTCTGGAGATGCAGCGTGAGCGTTTACTCTGGAGATGCAGCGTGAGCATTTTCTGGAGATGCAGCGTGAGCGTTTTCCTCTGGAGATGTAGTGTAAGCGTGTTGTGGAGATGCAGCGTGAGCATTTTCTGGAGATGCAGCGTGAGCGTTTTCCTCTGGAGATGCAGTGTGAGCGTTTTCCTCTGGAGATGTAGTGTGAGCGTTTTTTGGAGATGCAGCGTGAGCATTTTCTAGAGATGCAGTGTGTTTTCCTCTTGAGATGCAGCATGAGCGTTTTCCTCTGGAGATGCAGCGTGAGCGTTTTTCTGGAGATGCAGTGTGAGCGTTTTCCTCGAGATGCAGTGTGAGCGTTTTCCTCTGGAGATGTAGTGTGAGAGCGTTTTCTGGAGATGCAGCGTGAGCATTTTCTGGAGATGCAGTGTGTTTTCTTCTGGAGATGCAGCGTGAGCGTTTTTCTCTGGAGATGCAGCGTGAGCGTTTTTCTGGAGATGCAGCGTGAGCGTTTTCTGGAGATGCAGCGTGAGCGTTTTCTGCAGATGCAGCGTGAGCGTTTTCTGGAGATGCAACGTGAGCGTTTTCTGCAGATGCAGCGTGAGCGTTTTCTGGAGATGCAGTGTGAACGTCTTCCTCTGGAGATGCAGTGTGAACGTTTTCTGGAGATGCAGCGTGAGCGTTTTCTGGAGATGCAGTGTGAACGTCTTCCTCTGGAGATGCAGTGTGAACGTTTTCTGGAGATGCAGCGTGAGCGTTTTCTGGAGATGCAGTGTGAGCGTTTTCTGGACATGCAGTGTGAGCATTTTCTGGAGATGCAGCGTGAGCGTTTTCTGGAGATGCAGTGTGAGCGTTTTCTGGAGATGCAGTGTGAGCATTTTCTGGAGATGCAGTGTGAGCGTCTTCCTCTGGAGATACAGCGTGAGAGTTTTCTGGAGATGCAGCGTGAGCGTTTTCTGGAGATGCAGTGTGAGTGTTTTCTGGAGATGCAGTGTGAGTGTTTTCTGGAGATGCAGTGTGAGTGTCTTCCTCTGGAGATGCAGTGTGAGCGTTTCCTGTGTTCAGCTCTTCCTTGAACCAGAACAGATCTCAGCCCGCCTCCTGGTTCACCAAGGAAAAGCAGGTGCAAAAAGAGACATGGCGTCCTAAGTCTGCACCTCTGGTCCTCCCCGGCCCCCGTACTCTCCACAGCCTCCCCCTTGGGGGGAGCCAGGGAGAAGGAGGAGGAGGAGGAGGAGGAGGAGGAGGAGGAGGAGGAGGAGGAGGAGGAGGAGGAGCGGGAGCAGGAGGAGGAGGGGGAGCAGGAGGAGCAGGAGGGCCAGAGGCAGAGTGGGAGGCAGGCACAGGAAGGCCAGCAGGAGAAGGCGGTGGCTGGTGGGGACGCAGGCGGCCGCATGCAGCTCTTCCCGCTCGTCCTCCATCATTCTGCCTCCTTCCTCCAAGCTGGAGAACCGAGGAGGCCGAGCTGCGCGGCGGCGACGCCGGGGTGTCCGGTGCCCGGACGCCACCCGAGGGGTGTGGGTGGCTCCTGAGCCCGGGCTCCCCTGTGCCTAGGCTGGGTGCTGCGCCGCGGGCGGGGGGCGGGCTCGCGCGGACCCCTGCAGACCTGCCGGCTTCGGCGAGGGGGAGGGCGGGAGGCGGGGCGGGGTGCGGGGCTCGCGCGGACCCCTGCAGACCTGCCCGCTGCCGGGCCGGCGAGGGGGGCGGGAGCCGGGGCGGGCGAGGAGCCGGGCCCCCCCGGAGACCCCGGTCCTCCCCGCGCTCCGCCCGCGCGGCCCCGGGAGGCCGCTGGCGGGGTGGGGGCTGGAGAGCGGGGTCTCGGGGAGCCGGGGCGCGGGCAGGTGGCCGGGAGGGCGGGGGACGCGGGCGCGGCCCGGAGGAGCGGCCGGACCGAGCCGGGAGGGGTGGGGCGGGGACGCGAGGGAAACCGGGGGCTGAGAGGGAGGGGAGGGCACGGGCCCGGGGGAGGCGTGGGATGGGGGGATGGCGGGAGGGACGGGGAGAGAGGGTGGGAGCGGGCTGGGCTGAGAGGAGAGGCGGAGCCGGGCCTGGCGGGGGGCCGGGCGGGCGGGGCGGGGCCTGAGGCGGGGCTTGAAGGGGCGCGGCCGGGAGGGAGGCGCTCCTCGGGGGCGGAGCCTGGACGGCGGGGCGGGGCAGGGCCGGGTGGGCGGGGCGGAGCCTGGTGGACGGGGGGGCGCGGCTTGCAGGGGCGGGGCCGGGACGGAGGCGCTCGTCGGGGGCGGGGTCTGGCGGGAGGGCGGGGCCTGGCTGGAGGGCGGGGCCTGGCGGGAGGGCGGGGCCCGGCAGCCCCAGCCCCAGCCCCAGCCCCGCCCGTCCCCTCGGGGCGGCCCCGGCGGCCCTGCTGGGCGGGCGGGGCGGCCGCGCTCCTCGTCGGGGCCATCGCGCGGGGGGACCGGGCGAAGCCCCCGCGGCTCTCCGCGCCGTCGCCGTCCACCACCCCTCGGGGCCCTAGGGTTGGCGTGGCCTTCGGCCGGCGTGGCGCCTCCGGCGGGCGGCGGTTCTCAGGCGGGTGTCCCGGGCCGGGCCCTGCGCCGCGGCCTCCCGCCCGCCCCTCCGCGCCCCGCGCGCCCAGCCCGCCGCCCGGACCCGGGGACGAGGCGTGCGCGCTCCGGAGATCCCGACGGGCCCAGGGAACACGAAAGGAGGAGGGGGGAGGAGGAAAGGAAGGGGAGGGGGAGGAGGGAGGGGGGAGGGGGGAGAGGGAGGAGGAGGAGGGGCACTAGGAGGGGGAGGAAAAGGAGGAGGGGGAGGGAAAGGAGGAGGAGGGGGGAAGGAGAGGGGGCAGGGGGAGGGGGGAGGAGGAGAGGGGGGAGGAGGGGGAGCAGGGGGAGGGGGGCTCCCACCCGGGTCCGCCTCGGCCTCCCGGGGACCTGCGGCCCGGCCTGGAGAGGGTCCGAGCCTGCGGGACGGCATCGCGCTGACCGGGAAACCCGCCCTGCCGCCCTCCGCGCTCCGCGCTCCGCCGCCAGGGACCGGAGACGCGCGCTGCCGAGCTGCCCCCTGGCCTAGGGACGCCGGGACCCGCGGGCCACCCGGGGGAGGAGCACGGCCCGCCGTCCTGCCCACGCTCACGGCCTGAGGACAACGTCCTCCCGGCTCCGCCCACTCGGCCCCCAGGGCGCGGTCACCGCGGGGTGGACGAGGACCTGCGAGCTCTCCACCGCCTTCCAACCTGGAGGACCCGCAGCGCAGGGCCATCCCCAGGGGGCCGCGCACGGCCGGGCGCCAGACACCCCGGCGCAGGGTGTGCGGAGAACAGGACGGAGGGGCGGGGCACGGGGACCGCCCCACGGGGAGGACGGGAGAGGGAGCCCCGCGCCGCCCCACGGGGAGGACGGGAGACAGGGAGGACGGGAGACAGGGAGGACGGGAGAGGGAGCCCCGCGCCGCCCCCGGGGAGGAGGGGAGACGGGGAGGACGGGAGAGGGAGCCCTGCGCCGCCCCCGGGGAGGAGGGGAGACGGAGCCCCGCGCCGCCCCCGGGGAGGAGGGGAGACGGAGCCCTGCGCCGCCCCCGGGGAGGAGGGGAGACGGAGCCCTGCGCCGCCCCCGGGGAGGAGGGGAGACGGGGAGGAGGAGAGACAGAGCCCCGCGCCGCCCCACGGGGAGGAGGGGAGACGGTCACCTTCCTGCCAGAACTGCACCAAGGGAGCCAGGCAGATTCCAGGAGGAAGCCACTGCGCTGAGCCCAGAAAGGCGACCCTGAAATCCAGACACAGGACAGGGAGAGATGACAGCACTGATCACGCGACCCTGAACTCCACACACACCACAGGGAGAGGGGACAGCACTGATCACACGACCCTGAAATCCACACACATCACAGGAGAGGGGACAGCACTGATCACACGACCCTGAAATCCACACACACCACAGGGAGGAGAGGGGACAGCCCTGATCACAGGACCCTGAAAACCACACACACCACAGGGAGAGGGGACAGCCCTGACCACGCGACCCTGAACCCCACACACAACAGGGAGAGGGGACAGCCCTGATCACACGACCCTGAAATCCACACAAAGGAGAGGAAGAGAGGACAGCCCTGATCACACGACCCTGAAATCCACACAAAGGAGAGGGAGAGGGGACAGCCCTGATCACGCGACCATGAAATCCACACACACGACATGGAGAGGGGACAGCCCTGATCACAGGACCCTGAAAACCACACACACCACAGGGAGAGGGGACAGCCCTGACCACGCGACCCTGAACCCCACACACAACAGGGAGAGGGGACAGCCCTGATCACACGACCCTGAAATCCACACAAAGGAGAGGAAGAGAGGACAGCCCTGATCACACGACCCTGAAATCCACACAAAGGAGAGGGAGAGGGGACAGCCCTGATCACACGACCCTGAAATCCACACAAAGGAGAGGGAGAGGGGACAGCCCTGATCACACGACCCTGAAATCCACACACACGACATGGAGAGGGGACAGCACTGATCACACGACCCTGAAATCCACACACACCACAGGTGAGGGGACAGCCCTGATCACACAACCCTGAAACACACACACACCACAGGGAGAGGGGACAGCCCTGATCACACGACCCTGAAATCCACACAAAGGAGAGGGAGAGGGGACAGCCCTGATCACACGACCATGAAATCCACACACACCACAGGGAGAGAGGACAGCCCTGATCACACGACCCTGAAATCCACACAAAGGAGAGGGGACAGCCCTGATCACAGGACCCTGAAATCCACACACACCACAGGGAGGAGAGAAGACAGCCCTGATCACACGACCCTGAAATCCACACACACGACATGGAGAGGGGACAGCCCTGATCACACGACCCTGAAACACACACACACCACAGGGAGAGGGGACAGCACTGATCACACGACCCTGAAATCCACACACACCACAGGGAGAGGGGACAGCCCTGATCACAGGCCCCTGAAATCCACACACACCACAGGGAGGAGAGGGGACAGCCCTGATCACACGACCCTGAAATCCACACACACCTCAGGGAGAGGGGACAGCCCTGATCACAGGACCCCGAACTCCACACAGACCACAGGGAGAGGGGACCAGCAATCTTGGCTGCCCATCAAGACTGCCTCAAAAAGAATATCTGGTGTTGTTTTCCCAACACCTCCTTGTTTCCTACATGCCTGTGCCCCTGAAATGGAACCATTAATTCCGTGAGAGCAGAAATCCTACCCCCCATCTTCCCTCATCCCGCAGGCCAGTGGGTGTCACATGGCAGCTGGGTACTGATGACACCTTAATCCAAGGAGGAGCCATTTTCTTCCCTGATACACAGAACACAGAGCCCAGAACCAGACTGATGGTCCATAAGCTTTTATTATCCAAGTAAATAAGTGGTTGATAAAAAGATACTGATCGTCTCTGACCGATAACACTGAGTCACGGTGTCCTAAAGATTCATATTTACAACGTATTAAACAATCATTGTCTTCTTGATGTATGACTCGGTAATTCAGTCAAAATCATGTAGATTTCTAAATTCAGTTAAAATTACATTAGCCAGGACAGTGCCATCCCAACAAGAATGGCTCTTCATGGAATTATGGAAATGGCCTAGGGCTCTCTGTCTTCAGCCAAGTTGTAATTTCTCCCGTTTCTGTCGTCCCAGCACCCCAGAGGCAGGGAGTGTCATGAGTTTCAGGCCGGTGGGGCTACGTAGTGTGACTCTGACTCATATACACAAAGCAACAACAAATCGAAGTCCTCATTTCATCCCGGCAGCACAAGTACGAGTTGCGCGTGTAGGGCACCAAACAGCAAACCTGAGGCAAGCTGCCGGCCTCTGGACTGTAGATAGAAATGCGTAATAAATCAGACCTCCTCCTTGAAACCTAGAAATGGCTATTTCCACCTAACCGGCTCTCCACTTACATGGGGGTGGAGAAGAGAAATGTGTACTTTTATGAGATTGGAGGACTCCCTGCATGGTAAGCACACAACTGCCTCTAGAAGAAATGGACAATATACTCTCTTTGTGGGATTCTACCTCGATTACCAAGATGTCATGGCTTTATAAAAAATAAAAATGTTATAATCTCACAGAAGTTCATAAATAATTTCTGTCAAAATTCTTAATCTCCTAATAACGCTAGACACAGGAAGGAAGTACTGAACCATTTATCTGACTATGAATCCAAACCACACAGGTGGCATGCCTCCTATTATATGCCAGCTAGTTGGAAATTCAGACAATCTTGGTGCTTCAAATACCCTCCAGTAGACCATGTACGGCAGAGCACAGTGCCTGTGAGAATGTACCAGTGACTGGACCCAGGAGGCTGCATCTGTCCTACCAGTTACTAGGTGTTGTCATGCACGCATATGCCTTGCTTCATTCTTAGATGCAAGGGGTCTTCTGAGCCAAGGCAGATCATTTCTTCATGGAAGGAAAGTGTAGGCGATTCTCTGGAAAGTATGACCACATTTGGACTAAATCTAAGTCAGTCGAGGAGCAGCTAGTATCTATCCTGCACTCTTTCCTTTCGCTGGTCCCCTAGAGAGAGGCTCAAGCCATTTTTGTAGGGGACATAATCCCATTCTATAGAGCTGCCATAATTAGCATCGCCACAATAAACAGCCTTCCGCTGAGGTCGTTGGGCAAGCAAATACATGGTCAGGAAATACTATACATGCCTTTCCCTTTATACCTCAGATCCCATTCTTCACAGCTACATTCAAAAATAGACACACCAACCTTGTCCTTGTGCAATCATTTACTCACCCAGAATGCTATTAAATATCTCATTGCCCGCTGCCTGGCGAAGTTAAGCAGAGGCAAACCATATGATTTTAGGAACAGCAGCACTAAATCCTCAGAAAAACGTATCAAATAGGCAGGGACAAACTAGATGGCTTGGCCACGAGAGACGGAGAGAACGGAGGGAAAATCACACAGCTACTGTTCTAGAGGAATGTGAAAGTTCCCCTAATTTTGAGAAGCATGAGCGTCTGCTTCCCAGTGCCCGGAATACACCCACCCACCACACCGAGGGCCTCTGGGTACAGCTGTCTTCCAGTGAGTCACATTCAGGGTCATGACATGCCCTTATATTTTATCATTGCCTGTTTAAATTCAAGGACTTCTGGAGATTTTCAGTGTTCTTTGGGCTTCTAAGAATCTTGTTTCACAAGGGAACATGTTAACACACTTGGAAAACCCTAAGGGAAGGGTGATTCATTGAGGACAGTGGTTAGAACATATATACAGACAGATCTATCTGTCCACCTGTCTACCGACCTACCTACCTACCTATCTGCACATGTAGGTGTGTATAGACATATCCATGTGTCATTGTATTTCTCTCCTTCCTTCCTCTCTTCCTTCTTTCCTTTCTTCTTCCTTTTGGTGGGAGCACTAGGTCTTGAACTCAAGGCCTGGGTGCTGTCCCTTAGCTCTCTCCCTCAAGGCTGGCATTCTGCCAGTTGAGTCACAGCTCCACTTCAGGCTTTTGGGTTGTTAAGTAGAGATAAGAGTCCTGTCTGGCGTGGCTTCAAACCACATCTCTCACATTTCAGCTTCCTGAGTAGCTGGGATTGCAGGCTTGGTCACGAGTACCTAGAGTAAAATATATTCTCCATGGCAAAAAATGTGTTTTGTGGAATAAGAGAGTTTTCAACACGAACCACTGTGGACACGAGTCAGAGAAAAAACAAACTGAAAATGGAAAGAATGATGTCACTGGAGTATTTATCAGTTACCAAAACTTCATCACTGAGTTTAAGGTAAAGTTGAGAGCAGGTAACTTTGAGAAGAAGAATGATGATGATGATGATGGTGATGATGGTGATGATGATGATGGTGGTGATGATGATGGTGGTGATGATGGTGATGGTGATTATGATGATGGTGATGATGATGATGGTGATGGTGATGATGATGGTAATGATGGTGATGATGATGATGATGATGATGATGATGATGATGATGATGATGGTGATGGTGATGATGATGGTAATGATGGTGATGATGATGATGATGATGATGATGATGGTGGTGGTGGTGGTGATGATGATAATGATGATGATGGTGATGGTGATGATGATGATGATGGTGATGGTGATGATGGTGATGATGGTGATGGTGATGATGGTGATGATGATGGTGATGATGATGATGATGGTGGTGGTGGTGATGATGATAATGATGATGATGATGGTGATGATGATGATGATGGTAATGATGGTGATGGTGATGATGATGATGATGATGATGATGATGATGGTGGTGGTGGTGATGATGATGATAATGATGATGATGATGGTGATGATGATGATGGTGATGGTGGTGATGATGATGATGATGATGGTGATGATGATGATGATGATGATGATGATGATAGTGGTGGTGGTGGTGATGATGATGATGGTAATGATGGTGATGATGATGATGATGATAGTGGTGGTGGTGGTGATGATGATGATGGTAATGATGGTGATGATGATGATGATGATGATGATGATGATGGTGATTATGATGATGATGATGATGGTGGTGATGATGATGATGATGGTGATTATGATGATGATGATGATGGTGGTGATGATGATGATGGTGATTATGATGATGATGATGATGGTGGTGATGATGATGATGATGGTGATTATGATGATGATGATGATGGTGATGGTGATGATGGTGATGATGATGATGATGATGGTGATTATGATGATGATGATGATGGTGGTGATGATGATGATGGTGATGATGATGATGATGGTAATGATGGTGATGATGATGATGGTGGTGGTGGTGATGGTGATGATAATGATGATGATGATGGTGATGATGGTGATGATGATGATGATGATGGTGATGATAATGATGATGATGATGATGGTGATGGTGATGATGGTGATGATGATGATTATGGTGATGATGATGATGATGGTGATGGTGATGATGATGATGATGATGGTGATGATGATGATGATGATGATGATGATGATGATGGTGATTATGATGATGATGATGATGGTGGTGATGATGATGATGGTGATGATGATGATGATGATGGTGATTATGAGGATGATGATGATGGTGGTGATGATGATGATGGTGATGATGATGATGATGGTAATGATGGTGATGATGATGATGGTGGTGGTGGTGATGGTGATGATAATGATGATGATGATGGTGATGATGGTGATGATGATGATGATGATGGTGATGATAATGATGATGATGATGATGGTGATGATGATGATGATGGTGATTAGGATGGTGATGGTGATGATGGTGATGATGATGATTATGGTGATGATGATGATGATGGTGATGGTGATGATGATGATGATGATGATGATGATGGTGATGATGATGATGATGATGGTGATGATGATGATGGTGATGAGGATGATGATGATGATGATGGTAATAATGGTGATGATGATGATGATGATGGTGATGAGGATGATGATGATGATGAGGATGGTAATAATGGTGATGATGATGATGGTGGTGGTGGTGGTGATGATGATAATGATGATGATGTGATGGTAATGATGGTGATGATGCTGGTGATGATGCTGATGATGATGTATCAGTGATATATCACTGCTGGGCAGTGATGGCCAATCATGAGGTCATGAGGAACAAACAGGATGATGAACCAGTGATGGGGGATGACGTAGCCAGTTGACTTTTCATTCTTTTCCTTCCTTCATATTGAAGCCAGGTGTTACTGGCTTACACCGGTCAGCCTAGCTATTCAGGCTGACAGCTCAGGCAGGAAAGTCTGAGAGATGGGTTGTCTCCAATAAAGAGCACCAGAGGTGACGCTATGGCCCAAGTGGTAGAAACAGTGCCCTGAGTTCAAGTCCCAAGAGCAGCAAATACATACATAAACAAATAACTCAATAAATCAGTTAGTTAACACTGACATTGACCTCTGGGTTTTCCTCATTTCTTTCTCTATAGGCCACATGTGGTGCCTCTGAGGGTCTGCCCTTGTGCCAGGCAACTCTTCCTGCCTCTCTCCTCGCTCTATGGCAGTGTCTCGGGCACTGAAATGGTCTTTATAACGAACCACAGGAATGCCACACCTTCCAGCCAAGTCTTCCCGTGTGGTCTTCTTCTTGTCTGTGCTCCACGCCTGCATGCGGCCAAGGGCCTGGTCCCTGGGGAGACCCGAGTGATGATGAAGTTTCAGTGCGTAAGGATGGACATGGCAAGTGAGGAAGTCATCCTCCAGCGGAGGAGCTGGCCACACGGCTCATGTCCCTGTCCTGAGTCCGGCTGAGGGTGCTTCAGGCACAATGCATCCTTAGGCAAAACTCATCTGCAGCAGTGAACGTGTGAATCTAGACTCCAAACTACACTTGTGAGCTAGGCAGAGAATTCACAGGAAGCCTAGCTAGAAAAATCCCAACCTCTCCTCGCCAGCCTCCAGATTTCCCCACCCCAGAGACACAGCTGGCCAACACCACACTGTCGCAGCCCAATGTGACCCAGAGGGGACAGAAGTCATCATGGTGGAGTCGACGCCTTCCCTCCCAAGGACTGCAGGGTGTGGCTAGACATGGAGCTAGCACGTCCCAGCTTAGAAGGCTCCTGGGAGAGTCCGAGGTTCTGGGAGGAAGGAGCTGGAACACAGGTCCTTGGAGGGACCCATCTGGAAACGTGAAGCCACACTCATGGTATGATGGCCTTTGCACTTGGAAACAGTTGCTGAGTAGAAGCCGGCGGGCCACCCCGCAGAGAAGAGAGAGAAGGTTTAGTGGCTGGCTCACTCCAGCCGGGCTCACAGCCATCCAACAGCTCGACCTTAAGCAACACTGTTCAGACTCCTCTCCGAGGAAGACAGCCACTCTTTCCTCTTCCTTGAGCATGCTGGCCGAGCCAGGAGGCAGTGCTGGGAGTGAGGAGGGCCCAAGGGCAGAACTGCCACCCTCCCCAGCTCCAGTCCAGAGAGGGTCATTTCTCACCCCAGCTCCAGTCCAGAGAGGGTCATTTCTCACCCCAGCTCCAGTCCAGGGTGGCTTTGCCTTTCACATCCCAGTGGTTCAGCCACCGCAGGATCTGAGCAGCAAGTTAAGAGGTGCTTTTACTAGAAGCAGTTAAACCAGGAAAGTCATCAAACACAGCATCCTATGAGGTGGCCAAATCATAAAACAAACTCAATCTGTCCGTTTAGAAGAATAAGTCCAGGCTTACTGGATTGACTTAGCTGAGGGCTCTTACCATGGTATTCTTAGTAGTATAAAATGTGAAGACAGAAAGGGACTTGGAAGCCATTTGATAGATATAATCCTATATATCTAATATACATATTGTTCATGTTACAGATGAGGGACCCAGGCCACAGGGTGGTGAGGGCAGGATGGAGCAGGAGGCAGGGCCGCCCTCGCGTGTGCCACCTCTCCCTTCTCCCTTCTCACAGCCACATCCTGAGACGACAGGAGGAATAACATAGTACCTTCTCCCTCGCTTATTCTCATCTTGTTACAGTATCTTACCTTGTAATCTGGGATATTGTATATGCGTTTGTTTATTTGAAAGAGGAAAGGGAAGAGGGAAAACAAGATGGGGGTGGGGGGAGGGAAATGAGGACCAAAACCTGAGGAAAAAATGATGACATGAGGAGACCGGTGGCCTTGCTGTCCACGCCTCCCACCCCTCCCCCATTAAAGGCCTCGGTTTCCTCCCTGCAGAAAGTAATGGCTGCGGGATGAGGCTCGCAGACAGGCAGAGTGAGCCTGTGACCAAGCGAGGAGGCATGGAAAGCCACCTCCCTTCCCGTGTCACCCCTCCTTCCTGCTAGGATTACTTGGGATTTACTAGCGTCGCTTGCACCTTCCACAGCTCTGCCAACAGCATCAGGATCACGCAAATAATGTCGATGTTCTAGACTCCCGGTAAACACACGCACACATGCTCACACTCACAAATACTTAAGCTGGACGTAGGATGATGAGAAATGGAGGAGAAAGCAGGAGGGGACCCTGGAGCTGATGAATGAAGGAACCTAGCGGGAACCTGGCTCTTGGAGGGGTGGTAGTATCTACCACTCTCCCGGGGCTCAGCGGAGTTTGACAGAGCGACAGAGACAGAGATTGAGGGAGAGAAAGAGAATGGGAAGGAGGGAGAGAGACAGGCCGGGCAGCAGTGAAGCGGGGTGGGGCCGGGGGCAGGAGAGGAGGAGAAGGTGACTGGTGGCCTGTCTGTCCTTGGCGGGTGTAAGAGGCCAGGCAGCTGCAGATGTGCCTAACAGTAGTTCCTGAGGGCCACTGTCCTCTCTCATCCTGGGTGTCCACAGTGACACTTGCCCAGGCGCGGACATGGAGGCTTCCTCCACTCCACAGTGACTGGAGCAAGCGCACTGAGAGGAGCGGGACCTCCTCCACGGAGAGGGAATCACAGCGAGGATGCGGACACGCTTGCACAAGTCAGGTCTGCTGCATTTGAAAGCTGCCTCTCCGTTGCCTGTGGCACTCCATAAACACGTGTGCACACACTCATCATCACCCGTTCAAACTGCACAGCCCTTCTTCACTGTGCAAGGCAGAAGGAAACAAAGCCTGCGAGAATACAAAGGTTTCCTCAGCCCTGGGACCTGTGCTGGGGCCTGGGGCCTTCCCTGGACCTGGCAGCTCAGAGCTGGGCTCCCAGCATTTGTCTAGCTGCTGTCTCTCTTTTGTCTTGATGGTGAAGGATTAGCATAATGTGCTGTCCTCTCCCCACCCCCACCCCTACAGCCAGGCCCTCCATTCCTCCTGTGAATTCTCAGCCCCCAGAGAACTCCAGCCTGAAAGAAGTTTACGCTGTGTCATACTGCGGCTTAACCAACTCAAACTTTTTAGGAAATAATTGTTTAACCTTATAGATGAAACTCCTGAGGTATTCAGTCAAATGTCTTTTCCATTGCAGGTTCTCATGCTCAAAAATAAGGAATTGTTTTTATTTCAAATGAAAATAAGATTGTTTGTTAGTACAGGGGCTCCCTAGATAACACTGGCCTTGAATTCCTGCCTCCATCTCCAGAGTGCTGGAATTATGAGTGTATCACCACACACCACCAAAAAATAAGATTTTTAAAAAAGTGTAAATAGAATCAAGTTCTAGAATTTGATCAGTGGGGACAATCCGACATGGAAACCACATACATCTCTGTGTAGTCAGCTTCAACCTTATATGCATATCCTGTACGTGTGTCCATCTGCACACAGACTGGATTATGATGTAAACATGTATTTCAAATGTCAGGCCATGTTCAAACTAAGTTTGAAAACCGCTGCCTGGCATTGCCCTGTGACTCCTGTGTTTTCCTTGGTATGCAGAGATATAAACTAGAGAAAAACCAGGCCTTGCTTCCCTTGCAAAGGGATTTGAATAAGGACAAAGAGCTCCATGGATAAATACTGTGCTCCCTGCTCTGCTCCTGTGCACACCCACAGAGCATGGAGGTGAGCCCAGAGGTCCATGGGTGCCACGGGCCCAGGGAGGAGGAAATGAGCGCGGAGTGATGGAGGGAGAGACTCGGCTGAGCTCACTGGGCTGTGAGCACCAAAATGCCTCCACTTATTCTATGCTGCCGTCAGAAAGAACGACATCGCCCCATTTGTAAGGAAATGAAAGACGGAAAAAATCACATTAAGTGAAGTAAGCCAGACTCAAAGGAACATAGGCTCAATGGTTTCCCTCATTCGTCATTATCAGTAGAAATCTTGGGCTCTCCTAGCAGAGATTTACAAAACAGAGCAAAACCTAGATACATAAGGCCATATAGGATGATGCTAAATGAAAGGACCTCCAGGATATAGAAACAAACGCCATATAATGAGTGGTCGTTGTCCTTAATGTACTATGTTATCTCTCATCTCTTTTGCTGTCCCTTGGTTATCTCATCTTGTTACAGGATCTTACCTTGTTATCTGGTATATTTTATGTATGTTTATTAGTTTATTTGAAATAGGATAGGGAAATAGGGAAAACAAGATGAGGGGGGTGATGGGAGGAGGGAAATTGGGACAAAAACATGAGAAAGATATCAATGTTTGTGAAGTAATGCACCTTCTATCTGGCGAATGTAATGTAACCCTTCTATTAATTATGATAAAAAATAAAATTAAAAAAGGAAATGCCTCCACTTGATAACTACTCACCACAGTGACTATGAGCCAGGAACACACTCTGCACTAGAGAAAAGGTGATTGTGGGCAGCTTAGATCAGCACTGCTCTTAGCTCTTGATATGTACTTTAATGACCATAATAATTTTAGGTGGCAAAACAGTGTGGTTTAGATAATACAAAGAACACTAGGGCAGAGGAAAGATCAGATCATTTGCCCAGCCAGGAGGCTGAGTCCTGGAGGACTGCAGGGTCAAGGCTAGCATGGTTAGAAAAGTCTGAGACTCCATCTCCAATAAACCAACAAAAAGCTGGACTGCAGGTGTGGCCTGAATAGACAGCCTGACAGTGAAGAGGGGAAAGGTTGAGCCAGAGCTTAGAGCTTGAGTTCAAATCGCAGTACCTACACAGAAACACCAATAATGACATTAATAACTTGCTCAAAGGACTTTCAAGAGAAGGAGACAATAAGCCATTGACTATAAAAATCAGGTCTCATAAATAACTGGTATCTAACATACACCAGAAACTCCTAAAACTCAACAGTAGGAACGATTTAATTTAATACAGGGGCCATGGCTAGTGGGGTTATGCGGGTGACAAGAAAGCACGTGGCAAGACATAGCTCATCTCACCTATTAGCTGGAAAATGAAGAGTAAAGCAACAATGAGATACCATTCCAGATGTATCAGAATCGCTAAAATCTCATATTCTGACACTAATAACAGCAACAGGAACTTCCTGCCACCACCCGGAAATGCAAATCTCAGGGTAGCCTTGGAAGACTACCTGGGAGATTCTATAGGGTCCCAACCAATTCTGCCGTGTGGTACTGAACTGGCCTTGGTTTTCACCCACAAAAGCGGAACACTGCCAGCCATGGTGAATCTCCACACGTGGGGAAAACCACAAGTGAACTCTTGCTTGTGAAAACACAGAAACAAATAGATGGTCTCGAATGCTAGATGCAGACAGTGGAATGTGACTGAGCATAGAAAGTAGATGAGGGCTTAAAAATGTGTGACAAATGGGGAGGGACCTTAAAGGCAGATTGCTAAAGGCAATGAGCCCATGAGAACGGGCCACGTGTGTGCAGTGTGGCCGCAATACTGAACATTCTACAAAGGGCACAGCAGGAAAGCCCGTGGCTACCAGATGGCAATTGGGTGGAGCAGATGACATCCAGGGCAGGGGAAGACCCCAGCTGACGCTGCAGTGGCGCTAATGATGGTGACATGAGACACGTCATCAATAGCAAATGCTACGGTAAACTTCTGATACCTGTGACAGGCTGGTAAGAGTGGGAGTGCCAAGGCAGTGGACTCCCACGCTGCCTGCGTGAGACCCAGGTGCTGGGGCTCTCACTTCCTTCCCTTCAACTCTTAAAACTTAAAACTCGGCAAGAAAATAGTCCAGTGTGGAATAGCTAGCTCATATATCATATAATACAAATATATAATTCATATTGGGTAATGTAAAAAAAATTAGAAACAGCCAGCTGGTGACTTCTTCAGTCATTAGTAACTAAAATCTGCACGACCTATGATGAGATCCACACTAAAAAAATTAAATTAAATTAAATACACAAGTAAAGGACATTTGGACTGGAGCTTCTGATCTGTGGAAGAATGCTCTGAGCCTTGCACTTGGTTCCAAGACTTGGCAAATTCTTTTCCTGCCCCATATAACTCTGTTAGTGCAGGACAGACACGGTTGCTGTGGCGTACAGATGCCCTTGCCACCCCTGGGCCTCTGCTTTCTGTACCTGAAGTATGTGAACCGCCATGATGCTCCAGCTCTGTCAAACAGATCATGGGTCCCATAAGGTCAAAGCCCAGACGCATGAGCTGCCATGCACCATTTTTGCCATAATGCATCCAGCTCTCTAGCGAAGCGACACCAATAAGTTTCCCTGTTGATGAAAGAAACAGGGCTGCATCCTTCATCAGCTCTGTGTGTGTGTGTGCGTGTGTGTGTGTGTGCACGCGAACACATGTGTGTGTTCATGTGGAACAGGAATGTCTGTCAATATTATACCTGAGATCCAAATGCAAAAAGGGAGCTTCGGACCAGAGAAACGAGGCAAATATCCTAACGCAGGGTGAGAAGGGAGAGTGAGGAGGAGCAAGCTGTGCAGGCCTCGCCACCCTGGTGAGGGTCTGGGACCAAACAATGTCTAATTCATGTTTTGCAGCAAGAACCCACCCTACAAGTTAACTTGGAGTATCTCATCAGAACA
Source organism: Megascapheus bottae (assembly GCF_031878675.1). NCBI lineage: Eukaryota > Metazoa > Chordata > Mammalia > Rodentia > Geomyidae > Megascapheus > Megascapheus bottae. The sequence continues at coordinate 81,263,540 of NC_143515.1, read as the reverse complement.
CATGTCTACGTAAAAACACGGATGGGGAGGCCAGGTTGCACGGCTCACGGCCCGCCTGCACCAAGACACTGAGGTTGGTTGTTTGGTCCCAGACCCTCACCAGGGTGTGTGTGTGTGCAAGAGAGACAGGCAGTAGGCCATGTCTCTGTCTCAAAGACAGACACAGAAACAATGAGGGAGAATAGGAAAGATAATCAATGGGGAATATGTGTGGACAGAAGATGCTCACATGTAGCTAAACAGTCAAGTAGGAGAGCTCATGTGAGGAGAAAAGCTTTAAAAAACGACAGAGAATTCGGAGTGCTTGGCTTTATTTCAGAGCTGGGCCATGGAGGTAGCTGGAGATTGGAGTGTCTCTGAACATGGCATACAGTGAAAGGAGTCGAGGATTGACCCAGTGGTTAGTCCATAACATTATCTCCCCTGTTAACATTTCTTCTCAAAGGAAACTGACAGTCTGCATTTATTCTTCACCTTTTCACAATGTGGGGAAAGTGGATGGCGATCTTGGAATACCCTGAAGGAAAGGTTTCTATGAAGGTGCACTGACACCTTCCTAGCTTCGTAACTTACAGAATGGTGACATGGTAGTCATGTGTCCCAGTGATCGTTAAGGCCAAATAATGACGTATTCAATAACACGAACTCTACAGGGACATATGCTTGTCCTGGGTATGAATACGTCCATAGGTACACACACATACACACACCCGTGTGCACACACATACAGAGTTTAGGACTGGCTCTAAAAGATGGCTGATGGCCTGGGCCTTCCTGGCTCACTCACCGTCAGTGATTTCAAAGTCAGTAGCGCCATTTCCATTTTACTACTGAGACTTTCAAGAGATCCATTGTTAAAGCCACAGTTGCCATGTATTAGCTTAAATTTCCTATGCATCCTTTTTTTTTTTGGCCAATGTGGCAAACATATATTTATATATACACATGCATGCATATATACATATGAAATACTGTTTCTATATGCAACATACACAGGATCAAATATTTCCCTGCTTCAACTTATTTCTCAATGTGATATTTATTTGAAGTTTTTTTTCTTCTTCTCTCTCTTAGGGAGCAACAAAGAAAAGACACTTGAGCGAATTCACTTTAGTTAATGGAATTTTCGTCTTTCTGAGTCCCAAGTCCTTGCTAAACCCATGAGTAAAACATGGTGCAAACTATGGATCCAGTGAATCTTGCCGTGAAAAGCACCTGGAAGGGGCCTGGGCCGGGTGGGGGGTGGGGGGCCTGGACCGTGGGGGGAGGGCCCTGAGCTGGGGGAGGGGGGCCCTGGGCCGTGGGGGGGAGGGCCCTGGGGCGGGGGAGGAGGGCTCTGGGCCGGGGAGGGGGAGGGCCCTGGGCCGGGTGGGGAAGGCCCTGGGCAGGGCGGAGGGGAAGGGGGAAGGGCCCTGAGCCGGGGGAGGGGGGCCCTGGGCCGTGGGGGTGGGGGGCCCTGGGCCGAGTGGGGGGTGGGCCGGGGCCCAGGCACCCCGCCCTCGGCAGGCCTGTCCTCCCCCAGCGCGCCTTTCCTGTCTCTGAACAGAAACGTTGCCTGCCTGGTACTTGAAAGGCGCCATTCCCCCCAGCTGTCCTCCAGGCCGGCTCTCCGAGCGCGAGCGCGCGGGGGCTGCCTGCGGCTCCCCACCCCTCCCCGGCCCACGCGGGACCCCGCGCGCGCCGCCAGGCCGCGCAGGCGGCGTGGAAGCGGGCAGGGATGGCGGGTGCCCGCCTCCCGGCCCCACGCGCACGGAACGCGGCTGAGCCGGGGTCGCGTGGCCCCGGCCCGCCACGGCCAGGGCTCGGCCCGGGGTGAGAGGAAGCCAGGCCGGGAGGCGGGCGGAAAGATGGACTCTCACATCCACCCAGCGCGCCCCGCTCGCTCACTCGGCTGGGATCCTCCTCCTCCTTCCCGCGGCCTTGCAGAGTAGAAACGAGCTAAGCACCCCGTAGGGCGGCGGCGGCTTCGGGCTGGCCGCAGGGCTGCGGGGTGTGGGGCGGCGCTGCTGTGAAGATGGAAACGGGAGGCGCAAATGTCGGAGACCAAATGGCCTCTGAAAACATGTTGCCATCTATGTTACCGAGGTCCTGGAGAAGAGAGGGGGGCGGGGGGAAGGGAGGGAGGGGAGGGGCAGGGGAGGGGGGCGCCCCCGGTAGCTGAGCGCGCTGGCCGGATAGGCACCTGGAGGGGTGTGGGCAGAGATGAGCGCAGGACTTCCCCGAAGGCGGGGGGGGGGGGGGGGGGGGGGGGCAGATCCACCCTCCACTCGCCAGCCCTGCGCTGTGGGCGCGGGGAAGACGATGACGGTGGCCGAGACGTGGCCCCGAGGGCGTCTCTCCCCGCGTCCAGGGACGGGATCCGGGGCGCACGCACGCAGGCCGGCTTCCGAGGAGCCGGGGCCGCTGGCCTCCATGCTGCCTGCTGGTTGCGCGGCCATCCTAGCGCCGCCCACCCCACCTTTCCACGCGGGCCGCCGATGTGTTGATTTAAACTCCGGCGCACCTTATTTTAGCTTTGGTTTCTGTGGCTCAGCTAAAATAGCAAGTGACCCAGAAGGTGCTAGCAGGCGATTCCCAGATTTCAGGATAGGCTGCCGGGGAGAGCGTGGGTGACGGGCGAAAGAGGAGGGACAAAGAGGCGGACTGGGAAGGAGAAAGGAGTGGGGGAGGGGAGCCCGGCTCGGGAGGACAGCCGGGGCGGGGGTGGGGGGGGAGAGCGAGCGGCGAGCCCCGGCTCCGGTGACGCGTGGAGCAAGGGTGGGGGATCGGCTGAGCCTGGGGTCCCCGGACCCACCCCCGAACCCGCCTGACGAGTGGCCAGATTCAACGCCGAACCCCGCAGACCGTTACTCTGGGCCGCGCCTGGGGCGGGGCGCGCGGGGGCGCGGCGCAGCCAAACCTGCCTGGCGACGTCTCCAAACGCCACCGGGAGGGAAAACAGACGCGGAAAGGGACAAAACAAAGAAGAAAAAAACGAAAAGGAAAAAAAAAAGCCAAGGTGGGGGAGGGCGGTGCAGCCTCTCGGGCTTTAAATTGATTTCCTTGCCTGGGCCAGGGGGAGGAAAGGAGCCGGAGAAGCCCACGTGCCGGGGCGGATGAGGCGGTTGTGTTCCAGCGCCACCTTCCGCCAGCCTGGAGCGCAGCGGCCTCGGCGGCAGAGGGATGGGAACCCAACCGGGAGCAGCTGCACCGCTACGGAAGCGAGGGGAGGGGGGGAGGAGGCTCTGGAGCCGGGCTGAACCGCCGTCCCGGATGAAGACAAACGTGCCCGAGTGTGGGCAGACGAGCAGTGAAGGCTCGCCCTTCCCCTGACACCCTTTGGCGCCCGGCGGATGGGCAACAAAGGCCGCGGCCCCGCTGGCTGGACCAGCCGGGGTTCGCGCCGGCGTTGGCACAGCCCGGCTCGCCCCGGGCGCGTGCGACCCGGGCGGCGAGGCGCGGCGCCCGCTGCGGAGCATCCCGGGGAGAGGCGCATCTGGGCGCACACGCGGGGTTTTTTCTTTCCTTTCTTTCTGTTTTTTTAACCGCACATTTCTGGACGCACCTCCTCCGGCTCCCGCCCCCATCTTTCCAAACCACCCTGGGAGGCGGGGCGCAGGGGCGGGGCCTGGCCGTTAATAAAGGGACGCGGGCGGGGCCGGGCCGCGGCCATTGGCTGGGCGGGGGAGTGACGTCACCCGCATGACACCCTGATAACTAGTTGAGAGAGAGCCCTCAACTTTTTGCAGAAGAGCGCGCGCGCCTGGGAGTGCGCGGGGTCCGGCGCTTGCTTGCGGCGGGAGCCGAGAGCCAGGGAGGAGAGGGGCGTCCCGGCCGCCGCCGCCGCCGCTTCTCCGGTCGCGGCTCGAGCCCCGAGCGTGCGCGCGGCCAGAGCCGCCGCCGCTGTGCGCAGCCCGGACCGGGGCGCGGGGGGCGGGCGCGGGGGCGCCGCGGCCGCGGGGCGCCGAGGACTTCGCAAGTTGCCCGGGAAGGTGGAGGGGCGGAAGGGGGAGGGGGAGCCCCGAGCGAGACGGAGCGGCCCGGGTCGGGGAGCCCAGCCCCGCGGCGGATCATGGTGCAGCAGGCGGAGAGCTTGGAAGCGGAGAGCAACCTGCCCCGGGAGGCGCTGGACACGGAAGAGGGCGAATTCATGGCGTGCAGCCCGGTGGCCCTGGACGAGAGCGACCCGGACTGGTGCAAGACGGCGTCCGGCCACATCAAGCGGCCGATGAACGCGTTCATGGTGTGGTCCAAGATCGAGCGCCGGAAGATCATGGAGCAGTCCCCGGACATGCACAACGCCGAGATCTCCAAGAGGCTGGGCAAGCGGTGGAAAATGCTCAAGGACAGCGAGAAGATCCCGTTCATCCGGGAGGCGGAGCGGCTGCGGCTGAAGCACATGGCCGACTACCCCGACTACAAGTACCGGCCCCGGAAAAAGCCCAAGATGGACCCCTCGGCGAAGCCCAGCGCCAGCCAGAGCCCGGAGAAGAGCGCGGCGGGCGGCGGCGCGGGCGCGGGCGGCGCCAAGACCTCCAAGAGCGCCAGCAAGAAGTGCGGGAAGCTCAAGACCCCCGCGGGCGCCGGCGCCGGCGCCAGGGCCGGGGCGGGCAAGGCGGCTCAGCCCGGGGACTTCGGGGCGGCGGGCGAGGACGGCGCGCTGGGCGGCCTGCGCGCGGGCGGCGCGGGCGGCGGCGCGGGCAAGACGACGGTCAAGTGCGTGTTCCTGGACGAGGACGATGACGACGACGACGACGACGACGAGCTGCAGCTGAGGATCAAGCAGGAGGCGGAGGACGAGGACGAGGAGCCGCCGCACCCGCAGCTCCTGCAGCCCCCGGGCCAGCAGGCCCCGCCGCTGCTGAGGCGCTACAACGTGGCCAAGGTGCCCGCCAGCCCCACGCTGAGCAGCGCGGCCGAGTCCCCGGAGGGCGCCAGCCTGTACGAGGAGGTGCGGGCGGGCGCGCCCTCGGGCTCGGGGGCCGGCAGCCGCCTCTACTACAGCTTCAAGAACATCACCAAGCAGCACCCGCCGGCGCTGGCGCAGCCCGCGCTGGCGCCCGGGTCCTCGCGCTCCGTCTCCACCTCCTCGGGCGCCGGCGGCGGCGTGGGCGGCGGCAGCGGCAGCGGCGGCGGCGGCGGCGAGGACGGCGACGACCTGATGTTCGACCTGAGCTTGAATTTCTCCCAAAGCGCGCACGGCGCCGGCGAGCCGCCGCTGGGGGCCGGCGCGGCGGCGGGGAACCTGTCCCTGTCGCTGGTGGACAAGGATTTGGATTCGTTCAGCGAGGGCAGCCTGGGCTCCCACTTCGAGTTCCCCGATTACTGCACGCCCGAGCTGAGCGAGATGATCGCGGGGGACTGGCTGGAGGCGAACTTCTCCGACCTGGTGTTCACGTATTGAGGGCGCGCCCGGCGCCCGCCCCTCCCCGGCGCGGCGCGCGGAGGCCGCGCTCCCCGGAGGCCGGCGCGGGGGGCCGGGGCGGCGGGGCCCCGGGGCGCCGGGGAGGTGAAGTCTGCGCTCCCCGTCCGCCGTCTCGGGTCCCCTCCCGCAGCCTCCCGGCCTCCGCCGTCCCCAGGTAGTCGCGTCCCTAGTCTGGAGTTGTGATTTCTCTCCCCACCCCTCGAAATGTGTTTTTGTAATCGCTTGTTTCTTTTCCCTGAGATTCGCGAGGGCAACAAAGGCCCCAGGGCCGGCGGGGCGGGGCGGGGGGAGCTGGCTGGTCTTTGAAGTCTGGAGGCGGCTGCGGAGGACCCGAGGACCCCGAGTGGCGGCACCACTGTTCCTCTGGGGAGCTGGTGGAGACTTCTCTTTCTTTCCTTTTTCTTTCTTCTTTTTCCTTCTTCCTTTTTCTTTCTTTTTCTGTTTTTTTTGTTTTGTTTTGTTTTGTTCTAAGAGATCTTAACAGAACTGGTGATTTAAAAAAAAAAGAAAGAACAACACAAAGAAGGGACCATTGCAACTTTTTAATTTTATTTTTTTGGAGGGAGAAAACTGATGTCTTCTATGCATCCGGTTCTCAACAAAACTGCAGGGAGCTTGAAAAAATGCAGACTGTACAAACGCTTACAAAAAAAAAAAACTGTGAACTGACAAGATCAGAGTTTACTTTTCAGATCAAATTGTTTATGGTTTTACAAATGTGATTTCTACTTGCCAACTTTTTTTTGTAACTTGTTCCCTTATACCTCCTTGACCGAATACCAGGCAGCCTAGACCTCAGAACAAAAGGTATTGAAACATTTTTGATACATAACAGACCTCAGTCTTTTTTAAAAATTAATATATTTTCAGGCGTATTTTTGTACAGTGAAAAGGGAACATTCTTGCTGTGTTTTTTCAGTAACACTTTCAGGCACTTCTTCCCTTTTGAGTTTTTTTTTCTATATTTTCTTTTATTTTTATTTTTTTTTAGCATGCAAGTATGTTGGTACGTTATGTCCTGGTTTTAAAAGGATTAAAATTTTAAAGTAATCCTTGCATCTAAAGGCCTTGTGGTTTAAAACAGAAAGCAAACTTTTTTTTTTGTACAGCTATAGTAGAGATTTGTTCAATATTTGTAGGTAAAGATTTATTGAAAATGGTGTTATAGACCTCAGAGCTGTTCTTAGTTTAAAGATTGTATATGTACTGTACTATAGTAGGACTTTATGTATCTCCTATGCTGTGATATGTGGATGGGGGCCCACATGGAAGGTTTGAAACTGGATTCTCGATTTTTAGCAAAAAGAAGAAAAAGAAAAAGGCACATAGTTTAAAGTTTCTCATTTTGTGCAATATAATCTAAATAAAAGTACAGACCATCTGCATATTTAGTAGCAAATGATGGCAAAGCAGACTCGATGCACTGCCGACGTCATTTTTTTTTTAAATTTTATTTTTGTGCTGGAAGTCTGTGTACCTTGACAATTTTAATAAATCAGCTGGACCTGATAAGAGGCTGGCATCGCCCAGCGTCTCTGGAAAGCAAACGAGATCCCGGTTTCTCAGCGCATGGGGTGGTGCGGCGCTCCGGGGCGGGTGCGGGAGGCCCGGAGAAGGCCGCGGGGAGAGGGGCGCAGCGAGGTGCGCGGCAGGCAGGCAGGCAGGCAGGCAGGCGGAGCTCGCTCGCGCCGTCCGCCGGGGCTGTGCGGTGCGGGGGGTGGGGTTCCCTCCAGCCGTCCCTTTCCTCCCCATTCCCTCCCCAATGCCCCCTCCCCTCCCCGTAGCACCCACCCGGCGGCGCGCGGTCGAGGCCGGGGGCCTGCCCTCCTCCGGGGCTGCGCGCGCCCCGCGCGAGTCCGCGGGCGGATTGTGCGTCGCGTAGGCTTTGGCCCGGGCTTGGAGCCGTGCGCGCTGGTGCCCGCGGCTCCCCTTCCGGGGGTGGAGAGGACCGCTCCGGTTTGGCTCTTTTGTTTCTTCGCTCCCTGTCTCCGTGTGCGCGGTGGTTTGGTCCCGGCGGTTCCCGGAGAAGCGCGGGAGGGATGAATCGGTTTGGTCCCCCGGGGTGTGGGAGCTGGGCCCCCGCCCGGGCAGCCCGCCGCGGGAGTGATGTAGGCCCGCCTTGCGGCTGGGACGCGCGGGCGCATGGGGACCCGGGCACTCGGGGAGCGCAGCCCCGGCGCGCTGTGGCTTAGGGCCGGGAGCCGGGCCGAGCCCTCCGACGATCTGGAGGTGCGCGGAGCGGGAGGGAAGGCGGCCCGGCCTCCCGCCTCTAGATCGCTCCCGCTCCACTCGTGGGGCTCGGGCGTTGGCGGCGGCGCAACCCGTTCCACCCGCGCGCCGCTCCGGAGAAGCGGCCCCGCCCCCGGCCGTGGCGCAGGCTCGGCGGGCGAGCCCCTCCGGGCCGGTGCCCCGGACGCCGGCCCCTTTCCGCAGCAGCGGCCGCCCGCTTCCCCGGGGGCCGTGCGCCCGGCACCACGGTCCCCGCCGAACGGATGTGCCCACATCTGGCCGCGCGGTCCTGCGGAGATCTGGCGGGAGCCAAAGGCGGCGTGGGGCAGGAGGGACCCCGCGCCCGCCCTGCCCCACCTCCCCCCTCTCCCTCCTCTCCTCCGGTCCCCTCCCCCTCCCCTCCTCCATTCCCGTCTCCTCCCCTCCCCCTCCTCCCCTCCATTCCCGTCCCCTCCCCTCCGGTCCCCTCCTCCGCGCTGGACCAGCCTCTCCCCGCCCCCACCCCCGACCCCAAGCCGCCGCTGGGTTTCTGCGCGCACACAGGTTCTCTGGCTTTCCCCTGCCCTGAACCCGGCTGCTGGTAGCGGAACCAGGCCCTCCTCCCCCCATCTGGATTTTGTTTACCCACCTCCCCCCAGATCTGGATTTCTGGAGTTGTTTACCCCCCTTCCCCCCAGATCTGGATTTCTGGAGTTGTTTACCCCCCTTCCCCCCAACCTGGATTTCTGGAGTTTACCCCCCTTCCCCCCAGATCTGGATTTCTGCAGTTGTTTACCCCCCTTCCCCCCAGATCTGGATTTCTGGAGTTGTTCACCCCCCTTCCCCCCCAGACCTGGATTTCTGGAGTTGTTCACCCCCTTTCCCCCCCAGACCTGGATTTCTGGAGTTGTTCACCCCCCCCTTTCCCCCAGATCTGGATTTCTGGAGTTGTTTACCTCCCCTCCCCCCCCCAGATCTGAATTTCTGGAGTTGTTTACCTCCCCTCCCCCCCCAGACCTGGATTTCTGGAGTTGTTTACCCCCCTTCCCCCCAACCTGGATTTCTGGAGTTGTTCACCCCCCTTCCCCCTAGACCTGGATTTCTGGAGTTGTTTACCCCCTTCCCCCCAACCTGGATTTCTGGAGTTGTTTACCCCCCTTTCCCCCCCCAGACCTGAATTTCTGGAGTTGTTCACCCCCCTTCCCCCCACACCTGGATTTCTGGAGTTGTTCACCCCCTTTCCCCCCAAGACCTGGATTTCTGGAGTTGTTTACCCCCCCTTCCCCCCAGATCCGGATTTCTGGAGTTGTTTACCCCCCCTTCCCCCCAGATCCGGATTTCTGGAGTTGTTTACCCTTCCCCCCCAGACCTGGATTTCTGGAGTTGTTTACCCCCCTCCACCCCAGACCTGGATTTCTGGAGTTGTTCACCCCCCTTCTCCCCAGATCTGGATTTCTGGAGTTATTTACCCCCCTTCCCCCCAGACCTGAATTTCTGGAGTTGTTCACCCCCCTTCCCCCCAGACCTGGATTTCTGGAGTCGTTTACCCCCCCCCCCCCCCCGCCTGGATTTCTGGAGTTCCCCTCCCCCCCCAGTAGGCTCACCTGGGCCGTGCCAGGCTGTGGTTTCCCGGGCACTCCGCCCCTCTTTTAAGGCTTCTTGGGAGGGGAACCCCTTTATTTTTTAAAGGCTGATTCTCTGTGTTTTGGTGCCGCACATTCTGCATGCGTTCCCTGTGTTCCTGGCGGAAGCTCAGCGCCACTCCTGTTGAGGCCTGGTGAACTCAGGGCAGGGGCGCACCGGGGCGCACCGCGCTGGCGCGCCCTGGACGCCTTGGTGAACTTGCTGTTGAATGTCTCGAGCATCGCGGACTGCACAGCGTGTCCGCGCCCGGGTAGGCTTCCGTAACCCTTCAACGGCTTCTTGCTTTTCCTTTTGTCTCTTACGTGAGTCTTTCTTTCAACTGACATTGACAGAATATCTTGACATGGTGAGGTGGGTCCAGCAGCCCGCCCTCTGGGAATCCTGCTGCTCCTTCACAGACTGTATGCATTTGGGCAAGAGTTCCATCTTGAAGAAATTGAACCAGCATTCTCTTATTAATTCTTTAGGCTGTGGAAATAAATCCCAGCTCTTACATTCTGAGATGCATCCGTTTTATTTAAGGAAGAAAAGAAAAGAAAAAAAAACATGTTAATGAGAGGCAGTGTGCTTCACCTGTGCTTTGCCAATATTATATTTGGGATGGATGACTACAGTTACTGGGCAAATTATTTGTAGTATAATTATCCTTTAGCTTGGGGGGGGAACCAAAATATTGATTGCAACTCTAGGGGCGGAGATGCATTTTAATGTTAATCCAGGGGAAGTAATTAAGAATGCATGTAACAGCCTGGATGATAGCCTTGATTTTTTTGGGGGGGAACTGAAACCACAGTCATCTTGATACTGGGATGGGATAAGAAATGTACATTTGGTTTTTCACTTTGAATGGAAATGAATTTTACCCAAGGAACCTGAGAAATTAAGCAAATAAGTTGCTCTATTTTAAAGTAGTCATTCAAAATAAATAATGCTATATCGCTCTTAGCTTTTTTTATTCTGATATGATTGATGATATGTATATTCTTACTTTTTTCTCCTAATGGGCATATGTATCTTTGTGGACACTTTGGAGAGAGGTTTTCTCTGGCTCTCCCATTTCTACAGTCTTTATATACTCTTTTACTGCAAGGTCCTCTGCTTTTAACAGATATCTGAGGCAACTATATTTGTGCTTTTTTTCTTACGTAAGAAGGCCAGCAAAAAAAAAAAAAGTTTACTGAGTTGTCACTTTTATCAGTAGATAAGCAACTTTCTTTATTACAGTTTCAGGGAAGATTTTATCAGGATATTTCTCAGTTATTCTAAGGGCCAAATTTTATAAAAATATTTCCATTAGGAATGTCAGTTTTCAAGTACCCTTTGTATAGCCTACTGCCTGTGTGGATAACAATAATGAGCCTTACGTGTCCTGACAGGAATCTACACGTTCCCAAAGTAACTGTCTCCATGTAACGACTCTTGACATGCTTTTCTGAGATTCGGCTTACTTTAATTATCGATTCTTTCTCACTGTCCATTCTGTGTGATTTCTTCTACCACATCCTTTTGATTTGCTGATCTGAGAAATTCTGTGCTTTGATAACAACTCAGGTTTTCATTTAGGATTTTCAGTTTTTTATTATTCTTTTTTTTTATGTGGAATAATAAAGGTGAAACACAAGTTTTGAAGCCAAGCTTGCTTCTGTTTTCCTTACTGCTCACTTTTCTTTTTTCTTTTTTTTTTTTCTGGACTTCTAAGTTGCATTTTTTTCTTTTTTGCATTGTATTTTTTTTAACACTACCTATATTCATCAGCTGCCTGATTAGTTTATCTATTCCTTGTGGATGCAGTGAGTTTATAAGAGAATTTCACAAACAAGTAGTTTTTTAGTGAACTTAAACAGAATTTTAAAGGAGACCTATTTTTATACTCAATAAAAGCACAAATGTGCAGAAAGTATAAAATGGCTTACAAAGGGAAACATACCTTCATAATGTTCCATGTATAAAAGTAATAATTTTATTGGGTAGAGATTTTTCTCTCAAGATCTGGTACCTCTCCCAGTGCACAGACAGGAGGGTTTGATGAGCTGGGACCTTGCGGGTCCCTGCAGTTGCAGGAGAATCAGGCCCTGAGAGCAAGAGATGGAGGGAGGCGTGGTTCCGGCCAGCAGCGGCTGCCGGCGCCCTATATGCTCCTGTGCACTCCGGCTACTGTTTGATCAAATTTCTTTTATGTCACACACGCACGCACACACACACGCACCTAAGGCTTTCTCTTCTGTGGAAATGACAAAGCAATATGACAAGTTAAAAGAATACAGTAAAACACACAGTTCCCTCCAAGGTTCTCAAAGAGATTTTTTTTTTTTTAATATAACACTTACTTTAAGTAAATACATTCCCCTTCTGATCAAGAAGTAATGATAACCTACCACAGAAAGAATTTTGATCAAATAGGTACAGACAAAGGGCCCTCTGTTTATCACATTCTTCTTACTGGAAACTACGCCTCATCCTGTGAATCACGCAGGGAGAAACGTCACCCGCATTGCCGTGGATTCCCCCCACTAGGTCTACTTTTTGCTCTTGTACATATGTTGTGGGTTTGAGCGTCTTTTGCCTTTGTTTGATGACTCCTTCGTTTGAATGGACTGTTTGGAAATGGAGGCCTGTTCTCAGTCGTGCTTGATGCCAGGGGCTGGGGCAGAAGCCTGAGAGCAGTGTTCAGCACGACCCTGTGGATGGGTGTGTTTCCCAGGAAGGCCACTCCAGGCTTGAGAGTGGAGGGGCGGCCAAGAAGCCCTTTGGTTTAGAAGTCTGAGTGGTTTGTTGGGGGACCTTTTTTTATCGAGTTTGCATGCCAGTGCAGGACCCATGGCTGTGAATCAGAAAGGGGGGGGCCACCCAGCAGACAGTGCGCTGGAGGAACAGTTGGCTAGCACTAGGGGGAAGAAAATGCATGTCAAGTTGTGTCTTCTCGTAGACTATCTAGCATGCAGAGTTTAGTGTGTTAAGACAGTGTATGACATTGCTGTATCAAAGTTGTAAAATTAAGCATTATTTATTGAAAACTATGTATTTTTTTGTACAAACCTGATCACATAGAGAATAGCAGTGCTCGAGCTTGAACTACAGACCCACCAGCTTCCCGACCACACTCCTTGGTATGCAGTGTTAATGCTCAGGGTTGAAAACAGTACACTACAATGTCTCTTTTTGCAAGAGTTTTTTCCTCCCCCCCCACAGAGGAATTCATTTGTTCAAAAAACTAATAAAATTGTGTGATCAATCTCCACATGTGTTTTTTTTGTAATGTGACTTCCTTTTTTTGTATTCCCCACTTTTTTTCATTGGATGGATTACTACTGTGTCACTTCACAAATGTTCAGAGCTGTTATTTACAGACAGGCTTGGAAAGTTCTGGCGTCTCCACACCACATGTGATGGGCAGCCAGCCCGGAGAGGACCATGTCCCCGGGAAGAGGACTCCCTGAGCAGAATGGAGGGCTGCTGCTACTGGAATAAGCATGGTGATCATGTTGTGATATTTCTATCTGGCCAATAGAGTGGATTAAAAAAGCATAGACAAAGTATAGAAGGGTAGGCTAACTTGTTTTGTCAGAAATGTATGAAGTAGAAGATGAAGGCAGAATTGGGCAGTTGCTGCTATTGAATTCAATGCCAGCAAACTCCATTCCTCTGTGTCTTTTTTTCTTCTCTCTCTCTCTCTCTCTCTCTCTCTCTCTCTCTCTCTCTCTCTCTCTCTCTCTCTCTCTCAATTTACAGTGTAAATGTATTTTGACATAGAAACCATTCTGTATTGAGATTCTTGATATAAAATGCTTTTATGAAAGCCTGTAAGTGATCCTTGGAATTACCAGATTTTTTTAAAGATGTGTTTACATGGTGAGTGTTTGTTGAATATTAAATTTGGTTTTGTAGAAATGTTTGCGTTGTATTGTAACCCATTTCCGTGTGCACGGTGACACCACTCCTAGGGTCTTGGTGACATGCAGATGGCGTCTACCAACCCAGAACCAACACCAGGGCTGTGCGTGGCAGCTCTCCCTAGCACTTATACCATGTGTTTTAACTTGGATCCTTTCCCTTGTTGGTGAGTGTGTTCAGGTGTCTTCACCTCCATAAGCTTAGATTTTTGAAGGAGACAAAAAGTAGAGGCTGGTAAGTTTTATTTATTTAGTAGAGGTTGCTCCTTGGCAAATAGCCAAAAAGAGAAAAAAGACCTTCCTACTTTCAGTCTCCCAGTGGATGCTGTCTATGTTTGATCTTCACTGGTGTAGGTTTTTCTTTAAACATAAGTGTTTTTTTTTTAACAAAGAAATTCCATTATTAAATACACAGGCATTCTGGTTAAAATGTCACTGGTAGGATTTGGGGGTGGGTGGGGAGGGATATTGGGGATTGGTGGCAGGGTACGGCCAGGTACTCTAGTACTTGAATTATGCTCCTGGCCCCTTCTACTTTTTATATTTTTTGGTCGGTTGTGGGGCTTGAGCTCAGGGCCTGGGCACCTCTTTGGGCATGAGGTTAGTGCTCTATCACTTGAGCCACAGTGCCACTTCCTTTGAAGCCCCTTGTTCTTGTCATTTTTTTTTTTCAGATAGGGTTCCTCTAACTTTGTTCTGGTTGCCTTTGAGCTTGCCAGCATGGAAAGCGATGGAAGCAGTCCACCTTACGTTGCCACACCTGTGTGGGTCTGGGGAAAGATTCTTGTCAGGAAACACCTTAGCCTTACTGGCAAGTGCACAGTCTGATGAAATGAGTAGCTTAGCGAACTTGAGACTAGAACTCTGACCTTCACATTGGCCGCAGCGCACGGACTCTCAGGACAAACATGGGAAGCGCTGGCCTGGGGTGGAAGGAGGGGTGGAGTGACTTTGGGGCAGGTTCTGGCCCTTGTAGGGCTGGTTTGTAGCCAGCAAGGCTGGTGGTAAAAGATCAGGCCACTGGCTCTGGTCATCGCATCCTGTGAGCAAACGAGTGGGCCCTGAAGTTTGGCCATGCAGGTACTTCTTAGGAAAGCCTAGCCTGTTTTTTCCCTTGGAGTTTATTCTCTGCGGGTGGAGGGAGGTCTGCCGTCCAGGCCCCATTTTCCACCTGGACCCATAGTTGGGTTCTTCCCAGGCTTTGCCTTGTGTAGCAGCAGGTGGAGGGCAGGCCTGATGGATACCAGGGCTGCCTCTGTGCCACTCAAGAACTGAGCTGGACTCATTAGACAAACCCAGGAGCTCACGCTATACAGAAACATGAAGGCCAAGCAGCCCCTCTGAGCGGAAAGCAGGGAGTGAGAACGGAGATAACCCAGAAAGTGGGGTTCCGGCTGGCTCTGCCCCCTGGGGGGGGAGGCTCGGCCAGGTAGCTCCACTCTGTGTCACGGGTCACCCTTCATCACTCACAGAAACTGACTGCATTTAAATGAACATACAGCCAGCCAGAAAAGTCCTCTCCTCACATGAGGACATGGTCATGCGACTGGGTTCTGCTCAGTGGCGTGGACTAGCGGTGCTGGACGGGTGGTCTCCTCATCCACCTCCCCCGTAGGGGTGCCGCACGGGGGCTTGTGTGGCAGATGCCATGCTGGATATTGAGGGAGAGGGAGAGAAGTCCAGAGTCCTGGGTCAGTCACAGCAGGCAGCCAAGGGCCAGGTTTGAGAAAGTTGAGGTTCGCCTTCCCTCTCTCATGTGGCTGAACCCACATCCTAATGAGCCTCTATCCTTTAGGGATTAAAGGAACTTGCTTCAGATTGAGTAGATAGGTGTTTCTTCTGCCCTTCTGAAAACCTCCCAGAAATTGAAATAGGAGAGGAGTGGGGAGGGAGAATTAAACATTGAGTGGCACAAAAAGCTTAGTAAAATTCAAGGCTGAAGAAGATTTTTATAGAGAAAAAGTGGTGGGGATTCTTACAGTAGTCACATATCATCGTTTCGGGGTTTTGTTTTTTTTTGTGGGTTTTTGTTGTTGTTGTTTTGTTGCCTGGCTAATTATTTTGAAACTGTGGGGGATGAGCTACTAGGGACTGAAACGACGACTTTCAGTTCAGTTATTTACTGGTTAAGCCATACCCTCAGCCTTGTGCTTTGAGGGCATTTTCTCAAGTAGGGTCTTGAGCTTTTGGGTAGGCCAAGAGCTGCCATCTTCCTACCTCTGCATCCAGAGCCACTGGGGTCACAGAGGAGTGCCACCACGCCTCCTCTAAAGTGTAGACAGAAAACAGTTAAGACACGTTTCTCAAATTAGTTTTAAAAATTGATTTGTATTTATAGAGGTTTTTCAGCTTCCAGGTGACATGCCATTCTTTATTTCTAACCTGTGTGCCAGAAAGTTCTCTGCCTCAGGACCTGATTACTCATGGCAGCCCTTCATCTTGCAGCCTGACATTCTCTTCTAGTGAATCTTAAGATGTAGAGTTCCTCAAATAGTATCTATTACTATTTTGTCCCAAACAGCACATAGAATAGCAGAATTAGTATATTTAGAAGGATGAATTAAAAACATACAGAAGGCTGCAGCCAATATATATATATACACACATATATAATATGTATGTGTGTATATATATATATATATACATATATATACACATATAGTCCTGGTGCTTGAACTCAGGGCCTGAGCACTGTCACTGGGCTTTCTCAAGGCTAGCACTCTACCACCTGAGTCACAGCACCACTTTTGGCTTTTTCTTTGTATGTGATGCAGAGGAATCCAGCCCAGCTTTCTACCATTAGGCCACTCCTGGCTCAGCAGCAAAAAATAAAGAAGGGA
This sequence comes from Megascapheus bottae, assembly GCF_031878675.1. Classification (NCBI taxonomy): domain Eukaryota; kingdom Metazoa; phylum Chordata; class Mammalia; order Rodentia; family Geomyidae; genus Megascapheus; species Megascapheus bottae. Next base: position 81,247,554 of record NC_143515.1, on the reverse strand, counting down.
GGGGAGGGGAGGAAGAGAGGAAGGGAAGAAAGGAAAAGGAAGGCAAGGGGAGAGGAGAGGAGAGAGAAAGGAGGGAAGAGGAGACAAGAAGAGAGGAGAGATTATCAAGGAAGCCATAAAAGCAAAAAATAAACAAATAAGAACTCCTCAAAGTCTGGAGTAGTACAGTGCAGGGAAAAGCAGCTTAGCCCAGGCAATCCCCAAGTGTGTCTGTGTTATATCACATTGCGAAAGTTAGTGTTTGTGACAGGGATGTGGGTAAGAGAAAAGCTTAAACCTGAAGGCAGAGACATGAGATGTTGTCGGAGATGCTTTCCATCAACATCGGATGTGGAGTAGGCTTCTCTTTCCAGTTAGAAAAGTGTTCTAAACCATTCTGCCACGTCTGATGCTGTAGCAGGCAAATGGCTGAAGACTGGCTCTGCACAAGGGTTTCCCACCATGAGCCCTCCTGCATTTCGGTTGTTATCTGGGAAGGAAGAGGTGCAGGGGTCAGGAAGTTGGGGGCCTCACTGGAAGGACACACAGACCATGGTCACTCTTGAGGGTGGAAGGATCTGGAAAGCACAGTAGGGTGACATTCACAATCACTGTAATTCATAATCGCTCCAGCTTTCCATTGGCAAAATGGGCCATGGTCAATCATTTAGAGGCTTCCCTGTGGAAGCAGGCTAAGAGACCACTTTCTGTTTGACATTTCTGTGAGAGACATGGTAAACCAGAATGGTTTAGAGAAGCCTACTGCACATGGTCCACGTAGACACCATAGCAAGTCTTGAACCGCGAATCTGGCTTCTGACACCTGAGACAAACCTCAAAATCTCCCAATGCAGCGAACAGATCTCGGGGCCTGCTTCCTCACAGGAGCCATTCCGGGTAGTTAGGGCTTGTCTAACACGAATGCTGGGGAGCCCCTGACAAAGGAATCCCACAGAAGGGAAGCTGCTCCCTCACAGCTCAGGGGCTAGTCGCCTAGTGAGACTGGCATTGGTGAGCATGCTCTAAGCCCTCGCCAGGGCGCCCCACGCCCCTGTGCAGACATCCACCGAGTTCTGCTTCCCACAGCCTGCTGTGGGAAGACAAGCCAGGGAATACTGAGCCATTTCTCAGTATTTCCCCAGAACTGGCACCAATGTGGGCCCTCAGGCTCCTGGAATAGGGTGTATCTGAAAAGGGCTGCCATTTCTCAGGACTGTCTTCGCATGTTTGGATTTGACCTATTTGTCAGATGCGGTCCTACTCCTTGCACAGAGGCGGCTTTCTCCCACACAGAACATCTGTGAAGCCACCAAGATGCTCTACCTTTAACTCTGCTGAGACTGCCGGGCATGACAGGAAGCTGTACCAATGTATCCAGAAAGGGGAAAGATGCACAAATCCAGCACGGGACAATGAATGTGTCAGCTGCTTTCATATCCAAAGCAGACTAGAAGGAGGACCCCTGCAGGAGAGGGCAGATTAAACACACACACGGAGGACTTGTGTTACCAGAACTGCCTCTATCTCACACAACCAGTTGCCATGCTGGTCAGAGGTGGGAGAGCGCTGGTGTCTACACCAGGGAATTCTGGATGGTTCTGAGGAGGGGCTGATGTGGGAGGGCTACGCTGCTTTGGCCGGAGTGATTGCTGTGCCCAACATCAAGCAGAGTGTCCCATGCAGCCTGTCCCTTGTGAAAGCCACCTGCCTCCCCCCTCTTAATCTGGTGAGTCCAGCTGGGCTGGTCTGGCTATTGAGAGCATCCTGGGAAGGCTGCTGACTGTGTCTTTTTCCTAGGGGATTACTAATCACGCCGCCATTGTGTCACTGGTCGTTTGTATCAGACTTGTGTCTCTCTCTTCATCCAGATCTCTAAGAACATCCTTGACTCATCCAGATGCATCATAGAGGCTCCTAGGTGAATGTTGGGAGAGCTTTGGAGACCACCTAGTCTTGGTGGTCATGCACCTAGTCTTGCATGACTAGGTCCCAGCACCCTTCCTGGGGTCTCGATGGCTCTATGTTTGAGAGTCGGAAGTTCCCTCGCCAGCACATGGACTGGAAGAGGGCGATGACGAGAACAGGTGTTGGAATCTTGCCATAAGCAACAGGCCCGGGCTGTGCGGCTTTGACGTGGGCCAGGAATGTCAGCAACAGCAGTGCAGACATTGTACCAGATACCTCAGCTCTTGCCTCACGTTGGCAAAACTGGCATTTTTTTCCCCTAGCAGAAGCTGTGGAGCCACAGACATGTGGATGGCGTGGCCAGGACAGAAGCTCAGAGATGCCCAGCTGTGGAGCATTCACTCTGACAGACCACACTGCCGCTGTGCACACCTCTCTGGTGCCTCTGTGCTCATGTCACTCCTCCTGTGAGGTCCTAGCGACAGGCTGGCTCTTGCTGGCTTTTCCTGAACACTGAAGCGAACATAGATAACACATTTGTAGTACACATCTCAAAAATTAAGAGGAAGATCTTTCCCCCACTGTGGGTTTTCTAGTTAGTTTGCTAGCTATGTCCTTTGCCATACAGAAGCTCTGTAGTTTAATACTATCCCATTTCGGTCCAAACTTCCTTTCATTTGTTGTGCTTCTGGGCCAGTATTAAGAAAGTTCCGATCTGTACCAAGGAGCCCTAGTGTATCTCCTTTTTTGGATTTTTAAAGTTTTCATCACAAAGGTACATTACATCCTTAATTAAATTAATTCCTAAGTATTTTATTTGAGGCTATTGCAAAAGCCTCACTCTTCTCATTGCTGGCATACTGGAAAGCCATTGATTTTTGAGGGTTGATTTTATATCTGGCTACTTTGCCAAAGTTTTGAATCAGCTTGAGTAACTTGGGAGTGGAGCCCATAGGGCTCTTTAGATACAGAATTATGTCATCTGCAAAGAAGGAAGTTTTCCTTCCTCTTCCCCTATCTGGATCCCCTTTATGTTTGCTTCTTGCCTTATTGCTCTGGCTAGGAATTCTAACACAAGGGCCTTATATCTAAATTGTACCTACAGCTAAAGAAAATGAATCTCTCAAAAACAAATCCTCAAAGGAACAACCATCTCTGAAGAGGAAATAAGAATGGCCTATAGACACACGAAGAAATGCTCGACATCTCTGGTCATAAAAAAATGCAAATCAAAACAACTCTAAGATTCTACCTCACTCCAGTTAGAATGGACAGGTTCAAGAAATCTAATAACAACAGATGCTGGAGGGGAAGTGGCCAGGAGGGATCACTACTACACTGTTGGTGGGAGTATAAATTTGTTCAACTACTCTGAAAAACAGTACAACAGTTCCTCAGAAGACTAAGCATAGAGCTCCCCTATGACCCAGCAATTCCACTACTTGGCATTGACCCAACCATCCAGAAGCAAGGCCATACTAAATCCACTAGCACAACGATGTTCATTGCAGCACTATTTACCATAACAAAGCTATGGAACCAACCTGATGCCCCTCAGTTGATGAATGGATCAAGAAGATGTGGCATTTATGCGTAATTCTATGCTGCTGTCAGAAAGAACGACATCACCGCATTTGTAAGGAAATGGGAAGACTTGGAAAAAAAAACCACATTAAGCCAAGTAAGCCAGACTCAAAGGAACATAGGCTCCATGGTTTCCCTCAATTGTAATAATTAGTACACACCTAGGACTCTCCTAGCAGAAGATTGCAATAGCTCAAAATCTATGCAAATATGGTCATACAGGATGAGACTAAGCGAAATGAACTCTAGGATATGGAAACAAGAGGTTTATTTTGCGATTGTTATTCTAGGTGATGTTATTTCGTTTCTCTTTTTTGTTTTCTCCTTACGGTTTATCTCATGTTGTTACTGTATCCGGCTTTGTTACCTGGTATATTATATATTCCTTTAGTAAAAGGAAGGATCTGGAATGTTTTCACCGAAAAGAAATGGTAAGTATTGAAGGAGGAAGCTATGCTTGTGTTGATTTGCAAAATATATCCATGTATTGACATATCACAAGACATTTAAAACTATGCATAATTTTTAATAGATCAGTTAAAAAAAACTTTTGGTAGGCTCATGCCTGTAATTTTAGCTAATCAGAAGGCTGAGAGGTCTGAGGATCAAGGTTCAAAGCCAGCCAGGCAGAGCAGGAAAAATCCATAAAACTCTTATCTCCAGTTAACCACCAAGAAGCCAAAAGTAGTGCTGGCTCAAGTGACAGAGTTTAAGTTTTAGTATTGGTAAATAAAATAAAATGATTGTTTTGCTGTGCATTGATCCCAGAACCTTCAAAAAGAAAAGAAAGTGCATAGCTGCACTCTGTTGCTGTGTCCCCTGTGTGTCCAGCTTCTCGTGTCACCACACAACACACTGGGGGGCAACACTTCCTGTGGTATGGACTTAGCTCCTCCCCGCCTGGCACACCCCCCTGGGATGCAGCCTTGATGCTCAATGCCTCCACAAAGAGTTCTCTGTAACTTTTACGCCTGTGTGTTCCATTTCTCAAGATAAGGAATTTACAAAGTGCTGTAATGATCAATATTTCACCTCGGGCAAATCCAGTTTTAGTTCACTATTTCACATTCTTAACTCGCTCCCTATGCATTTGGGGAGAAATGCTAACTTTTTCATTGCCATTGCATTGTTTTTGCACCTGTGATTCTCAACCTCCTCGCAAGTAACTGAGAAGGAAGCTGAGGAGCTCACAGGTGTAGGGGGTAAATAAGCTCCCAGGACCACATGTTTGGGCTCTGTTTGCCTGTTTTGCCAGTACTGGGTCAAAACTCAGGGCTCTGAGCTCATTCAGCTTAATTGCTTGTTTCCCTGGTGCTCTATCACTTAAGCCACGCCTCCGGCCCCATATTTTGCTGATGAGTTAGAGTCTTGCAGACTTTTCTGCCGGGATGGCTTTGAGCCACAGCCCTCCAGGTCTAGGACTGTAGGTGTGAGCCCTCAGAGTGCAGGTCGGATTTGTGTTTGTTCAGGAATCTGAGAAAAACTGCTGTTTGGTGCCTCACGTGATCGACAGACGTGTGGGTGTGGTGATTGTGCAGCTGAGCGCAGTGGAAGTGTGGATTTGTAGAGAAAACAGGATTCCATTTCCAGGCCCTAAACACACGAACGGATGTTCCCCCTCTTCTCACTGGCCTTTCCCTTGACACACTGCATCTCTGTGTTGCAGTTCTTAAACAAGAATTAGAAAATGACATTAATTATTATGGAAGAAAAATGCTGTGTGTATATGAACACATACATATATCTATATATATAGAGAGAGAGCCATATATTTAGGTTAAGCTTGATTTTTTTTTTCCTGAGACATAACTTTCACAAAGAGGCAGAGAAAATAAAACAATGATACTCAATTTTAGTGATGGGTTGTGGTTGTAGAAGCTTTGTTTTCTGTTCTTATTGCTGGTTATTTTTCTTTTGGTTTGCAAAGGCCTCTAATAATCTTCAGGATGAAAGATACTGTATAATGAGTCTTATTATTATATTTAATGCATTTTAGGAGCTCATTTATTGAAAAATGAAATGTGTAAGGGCCATTCATTTCATTTTGTAGATGGAGAAATATTAGCACATTAACAGAGTCATAAATTCACTGCGCCACAAATAGAAAATTCATGCTCAACATGGAATGGAGTCAAGTAAGGAGCCGAGGAATCGAGAGGCTCCCGGTGGGAAAGTGGAGGCGTCCCTGGCTATCCATCGTTCCACTCAACCTCCCTCACCTTTCCTCAAGAGTCCTGGCAGACAGAGCACAGAGGACAGGTCTCCAGCTCGAGGGGCTCTTGCTGCTTCTGAAATATTTGCCTTTCTCAGCAACATTCAAGACAATGCCAATTAAGTATTTATGATTGATCAATGGTGTTTACCCAGAACTTACCTTGCCTCCAGTGTCTCGACCATCAGCTCTCAAGCACATGGGAGCTACAACTCCGCGGAGTTCCCGTTCACTCTTGGAAGAGAAGTAAATGTACACAGTGGAAGACTGCTGAGACAGTAAATGGGCCCCACCAAGCCTGGCAGGAGAAGGAAGATTGCCTTCTGGGAGGACCATCTCCACGTGCACACCTCGTGGCTTTGTTGATCTCTTCTCCAAGTTTGCTAGAGACAGACAAGGCTGAGTCAGCTTGAGAATCCTTCTCTGTCTAGTGTTGGCCAAAACTGTAAATAAGTCATTTTTCCATTTCTCTCTGTGTTGTCTCCTTTCTCCTAACATGGTGAGCGTATGGCCAGGCTTTGTAGCTGGGGGCTCTGGGGACAGGACACCCAACATCCCCAGGCAATTACTGGAGGTGGAGGACACAGCGTGGATGACAGCTCTCGTCCTGATCAGGAGCAGACGCTGTCTGCCATGTCCTATGTTACCATTTCTATCCATTGACCCATTCCTTGGTCATCTCCAACTACCCAAGAGCCATTTTCTCAGGGTCCATCATATGTGGCATTGGGCTGAGGTCCATGAGCTCATGACCACTCCGAGAGCACAGGAGCCTCAACAGGGTTCTGCTTTCAGGTTGTGTGAATGGAAGGTAGTGTTTCCATTTTGAAAACCCAGGGGTACATGAGCAAGCTGGGTGGCAGGCAGCCTTCCACCACTCCAGTCTCCCCAGGGCACCCGTGCCCGGCTGATGGGCACAGTGGAGGGCAGACTTCACTGACCTTCTGTAAGGAACAGTCTCTCTCAATAGTAGTCTTTTGTTTTCCAATGTGACCATGCTAAAGCTCCAGGACCTGTGCACCTAGGACCAAACATGTGTGTCACCATTTGTTCACTGAACAAAATGTTTCACCTCAACCTGGTCATAAAGGAAATGCCAATCCTCCAATAATGAGATTCCATCTCTCTCCTCTCAGAATGATGATTGTCAGCAACTGAAACGAAAACAAACGCTGGGGACAGATGCAGGGGACAGGAACTCTCGGACTCCGGGGCTGGGAATGCAAAGGGTCGCAGCCATTATGGAAATCAGGATGGAGCTTCCTCAAAAACGTAAACACAGGACCAGCAAGCCTACTGGTGGCTTTCACCTGACAGAATGTAAGTCAGCCTATGACAGAGGTGTCTGTACGTCATGCTCACTGAGGCAGGACTCACCCAAGTCAAGCTCTGCCGCAGCCCCAGTGCCTCACGACTGAGGGCTGAATCTGCGGGGCATGGGAGTGTCCAGTTGGGCATTGTAGGCACACTGTGTCATGGTGTCTGCAGAAGAGGGTAATCCAAACTCATGAGGACAAAAGTCACAGGTTTTCTCTCCTATGCAGATGCTAGACCTAAAAGATAAACATCTTTCTCTTTTTTTTTTTTTTGGTCAGTCCTGGGCGTGAACTCAGGGCCTGAGCACTGTCGTTGGGCTTTCTCAAGGCTAGTGCTCTACCACTTGAGCCACAGCACCATGTCAGGCTTTTTCTATATATGTGGTACCGAGGAATTTGAACCCAGTGCTTGCCTAGCATGCACAAGCTTCATACATGCTAGGCAAGCACTCTACCAATAGGCCAAACTCCCAGCCTCAATTTTTAATTTTTTGAGGAATCTCCATACACAAATATAGGAAGATATACATATGTGTATTATATGTGATATGTAATATACAATACACATATTTAAACATATACATGTGAGGGCTAATCTACATGAGGACATGATAAGAAGCTCAGGGCTTTGGATAGCATGAAGGACTGGCCAGATTCCTTGGTCAACTCCATCTGACCCAGGTATTCCTTCAGAAACCCATCATATTTGCCTGATTAAAGTAGAGTATATGCATGCATACATTATCACGTGAGGTCCCCTTGAACCTCTAACCTCTTAAAAATGACTGTCAGAAGAAGTACCCTCTCTCAGGAGTATTACTAGTGGGAGAGGAGAGGGGGAACAGGAAGAATGAAGAGAGCATGTGTGGTCAGAATGGTTTCTGGACACCTGCAGTAAGTGAACGATGAGCTGGTGGACATGGTTGGAGAGGGCGGAGGAGGGAGAGCCAGTGATAGAGAGACGAGTCGGACCAAGGTACATTGTGTGCATATACAGAGGTGTCAGAATGAAACTCTTTGGGCATGAAACTGAGCTAATACACATGGTGCTCACCCAAAACTTACTTTTCTTATAAAAAGATTGTTGGTGAGAAGTGCTGGCATGCAGGTGAAAAGTGTTCTCATTGCCCACTCCACAGGGACCCTTCTCTGCAGAAGCATCAGGGGGCGAGTCATGACTGAGGGGCAGTTTCCAATAGAAACGCAGCATAGACTGCACTGTGATGAGCACACAGGCAAGGCATTCAAACATCACTGGCATCACGTGACATGATGCCATGGGAGCTGGAAGGATCCCACTGGGTGCTGAGGACCCCAGGCCCACTGCATTCTGCTGTTGGTACAGATCAGAGAAGTTCTGCTCTTAATGTTTTCAGCCTTTGGTCCTTGGAGCTGAATAAAGATAACTGTATTTTAGAATATATGCAGTGCATATGCATGTGTGTATGTGTGCGTGTATACATATATACAGAGCATCTCCTGTTGAATGCTGCACCTTTAATTCCACCCTCCTGTATTGCTCCCCCCACCCCGATTTCTCATGGAAACTGCACAGCATTTGAAGAACTCAAGAATAAAAAAACAGGGCCGGGAGTTTGGCCTAGTGGTTAAAGTGCTTGCCTAGCATGCATGAGGACCCGGGTTCGATTCCTCGGTACCACATACATAGAAAAAAGCCGGAAGTGGTGCTGAGGCTCAAGTGGTAGAGCTCTAGCCTTGAGAAAGTCCAAGGACAGTGCTCAGGCCCTGAGCTCAAGCCCAGGACTGGCAAAAAAAAAAAAAAAAAAAAAAAAAGAATAAAAAAACACATTAATGGTGACTTTGTTACATACAATCCAGAACAGCTTTCACTTTAAAATGAAAATTATATATGGCATTTCCAAAAATAAAATAAAATAGATTATTTAGAGCTAGGTGTGGCGGACACCCTGTAATCCTAGCTTTTCAGGGAGTATAGATTGAAGGGAAGAGTGTGAGGCCTCGCAAGCAAAGGAGGACGAGGAGTGCAGCTCCAGAGGGAAGGACTTGCCTAGTGAGGGTTAGGCCCTGAGTTCAAAGACTGTGAAAAATACACACATGCATACATAAATGATTAAACAGAATCTTATGTCTGATGCTTATATAATATTGGTACAGCACACTTATTTGAGATGTATATATGGTTTTTGAATGTATTTAACATCTTTTATTAGAGTAGATCTTGACTACCAAGTATAGACTAGACACACACACGCATACATACATACACATACACACACGCATATGCATGCATACACACACATACACACATGCATACACGCATACACACATGCATACACACATACATGCATACACACATACACACACGCATACACACATACACTTACGCATACACACGCATACACACATGCATACACGCATACACACATGCATACACACATACACACACGCATACACACATACACACACATACACACACGCATACACACATACACACACGCGCGCGCGCATACACACACTCTGCATGCACAAGTGAATGGAAGTACAGGCAGCTTTGAAAAGAGCAAGGCATCCGCAGGCCAGTGGCTGGCCTCCCTGTCGGCAGGGTGTGAGGAAGAGGCACAGGCATCCTCTGGGTGGCTGGTACCCTGGGCAGAGTCGTCCCTCCACTCACCCCGCCCATGCCATGCTGCCGGCCGCTGTCCTCTGCCCTGACAGGTCTCTGAGTCTTTCCCCAGCAGCTTCCACCTTCCACGTCCCAGCCGACCGGCCACAGGTCGGGGGGCTGCAAAGTCACAACCTGGAGGTGAAAGCATCACCAGAATAAGACTCCAGGAAGGCAAAGAGCCAGGAACTCCACCCTCCGCCTCAAGGCCCGCGGCTGGCAGTGCTATGGATGGTGGCGTGGGAGTGGGGGTCCCGACCCCCAGGTGGCCACGGCTCACCAGCAGCCCCCCCTTGGGTAGGTCCCTCTGCCCCTCCCCTTGGCCAGGGCCATCTCAGAAAGGTGACGTTGTCTATGGCGTTGGACAAAAGCTCAGGAGTCAGAGGACGTGGTGGCACACTTACCTGACTTCCTCAAGGCTCTGGGCTTCCATGTGCAGCTCCTGGAGGGAAAACAGGAAAACAGTAAAAAAGAAAACCAATTTTTTAAAAATGCTGGGAAAGGAAAAGTGCACAGTGCCCTCAGCCTCGGGCGTTTTCCTGCCACAGGCAGGCATTCCAAATTTGAAAACTGGGCTCTGAGGTATTTGAATGGGAGCAAAGAACCCCTGCCTGGGCTGAGCCTGCAGGCTTTGTCCTGGCTCTGAGCAGAAAGGAGCAGGCCTGAGACCGCTGGAGAGTAGGCCTGAAAGGTGACTAATCTCTTGAAAGGCTTGAAAACGGCTCTTGCTTTATTTAGCACTTGACAGGTTATCTAGGACAGACTTAGGGTATCTCTTAAGAAGGACTGCAAATTGAATTTCTATGTCTTTCCTTGCAAATAAGAAGCATAGAGAAAGGGCTTTGGCAGGAAAGCCTGATTCTCTTATCCTCTGAGGCCTTGCAGGGAACTTCGGGGGCTCAGCTTTCCCTGAGGACTTCCACCAGCAAGGAACAATGCAGGGGGTTTTGTAACTGAAACTAAAGAATGCATGCTAATGGTTCTACACTCCAAGTGCAGTGTAAACATAAACAAAGGAGAAACTATTCTTTAGAGCTATTGTCATTTATATTGCTCTGCCCCCCAAGCAAAAATACCCCTCATTAAGAAAATATAAATAGATGCCAAGAAAAAGTTAGGGCTGGGGGTAGAGCTCTGTGTTAGAATACTTGCCTAGAATGCTCCAGGCCTGAGTTCATCCAAGCTTTGTAGTTAATAAGTAAGTAAACCGTGCAAACACAAGCTAGAGTTACCCTTTGTGACCTAAGCACTGTGGTCTTCACAGGGGTGAAGGGGGAGTGAGAGCTGAGTCCCTCCTTCTCCAGGTGAAAGAGTCAAGCCAGGGCACCCTAGAACCGGAGCATGGCTGCTCTCTACGGACGGACGTCGTCACCAGGAGAAAAGAGGATCAAGTTTCTTTCTGGAGAAATGGCCTTTAAAGGAAATAGCAGATCTGACAATGAATTACTGGCAAGAGTGTGCTTACTGGGCCACCGCTGGGCCAAATGCTTTATGGATGGGAAAAGAGCTGTGCATGGAGACTCCAGCTCAGGAAAGGTGGGCCGTGCCGCGTGACATGAATCCCTGGATCGACAGTAAATGCCCCTCGCTGCCTCCTTACCTTCCCCTCCGACCTCCGCACCCTCCCTCCAAATTCTTCCTGGATGAAGACCCTTCCCGGCCCCATCATTCATATTCTAAAACTCATTATATATTTTTTTTATTAAAATACATGCCTTTAGTTTACAAAGGAAGTAGAATTAATTTTCATAAGAAAGGCTTTGTCCTGTCTCCATTGTCCTGACACAATTCTTAACACCCTGTGCAAAGCAGCCTCTCATCCAGGACCAGGTGTTGAGCTGGGTTGTATCTGTGTTTTCTGTCATCTAGAATGGCTCCTTGTCTCTGCGCAGTTTTGTGGGAAAGTCCTGTCCAGTCGTTGCTTAGAATGAAGAGGCGGCCAGCTCATCACCCTGTCGTTTGTAGAATCCAACAACCTGAACACCTGCACACCGGAAGTGAGATGGACGGGGACCAGGTTCAAAAGAGTCGTGTGCACTGTGTGGGATAGTTTTCTCCTTTCCTAAGTGGGCATGCTGCTTCAACACTTCACACATTAATGACTGCATACAGGTGTGTACCACGAGTGTGTGTACTTACATACAAATGTGCCCATGCATTCATTACTTGTGACTGTACTGAGAACGTGTGTACTGTGTGTGTGTGTTTTCTTGTCTCTGTACGTGAGTGTGGTGGTGAACTGAGTGTGTCCTGTGAGTGCAGGTGTACTTGTATCTGTACATGTATGTGATTGTGCATACTGTGCTTTTGTGAGTGTGTGCCGTGTGTATATTTGTGTCTGTACGTGTCTGTGATCCTGTGTGTTGTGGGTGTGTGTGTACTGTGTGATGGATGTGTGAACAGGTACTTGTGTCTGTGCACTTATGTGATGGTACTGTGAGAAGGTGTTCTTGGGTCTGCGCCTGTGTGTGAGGGTTTGGGGGGGATGTGTACTATGTGTATGGGTGTGTGTACTTGTGCCCGCACATACATGCGATCGTGTCTACTGCAAGAATGTGATCATGGGTATTGTGAGTGTGTACAGCGTGTGATGGCTTTGTGTGTGTGTACTTGTGTCTGCACGTGCTTGTGTCTGTATATCCACGGGATGGTATGTGGGTGTTTGTGTGAGTGTGTGGCCCACACAAGCACGTTTGCTGATGTAGATAGAGGTAGGCAGTGTGGTGGACGTAGTTTCTTTCAGCTAGAGACCTGCAGCTCCTGTGACTCAGTTTCTCTTCCCTGGGCTGTTAGGACTTGTCTCTTCTGCTCCAGCTCCTGCCTGTACCCCAACATGACAGTGATATTTCATGAAGGCAGGTCCATATCTCTGTATTTTCCTCTGCCACCTGTGCTCCTTTCTAGCAAATGTTTCCAGCTTGTGCGAGCTGGGGGATGGTGTGCGAGGCGAGCCAGCTGCCCCGCCCTGAGGCTGCAGGTCTCCCTGCCAAGGCCACTGTGCTGCAGGTCTCCCTGCCAAGGCCACTGTGCAGGAACTCAGTTGTCACTCACCTCCTGCAACACAGTGTGGGCTGGGAAGGCTCGAGGCCCTCATTCATCGCCTTGCAGGTCTGGAAGGCTCGGGCCCTGCCCTCCCGTTCACCTCTCCCCAGCTCAACTGTCCCTGGGAAAATTAATCAGCCATGTTGATGGAGCTGGGAAGCCCTGGGATCCAGCACCCAGCAGGAGCTGGGTTCATCTGCAGGAGTGCCCTGGCTGTCTCCCCACAGTCTACCTTCTAGCCTCTCAGGAGCTGGCGCCAGGGCACACAGGAAAGGAGGAGACTGTTGTGGGTTTCAAGGGTTCCTCCATTCTGTGCTCTGTTATCTCACAGTAAAGGACTTAAATAATAGTCTTCATGATTTTTCCACTAATCACAGAATGAGTTCCCCAGAAAATTAAAGTGCAGTATTAATATTGGGTCTCTGGTATTTTGTTGTTGACTGAGCATGGCATTAAATATGCAAGCAGATTTCTCAAAGAAATCCCCCACTTCCGCTGGAGAAATACCAGGAGGATTAGCGGTGGGGCAGGGAGGGGTGCTGAGGCTCTGTGTGTGGACTTCCAGTGGGCACAGGGTTGGGTGGGAGAGGCCCGGTCGCCATGGCCCACAACCAGGTGAGAAGTCCTAAGATCCACACCCCCCCTGCGGCATCCCCAGGTGTCATCACGTGGCTCGCGTTCCTTGGGTCAGAGCATCCTGTGCCTTTGTGCTGGGTCGGTCGGTCGGTGAGGGGGTGGGTGTAGCCTGGGATAAAGTACAGGATGTTTGCCTTGAAGTCTCAGGAAGCACACCTTGGAACTTGACACCAGAGGTGCTTAGAAGCTGGGAAGAGCTCTTTCTCTCTCCTGAGTCCCAGCCTTTATAATGGATCCCTGCCTACCTAATGAGTCAGTGACACTTGCCACTTTTGTTTACATGTTAAAAGTGTTTGCTGAGCATTCCCAGGAAGGGGCACAAGATTAGCAACTCAAACACATGCAGGGAAACATCAAGTACAAGCTCTTAAGTGAGTTCTAATCCTAGGGGTGCGGGCTCGAGCACCTGGCCTCCACACCAGGACAGACAGCTCCACCAGCTGGCCCACCCCATAAACCCTTCCAGCCGTGAGGGGAGAGGAGGAGGGGGAGGGGAGGAGGCAGGACTCCCATGGGACTGGGTCTTTGGCGCCCACTGCCTTTGGGATGAGGCAAGTGGACCCCAGCTGAAGGGACTGGCAGTTCCAAGGGGGAGGTACCCCACATTTGAAGACCACAGCTACACTCTGAACAACCTTTGCTGTCGCTGTCGTGGATGAAGTTTATTTTTGAGGCAGGGTTTCAGCGTCTCACTATAACACAGGCTGGCCTCAGACTTCTGAACCTATTCCCAAGTGCTGGACGCACAGACCAGGACACAATCTGGCAACTTCATGAAGGTTTTTCTAGGGGGACCTGTCCTGAGGCCCTGAGGATGGAAAGCCATGGAATGTGGGTGTCCCTCTGTTCCAGCTCCCCTTCCCCCTTCCCGTGCTGCTGCACTGCATCTGCTAACTTCACCTGAGAGCCCAGTGGCTCACCAGAGCAGGGCAGAGGGTGAGCCAGTAAGGGCAGATCTGCGTCCTTCAAGGCCACAGCGAGGTCCTCATTCCCAGGATGGAGGACTGGGACTTACAGCAGTCTCTGAAGATGATGTCAATAGAGCGAGGAGATGAAGAACCCCTGAACCCCCAAGCCTGGTGTCTTTAGACAGAGAAGTCTGGGCAGAGGACTGCGAGGGTTCCTCCTTGTGAAGGCTGAGGTTCTAAAGGCAAAGAGTGGCCGGCAAATCTCCAGGAAGCAGAGAAACCCCAGAACATATTTCCCCACCCAGCCCCAAGAGAAAGTGGCCCAGCCCACACCTGGATCGGACTTCCGGTCCCCAAAGCTCTGAGGAAGTCAGTTTTTCAGAAACAGTTGTGGCAGCTTCCTTGTCAGCTGGCCCGGGAAAGCAGGAGAACAATTGTCTTCCTTATCAATGGGGAGACAGCCTGAGACCTGCACCAACGTGGAGCCATGCACACTGCTGAGATGCCAGAGACTACGTGCCCCCCCCCCTCTCTCCCTGTACTTAAGTTTGATGTATAATTAGCTACAGCAAGAGATTGGTCACAACTATCAATAAAATAGAACAATTATTGGTATATGAGAATTCAGTTGTGAGACACGGAGAAACCACGTTTTGAGAGGTGGAACAACTGGGTGTCTTCTAGGAAGCCAGTGGCTGCGGGGAGACACATGTCCCCAGAAAACCTGCAGCCTCACATACACTGAACACTGTTAGCAAATGGAGCCATGAGGGCAGCAAGGCAAAGGACGAGCACAAAACCAATACTGTACCAACTACCCAGATCAACTCACAGGAGAGCTGAAGCGGGACTCCAGGGTGACGTGAGGAGAGCCTGGAGACCGGAGGCAGGGCTCGCCCTGGTGTCTGAGGTGGTGGGGCTCAAATAAGGCCCTAGTCAGTGGGCAGCGTCACAGAGAGCTGGAGAGTATGGCCAGCTTGTGGAACAGGACTGGAAGGCCTAGTGACCCATTGTCCCTGCCCCCCTAGCAATTCAGGCACGCCTCTCCCCTGGGGGTGGGACTTCACCCTCATCCACAAGAAGGCAAGATGGTGCCAGCTAAATCCAATTTCCCACCATCCCCCATACTGCCAAGACAGTGCCCGTTAGAGCCAGGATCCTTCTTTCATGAAAGTAATACAGAACTCTAACTTCAGCTTTCCGGGTGGTCTTTGGGGAATGTTTTTAGATATTTTAAGGGTCACTGAGACACCAATGCAGAAACTCCATGGCATTCCATTGGTGATGATTAGGAGATCAGAATCTTCAGTGTCCCCAAGGCTTGGCAGCCAGCGGGAAGCAGGGAGTGGCACGGTGAGGCCCTTGGTGGAAGACGGCTCGGTCCACAGGGCCGTGCCCTGGAGTGAACCTTTCCAGCTCTGGTCCCTTTATCTCTCTTGGCCATCTCACCTGAGCCCCACCTCCGCTGTTTCCTTTTCTTTCCTTTCCTTTTCATTCCTAAGCGAGCAGGGAAAAGAAGGGCTTGGTGCTCCTGCCTCTTCTGCCCCTTCTTCTCCAAGTCTGCCTCCAAAGCCCTTCCCCACAGACCCTAGTGCTCTCAAACCCTCCTCCTCCAGACGTCCCTCCTCCACCCCCTCCTCCTTCTCTACACAGGGCTCCTCTTCTTTCTCCAGGTGTGCTGCCCCCCACATCTTCCTCCTCCTCTTCCAGACGTTCTTCTTCCAAACCCTCCTCTTTCTCTCTGCCTTTCTCCTCCTCCTCTTCCAAACCTTTCTCCTCCCCTAAGCTGTCCTCCTCAAACCTTCTTTCTCACCGCCTCTCCTCTAGTCCATGAGCTGTGACTCTCTGCTGATTCCCTCCCACTCTCCTTTCTTCTCAGATATAATGAATGAATTGTAGGTTGACTAATCAATGCAGAACTAAGGAAATTGTTGTTTGGAATGTAGGATAGATAAAGTAAGTTAACTGTGTTGGTGATTTAGGGGCAGAGATGATCAGGGATATGATTTAATTTTCCAGTATGATCATTCCCAGGGGCTTCAAAAACATCTCCCTATTTTTCTTTCCTTTTTAAACATTTATTTTTTTTTATTTTTGTTGTCAGGGTAATGTATAGAGGGTTACAGTTACATTTGCCAGGTGCATTACTTCTCACGCATTGATACTCCTCATGTTTTTGTCCCCCTTTCCCTCCCCCATCCTTCTGAATCATCTTGTTTCCCCCCCCTTCCCTTTCCTATTTCAAATAAACAAATAAACATATGGGGGACTAAACTCAGGGACTAAATACTGTCCTTGGGCTTTCCTCTACCACTTGAGCCACAGCACCACTTCCACCTTTTTCTATGTATGTGGTACCCAGGAACTGAACCCTGGTTTTCATGTATACTAGGCAAGCACTCTACCACTAGGCCAAACTCCCTGCCCTCCCTGATTTTTCTGTAAAGGCCCTGAGAAGTAGTTCAGCTACTTTCAAAACATCCTACTACAAGTTCATGCACAGGTTAATGTACCTTTATTTCTCCACTGAAAATAAACATAAGAAATTGGCACAGGAGTCAGGCAAAATGGCTCATTCCTGTAATCATAGCTACTCAGGAGGCTGAGATCTGAGGATCATGGTTCAAAGCCAGCCCAGGCGCTAAAGTCCCTGAGACTCTTATCTCCAATTAACCACTAGAAAACTGGAAGTGGCGCTGTAGCTCAAGGGGTAGGGCGGTAGCCTTGAGCTGAAGAGCTCAGAGATAGTACCAAGGCCCAGAGTTCAAACTCCTTGACTGACAGAATAAAAAGAAAGAAAAAAAAAAGAAAAGAAGCTGGTGCAGGTAAAACTTGAAGATGTGGGGCTGGGAGTTTGGCCTAGTGGTAGAGTGCTTGCTAGCATGCCTGAAGTCCTAGTTTCGATTCCCCGGTATTACATACACAGGAAAATACAAGCCGGAAATGGCACCACTGTGGCTCAAGTGGAAGAGTGCTAGACTTGATAAGCTCAAGGACTATGCCTAGGGCCAGAGTTCAAGCCCCAGGACTGGCAAAAAAAAAACCCCAAAAACTCTAGAGGTGCAGTGAAGAGCTGGCTCCTGTCTCTGGAGTGGATGTTGTTCCCACCTGGGACCTCTCCGTCCTCCCTGGAGAGTCCTCTGTCTGCCTGATGTCCACTGCAGGCCCAGTCCCTCCTCTTGCCCTGAGATGGCCTTCTCTCTCATGGCCTGAGGTTTCCCACGCAAAGTCAACCGCACTGTCCTGCAACCTTGGTGGACTCACTCACTGCCTTTGCGGTTTTTCTGAGATTGTCAGCCCATGCTCTCTGTTGATGGATGGATTTCCTTCTACCCAGGAGCAAATAAATATCTCGAGTGTCTGCAAACATGGAGCGGAGGAGGAGGGAAGACTCTCGGAAAACGTTCTCCTCTGGTGACCACATTCTCTCTTGTCCCCTGCTCAGATTTAGATTCTTGAGAGCCAAAAGACACCAAGACCTCTCTCTGCATACCCCACACAGGAGAAATCCTGTGGATGTCTTGTGCTTTGGACATCAGTGCGTATTTGAGCCATGGCACCCATGCCAGCCTTCCGGAAACTGGGCCCTGTTCTGCTCATCCAGCACTTGCTGCTCAGGCTCCTTGATTGCAGCTTGGTTTTCTGCTTAGTCTTTAAAATCCCAGATGTCCCATCAGTCTCATTTCTCACTTTTCCAGGCCTTCTCCTCCCAGTCTTTGGGGTTCTGGATGTGAGCATGTACTTCTCATTGTCTGCTCCTCTCCTGCCAGAGCATCTGGAAGGAGCTCAGCATCAACCTTGACCTATCTTACACTGTCTTCCTCTTCGCTCTTCTCTGTGTTCCCAGCCTCCCTACAAGGCTTGACTCTGTCTCCAGTTGCCCAGAACAAGTCCATGAAGACCTCAGCCACAAAGCTTGTCCCTCACGCCTCTTCTCCAGGAGTCAGGCTGGCAGCCGTGCTCTTGCCACACGGGCTGTGAATGCCAATAGACACTGCAAACAGGACTCCGCTAAGGGACTCCCTTTCTCAGGGCCCCAGCAGCCTGGAGGGACATGCGCGTGGAAATGCCCTGTCCCCAGCCTTTGACTGTCACAGTTTAGTGGGCTCTCTACCCTGAGGCCTCCCTTCCTTCTTCCTCCTTCCTGTACCTTCCCGCTCAGGTTGCAGGCAGTGGTTCCTGACCCCTGACTCCAGTCTGCCCTCTTCATCACACACACACACACACACACACACACACACACACACACACACACACACACACAGAGTGGGCATGCCTGCACACATGCATGTGTGCAGGAGCACATGTGTGCAAGTGTATCTGTGAACATGCCTGTGTGCACACACAGGCACTCTTGCAGGCACTCATGAGCATATAAACCCCACAAGGCAGAGCCTTTCCAGCCAAGCCTGTCCTCCCACTTCCAACTCCGCCATTAGATTGGATTTGTGGGCACCTTTGTGCCTTGCCCTCTGGAGCCTGCATGCCCGTCTCTCTGTGTCACACAGGCGTGCGCTCCCTTCTTAGCTTCTTGGGTTTCTCAGAAGCAGAGGATGTGGATTCACTTACTCCTCTCTGTCTCCTGACTACAGCTGTCCTCCCAACCTTATGTGTGTGCTCCAGAAATTCAAGCCTCTCTGGCCTCTGCTCCACCCTTCCCAGCCCCCTCCCTGGCCCCTGCTTCCCTGGGATCTAGGCCGTGGTGTGGACTGTCCACTGGTCCATCCAACCCTGCTCTGGGTTTGATCATCTCAGTTAGTGTCTTCTCCTCCATCCATGCACAGTCCCGCTCCTATCTGCGGGTGCTCTCTGCACTTCTCACAAACCCAATCAACACATGTTATGAAACGGAATGAATGAAGGAGTAAGGGATTTGAATGAGTGAATGAGAAAAGAGAGACCTCTCTGGAGAACCACCAAAGCTGCTGGAGCTCTCAGAAGATAGAGACCCCCCCCCAGCAGAAAATTTCATTTCCCGGTGAATAAATAGTGTCTAAAGTTCTTGTGTTTAAAGTTTACTTCTTTGCAGTGCTTCTCCTTTTCTTAAGTGTGTTTCTTCCTTCTTTTTGGTGGCACCAGAGTGTGAACTCCGAGCTTCATGGCCCTAGGCTAATGAGCCCCTACTTGAGCCACCTATAATCCTGGTTGGTTGGAGAGTGGCTGCTCTGGAGATGGAGTCCAGGGAACTTTTCCACCCAGGTGGCCTCAGAATGGGGTCCTCCAACTCCCAGCCTCCTGTGCAGCTGGGTTTGTAGACCTGAGCTCCTGAGGGGCAGTAACGTCCTTTCAATTTCATTGTTCTGTTGCTCTTGGTTCATCATGGGGTTCTTGTAAATGCTGGGCAAGCCCTCTACCTCCAAGCTGTCACTCTGCCCCACGATCACAGACCCATACCCTGGGTCTACATGACACAGGACAAAGATGCTTCTTCTCCCAACTCCATGTCTTTGTATCTAACCTGTGGGCTGCTTTTTAAGCACTCAGGGGCACTGTACCCCGAGAGCTCTCGCCCCTTCGTATGTTTTAATTTTCCAGACGTGAGCCATCCAGACTGCCCGTTATCTGTGCTTCCTCTGCCTCCACCTCAGAGCCCCTAGGCGGACACGGTGAGGTGGAGCAGGGTTGGGTGGGCTGCTGGCACTCCCCCAGAAAAACCGAGACCCCAGCCAGCACCTCCCTTCCTGGCTCATGCTGGGATTACTCCTGCCTTCTGGCTGCCACACAGTGCTGCCGAGCCTTCCGAGTGGGGTGTGCCATGGAGCCTGGCACACAGAGCTCCTGGCTGGGGCTGCTGTAAATCAACTTCAGGTCGAGTGTAAACACAGGCTTTCTTTGGGGATCCCAGCCCTTCAGGTGGTGATGTACAGGCCAAAACAAGAAGTGGGGCCTTGCTGCTTCCTCCTCCCCCTCCTCCTCTTCCTCTTCCTCCTCCTCCTCCTCCTCCTCCTCCTCCTCCTCCTCCTCTTCCTCCTCCTCCTCCTGCAGGGCAAACTCTGAATGGAACATATCCAAGGGCTCATTCTTGTATGAGTTTTGCGTGGCTTCCCAAACCCCAGAGGTATGGGCTAAATCTAGCTGTCTGCTCAATGCCAGAGCAATTCTCAGCCTCGTTTCCTCCCTGCACCGACCTTTCTGATTTATTTCTCCAGCACAGACAATTGGATGGGGAAAGCCAATCCTACTCTTATTAATAAAGTTTCCTTCTCATGTGACACTGCTGTTGTCCTCGATTTCCCACCCATGTGAGGCGGTTTGGTGAAGGGTTGGCTCTGGCCCATGGGCTTGTGTCGCAGCCTTCTCTCAGGCCCTGCTGGATGGCAGGTGAGGGGGACTCGAATGGACATGGATGGAGGTGTGGGCACACAGGGCATGGGCCCTGGCACGAGGGTGTTGAGGATGCTGCCTCAGGGCAGAGCCACAGCACAGTGTCTGGGGGGCAGGAGAGGCTGGCCTGGGTGTCTCTGCACACCCCGGTCACCTGGGCATTTCTGGGACTTTCTGAACTTCAGTGTCTCACAAAGGCAGGCTGGGAATGGATCAGGTTGGGCCCTGGCACTTGGAAGGGTCCTGGGGTCTCGCCCTTTCTGTGGAAGGCTGCAAGGATAACTTAGAGGCTAGTGACTGAGGGGTGGCTTGTCACAAATCCAGAGCCTCCCGACGACACCGGGTGAAATGGTGACGAAGGCCGGTTTCTCCCACCATCATGCTTCCAGCCAATTTGCTTTCTAAATAGGGAGCTGAACCTAACCAGGGAAGGAGGGGGGGGGGGTCATTCACCACATTTTATACCTTTTGCTTGGAAATCTAGAATCCTTTGGGTCTAACGCCCATGAAATAACTTCTCTTAAACTTCTTAAGGAAGCGTAGTTTACCTGAGCCCTGGGGGCCATACCTGTAATCCTAGCAAGGATAGGGGCTCAAAGTCATCTTGGGCAGACAGATCTGCTCGTCTTTGATCTCCAATCAACCAGCAAAATATCCAGAAGTGAGGGTGTGGTGGCTCAAGTGGTGAAGGAACAATGTGGGGGTTCCAAGCGCAAGCTCCAGTACTGGCCCTAAACAGAAAAAAGAGAAAAGCCAAGCTTAACGTGACGGCTAGTATTAGAGGAGGCGTCGTCCGTACTAACAGGGCTGCCTTTGGAAGCTGTTTTGTGGTGTTTGGGACATGCCAAAATCTGAAGGGCCCTGTCCAGAAGAGAAAGGGGCCGTGTAAGCCCCTGCATGGCAACCTCATTTGCTTAGGGAGTTCAACTGGAGAGCTCGGCCTCCGGGGTTCAAAAGTTCAACTTCAAGGGTTCAGCTGCAGTCAACCAAAATGCTCAGGGAGCAGGAAACAGCAAGATAAATAAGCTACGTCCATGCAGGCAGCCAGCAAACCCAGACAAGTGGGTTTTATTTATGGGTTTCAATCTCAGCCGTGTACTGTGTGTGTCCTTGAGCAAGTTACTTAAACTTCTTACCTGTCTCTGTGCAGTCTACAGAGCAAACAGCTGCAGTACCCCTTGGCCCCAAGCCTGGGTGGAGGGGATGGGGAGCTGTCATTCCTCCAGCCCCACCCCCACCCTGTCCTCCTCAGCCTCCTTGAAGTTGCTGGAGAAATGCTTTGTCCCCTGAGAATTCAATTGCCCTCACAATTCTCAGCGCATCTCATCTTCGGCTAACCTTGAAGTTATTTAAATGCAAAGAATTAACATATTTTGTAATTAGTGAACTTCTATTACTCACCTGCCAAAAAGAGGGGGACCAAGGACAAAGAGCCAGCTTTGAAGGCGCTTCTGAGGGTCCTTTGGATCTCCCAGAAAAGAGAATTTCAGAGGTGCAGTGTTTTTATGGATAGTGACCCAGACCGGCTTCTTTCTGTTCTAAAGCCAGAGGTAACCTATCAGAAGTGCAGAATAAATGCATTCTAATTCCAATACATGCCAATTTACTGTTCATATTTTCCTGTCTGGTGTTAGGTTCAGTTACTGATATCAAATCATTGATCTTCACTAACCCAATCAGTGTAATTTTTTAAAAAGCTTTAAAAATTAATGTTGCATCATCACCTATTTTTTCCCCCTAGCACTAAATGCCAGTTTTACGCTTCTATTGTAACCCACCCAAATTTTATATAATTTGGGATTATAATATATTCTCAACTTTGGGAATACAATTTTATATATAATTTCAGAACGTTACATAAAGAATGGTTATGAGAATCGGTCTTCCAGGCAGCCAGTCTTCCCACTTCAGTGTATTAACACATTTGTGGATTCAAGAAAATAACAAAAGCAAAGAGCCTGGGTGTGAGGGGAAGGGGTTGGGGGCGGGGCAGTGCCCAGCGCCTCAGGAAGGAAAGCCGATGGTCATGCATTGGGAAGGCTGCCTGCCAGACAGGCAAGCATGGACAGGGACGGACACCACAACTATGGGCTGGGAGGACTCCCCGATTTGTGCAACTGATGGCTGGTAAAATTTCCCAAACGACTTGGTGGACTTTAGAAAGTTGATATTCCTTCTTTTGCCACACAAAAGACTTAGGACACAAGAATTCACTTTTCCTCAAAGCTTCCTGTACAAGGAGGAGGTGACCTTGGAGTCATACATTGACATTCAAATGGGCCACCTTGGGCTTTGAGGAAAACTCCCTGCAAGGCTTTGTTCCTCCTGAGGTGCTGAAGAGCACCCAGCCCACCTTGGCCCTGCCCAGAGGGAGTTGCCAGCTCCCCACCTTCTCCTTTCCAGTGCTCAGAGCTGTGCAGGGCGTGGTCAGCCCTAAGGACAGCTCAGGGGCTCTTCAGCCCTTTTGGCTCATAGTCCTGGGTTCTCCTTCAATACTTTCAGAGGTTTGAACGAGCCAGCTCGGGGCAGTGCAGTGCCTGGGCAGTCCCGGGGGAGATCCGAAGTCTCCGGAATACAGCCTGAGGACGACACAGCCTTGGGGACGGCTGCGATGTACCTGAGGTGGCACCGGGATGCAGATGGGCGCAGGGTATTTGAGAAGAGCAGCATGTACCTACAGAAAACTGGTCAACTGTGGTTCTGCCAGCCGCTAGATGACTATTGTATATCAATGTCATCATTTGTATGAACGAGTGCTCATGCTACTCATTCTAGTTGGTAATAAACCCAAACCTCTACATCAAGGTAGATGCGCTCTCTTCTCTCTCTCTCTCTCTCTCTCTCTCTCTCTCTCTCTCTCTCTCTCTCTCTCTCTCTCTCTCTCTCTCTCTCTCTCTGTCTCTGTATCCTGATTTTTATTAACTTTATAGACTTCATGTTTCTACCTAGGCAGCTGAATGTGTTAGAACAGGTAACGTGTATCCTATAACATCAAGTGAGTGCATGCAGGGGTCCAGCACTGACTGGGGCCATTCACTATTTTCTTTGAAAAAAATAGCATTTTTTCTCTTCTCAAACTTGAACAAAAACACCAAACCAGATCCCACAGCCTAGCCCCTTTATTCATAGCTTGTCAACTCTGCCCTGGCTCACCACAGCTCGCAGCTTACCCCAGGCTATCTCGTGTCTCCTCACACTTCCCTAGATTCAGATTTTCTGACATTTTGGGTAATCTCACAGATACCGACACATACTTTTTTTTTCCCCCCAGTCCTGGGGCTTGTACTCAGAGCCTGAGCCCTGTTCTTGGGCATTCTCGAGGCTAGAGCTCTATCATTTGAGCCACAGCAACACTTCTGGCTTTTTTCTATGTATGTGGTACCGAGGAATCAAACCCGGATCCTCATGCATGCTAGGCAAGAACTTTAACCACTAGGCCAAACTCCCGGCCCTGCCAACACAGACTTTTAATCATTGTCTTGTCAATAAATGACAGTAAACAGCACAAAGAAAGACCATGCTTTGCAAGCTGTTTCTTCTTATTGAGCTAATATGTTAAGGTGTATGTCTGTGAGTCTGTGTCTGTGTGTCTGTGTGTGTGAGGGCTTGAACTGTGGGTCTGGGCACTGTCCCTGAGCTTGTGTGTTCAAGACCAGTTAGTGCTCTGCCACTTAAGCCGTAGTTCTGCTTCTTTACTTCTGGCTTTTTGGTGGTTAAACGGTGGGTAAGACTCTCCTGGACTTTCCTGCCAGTCACAGTCGTCACATCTGTGTCCTGAGTAGTTAGGGTTACCATGGGGAGCCACACTCCACTTCCTGTTTCCTGGCGGTTAACTGGAGGCAAGAGTGGTATGGACTTTCCTACCTGTTCCTCAGGCCTCAGCCTCCTGAGTGGCGAGGATTACAGGCGTGAGTCACTGGCGCCTGGCTCCACCCCCTATTTTTGAATTTTAGGAAAGCTTGAAAAACCTGTCTGTAATTCCACCTCCGATTCATTCTGCTATTCCTTCTTATGCCAGCTCTGACCAGACCCTGTCCCAGCCTCTTCCGCAGTCTCAGTGGCCCCTCCTCCATGAAGCCCTCCTGGCAGGCTTCACACAGCCCACTGGTCCCTCACTCCTGCAACGCCTCTAGTCTGGCTTCGTGGACACTTCCTTCCTCCAGTTTTGCCTCTGAATCAGTGGCCAGACTTCCCCATGGTCCTCTGTGCAGCACTCTGTGGTGCACCTAACACTCGGCTTTGATCGTCTCAGCTTCCATGTCTTGGCCTGTTGCTATGCTGACTTTCTCTGTCTCCATCTGGTTAAATACGTCTAGCTGCTGGAAACCCCGGGAGCAGCGTTCCTTGTTTGCATGGTCATTTGCCAATGTGATGTCTTCTGTCGAATTTCCACAGCACCTCTGCTCCTTACTCATCCGCACCCAAATCTCTACTGTCCACCAGGCCACCTCAGTAAGTGATGGCTCTATCTTCAGGGCTGTGAAAGCCAAATAGTAATTTTCCCATCCATCCATCTGTCTGTCTGTCTGTCTGTCTTTTGGTCTGTCTGTCTGTCTGTCTGTCCGTGATACCTGGTACTCTTTTTGCTGTCTCCAGTATGAGCAGGAGTTTTTCTTTCCATTCTCCCTGTACTCACTGGCCTCTGAATGTGTGGTCAAGGCACTTTTTCATCCCTTCCACTGAGGATGCAGCTGCTAGGTGCTCTGATGTCCCAGCCTCTTCCTTCTAGTCTGAACACATTCTGCCTCCTGATCAGGGAGGCCTCTGACCAGCCTATCAGGCTACTGCTCTCCTGTATATAGACTTCTTGTTCTCTTTGACTGCCTTTTGTTCATGTGTGTATGTGTGTGCACATGTGTGTGCCTGGGGGTGGTGTAGATCAAGCCCAGGGCCTCTTCAATGCTAGACAAGCTCTCTACCTCTGAGCTACACCATCAGCACCCTGCATATCCCGCTTTTAGCTGGCAC
The DNA here is from genome assembly GCF_031878675.1 of Megascapheus bottae. Lineage (NCBI taxonomy): Eukaryota > Metazoa > Chordata > Mammalia > Rodentia > Geomyidae > Megascapheus > Megascapheus bottae. The sequence continues at coordinate 81,222,036 of NC_143515.1, read as the reverse complement.
TTTCCCACCTGAGCACTTTAGGGCGTTCAGTTTATTGCTCTTCCTTGCATATGCTGCATGCTGCCTTGATTTCCCTAGTCCTAGAGATTTGCATCGGCACCATCACATAGTAGGTGCTCAGTCGTTGTTGGGTGAACATAGGAGTGCATTCAGGAATCTAAGAGAGGACCTGAAGTCTTGGGTAGGAGGTCTGACATAGTAACACAGCCCAGGCGCAGACTTGCTGAAAGTTTTCCAGCAGAAGGACAGGGTGTGGGGAAACCAGAGAGAAGGAAATAATTTTAGGAACTAGTGAGTCTGACTTGGGAGAAGCTGCAGTCACTCCCATGGCTCCTGAGGCCGCCTTTGTGAGGACTTTTGCCTGTGGACAAAATCCCTCGAGTGCACTCCCACGTCCTCGCCCTCTCCAGAGCACAGCTCGCATCCTAGGAGCGGGAGTCAGGGTGGTGGGTTCACTGTCCTGTTGACTTGTCATGCTTCTAAGGCACGAGTCCCTGGGTGCTTGGCTGAGTCCTGCTTCCAGCTGGCCAGCACGACACCCAGTTTCCTTATGGCCAGGGTCACTGTCTGTGGCTCTGGAGGATGCTTCTAGCTCTCAATTTCCCTCTTTCTGCTTCCCCAGTCTTCCGGCCCACGTGTTACTTCCTGCTTCCCCAGCTCCCAGCTCACGTGTCACTTCCTGTTTCCACAGTCTTCCGGCCCACCGACTACTTCCTTCTTCCCCATCTCTCAGGCTTGCTCACGTTATTGTTGACTCTGCACGCTGGCAGTCAGTTTAAAACCAGACCTTTTTCACACTAAGCTTTAGAAATGTTGGTCTCAGGAAAGGCCATTCTGAGAAACTCTATGTATTGAGATAATATGTAAAAATTGCAAGAAGTTGAGTGAAGAGTGTGAACTGTTTTGATAAAATGAGGAAGTAAGAGTCTAAAATGGCTTGGGCCATTCACCTCCTCAGTTCCACACATGGAGGAGATGCCAACGTGATTTACACGTGAAGTGCTTGCAACCTTTGAGCCCAATATCCCCTAACACGCTCCACATGTTCTTCTGACCCAACGCTAACCTCACATTTCAAAGACGGCCATTAGGGACGAGGTTGATGTCAACCATATGGCCTCAGGTAGGCTTTCTGTTTTATTGGTGCTGTTTGTGCAGTGGAAAAACCGTGTGGGAGTCTTGAGTAATGTGAACAGAGCTGGTGTCACTGGATTCAAAGCGCTGTGTGGTGAGGTTGGGTGAGACTTGTGACCTCCTTCAGCTTAGGTACTGGTACATTTGCAGGCCCATCACACACTGCAGAAAGCTGTGATGGCTCACAGAGCTAAAGCCTGCTGTTCTTCAGGTGATTCCTTGAAGAATGGCCATTATACCTCTAAAATCTGACTTTTAGATGGCAGCTTCTGCGAGATGGTGAGTCTTGCACAGGGAGAAGAGCTTTAGTAAACTTCCCAGTCCAGTTGGAATTCTTGAACTGGAAAGACACAGAAAACACATGAGGAACGTCCATGCGTTCATTTTTTCTCACCCTGCTGCACAAACAGCATCCCCTATGGGTGCCGTACTACGCAATGTTATGTGAGTATTAGCAGATACACACAACAGACTCCCGTCCACACAAAGGAAGGTGACGTCTAACTGGTGGGGCCAGAACATGGGTGCTCCAGGAACATGGCTAGTAAGGATGAGGTTGTCTTTGCTGGGTTACAAGAAAGACATTTAGAGGACACAATTATTTTAAGTGGTTTTAAGAGAGCTAAGAATGCCTGGCAGGTGTGGCTCATGTGGTGCAGTCCCCATCTAGCAAGCACTAGGTCATATCCTGGTTGTGAAGGAAAGGAAAGGATACGTGATATAGAGGCTGAGAGCTGGCTGAAAGGCGGTGACGGGGTCTGGGCTTGGCTGCTTTCCCTGTGAGATGAGCTGCATGCACCAACCTTGCCGTACTTTCTTTACCTTCCAGAAGATTGTTTACAAGTGCGGGAGGACCACGCTGAACGCTCTGGCTGTCCACACACGGACACCAGCACGCACAGCACCCTCCGTGCTCTGGAGCCAGGTGGTAGGGGACATCTGCCTCTCCTCCCGCTGCGGCTCCGGCCTGCGGTGCTCTAGCTCTGCCTTGACATCTCAAAGCGGGCAGGCGAGTGCGCAGAGAAGCTGCCAAGCGCAGCAGGAGTTGTGCGTGCCTGTGGGAGTCTCCTGCATGCCGTCCCTGCCACACGCTCGGAGTTCCAGAGGATGGCAGGCCTCCTGACTCCTTGTCCCTCACGTCCCGGACTGTGTCTCGCAGGGGCTGACCAGAGCCAAGGCTGACATGACCAGCAAGAAAGCTGTGCACACCCCGAGTGCGGCCTGCGCTGTGGCACCATCTGTGCTCAGGAGGCTGTGTCGTCACCATCTGCGTCCGGGAAGACAGAGCTGGAGGGGTTTGGTAGGCCTTGTCTACAACGTCCTACAAGCACATGCACACTTGCACATGACAGACAGATAGACAGACAGACAGACAGACACAATAGCTGGTCCCTGACAGGTCACCCCCCACTGATGTCTCAGCACAGCATGGAGAGACCGAGACACTGCTTCCAGTGGAAACGTGTGCGGTGGGCTTCACTTCATTGCGGCAGTGTGGCAGGATGGGTCCCCACACAGCCAGCCTGGAATCTCCCTGCCAGGCGGAGTCGGACCACCATGCCCCAGTCCTCCCTCCTCCCTCCCTGCCTCCCTTCTGCCTCCCTTTGGCTCTCAAAAGAAACTTGAAATCAGAAGTGGGCAGACCAGGAAGAAGATGGAGGAGATAGCTACTCTTTTACAGGGAACTATTAAAAAAAAGAACAATAAAACCCCCCACGACCTATGAGCCTGTATACCATGACTTTTCAAAAATTTATGAATGAATTTTAAGAGAGGAACGCAACTGAGATGTAACATCTTGTATCTCCAGCTATGTGAGGAGGAAAGAAGCCCAGACAGAAAAGACACATCCTTACATCCTTTCTTCCCAGCCAATCACTCTACAAAGGAAAATGTGGAGTGATCTATATAAAAATCCTTTTATCTTAGGTCATCACAGCGATGGAGCCTTCCTCTTCCAAAGGGTTGTTTACACGAAGTCAGACCATGTGAATACCAGAAACTCTTTTTCCTGAGTAACACGCAGGCCCCATTCCTTCCATTGGCAGGAGCTGGGCAGGAGAGCCGGCGGGCAGGAGAGCAGGGCACCAGAGAGGTCCAGAAGCCTTCCGGGCAGGAGGTGATCACTCACTCAGCAGAGCTGTGTGTGACACCAGCTTCCCCAACTGCAAATTCTGATGAGTTGCCTTCATAGTAAATGGTACTTAAGATAGTGATGAACGTACAACCTCAGTGCCATCCAAAACAACTCCCTTTCAGACCCCACCTCCTTTCTCCATGCTGCCTGAGTGTTGGGCGGTGGCATTTTCCAGGCTGCTGCCGTTGTCGTCGGGGTTTGGGACTGAGGTCTTCCTGGATGGGATCTGAGCCACGAGCCATGGCTGCCCAGAAGCCACAGCACTTAATGGAGTGACTCTGTCTTCTGCAAGCCATTTCCAGGGTGGGATTCTCAGAACCAAGGGAGTCCTGAGCGGATTGCACGGGACCTGAGCTCAAGCTGAGGTCTCTCCAGAGCCTCACCCACCACATAAGTCTGAGAAACAATTTTATTCGCAGGGTTAAGACAGAGTACCCTCCTGACACAATTCTTATGGCACTCGAAGGTCACTGCGGCATCTCTGGTGACCACCCCAGGTGGACTCTTCCATCACTGTGAAGCATCCACTCTTATCCCTCGGGCCTGTCCACAGCATTCTTCCGATCTTTATGGAGCTAGCAGCCTAGAGGAAGGGGCCTCGGAATGAAAGGAATATTTCATAGAGGAAGATTAGCAGGGCCTGCGTGACACGAAAAAACATGAAGATGATGAGTGTGCTGAGGAGAAAGGGGAATTAACTTTACCACTGTTTAGGATAATTGTTCACGGTAAGTGAAGAAAATGTTACACATTGCAAACCTTCTATTAAATGACATAAATATTGCTCGGTAGGCTAGTTTAATGGCCAAGCCTTTATCATAGTGCTAAACCTCGTGTTTGACGGCTTGTTTTTACGGTCTCAGTTGATGACACTGAAATCTATCTCGTCTCCCTCATGCGCTTGCAGTCACCAAGTTTTAAATTAACATCTCGTTCTATCTGTGATTATTGGCACAGTCCTGAGTCACCATGCGTATCTTGCTTCAACTCATTGCCAGCCTCTGTCATAAAAATTGCCTCGTCACTTCCCAGGTCCAAGGTCACTCCAAGGAGAACATCTTACCTGGCCAGGACTCCCAGAGCTCTGGGCCCCTCAGAAAGCTCCTCCCTGTCCTTGCCTCTTCTTCTTTCCCAGTGGGTTTTAATTTCTTTCTGTGAGGTTGTGGGGGGCTGGAACTCAGGCCTGGAGCCATCCCTGAGCTCTTCTGCTCAAGGCTAGTCCTCTGCTACTATGAGCCACAGTGTCATTTCTGGTTTTGGAATGGTTAATGGAGTCTCATAGGGACTTCTCTGCCCCGGGATCCTCGGATCTCAGCCTCGTGAGTAGCGAGAATGACACCATGAGTCACCAGCATGCTGGGCTAGCCCAAAGCTTTTGGAGTCATGCAGTCTCTCTACACGTTTATTCCTTTTGGACAAGAATCGGGATGCTTTTATCATCCAGCTTCTTCCAGGCCCGCTGGCGCTGCTGCCTCCCTTCTCACACCTTCCCAATACTCAGGGAGCTCCCTGCATCCCATTCCTGGGGAGAAACTCCTGAATCCCTCCCTCATCTCTAAGATAGCAAGTCCTTGATGCTAGAAACTCTGTTCTAGGGTTGGCATCTGGCAATGAGCAGGTGCCCGCGGGCTGTCTGTAGCCTTCTGTGGATGGTGCCTATTGCTTAGGCCACTTCTGTTTTGGAGTGTGGTTTTCCAGACTGAACTCAGGATTGGCTCTGAGTTGTCCTGACCTCACTAACAGCTTCCAGTGTGCATGTAGAATACCACACAAACGAACGAGGCTGTTGCTTCTCCTTTCTGGTTTTGGCTTCCCACTGTTAAGTCGCTTTTCATTTCTTGTCATAGTAGTTTAGTATCATATGGATGCGATTTCATTTTGCTGATATTATGTCATGATTTATGAGTATATACGGGCTCATAACTCACTTGTTTTTCTTCAGCTAGTTTGAGAGCATACACATATGTAAGCATATACATTTGTACATACATATCTATCCAGAGGGAAATGAAATGTAAGCACACGTTCTTCTTAGGAGTAGACACCTAGCTTTCTTTCGTGCCTCTGCCTGCTTCCCTGTGCTCTGGCTTCTCTGGCCAGCCAGCTGGCTAATTTCTCCATGATTCAGTTTGCTCTCTGCAAAGTGATAGGATTGCATTGCGTTGTTGTTAAGGCTTCCTATCACTTTAAAAGGCTGTGATTTTTTTTTCTCTTAGAATTTGAACTTGGTTTTCAAATTTACTTGACGGTTATGGACGTTCTTATCCCACTGGGAATGCATTCAAACCCATTGTACTTGAAAAAATCACGTGGAACTTTTACTCAACGCCAAAAACATCTTAATTACCTGCTGTCTTTTAAAATATTCTTCCCAGTGGACACATATTGGCAGGGGGCTTCTAGAGGTAAGAAGCTAGAAGAGGGATGAGCAGACAATTTTCCTAAACCCAGCATCTCACTTGCAATTATTTTCTGTTGGTTGGCGCAGTTTTATTCCCCAAACCTGTTTCCCTAATTAAGCAAGAAAGCCTTTTGGCAAATACAGACAATGTAAAAATGAAAAATAATCAGCATAAAACTGTCTAATGAATGCTACTCTGAGCGCAGACCTGCCTTTTGCAGTAGGGGTTGGGCCTGTCTCAAAGGGATGGGTACTGTGCATGCGTTTGTTTTTCTGGCAAAGCCAGGAAGATGCACCTGCAGCTGGAGAGAGAGCCCTAGCTAGGGCAATTACAGGAAAGCATTCTGTACCACTGGACAAGCATTGATTTCCCAGCAAGTAAGTCTCATTGGCTTTCCTGCTTTTCTGAAAAGGTCTAGCAATTCACAGAACGTCAGGCATGGGTAAAATATCTAGCAAACCATTATGCATGGTTTGCTGTATTTCTATATGCTGGTAGTGGGGCTTGAACTCAGGACTCAAGTATTGTCCTTAGCTTTTTCACTCAAGGGTGGGTCTCTAGTACTTGAACTATAGTTACATTTCCAGTTTTTTGGGTGGTTAATTAGAGATAAGTGTCTCGTGGACTTTCTTGCTTAGGAAATCACAACTGCTGGATCTCAGCGTCCTGAGTGGCTAGGATTGCAGGTGGAGCCACGAAGGTCACTTCTTCATCGTACTTGTCATTTCTCATGAGATCTCTGCCTATGGTGAGGAAGCTGACACCTACTTTTCCTCTAGGAAATCTGCGCAGTAGTGGTTTCCACTGCAGCTCCATCGGGTCTCATTGTTGGCCTAATCTTCCTTCAACCGTGCCAGATCCCATCCTTCGGAGGTCCCCTGCTCCCTACTCTGCTGCCACCATCACCTGCTCGCCAGCCAGCCTGTGGTCCCACCCTTCCTAGCCTGGCCAAGCCTCATGCAGTCCACCGTGCCTCCTGGTTGGGAGCAAGTGCCAGGCTGGTGAAACGAGCACTGCGAGCTCTCACTCGGAGACCAGGAGTGCATAGCAACCCCTCCAGCAATGAGCACCTAGCCTCTCCCCCAGCCGTGACTGGAGAGAAACCCAACGAATCCCTAGACATGGAGAATGGTTGGTTAACTGTTGTTAACTGCAAACAAATACATTTCATATTTCCTTTTTTTTTTTAAATTTTGTGGACAGCAGCACAAGTCGTACAAAACAAAAGAGCAGTTCAGCTGAGGGGAAGGACAAGTGTTGGCTGATGGTGAGGGAGGGGCAGGGGCAGGAGCCCTGAGCAGTCCCTCCCGTCCCCCCTCCCCGCATGACTCCTCACACCTGGTGGGTGTGGGTGGTCTGCTTGAGCGCCTCCAGGTAGCATCCTGCAGGTGCAGCTGAAGTCCCTGCCCTGCGTTCGCTGCGAGCTTCTGGATTTCGCCAGTAGTTCAAGCTCTACTTCAGAGGCCATCACTTCTAACCAGAAAGCAGGCACCGTAGATCTGAGCTCCTCTGATTCTCTTGCTCCTTGTGAGCCTCTTCTTCATGCATAAATGTGAAAACCCAGGTCCAGTGCTTTTTGTCTGGCAGATGTGGATTTGGGTTTGATCCATCTACTGTAGTGTATTACCTTCAACGTTAACGCTCACACGATTGTTTAAATCATTGTCTCAAAAGAATCATGAGTGAGGAGGATAGTAATTATTCCTGGGTTCTGCATGATGACTGGTGAAAGTAACCCTGTCTTGTTGAGAACAGGCTGCTGCGATGGCATTCTTGCCAGCTGAGAGCTCTGGGCTCAGGACTGTGAACAGAAGGAGGAAGACAGTGGCTTGGCTTTCCTTCCATTGCTGTAGCTCAGTCCAAGACCAAGCCACCTCTGGGGAGCAGTCAGGCTTCTCAGACCTCTTTTGATTGAGTGATGTTACTACCTCCTTACTCTGTTTGGAGCTTCTCCTTTCCCTGCCTATCTGATTCTGCCCAAGTGACCGAACATTGCCTAAGACTGGAAGGGTTTTTATATGGATGCAGGTTTAACTTGTAGTGGATGGCACTGTGTTGACCTCTCTCTTGAGTGTGTTTTGCTGGGTTAGGGTTGCTGCTACACAGGGCTTGGCACAGGGAAGATGGTACAGGCGTGCGCTTCTTTGGGAACGACCACTGTCTTTGTAGATCTTAGTTACAGACAGTATTAAAAAAAAAAGACCACTCCTCGATGCCATCTTCTGACCATGGATCTTCTCTTTCTCTGGGTCATTTGCCCTCCTTCGTTTCAAAATGCACATGAACACACACATATCACTCACTTATGTTTACAGGTAAGATACACAATACACAATCATGTTTGTGTACTGAATGTTTTCATACACCTCCACAAATACATACATACGTGCATGATTCTGTGGAATTGTGTGACCTAATCATATGGTTTTCTAAAATCAAGCTCAATGCTTTTTAGGTAAATATGGCAATGTAGGGGCTCAATTTAACTATAGATTATGGTAAATTATTAGTCCACATCAGTCCACGAGTCCGGCATAGAAACATATACTCCTGGTGTGTTTGCAGTATGCCACAACATGTATTTTTTTTATCAGTAGACTGATTCTTGCTAAATATTATTAAGAAAAGGCTTTTAGGGAAGTTTGGCCTAGTGGTAGAGTGCTTGCCTAGCATGTACGAAGACCTGGATTTGATTCCTCAGTACCACATACATAGAAAAAGCCAGAAGTGGTGCTGTGGCTCAAGAAGTAGAGCTCTAGCCTTGAGAAAACTCAAGGACAGTGCTCAAGCCCTGAGCCCAAGCCCAGAACTGGCAAAAATGGGTTTTAGAAAGCCAAATATGTCAATGAGCAAAATTAAACGTGCAACAATTTAATAGTTCAGCTAAAAACTTTATTAATCCCAAATGCAGCACAGAGTCTGTCTGACTGGTGTTTCATTCAAGCGCTGATGGCCTTTGCTCTCTGAATCTCATGGCAGGAAGACTGAGGGGAGGGCAGCTGCTTTTGCTTTTATAGATGGACAGGAGTTGCTTTCAAGAGATGGCCTGTCAAAAGGAGATGAGGTACAAGACAGAACAGTCGCCTTCCTCAAGGAGAAAGGGGCTTTGGCTTGGTTTTCTCTGTGCATGCCATCATCAGTGACTTACCATGCATGCCATGTTTTTTACCTCGAATAACAAACTGTGCCTGGGTGCTGATGTTGTGGTTATTTCTTCATTTTTATGTGTTTTGGTGTGGCTATTTCAAATGTTCGGCTATTAGCAGCTTTTACCAAGATAAACGAGAAAATGAGAACTAAAAGCAACCCCTCTCCTTTTTAAAAGAAAACTTTTGGTGGGGGCAGTGCTCGATTAAAGCTTCACATTCTAGCCTTGTGCTGATGGTTCACCCCTGTCACTGTATTTACATGGGAGACTGAGACAGGGACAATTGTGATTCCAGGTTAGTCAGGACAGAGTAGCTGGGATTATAGGTGTGAGACATAGACCCAGAACCCAGCCCCTGGATCTTGAAGTTGTGATGTCCACAGGCAAGAGAAGATGGGGGTTCCTTCCCTGAAGGGGAAGGAAAAGAAAGAGAGGGAGATGGAGACTGAGGTTCACTTTTCCTTGCCCTTTCCTTCTACCAGGGCTCTCAGGTGACTCGATGGTGCCTTGCACACTGGTCAGGGGGGATTTTCCTCAGTTCACTGTTTTCAGACACCAGTGTCTGTGGGAGCATCCTCACGAGGCACATCAAAAACGAGGCACCTGACAATCTGAGAATGTCTTCACTAGAACGAACCAACCTTCCTGTCTCCTTACTCTCCTGCAAGTCTCCAGTCGTCCTGCACGCTGGCCAGTACTGCAGAGTTTGGAGAGGAGCCCCAGGCTATGTGCAGGACATGATATGCGGGAACGGGGGAAGAAACACCCAGAATGGATCAGCCTGCCTCTGTGGCCTGAACTTCTTTCAGTACCAATAGCTGAATATAATAATTGGGTACCAATATCAGTGATTCAACATCAATAATCCTGCATGAATAATTCTTGACATTCAATGTCAACTGTTTTTAAGGAGGGGGTAAAATGTACCCCACAAAGCGGTGAATGAGGTTAGTGAGTTACAAAGTGATTTTTTTGTTTTACAGTGCTGGGAAGTGAACTCAGGACCACATGTATTTGGGTTCCTCTCTCTAATGCAAACTGCATCCTCCTCCTTTTATTTTTTTTTGCCAGTCCTGGGCTTGAGCTCAGGGCCTGAGCACTGTCCTTGGACTTTCTCAAGGCTAGAGCTCTACCACTTGAGCCTCAGCACCACTTCCGTTTTTTTTCTATGTATGTGGTACCAAGGAATCGAACCCGGGTATTCATGCATGCTAGACAAGCACTTTAACCACTAGGCCAAACTCCTGGCCCTGCATCCTCCTTTTTAAAGATGACATCTCACTATACAGCCAGGCAGGCTGGCCTTGAACTTCAGCTTTTCCAGCTCAGGCCCCTAGTGCTGAGATTGCAGGCGTGGCCCACCACATGTGACCACAGAGACCCTCTGAACGTGGCTCATGTCATCAGTCCGCTTCCTCTCCGTGTAGTGCAGAGCTGCTAGCCCTGGTCTTGGCTCACGAGCTGCAGTGCAGTTCGTTGAGTCATCGGCACTTCATTTCCAGCCAAACCACGAAATCTACTGGCTCAGCCTTTGTCCTTTCAGGAAAAGTAATTGAGCAGAATCCAAGACAAACAAGCTGGCGAATGACTGCAGCAGCAGCTCCGCTTTCTCCCTGTCTCCACCCAGGCAGCCGCCTCGGGCCTGGTCAAGGCCTGCCACATCCCAGCCCCCTCCTGTGTGGGGACCTGAACCCACCACCTCCGGGCAGGCAGTGGGGGAGAACTCAGCCTCAGCCGACACAGCTACACGACTCTGTGTGTCCATAGAAACCTGGCTGTAAGCACTTCTCCCCTGTGGCTTAGATGTGTGGTTCATCGTTAACCAGCTTCCCTTCTTTCCCTCTCTTCATGGTAGATTTATCTATCAGTGCGCGTGGGTCATGCAAATGATGACCGGAGGCCACCCTATTCCCAGAGAAAGTCGCTTGGTTTTGCAGAGCGCACATGCCGGCTGCCAGCCAGTCTTGAGAGATCGGGCGCACGCTGAGGTGCTGCTGAGCTCATCACCCTCAACAGCCTTCCCCACCACTCCCTTCCTTTCTACAGCTTCCACTCCGGGAGCTGGAGTTCGGGCGGATGCCTGCTCTGGCCGTTCTGAGCTCTTCCAGCCTGGAGTCAGCTCAGAGGACTGCGGCCTTGGCCTGACAGCCTTTCCTGGGAGCTAATCAATATGGAGGCATTTGTTACTCAGAGTGGGGAAGAAATGAGGAGGAAGAGGTCAAGGCGATCTCTTACCTCCATTCCCAGGAAAAAGGATTTCTATCCAGCAGGCCGGCCATGGTGGACCTGTCTTCCTGGCCATGCTGGAAGACAAAGGGACAGCACTTTGGGCAGGTGTCCTTGCTCTCACAGCTGTAAGAGGTACTTCTTCAGTCCCATGACAGCCACACCAAAAAGCATGTGGTGACAGCAAAAGCGAGGGCATGGGGACTGCACCCCACCACAGGAGCCAGCCATGGTGCACGGAGCCGGCTGAAGGCTGACACTTGCTGTGCTTGGTAATTGCAAAAGACAAGTGGCCCTTCTCTTAGAACATCGATAAAAGGAGCTTTGTGTTCTGGGCTCCGCCAGGGTGATTAGGAGTGGGAGTGTGGGCAGTGGTATCGATCCCGCTCTTCATTCTCATAATGTCTCCCTATTTCCCTGATAATTTTACTCTCCGAGTGGGAAAAATGGAGTTACATGACCCTTTGGGTCTGAGTCCTCCATCCTCTTGACAACCGCCATTAATCTTTGAGCTTCGCACCCCATTGGCCAAATCACAGCAGCTCACCTACAGTCACACGACAATCAGTGGCACAGTTAATTGCAATCAATAGCCTGGAAGATTCCTCCCACACCCCACTCCTGGGTAAATCTCCTCTGCTCAGACAGTGCTAAGGCAGTGCGCAGGCACTTGGCGGGACAGCAGCCTGTGGGCAGGGGCATGGGTTCCTGGGAGGAAGTAGGCAGGAACACAAGCAATGTTTCCAAGCCCCTCACGTTATAAGTCTTGTTTAGACTCCAGTCCTTCACCATCACCGTGGTCCTCTTTCCTCAGTTTTGGGAGCCGCTTTCTAACTCTTCGTACAAATTTCAAACACATTTTCTCAGATTTTAAACTCACACAACGCTCCATGTCAGGATGAGAAGAAAGCTCATCTTGTTGCTTACCCAGAAGCCCCAGTGTATCCTAATCACAGGCAGGCAGGCAGGCAGGCAGGCAGGCAGGCTGGCTTTGTGCAAGGTGTTAACTCCCCTAAGAGCCAAGGCATCTGTGCCTGGACTCCCTGCCTCCACACACCCTGCAGGCCTTCTGCTAGAGCCTCTGGGTGAGCAGAAAGAGAAAACCAGTATGGGACTGAAGGCTGGAGAGGTGTGGCTTGGCCTTGGTGCTCTGGTCCTTTAAAAAAAGGCGTATGAGCATTCAGTCAGCTGCAAACGTGTTGCTTTTGCTTTCAGTGTTTACCCTTGCTGGGAAGGTTTTCGAGAACAGTGAAGGCTTTGCCTTCTCCTTTCAAACTAATGGTGAAGATCTGCTTCACGAGACAAGGGTGTCACGACTGCCTCCGCTTTCGGAGTGCATGGTCAGTTATGGGGGTGACTGCTCACAGTACTTACTGCATGGCCTTTTCCTAACTGGGCTTCTACCCTGCTTCTATGCTTGGTGATTTTGCCCAAAGATGAGAGAAAGATTACACCAGAGCTTTAACAAAAGCTCTGGCCAACATTCACAGAATGTGTCCCTCTGAGATGCCCTCCACCTGCTTTCTAAGGTGTTTCTCACATTCCTGTTGGAAACGAGCAGTGGCTACAGAGGAGGCAAGGGGGGACAGAAAAAGGAAGTGGAGAGGGCTCATCCGTGGTGGGAGGAATTGGGCAGCGGCTGCGGACAAGGGAAAGGCCGGGTCCGGACTCAGGCCATGCAGGGGCAAACTCTCAGTTCCTCCTCTCAGCTCCAACAGGGCCTTCAGGAAGCCCTCGAGAACTATGATTCTCGGCCAGATTCTAGCTCTCCATCTCAACTTAAAAAATAAATGTGTACAGAAAAAATGGTAAACGTGTTGTAGAAAATGTTGTCCTTAGAAAATGCGTGAGCCATCGACTCCTCTAACCGAAACAAGAAAGCCGCCTCTCTGTTCCTTCGTCTGGACTGGCAGTGTGTCCTCTGTCTTCTCCAGGAAAGGACACCCAGCTGCCTGCTCTGGAGGAGGCAGGCGATGGGCCAGAGCTCCAGCACCCCTGGGGAGCCCCACCCGCAGGCCACAGCACACAGCGTGACTGGCCATCGTGACAGTGGAAGCAAAATGTCTTTCACCCTTCGTGGCAATGGTTTGGCAGAGATCTCAGTGTCACACACCCGCAGCTGTGTGAGTTCTGACGTGGTGTCACACACCTGGAGCTGTGTGATTCTGACCCTGCACACCCATCTGCATTGCTCTTGATGGCGTGGGAGCCGCCTGCGGCCTGTGCAGCCTCTGTGACAGGGTGGCATGCCCTGCACACTTCTGCAGAGCTCTCTTTGAACCTTCTAAGAATGGACGTGGAATGAGTGTTCATACTTACAGTGTATAGGGTGACTTTTGTTTGGGTGTACAGAGTAGTCAAGTTGGCTGATTACCTTCTTCAGCATGTAGTCGTGTGTGTGTGCACGAGTATGCACATGTGTGTGTGTGTGGGGGGGGCATGGGCATGTTGGACACTTGTAAACTCGTCTTCTACTTGAATTTCAGTGGTTTTGACATGAAGCTAACATATGTGTAGTTTTCTTACCATTGATCTATGATTTTCCCTGAAATAAATGCATTCAAATGTCTTTTGAAAACGAGTGTATATTGAACGGTTCCACATCTGCTCGTGCTGGTCTTTTGATCACACCCTTCCCTCCATGGCTGTCTGCTATCTCTCTTTGTACAATCTGATTGGCTTCGTCCCCTGTGTTCATACATGTGTGTAAGATATTTCGAGCACATTTACTCGCCCTTCCCGCTGTTCTGTCCCCCTTCCACAAGCTGCTGTCTGCTCCTCCATTTCATGTCCTTTCTAAGTCTAGACTCCACATATGGGTTTGGGAGGGGATACACAGCCTGTATATTTCTTAGTCTGGCTTATTTCACTTAACATAAAGATTCTCAGTTCTATCGATGTTTCTGCAAACAGTATAATTTCATTCTTTTACATGGCCAGATAATACTCTACCACATAGATTTAGCGTATTTTCTTGACCCGTTCAGCAGCGACGTGCATCTCAGCAGACTCTGGGACCTGACTGTTGTGATGCTGGTTACTCTAAACATGGCTGAGTTAACGTAAATTCCTTTGCATATTGTCCCGTGCGTGTAGTAGGCTTGTACTTTTAATTCTCTAAGAAACTTCCAAACTGAATTCTGTACTAGTCACACTCACTTAAACTCCAACTATAGCAGAAAGACTCCTTTTCTTACCTCTTCCCTAACATTTGCATTTGCTGTTATTTATTTGAGACATCTGCCTCCCTCCCTCCCTCCCTCCCTCCCTCCCTCCCTCCCTCCCTCCCTCCCTCCCTCCCTCCCTCCCTTCTCTGGAGTGAAGTATTTTACCAAGTCTGTCTTTCTCCTTGGGTGCCTTGAATGTGGACATCACAGCCCAGTCTCTGGACAGAGGTGGGGGCTGTGGCAGAGCCAGGGGTTCAGGCGGAGTGGAATCTGGGTGGATCTGGTGAGGAGCAGATTCCTCCCCACCCTGCCAGCCTTTCCGTGGAGACTGCTTCCTCTTCCCCTCAAATGCTCCTTGGGGCTTCTAGTGGTCTGCATTATGGCAAAGCAAGATTTTCCTGTTCTACAACTTTTCCAGCCTGCGAATTCCCAGCTAACAGATCCCATTTCAAACCCCGTTTCAAGCATCTGAAAACTTTTCCTCTGTCGAGATGGTGTGGGCGTTCCTTGAATGCAGTTCATTTTCCTCTTTAATCTTTCAAGCCATTGAAAATGCCTGAAATCTGAGGACTTAAGCATTTTTCCTTATAGTATGTTCACCCCTAAGAGGCGTATTACTTTCTGTAAAGTAATGATTGTGGTGTCAGAGGAAAGTGAGGGGAGTCCTGCAGATAGTTAAGCAGTAACCCTCTGAGGTCCTGCCTGGAGCCTCAATGGATCAAATGACCTCGCAGGCTTCTTTCACAGATGGTTGAAAAATGATCAGGAAAGCGGCTGGTGCCCTTTGTGGGTCTCAATGCAGGGAATGTGACACGGCCATCCAGCCGTGGCTTCTGCCAGCATCAGCCCCTCCGCTGGCCACAGATCTCTGGGCTTGTCAGCAATTCTCCTGCACCTCTGGCACATTCATGGCAGAGGGTGAATTTGTCACCAGATATAGTTTCATTAATGCTTACGAATAAAATAGGTCACGATAAGATTTCAAATCAAGTGTCTTTTTGGCAGCTGTTTTTGATAATATCAGATATTAGGAATTTCTGGGGTAGGAGAGATTTCTGTGTCCATAAAAAAGGGGGTTGTGATCTGATAGTTGAGATGACTTATTGTAACAGCTGGAGAGGCCTTGGGGCATGGGCGTCTCCTAGCTTTGTGTTTTACTCCAGGTTCACAGAGTTAGCCACCGCAAAAGTTCCAGGCCGGAGGAACCCAGGGTGGCCCACACCCACCTTTCTTCTGGCCATCCCTCCTAGTTACTAAAACTCCATCTTGAGGGTTGGGGGCAACTTGAAACAAAGAGCTCCCACAATTCTTTCGTATCTTAAAACTACGCTAATAGGCACACTTTGCTTTGTGTTAATTGCAACAGTTATTCTGTAACTCTACTCTGCATTCCAATATCAGGCATTGTGCTAGATACTTGGAATGTAATAATGACTTCAGCCCTGGACTCTCGATAAACTGTGCTGTGTGGTAACATCAGAGGAAAACACAAACGCAACAATCCTATAATGCGTTGGTTTGTTTTTTAAAAACAAACAGACATTAACTTTTTCTACAATGCTTGATTTACTAATCCTAGCATAAAGATATAAAGATATATGCTTTTTTCCCCCAAAACGTTTAGTTGTGCAAGTTTTTTTTTTTGAATGTCTGAAGTAGTCCTTAAAGTATGGCTAGGTAGGTTTTAAAGGAAGTTTGAGGGAACTATTAAGGGTAAGGAAATACATGAATGAGGATTGCATTCCCCTAAATCTGGCTTTCTGCGGGGAGTGAGAGCTCCTCTTTTGATAGGTAAATGAAAGCCAAAGCTGTCTCACCTTCCAGTAGGAGAGGTCGAGTGATGTCCTGGGTGCCAGGCTCTGCCCTGGCTCTGGCTGTCCTCTCGGAGGGGCCTGGCTCTAGTGCTTTGCTAACCCGTTGGTCCAGCATGAAATACAGATGCCAGGATCCGCAACACATCAGAAACAGTTGAGTTGGAATAGTTCCTGCCATTTCTGGCTCCAAGGAGCGCAGTCTGTCTGCCACTGGGTGCAGTGTGGGTTCTGGATGAAGCTTGCTCCGCCAGGAGCTTTGGAGGCCCAGGAGGGCCTCATCCGTCAGCACAGGCGGCCCTCCAGCTGCCAGCTCCTGTCTCTGTGATTTGTTTATGGAATCGCTTGTGCAGCCCCTGGCTGGGGACGCAGCAGATGGCTGTGGGTGAGAGCAGGGCTGGCGTTGGTAGCATGTGGGTCTTGGTATGAACGCCCCTCCGTGGCGTCTGCACATCTGTGCTCTGCTCAGGGGTGGCTCCCCAGCATGTGAGGTGGGGGGCAGGGAACACCCCCCACTCCGGGTCCTGACAGGGGTCTCCTTTGGGAGCTGCATCAAACAGGCTGAGCTGTAAAAGCTCCCTCTGAACTAGGGCTCGGCTCTCACCCAAATCCACATTCTGGCTTCTTTTCTCATTCCATCCTAACGTTTTTTTTTTTTTTTCTTTTTGGCAGTCCTGGGTCTGAGCACTGTCCTTGGAATTTCTTAAGGCTAGAGCTCTACCACTTGAGTCTCACCACCACTTCTGGCTTTTTTCTATGTATGTAGTACCAAGGAATCGAACCCGGGTCTTTGTGCATGCTAGGCAAGCACTCTACCACTAGGCCAAACTCCTGGCCCCATCCTAATGTTTTTTTTTTTTTTAACATGGAATTTCCTCTGTTACCTCTCACTGTCTGAGACATGTACCTGGCCACACAGGCAGGGCACCTTCAGTCTCTGCTCCTCCACCTTCCACCTTCAGTGCCCACAGGCTTGATTGTATTCTACGCCTGCTTTCTCTGCCAATCCAGTCTCCCCCCACCCCCGCCAGTTTTCTATGAACTCTCACAGGCTGATATTTATGACCACTCAAACTCAGGTCCCTCAATCTTGAGAGATGCAGCTGATGGTCACGTGACTTCAATTCATACAATGACTCTTCAGGGAATTTGTTCTGTACCTCCCAAGCTCTGGGAACAGAGAGGGGACAAAACTCCTGTTTATTGTCTAGAAAGGAAGGTACCAAATGCAGAGAAATAAATGAAGTTGCACAATGGTATGAATGAAAGTTAATTCCCATGGGTTAAGACCCATACCCAAAGATAGGCAAAGATAGAATGGTAGCCAGATAAACTACTATAAATAGTGACCTAATTTCTTAATGATGGCAAATATGTAGGCATGTTTGAGAAGTTAAAAGGAAGCATTAAAAGGGGATGAGGCTGGCTGGGAGTTTGGCCTGGTGGTAGAGTGCTTGCCTAGCATGCACGAAGACCAGGTTCGATTCCTTGGTACCATATACTTAGAAAAAGCCGGAAGTGGTGCTGAGGCTCAAGTGGTAGAGCTCTAGCCTTGAGAAAAATCCAAGGACAGTGTTCAGGTCCTGAGCTTAAGCCCGGGACTGGCAAATAAATAAATAAATAAATAAGAAAGAACAAACATGATTTAAATTTTTTTTTTAAAAAAAGGGGATGAGGCTGTTATAAGAATTGAAAAGAAAGGAAGCAAAAGTTTTAGTAACTGAGTTGCTGAAATGAGTTTAAAATGAAAACGATGACTGTGTTAAGTGAATGACTAAACAAAGCTGATGGAAGACTTAGTGAATTGGAAGACAAATCTAGAGAAAGTAAGCAAAACCAGCAAGAAAAGGCAGAGGGATGGAAAGATGAGAGGAATGTGTAAAGCTGTGTGGGATGCAATGTGAAGTTATCAAATAAACCTGGTAAAGAAGGCAGATGGATAATAGAGTGTATTGATGTAATCAATACAGATAGGGAGCACTTTTTGCGGTTGAATGACGAGCTCTCAGGCTGGAAAAACTGGTTCAAGTATGTTAACTAAAACAAGCCAATATCTATGCCATTATATTAAAAGAAAATTATTCCTAATCAATGAGGAAAAAAAAAAAACAGAAAGGGAAAGACAGACTAGCCTTCACAATAGGAGCCAAGAAGAAATTTGCATGATAGCTCCAAGGTAATGATCGGGAAATGAAAACCAGAGTCAAGGTAGAGTCGCTGGGTCCTCTAAATGTGCAGGAAGATTTGTCAGGCACAATAGCATTTATTTATTCATGTTAACAATGGAATTTAAATCACTTCTGTCCCCAGCAGTAGGTAAGATGCCTGGCAAAAAAGGCAGCAGGAAAGGGGCACAAAGCTGTGCTAGATGCAAAGTGTTAGGGGATGGAGGCACAATTCAGCTTAAGGAAACTGTTTTGAAGGAGTAATCACATTAAATGAAAAATCTGGACAGCAATCACCTCTTCCTGCCCGAGGCTCTCGCAGTGATTCCGGGGTGGAAAGATCACTTTATGGAGAAATGAATCCTCTCAGATAGCCTTCTCCAAACCTGAGTGTCACTGTGCACTTCCTTGTCAAGGAGCTGTCTGGGTTTCAGGCAGGCGTCAGGTGGCACAGTGTGGCCACAGCTCCAGGCTGGCGCTGTCAGAGCCCCCTCCCCCGCAGAGCGGCCTGCTCCAGACCATCCCTGGGCCCCTCTCTCCCTCCCTCTCTCTCACTCTCTGCCAGTTCCGGGGACTGAACTCAGGGCCTGAGCACTGTCCTTGGGCTTTCCTCAAGGCTAGAGCTCTATCACTTGGGCCACAGCACCACCTCCCGCTTTTTTCCTATGTATGTGGTACCAAGGAATTGAACCTGGGTCTTCGTGCATGCTAGGCAAGCACTCTACCACTGGGCCACACTCCCGGCCCTGAGCGTTTCTTTTAGAAAGCCAGTGTCTCCATGCGCAACCCCAGAAACCCTTGGCCTTTGTCACCATTCTGGCGTGAGCCGCCCTGTTGTGGATGGCACACTCTGCGCTCTCGTGGCCTAGTGGACTCTGAGGACGTGTCAGAGTCCAAGTGTCTCACCCACCGCCTGTGGGCTTCAGTCGGGCCGCGAGGCCGGCTTAGCCCTGCTCTAAGTCATTCGTGGCTCCTGGAGTTGCTGAGCTTCCCGTGCTTTCACTTACAAGAGGAAGAAAGAAGCGTTCGCTCCCCACACACGGCAGCTGCGACAATCACGTTAGAAAACATACTGATACTTGTAAAAATTGTCTTCTAGCACCAACTGAGAGGTGCTGAGCGTTTGTTTATACACTGCCAAATGCCTGTCAATGGAAACAAACAAACAAACAGGATGCTTTGACAGGTAGTGAGTTCCTTGTTCCTGGAGGGGTTTCTTTATTTTATTTTTTCAAGCAAGGCACGCAGTGTAGAGGGGTAGTATACCATTAAGGGGAACAAGAGGTGAAGCTTACTGGAGGTTCAGAGCCTCTTGTCAGGGCGTCCACAGTGGGGAGAAGCCACCCCACAGACAGAGCTTCTCCCCCCGAGACTCCTCGGCTCTGGAAATGTGCAAACACCACAGACAAACCTGCCTCATCCTAGAGTCCCCCCTTCTTTATTTTATTTATTTATTTATTTTATCGCGAACGCAGTCCCCCACGACCACAAATCATGCAATCGAGTTTCCCTCTTTGGGGAAATCGCAGGGGTCAGCACATGGGAGTACAATGGATAAGCCTGGCCCTGGGAGAACCACCTTGGTGACCAGGGAATGTCTCCTGTCAGCTAAGTATCCTCAGCCCCTCTGCTCACAGTTCTCCCCAAGACCTGCCCTCTAAACAAAGGACTTTAGGACAATGAATTCCATACATATGGACTAAGCTTTGCACAGGACTGGTTCAAAACCCCTATGTCTACAGTGGATGTGTGAATGTCATGGGAGACACACATGTACTTGTAAGAGACAGGAAGAAAGCAGGCTGTCTGTAAGAGTGTAGAGACCGAAATCCAGAAAGGGCAGGAGTGATGGTCATGGCGGCCTGTGATTGGGTTATCAGATTCTTTTGTGTGTCAAGAGGAGCCTGGTTTTAAAAATTGGCAACTGACTTAAATGTGAAACAATAAGAACCATAGCCCGAGGTCTTGTTCAGAGCATACTTGGAGAAGATGCCATCTGACCCTCAAATTCCAGGCTGTCTCCCCAGAAACTTTCCCACCTGAGAGGTGGCTGAGGTGAGTAGACCACTATTAGATGCTGAAATATTGTTCTGTCCACAGAGCAGTAGTCCGACAGCTGCTTTTGATGCTCCATCCTACAGAACGCCTTATACCATTATGTGAAGATGCGAGTTGTCTGTCTTTAGGCCTGTGTGATTTTTTTTTTTTTAGAATTTCAAATACAAGGTCATGGTGCCAGTAGCTTTCTGTACTACTCTTTTGAAGTGAGTCACCAGAAGGGAAATGTTTTCTTTTGGTTAACTAGAGGTTTCCAGCTAATAATTTCTCTTTTCATGAGTAAAAGTAAATTGTAAAGAATGTAAACATTACACACACACACACACACACACAGCCACACTTCTTCCATCCTGATGAATCTACCTGGTGAATCTGGTCCTGAAATGTGGCAAAACCTGATTTCTCCATTAAAACTTCCGCTTTGATCCCAAGGTGGTTTTTCACTGGGCTGAAGTGTCAGCTTTCTCCAATTTCACTGTGTGTGAAATGACCTAGAACTTGATTTCTGGGTTTAGACTTTAAATAATTTCAGTACTACTTGATAAATGGTTGGGACACAGTCCCATCACCATCAGAGTTTAAAACTGTGAAATAAAATGCCCAAGTCCAGCCACCAACAAGGGGAGAGATTGTTCTTAGCCATCCTTAGGGGCAGAAGCTTTCAAAGGCGGATGGGTGAGTATCTGAAAGCCCCCACAGTGCTCCAGGACAATCAGAGGGAAGGTTGAGTGCCAGGCGGCAGTACCAGCCTGGACTCAGGTGCAGACTTGGTTTCCTCCTTTGAAAACCGACATGGGACAGTTGCCTGAAATGAAGATGAAGATGATGAAGATGAACAATGATGTAATCCAGAGTTCCTCAGGCCCAGAGTGGTGTTTTCTTTGTTGTTGTTGTCAGTCCTGGGCTCGAACTTGGGGCCTGAGCACTGTCTTTGGGCCTTCTTCAAGGCTAGAGCTCTACCACTTGAGCCACACCACCACTTCTGCCTTTTTCTATGTATGTGGTACTGGGGAATTGAACCTGAGTCTTTGTGCATGAGGCCCAGAGGTTTTGATGGGCAAGGAGTGAAGAGGCTGGAGGTCTTGAGCCTGGAGGCTGGGCAGAAAGCAGAGGAAATGGCACCCCTGGAAAACCGGAATGGCCTGGCTCCCCCAGGCTTCTGATGGGTCTACACATTTTTTCTCCATCACAGAAAAATGGAAGCCTACACCGAAGTATAATCTCCAGAAACCCAGGGTCTGAGGAGCAAGAGGCAGATTCATCTTTCCCATCAAAAATCCCCAAGATCTCCAGTGTGCTGTCTCTTATCTTGCTGAGCTTTGGAGGTATTCTTTTTCTTTCTATTCAGGGTGTGAGAAATATCCTGCTTGTAATACCACTCATTTCCCTCCCCTCCCCTCCCCTTCCCTCCCCTTCCCTCCCCTCCCCTTCCCTCCCCTTCCCTCCCCTCCCCTCCCCTCCTCTCTCTTCCCTTCCCCTCCCCTCCCCTTTCTATCTCCTCTCCACTGCCTCTGTCTGAGCATAATTCATGTCACAGTGTGCGAAATGGTCACATAGCTGCTGTCTGCCCACCCTGCCCACCCCAGGCCCTGGCTGTGTCCCTGGTAGGCCTATCACACCTGCACTGCTCTCCTGGTTTAGGGCTGATTTCCCGTGATGTGTCCCCTGCTGGACTGGCATCCCTGGGCAGCGAGAGCGCAGCCTCGTTAGTTTGCATGCCCTCCTTCCCCAGCTTCAGAACTGGCATTTTCGAGTGTTTGTGCAGCGGGGGTTTGAGGACACACGGGAGGCTCAGCTTCAACAGATGACCCTTCAGAACAGGAGCGGGGCTCGGTCACCCCGGAGCTGTTCTCTAGTTGAGCTGCAGGCCCCTCCCCAGCAAGGGAGAGCCATGCTCCTGACAGCCTGCGGGGAACATCCGGTTCTCTGTTGATGTGGCTGCTCCCGCTCTGTCTTACCTGGGTGCAGGGGTGTGGCGACTCAAGTTGGCAGAGCAGGGAGCCTGGCGGGACCAGAGCCACAGCCAGGGGAGAGCACAGGTGGCCTTAGTAAGCGTAGTAAGGGAGGTTGGTCACCTGGTTATTACATTCGTGCTGAGAGGCCAGGTGGGGTGTTCTGGGCCCTCCAGGGCCACCTCCGCTTCATCTGGAATTTTCCGGAGGGCAGGCTGGTGCCATCTGCCTCCTGGTGGATGGAGTCTGATGAGACCAAGGAGATGGGGAATGTCCTGCCATGGGGCAAGGGTTTGCCCAGAAGCTGGGGAAGCAGCGCCTCCCCCTGAAAGAAGCCCAGGATCCAACAGATGACATGGTTAGCCCCGTGGGGTGGGCAGTGCAGGTCGCCGTCCAGGAGAATCCCGGGAGCCACGGCCGGGGATGGCGGCGGTGCCCACAGCGCGTCGACGGGCCTGCGGCTCGTGTGTACACAGCGTCGCCGGCATTCCAGCCACAAATTAGACTTGCAATTAATTGAAAATTAAGTTTTAAAGCTTGCAAAGTTAGATGCCTCATTAATTACGGTATTATAATTGTCTTCTAACAAAGTCATTCAGGGTGATTGAAATATTTAATTCCGAGTCCTAATAATTAGATGTTGAAATCCAGAGGCTTGAAAAGATAGTTTTTTTTTTTCTCAAGAAAGAATAAACACGTAGTCACTTTTAGTCATTCATTACTTCTGCAAATATTTGTGGAGTGTCACTCGGAGTTTGTCAGGCCTGCAGCATGCCGCCACGTTCCACACAAAGCGTTAACAACACAGGCACCGTTCTTGTGAAGCCTTCCATTTAGAACAAAATAAAGGCATTCAACACACAAACACAGAAAAATACATGTTATGAAGCATATACACGTAAAACAGGAGATGCTCCAAATGAACATAAAAGGTTTCAGTAGCAGACTCCAAATATATAGGAAATGACTGGGTAAATGTCTATTTTTGTTTGTTTGTTTCGTTGGAGCTTTAGGAGTTTGAAGCCACATCCTCATGCTTGCTAGGCCGGAGCTCTACCATTTGAGCCATACCACTTTTTCCCATCAGACCCGCTTGGATTATGATCTCCCTAGTTACACTTCCTGCTGTAACTTGCACGGCAGATATGTGTCACCACACCCAGCTTTTTCAATGGAGATGGGATCTTCTGAACCTTTTGCCATGGAATGGTCTTGAAGTGTGACCCTTGTCCTCTCACCTCCCCAGGAGCTGCAACTACAGGAAGGAGCCATTGCACTCTGATCTTACCTTTTCACTCTATCTTTTCCTTGCAATGTATCTCCATGTATACAGGAGACTGCTTTCTGTGTCTAGCACAGTGTCACATTACACGGTAATCACCCATCTGTCATTCACAGCTCATGAACACCTGGCAAAGGAGACAGGCAGAGTTCTGTTCATGTCTGAATTCAGCACATCTTGGGTGCCTGGCACGGAATGCTGACGACTCAATGGGTTTAATCTTGGAGATTCAAGGGAATGGTGCAATCAGTGTCTGGCCAGATGTGATATGCATCTAATCACAGCAGCCACTCATTCATCTGGGTCGCAGAGTCACACCTTGAGTTGCCTTTGTCTCCTCTGAGAGGCTGGGGGAGCCAGAAAACTAACAGTGCAGTCCTCTCTTGACTAGGAGGAGCTGCACCGAGGCCCCACTCAGCGTGATGGCTTTTGTGGTTCACATTGGGAAGTCACTGAAGATACTGGAGGGCCTTCCTGACAGGAGGCAAGGTGGATGTAGCCTGGAGGCCGTGGGGTCCAGCCTGAATCTGCTCCCGGAGCTGCTGGAGGAGAAGCCTGGGAGGCGTTTTCAAGGCAGGGTGTGTCACTATAAACTCCTGACCTGGGCTTCAGAAAACATAACGGGCCTCTCCGATTCATCCTGGGAGAGCTCCTGAGCCTAGCTCCCTCCCCTGAAGCAGGAGGGCCAAGCAGATCACACACTCTCTTTCCTTCTTTCTTAATGAGAATCAGACGAAACGGTAAATGTAAAACCACACTGTTCACTGAATGGAGGATACCAATTTGTGATAGTTCCCCCTGCCTCCTTATGCAGAACCATTCCCCAGAAGCGTGCTTATCTCTGAAGGGGAATCATTTCTTCTTCTGACATTCCCAGTATGCAGGGCTGTGCCTGGAAAGTAGCAGGTGCTAAATATCTGCATGAAAGACGAACAGGAGCTCAGGATCCGCTTGCAAGGCAGTGGTTGGGGATTAGGGGGGGGATTTGGGAGGCCCCACGCAGCCGGTGGCTCAGTCCATAGGTGCAACCATGACCTGGCGTCCTCGCCTTCACCATTCCCAGCTCCACACACACGTGCCTGCCTCGGGCTGGGCTCTCACCCCGCTCTGCATCCCATGAAGTCCAAGCGAAGCCCCACGGCCCGGGGGGTGGGAGTGGATCTGAGGCCTGAGCGCACTCTTTACCTAGCGGGGAAACCCGACAACCACAGCAGCTGGACGCTTGAAACATTCTCTGAGAATCTCCAGGCAGAAATGGCTTCATTACAGCCTGTCACGTGGTCCATGGAGTTCTGGATGTGGGGTCTTTATTATTGTGAATAGTTTAAATATGCTTTGTTATTAAGGTGATATTATTATTATATATTAAATATTTCCGATTAAACTTGCTTTTCTAAATATTAACACGTTTAATGACAAAATGTATCACTGTGTCATTTCACAGATCTCCACTTAGGCTCACTTCCATCATTCTAATTCCCCACTTCATTTTGAAGATTTGGGGGCTTCATCACTTTTGATTAATCAATCTAAGATATCGCCATTATGGCAGATGAAGATGTGATTTTTCTTATGCTACATTTCCTTCCCCCAAATCTTCTAAACAGTCCCCTTGGAAATGGGGTAAGTCAACGGCCAGCATTGCCAAGACGCCATGGACTCATTACCTGTGGTTGACCGTTGTTCCGTATGAGTTGCCATTTCTTTACATTTTCTGGAGTTAGCCATTCCCTTGTTTCTACAGAGAGAGAGTGAGAGAGTGAGAGAGACAGAGAGAGAGAGAGAGAGAGAGAGAGAGAGAGAGAGAGAGAGAGAGAGAGAGAGAGAGAGGTGGATGCTTCTCTTCTCCTTCCTGCCATTTATCTGTGAGAAGCATTTTGCTGGGTAAACGTTAGTCTCCGTTCCCGTCTCAGAGGCCAGAGCTCCAGCAGTCTCTCCTGTCCCACACAGGCTGCCTGACCCCTCTCCCAGTCTCCCAGCCTTCCTCTTCAAACCTCCTTTGAACCTGGGATCGCTTTCTTGGGCGTCTCTTGCGTGCTGTTGGCACATATTTTCCAGTTGCTTCCTCCTGTTAATGGCTTGGCATTGAAAAAGCTAAGCTGAGACCACCCGGTCCCTCGGCGTCAAGGCCCACAGCCCCTCCTGCTGCCCGCCCGATGAGCCTGCGGAGGGCTGAGAACTCGGGTGTCCCTCGTGCTCCCCCAGAGAATCACGCCTCGCCCCCAGTTCCATGTCTTTCTTCTTACATCCCTGCCATGCCTGATTGTTGTCTTCTTCTTCTGTTTTTAGCTTTCTCTTGAAAGTTCCCGAGGAAATACATTTCGAGAGGGAAACTTTTGGAGACTCTGAATGTCGTGAGCTCTGCCTTTGATCATATAGAATCTAGATGGGAAAAAAGGAAGTTCAAAGTATGACTTGTCGTTTTTAGGCTTACCTCCAACAAGTTATTTTTGATGTTGTTCATTCTTGGTTTATAGATTGCTTTTTATCTGCCGTGCTAGAGATGGAATCTGAGGTCTTAGAAGGTCTCAAATGCCTGGTGCTTCTGCTTTGGCATAATGATTGCTGAGATTTTAGGTTTGTATCATTGCACCCAGCTGAACTGCTTCTTTCCCCTCTGGAAAACTGTCTTTTTGGGAGTTCTTCTTTGTCTCTAGATCGTAAAGATTTATATTTGTGTCTCCTTTGGTTTGACAGCTCTGGGGACTGAAGGCAGAGGCTAGCAGTCAGGTGTTGCTCGTAAGGAGAACTACAGGTAATGTACCGCTGTGTCTGGCTTTGTGATTCAGATGGATCTTCTTAACATTTTATACAGGCTAGCCTCTTCCTAAGTATCTGGAATTACAGGAGCAAACCTCTGTGTCTGGCCAAATTAGTCCTCTTGCTAAGTGTATTAGACGACCACTGTTCTAACACACTGCTGCATGACAAATGGTGTGGACATGCAGCCGAAGTATTCATGGCTCTACACATATTTAGGGTGAAGGTCAGGCTTTGCATTTCCCTTCCTGAGACCCAGGCTAAAAAATGCCTCATCTAGCTACATGCAATATGATGGTTTTCTCAGGGTCCAAGGCGGGATTGTTAGGATCGATACGTGGCGTCCCTGGGTGGGAGAGGGCTGTGTTCAATCTACTTATATTCCTCTGCTCAGAGCAAGTTACCAGGCCAAGGCCGACATCGGAGGAGCTGAGAGGCTTCTGCATCTACCACATGCGGCAGTAGGAAGGGAGTTAGAGTTTGAGCACGGCTCTGGGCTGGGGACCTGTATGCGGGAACGCCTCTCCGGGGTCTCTCGTGTGTGTTCTAGAGCAACTCCATTCAGGGTCTCTCGCACTCCTCTGCTCTGGTTCCAGAACTCTTCATTTTCCGGTGCTGTGTGTGTGCCTTGTGGACTTGTGTTCTGACTGCCTTTTGTTTCTTACTGTCCAACTCCTTGAACAATTCCGCACTTTTTCTTTTCTACCTTCTCACCTCAATTTATTCTTCTGGCCATGTTGCCAACTTCTTCATCTCTGCACTCAACATTTTTGTTGGTGTCATTCCCTGGCCAGAACTCTGTCCTTTTTAATTTTAAAAACAGTCTGTTGGCCTATTTTGTGTCAGTGGATTCCTTCGGGAGTGCTCATGTCCTCTTCATGTGTTTGAAGGTGGCGGGTGACCAGCCTGAGGCATGCACACACTTGGGCCCTGTCTGGTTTGCCTCCAGCTTTTCCCTGGGGCACCCTTAGGGATTATGTGTTGTCAGAACTGGGTTTGGCTTCCCTGCTCGCTAGTTATTTGGGGAGACTTTTCATCTGGAGGAGACTCAGACTGTCACTGGAGCTCAGACGGCTGGGCTATCCACCTT
The DNA here is from genome assembly GCF_031878675.1 of Megascapheus bottae. Lineage (NCBI taxonomy): Eukaryota > Metazoa > Chordata > Mammalia > Rodentia > Geomyidae > Megascapheus > Megascapheus bottae. The sequence goes on along the minus strand of NC_143515.1, from coordinate 81,194,704 downwards.
CGGCATTTAGAGGCTTCTCCTGCCTCTCTCGTTTCTTATAAGGCTGTGCCTGCCATCCGAAGTCCCTTTCTGGGATCACCTTTAGAGAGGAAGATCTTCTGTCTGGTGGCAGGGGTGGGGAGAAGAGGGGAGAAGCCCTGCTCTGCCAGCTGAAAATCATTGATTTTTCTTATAGATTTACAAAATCACTGGATTTTTTAACCCATGGAAAGTTTAGAATGTGGATTTTATCTTCCTGGGTCTGCTTTTATTTCTCACCCATTCATTTTCAGGCCATCTAAATGTAGACTTGGTCCCTCTCTCCTTCATCCTATTATATGGTCTTATGGCTTTTGATAAATCTTCTGCATGTTTTTAAAGGAAGGCTAGGATGACACAAACATAGGAATGTATGAGTTTAATTTACCGCCTTTAAAGTAATCTTTATTTTTCATTGTTTGTTCTTTTAACCAGCTTCTTATTACAAAAATAATAGTAGCATTTGTTTGAAGCATGTTCAACTATGAAGGTTTGGGGACAAAAAAAATAATATCCCATACTCCAGCAGTTTCTAAGAAGCCTAATCCTTGAAAAGCATAATAAAATCCCAGTTATTGAATTTCCCCTGCAGGTCATATGCTGTCTTAGCTGATTTACATCTCTTACACCCAGTCCTCTGCAGGCAGCTGAAAGATCAGAGGAAAATGGTTTAAAGAAATTCAATGTGGATATTCAGCTGATAGGAAGTAAGTTTGTGTGAAATCGAGAATCAGATTCAGAGACTTTTCCCCATGTTCCAGCTGGATTTTCTACTTGCCAACAAATATCCCTTATATATGACCGAATAGAGAAAAATATCAGTGAGAGTGACAAGAGGGATGCAAGGAAGATGCCCTATATGTGAGGCAGAACCTTGATCATGAATTCCTTCCATTGAGTCCTTCCTTTTCCCTCTACTGCTTTCTCTGTCTTACAGCCAATGCTGAATGAACGTTCTCAGTGGCAGGTGAATTTCAAAAAGAAGTCTGTGCAAATTGTTTTCTAAGCATCCATTAAATCAGTTCACTTGCCCTTGACTCTGTTAATGATGAAATCAGCACTTGTTTATTACTTCCCTGAGAACAGATGGACTTTATATTTAATAGACTGGGTCCAAATTCACTGTTGAATGGAGCTCAACTTCTGCTTGCTTTGGTCAGGGTTGGCAAAAGTATTTTCATCCAAGGAATATTCATCCTGGTTTTCTCTTTGGTCCCTCATCTCGCTGAAATCCAGAAAAAATAAAGTCGGAAATACATAGGAATGGTTGTGGGGAGGTGAGGCCATCAGCCTTGTCTGAGCTTGGACTTTGGGATTGCCTAGGGATTATTCCTTGGCAAATTCCTTTCCTTGTTGTGGCACATTTCCTCACCAGTGTTTCATTGTTCGTGTTGATTCACATGAATGAATGAATGAATTGTTGCATATATGACCCAGTCACTCAGTATTGTCATTATAGCTCTGTGTTCCCTCTGTCTTTCAGGTTCATAATTCATGTAGAACAGGGCTGGTTTCCTCATGGTGAGAATCCGCCTTCCATCACCCGCTTTCCATTGTCTGCCATTGCTTGCCTGTCTCTCTGATGACAACACTGTCCCATGCTTGCCTATCAACCCCATTCCCTATCGTATCATATAATATGATTGTTGCATATATGCATACGTTTAGCTGAGTGTTCAAAGACGAATAAGCTTTGTCCCTGGTTTCCAGGCACTTGGGGGAGTTGTATGTTGTCCTGTGGCCTGAGTCTTCCTGCCATCTTGAAGCACTGTTCATGTGCGCTGGGTTTTCCGGTTTATGCTTCCTTCAGCCTCTGTCTTGGCATTTTCATCACATTAGGACACATCAAGCCAAGTGTTCCTTCCCTTTCCTGTCTTCCTGGGAGAGACACGACCTCCGGTTGTATAAACTAGCTGTCTAGGAGTTCCAGAGTTGGTAAATGGCTGATTTTTTTTTCACACCTGTAACTGCTGAGACTCCAGCTCCCAATCAGTACACTGTGTTAGGCCAGCCAGCGGGGAGAAAGCCCATGGTGACCTCAGACGCGACGACACCACCACCCACCTCCACTGCCGTACACCTTCTGTGCTGCCTATAGGATCACTCTGCCCCCACAAAACGTAGGATGGTGACCCTCATTTCCTGGGTTCTCAGTGAAGAAGAAACAGGATTCTGCCTGTTATAAACCTAGCGGGAGGCAGAGCTCCCTGCAGGTCCTGCAGGCTTCATGCCATGCTGGTCTTCAGATGTCATGGTCCCGAGATGGCTGTGCTGAGGGGATTGGGCCTTCTGCCTGCTCTGTTCCCCCGGGAAGCACAGAGGGCCACACCGCTGCCATCGCCCACCCTGTGCACAAGGAAGCCACCAGAGCAATGTGCAGGTCCAGCTCGCGGTGGCACAGCAGGGAAGATGGCCTGAGCAGCTTCTCCTGCTTCATCTGTACACCCAGGAAGGCAGTTACCTCCGCGCAGAATATCCAGCGAGGTCAGCAGGCTCCCCTCTCCCGCCTCACAGCCCCGGCCAGCTCAGCATCCTGGGAAAGCCGCCCTGGGCTGTGCACCTGAACCCCTGAATTAACTAACTCCAGCTGGCAAATTCTCTCTCCAGCGTCACCTTCAAGAATATTTCCAGCCTTTGTCCTGAAAGGCAGGCGTTCCTAATTCCTCTTAAACCTCAAATGTGAACTTTCATGAGACTTCATATAATCATCCTTTTGGTAAGCAAATGTACCTCCAGATACTCAATGGACACTTAATTAAAATATCTAGGGATGTCCATACACAGAATCAGGACATGTAGCCATGCTTACTTAAAAAAAATGTTTTGGGGCTGGGAGTGTGGCCTAGTGGTTAAAGTGCTTGCCTAGCATGCATGAAGACCTGGGTTTGATTCCTCAGTACCACATACATAGAAAAAAGCTGGAAGTGGTGCTGTGGCTCAAGTGGTAGAGCTCTAGCCTTGAGAAAGTCCAAGGACAGTGCTCAGACCCTGAGCCCAAGGCCCAGGACTGGCAAAAAAATTAAAAACATTGTTTCGCAGTGTCCCTATGACACACTTATTACAACTATGAACAAGTTGCAGATCAAAGGATTTGAATAACTGGCTCAACTCCATAAGAACGCAACATCTCTAAAGAGGACACAGCTGTTCAAACCAGGTTAAGTAACTAATACTCCAGTGTTTTCCCCACTACACCTAGGGTCTCTCATTTCAGGGGCCCTCGATCACTTAGCAAGAGAATGGAGCCCATTCCCCTGCTTATCCATTTTCTTTCAGTCTGTTTCTATTTGGAACCCCTAGCATTGTGCTGGATGCCAAGTGCTGTTCTTGGTGGGACAGAGCTACTTTTCCCATCCCACTGGGTTTCTGGGACAGGGGGCAGTGAGCTGTGAACGGGGGTGGGGGGGGGGTCTGGTGTCTGGATGGACCCTGGAGAAGCAGAAAAGGTGGAGGGATGGGAGAGCTGGAGGGCCAGAGGACAGGGATAAAGCAGAAGGCTTCCATGGCGAGGCCTGGTGTTTGTGGGGCCTTGGCAGCTGGTGTGGTGGGGCGGAACTCACCACCATCCTTCTGGTTCAGGGTCTCCCACCATGTCCTCTGGAACACAGAGTTTCAAACGTATTTTGACAGAGCATCAATCTAGGAAAAAATTCTTTTTTGGGGGAGCCCAGGATGTACAAATGCAGATGAATATTTTTCTCATGCACAAGTCTTGTAATGAATTCTAATACTTTGTCTTCTGTTTTATTTCCTTGTGATGAACCGATTCTGGTTATAATTCAGCAAATATATTCATGACCCACAAGGTTAGATTCTGGACTTTGGGAAAGTCAGCTGTAAAAATTACTCAGAAATCTCTTAATCCCTCCAGATGTTTCAGAGGCACTTCTGTCTGCCCCGGGGCATTCATTAGAGGTGTGGCACCCTGGGGCAGCTTGTGTACCCAGGTCCTTTCCTCTGCTATGCCAGGGATCCTTGAGAAGAGAGCTGGAAATTTTCCTGCTTACCACACCCTACACCTTGTGCAGCTGTAGAGCAGTCTGGCTGCATGAAGCCAATAGATTGGTCAGATAATTAAATGAGCAGTCAACCTCAGAGTAGCTATTTTACGTGTTCACGGTGGATTTCTTTAGAATAGATGACATCAGCATATCTATGCAACACGTATCATGTGCTCTATGCATCCTTCTCTCTATAATTTGTAGCACGTGTCTTCTATCTCATCATCGCACGTATACTATATAAAATATATTGTGTACAATATTATCACATATATACACATCAAAAACTATTACAGGCACACAGAGGATGACCTATCACATGGATGCAACACGGGGTTCCACTGCTAGCACTCCATCTCTCCTTTCCAGACAGAGCTTAGGTGCTCAGCTTTCTTGTTCTCTATAGAAATGACTAACATCTAGCATCATGTGTTTTTGATTTAGTGTTTTTTAATTGGCTGTATTCTTACCAAATGTAAGTTTTGACAAGTCTCAATTTTTGTGTCTATTAAATAATTCACTACTCAGTGGTGCCTGGTATATACCACATGCTTATTATTTATATTTATTGAATACTTGAGGAAAGGAAAATAGTAAAGGTTTTCTTGGGCTGGAGACATTGTCTGGTGGTGGAGCGATGGTCTAGGCAGGGCTGTCTCCACTTCGATCAATATCCCTGCATCTGTGTATAGAAGGGTCTGGTGGTATTGGTGAAGAATTAGAATTAAACAGCTGCGAGAGGTGGCATTGGAGAGCATCCGTGGAACATCCTGCTCCAAAATGTGACTGCATGAATAAGGGCTGATGTTCTTTGTAATTCTGATAAGGTCTTCCTCTGACTCCCCTTGATCCCCTCCTCCCGATCCTTGACCTCTCAGACTGCATCGTCCGCTCTGTGATGTGTCCTGAGTAGCTCTTGGTACCGGGAGATGGAATGATGCATTCGTGGTGCGGAGTGCAGGGCACAGCACGGGGATGGTACAGGAGGAAAAGTCAAGACTGAGTTGCTGCTTGAAAAATAGAACACTCTGTCACCACATGAATAGTGAGTTATTTTCATTTGGCTTTCAGGCCGGCCGGCCGGGAGAACCCTGGGGACAGCCTGGAAAACAAAGGTAGGAATAATTTCATAAGGCTTATTGATGTGCATATCCAGTGTGGCATTTAGGGCGCTAATCATTCGAAGCAAACAAACAAGCATCTGCATCCTTCTGGCTCAAGCAAAAGTGCCCAAGTGTAGACTCTCCTTGGCGATGCTGTTACTTCATTCCATGGATCAGCCGGCTTGATCGATAGGTTGAAGATTGAAGAAAAGAAATCAATAGACACAGGGAGAATTTAAAGCTCTGTTTATACAATCAATTGATTAAGGAAATTGATTTGAAAGGATATGGGCCAAAGGAAAAAGCTTGCAAATAATTCAGGAAAAAATAGCTTCTAGCAGGAAAAGATACAAATGTGAACTGAGATTCTTGGTGCAAATGAATGTGGGAAATGCAGATTTAATGTGTGTGTGTGTGTGTGTGTTTAGAAGTGTGAACATAATGTAAGGTGTGTGTGGGGGGGTGGGTGTGGGTGTGGTTAGAAGAATGCACTTACTGGACGGTGAGTTTACAGTGAGTTGTGAAAGTCTAAATTCTTTGTCACGCCTCTGTGGCTAATCTGGACAGACAGCAACACCCCCATGTTGGAAAAGGCCAGCATTTCACTTACGAAGCTTGGAGCAATTTTGGTTTCTACAAATCTGTTCAATAGCCAGGAAAGAGGTGTAGTGGATGACAGGGGCGGGGAGGGGGAGGGGGCCGTCTGCAGCCACGCCCAGCCAGCCAGCAGCCCGGAGCTTGCCCAGTTCACTCACCGGTTACAAAGAGCCCCGAAGATGGCTCTGCCAGAGGCTCGTAGAAACACTGCTGGTTATGGAACACTCCTTCCTTGGGTACCCCGACATTAAAGTCAGGATGTAAGGCCTCCCTGCCTACCTAGGTGTGGCGAGGGATGTGACTTAAGACTCAGTTCCCAGTCACGCTGTCACCTTTGCTGGGCTCCCAGCCTCGAGTGGCCTGGGGGCAGTGGAGTGTGGCACAGCGTCCCACGGCACAGATGTGCTGGAATTGTCTGCCCGCTTTTGCTTTCTGGCAGGGTGGGGTTTGAAGTCAGGGCGTGCTTGGCTGGCACGCTTGCCCACCAGGGTGGCACTCTTCTCTCCCCTTCACGCTGCCCCCTCGTGGAATCACGTCAAGTTTTCTTCTTGGAATGACTTCTGGCCACAATCCACTGTATCTCAGCCTCCTCGATAGCTGGGGTTACAGGCACAGGCCTCATTCTCCTTCCACACACTGTACACTAGGCCACATTTGCCATCCGTGCCTGCTTGATGGATGACAGCTGTTTCTGCACCTGCGTTGTCTCTTGTGTTGAGTACCTGTGCATCATCATGCAACCTGGAGGAAGGAAGCCAGGCAGTCAGACCACACGGGGGGTCTCCATGGCAGTCTGTGATGTCGTCAGCCCCACAGAACCAAAGCTTGGGATCGTGGTTTTCAGGGGCGGGGAGCACCCCCCTCAGTGAATCCAGATGGGTGAATTCCACAGTTCTGCACCACAACACACCCACAACAGCAGTGCTAGATCTCATTACAACCAACTAAATAAAAATTAGACATTTTTAAGGAAAAAGCTATGTAAAATATTGTTTTCTGACTAGGTATATAATTCTTTTCTTTTTTTTTTTTGTGCCAGTCCTGGGCTTGGGCTCAGGGCTTGAGCACTGTCCTTGGGCTTTCTCAAGGCTAGCACTCTACCACTTGAGCCTCAGCACCACTTCCGGCTTTTTGCTATGTATGTGGGGTACCGAGGAATTGAACCCGGGTCTTCGTGCATGCTAGGCAAGCACTCTACCACTAGGCCAAACTCCCGGCCCCGTCGGTATATAATTCTTTTGTTGTATTTTATTGTCAGGATGATGTATAGAGGGGTAGCAGCTATATTCGTCAGGCAATGGGTACATTAGTTCATAAACACTGATACCCCTTCCAATGTTTTTCTCCCACTTCCCCTCCCCACACCCACTCCCAATCATTTTATTTTATTTTTTTTTATTTTTTATTTTTTTGCCAGTCCTGGGCTTGAGCTCAGGGCCTGAGCACTGTCCTTGGACTTTCTCAAGGCTAGAGCTCTACCACTTGAGCCTCAGCACCACTTCCAGCTTTTTTCTATGTATGTGGTACCGAGGAATCGAACCCGGGTCTTCATGCATGCTAGGCAAGCACTTTAACCACTAGGCCAAACTCCCGGCCCAATCATTTTATTTTTTCCCCCTTTCCTTCCCTATTTCCAATAAACCAATGAACACATATACAATATATCAGGTACCAAAGTCAGAAACAGTAGTAACATGTAACTATAAGGGGAAATAAAGAGAAAAGAAGTAACTTCACATAGTACATGAAGAACAGCAATCACAAAGCTATACCTGTTGTTTCCATATGCTGGGGTCCATCTTATTTACGTAACAATTATGAAATATCTCTCTTTGCCTCAGTTTCCTTTGCCAGTGTTTGGATAAGAAGAAAAGAGAGGAGGGGGAGGAAGAGAAGAAGTAGAAAAGAGAAGAAGAAAGGGGAGAGGAGAAGGAGAAGGAGAAGGGAGAGAGGGAAAAGGAGAAGAAGAAAGGAGGAGGAGAGGAGGACTTATCAGCAGCATTGTCCTCAGAGTTGTCAACCACCTTGGGGATGGTGGCCCCTGGGCCCAGATAGGAGACCTTGGAAAGACTTCACTATTTATACTTTTGTTTGTTTTCTGTACCTTCGTGACTCAAGATTGGTCAAACAAGCTGGAGCAGTGCCTCCACTTCAAAGCCATTCTCATGTGTCCTCGGTGATGTTTTGTTCCTTTGGCCTGTCTGTGTTTACAGGGTTTTTTTTTTTTTTAAAAGCAGCATTTCTCACGTTGGCCTAGCAGAATGTGTTCAGCAAAATGTCCTTAGGTATTTCCAAAATCCTCAGAAAAGGTTTCTCCTTTATGAATAACTGATTATTACAGATTTCCATTTTGCCTTCTGAAGTCCTCTGAACCGACATCTGGTGTGCAGAGTAGAGATAATTTTACATTATTAATAGGATTCTATAGAATATAGAATATCCTGTTTAGTAATTTCTAATCACTGAATGAGTCCTTTGGTTTTATTCTTTTATCTATTTCTATGGATTAAAATGTATGGATAGTTTATTTTCAATTGTCCAATTGGATGTTTTTGTTAACTAGGCACACGTTTTAGTTAAATCCAAGACTTGCTGTTATTTTTGATAAGATCTTTTCTAAACAAGTCTTGAGTCTAGATCAAGTTTAGCTAACCCATGTCTTTCTGGGCTCTCAATAGAATGCCCCAGTACTCGGCAGGTTGTTTTTCGATGTGGCTCTTCCCTGGTTGTATGGCAACCATGCCTCATGGATACTCTGAGAAGTGTTGTGTATATAAACCCATGGAGTTCCATTGGCACAAACTCAAGGGGATCCTTGTGAAGACTTTCTTCTCCAAAGTCCGCATCACTGCCTCCTTGTCCTATGCATGCATCCAAATGTTGGTATCAGATTGGTAACTTCAGTGAGGCTTATTACATCTACAGAACTAACACCGCAAAGTATAAAATTATATTCTTTTATTGTTAATCCAAGGGTTGGAACAATTCTGATGCAGAGGGAAAGGAAAGGTTACGACTACTCAGCTCCTGTTGGTTCTCTTCCTATTTTCCAGGAAGACTCTGAATCGATGTTGGAATAAAGATTATTAGTCTTCCATCTCAGTGGTTAGAAACCACAGCTCTGAAACCTGGGACCAGTTGTGCATAATTGTCCTAGCTTTCTGGTTGCTCATAGGTAGAGGGTAAGGCTGGATTTGTTATTTCTTCATGGTTTTGTAGGATTTTTGTGAAGAAAATTGTAATGACATTGTGAAAACTACTTTAAGATGGAAGAAATAGAGGAAAGATGAACATGGTGTATTTCATTTGTATTTGTCTACTCAGAGATGAGAACTTCCATTTCTCATGCGAGGGATGATAGAGTGTTTCCTGAGCTGTGTGCCAGTCTTCTTTTGACGTCCTGACTTGAAGCGTCAGGTTCTCCCCACCGGAGCGCCAGTGCTCTCAAGTGTGGGGTTGTGATATGCTAAACAGTTATCCCAATTATTTGGTAGTCTAGCATTTTACTTCCTTAGGCAAAATACAGAACAAGGGTTCTTGGCATAATTGCTTTCCCGAGACTTTGAGCATCTTCTGCTCTGCCTTATGTGAAGAGTACGTTTAGCTTTTGGAGATTGTGAGAGTCTCTGTCTCTGAGGGCTGGTGAGGGAGATAAAGATTAGGTGGAAATCACAGCATCTGATAACGCAAAGCTCATTTTGGAAACCGAGTCAGAGAGGATGCACAGGGATAGGTGGATTTTTGTCACCTGGATATCTGCTTAGCTCCTCTTACTCTGTTTCATTATATACTTAGGGTGAAAATAAGAACCCACAAATTTGCTTTGTATTCTCTTTTACTCTCTTAGTCTATGTTTCACATTTTGTTTGCTTATATTTTAGTTCAGTGGTTAATTTTACTTTTTAAAGTTCTTTCTATATATGTATATCTAATGAATAAAATATGTTTCTAAAGGCTACTGAAAATCTAATTTCAGTTTCCCCAAGTCTTGCACATTTGAGGACTATTTATTTTAGTGTTTATATTCACTACTATTAAACAATAATAATATTTTAAAATAATGCCACCTGTGCAGTTTACTTCTCTTGACTTCTAGTACACTTAGCATATCCAGTTTCTTTTTTTTTTTTTCTTTTGTGGGTCATGGGGCTTGAACTTGGCCTGGGCACTGTTCCTGAGCTCTTCAGCTCAAGGTTACCACCCTACCCTTGAGCCAAGCCCCACTTCCCATTTTCTAGAGGTTAATTGGAGATTAGAGTCTCAGGTCCTTTTGTGCCCGGGCTGGCTTTGAACCTTGATCCTCAGATCTCAACCTCCTGAGTAGCCAGGATTGCACGGCCATATCTAGCTTTTCTTAATCAATAGCATTTATACTAGAACTTTTAAACTTCTTGCATTTACACATGTATTCATCCAATTTTTGTTTCCCCATGAATTAACATTTTTTCTTTCAGTTGCTTAATTATCTATGCACTTGTCATTAATTCAGTTCCAAATCTTCTCGGAAAATACAAATTTCCTCAACCACTGGTCTCTTACCGTCATCTGTTCTAGAGGAGTTGTCTACCCTCTGGTCTTCCTGGCTTGTGACTGCAGGCTGGCTGCTCAGCTCCCCCACGGTGAAGCATCTTGTACCTCTGGGTCGCCTTGACCTTGAGCTCACTTGCTTGTTTTGAGGAACGCCACTCCTAAGGAGGTGTTCGTGGTAGTGAAAACTTCAAGTCTCGGCAGTTGATAGGAGGTCATGACTTGTGTGGTAGAGGAGTCTGTGTTGGAGATCAGTTTGTCATATTTTAAAGCCGCCCATCAGTTCTCATCAGCATCCCTCCCCCCACCTCCCCGACATTGCCACTTCTGTGATGCTGAAGATTGAACATAGAGCCTTATGCATGTTAAGCAAGGGTTGGGACTTCACCTAGCTCTTTCAGCTTTACTCACTCTTTGAGAAAGGATTTAAGTAACTTCGCCTGGCTCACTCACGACCTGACTGCTTCTGTCTCCTGAGCAGCAGGGATGACAGGTACAAACCAGCATGTCCAACCCCACAAATCGTTTTGAAGGAAGCCCTGTGGTTTGGAAAGCACTTGCTATCTACAAATGTTAGGTGACATACTAGTTGAAAACTCCTATCAGGAAATTATTATTCTGTGAATGAGGTACTATGAATAGTATCTGATTATTATTTGCTGATCTTCACATTGTATTCTACTCTGGGGGCCCACTCCATTACAGTCTGTGACTGTCTGCCTGTCTGTCTGTCTACAAACCCTTGTCTCCATAAGGAATTTATATGCTAAGTGCAAACTACTGCTTGCCTACAGTTTCTCAGTGGTAGGAGAGAGACAGAGACTGGGTGTCATTCATCGTTAGCAAGGTTTTCTGGAACTGATCCTCCCCTAAAGGATTTGTTTTATTCATGTACACAAAATTTGTTTGGCTTAACCTTTCTCTTGCTGTTTTTAATTAGGATGTGTTGGCTGGGGTAAGACTCTGCAAAATCCAGTCCGCTTCTATTTCAGCCTGTTTTATTTTGGTCTCGAGTACCCCCAGTCTTCTAAGTCCTGACAGTGTCCTGCAAGTATATCAGGAGTATCTTCCTAAAGCCAGGCCTGGTTTTTGCTGTCTCAGCCCTTCTACATCCATAACCTATGATGTGTCTCCTTCCACTATGAAGGGTATATTACTATATCAAGCCTTGCGGATAGCTTACTGAAACATTCATCCAATTTTTCTTTTCCCAGGAAGCCTATAGCATCAAACCTTGCTTGATATAGTAATTAAAGTTGGCATTTGATTTCTTTAAGGGTTTGAAATATATCACACCATGTCCTGCTTTTGTTTATAATTTACACTGAGAAATCTGTCTTTATTCTAATACAGTTAATATTATTTGTAACGATGCTTCTCCAGGTTCTGATATTATTTTCTTAATATGCTTATCAAAAAGCTTATGTGTTATGTACCTTGGATTCTCTTCTTGTCTATTTTTATCTTAAAGCTCTCTTGTATATCAATGACTCTCCCAAGATCTAGAGAATTTTCTGGTATTTCTTTATTGAATATGCTTTCTATACTTGTGTCATGTATCTCTTCTTCTATGCCCATGTTTCCTCAGTTTGGTCTTCTAATGGTAAACCAGAAGTTTTTCATGTTCCATTCATATTTAAACATTTTTTTAATCTAAAAAATTGAATTTTGCTTTAAGTCCTGACAGTCTGCCTTCAGCTTGATCCAGTGTATTGATAAGGCTCTCAAATATATTTTTGACTTACTGGTTTTTCATTTTAAGAAATTTGATTTGATTTTCCTTACCCAGGGTCTGTAGATCTTTACTAAATTCCTCTTTCATGCCCTGTATTCTCTTGTTTATTTCATTCAGCTCTTTATTTGTATTTGCTTGTAATTTGTGTATGTGCTTATTCATGACCTCATCATGTTTGTTATCGTTCTTACAGTTACACTTTAGAATGATTCTTTTGAGATTTCATCCATTGCAGTGTTGTTAATACACATCAGTATAGCACTGTTGTCTTTTGTAGGAGTCATATTGCCTTTCATTTTATTTTAGAAATATGTCCCATGTTCTTGTGTTGGGGATTGTACTTCAGAGTCCTTGGTGGCAAATTGTAGTAACCTGCTGTCTTATAGCTGAATTTTTCTCAGTTCTCAAACAGGATTATATAGTGTCAGAGGTTCTGTTTTCTACCATGCGACTCAGGTATAGCTCAGTTATCAAACTTTCTTCCAAAAGCTCAGGACAACAGGTTTGATTCCTAGCAATACTCAGGCAGGTGAAAACCAGATGGAGTCTCTTGTGGTTCCTGGTGTATTTGTTGGAGCTCTGTGTGAGTTGAGGATAGATCCAGCAAGGGACCAATTGTTCTGTTTTTCAGCTGGCTCCACCTTAGGCATTTCTCTTCTTTGTATATTGGAATCCAAAGCAGATGGAAGGATGCTTTGTTGTTTGTGGATCAGGCAGATTCACTTGTTCTAGAGGGTGTTGAGTTTTTTTCAGAGCAGTCTGCTTCTACACAAGGGAATGCAATCCAGAAAGTGTCCTGAGAAACCACTTGAAGTTATATTTCTTTCTGGAAAATATGGTGTACATTCTTTCCCACAGAATATATACACTAGAGTAAGGAGCAATAAGTGAATTTCTAATCAACTAAATTTGGCTGTCATTTGCATTTATTTTTCATTTTAGTCCTTGATTTTGAACCTGTATTTTAATCTATCTACCGTCTGCTTTGCCATAGTATTCATAATTCGGTACAGAACTTTGTCATGTTCAGTGAGTCGTAAGAATCCAGGAGATGATGTCAGGTGCTCCTGTGGAAGCGGATTCAGGTCCAGGTTCAGGGAAGAGGCCAGGGAGTGAGTCTTCCTTGCTATTTTAGCCAAAAGATCTGTGAGTGGTGGCTTCTGGGTTTATATGTGGGCAACTGCTATTCAGGCCTGAGCTTTGATGTAGAAGTCAGAAGTAAGATTTGTTTTTCCTTGTTATTGATTCCCAGTCATCGAGACTTTTCCATGTGTGCTTTCCTTCCTTGTTCTTTAAGCCAGCCATGCAGTTGAGCCTCCAAGTCAAACCCACTGGGGGACATTGCATTAGAAGGAAGATTTGCACCATCACGGGGAACAGAGAACCTCTGTCCTCACCAGCCAGAGGCTCCTTAGACACCACATAGTTTAATAATTTAATAATTATCAATCAGGAGGATGCAATTTGAAGGAGAGGAAATAACTGGGAAGAGATGGAAGCACACGGGAGACAAAGGTCTCTGCTTCTTCCAACCTTCATTGGGCTTGAGCCTTCCTAAACCAGAATTGGTCTAATGTGGCCCCTTGAAACTGCATTTGAATATGTAAGAGTCACTCCCCAGGAGACAGTTAGGCTGAATATGGGTAGAGAGTAAAAACAACACAAAAAATCTCATTACCGCTTCTTGCTTGTTGACACGCCATGATATCAGTTATCACTAAATCCCAAAGTGCTGCAGGGTGGCTCATCTCAATGCAGAGCAAATTGAAACTACTTTACACACTGAGGCATCTTACCTCAAGTGACATCTTAAAGGATTTTCAATGTTAAACACTCAAAATAGCTGTTAAGAATCCATCAGAAAAGTTTATCCTGAAAAAACAAGCAATCTCTGCTAGGATAGGCCAGGCAAAAGTAGCTTAACTTTTCTTCTTCACTAAAGTTTCAGGTATATGAGAATAGATTAAGGTTACCTGAGGCAGAGCCAGGATATGTAATTTCCTTTGTAGAACAAGGTAGTTGGTATAACTTGAGGAGAGTTCCGTTTGCCTTTCCTTGTAAAATCTGATGGCTGTGAATTGTTTCTTTTCAGAAGCCATCACGCGGACTGAGGGGTTTTGTCCAGAATTCATATGCTGAAAACCTCACTCATGAGATAATGGTGTTCGGATGTGAGCTGGGGAAGACGTGGTTATTATTAGAAGAGGTCCTGAGGATGATGTCGAGGAAGAGATTAGCAACTTCATGAGAAGAAGCAGAGACCAGAGTTAGCTCTCTGTCACCCACTCCAATGCTTCAGACGAAAGACACCAGTCAGCAATTCAGGCACCAACACAGCTAGAACCTTTATCTTGGATATCCCAGACTCCAGAACTGTGAAAAATAATTGCCTGCAACCACCTAATCTGTGATATTTTATTTGTTATTGCAATAAAGATTAATGGAGAAATACACATAAGTTTTCAAGTTGGGAATAGAGGTAATTCCTATGTCTACTACATTTTATACTTCTTCAGAGAGAAAACTCTGGCTCTTAGTCTTGTGTGATAGATACCACACAGACAGGTTATAAGGAATTAAAAACTGTATCAGGCCAGAAATTGAGAAATTTGGCATAAAGTGATCTGATTGCTAAAAAGAAAACAGAGTGATTTGAAATGCATGATGTTTTTCTGCTTTCTTTATTGAAAAAAAAAATCTTTCTGTTTCTCTCATCCATGTCCCAGTAACTTTCTTCAGGATCAGACTATGGTTTAGAATTTCATAAATTTAACTAGTCAGCTATGGCATAGCAGCTGCTTGCTTCCAAGTAGCTGTTTATATACTTCCTGTCTCTCAACCCTCTGAAAGTTTCCTTTCTAGGGATTCTAATTCATCTTTTTTTCCCCATGTTTAATATCTTACTCTTTAGGAATTTGGCTCTAAGCCAAAGAACAATGTTGTAAAAACGCTAAAATGTATATGACAAGCAGCATCTATTTGAAGTACTTGAAATAGCATATGTGTCTTCATGCAATCAGATGACTGCAACAACAGGTTATAAATAATCTTAACTCATCGCCCCACATGCGATGGTCGCTACCCAGAGTCAGAGGAGTATTGCCAATAAAATCATGTCTGCAGAGATACACTCTGCCTGTAGAAGGACGGTGAGGGAACTGTTCACAGTGGACTGTATCTGAAATTCATTCTCATTTCTACTGCTTCAATCTGTGACTCTTACACAAAATAAATCATGAAAGTAATAAACTTCTCTGAGTCCTGAGCGTCAAGCGGCAGAAATGACTCTGACCTCACTGGGTGTCTGTGAGGTCGTGTCTATTTGGGCTGGCCTCTCGCTGAACTGGGATGCATTATGACCACACTTTTACAATGAAGTCAGCCCAGAATGCATCTGCCTGGCACTGAAGAAGGGCGAGGAGTCCGCCTGGCATTGATTCTGTTGTGTGTGTCTGTGTGTGTCTATGTGCACATGTGCCCGCCTATCTGAAGAGCTTAAGGAGCTAGCTTAAGCAGGCCATGGCAGAGAGGGACAAGGCTGGCCTCAGGTCAACGGTGCCATTATCACTGATTACCACCGAGCCCAGTAGAGCACCAGCATCATGCTCTCCCTGGAAGGCAAGTGTGATGCAGGGTTTTGGCACAGCTCCTCTCAACATGTGCCTTCCAGATTCACCAGCACCACGAGGAGGAAAGCACAGGACACTTGTCCAGCCCAGAAAGGGTGTGTGCTCAGGTTCCTCTGATCCACAGGAAGGCTTCTGAGACCCCTTAGGGATGTGACTCAGCGGAGTGCCATAGCCCATATACACTGAACAGGGTGTGTCCTATGAGCACTTAGCTGTAATTAAGTTCTGTTTACTGATTGGGTACAGTGAGCATTAGTAAGACAGAAAAGTTGGGCCAGACGCGTAGCCTAGTGGTAGAGTGCTCACTAGCATGCATGAAGCCCTGGGTTTGATTCTGTGTATCACGTACACAGAAAAATGTCAGAAGTGGTGCTGTGGCTCAAGTGGTAGAATGCTAGCCTTGAGAAAACCTAAGGAACAGTGCTCAGGCCCCGAGTTCAAGCCCCAGGACTGGCAAAAAATAAAGAGAAGTTATAGCAGTACAGTACTGTGGGGACTCCTAGGTAGTGGTGGAGGAGCCCAGGGTGCTTGCCACCTGTGCTGGAAAGCGGGTACACTCCTGAGCACACTCAATGATGCAAGCAGTTTGGAGCCAGAGGGCGCCTGGCCCCTCCCGCCTGGCAAGTAGGGCATGCCTCAGGACGCTATTGACTGACAGTCGCATTCAGGAAAGATCCAACAACTGCCATGGCTCAATCTGTATTTCAGTGAGCACGTTTTCTAAAATAAAGTTAGGTCTGCACCGAGAGTCTGGTCTCTGGAGTCTGTGTTCCCGGGATTATTCATGGGCTCCATCGCCATTTTACTCCCCTCATAGATGTCCGAGAAGGATCCCAACAGAGTACAGAAGCAGTTATTTAAGACTTAGAAACAGTTATTTTCTTGTGTAGTTTTCCACTTGGTCTTTTGGGATCACCAAGGAAGAGAGTAACAAATTGAGCCAAAGGGAACGGCAGATGAAGGAGACCACTGAATGCTGTTTGCCTGTGTTCATCCATCAGAACTCAGATCCATGCTTTCAAATGTTCTATGAAGGGCTTGGGCAAAGCCTCAGCTTTGAGTCCAGGAGTAGGGATGGAGAGTGCCCATCTGCCCATCATGGTTCTCTGTGGCCAACATTCCACTTCTGCTGCCCTTCACAGAATGCACTGAACTCCCCACATCAGTTACCAATCCACCACCCAGTCATTGAGCATGCTCATTCCTGGCTGCCAGATCCAGAGGGACTCCTCTGGCCTTGGTGGAAGCCAGAGGATGAGAACCCACATGATATGTGCCCATTGTAATACTGCCAGGGTGGGCCATCTGACCAAGGGACTGAGGGACACACTGCCATGGTGGGCCATCTGATCAAGTGACACACAGCTGCCCCTGCTCAGGACACCAGAGAAATCCCACTGAGGAGAAGGGCTGAGACCACCGACCTTAGAGGGACCAGAAGATTCCTGATTGATTCACTTGTTCTAGGTAGAATTCTCTTCTGCATTCTTCTCCAGGAATAGCACTTTGCCTCCTAGGTAGCTCTATCTGACTCTCAAGATCACCGCAGGAGGAGGAGGAGGGGGAGGAGGAGGAGGAGGAGGAGGAGGAGGAGGAGGAGGAGGAGGAGGAGGAGGACACTGTTGTCAAATTCTACCTGGAACTGAGAAAGATTAGAATTCTACCTGCAACTGTGAAAGATTGCAAACACAGAACTCATTGGAAAAAAAAGCCTCACGTGGTTAAAGATGTTTTTAAAAAAACAACAGCAACAAAATCAGACCTGAGGTTTCTTTGGAAATAAATGAGCTCAAAAATTTAGTTGGCACCTTCCTCACTTATTCACTAGTTAATTCCTTTGTTACTAACGCTATCTTTGTTCTTTCCCAAGATACACTTCACTCCGCCTCTTCCTGTGTTTATTTCATTTCCCTCAATCTTTTTTTGTAAATGAACATTTACTCTATTGCAAAGGGTAACAGCAGATTAAGATGGACTTTTAAGACTGAGGAAGACCCCAAGGCCTTGAATTTCACTCGGAAGGTAGCTGCTTCTAGCCCTTTAAACTGCTACTTCTCGTGTTTTAGAACACAGAAGCCCTTGAGCTTCTCCACCCAGCAACTTCTGAATTTTTGGATTGTCTTGAGTGTTGGTTTCTTTGTTCAGATCTACAGATTTCTTCTCGTTTAAATGGCGTCCCTGTTATAAAAGTTTTCCAACAGGCACCAGCGCTGAAAGAATTCACAGTGAAGTCCTATCCTTAGTGTCTTCAGTCTTCCCGGGAAAGTTCAGTTGATTATCCCTCCGGAGTCGTCCTTCCTTCTGATGATGGGCCGCACTGCCACAGGATCAGATGGGATCTGGTATTAACAACGTCCTGCTGGTGGGGGCCAGCTGAGCCGACCACTTCCAGGCCTCCCCTCCCCTCGCAGGACTGCGCAGCCAGGGCAGAGCCCACCCCTCGGTCCTCCCGGGATCCGAGGCTGTGTTTATGTGCTCATGCTGCCGGAGTGTGGAGGATGAGGGCACACGCACGGCTGGTTTGATCACCGTGAGCCGAGTTCCAGCAGCCCCCTGGGGCAGCAGGGGCCGGGGTTGGGGGGTGGAGACCCTGGAGGTCGCCGAGCGCCCCTGGGTGGACGCGCCCCGCGGGCTGGCACGGCTGGCACAGGGCAGGCGGCTGTTCTTGGCCACGTTTCCAGCGCGCAGCCCGGGGATTCCAGGCGGCAGGGCGTGGCGCGGGGTTTATGGGTCCGCCAGGGTTTCACCTTCTGGCTCGGTCCTGGCCTTGGTCAGAATGCAGACTTCGGAAGAGGACGACGATACTTTCCTTTCTCTTATGTGCACAGATGGAGACAACGGGACAGGCCACAGGCCCAGGGCCGACCCAGCAGAGTGCGTCTCTCCCCAGGACGCGGAAGGGGGCTCCTCCATGCCCGTGCCTCGGCAGGCCGCGTTGTAGGCCTGCCCCTGTCATCCCACGGTCACTTCCCAGACCCGCAGCATGTCTGCATCTCTTCCCCTGTGGAGGCCAGGGCCCACCTCTCCTTACCTACCCACCAGAGCCCGGTCACTTCCCAGACCCTACCCAAAACCAAGCCATCCATATTCAGGTTGATCACTTCTTCCCAGACCCTGCCATAAGTAGGGGTTGTTGAGGTACGGATATCAGCAAGTTCCTCTGGACGGGGCCGCCTGGTCGGTGTGGTAATAAGGCTCTAACTAGGGGTCTTTCCTCCATTGAGAAGGAACTGAGCTTCTGGGAATGGGCTTAAACAGCAGGTGGTTTGGCTCTGACTTCTTATCTAGCTTATCCTCCAGGGAGGATGTTCCAGAGCCAGTCGTCACCCAGGATTTCAGGACAGAATGCAGTGTGTGCTCCAGAGTGCCTCTAGGCCATCCACAGCTCGGAAGGATGGCACTAGGTTATGGGGTACATGTGTCTCAGATTTACAAGATTGGCATCTCAGTGCCAGCCTGGGAAGTCCAGGCTGGAAGAACTGATGCTCTTTCCTCCTTCATCTAAGATAGGAAGCAATGCTGTGGCCGCTTCCTTGTTCAAGCTTTCTGAAGCTCCACCTCCAGAGCCGAGCAGGTCATGGATCAGGGATGCTCTCAGCCCCCACTACTGAGGTCTAGATTCAGTACATGAATAGAGAGCCTGCCAGCCAGTATACAATGTATGGATGGTTTTCCCTAATGGCATCCACGAGAGATAATTAGGTCCAATGTCCATGAAAGCTTTTATCATAACCAAAAATCCTGACTACACATTTTCCTAGTTAAAGAATTCCTGCCTTAAATCATCCT
The DNA here is from genome assembly GCF_031878675.1 of Megascapheus bottae. Classification (NCBI taxonomy): domain Eukaryota; kingdom Metazoa; phylum Chordata; class Mammalia; order Rodentia; family Geomyidae; genus Megascapheus; species Megascapheus bottae. The sequence continues at coordinate 81,175,305 of NC_143515.1, read as the reverse complement.
CCCCCCCACACTTTTTTTTTTCCTTTAGAAAGTCAATATTCAGGCTTAATTCATAAAAGGGTATGATAGCAACAGTATTTTATACAACAACAATCAGGTTATATATTGCACACAAAATGCATGATCAAAATTACACATTTTAAAATGTAGAAATCCTATGAACATGAAGGTATTCATACAACTTGCATGATACAATCTTTGTGGACAGCATTTTGGTAGTGTATATTCAGGAAGATCTATTGAAACTTGTGAAGAGTTGATCTAGCAATTTTACTGCTGGAAATCCACACTAAGAATAGGAGTACTGAAATGGAATGAAACTACTGAATGTGCTTTATGGATAAATACTTATTGCGCTATGTGTAACACTAAAAAATTGGAAATATTCTAAATGTTGAACAGCAGGGTATTAACTAAGACATAATTATACAGTCATTAAAGTAATGCTTATAATGAATTTGTAATAATAACATGAAAAAATTTATGTTAAAATAAAAATACAAAAACAGGAGGCAAAATTATAGCATGATAATATTCACATTAAGTATCAAAACATTTATGAATACAACTCTAAGTGGTAGTACACAGAACTTGCACAGGTTTACAAATTTCATCTTTCTACCCTCTTTTATTTTCCGGATTTATTGCATGGAGTGTATTTGCCATGGGAAATACAATAGCATTTAGAAATAAAGACACAAATGAAGTAAAAAATTAAATAGCATTAAATGTTGCATTTATTAAAAAGAAAGTCATAAAATTAGCACAGTCTTGAAACTCTCGAAGTGTCTGCTTACTGTGCACAGACAGCTAAATTAGCAGGATGCAACTGTCAGGTATTGAGCCCAGAAGCTTTTCTAGCCACCTAGCTGAGGGGCAGGTGGAGTCCAAGAAGGTTAGTGATTAGATTCTGGCCTGGGCTGGTCACAAGACAGACACAGGACTCCTCCAGAGTGCTCTGCCTCCCTGCTCTCAGCTACCTGTCACTCTGCCTGTCATTCCTGATAGCTGGGCTGAGCTCTGCAGCACCTGTTGCAGGGGAAGCTGAAGGAGATGGACAGCTTTCAACAGCACCTACCCTGGAGTGGCATTTTCAGTGGCAGCAACCTGCTCACATGGGCGAACCAAAGTCACTTGTTTTGATTCAGAGCTGAATCTGTACACGTGTGAAGCCGTCTGTACATCTGAGTGAGACCCGGCCCTGGGTATGCACAAGGGAGCAAGCTCTCGGACAGGTGTTTTGTTTAACCGTCGCATTCTTCTTTTTCTTTTAATTAAAAGTTCACTTTTAAGTTTCAATTAGCAATATCAAAGTTCAAATTGTGCCTACAAATAGCTGGTTTCCCCAACTTTTGGCACAATCTCAAAGTTTAGATGACCAGAGTTCTATTCTGTTCCCTGGGACGCCATGTTTTAATTCCTCTGACTCTGCAATACAATTTGAAATCGGGGATGGTGATACCTCTAGCTTGTCCCTCGGCCCTCTGGATGACCTTGCTACACACGTGTCTTTCATAAGATGTATGTGCGTATGAGGGGGCCAGTGAGTGTGAGGAGTGAGACACACTGTTTGACACAACACTTCGGCTTTCTGGAATCAAGTCGCTACCATGGAGATCTGGTAGAAGGGCCAAAGGAAGAATTGACAGAGGAAAAAAAAGGCATTCTTTGTTGGTTTAGATAATGTAGGGTGGAAGAGGGTAACGTCTTTTAGGAAGACAGAATTTTGAAAGTGTCTGGGAGCCAAAGCACTATCTCCTACATTTTTGGGGTGGCAGTTTCTGGAAGAATTCTTGAACTACTGAAAGGATTCTGGTCTCACTGTTAGGAGAACTGGAAATCATAATTAGACAATCGTCTATCACAGGTACCAGTGGCTCATGCCTGTGATCGTAGATACCCAGGAGGCAGAGATCAAGTGGATTGCACTTCAGGGCCAGACCTGAAAGGAGGTCATGTCTCAACCAAGTACACATCTAAGCTATGCACTTGATATCCTAGCTACCATGCAAAATAGAAGTAGCAGGATGCCTGTTTAGGCCAGCCCCAGCAAATATGAGCCTCAATTTCAAAAATAACCAAGCTTAGAAAAAAGAACTAGAAATATACAGTGTCTGCCTGACAAGCATGAGACCCCGAGTTCAAATTTTTTTCATATATTTTTTATTGTAATTAATAGAAGGGTTACATTATATTTGCCAGATAGGAGGTGCATTAATTCACATACATTGATCCCCTTTGGGTTCAAATTGAGAATTTGTACCATGAAGAAAGAACTTCTAAAAAGTCAGCCAAGCTTCATAAGTATATGAGCTCTGAGCTTACTCTAGTGGGATCTTTTCTGACTTCTCACTGTCTTCTCCTCCTCCTCTTCCTCTACCCCCTTTTCCTCCTTCTCTTTCCCCTCCCTCCCTCCCTTCTAGTCTTTCTTTTTGTAGACAAGGCTGACTTTGAACTCATGTTTCTCTTGCCTCAGCCTCTCAAGGGCCAGGATTTCAGGCATGCACTACTACACCTGGCTGGAGTTTCCTGGTTTCTTGAAGCATGTGTGCTGCAGGCTTTGGAGGCAGTGGTTGGTATAGGAGTCAGGGGCTCACCTTTGGGGACTGAAGACTGCTTTCCCAAAGTTGGCTCTGTGGTGCTGGTGCTGGATACTGAAGTCAGATATACATGAAATCCTAAGTCACAGCACATTACTGATGCTCAGCTTTATATTCAAAAGAAAAGGTGCTTTGTTGTCTTTAATGTACTATGTTATCTCTCATCTTTTGTGCTGTCCCTTGCTTATCTCATATTGTTACAGTATTTCACCTGGTTATCTGATATATTATATATATATGCGTATTTGGTTATTTGAAGTCGGATAGGAAAGGGAGGAAAACAAGATGAGGGGCAGGGGTGGGGGGAGGGAAATGGGGACCAAGACATGAGAAAGGGGATCAATGTGTGTGAAGTAATGCACCTTCTATCTGGTGAATATAATGTAACCCTTCTATTCATTACAATAAAATATATGGGAAAAAAAAGGAAAAGGTTCTTTCTCATCAGGACCAAAGAGCTAGTAAGTCCGCTGACATGATTCTACTATTGGCTTCCTCACTTTTCCTACCTCTGACCCCTTCTGGAGGGAAGCACTCGGGCCACAGGCTCAGTGTTCCTCTTCCACATAGGGTGACTGTGCTTAACCAGGCAGCAGCCACCTGGAAGATTTTTACATCTTGTTTCCTCTAAGGAAGCTGCCGAGCTTGATGCTTGAGCTCCAAGCTCAGGCCTGGCATGGGCTCCAGGCCCAGCCCTCAAGGCAGCTTCTCCAAATCCCAGTGGTAAAAACACACGCACCTCATCGTCTTACTGGTTTCCTCCAGACCTCTCTGGCCACCCGCTCCTCCAGTGGCTGCTCACAAGGCCTTGCCTTGGTTGGCCCTGGAAGGACAAGAAGTGTGATATACACCACACAGCTCTGTCCTTCTGGGTTCTTCGGGGCTGAGAGTCAACGTCTCTGTCTGCGAAAAGCAGATAGACTTATTCTACCAGTGCATTCGGCAATGCGCATCTCAGGACATGCTTGCCCCCGTCCCCTTCCCTGGCAGACATTCCCGGGTGCTTGAACCACAGGGTCCCCCAGAAAATCCTTGACTTCCAGTGGCCCCAACAGCCCCTTTCCTTGCCCTTATGAGCTGTGGGGCCATGTCAGCTGGGAGCAGAGAGCCTGCTCCTCCCCACTGCTCTCCCTAGCCGCCAGGCCAGCTGCAGTCGCCTTGGAAACCAGCTGGTGGGCAGCACTTGCCTTCATTAACAGGCCATCCATTTATGGCTACTTTTCTCCTCCATTCTTCCTGCTATTTATGCCTCTTAAAGAGATCCCTGGGGGAAAAATCCCCCCAAAACAAAACCCTTTTCCTATTTGTAGAAAAGAACAAAAATGACATTCTGTCAGGGTTTCAGTGGTTAAAATCCTAGCGGGTAATGTGAGGTTTTGTTCGTGGTGCCAATTCACAGGAAGCTCTCATGGCTTGTTTGCCTGGTCTCCATGGATTCCAAGCACTGGTAATTATATATTTTCTCCTCTTCTTCTTCTTTCATCTCTCTGTTCCTTTTTCATTTTCCACATTAAAGCAGTCCCACTGCCTAGGCTGTGGTGATCTCAGTATTGAGATCAAGGCTCCAGGATCCCTTCTCAGAGCCTGGGGAGTCACAGATGGTCAGGTGTATGAACGTACACACGGCCAGCAACAAAAACAAAACACAAAAAAAGGTGCTGATAGATGGGGAGGCGGGATGACTGAGCGGTTGAAAATTGGTATAATAAAAATCATGTCTTTCAGACTGACACCCTCATCATTCCCAACTAGACGAGTGGGCATTTCAGAAGAGGCTTCCCCTCCGGAAGGCACACTCCTGAGCAGTGATTTAGTTCTCTGTATTCCACTCTGACACGTGGGGCGTGAGGAATCGTGGACCTGTAGATACACACTTGCACCATGAGGGGCCTGACTTTGGAGGGCTTCTCAGAGAAGCTGAGTTTTGAGGTGGGAGTCAGGACGTGACCCTCACTGGCCCCCGATGGAGGGGTGGTTGATAATTATATACCGATCAGTAGAGGAGGGGATGATTGGTGAGTTACAGAGAGACGGAAGCCCATAAACTCTCACAGCCCCAAACCTGACTGTGGCAAAGACTCCCTGTAGTCTGAGAACTTACCCAACTGGATTTACCTTTAGGAGTTTAGGGTCTCCATTTTCCAGCCTCAACTGTGTGCGACCATGTGTGTATGAAGCCCGGCGGTTGATTCCATGCAGACTTGTCTGTGCTTCTTTCAGATCAAAGCATTGACCGGGCAGGAGACTGCCACCCCTTCTCTTCATCTACCAACGGCCTGTGGGGAATGGCGAGGCTCGAAGCAACAGGATGATGGCAGGCCTGCAGCTCACCGCATCCCTCCCACACTGCGCATTCAGAGCAGAGCAGCCGAGGGCCAGAAACAGATCTCGGGCTGCATTAGAACAGAGATCTTTGGGACAGCTGCCCTTGCCGTCCTCTCTAGCCTGGACTCAGGCTCAGCTCTCTCGGGAAGGAAGAGAGCCATCCTAGGAAAGAGCAGCCTTCCTGTGGGACTGCTTTTCATGAGTCTATCAGCTGTTGGTTAGCGTTCCTCTCCAGCTGCTGTTTCTGGCAGCTATTGGAATGGTGAGGCTGGGGCAGGTGAATGGAGCCTGGCCCATGGCTTGCCAGTTGCTCAGAACAGTTCCACTGATAAATAAATAAAAATAAATAAATACATATATATATATTTGTTGTTGTTGTTGTTGTTGTTGGTTGTGGGGCCTAAACTCTGGGCCTGGGCACTGTCCCTTGAGCTCTTCAGTTCAAGACCAGTGCTCTACCACTTGAGCCACAGCACCACTTCCTGTTTTCTGGTGGTTAATTGGAGATAAGAGTCTCATGGACTTCAGTACTAGCGCTGTCCTTGAACCACGATCCTCAGATCTTAGCCTCCTGAGTAGCTAGGATTACAGGCGTGAGTCACCAGTGCCTGGGGTTCCATGGCTTTTTTTTTTATATTTTTATCTCTTTTCACAAATGTATCTCACAAGTACAGGTTGATCTCACTTTTCCAAAGCAAACGATCTCTGTGCCCTTGTTTCCTCCTGTGGCTGTGGGTCCCCTCCAGCTGGAGGAGACTAAGCTCAGGTCCCCTCCTTTGTCTTTCTGTGATACTGCAGGAGCAGAGGGAGGGGCTGACACCTGGGGAGGTGTCACCACTGTGAACTCTGCAGGGACAGAAAGAGGTGTCTGACTTTGTTCCTGCGGGCTTGGAGGTAAATCTAAAGGTGAGATGGTTCCTGGACAAAAGGATCCTGTAAGAGGAACTTGTGAACTGTGGGAAAGAAGGACACAATTATTGAGAGGAAAGAAGGGATCAGAGGCAAGTGGAATGGTCCTTGGTAGTCCCAGCTTCCGCCCAGAACCTGCAGCGGATCTAGGGACTCTTCTCTCGGATGAGCAGGATTCAGGCAGTGCTTTCTTAGAATCTGAGAGTTAACGCGCTCCTCAGAGATCTTGGATCTGATGCCACTGTTTCTTTCTCTAGCTGGGGCACTTGCTGGGGCCAGGGAAGAGGAGGGAGCTTGCACGAGTCCTCTGTCACCTTGACTTTGTCCCCACACTGCAGTTGCTCCCTTTCCCTCCACCCTCCACAGAACTTCCTGGCATAATGGCGGCTGAGCTGCTCAAGCTGCAGCAGGGAGGGGATAACGTGAAGGGGAGAAATGGTACTGGGTAGAAGGGTCAGCCATGGCCTACAATTGATCTGGGATGCTTCTGACCAGAGCGAGAAGGGAACCCGTTCAGACACCTGGCACCGGCTCTGCCTCATAAAATTTCCTTCCAATGCCTTTTAAAGTTAGAGTTGGTGAAAGTGAAACGATTCATAAAAATGCCACAGGCTCTGGAGTCAACTAGATAATCCAATGGCAAGATGAATAGGTACTATTTTAGGATCTCAGACACCATTAATAAGGCCACAAATCCTCTTAAAATTAATAAGGGCTTGAACAGAGGATTTGAAGTATGGGGTTATTGATGCCATATTTTCTAGAAAGAGATAACTAATGAGTAGGAAAAATTACAATTGTTTATGTTGGAAAGGAAGAAAAATCTGATAATTTATCGGAAATTGCTGCCAGTAGTTGCGGTGAGAGATGTGCCATTTATGCACATTTAAAAAGAGTCATTCCTCCAAGGAAGACAAAAATATATTTATTCAGCTAACGATTATGAATCACTTACTGTATTCCAGTGTCTATGATAGGTTAGGAATAAAAACAAGTTCTGTTTTTGTTTTTAAAACAAAGAGGCAGCCACAGGCTCGTGATGATAGTAATTAGTTTTTCCAATTTCCCAAAGGAAACCAGACTTTGCGATGCAGGCTGGACGCCTTTTCAGGGTGTCAGAAGGCTGCCAACAGAGTGTGCGCTGAACTCAGGACCGCCGTCCACAGCCCAGAATCCTGATGACCATGGTTTCCCTGAGTCTCGTGTCCGTAGGCTACTTTAGCCATTTTTCCAAACGTGTGGCTGCAGCTCCATGGTCTCCCTGCCCTCTGTGGCCACTGAGGTCCCTCAGTGCATCTCAAGAGGCCAGCTCTCCACTGCAAAGGGTGTGTGCGTGCATTCTAGGCCACTTTGCCTCACAGAGGGCTGCGTGTGCGCCGAAGGTCGCATGCTCACTCCCCAGGGCCACGTTACCATGGGTGTAGCCAGTGGCACGGATGCAGGTTGCAGATGCATCATGTCCCTTCGAGAAGCGCCATCCTTACTGCTGACCATTTAGAGGGAGAAAAAGTGGTCCCACAGACAAGCGGATGTTCAACTCCAGCCTGAAGTAAATGTGGAAAAGTTTGAGACAAAAGGAAGACCCGGGCAGTGGAATTTGCCCAACTTCAGTGAGAAGCAGGGGGAAGATTCTTGGCTGGAGCTCTGAGGTGGTGGAGAGAAGGCAGAGATGCGCTCGGGGTGAGCAGTTTCCTCTTCTAGCACGGCCTCAGAGCTGGTGCTGTGGGTTGACGTCACAGGTTCAGCCTTTTCAACAGGAGGGCGTTCTGCTCGCTCACTCTTGGAGAAATGTAGCCAGAGAGGAGAGTTGGTTGGCCTAGGCAGCCCCTGGTGGTGGTCGTGGGCCAGTGGAGAATGGGCGGGCCGAGACAGTGGGGTGTTTTGGATGTGCGTCCCTCGGTAGCGCCTTGCTGATGGAGGGGGCCAGTGGACCAGTGATGGAGGCCCCGACGTGGCTGGGCCCCTGCGGCCGGCGAGCTGGAGGGTCAGCCACCTGCCCACCCAGGTGCCAAGGTGTCTTCAGGGAGCAGCCAAACACCAGACCTTCCCGTCGGTGCCAGCACCTTGGCGAAGAGACGTGGCAGGTGAGAGTGTGGGAGCCCAGCCCCTGCAGGGCAGAGCGCACAGGCTTCCTAGCCTGCGGCCGTGAAACGGCCACTGTCCCCAGCCCTCTTCTTTACCTGCACATAGACCCCCACACCTGCCCACGAGAGCTTCCTGCGTGGCCATCCCGATGTGTGGCTCCGTGGTGAGACCTCAGCAGTGTCCCTGCTCCAGGAGCATGTGCACCGTGGGGTGTGCTGTCTGGCGGACCTTTCCCCCCACCGCCTGCCAAGTTCCTGCCAGCCTGGCTTCTTCTCCCTCCTTCCTGCCTGCACTCCTCAGTTTTCATCTGAGAATCTGCCTGGTGACCCCTTGTGCTGAGGGTCCTGGTAGAACCCATCCGGAGGCCACAGCCAAACTCAGATGTGTTCATCAGCATGGCTAGCCAGGTTGTCCTGGCCCAAGCTTGAACTGCGGTGTGGCTCAGCACCTCGCGGGCCCTCTGACCGTGACTGAGAGATGCCCACTCCAGGCCTTGAGCCCGTGCCTTTGCCAGTTATGACACTCCACAGACAGGGGCAGGGCATAAGCTAAACATTCCACTGAGGTCTCTGCTTCCTGTGGCCTCAGATTCTGCTCGTGGTTTCCATATTCCATGGGCAGGACTTGTGTTCATCCAAGAGCCATTTTCTTTCTCTTTTTTTTCCCATACATTTTTCATTGTAATTAATAGAAGGGATACAGTTCTATTCGCCAGATAGAATGAGCATTACTTCACACACATTGATACCCCTTCTCAAGGTTTCTTTTTTTTCTTTTTTTTTGCCAGTCCTGGGTTTGAGCTCAGGGCCTGAGCACTGTCCTTGGACTTTCTCAAGGTTAGAGCTCTACCACTTGAGTCTCACCACCACTTCTGGCTTTTTTGTATGTATGTGGTACCGAGGAATCGAACCCAGGCCTTTGTGCATGCTAGGCAAGCACTCTACCACTAGGCCAAACTCCCGGCCCCCCTTCTCAAGTTTTTGTCCCCATTTCCCTCCCGTTCCCCTCGGCTCATCTTGTTTTCCCCCCTTCCCTTTCCTATTTCAAATAAACAAATAAACATATATATATATATAATATACTAGATAGCAAGGTAAGATACCGTAACAGTATGAGAATAACCAAGGGACAACAAAAGAGATGAGAAATAACATAGTACATTAAGAATAGCAATCACACATTATATAGCTCTTGTTTTCATATCCTGGAGATCCTTTCATTTAGCCTCACCCTATATGGCCTTATGTATCTATCAACCTGGGATTTTTTATATTCATTTTTATTGTAATTAATAGAAGGGTTACATTATATTCACCAGATAGAAGGTGCATTACTTCACAAACATTGACACTCCTTCTCATGTTTTTGTCCCCATTTCCCTCCTCCCTCCCCTCCCCTCATCTTGTTTTCCCCCTTCCATATCCTATTTCAAATAAACAAATAAACGTATATACAATATACCAGATAATAAGGTAAGAAACTATAACAATATGAGATAACCAAGGGACAACAAAAAGAGATGAGAAATAACATAGTACATTAAGAACAATAATCATATATTATATAACTCTTATTTCTATATCCTAGAGGTCATCCTAAATGGCCTTATGCATCTAGGTTTTGTTCTATTGTAAATCTCTGCTAGGAGAGCCCAAGGTCTCCACTGATTATAACAAATGAGGGAAACCATTGAGCCTAAGTTCCTTTGAGTCTAGCTTATTTCACTTAATATGATTTTTTCCAAGTCTTTCCATTTCTTTACAAATGGGGCAACATCTTTCAACAATGTTCATTGCAGCACTGTTTACCATAGGGAAGATAAGGAACCAACCCAGATGCCCCTCAGCTGATGAGTGGATCAACAAGATGTGGTATTTATACACAGTGGAATTCTATGCTGTCATCAGAAAGAACACCACTTTCTCTACTGTCTTCAGGTGTTGGTTAGGGGCTAGGGATGGGGCAGGGGGGAGCTCTGGCTTCCCCTCACAAGGGGGATACAGAATTGAGGTGACCAGAAGTCAACACACAGAGCTGAGGTCAGCAAGTGAGGCAGTAAGCCACACTGGAGCAATGCACCATCTCAGAAATGGGAATTAGTTTTGAGAGATGTGTGGGAGTTTCTGGGAAAAATAATAGAACAAGAGCATGCTTTGAAGAAACATTGCATATGAAATTACAAAACATTAAAATATCGAGACTCTTGAGAAATTCTAAGTAACCCAGGCAGCGGAAGACGGGAGCTGGAGGCTCCAAAGAGGGGGCTAACGTCAGGAGCTAATTCTTGATGCGATTCTTGGGCACCAAGGCCAAGTACAGATGGTGTTTTTTGTTGCAGGCATTTTAGAAATATGGATGTCTGTGCCATACCATAGTTCTCTGCCATCCGATGGCTCAGTGCTACTTGGTCACTAGAATTCATGAAAGGTCTCAGGTACTCTCGATGCATTCCCCATATCCCCTCTGCATAATTATAATATAGGCCTGGCCATGTGAAGGGAGAGAATCAGTGGTGGCACGATTAGAACTCTGTACTTTGGTTTCAGCATTTGGTTCTAGGCTGTGAGATCTACGTACACACAGGGCTGTGAGGGAAGAGGTCCTTGAATGCTCGATGACTTGCCTGAGATCTTGTCAAGTCTCCTTTGTAATTGAATACTTTTCAAGTGTTTTAGGGTTTAATAAGAACACACGAGGGAGAGGAAGTAAAGAAGATAGTCTTATTATTTTGTCTTGTATCTTGTACTTGTGAATGCAGTTTGACACATTTCAGTCTCATTTCACAGTAGAGAATACCTTTGATAAAAATTCAGATAATTGGTATAGGAACAATGCTGAACAGACTAAATATCATTTAGGAGGGACAACGGATGGGATGACGTATACTTAGAAACTGATTGGTTGAATTATATAGCAACTTAAAGATAATAAAAATAAAGAGCCAATTGTTTTACTGATAGGTTCCACACAGCCTACGTCTAGAGACAGCAGCTACATCTGCACACAAATTGAGGATGTGAAGGAACAAGTGAAGACAGTGGGGGAGGTGTGGACAGGTGTATGGGCAGATGCAGGGACAGGTGTGTGGACAGGTGGACAGGCAGTTGTATAGAAAAGCATGCAGACAAGTTTGTTGACAGGTGCATGGACAGGTGTGAAGATAGCATTACAGACAGGTGAGCCGATAGGTGCGTGGACAGGTGTGAAGATAGCATTACAGACAGGTGAGCAGACAGGTGTGTGGACAGGTGTGAAGATGTCAGTACAGGCAGGTGAGCAGACAGGTGGGTGGACAGGTGCACACTAATCTTTATAACCAGCCCTCTGCCAGCATTACAAGTCTCAGGAAGTCCAGGGGAACACCTGCAAAGCTGCAGAGAGGCTGTCCTGGCGTGGTGGTGGGGTGGTTTAGGGACACTGCAGGGGAGGCCTGGGTTTCAGGACACAATGCATTCTTCAGCCACTTCTTAAGGTACCTGGGTTTGCTCTTCTCTCAAGGAAAGATTGGTGTTCTAGGAACTGCTGTTCATGAGAGTTCTCAGAAAATCCTTGGCAAAGAAGCAGTTTTCTATGAATTCACTGGGGCATTAATTTTGTTAATTTCCAAGGACGTAGATGACATTTCTTGAAGAATACTTTTTGTGTGACTATTGTCTATGCAATATGACATTGTTGATGTTCAGAACATTTTAATTTTATTGCTTTGTATTCAGTACATCAGAAATTGTCAGAAGTGAAACAGAAACATTACTTGTGTGTGTGTGTGTGTGTGTGTGTGTGTGTGTGTGTGTGTGTGTGTGTGTGTGTGTGATGTGCTGGTGATTACATGTTGGATAAAGTAGACTTGTAGACTTTGGTCTTACCGTAAGAGTTATATACAAATACAGCTTGTGAAAGCTTAACCACACTAAATTAGACATCTGTTATTGCAGGAAGTTAGGCTTTGAAAATATAGCTTTCAAAATACAGATAACTGAGTGAGTCCAGGCTAATGGCTCATAATGCTTGCTACTTAAGAAACTGAGATTCAGAAGATCTGGGTTCAATGCCAGCTTAGTATATGAGACTTCATCTCTAGAAGCAAGCAAGATAATTGCCTTGGTGCTCTTACAGTGAGCCTTCTCCACTGGGTCTGGCCCTAGGCACCGCAGGTCCCAAGCGTATTTCTCAGTTCCAGTTTGTGGGGGCTCTTTCTGCCTGCCCAGCAGCCTGAAAACCCAGGGAATGTATTCCTGCCCATTCCGTGAATGTCAGGCTTGCGTTTTCTCTTGCTTGGACAGTAGAAGAGCACTCACAGGGTTATTGTCCTATTTAATTGTCACACAAAATTCTTGTATTGGAAAATTGAAAGGATAGAAGTTTGTCCTCAAGTGTTTAATTCCCTAGAGATGTGATGTTGTTCCTGTAACATTTTGCATGAAGCCAGCCTTTATGCTTACTTCAAATAGGAATGACAGAGTTTTAATCCACCTCTTCTTAATATGGAGTGTTTTCCAGGCAAGGGCTTTTATTTACCCTCAATTAGTTTTTATTTTAGTTGATTTCTAGGATGAACTTTGCACAATACTGTAGTACATATATCAGGGCACAGCACAGGACTGACATATTTAGTCAAAGTTAAAGTAATATTTGGGTTCGATCATTGAAAAGTACTGTGTGTTCCTCAGTTCTTGAGCTGATGTAGTCAGAAGTGTGATGGCCCCCTCGCCCCTCCAACTTCCTGCACACACTGCCTCTGAGACACGGGCATATCTGCTTCCCAGAGTTTCCTTTACGACACGCAGGGTGCACGTATACCTTAGTAATCGCGTGTTGCAGATTCTAGCATATTCAAATGCGTGCCAGGGAACTGGGTCACGTGTTACTTCTATTCCCAAAGGGTCTAAATGGAGACTCGCAGGCAGAAGCCTCCAGGCGACAGGCCCAGAAGAGCAGTTGAGGGACAGTGGCTTTGCTTCCTGAGTCCTTGGCATTCAGGCAGTGTATGGTAAAGCATCCTTGAGCCTCAATGAGACGATCAGAGAGGACAGCATTTCTGAGTATCATATAGTGGATGCTTCAGAGATGTTTGACAGATATGAAATGAAGCCCTTATCTTATGCCTGAAATTGGCAAAACAGTGAGAGGAAGAGCCTGGCTGACAGGTTTAAAGAAATATCATGTTAGAAGGAAGGAAGACATGGCAAGAATTATGGCTTCTTCACTCTGGGTAATTGTGTCCTGAGTTGTGAAAAATCTATATTGGATAAAATCAATTGAAATCAATGTCACCTTTTACTAATTGTCTAAGGCAGAGGCACAAGGGGTGGGGGGAGATATATTTTCCTTTTACTGTTTGAAGTATCTTCCCTCTATCTTGGTGATCTCTCCTTCTTTTAGTCTCTGCAATGCTAACTCCTTTTCCAGCCCAACTCTTCCTGCACTGAATTGCATTCCTGAAGAAATTGATCCTGTGGTAGTATTTGATTTACTACTTACCTTTCTTTTGATAGTGTCTTTGTTCTTCATCTAGCTTCTAATTTTCGTAAGGTGTAGCATATCTGTGAACATGTGTGAATGCATTTACATGCTTTTGATTTGGGGCCATTTTTTGCCAGTCCTGGGCTTAAGCTCAGGACCTGAGCACTGTCCTTGGACTTTCTCAAAGCTAGAGCTCTACCACTTGAGCCTCAGCACCACTTCTGGCTTTTTTCTATGTGTGTGGTACCCAGGAATCAAACCCAGGTCTTCATGCATGCTAGGCAAGCACTCTACCACTAGGCCAAACTCCCAGCCCTATTTTGGGCCATTTTTATAGTATGAACCAATAGGGCTGAGATCACAGTAGAAACCTAATACCTCTAGTATGCACGATTGATGCTATCTTTGCTTTAACCCCTGGTTATTCTCTACCACAACACAGCCAGCTAGCTCAGAGCCCTCTGATTATGGTCTTAGGAAAAGGTATGGACTTATTTAATTAATAGTTGAGTTTGGGCAACAGTTACATTTTTGGGGTTGGGAAAAAGTTTCCAACCAAGCACAACAGTAATTATTTACATAGAGAAGTTTGGCTAAGTGGACTTGATTGGGCTGAACTGCTCAAAGACAGTATTTTCTAAATCTGTCTATCTTTCAATTTAACTCACCATTCATCCATCATTCATCCTTCCCTCTATCTAACCAACCCATTCATCTATTTATTCTCCATCCAGCCAACCATCTATCATTCATTCTTTTATCCAGCACCCACCCACCCATCCATCTATCTATCTATCCAAGCAACAATTCCTTCATCCATCCACCCATCCATCCAACCATTCACCTTCCATCTATCCATCCATCCACCCAACCATTTATCCACCATGAATCCATTCAGCTATTCAACTATTCATCCACCATCCAGCCATCGTTCATCCATTCATCTAACCAACCATTCATCCATTCATCCGCCATCCAGACAAACATCCATTACTCATTCATCCATCCAACACCCACCCATCTATTCAAGCAACAATTCTTCTACCTTTCATCAATCCACCCAACCATTCATCCACCTTCCGTCTATCCACCCAACCATTCATTCACCATGTATCCATCCATCTATTTAACCATTCCTCCACTATCCAACCATCATCCATCTATTCATCTGCCATCCGTTTAACCAACCATTCATCCAGTCATATATACATCCATTCATTCAGCCATCCAGACAATCCTTAATAGAAGTTATTGTATTTCTGGCAATGTATAAATGCTGAGAATGGAATGATGAAAAAAAAAGAAAGTGTGTTCACCAAGAAAAAGTTTAATAGGGTATAATAGTTAAAAGAAAAATATACCTAAGTCAGAAAAATGTCCAGTAACAACTACTATGCAGATAATATAAATAGAGCATGTGTTAGTATTCTTTAGATAAGTAGGGTAGGAAAATCTCTGTGATGAAGTAACAATAAAGCTGAGATAAGTATACAAATCAAAAACATGCTCACCACAAACTGTTCTCAGGAAGAGCAAAGAAGGTGTAACTATCCTGAAGAGACAACGAGCTTGGTGTTTTTCACATAACAGAAAGAAAGCACAGAGCAGGATCTCATTAGAATGGGTTTGTAAGCCAGAATAAGGAGTTTGAATTTTATTCTACTATGTGAGAAAAATGTAAGCTGGGGGTGGGCAAGGTGGCTCATGCCTATAAACCTAGCTACTCAGAGGCTGAGATGAGGATTGCAGTTCAAAGCCAGCCCAGGCACTAAAGACCATGAGACTCTTATCTCCAATTAATCACTAGAAAATGGAAAGTGGTGCTGTGGCTCAAGGAGAATGATGATAGCCTTGAACTGAAGAGCTCAGGGACAGTGCTCAGGTCCAGAGGCCGAGATTCTTGATAGACCAAAAAAAAGAAAAATGGAAGATATTAAGCAAGGGATATATATATATATATATATATATATACATATGGTGTCTACCTTTAGTGTCGAGTTGATGGACTAGGAGATGCTCAGCTATCAGGAACGTGGTAATATAAATGTAATATGAAGGTGGTACTGACGGACAGAGTAGCAATGGCACTTCACGGTTCTGTGTGCAGCTGGTGACCTGTGAGAGGAAGCCCACCATGCCCGAGTGTGATCCCGCCCACCCCTGCTCATTTCCTTCGTGTTGTCCGTGCCAAATGGAGGTTATAAGGGAGCCAATAGAAGATGTTGAGAAAAAAGCTTTCGCCGTCCCAAGAGACAGTGCTCTTACAGGAGTGGGACATGATTGCTTTTTGCACCATGTACTCTCCTCACAGCCCCCTGCTTCTACCCCTGCCTGGGGCGTGTTCCCCCATCGAGAAGCAAGACAAACTTGGAGGGCTGTGAGTCAAGAAATTGGTCTCACTACGTGTCTCTGCCGGGTCACATTAAGGTCAGCATGCATCTCTCTAACTTCCATTCATGGCAGGCCGTAGTAACCACTCTCTCACTGCACATTGTCTTGCCAGGCTGGACTTTGCAATCAAATTTCTTCTTACTGCCTGCTGCAGGCAATGATTAACAACAGCAGAAACATCCTCAGAGATTAGATTTAATTTGCCATGCAGGCAGTGGAGCAAGGTGGTGAGAGCTGTGGAAGATTGAGTCTGGGTACAATCTAAGTTTACCAGAGGACATCTTAGTAGAGCCTGAGAATCGGCCCAGCTGTTGTCTGTTCATGCACACTGCAGCTGTAGACCAGTGTGTGTGGGTGTGTGTGCATGTGTGTGTGTGGAGAGGGGGGTCAGGTCAATGACCAAGGATACTTACTTTAGCCAGCGTTGGAGAGGTAGCTAAGATTTCAGAGTCAGTAAAGTGGAAGAATAACTTCTGAGTTTTGATGAAAAATAAAAGATCCAGGCAAGGGAAGCATTACCTTACCTTCTTAAGGAAGAAAACATAAGTGAAATTTGAGAAATCTGCTTAGCATTCCCAAAAGTACACAAGGAAATATGTTTCCTAGAAAGAACAAAAAGACACATGGCTGGAACAGCTGGAGAGGAAAAGACAAGAGCCCTTAGACGGCCACTTAGACCACCAGGAGCCCCGAGCACAGAGCTTCATTCCTGTGCCTTCCAGACATGTGAGGTGGCAGGTATTCCTATCTCCCTCGACTCCACAATCTGGAATACTCGTGGACTTCACACCTGTAGGACATACTTTGCCTTCTCACTGTTCATTATGCCAGCAACCTCATTTATCGCTCTGGTCCTAACCACCTTCTTGGATTCTAGATCTGTGTTCTCATCTGCTTTTATACAAATTTACATCCTCATAATAACCTCTTGTGTTCTAACAGACATGGAAACCCTCAATCTCCTCCAAGCCAGATTCGTGATAACGCCCCACTGATGGCCCCTGTCTACTTTCTCATCTCATCCAAGAAGATGAAACCCTCTTACAGTGGCTCAGGAGGAAAATCTTGTCTATTTTTTCCTTTCTGTTTCTCTCTTCTCTTCATGTTCTCAGTCGGCCCAGCACTTCATGCATGGTCCAGTGTATCCAAAATTTCCCATCACCTGGCTTCTTACCAAGTCCAGTGAGCACCATCTCTCTTGGACGCCATGATAGTCTTCTGCCTCTGGTTTCCTTTCTGCTCTCCTCTGCTTATATTCTGGTTTTAGTACAGACTAATCCCTTTAAAATTAAAAATAAAATTCCAGTTGTTTTTTTTGTATAATGTTCTTTTGTATCTCTTAGGCAGAGTGGAATGGGATGTGATCTACGGGCTTACTAAGGTCTGTTAGCTCTGCTCATTCTGTCGCATCGTAAGGTTCTTTTGGCTTTCTTCTTTCATAGCCATCTTCCTGCTACATGTGATACAGGACAAGCTATGTCTCTTTGCCTGGGGTTCTGGGTCCATCATCACCCTTTCCTTTCTCCCGCGAATCTGTTGCCGTCTAATGGACACTCTCCTGTGTGGTGCTCCCAGAGGATAAGGTCTAGGTCGACAGGAATTGCTCTGTGTAATGTAGACCCCTGGAACCTCAGTACCCGTAAAAAAGCCTGCTCCATACCAGGCACACAGTACATCTTTGCAGAATGAATTAACAAAATAGTGAAAACAAAGACCGAAATGTAAGCATTAAAAGGCAAAAGGATAAATGAGATTACAGAGAAGCAAAAAAAAATGGCAGTAAAATAAAACTCTGAGTTTGGCGGTGTGACTCAGGTAGAGTGCAAGCCAATGAATGAAAGCACCCAGGTCCCAAGGTTGAGTCCCAGTTTCAGACCAATCAATCAACCAATCAATCAATTAAAAAGAAAGTAAATAACAGACAAATCTGCATGGGGGCATACTTAGATCCGCTTGTCATTATGAAAATAGAATTTATATTCCAGTGGTAAATTTTAACAGTCAACCAGAAAAACAGGAGGAAATATGTGAATACAAAATAGTGATATTTAAGGGGGAATGAGACTACCTATCAAAGCTTTAGAACCACGGTGTTGTTAAACATTCACTGAAATATCAATGCAGAACAAATAACCAGTCACATATATGAATAAGAACGGGTCCTGTGTTGTGCGGATCCGTTGGGCTTGTTCTGTATGTTAAGGGATCTGCACCATTGGCACGTGGAGAAGCTGTCTGGAGGTTCCACAGTGGTAATGTCCTCGGTATCGTTCACCGAAGGGGAAAAGAAGTCAACACCGATGTGACTCCACAGCACCTCAATGACAGCTGTCCACAAAGCAGAGTCCATTAGACACCAGCCAAACAGTTTCCGGGACCAGCGTTTGGAGGTAAGCTGTGTGGATCTGATTTTCTCGTGGAAGTGCAAGGTGACAGCTATTGTCTGTGCCCTGACAGAGTGGTAAAAGAACTAAGTATGTGACTTCTGCGAGCTGTCGTGCAGGTACTAGCTATGGGGTGTATTCCTGCATTGTTGCTGCTTTAGTGTTCTTAGTCTTTGATTCCATCCCCTGTATTCAGGTTCTTTTCCTTGATTGTTTTCCTCCAGGTTCTGAGTTGTGTCTTTTGCTTCTTTGTACTCCAGGTACATTTTGGGGAGATGTTAGACACAGTAAATTTTACATTGTTTGAGGCGTGTGTGTGTGTGTGTGTGTGTGTGTGATTGTGTGCTGGTACCGGGGCTTGAACTCAGGGCCTGAATGCTGTCCTTTAACTTTGTCACTCAAAAATGGTGCTCTGCCATTGAGTCACACTTCTACTTCAGGCTTTTTACAGGTTAATTGTAGATAAGAGTCTCAAGGTTTCCCTCCCTGGGCCTGAACCTTGATCCAGATTTCAGCCCCATGACAGCTAGGTTATTGGCTTGAGCAATCAATATCCAGCCTTTGGAGTACTTGCATAGTGTTGGGTTTTGTTCTGACATCATGATCCACGCTCTTGCTTTGCTCATAAGATTTGTTAGAAGACAGATGACTTTGAATCGAGGGCAGGTGTCTTTCTCTTTCCAAAGTGATGTGTCCTGCACATCATCTGACCATTTCCTTCTGGAGAGAGAGATCCGATCTCATGCAACTGCCTCTGCTAGTCTCACTGCTGGCCCTGGGCAGAGGCTGAGGGGACAGCTCTAGAGAGCTGGGGCCTTTCCGTGTTCCTCCACCACCTTGCTCCATCTTGCCACTCCTCAGGCTGTCTGCACCAGCTGCCCCACCACTCAGGGCCCCTTCCTCAGCAGGCCTCTGAGTTTGAGTCCCCGCACCCCACCTTGCACGAGGACTTGGACACAGACGCAGGGAGCGAGTGGCTGTCATGGATCTTCTCACTGCACTCGCCGCCCTTCTCTGGAGGATGACAACCCTGCAGGCCCTGCTGTCCAATATCTGGCAAACTGTGTTTTCGTGGGGTGATAAATCACTCGTTGCACCATTAGAAGTGAAGTTCTGAAGGAGGCATTCTCTTTATGAAGACGTTGGAAGCTGCTCACAGACTCCATCAAACACCCAAGCTCTTCTCAGGAGAATTTCAAGTTAATTCAACAGGGAATTCAAGAGTCTGCATTTCTAATAACCATTCCAAGTGACTCTTGATTAAGAAGGCTCAGGAAAGAAAAACAGCAAATCAAAGCTGGTATATTCCTCCCACCCCATCCTGTATACTGTTCCTCTCTTGACTTCTTAATGCCTTTAAGAACAAATGAAAAGCATTGCACACCTCTGGCTCTTGGGAGTGAGCTGACTCTGATCTCTAGCACTCAGCTTTATTTCAGAAGACTTCTCCCGCCAGCTTTTAGAGCAGGTGCTTTCTTTCTGAAGAATAAATGCTGCCCTAACAGAAGCTTTCCGGCTGGACAGAGGTGGAGAGCTCAATCAACCTAACATAGCACAGTTAGGAGCCAGAGGAAGCCTGGACACCACTCTGTCCCCTCTATGCCTGCCACTAAGCCTTTCAGTCCCCAAGCCACAGGCTCACCTCGCCTTTGGCTCTTGACCGTGTGACTTGACTCGGACAGGAGTGAAGGTGGTTGGTATGTGGCAGTAATCTAGTTTTAAGGAGCATTTGTTGGCCCTAAGCATCTTAATACACACAGTCTTAAAAATGAGTGCCAACCTTTCCAGATCTAGAGACAAAGAAGCCTTGTTAGACTGACCGTGGAATCCATTCCCAGTGTTGCAGTGAATTCAGGCTAGTTTCCAAAATTCTCCTACCGCTCCTCCCTCAGCTGTTGTGGCTGTGGGATCCAGATCACTTTACAGCAGGAGCTTGGAGCCCTTAGGAAGCTCTCGAGCTTGGTTTAGTTCGATGTTGAACGGTAAGGCTGAGCCTTTTATTCGTTGGCCAGCCTGACTCGCCAATGAAAACAGAGACGTTATTCGAATCCAAAGCTACATATAAATTGTGGCAGCTGCTAGCCCTGCCTGAGGTGACCTGGGAGAACTCAGGGTGTGAGGCCCAGGGGACAAGAATCTCCTTTAGGGGACCCAAGGACTCTTACCTAACTTCCCTTTATCTTAATATATTTGCTTTTCTCTTGCCAACAATACTGCGTTTCCGTGACATCAACAGAAGAAAATCAAGATGATCTCAGAAGTAGCTGCTGCAGTTGTTTGCAGAAGACGCACCATACTGAGCCTTGTGCGAGGTTCAAGGGACAGGGTTCTTGCGGTGGTGACAAGCCAAGCTGGCACATAATGGTGATTGTGTCACAAATGCAGCACGTGTCCAGTAGTTGCTTTGTGCACGTGGGCAGGGATGCCCCGGTGACACAGCGTGGGGTCTGAGCGCCACTGACAGACAGAGCAGCAGGACTGTGGGGTAGAGAGGTAGAGTGTAGTTCTGCTAAGACACACTCCAATTACAGATGGGAAGACCGCACATGGTTTGTGAGAGAGATGGCATCTGACTTGAGTCCTCCGGAGAGACGGCTTTCCTTAAGATGCACAGAACACTCAGGAATGTCTCTACGTTCCGGCCGCGGTCCTCACCCGTTTCAGAGGGTAAATGGACAGAGCTGGACTTTCCCCAGCCTGTTTTCCTCCAGTATGCAGAGAGCACGCTAGCAACACGTGCACGCAAAGGAAACCATAGGCAGAATGCGTGTGTAAACCGCTGGTGCTTCACTTTTGATTGCACGTCATCAGAGGCATATTTGGAATTGTGCTCTCTGTACATCAGGGTGTGAACGTACTTGTAAACTGGGCTAATCACGTCTGAATGAGGGCGGATGGTCCACTCTACCCAGGCTACCTCCCATACATTTGCCCCAGTTTGCACTTGGGGAGCCGAGGAAGGAGGATGCAGAGCCCTAGGACAGCCTGGGCCACATGCCAAGACCCCGTCTCAAAACAGAAGAGGAGATTTGGACACAGTGACTGAATATCCTGGGGGGACTATGATGTGAGGGCACACACACAAGGCCCAGCAGGTGACAGAGCTGCAGCTTGCTAGTGAGGGAACTCCTGGATGTTTGGGTCATGAGACACCACAAGAGGCAAGACTCCGCCCTGGCGCTGCCCACATAGCATGGTCTTATCACACTCTTTCCTACAAAACTGAGATTATTTTGGACATCACCCCTCCCTTCCCTGTCTCCCAGTTTTCCCCTCCCGTTCTCATCCACAAGTTGAATAAGTTTCCACACAGCATCCAGTGAGTCTCATTGCTGCATTCGTTCACCCTGTGTTCTGTGCCCTCATATCCTCCCCAAGACAGAGAAACAAACAAGACCAAATGACCCCAAAACAGCATCAAAGAAAAAAGTACCCTTATTTCCATTTTCCGTATTTGTTGCAATCTTGGTGGTGATTTTCTAGCTTTGAGGACTGTGAGATAGTAAGTTTCCATTGATTTCTGGTACTTTGCATGGCCATGGAAGGAAATGAAGATCCCGTGCCAGTGTGGCTGAGGCAGTGTGAGAGGTGGAGCTTGCTGTGAGCATTGCTCTGGATTTCTGGGGTCACAGTGGCACAGAGAAGCCTGGGATCTGAACGACCCGGATCCAAGCCTGTCAGGTACTTCTCCCATCTCTCCTCATCTCCTTTCCCACCCTGGCTTCACCCCATGCATTGGTTCTATTAAAGGAAAACAGACTCAGCAATGGGTCTTCACAGGGTTGTCCCGAGCCACAGCTGGGTTGGTACAGGGCTTCTGGGTCACTTTCTGCTCTGAGGACTGACTCTTCCTACAGGTTCAAGGAGATGGCAGCATGGCAGCGGTTGAGCAGCATCTGCATGGCCTCCTGACACCCACTGCCACCTTTCTTCCCGGGAGTCTGATGTGAAGAAACCCCAGGCTTTGTGTTCAGAGCATGCCCAGTGCCAGTTGAGGGCCTTGTGTTGAGAAAGGACCGGCCCTCGCTGGCACTTGCCGGATGCTGCCTGGAGGTCTTGTTGGCATGGCGTTGACCCTTCTCCCTCCTGTGGGTCCTGTGTGGGGAGTGTTCCTCCTCAGGCCTCTCCCTCTGCCTTTGAACGGGGGGGGGGGGGGGGGGGGGGCGGCACTCCCTCTTCATGGAGCGCTGTCTGCTCATGCTGACTGGAGTCCCCAGGCCATGGGGACCGCTCCTGTGTCCAGCAGGGCTGGGCAGCAGATCAGGCCCCCCGGGACTCAGGGCAGCTGCCACTTCACTCCTGGTCGGGGCAAGGGAGCCTGTGCGGGCAGAGCCAGGCCTGCAAATTGCTGCAATCCGGCTGACCCCGGCGCCTGCTCCTCCAGCCAGCCTTCTGCTGAGTGGGAGGCAGGGATGGGGGCGGCACAGCTGACAATGCTGTTGTCTGGGGGTGGGGGGTGGGTGTGGCCGCCGGGTGGAGTCCAGCCTGCACCTCTCCTACAGACAGGCTTGGGAAGGTCGAGTCAGGTTGCCAGCATCCCCCAGGGGCGAATGATTGGAATGATGCAGACTTCGCTGTTGCTGCTATGGCAGCCCGGTCCTTGTCGATATCTGAGGGCTTTGGTTCAGGTTGGATCTAAGATCAGCAGGTCTCCAGATATGACCCAGCCTTCTCACTCCTCCCACTCAGGCTTCCAGAGGCGTCTGCCTTCTTCACCCAGAATGATGCCTGGATGTCTCTATGACAGCTGGCCATGGGGACAGGCTGGGGACCTCACTGTTGAGTGAGCGCAGGGATGTGCCCCCCCTACCCCCCAGGAACCTCAGTCACACAGGTTGTTTCCTCTGAGCTCTGCTGGAAAACATACAATTCCAACAATTTCTTCTTAGATACAAATACCCTGCTCTGCAATGTCTTCTTGAGCCTTCTCAATGAAAGCCACCAGAATTGTGACTTTGGGTCAAAAATGCCTTGTCAGCACCATCTGAAAGTATGAAAACCAGTCACCCACAGCTCCAAACAGTCAGATTTGCTCTGTGTGTGTGTGTGTGTGTGTGTGTGTGTCTCACACCTACAGTTCTAGCTACTTAGGAGGCTAAAGTTGTTGGGGTGGTGGTTGGTTCTAAGCCAGCCCTGGCAGAAAGGTTCCTGAGATCCCTTTTCAGGGACAAGCTGGGCACGGCGTGTCACACACACACCTGTCACCCCTGCCAGATGGGTTAATGGTGTGTTGGAGTGCACCTGGGCAGGGAGTGAGAACATTCTGAAGAACCCATAAGAATCACTGCTAGAAGCCGGGTTCAGCAGTGACAGAACCTGTCTAGTTGTTGTAGACCTGTGTACAAATCTCTGTAGAGCCCAAACCAACCAACCAACCAACCAACAACAACAACAATCCTCACAACAGCAGCAAGGTCCATTCTGACCCCAGGCCACCCATACAGACATGACACCCACTCTTCCATGACCAGCAGCTTTCCCTGCTCTAGTTTATAATGTCTCTGCATAGACTTATTGAGTGCTCAGCATAGCTGGACGCCATGTTTTCCATAGTAGAAGAGTTCCTGGAATCACCCCGACGAGTTGGTTCAATAAACGCAGAGAGGGAACCTGGAATTGTTGTGCTGTGCTCAGCTTCTGAAATGCACAGGCTAGTTCTAAGATCATTCTTGGCAGATGCTCAGCCCATCGCCAAGCCTGGGGGCTTCAAGTCTTGGTCCTTGATGAGAAATATGGCTCTGCCCAGCTCCCAGCTTCCTGAGTGGACAGGCGGCAAGGCAGCAACTGACATTCACAGACGAGGTGGGTCAGGACTGCAGGTGATTCTCTATCCACCTAGAGGCCACAGGCCTTCGCTAGCTGCAGGTAGCTAGGCTTGCTTGGGAGAGGCCTGGCCCTGGAGATACCTGAGGTACCTCAGATTGTCTTCTTGTGTGCCTAGAGGGAAGAGGGGAAGGAGGGAGGGAAGGAAGAGAAGTGGGTGGAGCGCCTTCTTGGAGATCAGGAAACAGCTGTTGTCCAGGGGGTCTCTGTCTGTCTCCCACTGCTTCAGGCTCAGGTGAGACTATTGGGAAGAACGGAATATCTTATAACTGAACATTTTATCTGACCAGAGGGAAAATAAAGTAACTGTGAAGTAGCCACAAATGCCGCAGGGCTTGTTTCTGAGACTCTTTGCTGTCCAAGGCCACAGGCAGCTGTGTTCATGGCCCAGAATGCTGGGCTCCAAGGCCTGACTGGTGAAGGAGGTGAGGCCCTGAGCACAGTGGACATTGGGGCCTGCCCCGCTCGTCCATCCAGGAAATGTTCTCATGGAGGTCTCCTCCTGACCTCCCGGATGTCCTTAGATGTGGCTACTACCCGTGGAGACATGTGTCCTTTCATTACTCATGGTCCCTGGGAAATCCCTGAGTGTGGCTTCTCCGAGGCTGACAGCCTGAAACAGGCAAGTGTTTGAGTCTGTCTTGACTGTCAGGATGGAGGAAATATGAAGCTAGTGGCTTCTTTCTGCCAGAATCTGTGTGTGTGTCCTGTGAACATTCTCTGTCCTCTGAACCTTTCTTCTGCCACGGTTGTCCTCAGCCGCTTGCAGAGGCAGGGGTCCTGTGACAAGGAGAAGTGGCTGGATGGCATCATCGACCTGGCCTTGGCTTTCTGGACCTTCCCTAGAGGGAGAGCAGTTCCTGGAGCTCAGGGAAGTTGGAGCCTCCAGACCCTCTAACTGTGAGTTCAGGATGGACCATTTCTCTGAAGCCCCCGGCCGGTGTCCATGGCACTGTCAGGGGGTCGTTGCTTTGCCATTCAGCCACTGGCTGACACAGGGTCTTCTGGGGTCTGGGCCTCCTGCGGCTTTGTGAAGCAGCACGTAGAACAGAGCAGGCCTGCCTGTGCGGAGGGGGACCTCTGGGCCTTCTGGGCCCCATATGCAGGCGATCTCACCCACTGAGCAGTGACTTCATCTGACCACGAGGAAGCTGGGCCGCTGGGCCACTCCGAGTGCAGAACTCTGTTTCTCTCCATCCGTTTCTGACTGAACCAGAGAGGCCAAGTGTGTGCAGAGAAAAGTATATCAGAATTTAGTTTACTTTTCCTTGAGCGAGTTGTTTTTCTTAGACCTTGTAAAAGTGTGGCGGGTGGCATCTGCCCAGCCACCTGCTCCCACGTTCTCCTGCCCAGCTTCCAAACACTGCTAGGAGAGGAGCTGGGCCTGCTTCCCTTTAGCCGCATTCTGGGTTGCATTTGGGACAGTTGGCAGATCCTGGAAAGACCAGCCTGCTCCACTGTGTGCATTCCGAGAGTCTTCTCTCTTCTTCTTCTCTTCTTTCTTTCCTTTTCCTTTTGTTTCCCTTCCTTTCCTTCTTTCTTTTCCTCCTTCCATTCCCTTCTCTCCTCTCCTCCCTCCCTCCTTCCTTCCATTTCTCCCTTCTGTCCCTCCCTCCATCTTTCACTCCCTTCCAATTTTATAAAATTGTTGATAAATGTAGGAGCGTTGCACTGTGCTACACCACAGTGCTTTACCCTCTGCTCCGCTGGGCCCGGGGGCCCCCTACTTCTGCATGCTGGAAGGAGATCTGGAAAGCTGGCGATTCTCCTTTATGCTCAGACCAAATTCCAGGCAGCACCTGCAGCTCCTGGTCTCAAGGCTAGGATACCAGCTGGGCTCTCCAAGACCTCGTAGCATCTGATCCTCCAGGCAAGGCCAGTCATGCTTCATTTCAGGGCAGCCCCTACCTTGAACATCCTTCTAGTCTGTCTTTTAGGAAAGTGTGATCTGGATCAGGAGCGAGGTTGGGTCCAATCCTTTTCATCCGTTTCCCTGAGTTTTGTGAGCATGGCAGGTCCTGCAGGACTGAGACTGATGCTGAGTTCCTGAACCTGGAAATAAATCATGTTCTAAGAACATGCCTGTGATAAGAATCAATCAGCTGAAGCTCCAGTGATTCTCAGTTCTGGGCATGCTGCTGAATTCCCCACTGGGATGTGAGCACCATCAGAAGAGCCTCTGGGTCTGCGTCAGGCCCTGAGAAAAGCCAGGACACGCTGCAGGGTGAGGGGCTGTGTCCTCAGGGGTCCAGGGCTTCTGACCAGCCCCTGGTTGGTGTCCTGTGTGTCTGAGAGGAGCTCAGGAAGATCCAGGGACAGTGTGAGAAGTGTCCCTGTGCCCCTGCGGCAGGCGGACTCTAGCTCTGGGATGGCGAGGCAGGACTGGGCAGTGTGGGGGGTGGATCTTGTTAACAAACACAGGCATCCTAAAACCGCTTGCTCCAGGATGGTGATTCATCTGTGTCAACTGTCACACTGCCCTGTGCAGGTCCCCGTGGGTGGGCACTCGGAGGCTCAGGAGAGTGTGGACCTGTGACCTTTCCACCTCTGTCCCTGGGCGCTGGCCTGTGAGCCGGAGGTCATCGGGCTTGCTGGTTTTCTCTTCCCAGGTCTCTCCCGGCAGGCAGCGATGGATGCCTTCAAGGACTAGTTGTCCCAGTCCTGCTGTTAGAAGCTCTCAGGATGACTCCAGCTCCCTAACCCTGCACAAACAATGCTCCATGCCTGGAGAGAGGATGTGAGGATCTGGGCATTGGTGGATTTCACCCCCTCGGGCTCAGCACCCCTGCTGGCCTGGCTGTCATGGAAATAAGAAGCAGAGGATGAGAGCTTGTAGTCCCCTTGAGCCTGAAAGGATCGTCTGACCCTTGAGTGTGGATTCCACTTGCTAAGAGAGAAATGGCTGGACGCAACATACATGTTGTTTTGTCTATAACCAGAGCACCTCTCCTATAAAATCTGGAAAAGTCTTCCTCCATGTAATGGCAGAGAAGCACAGGGATGCTTTGCTACACTTTGCTTAACTGTAGGTCCTAAACGTCAGGCTATTGAACCACCACTACGCATGAAACAATATGTATTTAATCAGTAAAAGCGCTGCATGAAAATATACATGAGACATTAATTAGGACATCTCCTATGTAAATGAGATATCCTGGGTGGTTTGAGGTTATAAAATATAGCCCCTGTGTTTTAAATCACTGACATTTGTTTATTTTCTTTATAGATGCATCTGTTCCTAGTCTAGCCATCCTGGATTTGTCTACACTCTACTATACTGAGTCTTGCTCTTGGCAATGAATTCCTTTCTAAGCTATATCCTATCAGAACCGTATCTCTACTTTTGTCTTGGTACTTTGGCTTATGATCAGGTAATTGACAAGAAATCAGAAATGGTACCCGGGTTAATTCCTATTCAGACAAAGTTACCTCATCAGCATTAGACAGTCTGAGTTCACAGAAGTCAAAGGATCAAATCTACTTTGTGGGCACTTACCTTTTCATAATGCATTTGAGCTCCAACATCTGTCCTGTGTTGTATATAGGTAGAATTCCCAATTCAGTTTTCCCACCCAGCATTGTTTTATAAATCTAAATTCAGGTATGTGAATGAGCTTTGGTGGGAAAGACTTCTGTTTTAGGCTGTGTGTGTGCGTGTGTGTGTATGTGTGTGTGCAAATCTGTGTGTGTATGTGTGTTTGTGTGTGTGTGAGTGTGCGTGTGTGTATGTGTATGTGTGTATGCATGTGTGTATGTATATGTGTGCATTTGTGTGTGCGTGTGTGTATGTGTATGTGTGCATGTGTATATATGTATGTGTGTGTGCGTGTGTGTGTATGTGTGTGTGCAAATCTGTATGTGTATGTGTGTTTGTGTGTGCATGTGTGTATGTGTATGTGTGCATGTGTATATATGTATGTGTGTGTGCGTGTGTGTGTATGTGTGTGTGCAAATCTGTATGTGTATGTGTGTGTGTGTTTGTGTGTGTGTGTGTGTGTATGTGTGTGTGTGTGTGTGTGTATGCTGGTACAGGGGCGTGGACTCAGGGCCTCATGCTCTTCCTTGACTTTGTCCTTCAAGGCTAGCGCTCTGTTACTTGAGTTACACCTCCACCTATAGAGTTTGGCTAGTTATCTGGAGATGGGAGTCTTAGGGCTTTGTATCCCAGGGTCCGCCTCAAACCATGGGTCTCAGATCTCAGCCTTCTGAATAGGCAAGGAGTATGGTGCTAAGCCACTGGCACCCAGCTCCTTCCCTATTTCTCGCTATTAACTATCCATGTGCATTTCTAGTGAGGATAGACTGCTATTTTTAGCTGATCAACTTTCTGTAAATTACACGTCTCAGAGCCACTTGCAATAGAAGTGTTTTGTTATGGATAGCAAGCCACCCTCTGCCAGCCCGTCTTACTTCTAAAAGTGGAATGCATCTAAGCATTAGTGCCATCTCAGATTCCATAAGACGAGAGTTGTATCTACTGCTAGAGCCCAATCACACACACATCTAAATCTAATGTTGTGAACAACAGAAGACTCCTTCCTGAGTCCCAGGCCCCCTGTGCAATCACGGGGAAGTCACAGGGGACCCATGGCGTCATCGTAGTAGACCTGGAGTCCACAGAAAGGAAAGGGACGCATGAAAGGCACCAGGAAAAGGCCCTGTGAGGACCCAGCAGGAAAGCAGCCATCTCCAGGTCCACAGAGAGGGAGTGCAGCAGAAACCAGCCCTCCCCACGTCTTGGCCTCGGGATCCCAGCCTCCAGAACCAGGTCTGCTGTGTAACCCGTGGTGAGGGCTGCATTGGTTTATAGCAGCTGTGACAACAGCGTGACGGAGGAGGAGACCGATCTGTGACGCTGCCACAAGCCCGGGCTCTTCTGGTGAGTGTGGAATGGATAAACGCCAGGTTTCTGTGTCACTGAAATGACTGTGTCTACTTGTGAAAAAATATTTAAAAACTTTTTAGCAAAGCAATAAGATGATGTCATTGTACAGCACAAGGGCATCCATCAAACACACACGGAATTCACGTCTTGTGGGGGAATGCTGGGTGCTTCGCTCCCGTGGCCAGGTATCTGTGCACACCAGTCATGCTCGGGACTGAACCAGAGGTCGCCTCAGAGCGACCGTACAGGAAAAGGACATGTGTGTGTAACTGCCAGGAAGGACAAAGGATGGTGGCGTAGTGGGGGTGGCTTTTTTTCCACCAAGTGCCCTTTGGGAGTTTATAACATCCTGACAGGCTGTACAAAGTTTTCAGTGCAGGCAAATGCCTTTGGGCAGCGAAGAAGAGGTCGACATGTCTGTCCATCCTGTACCAAGTGGTTTTCTGGGCTTTAGATGGCTCTTGAGCCAGAGGGCTCACACCACCTCTGAATAGAGAATACTCTGAGGGATATTATACAAGCACAGTGTGTGTGTGTGTGTGTGTGTGTGTGTGTGTGTGTGTGTGTGTACACATTATCAGGGTCACATGAACTCCCAGGAGATGCTTGCACCTGCTCACGTGGATGGATGAAATCAGCAAACATACAATAGCCAGTGCACATTGACCTTGGGGTTGTAAACTGGCAGATCACCTTGGCAATATATTTTATGCAACACTTTAGTCAATTCAAAACTGTTTGCAGACTTAAAGGAAGCACATCTTTGCTCCTGGGACACAAAATCTCTGCCAGTGTCACTGCCCTCAGCGACCCTGTGTGTCTCCTTCAGGTGGAGGCAAAGGCTCAGCATCGTTCTCTGCAACCAGGGCTTCATCACAAGTGTCGGGCGGGGGCAGTGTGCAGCTTGCTGCATTGAGGCCTGCCAGAGAACCGCTCTCTGTAGGACGTCTTTCAGAAGGCCTGGCAAAGTAGGGTAAGTCTCCAGGCCCTCAGGACCATGTCCTCGTTGGTTAGGTTAAACTCAACCGATTAGGACTTCTCATTGCGGCTGAAAATCCTTGCCCTTCAGCCATTTACTCACAAGCATGGCAGCTTTTACTCACAGATCTTCTCACTCTAACAGCAAAGGCCCCAGAGCATGGCTTGAAGATTCTGAAAACTGCCTACTGGATGCACATGACCCAATAATAACCCATTCATTCCTCCACTAAGAATTTATGGAAGGTAAATGGAAGCAGGTGCTCACAAAGTGATGACATGTCTATACACTTTATTGTCTATGACAAAACCAGCTAAAGTCATTGAATCTGTCCACAAGTGAGAAACACTTTCTGTGACAAGACTCGTCACCCACCTTGTCAATACAGAAAGCTGTAGGTGTCATAGGCTGTATTTCTACGAATCTCTCCAGTGTTGCCTTGAGAGAAAGAAACTGGACCCAAAAGAGGCCGTATAGGATGACTCATTAGCATGCATCTCCCCAAAAGGCAGAACAGATCTGTAGTTGACACTTAGAGCACTCTCAGTGAGCTCCCTGGAGTCTGGCCACATGAAGCTAACGGCATAAGCACGAAGGGATTGTCTAGGGTCAAGGAAGTTTTCTATATGGTGTCTGAAATGATCATTAGCGCATACGGGAACACCTGTCTACACCCATTGACCGATACCAGCAAAATGTGTGCTTCTGATTACACGTGAAAAATATCCCAAGGTTGGCTTCGGCTGGACACTAATGGCTTGTGTCTATAATCCTAGCAGCTTAAAAAGCTGTGTCGAGAGGGTCAAGGCGCCATAGCCTCCTGAGCAGAAAGTCCAGGAGACTGACGTCAGGGAGAGAAGCTGGATGGGAGCTGGAAGCCTCTGATCCAGTGATGACAGAGACCTTAAAAGTAGGTAGATCAAGTTTCAGGGATGCACGGTGAGTGAGTGGGGCAAGACACCATCCCCACCATAACCAGTCCGTGGTGAGCTTGCACCCTAAAACAGCCAGCAAGACAGAACTGGATGCAGGGCGCGTGGCTCACGCCGTAGTATCATGCCAGCTAATCAGGCATGAAGCAGAAACAAATGCCTTGACACACACACACACACACACACACACACACACACACGCACACGCACACAGATCTTCCACCAACATATCAAGAAAGCTGAATTCTCAAGGCCATTTCCTCTTACAATGCATTCCGAATTCCCCGTTCCTCTGCAGCTCCTCGCCACGTCCTCACGGAAGCTGTGCTTGCCTGCACTCTGTGGGATTTGCCATGTGCATCGTGCTGGCAAGCCAGTTAGTTGCCAGCATCTGGCACCTGTGACTGGCTTCATTTGTCACGCAGCTTCTGGACTCTCGAACATCTTCCCATCTGGCTTCTTGCCTGAAGCTGCTGCCTCACAGACAGCGTGTTCTTTTCTTTCTAAGAACAAGAAATAAGTTTCAAATAATAGTTCTCATCTTTCCATTGAAACTTACCAAGGTGACATAACAAAAAAAAATCCAGTTACTTAAAACCAAAGTGCGCGCGCACACACACACACACACACACACACACACACACACACACACACACACACCAACTTACTTTATCCACTATGTCACCTAGATGAAGAACAAATCATTCAACAGGAATGAGATTACCAAAGCTAAGCTCCGCACGTTAACAAACTGTGTCACAAAAACCTTACGGATCCAGTGGAACAGCAAGCAAACCTAAAGGGTCAAGATGGAGAATGAAGCCGCGAGTCCTGGCTGCACAGCTGCGAAGGGTAGGGCAGGAGCTGGCTAGGGAAAGCGGCTTAGTTCAGATTCTCCCATGGCTTTTGCCACAAGGAACTTTGTAGGCCAGAGCATCCATGTCACTGAGTCCTCAACAAGTAGAGATTCAGCACCACACTGCTCTCCCCGCCCCCCACCCCCGCCATCTCTCTCTCTCTCCCTCCCTCCTGATACCTATGGAAAAATGTAAACACAAGTGTGTATGTCGATATGACTTTCAATAAATGTCTTCGGCTCATACCACAAAGTGTGTGACGACACGGAGACTATGATTGAGGAACAGTTGTAGCTCATCCTCGACGCCTCATCAGCCTGGAATCTTTCATATGATGAATCTTGTTTCTTTCTTATTATTTTAAAACAAAACCCCAAACTGCAACTAGCAGTCACTGGAGGCCTGGAGGCACCCCCTCCCCCCTTCTCACTGTCTGCAGAGGAGGTGGGTGACGTCAGGGCTCGTGTACAGAGAGGCCAGTTAGTAGAGGAGCCGCAGAACCCTGGGGGGGGGGGGGGAGAGGCCGTAGGGAATGTGCTTCCCAAACTCCGAGGTGAGGAAGGAGGCATTCCAGGAAGGAAATGAAGGACCAGCAGGTGCAAGGCAAAGAGGTGATGGGAGCGCTGCCTCCCAGGGCCAGGGAGGGGTGAGCCACACTGATCAGAACTTGGTGGCCACGGAGTGCAAGTTATCAGGACTGAAGTCAGCGTGGTTGTTGCCTTTCCACGCTGACCCACACCCCCAGCTATCCGTCCAGGTTGGCGGCAGTGCCTTGGCCCAGCCTTTCTCCTTCTCAGCACAGCTCCCGTCTAAATGGTCAGTGGTCAGCAGGAAGCGTGCAGAGTGCACTGGGTGGGGGTGAGAAATGTCTACACAACCACACATCTCCCTAAAAGTTCCGTACAACAAATCCCCAGCATCTCCTCTGGTGTGAGAAGAATTGCAATTTATAAAGCAAAACAAATGAAACCCCTGCGTTTATTCATGATTCTGTAATTCAAGGTGAAAATTGTGTTTTCCCATAATTTATTTTTCAATGCCCAATTCTCAATAGCTATCAAACGAGTCAGATCTCAGGGTCTGTATCCTTCTAAATAGTGTAGTAGTAAATTTGTGTTAATCGAGTCTATAAGCTGCAGAGAATTGCGGGAGGCAGCCCACAGTGTGGGCTTAAATTTAGTCCCTTATTTTATCCTCATGGAAAAAAGAAAACCTCGCTCTGAATACTAAACAGCCTTGTATTACTTAGAAAGCCCTTGGATACAATTCCTGTATTGACTTCACTATCATTAGGAGAGACTTGTTAGCACACATTCTTATTAAGGCCGTTTAATCCTAATGAACATGAAATGCAATCGTAATCACATTTATTTCCAATCCTTTGTTCCTTTTTTAATTGGAAAGCATGGAGCCATTGACAACATTCCTAAATAACATGTGCCTTTAGGTTCATTGCAAACATTCATCGAAAAACTTACAGAAATCAATGCAAAATTCTCTACAGTAAATGTCCAGACTGAATTAGTGAGGATAAGTTTTATCTACAATATTTTGAAGATTAAAAACTAGATCTTATTTAGTTATAAGTAGAGGGATTTCAAAGTATGGGAAAAATGGAAGAATAAAAGATCATTATCTTCTGCCTTAATATCTATTTCTTATAATTCCAACACAAATGACTCCACTTGAAAATATAGTTCCAGATAGCTCTAATTTCTGTTTCCATTCAGAATGCAATTATGACAATGGAGGTTTTATCTATAAGCATGTTTTCAAATTTATGGCTTAAGTGACTGAAAATTACCATAAGTATATTTCTGCATTTTTACAATTGTTTCCTGGCTTCAGAATTTCTGAAATTCCATCTAGGAGACTGTCATGCACTCTCTACCCTTTTCTGTTTAACTCCTGTAGACATTGCATGTGGGGGTAAATTCTGCAGATTTTCCCTTGCTGCTGGCTATAACTGAAAGTTATAGCTTAAAACTAGTTTAGCTTGGTGAGTCAAGTAACTAGGATTATTAGCTGGCCATTCTAGTTACCTAGGAGGCAGAGTTAGGGAGAGTTGTGGTTTGAGGACTAGCTAAGCAAAAACTCAGTGAGACCCCCATTTTTAAAAAGAAATCATCAGAAAACAATCAACTTTTCTTATTTCACAGTTCTCAGAAAACTTTTCTCTTGACCAATGGCTGGGTGCAATGGCATGTATTTGTCACCCCTGAGATGCATGGAAGCAAAAGTAGGAGGACTGAAGTCCAATAAGTCCTTAAATAAGAGTCTATGCAAAAATTAGACACAAAAAGATATGACAGAGTGGCTCAGATGGTGGAGTACTTGCCTAAGAAGTGCAAGGTCCTGGGTTCAAACCCTAGTTCTACCAAATATAAACAAAACAAATGCCTTAGTAAACACAGATGAATAAAAATAAAAGCAAAAGCAACAGAAAAGGATCTTAAAGTAGCAAGGATCCTTCTGAAATCCATGGCCTTACCGCTGTTGAAGGTGACAGCGCTCTGAGGATCTCACTGACAAGCAACACAGTGCTTCCAGACAAGCATGCCCAGGGCCTAGTTTCCATCCTCGGTACCACAAACCAACCAACAAAACTCCCAAAGCAAAACACACGAGAAACAACAACGCATTCCTCTTTCAGCAACGCATTCCTCTTTCAGCTGACCACGAGAGGTGACTAGCCAGCCCTAGTTCTAGCAGATGCTCTGGAACCTGTCGGCAGTCGTTGTGTTCATGCCAATTGCTCAGTATTTTCACAATTCGGGGACAACAACAGTGCATGTGACTTACCATGCTTGCAAGATAATTAGACTAAGCCTTAAAGCCATTCCTTGAATAATTCACATGTGTCTCTCATGTATGACTCCTGAGACTTGTGGTCTCAGCTGGCCTTGCCCTTTTCTGGTCCTTCTTGGATGTTTCTAACATCCAGCAAAAGGATTGTGTAGTTATACTTGTGCTCTAGCAGTTTATACAGCAGGAGAATCTTCAGGAAGGGGCGCAGGGATCCATGGAATAAGTAAATAACTCCAAGTCCCTTTCACCTGAGAGTTGCTCAGTACGAAATCACCAATTTATGTGTCTCTTGAAAGAAAGCCCTCATGGCTGTCTCCCATCCAGTGTCCCCTGTATGTGGCACCTCTGCCAATAGACTGCCACTCTACTGCCATGTCTGGGTGGCCGTATTGTTTTATTGGTTCCTCTGAATAATTTGTTAATGAAATATTGAGAGCTTGCTGGAGTTAGACTGTCATTCTGTACTGTGTGTAGAGAGAGTTTACTAACTCAAGCCATTGTTTCTCACCATATTCTCAACTACAAACATTCACATTCATTTGATGTTGACCCTATGCTAGGCCTAGTTTTAAATTTTTACATGCTTTGAATGCATTATTCAATTAACCTTCTTAGTCACAATGCTAGGTAGGCCAGCAGTTATTTGAGGCATGTTGTTTGGGTCCAGGGAATTAAAAAAGTTGGGTTTGATGTATTATATTGATCATTGACTAGTTGCTGGTTGTTACTGAAGGAAACTCATTTGCTTTTGGGAGGAATGGGTATGTAATTTTTCCCTGAGAATTACGGCTGAAATGAAAATTTCTCAGAAGTCTGAAGAGCAGGATGTTTTGGGAGTAGTATGACGACTGAGAACTCAGAAGACTAGCACACTGATGACTGAACCAGGGTTCACAGAGGGAGACACTGCCTTTCCCACACCGTCTGCGGGAACTTGGCAGGCAGGTGACCACCTCAGGTCTCGGTCCAGGGCAGCAGAGCCAGAATCTGCCTGGACTGCCCCATCTTCCCTGTGAAGACAATGCAGAGGAGTGGGCATGGCGGAAGTGTGGTTACACAAGAGGGCAGCTGTTCTCTTCATGTGAAAAGCCAGGCTAGCATTGGGTAGCTCTGACCTACAGTTGAAAATCAACTGGATCGCAAAGGTGATCCGGTATCCAGAAGGCAATGCCATCTTTTAAATGTATATGGAATACAAAATGATATTTTGAAATGATGCTTTTAAGGTTCTGATTTTAAAAATACATATATATATCATAAAAAGTTGGTATAATACATGTTGATGTACACTTTTAATTTTTGTTCATAAAAACGGACATGTGTAGGTACTGGGGGTGCAATGTCAAATTAAATGGTTTTTATACAAAAACACTTGTATTTTCTTAAAGAAATTCTGTGATGACAAGAACAGAAATATAGGCAAACACGGATTCTGCATGAAAACTTTCCTGGGTTGGGAGTGTGGCTCAGTTGGTAGAGCATTTGCCCAGCAAGGGTGAGAACTTGGGTTAAATGTCCAGTACCACAAGACATAAGGCAGCGGAACTAGGCAGAAAGATCCCAGGCTTCTGACCTGAGAGGCCGAGCTTGGATGCAGAATGCAGCCTTGGCGAATGAATGCTGGCAGGGTGAGGGGACGAAGCCTCCTGCCGGAACTCATAAAGTTAAGACAAGTTAATTCAGAAGAGATCGGAGCCTGGTCTGAGACTGCCTGTGAGTGGACACCTGACGACGCGCAGACATCCAGTAGCAGGGCACAGAGAGACGTAGTGTCACATCTCTGTGGAATTCCAGGTGCACAGCTGTGGAAGGATCTGCACGCGTGGGGTGAGAACTCCTAGGAGAGAATCACAAACCCGACCACACGGAGGTGAGGGCTACGTGAGCCGCATTCTGAAATGCAAGCAGCAATGTCAGCTTGCGCGAAGGTCTGAAAATGACAACGTCTTTAAGAAATTAATTTAAAATGTTAGCACTATCGCTGTGCAGAGGGATTTCATTTCAACACGTCAGTTTATAAATACAATGCGTGTTAGTCAGCATTAGCCCTTTCGTCCTTAGCATCCGTCCCTCTCAATCCCATGCATCCTCTCAAGTTTTCTATCTCACCATCTTTTTTTTTTAAATTTAATTTAATTTAATTTTTTTTGGGGGGGTACCAGTCCTAGAGCTTAATCTCAGGGCCTGGGCACTGTCCCTGAGCTTCTTTCTGCGCAAAGCTAGAGTTCTACTGTGTGAGCCACAGTACAACTTCCAGCCTTTCTTAATTTACTGGAGATAAGCCTCTCGTACACTTTTCTGCCTGGGCAAGGTTCAATGTGTGATTGTCAGATGTCAACCTCCTGAATAGCTGGGATTACAGGCATGAGCCACCATGTCTTGGCAACTCCACTATCTTTTAAGACATGGAAACATTGGATTAGAGTTGACACCAAATGGGTAGGAGATGTGTTCTGGAATAGAATTTTACCAAGCAGCAAGAGCAGCGACACTTTTCCAGTGTCTCCTCAGCTCTGGTCTCTGGAGTAAGTCATCACTGGAAGTCATCAATCCATCATCCAAGAACAGACCACAGCAAGACAAGATGCTCAGGGCAGCGGAGTGAAGGCTGCCAGGCACACGAAGAAAACGCTGCTAGGGCCCTGGCTGTACCAATTGGGACAAGTCAGTATCACAAAGAGGCCACGGGAGCTGTGTCCACAGACTTACCTGCAGGCAGGAGCTACAGAAAATGGCCCTAGCAGATCCCTTTCTGAAAATTCCGGCTGCAGACCACAGGCAGCGTCGTTGGAGGGGAGGGGTGGTTAAGTGAGATAGTTCTGCTTAAGGAAGCACATGTCAGGCTGAG
Source organism: Megascapheus bottae (assembly GCF_031878675.1). Classification (NCBI taxonomy): domain Eukaryota; kingdom Metazoa; phylum Chordata; class Mammalia; order Rodentia; family Geomyidae; genus Megascapheus; species Megascapheus bottae. The sequence goes on along the minus strand of NC_143515.1, from coordinate 81,138,019 downwards.
AGCTGCTCTGCACACCAGTGTCCACCACTGCGTTCGTTGTGAGGCTGTGGCCACCGACCTTGCAGGGAGAAGGGTCGTGGGTCCTGCTCAGGTCTACTTGCCGCATGGATTCATGGGCTTTCAGTGGAGACTGAAAGAAAACTGGAACATGTAACAATGAAAGAGAAGCAAAAGCCATAACTCCCCCCTCCCCCGAGTCTTGAAGTGGACCCTGTGGAAGAGGGCCCAAGGTTTTGGCTTTGGGACAGGCTCATTCACATGTTGTTTAGGAGAAGTTGTGGTGCAGGTGACACCAGGAGAGGGGGCTCCAAGCAGAGCAACGACCCAGCCCAGCGGGATGCCGCCCCACGGGGATACAGCACAGGGCTGGGGGACTTAGAGCCCAAGTGAGTGTTCAAATGAGAGCAAAGCTACCACACTGGAGCATGTCAGGGTCTTCTCAGGCAGCTGGTGACGTGAGAACTCTTGAAACAGGCAAAGATATCAGAACTGCATAGAAATCTGACTGGCATGCTTTCTATAAGCGCTCTCTCTCTCTCTCTCTCTCTCTCTCTCTCTCTCTCTCTCTCTCTCTCTCTCTCTCTCTCTCTCTCCTCTCCCTCTCCCTCTCCTCCTTCTCTCTCTCCTGTCTTCTCTCTCCTCTCTGATCTCTCTTCTCTCTTCCTCCTCTCTACCCTCTCTCCTCCCTTTCCTGCCCCTCCCTCTCCCTCTCTCCTCTTTCTCCTCTCTCTTCTTCTCCTTCCCTCTCTCTCCCTTCATATTGCTTTATTATACATGAATGTGCATACATGTATGAGCAAACTATACAATGATAAAATTCCTTGGGAACCTGTCTAAGAAGTGCTTTCTAAGCTAATTATAAAATAGGGGAGGAGAACAATCTCAGGGTTATTCTTTTTGCTTTGTTTCCTTAGTGAGTAGAATAAACATTAGTTGACCTGAGGAGACATTTGAAAATCCTTGGGCCATCTTAACTCTGAAATCAAATATTTACCTCCCCACAGCTCTGAAAACACAAGCTTCTGCTTGAAAGTGGGTGCCAGCCAAACCAGTGTGTGTTGCCCAATGTAGCAGTTGGGCAGTTAAGACGTGACCAAATAAACCACTTTGCCAAGTTAAACTTTTTGTTTGGAAAATCCCTAAGATTAGTCATATGGACTGCACATAGTTAACTTTTTAGGGATGCATGGCCGTGTCGGAAACGCAGCAACAAGAGCACCGGTAGAGGAATAATAAATATTCGTTTCAAAACTCCATGAGCTCAGATGCAAAGGCAATTACCAGCCCATAAAATAAATATTCACTGGAAGATGCGGTGCTTTACACTGTTGTGTTGAACAGTGTGTCAGCCACCTACTGTCCCAGAGACCTCGTAACTGTGTTTAGAGAATTCTACCTCCCTGAATTAGACTTACCATGTTTGTAATGCATAGTATTGTATGCGGGAAGTAATTTGAAGGTCTTCTTCTTGAGATTATAAACAGAAATTTTCAATGTACTCAGCACATTTTAAATACTGCGAGAAGCCATTATTTGTGTACAAAGTCCTTTACATGTGCTCCAAATCACTTGGATGTATATATCCAGAAAAGTTCCATCTGGACCGTCTTAGATACATTGTGTTTTGTTTTCATGTGTCCTCAAAAGACTGTAGAGGTGATTCTGTTCCATTAATCAGTGATGGTTCCTTTCAGTCATTTCTTCACCATGTGTCTATGGAATCAGTTGTCATTTCTTCTTACATAATAGCCAAGAGCAAGAGACAGACACCTCACAGATGGATAAGCTAGTTCTCTTTTCAATTCTTGTGTTGATATGAAATCCAGAATTTTCAGACTGGAGGTATGTAGCTCAGGTGATAGAGCCTGCGCCTGACAGGCTTAAGGCCTGAGTTCAAAGCCTAGTACCACAAAAAATACAAAATTCAGAATTCTCCAGCACTGTTTACTGCACAAGGTATGAATTATCCATCCAGATTAACCTACAGAAAACAGGCAAGCAGAAAAGAGAGAGAAAAATGTCATTCTAAAGATGCCTTTGTAACAATATTGGTTAATGTGGGACATGTCATGCGAATTGAAGAGAGCTGCTGTCGTAGGAGAACTACAGATTCCCAGTGTAAAAACATGAGTGGAAAATTCATTCTGCAGGCCATCAGAACTTTTGAAAACAGGGCAAGGCAAAGTTCTTTTCACGCATAGAGATGCTGACAGTTGAGGTCTGTCCAGGAAGTTTTGGAAAGCTCTAGAAACAATACCGAAGCCTGCTGGGATTGTTGACACCTGGAAAATTGAGGCAGCCTTAGCCAGGGGCTGGAGAGCTTGCCGCTGGTCCCTGAGCCTCCGTGTATTTACCAGGCACAGACTGCAAAGGCATTGGCCCAGCTTCAGCTTCCACATTCATGCCACATACCCGTCTTCAGGATGGCACTAGGAGATACATAAAAAAGGGTTTCATAACTTTAGAAACTTGTGTGAACTTATTAGCACCAGAGACTAGAGGTTTGGCAGAATAGAAGCTTGTATTTGGAAACTCTTTTTCCATCACAAAGAAAATTCATTCACAAATATGACTCCATCAAGCTTACAACAGAGCTTCCAAACATGGCTCTGTATTTAGGTCACAGAATGTCCACTGAACTCTGGTTTAGTAAACACAGACTATGTAAGAGTAGAAATGTCTGTGAACATGCCAGGTCTGACCGCTGAGGCTGTGCCCTGCGAGACTGGACCACAGAGGACCTGCACCTGGGCACTGCCTGTGCAGTGCCTCAACTGCAAGAAGCAATTGGAGGCATGGACTTGGTCTAAGATGAGCTTGTAGAAAGATAAACTACATTGACTAAGCGTTAAGATGGTGCACTAAGTTAGATGGGTCACATGGCAGATTAGCTGACCCCTAAACAAAGGTCAGTTACTTGCAGACAGAGATGTAGAAGGTAACCAAAATAAATAAACATGGAACAATAAAAGGGAAAAAAAACACAAGAGTACTGAGTAAGCTTTGAGACAACAGAAAATGTTGTCATGTTCATGAGCCTGGCACTCTGAAGGGAAGAGAAGAGCAAGCCAAGAAAGAATGTGTAGAAATAAGGAATGAATCTACATTTTCAAATTTGATGAGAATTATGAACCAACATATCCCAGAAACTGAACAAACTATAAACAGAAGAAAAATGTTGACAATTAAATTGTTTAAAATCAGTTGTCAAAAGAGAATTTTTAAAGCATCCAGATTACCAAAACACTTTAAATCCAGAGACACTGTTTCTTTTAGAAACAATGGAAACCAGAAGATAGGATATATACATTGTACAGAATGAAAGAGATGCATTCATTTAGATGAAAACAGAGAAAATCTTCATGGTTTTGGGCTAGGAATGTTTTTATTTGATAATATAAGAAGAGAATGAGCACTAAGAGAAAATGATCAACTGGAAATTTTCAAAATTAGAAAATCATTACTATTATTCAAAAAATGTGTATCTTTCTGAAAAATCCTCGCGCTGTGAGCAGGGTCTGCAGCAGCTCTCCTGCAGCCTGGCGGTTTACTGGTGTTTGGGAGACCACCTTGATGCCTGGCTCCATGTTCTTCTTCCTCTCTGTGTCTGATATTCAAGTTATCCTTCTTTCGAGGACGACAACCATTTCGGTTAGGCTCACTCCGGCGGCCTTATTGTATTTGACCATTTCCCGATGCTAGGTCCTGGAGGGGACGACTTGGGCGTAATTTCTAGTCGTTCTATTCATCCCACGACCCCACAGGACCCAGAAATCCCCAGACTTCCTCCTCAACTGACCCTGTGAAGATTTCATACAAAATTGGACGTCTCACGGTGTGTGATTGCTGTCAAGCGAAGGTTTACCATTCTGGGCTCTGTAGCACGACTTGCACACCTAAGTTGGGTGAGAGGATCGTTTGATTCCTCAGTACCACATACATAGAAAAAAGCCGGAAGTGGAGTTGTAGCTCAAGTGGTAGAGCTCAAGCCTTGAGAAAGTCCAAAGACAGTTCCCAGGACCTGAGTTCAAGCCCAGGGCTGGCAAAAAAGCCAGAAGTTGTGAAGTTGTGCCGTGGGTCAAGTGGTAGAATTTTGCCTTGAGAAAGTCCAAGGATAGGGCTCAGGCCCTGAGCTCAAGCCCAGGACTAGAAAAAAATCCTGGACTTGTGGACAGAGGGAAATGCCCTGAAGGTAGAGTGGACAACAAAAGAGGAGGGAAGGAGATGAGAAAGTGTAACGCTGGGCACAGGAAATAGAAAACAGGCCACGGTGAGCCCGGTGAAGGAGCCAGCTGAGAGATTGTTAATGGATGCCACAGGGCCAGGAAGTCTCAGGGGTGAAAGGGCAGCTCTTGAAGGGGAGGGTGTTGGGGCTACCATTAGCTTGGTACTCAGCTTCACATGGGTGCAGAGTGAGCTGGACAAGGAAGAGTCACCCAGTGGCTGTGGACTGTGGAGAACGTCTGTCCTCCTTCCCGCAGGATGGTTACCGCCGGCATGGCTGCTGTGGGCTCCTGGCAGTTCTCCCCGCAAGTCATATGCTAGAAGGTTTCATCTGTAGGCAGGATGGTCACTGGTCCCAGCGGAGTGCACGAGCCACAACTTCCAGGATGCTGCAATGAGCTCTCATCTCCATGATGAGAAAAGTTCTTGGCAGAATACTGCAGAAGCAATACCACTACCGACGTTAACTGAAGAGCCGTCTGGAGAATCAGATCTCGGTGTTAGAGAGAGTTGCAAAGCAGCGTTTAAAAGGCACAGTGACTCTTGGATGCTGGGCTCTCTGGGGCTTGGAAGGAGCAATAGGATTCTAGCTATGCCGGATTTTTCCAGGCCAGCAGCTGCGAGGTGGTTCCTGGGAAGAAAATCTGAAAACAGTCAGCTTAGAGCTTTGCGTGTGCATGGGGGAAACTGAGCAGGGAGTGTGACCCTTCCACGTCCATTTCAGGAAATCGTCGTAGACACTGGCTCCTTCCTGTCACGAGACCCCAGATTCAAGATTTGCTTTGACTCTGCAGGCAGCACAGAATCCCTAGAGACAATCTGGTGGCGGCTGACTGGGACTCAGTCTTGGGAACAGGGCTGCCGTCCCTGAGATGGCACCCATGGGTCTGTGCAGTCAGACTGCACATATGGGCCCCTGCATGTCAGCGGATGCCAGGCTGTCACATGTGCACACGGAATGAGGCAGGAACAGCCGAGTCGAGTGTGCAACCCACCATCTCCTTGGGTTCCCAAGGGCATCTTCGGCAGGAAGCAAGATGTTTAGTATTATGTGAGCTCTGAGCTTCTGGGATAAGAAAAGAATCTGTTCCTGTATTCACTTATGTATGCTTGTGCCTCACAGAGGAAAGAGAGAGAGAGGAGGGGACAGAGGGAGGGAGGGAGGGAGGAGTCAGTATTAGGTCTGTTCAGGCCTTGAGCTTCTGCAGGGTTGTATCTGGAAGGAAAGCTCCTGGTGTTATTCAGTTACATAATCTAAGGTCTCTGGGAATCTACGACCCACTGCACATTTAGCTCAAGGTTGAGCCACTGTATAATTTTGCGATTCCACAGTGCCTTATTGGCAGCTTCCCATCTCTTAAGTCCTTGCTCCTGATATCTATTGTCACAAAGAAGCTCCCACGAAAACCCAGTGACCTAGCACTTCAGTCACTTCTGAGTTTATGAGTGCAGCTTGGACTTGCCTGCAGACCCAGCCTTGCTTCTAGGAGGGTGAGCTAGACTGGCTGTCTGGGGCCTGAGGGTTTGCTCCAGGATGGGTCCTCCCAGAGCAGGAAGAGGCAGTGGCTGTTTGGAGGAGCTTGTCTGGTCTGTGGTCCAGGGACCTCACAGCTGCCCCACACGCATCTCTTCTCTGCCTCCGTTACAGCCTGGCAGCTGTGTTTTAAAAACAAGAACAGTAAAACCCAGGCAAAGGAAGCTGCCAGTCTATGCAAACTCTGTTCTCAGACTGCCATGTGTCAATTCCGTCTGCGGGTTGAGAAATCATGAAGCCTGCTAAGGCTCAGGGTGAGATGCAGGCACACACTGTCGAATAATCAGTCGCCATTGTCTACCAGGCTCTCAGTTCATTTCCCAATTACTGTCATTGTACGGTTAGCTTTTTATCTGTTTTTTCATATATTTTTTCTTGTAATTAATAGAAGGGTTACATTATATTCACCAGATAGAAGGTACATTACTTCACATACATTGATACCCTTTCTCATGTCTTGGTCCCCATTTCCTTCACCCCCACCCCACTCCTCATCTTGTTTTCCCCCTCCCCTATCCAATTTCAAATAACCAAATGCAAATATATCCCATATATCCGATAACAAAGTGAGATACTGTAACAATATATGTTTTTTTAATCCCATCTTTTATGTATTTGTTTAGTTCTCCATACTATGTCTATTTTTTTTAAATTCCATCACTGTGTCTTAGGGTTGAACTGAACAATCATTTGGTTAGGTAATTGCCGGAAAAGAGAAGCCCTGAAGGCGAGGTGTCCACACGCGAGGTGGAGTGGAACAGTGGTAGTCAGGCTCTCCGGGCAAGGCTGGAAGCTCTCCGGCTCCTGCTTCATCAGGAACACGAGTGTTGAAGCAGTGGTCCACCACCGTGGACGTCCACCACGCTCGAGACAAACGAAACCTGTCGAGGGATACTGTTCAACTTCTCATCCGGCTGAGGCTGGGAGCCTCTTTCTGAAAAATGATAACTGCCATTGTTGACAAAATAGGAGTCCGTTTGTCATCAAGGATTTTCTAGGCAACTATGGACAGAGTATATGACAGCCACAATACAATCCACTTTCGTTGGTTCTCTGGCCCATGCATTGAAGCGCTGAGTCCTTGTATTTTTCTCAGTTTCCCCATGAGGTGAGCTGTAGAAACCGTCTCTTTACTTCATCCACACTCAGTAAGAGGCAGAGCTGGAATTTGTTCAGTCCCTCACATGCTTGTTGCAGGACTGCTCTTCCCGGGACCTCTGCTGCTGCCTGAGGACCTGCTCTGCACCCTCCCCACGCCGTCTCTTTGCTTTGATGGTCAATTTTATGTGGGGGCCCCCTGGTCCCTGGGTGCCTAGCTCCTTGGTTCAGCACGGTTCTGGGAGCGTCCATGGAAATGTTCCAGTCTGATCTCGTGGGCTGGGCACAGCACATTGTCCTCCCAGTGTGAGCTGGCCTCCTTGCGCCGGTGCAGCAGTAGGACACCAGGCCTGATGAGGGTGAGCGAGTTCCCTGCTCCACATTTCCAGCTGGAGCACTGGTCTATCTGCAGACTAGAACCCTGTCTGGAATGAGCTCACTATCAACGGTCCAGGGGCTGGACTCAGCCTTCCCAAAGGTGTGAGGCAAAGTCTTACAATGTCCTTTGCACATACACACACACATGCACACCACAGACACACACACACACTCATGTATACACACATCAACACACATATGTGTACATTCACATATGCACACACACACACACACACACACACTCAGTTCTGTCTCTCTGGAGAGCCCTTGTTACCTGTGCACTTGTTACCTGTGTTGCAGAGTGCAACCAGTCAAGACATTGTAAGTGATGAAAGACACAATACGTGAATGCACGAGGTGCCTGGGTCACCGAAGCCATTGCCTCTCACCAGTGTCCTAACATTGCATGGTCTGGCAGCAAAAGTGTGTGATGGGCTTTGGCTGTGACCCACCTGACCCTGGATTGTTCAGCATGGAACGTGCCAGCCCATTTAGAGCTAGCTCCCCGTGAGAACCACTTAGGTTTCACAGTCCATCCATTCTCTGGCTAAAACCAATAAGTAGTGTCTTTTCTTTTTCAAAATAATATTAAGGTCTAGTTGAAAGCAGAAAGCCATGGTCTCCTGGATTAGTGTCTTGACATCAGTCACAATGGAATACTGAGCGGAAATGCCCCAGCCAGCACTGGCAAAGCTTTCCTCACACGTGTGAACATGCATGTGCACGAATCCACACACATACACTCAAGGTAGTGCATGAGATAATTGACTTACAACCTTTATAACTCTTGGTATCTTAAAGAGAGCAGCCCCAAGCATCATTTTAAATACAAAGTAAGGAATGGCAAAAGTCTCCTTTCTACTTAGATCCTGAGGTAGGAGGGAAAGAATCTGTGTACTTTTCTTTTTAATTATTGCTTTTGCTCAGAAAGAACAGTAAATAGTACTTCACTTATGAAATATAAATGAAGTAAAGGTGTTTTCTAGGAACACACACACAGCTTGTTAAGTTTTAATATCAAAATTTCAGAGTGAAAAGTAAATTATAATCTTTTCCACCGGAATCATATTTACAAATGCAGTGAAGAATTTTTCCCTCTACGGCAGTGAACAGGGAAATGGCGGTGGTGTGTGTGTCTTGCGATAAATAGAGGATTGCACCCTTGGAATGACAGTATTCTCTATACTCATTTTCTGTAGGCAAGGTGGGTTCCAGAATGTCCTAGACCCATATCCTACTAGGCATCATTCACCTCCACAAGCAGTCCCAAACACCCTGGCCCTGGGAAGCCATGAAAGTAAAGAATGCACAAGCTTTGCAACCAAAGAAACACACACATTTGAGGGGAGTTCCCATGAGACTCTTAGCTCCAATTTACCACTCAAAAAACAAAGACAAAAATCAAGCGGAGCTATGGCTCAAAGTGGCAGAGTACTGCTTCTAGCCTTGAGCACAGAAGGGACACTACCCAGGCCCTGAATTCAAGCCACACAGCCAGAAAAAAAAAAAAGAATGTCAAATTGTGAATCCGGTCAAGTACAGAAAGAAGAGAAAACAAAGACAAAATCCAAAATCCTTACCTGCTATCTACTCAGTGCAGGAGCTATTTTATTTATTTACTTCAGCGTCATGATCCCAGCTACCCAGGAGTCACTATGGGGAGACTGAGTCAGGGAGCGGGGGCTCGGTGCCTTCCTCCCAATCAATTAGGCCACACAGTAAGCACAGAATCCTAGGAAACTTCTGAGCCAAGTTGGTTTGGCAGCATCTGTGGACCTGGGTCTGCAGACTTGGCTTCTCTGCCACCGTGTTCTCTGTTCTTTTTTGCCCATTTTCATTTTGCTCACCAGTCTTTTTCACCCGGATCATGGAGCCTAGATAGAAAATAGTAACAACAGGTCTTCCTACTCACTCGAGTGGATCCTGCCTCCCTTCAGGTAAAACTAATTATGCATGATAACATTTGTGTGGCTCTAGTCTAGAGTCCTTGTCCTGGAGGTAGCAACAGTCAGAAGGCAGATGTTTGATTATTGCTTCAAACACCACACTCAGGTCCTTCCCTGGGTTCACTGCAGGAGCTTCCAGCCAGGCAGCGCCTTCCAAGCACGGGGCAGCTTGGGAGGAGAGAGCTGTCTGCTTAGTTTTTGGCCACTGTATGATGAATGAAAAATGCATGATGTCTTTTTGCTGCTTTTCTAGGCTTTTTAGCTAGTGATGTAAACACTCCTCACATTTCACAAGTGGAAGCATACCATTAAACGCATATAATTGTTCTCTGTCAGATGTGGAAGTTAGGACCAATGTCTAAATATACAGGTAAATATATCAGGGCCACAGGCATTCATAGATGTACACTAAAGTGGGGGATCTGTGTGGAAGGATTCCAAGGGGAACTCTTGAGAAGTTACCTTACAGCCTTACAAAATAAATACCAGGAAGTGGAATTTGTGGTGCCAGAGGTGGAGGAAGCCAGGGGGTGGGGATGGATGAAAGAGAGGGGGCAGGAAGACGCAGTGGTAAGAGCCAATGTATGTGTGTGAAAATGGAATGAGGTACGCTGGGATGGGGATGATAAAAGGGCGGATAAGGTTGCATTGTACGCATAAGACAAGTTGAATTGAAACACCTTTGTACAACTACTTAAAGATGACAATACTACTACCAATGATAACAACGACCGAGTACATGCAGGAATTGGTGAAGGAAAAGACTTCCATCACTGCACCATGCGAACGCAGCTGCTCTATTTCAGTTCATCTAGTCTGTCATTTTATTTTTAGTCCATTGAAATAGAGCCTCCCGAGTCTTGGGGCTGGCGAGTCTTCCGAGTCCGGGGCTCAGCTTCCGCTCTGCCCACCTCCATGCACAGCTCTTCTCTTCTGCTGCTCTGACTCCTGCTCACCAGCTGCAGGCAGGCACCCCCATTCCCGTTTGCCATTCCTCTCCTGAGGGCATCCTTCCCTCCTTCCTACCGCCTCATCTTTGGATTTCACCTGTGCCAGCAGCAAAGTCGGCAGTGAGTTAGGGTGCTCGTAGGCCTCAGAGGGCTGGTGATGTTGAGATTCCATGAGTTCAGTGAGACAACAAAGGTCAAGTTCTGCAGCCTTGGGCAGTCTGCCCTTGATCAATCCTGTCTGGTTTAATCACACTTACAGAACGGGTTAGAGGGTGTTTTTTAATTAAAAGTTTTTTTAATACCTAGGTTTTTATATCATATTTCAAATGTAACAGTCTACCAGCAAGCATTCAAGAAAGGAATCTTTATATGCAACCACTGGCACATAAACTTAAGAACATATTAAAATTAAGCTGAGTCTTTGTATGTCCTAGATACATATTGATCTATATAATATAGCAACGTATGTCTATGTTTTTCAGGGACTTTCGGCAAAAATTAGTTGTGCCCACGTTGAGAATTGTTTGCTGGGTCATCTATTGCATACATTCTTCTACAGGTAGAGAAGTTTTGTGTAGCCAGCCCTGGAACTAAAGGTCGTGAGACTCTTATCTCCAATTAATCACTAGAAAAAGGGAAATGGGGCTGTGGTTCAAGGGTAGGGTGGCAGCCTTGAGCTGAAAAGCTCAGAGACAGTGCCCAGGCCCAGGGCTCAAGCCCCAAGACACACCGAGAGAGAGAGAGAGAGAGAGAGAGAGAGAGAGAGAGAGAGAGAGAGAGAGAGAGAGAGAGAGAGAGAGAGAGAGAGAGAGAGAGAGAGAGAGGAGAGAGAGAGAGAGAGAGAGAGAGAGAGAGAGAGAGAGAGAGAGAGAGAGAGAGAGAGAGAGAGAGAGAGAGAGAGAGGAACAGAGAGGAACAGGAACACATGTCACTTTCACTCTTTCCCTGGAGATTTGCATCAAACCATTTGCAGGTTCTTTCTTCAAGGTCTTTCTCCAGCTGTGTCACAGATCTGGAGTTTTAGAACAAGAGGCAGCTACTTTTCAACTGTCTTACCGAAACAGACACGAAAGTGTGGGGCATGGAAGCTACTGGAAGACCCAGAGTTGCTCCTGAGAGCCAGGCAAGCCCTCTGCTCCCGTGCTTCACACCAAGGTCCCGCAGAAGGTTCCTCTGAGCTCAGAACGTTCCCTCTGGAAGCCCGGGAGGGACCCCCCATTCCTTTGGCCTGTGAGATGTAAAACCCTGTTGGATTCTTCGGAGAGGAATTGGCATTGGCCAGGCGGCGGTCCCCGAGGTGTGGTTCTGATGCACCAGTGCACCCTGGGCTCTGTTTATCTTCACCGATGTGGCCTGAAACTGTGCCATGATGCAGGCTTCTGCGGCTGCATTATTTACCTGTTAGGGCCCACAGCCAGTGTACCGGTACCCACTCAGAGAGGCCAAAATGCTGTCTTAGTAGTAAAGCTTCAGAAACTACCTCAGCATAGAGAACTTTGTAGAAGAAAGCCCATTTCTGACAAAGAATAAGTCATCTATCCTCATGTTGCTTCTCTTTGTTAAATGCACTGTCCATATATTACTTAGTTTTAGGATATGCATAGCATTTAACGTTGATTAAACAGAGAGTTAGATGCAAATTTAAACTAGTGGAATGCAATTATTGGACTGATTAAGCAAGAAATATGTTATCTATTTTAATCTGCTTAATTACTGAAACAAGCTTTTCTCTTAAAATTACTCCATTAGTCCAAAGAACAAAATCAATGCATATTCAATTAATATTAATTATACAACAAACGCAAAGTTAAGACAGGTTTAGCTCAGTCCAATACTGTGATTTTCTTATTGGTAATTGAAAATTCATTTACTGAAAGAGAGAGAAGTGCTTCTGACTACATTTAAAATCAGCATGAATGCTAAAATCTAAATGTCAAACCAATCTCACATCTGTAGGGGTTTGTTTACATGTACACAGGGCTGGAAGCAAGGCAGAATGCAGTTTTATTTTCTCTGCTTCTAAAGCAAAAGCCTTTACAAGACCTAGAAGGTGAATTTATAAGATTCTTGGATAGGAAATTACATTGTGAAACAGTACTTTAGGGGGTGAAGATCAATGAATCTGAAGACGTTCCTTGCTTTTTCTTTTAAGGCGTGTGCAGGTTTTCAAGCTCAGAGGATTTACAAATACAGAAGTTGCGTGCAAGCTGACAAATGCAAAACAGAGACCTGATGAGATAAGTCTGAGCTTCCATAGAATATTCTTCTGTTGGGGCTTTTCCCAAGACCAGCTACTTGGTCCACAGCTAATTGGCTCATCAGAATTCAGTCGTCTCGGGGAATGGAAGCTGTGAAGAGCAGCAGGCTGGAGGTCAGACTGCCCAAGGTTCAGCGAAACTTACCTGGCTCTGTTCATCAGAGTACAAACCAGGCACCGTGTGAATGCTTTCCATTTAAGTGACAATGCCCACACTTTGTGCTCATTTCTGTTCAACCCACAACACCTCCACCTTACATATATCAAGACACAGAGCTACCAGCTATTTATGCAGTAAATACATATGTTAACTCAAGATTAACTATGTGTGTCTAATTGTTACTCTTCTCTAGGCTCAGAGAGGTTAGCCATGGCATCAAACAGCTGGCAGTTGGTAGAAGGGGAGTCGAAGCCTGTATTTTCTAAGTCTAGTACTCTTGTCTCCATGCTCTAATTAGCTAAGCTGTTGACTGTTAGAAGGAGAAGACATGGTGATCACATAGACTCACTGTTTTGACCGAGTCAGTGCTCAACTGACTACAGATAAACTTTTTCCATGATGTTAAGCTAGGCGAGAAATAATTGAGCCCAAGTCTTAGATACTTAGCTTTTTATTTACTACACATTTACACTTCTGTATGTTCCTGGAGGCTGAGAGTACAAGACCACAAATGCTAGAGTGAGTCTCACCCTCACAGGACCAGAAGCCCTAGCAATGGCCTGGCCTAGGAACCAGAAGACAGAAGAGAAGTGCTGTTTGTGGAGGGGAGGAAGAGAGCTCCGAGCGCTCACAGGAGGGGCACAGGGGCTGCAGGAGGAACAAGGAGAGGGTCTAGCTTTTGTCTTTATAGGGGGCAAGGATTAGCGAGGCAAAACTGAAGCGTGACGTTTTGGGGAGGAAGGGCAAAGTTCCTAGCAGTGTGTGTGTGTGTGTGTGTGTGTGTGTGTGTGTGTGTGTGTGTGTGTATGAAGGAAAGTCTCCTTGTCTCTTGTGATTTATCACAGTGTTCGGAGGAGATTTTACAGGCCAGAGACAGATCTAGTCTTCATACTCCAACACCATTTTATCTGTGTGAATGCCAAATCCAGGAAGGCAGAAATAATTTATCCTGCCTTCGAAAACAGCAGCTGTAAAAAAGACCTGGCTCTGGCTCAGTCCACGTGCCTCCCTTTTTTTTTTTTATTTTTTCTCCTCTGTTCTTAATATCATGCTGTCATTAACTGTGGGTTGATTCCAAAGTCCCCAAACCAATTTGGCCCCAAATAAGGAGGAGAAATAGGTGTGGCTGAGGTTGATTAGACTAGATCTTGCACTTCCAAAGTAAGTCAAAGCAGTTTATTCACTGAGCTTCAGTGACACCTCTGTAACTCTTCAGTGATTTCTGAGTCCTGAAGTCTGGAAGTAGTACAGAGTTGAGGTGAACAGGACACAACTCACCACTTGCAGTGTAATAATTCTACCCATTCAGTGACATCACTCCCTAATTAATCCATACTGTTGTCCCCCAGCAACCATGACAGGTGTCTTCCAGGACTCTGGAGAACACAAGATTCTGTAGACACCCAGTCCTTACACAAAGTGACTTCATACTTGCATATAATGTATAATACGCTCCTATGCAGTTTATGTCGTCTCTAAGTTACTGGCTGTGTGTTCTGTGCATGATGTTACACTGCATTTTGAAAATGCTTGTATGTACTCAGCACAAATGTGTGTGTGTGTGTGTGTGTGTGTGTGTGTGTGTGTGTGTGTGTGTCTGTACGTAATACACAGGTGTAAGCTGATAATCTGAGATATGTTGAGTCTGTGAATGTGCAATCCAAAAACTAGTGGCCAGTCTTTTCTGATGATTTACAAAGCGTGACTTATCTACTATTAGAATTATTGCCCTGATGTCATGAAATTATTTCTTGTCTTCCTGAAATCTTAAGTTCGGAGTGACTACTGCAGCTCCATCTGCAGATAATGGATGGGGAGTGCCATTTTCCTGGCACTTCCATGTATTTGTCTACGCATACATTAAGCATGCAGATATGTACTTCAGAGTACATTTAAGTAGACATCTACACGGCCTGGTGCTACCTTAACCCCTCTCTCAATTTCCTGTTTTCCTCTACAGCTCCTAAGGCCAAGGTTCACTAGGGGATGTTTCCTGCATCCCATGCACCAATGCCCTGGGCGGGGAGGTGGGCACCCCAAAGTGCGCCCCTCCCCTGCTAGCTGAGCTGCAGCAATTGGTGTCACTGGCAGCCCGCTTTCCCAGCCCCTCTCCCCCACTTACACCAGTCACTCCTTCCTCAAAGTACTGTTGTGTCGGCATCCACACGCTCTGCACTCCTTTGGGTCTACTTCTGCAGATGTAAACAACAAGAGCTGTGCACAGCCTTGTGTCACCATGTATGTCTGCCTTCCCTGGTCTGTGTGTGTGAGTGTGTGTGAGTATGTGTGTGAGTGTGTGTGCGAGTGTGTGTGTGGTCTGCCTGGTGCCCGCTTTGCTCACCTGCTTGGCTTTCCCTCTTCTTTCTCTAGATTCCGCACACACATCCTTTATTTTCTCTGCCCACTCACCTCTACTCCAACTTCCACTGAAACAATACTGTAATTTTTTTTGGCATGTGTCAAGGGTCAGTTTTTCAGGGCTCTTAGCCCAGGAGGTTTGGATGATGTAGACTTTTCCTTCAGTCCCTGTGGTAGACTCTAATTGGCCTAATCAGAAAAACACATTCCCCTGAACTGGCCCTCAGCCAACCAAGTACAGAAAGACTATTGTTGGGTCTTTTTGGAGACCAGGAGACAGTATTCCTGCTGTACTTGCTCTTGGAAGAAACAGGGTTGGGGCAGATGCTACCATTTGTCCCAAAGCATGATCTGAACCAAAGAAGCCCTCACTCACCTGGAGAATGGACCCCCAGAGAAGAGCGGATGCAGTCTGGTGAGATCAAATGTCCCTGAGCCACACCTCATCGGGTGTCAGCACACCTAGTGAAAAATCCTGTCTTGATTTTTAAGCCAGCGTGGGCTGTGCTTTGAGGAATGTGTTCACCAAAGCCATCTTCACTGATAAACTTTACCAATGCTAAGGGGCAAAAAGGAATGCTCCCCCTCCCTCCGCAGCCCCTCCCTCCCCCTTCCTCCTCCCTCTCCCGTCCCTTTCTTCTCTTTTCCCCCTCACCCCATTTGTCCCCCTCCCTCTTCTTCCATCCTCTCCCCTCTCCTTTTCCTCCCCCTCCTGCTCCTCCCCTGTTCCCTTCTTTCTCCCATGCTCTGCTGATAGCACAATCAGATCACTTATCAAGTGGTTTATAGTTAGTTAGATGAGTCTGTCAGACTCTGGAGAGCACTAACCATGGCTAATTCCTCTTTATATCTCCCCAGTTTTAAGCCTGGTGCCCAGCACATCGTAGATGCCCAGGGAGGGTTGGTTCAATTAAGGATGGTGTTTACTGCTCTGCCTTTGTTAGCTTCAAATTGGCTTCCCTCTCTGCGTTTACAAGCCTCCCCTCCCACATAGTGAAAGCACCACATATCTGTGCAACATTTTAATGATTAAAATAATTAAAAGGCAATAGAGTTACATTATCTCGGCAACTTCCTCAAAGACAGACCAAGAATGCTGTCAACTAATCACCATCAAAAGCAAACCAAATGTAAGAAATTGTCAGTTGTTGGCCAAGAAATGTCACCATTATTTTGGGAGCATATTTTTTCAGTCATAGATTAGATTACTTCTACTTTCTACAGGCACAGGAGACCTTTGAAAATGAAGTATGAGTATTCTACTGATAAAAAAGATA
Organism: Megascapheus bottae; assembly: GCF_031878675.1. Lineage (NCBI taxonomy): Eukaryota > Metazoa > Chordata > Mammalia > Rodentia > Geomyidae > Megascapheus > Megascapheus bottae. The sequence continues at coordinate 81,121,837 of NC_143515.1, read as the reverse complement.
ACCTTTAAGCGATTATGGAAGAGAAGAAATAGTGAACTCGAAAGTGCTTTCCAGGGCCTTGTAAAAATGCTATCTGTTGAATTATTGCAATATTTCCACTTCGGTTCAAAAAATCCACCCCTGCCAGGATTGAAAAATACCAGCCAATTAGCTCTCCCGGCAGCACGACTGCTTTCATTAGCTTTCAAATGCTTGCTGTGTCCCTTGCTGGCACCGTACTGCGTGGAGAGCTGTCGGCAGCTCCCACGTGAATGTAATCAATAGAGCAGAGGCATCGCTTGTACTCCAGTTGTCTGGTAAATCTATGCACAGTCAGCTCACTATCACTGCCGCTGCATTTTTGTCTGGTCACAGTTTTTACAATAATCCATTTTCACACACACACACACACACACACACACACACACACACACACACACACACACACACAAAGGGAAGACCAAGAGCCTTTAGTGATTATCTGTGCCCTGAACAGTTTCTGGTAGCTCCAGCCTGTGGATGCTGATTCTGGCTTTCCATACGAAAGAGCACATAACGTGCTTCTTGGCTTTAATAGTGCCTTTTCCCTTTAGGTGACATGGCTTGTGAATCTCACCTTGGAAGTATTGTACCAGGTAAAAGGTGAAGCCGCCTGGTGGAGGCTAGGAAAACAGATTCCACCTTCCTCAGAGCCTCGGGCTCGGTGGCCTGTGTAAGCACACCTCTTCCCTTGGCCTTCCAAGCTTGTAGAAGAGAAGACTGGCGAGGGTGGTCTGCCAGCATCCCAACACACCCACGGCCTTCTGGCTCTGCACTGGTTTGCTTTGGAAATGAGCTTCACCTGGGGAAGGCCCCCGGGATTTGCAGTCTACATTTAGAAATCGTGCTTCTTTTCATTCTTATTACTGTGCCCTGTTGATAACCAAGAGCATCTGCTTTCCTGCAGGACTCTCTTAGAGAAAGCAGGAAACGTGACCATGCACACGAATCAGCAATCTCATCTCCTTAAAGTCACATAGGCAAGGATGAGAATGAGACACTGGAAAAGCAATGCACTTGGTGAGGTGTAATTGTTTGACTTGACTTTTATCCAACATTTCTAACCTAGAGAATTTCTCGTGACTTGGGAAATCTCCACCCAGGACCTCCTGCCCCAGGAAGTCTTCCTGGCTAGACTCATCCTGGCTACACCTGGCAAGCACACCACTTCCTCTCTCTGCACTGTCCCTACAGCGAGTGGCAAGGGTGGGGGTGGGCTCAGCTGTCAACATTTTGAATTCCACGAAAGCAGAGTGGACAGTGTTTACCTCTGTTTGCCAAAGGCTCAGGGGAGCAGGGAATATTGTGGGTATCCTAGTCAGAGTGTAAAGTAAGTTTAGGAAAACTTGCGAACAAAACATTAAATACAAGGTTATATCTTACAGTACATGAAGATTCACAAGCTGCGATCTAGGCAGACTAGACACAGAGGAATACAGAGAATTTACCACCCACCAATGATAATATCATTATTAGAAAGAGAATAACACAAATCAGTATGAAAAAGTGCAACGTGACTTTGCTATGTAAGAACACTAATTCTTCTACTATAGCTAAGGAACAATAGAGAGCCAAGTAAGGGAAAATCATTAAAACAAAACAGCAACAACCTTGAAAGACAGTTAAGAATTGTACCAATAACTTCTGTGACGAATTCCATGCTTCATATATGTGGTATAAAGGTCTCTACAAGGTATAATGAAGAGAAGAGAGTGTGGAAATGAAGACAGGAAGATTTGAGAAAGGAATAAAGTCATACAAGCCCAGTACTGCCCACTTTGCCAGCAAATCACCAGACAAATGGCAAAACAACAACAACGGAAACCAAACTATTCTGCATAGTGCCATGGCAAAATAGCATTGTCAGATCAACCTTTATATATGTAAAATCTTGAGCTCACTACAATTGTGACACAAAGAAAATATTTCTACGATTGTTTTACTTTGGCCCATGGACAAAATTATGAAATTAAGTGCTTGAGCTTATGACACTTTTAAGAACAAGGATCATGAAGCACACATATATTTGTTCATATCCAGCTCTTTGGTTAGGCAGACTGTGAGCACACACACACATACATACACATACACACACGTACACATGTACACACATACACACACATACACACATACACCACACAGTCATCAGAAAGGAGTGAGAAATCCTTTATAGCTCATGCTAAGCCTTTTGTGTTACTGTTTTGATTATTAAAGGGAGTTAAGGTTCTGTTGTCTCCATCTGAAATTCTTAGTACCTTTTAAAAAGAAAGACACAATATTTTCATATTCTCTATCACAGATTGTGTGACCATTTTCATATGTATATTTAGAAAGACAGACAAAATTCATAGATAGACAGACAGACACACTTATGTAAAAATGATGACAGATAGATGGTATATAAGAAAGGTGTAAGAGATGCTTAGATCTTCGATCAGCGATAGCTAAGACAAGATTATAGATTATAAGTAAGATAGGCAAGAGATAATGATAGATGATAAATTGTAGATACTAGCTGGCAGATGGATAAGAGATTTCTAAGATCAGAGATAGTAAGAGATGATAGCATATATGTGATAGATAGATAGATAGATCGATAGATTGATAGGTAGAAACAGGTAGATATTAGATAGATGCTTGCAAAATGGTGATGATGTGTAGAGATTGTCAAGTAAACATATTTTGGGAAGGAGAAAGCATGTTTCCCCAATATACTGAGTGGTTGATATACTATTTTTCTGAAAATACATATTCATCTTCTATCTATCCTTTCTTATCCAGAAATCTTCAGTTGTGTTAAGAGAATTCAAATGCTCTTAAGCACCTGCTGTTTATGTTTTGAACTAAGATTAGCTACCAGGTTTCATTCAATGAAGTGGTAAGTTGTACTTATATGGGAATTTTAAAACAGATTAAAAAGCTACCTTTTTCCAGAAGGTAAAGAATTTGTAAAACTGTTTGTTTTCCTTGTGATGATCCTGAGGTTGAACTTGAGGGTAGGCATTGTCCATGAGCTTTGTTACGCGAGACCAGCATTCCACCACGAACTAGAGCTGTCGTTCTTGTGTTTTAGTGGTTAATTAAAGAGAAGAGTCTCACGTACTTCCCGCCTAGGCTGGCTTTGAACCACAGTCCTCAGATCTCAGCCTCCTGCATAGCTGGGGTCACAGGTATCAGTCAACAGGCACATAATAACTTTATTACTTTTTTTTTGCCAGTCCTGGGCTTGAGCTCAGGGCCTGAGCACTGTCCTTGGACTTTCTCAAGGCTAGAGCTCTACCACTTGAGCCTCAGCACCACTTCCGGCTTTTTTCTGTGTATGTGGTACCGAGGAATTGAACCCGGGTCTTTGTGCATGCTAGGCAAGCACTTTAACCACTAGGCCAAACTCCCGGCCCCAACTTTATTACTTTTTTAATGGATGATTTGCTATCTTAAATTATTTTAGTCACACCTTAAACAGTAGCATCCATCAAATTCTGTGCTCATAAGCCACATTCACAATTCTGATACACACACATTTGCACACACCCATACCCTAAACCGCACACACCTTTTCCCTGGGTTTGTCAGTGAGAACCTGCCAATGGATGTTTTCTCTAATAAGCCAGAGTGTTCTGAGGGACAGATTGAAACCAACCTCTGCTTATGCTGAGCTAGTTAAAGAAGCAAAGGAAAAATACGTCACAACCCAATGGAATAATCCCAGGCATAAAAATCTAAATTTTCATTTCAGTCCTCACCGTGAGATTTCTTCCCTTCCTCTCTTTGGGCTACTTCCTTAGAATCTGAGAACTTCAATTTCCTCTTATATGGAACTCCACGCTAAGCAGCAGCCGTGCTCTAGGCTATTGCTAAGAAGGCCTGAGGGGGAAAGGGAAGGATTCTGTTGTGCTATTGGACACAGGTGACTTAGGATTTTACTCTGAGTGAGCCCTCATCCAAGGTCACTGTACAATTTACTGTCTCGTTCCAGATAAAACCAAACTTTTCTCCTTCTTAGTCCAATGGCCTTGGTGCAGGAGGTAAAAGTTAATTAGACATTGGCTTCACTTTGCTTCCATCATGCCTGTCTCCCCAACGTCTTGGGACTCTGTGAGGCTGTGTTGCTAGTGCTGGTAGAGAACTGATAATATTCTTTTTCCAATGAAAATATACCAGTACTACTATTACTGTGTGCCAATCACTGGCTTCATAATTCTTCTCTGCTGTTGTTGCTTCATTGCAATTTATCTCTTAGGCAAAAGGTAGGAGGATTGATTCTTTTCTAATTTCTCCTTTCAATCTCACATGTGGTTCTGTTTAAATGTGTCCATGTTTGCAGCTCATAGTCGACGTTTTTGGCACTCAGAATAGTATCTCGCAATTATACTTCATTTAGAGAGAAGGGTTTGCTTTAACAGCAGAATGTATGAAATAAAAAAAGTTCAAGTCAAATTTATTGGCTGTTGAGAGCCCTTCAGAATGTAGACGTCTGGTCTGGGGAAGCTCAATGGATTTCTGTTCTTGGTACATGCTCCCACTTAGTGTTCACGGCCCCCACCCCCAGACGCACAGCCGTTACATGAAAGCTCCTGAATGTCGTACAAGGCAAAAGCTCTTCGTGCTAATCTATCCCACATGGGGTATGTATTAAACAGACAGCACACCCGTCAGTGCCTGGGGCAAGCGTGTATTTGCAATGAAGGACACCATCAAGGGACTTTTGTAGCGAAAAAATCCCAGTGGAGAAAGGAGCATATGGAAAAGAGACAGGAACCTTCCAACTTCCCTCAGTCTTATAGTAACTGTGCTAGCGAAGGCTCTGACCTCCTATTGAGGTCATAGAGGTGGGCCCAAGCTCCAGGCATTGCTGTCAGAAAAGGGGTGAGCCTCCTGCATCTCGGGGCCTGGAGACACAGACTGAGACCTGTGTCTGGGTCTAACTGCAGAAATTAGATCCAGAAATAGCCAGGATCCAGTGTAATTCTTCCATGGTATTCCAACACCAGGTCCTGGACATATGGACATTAATGAAAAGCAGGAGTTCTACCAGAGTAATAGAAATGTGCAGCGAGAACACTTTGTAATTTTTTTTGTTGGTCACGAGACTTGAACTCTGGGCCTGGGCATTGTCCCCAAGCTCTTTAGCCCAAGGCTGGTGTTCTACCACTTGAGCCACAGTACCACTTCTGGTTTTCTGGGTGGTCAATTGGAGATAAGCGTCTCACTGACTTTTGTGTCCAGGTTGGCTTTGAACCGTGATCCTGAATAGCTAGGATTACAGACGTGAGCCACTGCTAATTTAAGCAAAAGGATTTTATCTTCCAGGTACTTAGTTCCAAGCAAATGAGAGAGATATCGAAAGCTCTCCACCTAAACTATGTAGACCCCCCCCAAAATGGATGCTCAGGCAGGTTCGCCATGTGGGAGCACTGAGGCATACTGTGACAGAATCTGAAGTCAACCAGAGGACATGTGGATGGTGCTGACGTGAGGGTGGTTGGCTCCCCAAAGAGAGAGAGTGGGGAATTAACACCCCCAAACTGGCAACATCGCTGATGCATGTGACTGTTCTCACACACTTTTGCTTGATTTTTATCTTTCAGGTGGCTTGTTTGAAAGCACAGACAGGTTTCTTCTGGGGGCTCTTACTCTTTACCTGTCTTTAAACAGTTCTTACAGGGCGTTTATGGGTAATATAGTCTTATTACATATGAATGCAGATCTCTTGCACTGAGCAAGCCCTAGCAAAGCCTGGCAAACCCTGTATGAAGTGGAGTCAGGCAGGCATGCAGCAGGTATAGGTGGAAAGGGAGTTAGAGCTGGGCGCCTGGATAAAATCTCTTCCAGTCTCTAAGACCCTCGCACCGCTCAGTTCCTGGGTTCAAGGAGTCCCCATGAGTTCATGAGATCTCTTCTCAAGTGTCTAGGCATGCTTCATCCTGCCACCTGGAAGGTGACCCAGGAAGAGCCAGCCCCGTGTGCCTGTCATAGCACCAGTCTTCATTTTAGCATCTTTGTTTTCAACAAATGAGTCCCTGCTACATGCCAGGAACCAAGGATGCCAATGTGAGCAGAATAAGATTCGTCTTTGTTCCTGTGGGGTGTGGAGGGGAGACAGACATCACTCACCCAAAGCCACTGCAAAGAGTATGCTTAGAAGTGATGAGAGAGGCTGAAAGGATAAGGACATGGCTGGTGGAAAGCAGGACAAAGCACATAGACTTCAGCCAGCAAAGCATCCTGGAGTAAGTGGCATGTAAGCCAAAATTGGTCTAGGCAGTGTTGACCACAAAAAGGCGGAGCAAGAAGCCATGGAGGGATGCCACAGCTATGCTCTGGGACACAGTGAGATAACACATAACTAAAATAAGGCTGGTGCCAACTGGGCACCAGTGGCTCACACTTGTGACTCCAGCTACTCAGGAGGCTGAGATCTGAGGATTGGGGTTCAAAGCCAGCTCAGGCAGGAAGATCTGTGAGACTCTTAGCACCAGTTCACCACCACAAAGCCAGAAGTGGAGCTGTAGCTCGAGTGGTAAAGTGCTCGCTTTAGACCAAAACAAGCTAGGGGACAGGGCCCCTGGGTTCAAAGCCTAGGATTGGCACACAAAAAAAGCGGGGGGCGTTGGGCAGGGGCTGGTGAATGAGGAGAATCCTGCAGGAGGGGAGATGGAGCAGCCAGGCGGGCAGGGAGTGGCTGCCGGGATTGCTGCCTCACCGAAGGCCTCAGGATGGGAGGCGACCTGCCTGCCTGCATCGCAGCAGCATGTAGGTCAGTAAGAACTACGAAGGACGGGGTGTGGAGGTGATTGGTGCAGCTTTCGAGACTGAGATGCCATCCCAGAAGATACCAGAAGTCTGAGCTCTTCCTACCAAGAGCACTCAGCCACTGGGGCTGAAGTTTACTTGTTTCCTTTTTGTTATCTTTCCAGTCTGTGCTCAGCTCACCATCTAAAACATAAAGAAGCTGACCGGCCTGGGGGTTACCGACGTGACCCCGTGTCGGGGGGCGGGGAGGGGGTGCCCTGTTTGTGTACTGATTTCCTTCATACTTCCTTCCAACGCCCAAGAAGGTCCTCAGTACTGGAACTCCCATCTTTTAATCTATTTCTATATTTTAATTTCTAAAAATCAGCTTTAGGTAGTTTTACGATGAGGTTTCTAAGTCAAAGCATCTTGATCCATGGCACCCTTCCACCATTCTCCTCCATGTCTCCCAGCCCCGCCCATCCCCTCGACATCACATATACATATTGAATATAACCACTGCATTTGCTCATTTCTCCCTTCCCTGCTCTATCTCCCCGTTCCCTTGACTCCCAGCTCCCCACATCTCCCAGCTCCAGTTTTCGGGAATTTGTTGTTCAAAGAACTTACACCCGCTTGAGAGAACCATAACCATTTGACCTGTTTGACAGCAATTTGAAAAGCCCCACTTGCAGGCAGGGCTCTGTTTGACAAGACTCACAGCTCATCTTTGCAAATGGCTCCATCCTAAAGGCCATTGTTAGAGCCCAGTAGTGGCAATTGCTTTCTGGCTGATACAATACCAACTGACCTCAATAAGAGGATGACCCAAAATGTAAAAGGTACGTCCACGAGTGATGCATAAAACTCCTGAATTCTTGGAATCGTGAAGACCGTGGATGAGCTGGGCTATTCTGCTAAATGAGAACTGTGCTGTTTTCTAACTTCCTAGACAGTGAGTGATGGCTAAGATAGGGCTTCAAGTGCTCTCTGAATTGCAAAAAGCCCACAGCAGCACACATAGCAAGCTCCCCCCGCAAACCTGTGAAGTTCCCTATTTGGGGTGTTAGATCTCTGGTAATCATTAGCAGTCCACTATGTTAACTGAGTAGCATTCCATGATCACACGTAATCAAAATTATGGAATTTACAGAATTAGGTTAGAAAACGTATTAGACAAGCAAAAACCCAAAGCAAAACATACAACCCACCCCGGCAACAAAAAACAATAAGAAATCATGTGGCTTAACAAACAATCAGTTATGATTTGTAAATATGAGATACAAAAATGAAATAATGAAGAATTTGAACTGAGTTTCAGAGACCTGTGAGACACAAATGTACACACAAATACACACATGGAGTATATACACAAGTGTATATGTCAACACATATGGAGTGTACATACATGTGTATATATAAACACACATGGAGTGTACACCCACAAACACACCTGGAGTATACATGCAAGGGCATACACAAACACATGGAGGTACTTACAAGTAGGCACACATACACACATGAAGTGTGCACATAAGTATACATGCAAAGTACACATGCATAAGCCTATACACAAAGCGTATGTACATGCAACCCACGAAGTGTACATACACATGAAGACAATGCTAGAAAGAGGGCTTAGAGATCTACGAGGCACAAGTGTAAACACTCACATAAACACACAAAGTCTACATACACACATACACAAGAAGTGAACATACCCACAAAGTATATATGCACATATACCCACAAAGTGAACACATACACACACACACACACACACACACACACACACACACACACACACACACACGCACGCACACGAAGACAATGCCAGATGGGGTTATAATAATATTTGAAGATACATGGCTGAAAACTTTCCAAATTAATGAAATTCATTAATCTGTACATCTAGGTGCAGTGAACTCAAGTCCAAGAAATTGATATTTAGGGATGTCAGGGTCAAACTGTCTAAGCAAATACAGAGACAAGCTTGAAAACAATAAGAGAATCCACTCACATGTGAGAAAGATCCACATCTGACTTCAGATCCAAATCCATGGAACTCAGAGGACAATGAATCAAAGTATTTATGAGAATGACAGAAGGAAAGGAAGCTTAGTACCAAGGTAACTAAACAGAGGGATATCCTTTTGCAAATAAAGGAATGAGAGCCCCACCTCACACTAATTCAAAACTAAACCAAACCAGCTCATTATCCTTAATGCAAAAACTGAAACTATCAGTCTGCTCAAGCCATGATATCAATACCAAACTACACAGCATTATGTAGTATTAGAAAACATTTGAGAAATCTCTTTGCAAAAAAATTATGCTATTTCATGTAATAGGTGGAATATTTGCAAACAATACTTCTGATAAGGGATTTATATCAAGTATATACAACAATGTCTAATAATTTAAGGACAAGCTTATTTTTAAAACAGTGAAATATGGATAAACATATGGTCAGTCAGCACATTCAGAGGTGGTCACCACTGGTCATTAGGAAAAGAAATCAAAATCACTCTTTGATTCCATTTCACAGATTGTGTGGTTATACTCACAACTAAAAGATACAATATATATATATATGCTGGCAAGATGGGGGAGATGGAACCCACCCACATCACAGGTATAAAATGTGGAACATGGTGCAGATTTTGTGGGAAAATGAGTCGACAGTCCTCTGAGACAGAAGGACTAACAAATATACAATTACCGTAGACTGCTCAGCTACCTCAATCTGCAGCATGTGTATCAGAGAAAACTCGTTACACACAAACACTCACACACATGCACATTTATAACAGGACCCTCAGTGAGTGCCTGGATGAACAAAATGTGTTGTGCCCGTCCAATGGGCGGCTCTGTAAGAGCCAAAGCAAGCACAGCCTGTCTTGAACACTTCCATTGACTTGAAGTTTCCCAGATAGGCAAATCAGCGAGACAGAAATAGATGAGTGGCTGTTAGGGTTTATGGTCAGAGAGCTATGAGAATTGACCCCTAAAAGATTTCTTTGGGGAATATTGACACAATTCTGGAATGCCCTTATGAATTTACCAGAAAATGCTGAATTTTACACTCTAAAGAGAGGTGAAAAGTTTACGGTACCTGGATTATGATCTCAGTGTCAGTAAACCATCATGAAAAAAGTTGAAGAGGAAACATAAATACACCGGAGCTGACCCCGAAGATCCCAAACACTCGATGGTTTACCTACACGAGGGGCCGCATCTGATGATGAAGTTCATTCCCAGAAGATGCTGGACGTTTTCCCAAGTCTCCAACCACAGGAATCACACGTGGTGAAATTCCCCATTGTTTATTTGTTCTGTGGACCCGACGCCATTCACCCCTTTGCAGGCGGACCGTCATCTCCACGGCTGTCTCCCTGTGTTTTCTCACTGATACCGCCTTCCATAGACCAGAGACTGCGGGGAGAGGAGGCCTGAAGGAAGTGTTTTCTAGCCTGAAAATGGGATCTCTTCACATCCCAGTGTCTTCTTCTTTCCCTTCTAATTGGTTCGCCGGGCTTACCAATTAGCCCAAGTTAGGAAAGTTCAAGATCTCATTAACCTACCATTTGTGACTTTTTGACTCAGCGTCTTCATTTTGACTGGAGGGATTCAAAAGCAGTTGCTCATTTCCAAGCAGAGGCCTCTTAGTGCACAGAAGAGTAGAACCCTCCCCTCCTCCTGCGTCTGCGCCACCCCCACCCCCCTCCAGCTCAAGACATCTCCAGCACTTCTGGGTAAGAAGGGGCTTTGCCTGCTAATCTGGGGAAAGAAGCCTAGAGCCTTAGTGGTCCCCAGGCCTCCTCAGGCCTCACTCATGAACTTTTAATTCTTTTACAGTCTGTTAACAATTGCTCTCCATGGAGTGCTAGAGGCATATTGTGAATTGTGTATACAGCTTCCATTTCTCTCGTCTGTATGTTTTTTTTTTTAGGTCTCAATCATTATATTGGAAACTCTTATGAAGAAATTTAAGCCTAACTAAACATGTCTGTGGATATCTAGCGGATGTGTCCAGCTGTGGAAATGCTACTCAAGGCTCCCGGTCATTAGCAGATAATCATCCTTGCAGTCTAGACCTTTTAATGTGTAAGGGAGGGAGGGTGAGGCAGGCTTGTGCAGAGCCTCAGCTTCCAGACAGACATTTTATGACTTGAGCTGATGTCTTCTATTTGCTTGCATGTTCCAGTGCCTTGAGAAAAATACTGAATTCTGACTGGGAGCTGGGTGTCTAAGATACAGAGAGCATGTCTCTTCTTTTTAATAAACTTTGTGGTTCTGGAAGAGATGGCACAGCTCTGAGACAGAACCCCACGCACACATCTGCAGGTTGGGAGTGGATGTGAATGTGGCACCTTTCTGTACATAATTGCTGCCATGAAGAATTCCATGGCAGTAAATAAACCCATAAATAGAATGCGAAGGTGTCTTCATAAAAGTGCAAGGATAAGTGTGGACCTTTCACACAAGTTCTTCCACCTGAATCTCCACCACTGAGCAATCCCATTGAGACAAAGTCTATGATAGCCCACCACAGAGTTTTCTAGAAAGAAGCTGCCTGGCCACATCAATGGACGGTTGGGTGGTTTCAGGGTCATTCTCCTGTGCACAGCTCGCATCCACAAGAGCTCCCACCAGGTGCTGAGTTTAGACAATCGCAGAGACCATTTGTACTTTTGCAAAGACTGTGGGGCTGTGGACAAAAGGTCATTTTCATATCTGTCCTCATCATTATGATTGAAAGAAATTAATACTGTCCACCTTATCTAGAAATGCTTCAGGGGTCTTGACCAGAGCCATGCACCGCAAGCTGAACTGGACCACAATAATCTGCAAAGCCATCAGTGGAGACTCAAGCCATCTCATAATTATAGCTGAAATGTGCACTGTGTCATGACTCCTAAACGCTGTGCTTGGCTTGACGAACTTGGGAAGGTAATTAAGGCATGGAAAACGGCTCTGACTGCTCGGCAGCCGGGCTGGGTTTGTAACTTGAGTAGAAGCACATGCAGTGTGACCAGAATAAAGAAGAAAAACCCGCCCTAGACCTTAAAAAGAGTGAGTTATCAACTTTCAGATGGTGCTGCTGGCGGGGTGAGGCTCAGCAGAGTCTTGAGTCCCGAGGCCTCCCTGTCTGGCCTCCAGAGCAGGAGGGTTATAGCTTGAGGCCAGTCTTGGGGGCAGCCTGTCAGTGGGGAGGAGAGGGGCACCCCAGAGAGCAAGAACCAGACTGGGGGCTGCTCTAGCAGTCAGGAAGGGAGAGAAGAGGAGGAGGGAGAAGATGAGAGGAGGGAGAGGACGGGAGGAGGGAGAGGACAGGAGGAGGGAGAGGCCAGAGCGCAGAGACAGTGGTGGGGAGGAGAACCTCCTCATGGCATGTTCAGCAGTCAGCTCATCAGGCACACAGGTGGATTCAAACCTTCCCTTCAGGCCTGGCTCTGTGCTTCACTTCTATAATCTCAGCATATTGGAGGCCAAGGCAGGAGATTCAGCCGTTCCACACCAGCCTTGACTACAGAGCAAAATCCATCTCAAGATTATTGGGGCCTGGCATAGTGGCTCATGCCCACGATCTCAGCAACATGAGGCAGACACAGAAGCATTGAATGCAGGAAGGCCAGCATGGATAAAAGTTAGAGCAATCCTATCTTAAAAACTGGCTGGGTATGGTGGCACACGCCTGTCTTCTCTCCTCCATGGCAGAGGAGGAAGAAAGTCTGTGGCTCGAGACTGACTTGGACAAAAATTACTAGATGCTATTTGAAAAAGTAAATTAAAAGCAAAGGGCCCCGGGGGTGTTGATTAAGGAGTGCCAGCAGGAGGCCCTGAGCTTGAACTCAGAACGAGGGGAAAAAAACAAAAAAAATGAACAAATAAAACAATAAAGCAGAACAAAACACGCTTCTTTTCACAGGAAGGATCTCTGAGCCCCCGAAGTACATGGCACAGCATCTTGAAAGCTAGGAATGCCGGCAGTCACCCTGAGAGCTGCTCTCTGGAATGGCAGAAGACAGCAGTGACTTAGGACCTGTGCCACAACACAGCTGGCCAAGCCCACCCAGGTCATTCTGATCTCTGCACGTCCAGTGAGAAAATGAAATGATGGTGGTAACTGAATTTTCAGGGAATGAGACAGAACAGTGGGGACAAATAGCAAGACTACGCTTCAGTCTCTTTTCATTTCTAATTCGGAGCAGGGAACGAGAAGGTACATGAGGTCCGTGGTTATGAGCTAATTAAGAGGCAGGCTCAAAGCAATCTTACTTAAAGCAGGTTATGGCGAGAGTACAGGGTGCCATGATGTCTGACTGAGGCCAGGTGATTGGCAGCAGAGCCCGTGTCACCTGGGGGCCTTCAATTAGGTCATCTGATCTCTGGTTTCTCATCTGGCAGGAATGGCTCCCCAGCTTTTGTGAAATACTACTGCCTCATCTGCTTCAGGCGAGGTGTGGCTTCTCCCATATGGTCTGTGTTAGAGTGTTTTTATCTGCATCTGGCCAGAGTGAGGATTACCAGTAAGGACAATAACTCCCCCCAAAATAAACATTATCATCGGTTGGTTGACATTCCCGAGCCCCCCAAACACGCATTCTAGGATGGGCTTGTATTGCCACATGAATTCTTCATTAAACGTGCGTGGTCTGGTCATCTCCTGTGAATCTTCCGGGGGTACAGTCAGGAGGAAAACCATGTCCTCGCCGCGGCCCTTGGAAGGCTACTCTGAGTTTGGTACTGGTGGGGCCACGGAAGATCGGGGCTGGCTGACAGAGGGCAGCTGGAGAGGGCAGGTCTCTCCCCTCTCCTGTGCACGCACCTGCCCTCCCCATACCTCTCCCAGCACCTCATCTGCTTGCTTTTATACCAATAAAAGCCATGTTCTGGGCCGGGGCATTTGGCCTAGTGGTAGAGTGCTTGCCTAGCATGCACGAAGACCGGGGTTCGATTCCTCGGTACCACATACATAGAAAAAAGCCAGAAGTGGTGCTGTGGCTCAAGTGGTAGAGCTCTAGCCTTGAGAAAATCCAAGGACAGTGCTCAGGCCCTGGGCCCAAGCCCAGGACTGGCAAAAAAACAAGGCATGTTCTGCACAGGAGCCCCCGCCTCTGAGACCCTGGAGTGGCCCGCTCTCTGGGGTGGCATGCAAGAGCTCACAGGTACGCCCAGCATGGGGAAGGCCACCCGTGGGTTCTCCTCTCTTCTCAGACCCTCTCACCAGGCAGGGCCCAGGACACTTCCGTCGACAGAACACAGGTGCCAGGAAAAGTACCCCTGATGCTTTCTTGGGCTTTGTTCCTGCGAGTGAGTGGATCCGCCAAATAACTGGCTTGGGGAGAGAAGGTCAGGGTGGCCATGACCCCTCCACCTGCTCTCCTCTGTCATGCCAGCCTCACGAGTCTCAGGGCACCACTGTGCTCTCTCTCTGTCAGATGAGTCATTAAACTCAGCCCTTATTCATGAGGCAGTGGAGGAGACTGCCTTTCCCAGGAAGGATGGCACAGAAGTCAAGGGCTTGTGAAGAGTGCCACCGCCTCCTCCATCTACACATGAGCTTCCACGCTGCACCCCAGGGTCTTCTTTGCTCGCAGCAAACGTCCTCCTTATACTCCCTCAGTGTCTCCTCATCCCGTCTCAGGTCAGCTGTGTGGGATGGCGTAGGTTCTGCTCCACATCGCATTGTCAGCCTGCAATGCTCTGATGAAATATTATTCACATGCATGCATAAATCTCTCATCGCATTCATTTGCTTACTGGCTTTTCTTCACCAGCTCTGGCCTGAGGACAGGCACTTGTCTCACACAGATTGGCAGCCTAAGACTAAGGCGTGAGCGTGGAGGACCGAGCGTGAGAGAGCCCGGTGGCTGGAGATGATTCATCCTCGTCTCGGGTGATGATTAGACCTCCTTACCTCTGTGGATGCCTTTGCACATTCTCATACGCCAGCTAAGCTAGGTTTCTGACAACTTTACATTCAGAGGTGGGAAAGTACTTAAAAGAAAGCTAGGGATCCGTATACCCACTGAATTTATTAACTGAATGACTATGCGAATGAATTTGTAGCTTGTTCTTTTGTGGAGAAATAAATTGAGAGGTGCTAATTGGCACTGACTTCAACTTATAGTCAGTGAATCCGATCATAATTTGAAATTTGTTGAGTGACAGCACTTTTTTAAAAGACTGCCGCCAGTAAGTCAGATTAGCCTAAGGACTCACAGATGAGGGTGGGTTTGTCTCCAGGGGAGACTTGTGATGTCTGAGATGTGTCTCATTGCTTTGATGGGGAAGCTGTTGCTGGCATCTTGTGGGTAGAAGCCACAGATGCTGTAGTGAGCAGCTCAGCCCCCATGAGAAGGAATGGTCCACCCACAACATTAACAGCACAGGGGACACTGGTCTAGAATGCAGGAAAGTGACTGTGACTGAGACAGTACCTTTTCCCCTAAAGAACTCACAGGGACATTAACTTTGCAAATCAATGACTATGGCTGGGTAGCATCAGATGCACTGAGCAAATAGAGGGAACTACCCTGGAAGAGACTGAACTACATTGTATTGTTTCCTTTTGTTCTTGCCAGTCGTGGGGTTTGAACTCAGGACGTAGCCTCTGCCCTTGGGCTTTCTCAAGGCCAGCGTTCTACCACTTGAGCCACAGCACCACTTCCTAAACTAAGTTATATTAAAAGTGCCCTGAACTGAATGCACTTGCAAGCTCTAAACTAGTAGGAGCTGTTCAGAAGAGCACTGAGCACCCAGAAGGACACAGTCACAGTTCAGTATCTACAAGAGGTGCTCAGCAGTCTGGTGTGGTGTGTGACATATATGTATCATTGAGACTCAGGAATAGATGGAAAATGGAAGTTCAAAGCCAATGTGGGCTGGCTGGTGAGCTCTCGAACAAAGAAAGCCTTCAATGCTGTAGCCACGGCACCAAACATGTCATATAACATTGGGTGGAATGAATAACAGGTATCTTCCTTAAAAGAATTGGGATTTAATTCATTAGTTAATTAATTAATTGTTGGCCATGGAGCTTGAACTTAGGGTCTGAGCTCTGTCCCCGAGCCCTTTTGTTCAAGACTCCTGGCTGCCACTTTGAGCCACAGCACCACTTCTGGTTTTGGGTTGGTTCATTGGAGCTTTGAGCCTCATTGGCTTTCCCGCCGGGGTCGGCTTCAATGGTGACCCGGAGGTGTCCACCTCCTGAGTAGCTAGGATCACAGGCATGAGCCACTGGCACCCAGAATTCATTTATTTTTAAATTGTAGAACTAGAATGTCTGTGCTGGTAGTGATTGTGATTTCCCTTAAGAGGAGCTTTATCCGAGCCCCCCTTCTTCAAAGGAGTCTTCCTTCGTAGAGGACCTCACCTTCTTGTAATGCTGGGGTGGGGCCTTGTCAAGGTTTTTCCTTTACTTCCTGTAAGAAAGCTTGGGTTTGAAATTAGATGTCAGTGGAGTGATGCCTTGAGTGGTTGGTGTCTGAGAGACCATCTGTGTTGGACTTGCGGTTTTCTGTCGTCAGTCGCCAGGACTCCCCGTGCGTGGGGTTATAGAACTAATATGTTTTGGAGGTCCATACTTAGGAAGTTTTCAAAAGTTCACGTACCAATAAAGACATGGCAGTTATGGTCTCACCTGCAAAGAGTGAGTGAAGAGACAGACCTGCCCCATGTCCTCTGAAAACTCTGCTCATGTTTCTCCTATCTGCCTGCAATTGCCCTTAGCTTGGGTAGTTTCTGTGCTGAAGGATGTTGAGTCAGACTTCCTGTGTTCCTAGCACAGATGAACATGAATTTACGGATTCGAATTCGCACAATGGATGCAAAATTCTGTGTGGCCGCAGGGTTTAAATAGTCACATCTCCTCAGTTCTTTCTGCCCCTTCCATGGGGAGTTGTAAAGCCATGTAAGTGAAATGAGAACCACATGAGGAACAAGAATAAAGGGAGGGTTGTTGGAACATTTTTTTCCTGTCTAAGAATAAAATAACTCCAATTGACAGGTGTTGAGGAGAAGCACGAAGATCTTTATAAATATCTTCACACAAAAAATGTCTTTTAATTGGCTTAACTGACCCAGGAGGGCCAGACATAGAACTCTTAGGATTTGGGATCCCTCTGCTGAAAGTGCGGAATTCCTGGCTGGCGTGCTTTGCGGGGTGGGGCTGGACCCCTGGCAGGGCACGGCTAGATCGCAGGAACGGTGGCTTCGCAGGAAGATGCATGTTTAAAAGGGGGACGAGCCTGGAGAAGAGACAGTTAAAGCTTCCTGGCGCGAGCGAGTCACATCACGCAGCTCAGGAGCCAGGTCGGCAGTCTGGAGGGAAGCTCAGAAGTGGCAGCCAGTGCCAAGCAGCCTGGCAGCCTGTGTCGTGGATCCCCGACCTCACAGCTGCAGCCCCGCGATGCTTTACTGCAGGAAACAGCGCGCTGCATGGGTGCCTCCCAGACAAGCCAGCCTGGCAGGCAGAGCTCTCCTGGCTGGGAGCCCATGGAAGCTGTGACAAAGGGAGCCAGGCTCAGGTGAGGAGAGGTGGGGCAGGGGCGGGGGGAGCAGACGCTGGTTGTCCGCTCTGGGTCTCTGCAGTGCACGTACCCTGAGGAGGCTGCTATCAGACAGATTGATTATCCAGAGCCTTCTGCATTCCCTACCCCCCTCGCCAGAAAGCGGGACTGGACTGATGGCACACAGGGGCCGCGCAGCCCTCTGCCAGTCAGGCGACAGCCTCGGAGGACCGGGAGTCTGGACTCACGGATGTGCCCCAGCATGTGGCTGTGGTCAGCATGTCTCCGCGGGGGTTTGTCTGGACCCTCGGGATCACGACTGGGATGGAGACAGTGGAATAGAGGCAGCGGGAGGAGGGAGGGAAGGGGGCTGGAGAAAGCTGAATTCTAATCCCGGCTGTGCCAGGGCACAGGAAGCTGAGTCGTGCTGGAGAAATTCACAGAGCGCCATTTCCAAAGGCAACAGGCTCAGGCTCCTCGGGGACAAACGAGGGCCATTTTACCTCTGTTTTCACCTCCTCATGCCTAGATAGAGCTGGGCAGCCCTGGGTTGTGTCAGAGGATAAGACTGAAAATGTCACGGCATTGGCCAAGTCGGCCAGCCACTGGAAGCTCTTGTGGAAGGACAGCAGGCAGTGTCATTGAGTGGTGACAATGGTGACCTGTGAGCAGCTGGGGCTCAGGTGGCATTTGCCCAGGTGCCAGCCATTTGGAGCCTTAGCATGGAGTTGCCTGAGCTGCTCAGGGCAGGTCTGAGGGGAGGGGAGGCGACCGGAGCAGTGTGGGAGTTGGGGACATCCTGTCACCATCATATGAATGTAATGACTGGGTCACCGTGTGTCAACCTGCGGATGCCGTCATGTGCAGAGCCCGAGCCGGGAGGCATCATTGAAAGCTGAGCTCCTGTGCCTACAGTCTTGTTTTCTACTCTGCTCACCATTCAACTGGCAGCTCTTCTGGCTGCAGGGCACACAGGACTCCAAACTTCCAAGCTAAATTCCTCCACCCTCTCTGTCTGCCTCTAGGACTAGAGCCAAGCTTCCGCCTACGACCTGCTGGGTTGTTATTGCTGGTTCCGAGTGCAGGCTCTGGGTCCACAGTCGCCTGCTTCATGCTTTAGAGAAGCACCAGGCCACTGTTTTCTTGTTCTTGTGTAGCTCCGCATCCTCTGGCTTCCGTTTCCGCTAGAAGCCCCTCCAGCACCAGTGCAACTTGAATTCACTGCTCACCAGTAAGCTTTAGTGTCCAAAGCTTAGTTCCTTTCAAAACCCTCCTCTAGTTATTCACAGTCTCCTCACCATGCCCGCCCCCCCTCGCCCCATGCTTTGTTGCAAAGGTTGCGTTGTAATTATCTACTTCGAGTGACAGAAAGATTGATGGAGGGTCCCGAAGAGCAGGGCCTGGGGTTTCCACCCTGCTGTCTAAGAGTCTAGCACTCCACCTGGCACACATAAGGAGAAGATTCTCTTATGGCCTCCAATCCCAGGGAGGGGCCCTGGGCTTTGGAGAGGTCCCAGGTCCTCAGGAGTCTCTGAGGGCGAGCACCTTGGCTGTGGGCCTGGGCGAGCCAGCAAGGCTGATGCTCCTTCTGAGCGCCATGCGAAGGTGAAGCTGGCGTGTAGGCAGAGATTCCAGGCTGGAAGGTTTGGGGCACTGCAGCTCCATGTGCACTAGAAGGGGCAAGATTGGGCTGAGCCCAGTCTGAGTGGAGCTGGCACTGAATTGAGGGAGAAGGTGACTATCAGAATCAAGGAAAACACACTTCACCCGGGAAGCATCGGAGCCAGCTTGAGCTGCAACGAGAGGATGCATCTTCATTCTGCTTGTATTGTACCAAGGTGTTTATTTTATTTATTTTATTGTCATGATGATGTATAGAGGTACAGTTACGTATTTCAGGTAGTGAGTACATTACTTCTTGAACACAGTGACTGCTTCCCACGCTTTTCTCCCACTCCCCCCCTCCCAAGTTGTAAACTTCATTTCCAACCTGTCTTGTGAATATCTCCGTTACGCTGGTTGGCCCTTGGACAAAGGGTTTTAAGGCTCTGGTTCAAAGTCTGAGGCCCTGGATGTGTTGGCAGGGGGTAGGGGGGCATCCCCAGGTGACAAGGCCCTGTTCCCTAGTGTGGGATTCCATTGAGGATAATCAACCATGTGAGTCACTGCCTTGTGCTGGGATGGTTAACAACTGTTGCCCAGGAGTGGGGTACGGGGCTGTGACACAAGCTGTGCCCAGGAGTGGGGTACAGGGCTGTGACACAAGCTGTGCCAGGATGCAGGGTACGGGGCTGTGACACAAGCTGTGCTCGGGAAGAGGTAGCTGTCCCAAAGACGATGCATACTTGTGGATCACAGCTTGCGAAGTCGTGGCTTAGACTAAAACCCATACCTAGTTCCTCACTGATTGGGATACTCTGTTTTTTCTGGATGATTTTTAATGTATTGTAGATAATTTGCAGCCTGGATGTTTCCTTTACTTTTTTTTTACCCAGATATTCTTTAGAATGAATGTTTCTAGGAAAGGCTAAAGATTTGCCACAGTATTCTATGGTGTTCGTGTAAATGTAGCCAAAAGCCCTCGGAGAGTTTCCCTCCAGTCCCTTCCTTCTTTGGCTAGACACGAGGGGGTGAAGCGTCCTTTCAGATGAGCAGCAGAGCACACAGGGGGCCCATTCTGGTCTGCACTGACTTTTTACCTATGTTCTGTTGTTCATCTCCATTCTGTATCTTCATACATTCTTTGGGCACGCCGAAAGGATTCCATGTACATTTTCCTTTGCTGCTTTCAAGAACTGGTGGGAAAAGATGTGTCCCTTCTGAAAGAGGGGCACTCCTTGGTGGGGCTGCCTGGCTCTCTGACTGGCAGTGCTCTTAGAGCCCAATGATGGGGACAGAGAAACTTTATTCAGGTGTCTTAAAGTAGAGGGTCGTCTCTGTTGGGCCACAGATGTAGAGGAAGTGTGGCCTTTATTTAACAAATGTCTATTGTTTCCCCACCACACCCAGGGTGCTGCTGTCCTCAATCCTGAGGATGAAAGAAGACATTGGGTTGTGTTTTCAGATGCAGGGTAGAAATCACACAGAGACCAAGAGGGAGATGGTCTCTGGTTCCACGAGCAGTTCTGATGAGGACAGAACCGGGAAATGGCCGGAGAGGGGCAGTGATTTGTTAACAGTGTGTTGGGAGCCTTGGGTATTTTACAGCTGAAAGTGACAAGCTCTGACTCTGGTTTTGGAAGATGGTGGGGTCTTGGTGAGGAAGGTAATGCCAACACCTGGGCTTCGTGACAATGCCTGGGAAGGGGGAGCTCTGACACCCCAGGGCGAGGACTCAGATCTGAGGAAAAGCAGAGGGTGATGCCATCCACCCGCCCTCCCGACTGTCTGGTGTCAGAAAAGCTCGTCCATGGCCATCCTGGAGGCCTGAGGGCAGGATTTTCCGTTCGGCTCCTGGGAGATGGGCAGGCGGTGTCCAGCTTTGTCCACCACGGCGAGGACCCCGGAGCACTGGTGAGGACCCCGGAGCACTGGCACAGCCACTGTCCCGCAGAGGGGGACGTCCACTGGGGACAGCTCCCCACGTGCCCGCCCATGGTCCTGCATGTGGCCAGGATGGGGGAAGCAGCAGCCTCGAGCTGGGAGAGAGAGGAAGGGACGTTGGGCTCCAGTCTCACCCAGCTCCCCCTGCAGGACCGCCAAGGTCCCCAGGGCAGCAGGGAGGACACAAGCTGGGTCCACGGGTGCCGCTGATAGGCTCTGCCAGCCAGCGGCCCCGCCTCGGGCTCTCCCCGGCCCCTCCACGCAGCTGCTCCACGACCCACTGGCCCCACCACCTTGGTCTCCCCCACACGCGTGCACCCCTCCCCTCTCCTTCCCACGGTGGACGCACGCTGCCCTTTCTCCTGCATTTCCCACACAGTAGGCGCATTCGTGCCTCTCTTGCCTGTGTTTCCCATGGTAGGCACATGCATGCCTGCCTCTGTCTGTCTGCGTCTGTCTGTCTGTCTGTCTGGTCTGTCTGTGTCTGTCTGTGTTTTCTGTCTGTTTATGTTTGTCTGTCTGTGTTTGTCTGTCTGTCTGTCTGTCTGTCTCTCTCTTTCTTCTATTTCCCATGATAGGCGCATGCGTGCCTCTGTGTGTGTGTGTGTGTGTGTGTGTGTGTGTGTGTGTGTGTGTGTGTGTGTGTGTCTGTCTGTCTGTCTGTCTGTCTGTCTGTCTGTCTGTCTCTCCTGGTATGCAGGTGCGTGCCTCTCTCCTGCATGTGTTCCACGGTAGGTGCACGCGTGCCTCCCTCTCGACTCTGGACAGGACCAAGCCCGGCCATGGTCTGGTCATCGTACCCTCCAGCACTGAGCCCAGGAACAAAGCAGTTCTGCTCAGTGGACTCCATCCATTCACCCACTTTCCTGAGCTCCCGGCTTCCTTCTCCTCTCCCCTCTCCCCTCTCTCCTCTCCTTCTCGCAGTGGCTTCTAGAAGCCCACACCTGCCACCAAGGCAGCCATGAAGCACAGGCAGACTAGACAAATGAGCCTGGTCCAGCTGCGTCCAGCAGGTCTCTGAGCGTTGCCGGTCCTCTGACACGGGTGGGCCAGGATGTCACACTTCTGAGAGTCTCATGGGAATCCAGAGTTCCCATGTTAAATATGAACTGTGCCCCTGGGAGAAATGCTGCTGTCCTGGGTCACACGTGTGAGCCTGTAAGGTCCCACCAACTGACCACAAGCAGCCTTGGCCTGGGGGCCCAGCCCTCCAACTCGGACACAGACCTGTTTTCTCAGGTTAACTTAGAGAAGGAAAAGTAAGTATAAAATCAAGATGAACGTGAGTCTCTTCAAGAAGTACGTGAGCTGTGCGCCGGTGGCTCCACCTGTAAGCCTAGCTATCCAGGAGGCTGAGATGGGAGGACCACAGTTTGAAGCCAGCTCTGGCAGGAAAGCCCACGAGACTCGTATTTATCTATCTTCACCGACTATTCAGTAAAAGCCAGAAGTGGCAAGGTGGCTCAAATGGTCGAATGCTAGTCTTGAGCACAAACAGGGCTCAGGGACAGCACCCAGGTCCTGAGTTCAAGCCCCACAACTGAGGGGGAAAAAAGAAGAAAGAAAGAAAGAGAAAAAAAGAAAGAATGGAAGGGTGCAATCTCTAGCTTCCCTGAGGTTTTACCACACTGTTATGTGACCCTAAGCTCAGTTCACACAATCCTGTGTTCTATATGTTTCTTCTGTGGATTAAATGGTATGTTTGCCAAGATGCACATTGTGTGTGTGTGTGTGTGTGTGTGTGTGTGTGTGTGTGTGTCAGTACCAAAGCTTGTACTTAGGGGCTACAAACTCCCAGTCAGTTTGTTTGCTGATGGCTGTAGCTGATGTTATACTACTTAAGCCAGTCCCTCCAGAACAGTTTTTAGCTAGCGTTTCGTTTCGTTTTGTTTTGTTTTTGAGTTGTAGTCTCACAGACTTTTCTTTCCAGGCTAACCTGGAACCATAATCCTCTGGCTCTCAGCCTGTGAGCGTTAGGGTTGGTTGCAGATAGGACCCCCAGGTACTCAGCTGTACAAAACACGTTTTTAAAAAGTCGTTTCATGTTGAGGATTGGAGTTTACAATCCAGTTGAAGAGTTAAACTACACAGAACTAACGTGTTATGAAGCCTTGTGAGGAAAGTGGAGTGATCGCAGGGAATTGGATTCTTGGAATACTGGTCTGTAATATTGGAGTTCAGCGTCACAGGAAGAAAACACGGAGCATTTCTGACTTTGTGTGACCCATGAGGAGAGCTCCACAGAGGGCAGTGGGTACTGAGGTGGACAGTATTTTTGGATGTGGGGACAGGTGAAACAGCCCTGGAATCAACAGGGGCAGAAATGCTTGGTGTGTTTAGACTTGCAGAATGGTCCCTTAGCAAGGGTTTCTTATGTACAAATACAACGCTCCTGGAATTCTAAAGCCCCAGTCCAGTGCGAAAGGTCACTTTAGGAGCAACAATAGGCCAGAACACAGCAGCAGCAGAAAAGCTACTTAGTTGGGTGACCTTTGTTAAGAGAACTCCTTCACAACAGCCCCCTGCATCTTATGAATGCCCGTCTCAGCCAGCCTTGCCTCCCTTGCAGGCTCACAGGGTGAATTGAACTCTGGGGTGGAGGGGTCCCCTTTTTGTCCCTGTGACTGGTCTCAAAACAAAACCCAAACCCTAGGTCCTGAAGGGGTTTCCAGCTCACACCCTGGGTTACACTGAGCTCTATAATCCTTCTTGGTCAGGAGTGGGGGCCGTGAGGGAGAGTTACAACTTTTCAATCTGCAGAATTTGCTGGAAAGGTTCTTGTTCCATTTTAAGCTTCAGATTGAATGCTGAATGTGGAGGGGGGGGTCCTGTGCGGGGTGGGGGGAAGGGAGGGGGGACAAACTTCGGCCCCTCCCCCACGGCCCGCCCCCTCCCCCACTATGGGCTGCACTGCACTCCCTAATTAGATGGCAGTGGCCTGGAGACTCAGAGAAACATCCGCACCCAGGAGCCTCTTTTAGTTACACACACAGCAGCCAGGGAAACCAGCTTGGAAATGTGACAGGTGGGAATTGGATTAGCACCCTCCAGTCGGTGTGCTTAATTAGATTATCATTGTAACACGGAAAAATAGAACCTGTAGCTAGAACTTAAGGGTGTGCTTCTTAAATGGGATATTTCCTTGTGATACCCAACGTAGGTGGTGCCTTTTCTTGTTAAGTGTGTGGTAGGGAAACTCAAGTAGGGTGGCGGATAAGGCCCCAGTGGAGTCGCTGTGTGATGAGGAAATTGTTTGACTCCCTTAGGTCTCCATTTCCCTGTTGTGCGGGTTCACCTGCCCCCCCCCCCGGATCCTCCGGGAATCCTCTGCTGGAGTTCTTTGTGGCCATCCCAACCCAAAAGGAGGCTCTGGTCCCTTCACGACCTTAGAAAAGGAGCCTGAGCCTGGCATCCCGTGAGACACTCATGGGCTCCAGACCCCGTCTCCCCAGTCTTTGCCCAGAAAGCGTTCACATGCTCACTGGAGGTTGTGACGTCCGACTCCGCATCGCTGGTTGAACTCTGCCTGGGGACAGCACAGTGCCACCCGTGGAGTCTCTGATCCGCTCAGCTCACCGTGGGTTTGGATGGCCTCAGTTCACGTGTACTGGGGTGTGTTCGCTTCAGGGCAGCTTCCCCGTGGGTGAAGGTCAGTTGCAAGGGCCTCGTTACTCTGTGTCGTGGATACATGTGGGAAGTGCTTTGATCCTATCTCGGCTTTATTTCTGAAGTAGCACCTGGATGTAAGTCTGGGGAAACAGAGGCCAAGAGCGCCGCTAAACTGCTTTCAAACATGCGCAGGATCACATGCAGGCCGCACTGGAGCGGGCCGGTGTCTGGGGGAGCCAGCTGCCCTGCCGTCACTGTCACCGTCACCGTCACCGAGGCCGGCGCCCTCCTGGGTTCAGTCCTGAAACCGCCTTTCTCCAGCTGCCACAAAACCCAGGGGCTGGGTGAAGATGGGCTTCCAGCAATCACCTCACCCCAGACCCCCTCTCTCCACCCCAGGTCCCCCTGCTCAGGAACTCTGAGTTCCCAGTGTGCTGGGCTAAGATAGGGAAGTAAGTCCCCACGACAGCCAGCAGGGCCACCGCTGCGTGGAGGAGAGGAGGAGATGGCCCTCCCCGGGGCTGCCACGCTGTGTGCCTGTGCGGGTCACAGTCAACTCCACGCTGGGATTCCTACTGAACGGGTCCTGCTGTCCACTGGGAAGTGAGAGCCCATGGGAGGGTGCGGACCCAGGAGGCTCTTCTTCCAAGAAGCGAACCACGTTCGCTGTTCTCCCCAACGCAGAACTGCTTCGCACCCAGGGCTGTAGTGGTTAGAAACTCGGACAACAAACACATTAGCTCCTCTGGTGTCATTTACATTTTAGTATAAATTAGTTTCCGTGACACACCTGACTTCTCCCTGAGAGGACTTGAAGCTTCTCCCTAAGTTGTGGTTTTTCACACAGCACACGTCTTTGGGCCCAGGGGCATTTGCAATTGTTCTTATTCTTGCCAGGGAACCCACCTCTGCTCTCCACTCATCAGAGCTACCCTGGCTGTAATCCTCCAGACTCCTCGTCCTGTCTTATTCTTCTTCCTTTGCCTTCCAATAACCAGAGGAGAAGGAGACTGAGAGGAAGCAGCCCCTTCTCAGGTGTGAGGCTGCAGTAACCAGCTAGAAGGTGAGCTTACCCATGCTTGAAGCCAGACACGTCTCCCCACACGCTGCCTTCTTTCTGGAACGTTTTCTGCTCTGTATCCAGCCATATCTGTGTTTGTATAGGTCTCTCCAGTTAACCCCTGGGAGTGATGACATCTTATTTTGTTTTGTCTCCAGACTTCTTTCTTCCTTTCCCCCTGGACATTGTACTTCGTGTGTGTGTTCCACAGTCCCCCCGTGGATCCGCGCCTAACCCTTGTCTCTGTGGCCTTCTTCCACCCCTCCCCGTGGCCTTTAGGAGACACAAAACCAAGGCGATCTAGCAGCAGGCCCACAGACCTTCACACCGGGGTCACGATCCCAGAGGACTCCAAGGCCTGTGCTCTTTGGCCCAGGGTTTCACCCTGCTTTTCAAGTGGCAGAGGTCCCCTGATGAGGTGACACGGATCTCTCTAGTGGGCTCAGGTTTCCTTCCCCCACGTGGGGCTCCCTTCTCTAGGGTGTGGTGGAAGGTGGCTTCAGGTGAAGGGCCCAGATCTGAAGCATGAACAGCCCCCGCCCTCTCACCTTCACACTGCTCATCTCACAGGACAACAGTGGATAAAATAAAGTACATTATCAATAATGCCAGAGGTGTAGCACAGCTCGCTGCCCTGGGCCCAGGCCCAGGCCCGCCGCTGCGGAAGAGAAGCTGCACCTTCTGAACACCTTAGGGCCTCCAGGGAAGGGGGACTCCTGAGAAAGACAGCCAGAACCTCTGTGCAACTTCACCACGAGGCCGACAGACCCACACGGCAAGAGTGTGCCCTTGAGGAGCCGCCCAAATCGGCCAAAGACAACCTGCGAATGTACACGGACAGAAGGAAGGAAGAGAGCCCACGTTCCAATGAGCAGAATTAGAAAAAGCCAGAACAAAGCAGGAAGTAGAGTCGCTGACCTGAAGCAGGCCAGGAGGCTGCAGAATCTCCGGTTAGGTCATCTGCCATCTCCTGCTCGAATGTCCTCTAGGACCGCCTCCAGTGACCTTGAGCGTCCTTGTCCACCCCAGAGCCTGGCACTGGACCGGCACACAACACACGTGGCCACCATGGCTGGATGGAGGTGCAGTGCTGGTAGAAAGGCATCCTGGGTACAGCCTCTGGATCGTGAGCCCTCTCTGTGGCAGTCTTCCGGCATCGTTTTCTGTCTTCCCTGTGCTAACGAGGGTCTTGGGAAGATGACTGTTATGGTAACGACCTGCAGAACTTACTGCATGTAGGTAGCCATTAAATACAGTTAATGGCCAGGGTGTGCAGACACATGCAAAGGTCTACAGGCTCAGGTGAGGAGGACAGCTCTGCCACCGCTTTGCTAGGCTGATGTGCTTTTCTACATCTCACAGAGGCACTCCGGTCTTGGCTTGGAATGGTTTCTGGGCCTCCCTCCATGTCTGTCATTGCCAGGACACCCCGAGTTGTGCACTATACTACTCGGTCCTCATCGTCCCCCATGATGCCTCAAGGAAGGAAAGGAAAGATGTTAGCCCTTCCTGAGCTGTTAAGAACCCAACCCGCCAACCGAGTCCTGAATGGACGCTGACAACACAGAAGGTCTGAGCTGATGGCGAGGTCTTTACCCACACTTGGTCCTCAAGACTGTGCCATCCTACCCTGGGTGATTGCTACGGGTTTCATGCCATGAGACTCCCAACAAAAGTGTCCAGGATAGCAGAAACTAATTCAAACGATTGGTTTACAAAGCCTGGACTTACTGAGAAGCATCCGCCAGAGGAGGAGGCCATTGAGCCTAGTTTCCTGTGATGAGAGATGAGAGTGGTCGGACAGGGGGATGCAGAGGGCATCTCCCAGGACAGTGGTGGGCAGCTACTCGCCCGTGATGCCCTGTGGACGCTGGGTGATCTGCCCACACCCCAGTCATGGAGAGTGGGGTATTTTTGTGGCATGGTCAGGAGGAAATGGGGTTTGTTATTTTATCCCTCACTTTGCCAGAAAGAGGATTGCTGAGTACAAATCTGAAAGTTCATTACACGGGAGCCCCCACACTGGTGACAAATTCTGTCTCCCCCACCAGTCATAAAGCCTTGGAGGTGATGGACACAGGGTCAAGATGCACCTGTGGATGCCACATGCATAAGGGAGAGGCCCTGGGCCGCCCTCGGGGCCCGTCACCATGGCCTTCACGCAGGCTGTGGGGACAGGACAGGGCCAGCCAAAGAGGCAGTGGAGGGCCTGTTCCACATGGCCGGACACTTTGCTCGGATTTCAGACAGAAGAGTTATTTTAAGTTTGGCACCACAGAGCTAAATGCAGGGCCTTGCGTTCCTACTATGTGAGCCCCTCCTGGCCTTTTTTGCTTTGGGGTGTTCTGCTTGTCTCCCTGTGGATCCGGGGCTGACCGGAGTCCTTAGTCCTCATGCCCGCTCCCCCGGGGCAGAGGGAGTCCGGGAGGAGACCACCATGCTTGACTTGCTCTTTGAGTCTGGGTCTCAAACGGTTTTACCAAGGCGGTTTGGATCACGAGTCTCCCTTTCTACCTTTTAAGTAGCTGGGTTTGAGGCATGAGCCATTATGTTGGGCGAGTTTTATTGTTTTTTAATTGTTTTCATATATTTTTATTGTAATGAATAGAAGGGTTGCATTATATTCACCAGATAGAAGGTGCATTACTTCACATGCATTGATCCCCTTTCTCATGTCTTGGTCCCCATTTCCCTCCCCCATCCCCGCCCCTCCTCTTGTTTTCCTCCCTTCCCTATCCAACTTCAAATAACCAGGAATCTCAGTGCACACACACACACACACACACACACACACACACACACACACACACACACACACACAGTCAGCTCTCAGCTCCCTGCCAGTGGGTAGGGTACTGTGTGGAGGAAACAGTCTCAGTGTGCGCACGTGCACGCACATACACACGCACCACGGCTGATGCAGCTTGGTTTAGCTACTCTGGCCTCACCAGGGCCCATCACCACTTCCTCAGCTGTGGCTTTGGGGGCCCCATCGCCCTTCATTTCACATGGGCCGCGCGCGTGTGTGTGTGTGTGTGTGTGTGTGTGCGCGCGCGCGCGCGCGTGCGCGCTCGTGTGTTGTAGAAGTGTTTTTGTCATGATGAAGTCTGCCCTCGTTAGGGCAGGGAGTGGTCTCCCAGATGTCGCCGTGAATTGCTATGCCCTTCTCCGTCCTGCTGACATAGATGGCAGGCTTGGCACGGAGCCCATGCGGGCAGGAGCCCAGCTGTGCTGGGGAACCCATCTCAGCCTATTCTTCTTCCAGATTCCCCGGGAGAGCTGGGAGCGCCTGAGCCCTGCTCATCCTTCCTTCCCACTCGCAAGCCTCCCCTCAGCCACGGAGTGCAGGGGCAGCCGACGGGGTGGGGTGGGGGGGAAGGGTGGGGAGGAAAGCCCACATAGGACCCGGCTGCCGAGGGGCCAGGAGGAAGCCTGGCAGCCACCAGCAGTGCTCCCTGTTCTCTGGTTGGGCATTTTTTTTTCATGAGAACCATATATTTATGTAGAGAGGGGGAAGGGAAAAGAAGGGGAGGAGAGAGAGAGGGAGAGAGGAAGAGAGAGAAAGAGGGGGAGGGAAGAGAAACACACAGAGGGAAACAGAGTATGTGACAGAGAGACAGACAAATACAGACGAACAGAGGCGGGGGACAAATACAGACGAAACACACAGAAGCACAGAGAGAAACAGATGACACAGAACAGACAAAACAGAGATGAACAAGAAGAGAGGGAGTGAGACAAAACACACAGAAACAGGGAGGGAGGGAGGGAGGGAAGGAGGGAAGGAGAGAGGGAGGGAAGGAGGGACAGAAAGGGGGGGCTTGTGGAATAATCCACTGCACATGGACAGTGCAAACATTGCAAGGATTTCTGGAACCCCTCAATGCAATGCAAAGCTTTCAATGGGGCTTCTCTCCCTGCCGCCCAGGCTCTGAGCAGAGCAGGCTTTGTTATCCCTTGCTTTCCTCCAGCACCAGGGCTGCTCCCAGCTCCCCCTGACTCAGCTGAAGGAGGCTTCTGAATAATGCATCCACCCAGCCAGCCGGGACAGCATGCAGGGAGAGAAGGCTTAGCAGGGTGTGTGCCTGGAGCCTCTGGGGTTTGCCTTTTCTCTCCATCTTCCGGCCACACAGAGGCGAGACTCAAATGACAGCTACCGCAGAGATGGAGAGGGGACCACATTTTGTTTCAGCCACCGGCAAGACATGGCCCTATGTGTTTAGTGCTGGAGCCCTGTCTGGGGGTGGTGAAGCCTCACTGCTTTTATTTTAAATGAAGTAGGCTGAGCTGCTTGGGTTCTGCAGGTCACAGGAAAAGCCCTTTCTCACTGCTTTTTTTTTTTTCCTTTTGGAGCCACATTATTTCTGCCTCTGAGGCTCAATTGGCTCTGCGTGCAGTGGAGTTGCCCTCTGCACTTCAAGACTGGGGGACACATGTGGAAATGTTGTTTCTTAGACTGAAGGCCATATGCACCCAATTTTCCCAGCCCAGATCCTAATGTAGATAAAAGTGAGAAACCCGGAGGGAGGGCCTTGCTGCAGAAATCCTGCATTGTGTGCTAGATTTTAATTGGCCCCGGCTGCAGAACTTCTTTGCATCACTGCAGCCACAATGATACCATCGCGTTCACCAAAGGTAGCCTCTAATCCACTGGGCTCTCCAGGCATGGCCTGGAGCTGCTGGTGGTACCTGACTCGGTACCCGACTCTCCCGACAGCGCCCACCCCACCATCCATTCCTTGATCCAGCGGATTTCCTTACCTGGCCTGATATTTGCTAGCCCAGCATGTTTATGGTTTGGGGAGGAGATTAAGAGCTTTTGACCACTACCTTGCCAAAAGAAGGACAGGTGGGATCCTCTCAGGGTGCAAAATCATAGAGGATACTCGTTTTATTTTGTGTACTGCCACCCCCACCCCCAGACACACACTACGTTCTCTTTTCTCCTCTTCTCCTGCTCCCACCCTCAGGACAAACATGATTTTTAAATTCTCCACATTATTTCAAGCTTTGGAGTCTTTTCAGTTCTGGCAATGAACAGTTCCTGTCCTGCCCCAAGCAGTTCTGGAATCCAGGCCTCTCCTTTTCCAGTCGCGAAGGCCCTGAAGACAGGTTCTCAGGACTGCAGGCTGTCTCCGAGAACTTGGGACGAGCTGAAGGGGGGCAGGAAGTCTCTCAGCACGGAAGCACTCACTGCCGTCCTTTTCCTCACAAAGGACCATGGATTGAAGAAGAAAGGGAGAAGGCTGCTGACGCTTCACTTCTGCTCCCAACTGTGTTTGTGTTGACTCTGGGTGAAATGGAATCTTTTCACCTTCTCCCAAATCAGAGGTGGGTGTCAGTGCCCGGAGTCAGCAGAGTACAGCGCCCCCAGGGCAGGGTTGTAGGATGCAGAATCCACGGGGGTGCCGAGGTGAAGGGGGAGACTTCTCAGCCTTGTCACTGAAGGTCACACAAAGCAGATGAGAATAGTTCTTCAGTAGAAAGGCCTTGTCCACACTCTCCCATTTTCCCAAGGGGAAACACAGGTATTTATTCTCGGGGGCATGGAGGTGTTTGACAGCACATTCTACAGGACATCTGATGTGTACATGCCCAGGTATGACACACCTTAGCCCTGCTTGGGGCTGCAAGGAGTCTGCCCTGGCTTCTATGTCTGCAAGAGTGGCTAGGAATCAAAATATTCACAGAAAAGAACATAAGACATTTCAGATAATACAGTTTCAGGTATTAAAGAGGTTCCATTAATTCCGTTTCTGTGGGAATAAACAGGAAATCTAACAAATAACAAAATAATGAAAATATGAACGATGAAGAAAGGCAGGACGTATATAGGAGCAAACAATGGGTCTTTCCTCTCGGCAAATGCAATTACCCTGCTGTCCACTCTTTAACCAGTCTGTGATGTCAAGCTCAATGGATGGTTGAACTCTCAGCCCGTGTCCCCGGCGTGTCCCTCCTGGCTGGCTGGCTGAGCGTGCTTCCTCACGAAAGCCCCTCCCCTCATGTTTCAATGGAAAACATGCCAGCGGAGGTGGGGAGAGGGCTCAGTTCTGGGCTGTGAGAAAGGCTGGCTCAGTGTGGGGAGGGTCTCCCCAGTCTGCACATGCCTCCTGCTTTGTATGCTTTCCTTTCATTGCTCCTTGGGTCCCAAAGGGAAAATCTCCTGGAATGAGTCTGTGGGGGTTCTCTTTTGTTTGTAGATAAATCTCAGAACTCGATGAGCTCTTTGATTCTGGGCCTTGGGATCCAGGCCTGTGGGATGTTCCTTGGATGCCAGCGTGTGGTGGGTACCAGCTTTCGCAGATATTCTGCTGCTCCAGCCAGAGAGAGAGATAGAGATAGAGATAGAGATAGAGATAGAGATAGAGAGAGAGAGAGAGAGAGAGAGAGAGAGAGAGAGAGAGAGAGAGACATACACACACGCACACACACACACACACAGAGACAGAGAGAAAGAGAGAGACAGAGGGAGAGGAGGGGGAAGGGAGGGAGGGAGGGAGAGGGAGAGAGATCCTTTCTGCACAACAGGCAGGCAGCCTTCTTGCTCAGCTTTAGCACTCAAGTTGTTTTGGAGAAGGTAGCCCCGATAGGGCTGGGCTTTCTGTCATTTTGTGTGCACTTCATCCTTCCATTGTCCTTCTCCCCACACACACCCCTCCCCCCCCCCGTCAGTTTTCCATCCAGGCATTCAAGCAATGGAGGATTGAAAATACTGAGGAAAAAAAATTATCTGTTCAGAACACTCACAGACAGACCCTTTTCTGTCATCCCCTTGTAAACTAGAGCATACTAATCATTTGCATAGCATTTACATTGCATTAGGTATTGTAAGCAATCCAGCACCGCTTCAGTTAAAGAATACTTGGGACGATGGAAATAGGAGGCCATTTTATGCAAAGGACTTAATCACATGTGAGCTTCGGGGAGTGTCCAGGTCCGGGAAGCAGCTGCGCAGATGCAGAAGGAAGAGTAAGTCAGTGCCTATCAGCCCTTAGTATTCGTTTAAACAAATACAGTTCCTGGAAAAAGTGGACTATGGTCCTAAAATGCTAGGGATGTGCTGATCTGAAGTGTCTGCCAAGCTCACCGTTGATTTAGAACAAGGAGATGCCCTCACAAGGTCTTAGCTCTGCTACTCATCAATGAGGCGGCTTTGGACAAAGCATGTCACCTCCCTGGGCCTCGGCCATGGCTAGAGAGCTGTATCATAAATAATCCTAATGTCATCCGTGGAATATGACAGCGACATTTGGTAGGCGGCTCAGTGATGTGTGGGTCCTGGTGAGGAGTGTGAAGCCCCCCCCCCATCTCCTTTCCCCATTCCTCCTGCTCTGGACGCCCGCCAGGGAGGTTTGCCCTTCTCCTGCATGTAGGCTGGCAGAGACCTCGGCTCTCCTGAGGGCAGATCTGCTTCAGGGCCTCCTCCCAGGCCCAGATCCCCACTCACCTGTCTGGAGGGAGCGAGAGGAGCAGGCGGGCAGAGGCCTCCCACTCTCCTGCTTACCAGCGTCCTCTCCTAGAAGCTGCCCAGGCATTTTTCATGCCACACACCAAGCCCAGGCCTCGCTGCGTGAATGATCCTCCTGCCCTGAACTCCTTCCACACGGTCACTCCCCTTCTCTTCCCAGCAGCCGGTCCCCAGGGCCTCCTGGCTCCTTCTAGTATCACACTGCCATGCTTCCAACCAGAGAAATCCGGCAGCCGCTCTCCAGCAGAAGGATGACAAGCAGGGGAGCTTCCCCGAGGGGCAGGGGCCCCCCAAAGACTCCAAGCAAACAGAAAGACCGATTTCTCCATTTGAAAGGGCCACGGAGGCATGGTCCAGTGGGGAACTAAAGGAAGCCACTTGGGGACCAAAAAGAAAGAGCAGGCTGTGCAGACGGCAGGGACAGGCTGACCAGAAGGCCAGGCCTGGGGACAATTGGAGACACACGGGGCAGGCAGCAGCTGAGGCCCCTGGCCTGAGAGCCATTGTAATCACAAAGTCTATTGGCTCAGACGCTAGCTCGCTGAGCCATTTGTCCACAAGGGAAATAAAAGCCCAGCCTCATTGCTTTGGGCGGCATAGAGGACAATGACCACCGTGAAAAGAGTTAAAAAGATTCAGGGGAAGGGGGACAAGCGGCCCACATGGTGACAATTCAAGTTCTTTTGGCTGCTGGAGCCTGTTCTTTAATTAAGTCCCCCTTCTTCAGCCATCCGGCAGCAGAGGCACACCTGCTTCTCTCTGCCACCCCGCACAGCCAGCACCAGGACGGCTTCACACTGCTGCTTTCAGAGAGCCACCGGGCCTCACGGTGATTTTTCAACAGAGGCAGCCACAGGCTTACTGGCTCTTTCTCTTTCTCCCTTGCTCTGGAAGATTCTATAAAAATCACATTAAAAGGTGTGAGTGAAGCAATTCTACCCATCAAAGGATAAGGTCATAAATAATGTCTGTTTCAAGAATGCCGGGGTGCACAGCCGGCCCCGGAGCGCACTTGAAGGCCACGGCTCCTTAATTGGCCTGATTTCCACGTCATCCCCCAAACTGAAAGACGGGACGGTGGCTTTTCCTTTCAGTGAGGAATTTCTCGTGGTGCCACAGTGTGCTGCAGATAGCGTGTGCACCAGGGCCAGAGCCCCGGCTGTGTCCTTCTCTACTCAAAACCCAGCGTGGTGGGGGCTATTGTGGAAGATCTGGCTGCTGCTCCCTTCCGTGGAGGTCTACGATTCCTGGGCACGCGTCTTCTGTCTCTCTGTCTGCCTTCCTGGGAATCTCCTTGCAGCCTGGGCTGTGTGAGAACACCCCGTCCTCCTGGCCCCCCCGGGGAATGCGACTGCTGTGTCTTCAGGGAGAGGCAGTGTGTGGGTTTTCCTTCTCTAGGACAGCCCCACCATGCCGCTTGCTGTGACTCGAAGGAGCCAAAGAGCAGGCAGTGGCTCCCTCGGTGCTCAGCTCAGGATAAATATGTCTGTATGGGGAAATGCGCCTTGCAGATCCTGTCTGGGTTGTTTCTCCTGAGAAATGACCGGAGAGCCCCAAGCTATCAAGGGAGCCGTCTGCAGCCTCTCCTCATCCTCCCGCCGTCCAGTCACCTCCCAGGGCAGCTGCCAGGGACCCCAAGCACACCCTGCTCTCTCGTCATTTGGTTTCTCCATGATCAGCCTAAAGCTCACTGGATCTAGGAAGCTGAGAAAGCGTTTTCACTCTGTGCTCTTCATTATGGAGATAAAAGAATCCTAGGCCTCGGGTTATCACCGCTGCCTCAAGAAAGAAAGGAAGACTTCAATTCTGCTTTGAGGAATCCACACTTAACAAAATTGTATTTCAACTAAAGGTATTCAGAAAAAAATACTACAGAGTGACCATGCCTGCTGCCTCCCTGTGTTCCCAGTGGGATGTGGTTGTCACCTGAGACACACTTTGGAGAGGGTGAGCTGGTGTTTATTCGCCCTTGTTTTGTACAATAAAGAATGTCCACTACTTTTCACAGTGAAATCTAATCTGGTGACCGGTCCAAACAGAGAAACAAGAAAGAAGTCCAGAAAATCCGATTTGCCTAGACGGAGCTGAGTTTTCAGGCGGCACAGGTCACCTTGTGAACTTGAGGACAAGGGAATAAATCTAGCTAATATTCAGACAAGGCTGCTTGTGACGAAGGAGAAGTCTACTCAATTTTGTGATTCTGTGATGGATCAAGTTTGAAATCGGGGATTCAGTTCCACAAACTACACAGACATGAATGCACCCACGTGTACAAACACACACACACACACACACACACACACACATACACACACACACAGGCATGTACTAATAACTTGCATGGCAAATTTAGTAAATTGGAACAGAGTCCCTGCAATAGAGAAAGGGTGACATCTTGCCGATGAGTGGCTCTCTTGCTGTTGCAAGAGAGGTTGGTGAGGTAGTCTGGAAATAACAAAGGAGCTGATGACTCTTTAGCCCCACTGCAAGGTCCAGAAAAAGTATGGAGAGGGCCACAACAAGCCGGGAGACTGACGCTTTCCCCAATTCAGCAGGGGCTGCTGCTTCTCAGCCACCTCTTGCTTCCTAAGCTGGGTCGTGTTTCCGAGTTCCTCCCCTTACTTTGCTTCCCCACCTTCGCCTATTTTCCCCAACATTCCACTGACATCCCGCGCTCTGTTCCTCCATGGAGGCAGAACCAGGAGGATGTGTAGCTGCCTAAGGGGTGAGGTTTATCATGATTTACAGGCTCAGTCATGGAGGATGACCTGCCATCTGCAGGCTGGAGAAAAATGGTGGAAACAGGATGATGGCCTTTCCATGTGGGTCCTGAGAACCAGGGCACCAGGTGGGGGTCAGGGCAGAGGGCAGGGTGGAGGTTTACCCTTCTCCGGCTCTTCCATTCTGTCCAGACCCTCCGCAGACTGGATGAGGCTCACCTAGGTGGAGGAGGGCAATCTTTCTTGGTCTCCCAGTTCAGTCCATCGCTGCTGCTCTGGAAACACTCTCACTTCTAGGTGGGAAGCCTTAGGCACCTTCAGTCCGGGGAAACCGACATATCAGCATAGTCATCGCACCTTAATTTCCAGTTGCAGGCTGATGATGATCAAAATTCATACATCCACTCAATTTAAGCTCAGACGCAGTTCTCCTGACTGTTCCCAGCTCTGTCCTGCTCTGTCCTGGGAGAGACACCTGGACCTGCAGCCAGCCGAGTGCCTGAAATGCCGAGCTGGCTATCCAACCTGGTTCTTCTCCACCTTGTCTATCTTGAATCAGTGATGCATAATGATCTGAAGTAGAAATCGAATCCCTTCCTGCAGACACACGCATGCACGCGCGCACGTACACACACACACACACACACACACACACACACACACACACACGCACACGCATGCACGCATACCCCCCTTTAATCTTATCACAGAACCTCACTGCTGCTGCAGAACAGGAGGTCTGGATTCCGCGCTCTTCTCTCATGCCCACTGTCATAACCCGCTCATCTTCCTCAGTTCTTCCCTTTATGATTTCAAAAATACCCAACGCATCTTCACTACTGAGGTCACTCTGGCAATCAAACCTTATGAGGCAGGGCCGGGGGCTCCTCCTGCATTTTCTCATGCCTGCTGAATGTAGGTTCAAGGTAGAGAGAGGAGGACAGGTCGATCCCGACACTGGGATGGTACTGGGACACTCTCTGTGACACCTGTGTCCCAGCCTGTGACAGAGCCTCCATCCGCTCTGGCTGAGCTCATGCTGATGTGGGAGATGGTGTGTTTGCATCAGGGTTGTCAGGCTGTGCCGTGGGATCTATGACACATCTCTCGCTGCCATTCTCTTCTGTTCAACACACTCCCCATCCATTTTCTTACGCAGGGCACTGGTGTTCATGCTCATTACAGTGCGAGTAGAATGAGACTCAGACAGAGTAGGCAGCTTCTCCTGTACTTCTGACCAGAGTGGACCTGTGGACCCTCGGGCCGCCTCTTCCCCTGTGACTCTCCTTACCTCCCTAGGATGCCTCCCAAGCTTTTGCCTCCCCAGGCTTCATGCTCTACCCCACCGCTGCATCTCCACATCTTGGCACCTCCTTGAAGCACCAGGTCCCAGAGTACGGAAAACTCCAAACATTTAAGTAAGTGGCAGTCCTGGAGGCAGTGTTTTCATGGAAGTGGTGGCAGCCCCCACAGGGAAGCCCACTCCCCAGACTTCACTGTGGCCTGTCACTTTTGTGCTTTCAGTTCAGACCAGCTCACTGTGAGATCCCAGAAGGAAAGTTTGGGCTGCGGAATTTGATTGCTTCACCTCTCCTAACAATACCTGATGGTGCCCGTGAGGCCATGCTGATGCCTTGGCCGCAGTCACAGAACTGCTCATGAGACTGCGGGCACAGGGCATGGATAATAATGCACTCTGGCGTCACACAAACTTCATCTAACTTTAGTGGGCAACGGTCAGCTTGTCTAGGAGGTTGTTGGCATATGTAGTTGGCTTCTCTCCCAGAGCTGTGATTAAGGAGGGGTGTGAAGAGCGTGTCTATGGGGAATCCAGGACTCTCCCTTCTATGTTGCTGGTCTAGGAAGAATTGCCTCTAGATTTAGACAAACCTGGATTCTGAGATTACTATTGCCACACTTGAGCTTCATAACTTTGGAAGAATTGCTCAGGTTTATTTTGACTATAGAATATATAAGAAGCATGTAAAAATCTACTTCAAGGGCTATTTCCAGCATAAATTAAATCAATCAAAAACACTTGATCAAATCACTGAGTGAACCCCTTTCCTCCTCTCCTGTTGATGTTTCTGTGTATAATGATACACGAATGAAAATATAATCCATGGGGAAATTAGTTGCTTTATTTAGTTTGAAACATACACAATGTATTTCTTTTGATGGAATTTTCCCAGGAATTATAGAAAATAATTTCAATGGTTTCTTTTATTGTGACTTTCATGATATGGTTGATCAGAAGGCTCCCAAATTTTCTCTGAAGCCTAAAAGGCAGGCAACGTGGCTCACGACTACAGTCCTAGATATTCAGAACGGGAATGGGAGGACTGACATTCAAAGCCAGCCTGGACAGAAAAACCTTGCCTAAGTCAACCTCTAAAATAACCAGCAAAAAACAGGGCCGGAAATATGGCTTCAGTGAGGATTATCAATTATGCAGGCAAACTGAGCAGGCATGAAGCTTCAATTCACACTCGATTACCACCAGTGGATACATGCATACAAACACGCATGTGTATACATGTACACACACAAATACTTCCTTAGAAAGTCTGCATGCACACTGTCTGAAGAGAGGAAGAAACATTAGTAAGGGCCCAAACAAGATGTGAGCATAGGAACAAAGGCAAGGCAAACCTGTGCAGGCTGAGGACAGCGAGTCACGTGGGAGCATCCAGCTTGTCCATCAAGGAGCTTGGACTTGAAGACCACAGGAGACGGGGGAGACGGAGCCGAGCCCCAAATTGTTACCTACGACCCTTTCCTCTCAAACTTGAGGACCTGGATTGAAGCGAGGCCACACTTCTTGTGAGAAATCCGTCAAAGATTCGCCTGCCAGTTAAAGTCATGGACAAGGATGCAGGTTGTGTTTTCTTGGCATGGGGTCAAAGCAGCATATATTTGCCAAACTGTGTAACTATGGCTGTGCCTCATGAGTGGTTGGAGTTGAGTGAAGAGAATCTAGATGGAAATGATGTGATACCCTGGTGAACAAAGCTGCTTCCAAAAAGTGAAGTCTGCTGAAATTCCCAAACCAAAGCTCAGCTGTTATGAGTGTGGGCAAATGTTCACAGACACCTGAAAAAGACCACAGCTGAAAATAGCTGATAGGTTTCAGAGGTTGGCAATGGGAAAGTAAACAAAAAAAGAAAAACTACAACTCTTATGGCATCAATGAAAAGAAAATTACTAGACAGGTTGATACATACACGCATACTTTTCTTATTGCTAAAATAACTCAGAGATATAACCTCCTAGGTTACTCGTAACAGGACTGAAGAAAAATAATGTTCTTTTTTAATGGAGAAGAGAGAATATTTACACAAACATGAGGGTTTTTCATGACTTATGAAATATTGAGTCTGCAGGCAAAGTACTCAAGAGATTCTAAGAAGAATAAATTGTAATTAATCCATACAACACCGCCTCTCAGTGAACTTGCCCTGCTACCAAAGACACGGGCAACATAAACCAGAGAGTGGGTCTCCCTGAGTTTAAGTCCATCTTCACTAACATCCCAAATGGCGGACAAACAAGTCCCTGCTTGTTTGCAGAGAGCAGAGGTTGTTTATATGCTCAGTGGTCTGACCCTCGCTGACCCTCAGCCTGTGAGACAAGTGGATGCTTCGTTTCAAAGCCAGAGCCAATCTGAGAAGCCTGCTTTTTTCCTTACACGTGTTCACTTTGCCGAAGGAGGGTGTGGGACAGGTTTCCAGGTTAGGGCTGCACACTTGTCCTGGCTGAGCTGCCGGAAGGGCTGTGGGTGAGCTGGGAACTGGGAGACACAGAAATCCTGGTAGCCACACATTTTCTCAGGTTTATCTTTATTGTCATCTTCTCTAGTCATCGGCCACAAAATTGTCTTTTCTTCCACTTCTGTCCCCTCCTTTGTGAAGCTTCCTGTGTCCTGAAGCCTACATACCATGTCTGTTTGTTGATGTGGTAGCAGTTAATATGAACGTTGCGGCCCCCAGAGCCTGGACACAGCAGAACACAGGATTTACCCAGTCTGTGACAGGAGGGAGTGGAGAGGAGGCATCTCATCAGCTTTGCATGCATACACAGGGAACTCCGGGGCAGTCAAATCAAACCACTTCCCAGAAGAAGGGTGGTCCCCGAGGACCGCCGGGAAAGAAGGCAGTGTTGTGAAGATGACGAAGAGTGGGGAAGCAGAGAACAAATCCAGGCCCACTGGGGCGGGCGGGCTCAGCTTAAAGCTCACAAGGCCATGGGAACCCGATCCTCAATCCATGGAGCTTCGATTTTCTGTTATGCAATGAACATTATCATAATTAGAAGCATCATTATGTGGAAGGGAATCCCCAGTGGTGCCTCAATGCCTTATCCATCTTCAGCAAACCGAGACATGTGCATCTTGTATCAACGCTGAAGAAGAAACAATTATAAATGTAATAAGAATTATCATTCAGTGCTGTGACATCTTTACAAACTTTCTGGTCCTTGGATTAAGCAACTCTAGAAATGTCCACTCTTTTGTTGGACTAAAATTACTTTGTCAGTCCAGTTTACCAGACACATATAGGCGCCCAAACTGTACTTAGAATTCTATGGGCGCCTTTCTTCCCTTGCGTTTCAATTAGAGATGCCATTTGTCTTGTGTGTTTTATCTCTGGGAGCAGTCTCCCATGTGCTGTTGGAAGATAACACTATTTTCAGGTCTCTGAAGTTGCTGGGTTTTTCTGTGTGTCTCCTAACAGCCCACAGGTGTATGTAATCTCACTGTAACAGAATGTTGTCATGTCTTGTTGACTAATTAAGCTTCCTCGTTCCAAATCCCAGCAGTTGAAAGTTCAAGTGTTAAATGCTGGGACAGTCCATTGGAGAGGGAGAGTACACAGAGAACACTCAACCACTGGCTGGATTTCTGCTTCTTGTCCTTCTGTGGCATTGTATGTCCTCTGTCTTGCCAGGTCCTGCCTGGCTGAAGTGTTAGTGGATTCAAAACAGTGAGGAACC
This sequence comes from Megascapheus bottae, assembly GCF_031878675.1. NCBI lineage: Eukaryota > Metazoa > Chordata > Mammalia > Rodentia > Geomyidae > Megascapheus > Megascapheus bottae. Next base: position 81,081,175 of record NC_143515.1, on the reverse strand, counting down.
ACATCATACCTGGAAAAAGGCAGCAAAGTCTTTAAGCTTGCTACCCCACAGGGGTAGTACAACATGTCACCACCAATCTATTTGTTCATCTACACGGTCAGTTCTGAGAGTCTAGATGAGCCAAAGCCTGGAGAATGCCAAGGCTAAACAGATGCTAAGATGATATTCTTAGCCTCAAAGTACAAAACGTAGTGGAGGAATTAAAGCAAGAAGACGAATGTGTGGCCATTTAGTGAGGACAGTGAGAACTCTTTATGAACTTGGGGCTCTAAAGGGAGAGGGCTATGCCTGGGATGAAGGGTCAAGCTCAGAATGTGGCTTCTAGACTGTGTGAGGACCACTGAACCTTAAAAAAGGAGAAAAGAAAGTGCCACAAGAGGCTGCACAATCTACAGCAAAGTTTGGGGTTCATAAGAAGGATTCCAGCAACTGCTTGGAATATCCCATCTAGGAAATGTAAGAGAAACTTGGAAGGATCCATGGGAACGAAGAATGCAACCAGACCCTTGGAAAGAGCTATTTTGTGAAAGGGGAAGAAAAGAAACGCTGAAGAGGCAAGCCCACACTGTGAGAGCAGACTCTGAGGTGGCTGAAGAATTGCATGCTGGGAGTTCGGTGTGGAACTAACGGGATACAGAAACAGGCCCTGCTGAGTGCCGACAAGAGTTCAGAGTATCTCATCTCAGTGACACATGAGATGAGGGGACAAGTGTGGCCCATTCATTAGCACTTGGAGCTCAGAAGAAAGATCCTGGACATCATGAATGCTTGTAACTCAGAGCCTTCAAGGCTGGCTAAAAACCAGTGAATAGGAAGGAGAAAAAACTGAGCACAGGCCAGGAGTTTGGCCTAGTGGTTAAAGTGCTTGCCTAGCATGCATGAAGACCCGGGTTCGATTCCTCGGTACCACATGCATAGAAAAAAGCCAGAAGTGGTGCTGAGGCTCAAGTGGTAGAGCTCTAGCCTTGAGAAAGTCCAAGGACAGTGCTCAGGCCCTGAGCTCAAGCCCAGGACTGGCAAAAACAACAACAACAACAAAAAAACAACAACAACAAAAAAAAAAACAAAAAACTGAGCACACAACTCTGGAGAGGAACCAGATGCGAACAAGACAAGAGAAAGAAAACCAGTGAGGCAGGTAGATTGGGATGAGCCATTAGAGAGGCCTGAGAGACGCAGTTTGGCCACGTTACCAGAGGTGACACAGGAGGGCCACTGGGTGAAGCCTGCTAAGGCGAATGACATGAGCCTCAGCTACCGTGAGGACGCACACAAGTCGTTTCAGTACTTGAAAATTAAGAAAAATGTAGAACAAAATCCAGCTCAGTTTGTAGGTAAAAAAATAGAAGCCAAAGGAGTAGGCTTGCCTAGTTTCTGAAAAACAGATCTATAAGGGAGTGGGTAGGGAGGATTTGTCGGGGGGCTGAAATTTCAATTCAATAATCCAGACCACATTTGTTGCTACTGTCTGTGGCACTATAGAACCGCTATAGAGAGGTTGCTGAGCAGAGTGGTGGTTGTTCACAGGGCAATTATAACTATTAATCTGAAAACTAATGAGTTCAGAATTCAAAGGAGATGTAGAAAGGCAAAGCTGCTGTCCAGGTAGGAGGCCAAAGAGAATGGGACACGATTTACATCATGTCAGGGATTTTTCTTTGTAGAGGTGAGTTGGCTTGTACTTTGCGTGCCCCTGTGTGTGTGTGTGGGGGGGGACTTTTTGTCATTCATCGAGTAGCTGATGAACACGTGTCAGTTAAGTGTTGCAATGGCAATGCAATGCTAATAGAGTCCCAATATTACTTCATCTCTGTGTATAGTGGTTTCTAATTTATTGAGAACTTTCCATACTGTTTTCTATGGGGATTGTCCTAATTTATATTCCCACCAGAAAATAAGCAGGCCATGACCACAAAGTTCCAGTTGTACAGGAGGTGTAAGCTTGGGAAATGAGAAGCACAGTATTGTTTCTTCTACTTGAAATAGTCAGTGAGGCCACATGCAGCACTGGCATCCATCCTTAAGGAAAGGAAAGCAAAAAGAGATGGAGGGATGAAAGGAAAAACAGGGCAGAAGAAAAAGATCAAGTTATGAATATTCTAATTAGATCCATTGAGGTGATATTTCACAATGTATGCGTACAAAATTATCACCTTACATACATCCAGTCCACAAACTTCCTCTTTGCTAATGTGATCTCAATAAAACAAAAAAGAGAATTTCAAGGAATTGTCAGTGAATGTATGGAGTTGACATTATAGAGAAGGGGTAAAATCCAAATTTCAGTTTTCTTGTCTTTAGGGAGAGAAACTCATCGAGGGAAGTAGAACTATCATCTTGAGGTTGTATGGTTTGTTGGAATATAAAATTCATATTTTAAAAAAGCAGTGATACTGGGGCCAGGAGTTTGGTCTAGTGGTAGAGTGCTTGCCTAGCATGCTGAAAGACCTGGGTTCAATTCCTTGGTACCTCATACATAGAAAAAAGCCAGAAATGGTGCTGTGGCGCAAGTGGTAGAACTCTAGCCTTGAGAAAACCCACGGACAGTGTCCCGGCCCTGAGTTCAAGGCCAAGAACTGGCAAATAAAAAAATGGTGATACTGTTTAGTCAATGAAGAAATACCTTTAGGGTGTGGCCTACTATGAACCTCATACCTTATGTATATATAATTTTCATGTGTACACAGTTGGTGAAGGGAGCTTGGGGCCTGACTTGAGGTGAGTTCTCACTGGCAAGTCCTCTATCCCAGTTATTGCCATGGGAACTCAATGGTAGTCATACCTCACTTGCCAGGAGCAAAGGAGGAAAGGGAAGTTGCATTGAGATCTCGTATTACTAATACTTCATTACTTTTATGAAACAGTTACGAGTGCACTTATTAGTATACTGTGAAATACTCCCCTAAATAAGCAAATTTAATTTATACTTGTCAAAACAAACGAACACTATACACATCATGATTCAGTGTATCTAATTCTTTTAATTGTATTTCTTTCTACTTGTTAATGTGTGAAATTTGGTACCTCACAGTGGGCTTCCCTGTCATTGATAACAAAGACCCTGATTCTGCTGGAGCACAAAGAGGTTCACACACCCTGCATAGCATGGTTTCTGCCATTCCCCACCTGGGCACCATGTGGAGTAATTGATTGATTCCTTTTTGCTTTCCAAGCTTGTTGCAGGCTGTGCGTTAATGATCACCTTTTGAAATTCATGATTAGTAGATGAATGCTACCTTGGCAGGTGGAAGAGCACTGGGTCCCTCTGAAACTGGGAATTCCAGTACAGTTCCATAATAGCTCCGATATGGTCTCAGATTTAGGTTTATGCATTTTATTTTGAGTACAAAGAACACCCAATGGTGCTACTTTCGAGCCTATTGCAAAGTTAGCCTACTTGGCTCTACCTCTCCTGCAGCCTTACAAATCATTTTGGCCCAAGAGGGCAGGCTTTATAAGATACCTTCTTATGATCATCTGGTCAACCCTAGGGATTTCATGAATATAGACAGCTTGCATTCTCTCTTATGAATAAGATGTTTAAAGGTCAAAGATAATTTGTGGACTTGCAAAATTCATAAAAGAGGTGAATTACAGATGCTAACATGTTGCTTTCTATAATATTTTTTTCTACTTAGGGGTTGCTGTAGATTATGTATATATTTTGATGAGAAAGACACAGACTATGCCAAGAAAGAAATGCTGATGATGAAGATAAAGTAGAGGTAATGGAAGCAAGTGGGAAGAAAGATTTAGATGGCTGTCTCATTCCTAATTTTCATTAGGTTTTTGAAAATACATGTTTAGAAAAGTGGGGAAAGTGAAATGGTGTTAGAAGATGGCTGTTGACATTTTATCTGAGTATTCTTGTCTTTTACTAGTTCTTTGAAGTAGGAAGACACTAGAGGTTGTAAACTCATCTGTAAAGATTTTGGCAGCATAATAACCAGGTCACCTAGCATCTCCATCCTCACTCTTTTCCTACTCTCTCCCTCTGTTGGGGCCTCTGTAGGAAGTTCCTTTAATGAGTGGCCTCTAAGCAGTACATTTTCATTCTGCCTCATCTGGAAACTGGAAAACCAAAGTCAGTTGAATTTGGTTGGCATCTAGCTAGATCCATCTTCCTGTCCTGCTGAATGCAGGTGATCCTTGGTGTTGTCTTACGAGAGCACTAATTCCATCTGTGAGGGCCCCGCCCCCACGGTCACATTCTAGGTAGTCACTTCTCAACCTCTCCCTGCTAACCACCTAATCTCATCTGCAGAAGAAAGCATGAGCATTTATCCATAGCATCCCACCTTGCTATGAGACCAAAGAACCCTGTAGCCAGAAAGTCACTATGTACTGGTGACTGTTAACAGTCTTCCATGTTCATCCAGTATTTAAACTCTTCTATACTGGGTGGTTTTGTATTGCTCATTCAATTGTTTCCACAGGCTAACACGTTACCTGGACCACAATTGCAGGTGAATATTTGTCAATTGGATAAATGAATAATTAGTTTCCCTTAGAGTAACACCAAAGAAACATGTATGTATGTATGTATGTATGTATGTATGTATGTATGTATGTATGCATGCATGTGTGTGCATGTGTGTACGTACGTATGCATGTACATATACACATGTATGTATTTACTTACTTATAGAAATCCTGGTGGTTGAATTGATGTTCTCAGGCTTGCAAGGTAAGCGCTCTAGCACTTGAGCCATACCCCCACTGCTTTTGTGCTTTTTCTTTTCAGAGAGGGTCTTACAATTTTGCCAAGGACAGCCTTCACCCATGCTCCTACTTCTTCCTCCTCTGAGGCACTGGGATTGCAGATGGGTGACACCATATCCAACCCTCTTAATGAATGTTCACTGTGATGTTTTCTCCCTGCCAGCCCTATAAATCTCAGTCCTCTCTTCTTGTTTGGCTCTCAATTCTTTTCTTTCTAGCCAAGATATAACTATCTTCTTATACCATAAATGTATGTTCACCTTCCAGGTTGGTTGTATGCACACATGTGTGTGTGTATGTGTGTGTGGTGTGTAAACTTGCCTGCATTTTAAAGCTTTTCTACATCCTTGTCACATCTTCTATTTGTTCAGAATTAACTGTCTAGTACTTCTCTAGACAGCATGTTTCCTTGCCTCTGTATTTTCTTCCTCTGAAGTAGAAACAATCAGTTGGTGACATAAGGAGAAGAGCATAGTTGGGTGGCCATTCCCGAGGCAAGCTGTTAGAACAATGCCTGGGAAATCACGGAGCCATACAGCAGCTCTGTTTTACAGAGGTGCCGGTTTGAGATCTCTTACTGCAGGAGAAAGTAGAACGGGAAGGAAGATTCATTTAGCTCTGTTTCCAGGCAGGCTCCGCACAGTTCGTAAAATACTGTCTGTTTAGTTCTACTGGATTTGCAACTGTAAATGAAAAATGTACCCTTAGTATTATAGCTTCTATGAGTGACATCTGAAGCTTAAGGTTTCGAGACTACCAGGCAAACACTATGTGTTCATGAATACACATGTGTATTTATGTGTTCATGAATACATGTGTGTATTTATCCTCACAGACACACAGACACAGGAACAGTGATTTGACTCTGACATTCAAAAGAGTGTCACAGCCCAACAATTCCACTACTTGGCATTTATCCAACCATCCAGAAACTAGGGCATACTAAGCCCACTAGCACAACAATGTTCATTGCAGCACTATTCACCATAGCAAAGATATGGAACCAACCTAGATGTCCCTCAGTTGATGAGTGGATCAACAAGATGTGGTATTTGTACACAATGGAATTCTATGCTGCTGTCAGAAAGAATGACATCGCCCTATTTGTTAGGAAATGGAAAGACTTAGAAAAAATCATAGTAAGTGAAGTAAGCCAGACTCAAAGGAACTTAGGCTCAATGGTTTCCCTCATTCGTCATAATCAGTAGAAACCTTGGGCTCTACTAGCTGAGATTTGCAATAGAGCAAAATCTTGATACATAAGGACATATAATGTGAAGCTAATTGAAAGGACCTCCAGGATATTGAAACAAAAGCCATATAATGAATGATTGTTGTCCTTAATGTACTATGTTGTCTCTCATCTCCTTTGCTGTCCCTTGTTATCTCATATTGGTATAGTATCTCACTTTGTTATCTGATATATTGAATTTATTTGTATTTGGATATTTGAAATTTGATAGGGAAGGGGGGAAAACCAAGATGGGTGGGGGGTGTGGGGGGGGAGGGAAATGGGTACCAAGACATGTGAAAGGGTATCAATGTATGTGAATTAATGCACCTTCTATCTGGCAAATATCATGTAACCCTTTTACTAATTACAATAAAAAAATTAAAAAAAAAGAGTGTCACAGGCAAAGCTTCTGTATCCATCAGTGAGTAAGTATTCTCTGTGTTTGAAGCAGAAAGTACCATCTTCAATATGGATGAATTATAGTCTGAACTCTGATTTTTGTTAAACTATATCCCTGATAACTAGTGTGTGGATGTTTTGCCAGAGCTGGGTGTTTTCCCTCCACTTTGGCCTTTATGTTCTTATTTCAGTGAAACTAAGGTCCAAGTCTCTTCCCCTAAGGTGAGAGAAGGAGAGAGGAGGAAGCAGGGAGAGAGGATAGTGAAGTCCTTGACTGTAAACAAAGAGACTAACACTTCCTAAGACCAGTGTGCGTCCAGAACGCTCTGTAGGTGGCATCTCTTTTAATTTAGTTTAGCAACAATCAGAATATGAGAAGTCTACATAGATTATGCACGAGTTCTTTTATTCATATTTGGATTGAATTTCACTTGTATTTTTAATACTCAGAAAATTACCTAATGTCTCATGAAATTGCTGAGGTATGCCTTTTTAAACAACCTTTGCACAGGCCATTAATCAGAGTGAATAAATGTCCTAGACCTAAGATATTGCTCTTAGAATTGATGCCTGTCCAGGGCCTTATCCTGAATTCACTTAGAATATAGAAAGAAGTTGCAGACATAATGAGCATTTGAGGGTCAAATTTTAAGTAACTGTGATAGATTCAATAATTTTCCAAAGCTCAGTGCCCCTCACCTCACCTGTTGCAATCTAAGGGTTCATTCTTATCACTGTCCACTTGCTTTTTAAATGTTTATATGTTTATACATATGGCACAGTCTATTTTCTTTTCACAGTCTTTTGAGACAGATACACGGGACTCTCAGGAGATAGGTGTAGAATTGTAAACTTCCATGCTGGCTCCAATGTTTCTTATACCCCCCTCCCCAAACTGGCGATTTAATAATCAACTGCACGTGAGTAAGAGACAACAGGCATGATGTGAGGATTTTGTTCCTGCTGGGGCTTTTGTCCTGCTTCCCTGGCATGGTCATAAGCATGTGTTCTTGAGGTGACCCAAAGGCAAGGATGTTGGCCTCGTTGCTGATTACTCCAAACATTGTCACTTAATTTGGGGCACAGTACTTAAGAGTATTTTTTGTACTAGATTCATTATTCATTCATTTATTCATTCATAAAGCTTGTTTGAGCTGGTCATTTTGGATGACAAAGCATAAGTAGTTTTATGTGCACACACACACACGCACACACACACACACACACACACACACACACACACACACACACACTCTACTGACTTCTCACTTGAGCCAGGCCTCCAGTCCCATTTTCCCCTCAGTACTTGATATGCTTTGTAGCATATTTGTTTGGAAGAGCAGGTTGGAGGCGAGAGAAAATTGACTTTGGAGAGAACAGCCTGAATCTAATGGTTCAAGGAAAAAGAAGACTTGAAAATACAAGAGTGTTACAAACTGCAGGAGAGGACTAGCCAACATAGCTGGTAGGATGACAGATTCTATGGGATTTGCAGATTGGCAGATTTCATCATGATAGAGGCAGGAGAGATGAGGGGAAACCCCCTCAAGACTGAAGAGCAGAGGGCAGATACGTGACTGACTCGGGCACAGCCTTACAACTGGCACAAGGGGAAGCCTGTGGCTCTCCTTGGCTTCCATCCATGTTCACACTAGGGAAGCTGCAGTGCTTCTAATGTCTTTATCACCTCTTTCCCATGCCATCAAAAGAGCCATGGTACCCACCGAAGCACCTGCCATTCTCCTCTGACTAATTAGACAAATGCTTCTTCCCAGCCACCTTGTCCACTTAGACGGCTGTCACAAGGAGCCTCACACTGGTAGCTCAAGTCACAGAGTCCTGCCCAACAGTTCTAGAAACTGGATGTCTGCAATCAGCATGTCAGTGCAGGTGGCATCTCCTGATGCGGGGAGGGAGAGCGTGTCCCACACCTCTCTCTGGTTTTAGGTGTTTTGCCACCATCTTTATTGCTCCTTGGCTTGAAGATCTCTGCTTTTTTTTTTTTTTGCCAGTCTTGGGCTTGAGCTCAGGACCTGAGCACTGTCCTTGGACTTTCTCAAGGCTTGAGCTCTACCACTTGAGCCTCAGCACCACTTCCGGCTTTTTTTCTACGTATGTGATACCGAGGAATCGAACCCGGGTCTTCATGCATGCTAGGCAAGCACTTTAACCACTAGGCCAAACTCCCGGCCCAAGATCTCTGCTTTAATCTTCGTGAGTGTGTGTGTGTGTGTGTGTGTGTGTGTGTGTGTGTGTGTGTGTGTGTGCGCGCGCGCGCCTGTTTCCAAGTCTCCCTACTAATAAAGGTTGGATCAGCGGTCCACTGCAGCCAAGCATGCCTTCATCCTATCGGCAATGACCTATTTCCAAATAAAATCACATATAAGGGAATCAGGATATCAACGATTGAAGTTTAGAAACGTTCAATCCATAACATCAATGCTCACAGTGACAGGGAGGGTACCACCAGCCACAGCCACAGTGCATGGCTATCCATCCACAACCATGACGGAGCTACCAGAGCCGGTGTTTTCTCCCCAGGAGGCACTACCATACGCCACACTGTCAGCCCAGTGGTAAATCTCAGAATCCAACCTCTCCACGAGGCCGACAGGAAGCTTCTCGCACTGTGTCTTCTATCAGGCATCCTTCCGTGGAGCCCGTAGTCTTTGGGGTCTGGATTGCTGGCCTCCTCCAGAGACTGCTCAATGGCGCTCATTCCTTGGTGGTGTTGAGGTCATCAAAATGTCCCAGAGACTATGGATGCATTCCTTCGGTTCTCCACCTGAAAGTCGAATGTTGTCTGCAGAAAGGGCACAGAACATTAGAGAGGGAGTCGGCTGACATGGATCCAGCACACTCAGGGACACTGACTGCCCTTGGAGGTGAGGGCAGGTGTTGTCTGGAGGAGTGCAGGAGATCAGCAGAGCCCCACTGCCAGGAATGGGCTTAGTGCCCGACCAAGGGCTCAGGGAGCCCATCCCACCTCCCCCTGTGAGGGCACAGGGAAGGCACCGTCAGCGTGGAATGGGCACCGAGATCGCCGCACACTGCTCGCGGGTGTCTGGAGAGTCCTGCGATGCTGTTGTTTATGAATTGTTAGTCTATGGTCGTCTATCGTTAGCCCCAGGCCCGTGGGATCCAAACACACACTCAGCCTTGGCTTCTTGCAGGGACTTTTCTTCCGGGGTCCTTTCTATTCAGCCTTTCACTAGCTTCCAGGCTAATCTATATTTCACCCTAAGATTACTTTCAGGCCCAGGGTTTTAAGATTTTCCTCCCTTCTGTCACTAGCTTCTGTGTATCACACTGGACAACTGAGTTGATTTACCAGAGCTTGATAACAACACATATAATTCACCTGTCATAACACAGACTCCCCAGTCCATAATTAACACAGTGTCCTGGCGTAATGCAATGGTGACATCATGATGCAATGGTTACATGATATGTTTGCAAATAAAAAGAGAGATGTTTTTTATAGTACAGTCATATTGCCGCTTTGCAGTGGAGGCCCTGTAGCCTCAGGAAAGCCAGAGAGCTCAAGACACCAGACTTGTCAGTGGAGGTTCTGTGGTCCCAGCCTCCCCTGACACAAACCCACAGATCTTACACAGTCATTGCAGGGACACCTTCCATACCATGGACTTGGTCATCCTCCTAGAATTGTGAAGTCTGTTGCATTTTATGAAAATGAAATGGATACAGAGTTGATAGCCTCAATTAATGAGTCAATCTTAGAAAGTGTTCACCCACTTTGTATTTCTCCTGAAAGCTAGTATGTTGGTTGCATGCTGTCCAGAAACAATTACACACAGAGCAGTGCACCTGAGCTGAGAATGCGTGGTCAAGGTGACAGCTGTTCAGTGGAAAGCACCCAGGATGTCCCCCAGGATAGAGAGGGTGTTCTGCTGGCAAATGTGGTTAATGTGAGTAGGTGATGGTGTGGTCAAAAAGGGCAGTGCCTAGTATGTGTGGATGTTCGGTGAGCGATGAGTGAATGAGTGAATGAAGCACAGCCAGAGGACTTAATTTCAAGCACGAGATGCCTCTCCACTCAGAATCTGTGAGTCTGTGAGCCTCTGGTTCCATATCAGGTCAGATGCAAAAATAATGCTATTCCTTCTGCCATTCTTGGAGATAGGAAAAGCTGCATGGCCAGCAAGGCACCTCCTACAGTCTGACATTCTGAAAAGAGGAATGCTCTCTGAATGCTTGGGGCTTCTCTGTTCACTGGCACCTTCCATCCATGATGCCATCTGCTAGTATGGCACTACGCCTAATTGCAAGGTGGCCTGACAGTTTTAAGGGGCTCTGCATGCATGCCAATCACATCTGAGCTGAGCTAGCTAACCTGCAGCATGAGCACACAACCATCTGAAAAAAAGTTACCCTGCTGATAAAACGCAACCTCAAATGATAAGCTCACACCTCATTAACAGTGGCCATATTTCTTGACAGTGGTAGGTATCTGTCGAAGAGCCTTTATTGAATTTACCCTTCCCTAGACTACCACCATTACAGCGATTCCATGCCAAGAAGAGGCGATGGGCACAGATCACCTTTGGTTCAGACAGAACCACCGACACCTCACAAAAATTCTAAATGTCTTGAACTCTTGTTCTGGGAAATAAGTGCAGCAAGCTGCTAGAATTTCACAGCATTGTCTTCTTACACTATGCATCTTCTGTTACCTTGAAATTCAGCTTATCTTTTGGAAAAGAGGAAGTAGGAGGCTTGATGGAGTGAATTTGCTTACCTTCTGGAATTGTTAGGGAAAAGACCCAACACGAACACCAAAATCTGTAGATCACAAAACTGGAAATTGTGTTGCTTGCTTGACTTTGAAAAACCTGAGGATGTACATTTCTATTTGAACCTGATGGTGACAGATGAGAAAATGAATTTGGAGGTGTTAGAATAATTACTAAACATCAAAGAGGAGTCAATGCCCTATCAAGATGAAAAATCAGGTCCTTTAATTCTCAAAATATACTCCTTGTCATAAGTGTACTTTTTGAGTATTGTTTGCCTAGTAAAGCAGGCATTCACTGCCTTTACTGTCAGTATTAACTGTGTTGTCTGTTTTTGCTTTCATTTTCCCTCTTTCTCATATGGTTGATTTTCAATATCCATTGGCCATCCAATCAAAATTTCTCATCAATAAAATGATTCTATAAAATATTTTGAACTTTCGGAGATTTGTAATCTTCACCTCATAATCAAACTCTTTGAGGAATTTATGATGATTAGAAAATAAATGGTTTAATTAAGCCCTCTCTCGTTCAAGCCACTTTCTCACTAGGTTTCTGTGGACAGACCTCCTGTGTCTAGATTGCTTCCATGATATGACACAGGGACCCTAGCATAGGTCAAAAGTATTATGGGCTGAACAGAGAACAGTGAAAGAGGAAGGAGGAGAGGCCTGGAAGATGAGGAGAAGGATCTCCACCAGCAGATGTGAGCCATGCGAGCTTTTCAAACAAAGCTCGTGCTTTGAGGACCTTGTTCCTCGGTGACAGGGCAGGAGAGTTCTCTGTGTGGCTGCATGCCCATGCATGTGCCACCCAGGCTGGTTTTGACACGCAGGGTAGGGAACGTTTTCTTTTCTTCTCTGACTATCTTTGAACTCAACTATTGTTTAATTTTTGTTTTTCTCCATTCTAGAATGGGCTGTTTTTGCAGATTTAAAAAAAAATCACATTTAGTCATTAGAACAAGCTCACTTTGTGAAAAAAAATTCCCTCTGGTCTACATGAACCCCTTTGTCCTGGACCTCTGTTGGGAAGCTTCTCCCCTGGCATCCCCAGCTCAGGTCTGGCTGGGCGCTGCCGCCTTCCTCCAGGAGACGTGGAAGGCCCTGACAGCTCCCCACGCTGTTGGGAAAAAGAAGGGCTTCGGTGCGTGTCTCCTAGTGCACTCACAGACTCCCAAACTTCCGTGGGAAGTGGGTGAGGTTTCCACGTCCTCCCTCTTCCTCCACGACGTGCAGAGGACGCCCTGCTCACTGTGTTGAGGAAGCACTGATTCCTGAAACCGGGATGCAGTCTACTCCCCTTTCCTCACCCAGCTCTGACCAGTTTCTCGTCGTTTCCTAATTGAAACTCAGAGGCAGATGGTAGGCCACAGGTCTCAGCTCAAGCTCTGCCTCCCTCCAATCCCCTCAGAAGTGGACCTAGCTCTGTTTAGGAAATGAGACACCTGTCATCTGGGCCGTCAGTGAGGAGAGAACAGGGACCTGCAGACATTCTGAGGTGTTACGTTGGGAAGAAAGCACACAGTTACTGGTACAGGCCACATAGGGGGTAGTCCTGCCAGGAGAGCACGCATGACACAGCCAGCACTCTAGGGGTCTAACCATGGGGCGCATCTAGAAAGCAGTGCAAAATGGCACAACTATTTCCTAGAATCATGCCATGTTTCCATTTCTCTGACACACGTTGTCTTCTTAACCGTTTATGAGAAAGGCAACAGATTCTCCAAAGCAACGCCCGGTGAAAGGGTACTCTTGACCCAAAAGACATCAGTGCCTCGGAAACGGAGGAGCCAGCCCGCCTCAGTGGAAGATTCGCAGCCCCTCCACCTCTCCGTGTTCAAACCCGCTACCGTTGCAGCCTCTGATCTGGAAAAGCATGCGAGGAAATGTGAGGAAACAGTTGACCCAGCACTCACATGAAATGTCTTAGATAAAATCCCCTAACAAATATGTAGTGATATCATTTCAAACCTGTAGAAACGTCACTTGTTATTTACTGAAGTTCACACATACATACATTGTTTTATTGTCAGGGTAATGTATAGAGGAGGAGTTACAGTTATATTCATCAAGGTAGTAGGTGCAATACTTCTCACACATCGAAATCCCTTCTCGTGTGTTTGTCCCCATTTCCCTCCGTCCACCCCTCCCAATCATCTTGTTTGCCCCCTTCCCTTTCCTATTTCTAATGAACAAATAACATATGTAAAATATATCAGGTAACAGTCAGACACAGTAACAATATGAGATTAACCATAGCATACATATTTTCAACCATAGGCATCTCCTACCTTTGACTCATGAAAACGGAGATGAGTTTTCATCTATGTTATGAGTGGGGCACTTGAGCCGAATACGTTTCTTGCCAAATAGGTAAGAGCATTTTCCCACACAGCTTTCATGGACCTGAGCCTTGTATGTTGAGTCAGGACGGGGAAGCCTCCCGTTACTCTGCAGAGCTAACGTGCTCGGCCGTGCTGTCGGGGTCAATTACCGTCACTCCACCAGGACTTCCACTGCTTGCAGGGCGGCCGTGTCAATAAAGCAAGCCTTCCAAGGCTTCATGTGGCTGCAATTAGGCCCCCTCCCCGCGGGCCTGCAGAATCTGGGCAGATTGGCTAAATCCACGCTGCCTGGAAAGGTGGGAGGAAGCAGGAGGAGCCTGCCAGCAGCCAGGAGGCAGGGCTCGAAGCTCAGCCTCGTCGCTCCAGCCATGACTTTCATTATGTCCTATCGATTTTCATGTTACGACCCATGTTTGTGAGGCATAGCTGCAAGCAACAGCAGCAATAAGGCAAAGCAACTGTCAGTCATCTCTGCCGCCCTCACCCACACACGCGCGTGCTTTATTATGTACCACAAACACAGGATCTTCCTGCTGTCGTATTTCCAAATATGAGGAAGTTGACCAGGATTTCTGCAGTCCTCTTCTATTTGTCGCATGTTGTAGAGCAGGGGTGCGAAGGGATGCTTGGTGCCCTGATAAGCACGTGTCCTGGGTGAGACCAAGAGGCGTGGACTGACGTCACCTTGTGTTTGGCAGTGATTATCGGTGTTGTATTTTTGGCTACCTGGTAAGATGGAACGCAAGAACTTGTGCAGCCAGGCATGGTGGGGCACACCTGTAGTCCCAGCCCCCAGAAGGCCCAGGCACAAAGCCGAGGCTGCAGGATTGCCAGTTGCAGGCCAGCCCTGCAGCAACCACACTGACTTAAAAAAGCCAAAGCGATCTGAAAAAAATCAAGAACATGTCTTCAGAACCTTCCTGAAGAAGAACATTTGGTGGGGTCTAAAGAGACTCAGGTGGGGAGCCCAGCCAGATTTGGGATGGACTTACAGACTGATAAGCATGTGGTTTCAAAATGAAAGATATATTACAATAAAAAGGATACACCGTAAACTTTAGTTATTTTAACCACGACATTCTGTATTTTGAATTATTACATTATACTCACAGAGTTGTCTAATATTAGGACATCTTTATTACAACCCAAGAAATTCACGACCATGACAAACCCCACGCAGGCACATTCAAGTGCTTATGTTATCATGGACTTGCTATCCTGCCATTCATAGAAACGGAACTAGGAGAGATAGGTCCACATTCAGGTCGCCTCGTCTACCTGCCGAGACGTAATCAAAGTAGGATGTGTCCAAGGCCGATAAAGTCGCCATTGTATGTAGGGAACATATTTAATCCATCCCTTAGTGGATGGACATTTGCGTTGTTTTCCATTTGTGGCTGTTACAATTTGCTGAGATGAGCAGTGTTTGTCTGATGATTATGAAGACAGGTTTATAATGTTGCCCATGCCTATACTAAGAATATAGAAGAGTTTCAGATTTATCACATTCCTTACAACATTTGCTTTTGCCAATTTTTCATGGAGAATTTGTCTATTCAAGTTGTTCTTTTATTTTAAAAGGGATATTTTGGGTTTTTAAAAACTGTTGTATGTATGTGTGTATAAATATGTATATGCATATGTATATCCAAGTTCTGGATAGAAATCATTGAACATGCAACTTGAATGTCTTTTTCCCCCATTCAGTTAATTCACTTTTTAATGTTTGAAGGTGTATTTTGAAGCATAAGAGCTTTTACTTTTGATAGAATGGACTTTATTTCTGATTTTGTAAGCTGAGGTCCCTATTTCAGGGACCTAAGGGACTTCATACTTTGTACCTTCTACTAACTTACTAGATATAATATATTCTGTAGATTTCTTAATAATGTTTTACATAGAAGATCACGCCATCCATAAAAAGAGACTATACTTTTCCTTTTCCAATATAGAGGACTCTGTTTATTTTTCTCTACTGGTTGAACTGGCTGGAACTTTCCTTGACGTCCCTAATGAAAGTGGTGAAAATGAACATTCTTAGTCCTGATTGAAGGAAAAAGCTTACTCTTTCCCTGACTAAGTGCATGTGGTTTGGTAAGTGTTTTTACCATGATAGTAAGGTGCCATGAGTCTTAGTGTTCTTTTTATCCGAATGATCCACTAGTCTCGAGGATGGTAGGGAAAGTTGCTCCTACCAGTCTTGTTTTGTAATAGTTTGTCAAAAAATTGTCATTATTTTGTGATTTTGTTGCCCTGTCTTTCATACACCATTGAGGAGTATGTTAATTCCATAGGTTTGTAAATCGGACCCAAATTTCTTTTTATTGCTACTTCCTAATTTTATTTCAATATAGCCAAGGAATAATAAATTGTATGAGTTCCATTGTCTTAATTTAACGCTGATTTATTAAATTTGTGAATTATCATGGAAAATATTCTGTCCATTCTGCTTACGTCAGTGTAAGTGCTCTAAAGACTCTGACATTTCTAGATGGTTTATGATGACGTCACCTACTTCCTTTTGCTATCTACTCCCTAATCCTAGCCGTTATTGAAATGAGAGTAATAAAATTGCGGCTAGTTTTTGTTGAATATCTACTTATTGCTTTCACTTCTCTCCAGCCTTATCTCTGTATTTTGGGGCCTCATTATAAAATGCAATCATGCTTATAACTGTATATTCCCTATGATTGGATTTTTTCACCTCTTTGTAAAAATTCTTTCTTTGTCTCTTCTAACAATCTATATTTTAAGGTATATTTTATTAAAAAATATTGTGGAAATTTTCAAACTAATTTTTCTTCAGCTTTTTCAAGTCTTTCACCATAAAACATACATACTATGTCCATTGTTCATAGACTATAGATAAAAATGCCCTGAAAAATAATGGTTATTTATCATGCCTTATTTTTCTATACATAGAGCTAAAATAAAAAATTGCCATAAGAAGTAATTAAAAGATAATAAAACCGGCCAGGCATGGTGGCTCACGTCTGTAATCCTAGCTACTCAGGAGGCTGAGATCTGAGGATCATGGTTCAAAGCCAGCCTGGGCACTAAAAAGTCCATGAGACTCTTATCTCAAATTAACTGCCAGAAAACCAGAAGTGGCACTGTGGCTCTAGGGGTAGGGTTGTAGCCTTGAGCTGAAGAATTCAGGGACAGTGACCAGGTCCAAAATTCGAGTCCATGATCAAAATAATAATAATAATAATAATAATAATAATAATAATAATAAAGCAGAAAAATCAAAACAACATACCAGGGCTGGAAATGTGCCTTAGTGGTATAGTGTTTGCCTAGCTGCAAGAAGCCCTGGATTTCATTCTCAGTACCACATACACAGAAAAAAGCTGGACCTGGTTCTATGGCTAAAGTGGTAGAGCTCTAGCCTTGAGCATAGAGAGGCTCAGGGACACTGCCTGGGCCCTGAGTTCAAGACCCAGGACTGATGAAAATAACACTATAATAAACATTATATGGTATGGTCTCTATTTTTCAAAAATATCTGCATGGGGCATACTCACCCTTCTGGTCCTGAGTGGAGCTGGTACCCTGCCTAGGAAATGAAATACACAGTTACAAAAGGCTAGACGTTCACTTAACATTCACTATGGGCCTAATTTCTGCAGTCTGGGTTGCAGTGGGAAGATGATTACTAAGTCATTCCCATGTTGTTGACTTTTATTATTACTATTTTTTGGCCAGTCCTGGGGTTTGAACTCCGAACTGGGATGCTATCCTTGAGCTTTTGTGCTCTACCACTTGAGCTACAGCTCCATTTCTAGCATTTTATGCTTAAATGGAGGTGAATCTCATGCACTTTTCAGCCCAGGCCTGCTTTGAGCCATGATCTTCAAATCTCAGCCTCCTATGTAGCTAGGATTACAGGCATGAGCCGGGCTACCTTCCTTCTTTACCGTTTTATAAAGAGATGTGTTCTTAGTATGTATCTTAGAGACCTCAGCATAAAGTTCTTTCTTTTTGTTTCTCTGGAATATTTGACTTCTAGCACCTCTGCTCTGGTGCTTCAAGACCGTGCCTAAGGGGAATGAAAATTACCCGAAGCTCTGGAGGAGCCTCAGATGCATGGCGTGCCCTGAAGTGAATTGTGGGCGGGAGATGCATGCCGTGTGGACACTTCATGACAGGGCGTAGAGCTGCATGCTCATCTCTACAATTTTCCACTTGATATTTCTGGACTGTGGTGGGGGATGGACAACCACAACCACAGAAAATGAAGCTGCAGAGAAGTGTACATTCCTGTGGCTCCATTGTCTTCTGGTTTGGTTTGGTTTATTAATCTGTTCAGCCATTCTCTGGTGTTTATTCCTTTCTCTAAATGCAATTATTCCTAAGGAAAGACTTACGCCTATCATTTTGTGATTTCATATGTCTTCTCTGCTCCCCTTTCCTGACCTTCTGTCATGAATATATGTATTATTTATGGACTAGTCTGATTTTCTTGTTTCTTCTACTATAGTACTGAGTTCTTTTCTTAATGGTTGTCCTGGAAATTATAATGAACATTTTCATCTATAATACCTAATTCACATTAACACTAACTTACTTTCATTCACACACACACACACACACACACACACACACACACACACACACACACACATATATATACACACACACAAAATATATCCCTAAGCTGGGTCCCAGTGGCTCACATTTATCATTTTAGCTACGCAGGAGGCTGAAATCTGAGGATAATGGTTCAAAGCCCATCAGGCGGGATAGTCCATGAACAACTCAGAAAAATGCCAGAAGTGGTGCTGTGGCTCAAGTGGTGCAACACAAGCCTTGAACATAAAGAGACTCAGGGACAGCACCCAGGAGCTGAGTTCAAGCTTCATTTCTGTGCCTTTCTATGCGGTATTGCTATCTTATATATGATATGGTTATAAACTATAAGCCCATCAACACAATGTGTGTGTGTGAGGGGGGAGGGGTCTACATTGGTCCTGGGGTTTGAATTCTGGGCCTGGGCACTGTCCATGAGCTTTATCCTCAAGACTCTACCACTTGAGCCACAACTTCACTTCTGGCTTTTTGGGTGCTTAATTGGAGATGAATTGGACTTTTCTACCCAGGAGGGCTTTGAATCATGATTTTCAGATGGCAGCGTCTTGAGTCGTGAGGTTTACAGGCATGAATCCTCAGCACGGCGCATTAACACAGTTGTATGGTGACTTGTTTAAGAAGTTTTTCTTTTAAATCAAATAGAGGAGTGTAAAACCCATGAGCATGATGTTTGCTCACTCGGGAAAGAGCCTTACAGATGTTCTTTCCTTGCATGGATTTCCAATGGACGTCTCCCCGGGCAGGATTGCCTACGGCTACACTACACTCTGTCGGCTCAGTGCTCTGCTCCTACGATGCCCAGAGCCATGCCCTGAGAACCCAGACAGTCAGCTTTGTTATGAAGTAAGAACAAGATGTAAGTACCCATACCTTATCCGGCCTTGGAAGGCTTTGCAGAGCACCTGGTCCCCGTCCCCCATTTCCCCCTTTCTCCCGGCTGCCACACCGGATCTTCCCCCTGTCCTGTCAACATCCACACCAGATCTTCTCTCTGTCTTGTCACCATCCACTCCAGCATCTCAGTCTAGACTTGGGTATCTACAGATTTGTAGTTGAGACTATTTCTGCCACACAGTCATGTGACGAATTTCTCGTTTGCTGAGCTTACAGAAATCTCTGTGGAAGCAAATACTCCTTTCTTCCTCTTCATTCTCTTACCTTGTTTATTTTCATTACTACTGTCATATTAATATTAGAGTGCACTGGAAAGGTTACACCAAGCAGGAAATTTTTGTCACCATTTTGGCTCTCTCATTACCCGATGAAATACAGCAGTCCCACTGCAGATGCTCTGAGGACAAGTGGAAGTCTTGTTGGAAAGTAATTGAGACAATGGGAGAATCGGTTTTCTCCTGTGTCTTGTGCCTCTTTCTTTCTAGCACTTTCATATTAGATGGCTATCTCCTGGGTAGCTTCTTTTGCAACTTCATTTTATACTGTACCAAGGAGCATGGAAAGGAAAATATGCTATCTTTACATTTCATAGGGAGCTAGAGAGGACAGTTCTGAGCAGATAGCACTCAAACTTGTGCAGAGCCCCGCTGGGAGAATTAGGCAGAGGTGGGGTACAAAGTCCTCCCTGCCACCGTCTCCACATCCAGAGGCTTCAGAAGCCCCCAGCACTGGAAATGGCAGTGTTCTATTTGAATTTAATGTCTGTGCACATGTCACCACATTTGCTTTTTGGAAAGTTAGCGTCTAGGTTCAAAGAACAGAGCCCAAGGGAAGTAAGTACGTTGTGGTTGAGATGGAGAGCAGGATGGGAAGCCAAGAAAGCCGAATGGGGAGTAGGATCAAGTTCAGAGCAGAGCAATGAAAACCGTGCTGTCTGGAGCCCCTCACGCAGGCCATAAAAGCCTACCACACAGACGAGTGGTTTTGGGTCAAGATGGAGACTGGCAGGGTGGAATCCAATAGGAGGCTGCAAACAGCGTGGCTGGTCAGCAGACCGTTTCTTGGAGGTGCCGGAGCCGGCTACATCGGGGCTGGCGTGGCGTTTCACACCTTCACAGTGCCTTCTGCACTCTGTTATTTCCCAGTCTGTTCAGTTCTATCGGCGTGACCCTGGATGTAGTGCTGTAGAACTGGAAAGTGTGCTTTGAATGCTGTTCTCATCACTACCACAAACACCAGAGTGCTTTGTGCCTCTAAACACAGAAATCCAGGTGTCTTGGTGAAACAGCAGAAGTTGAGGAAGTGAAATAGCCTGAATCGTGCCAAGCATAGAGTCTTTATACAACTTTCTTCCTAAAAACCTACGGGCACCCTTAGACAAACCTCACACTTTGGATGTGAGCATGGGATTCGCTAGTATACATAAACCCGCTAAAATACTACCTGGCACAGAGTATGTACTCAATGATAGGAACTATTTTCTCGTTAGAAAACGAACGTGGATGAACAATGACTCTGCTCTGCCTGTAAGGGACTTGGACTTCTGTATTACACACGCACTTGAGGCAAAGGTAAATGCTGAGATGGTCCAGAGTTGGAACAGGGCTTGAAGCTGCCACCGTCAAAGACCATCCTTAGAAATAATCAGAATGACTGACCTCAAAAGACCAAGTCTGCTAGGTGAGGGCCTTGTGTGTTGTTTGTGCTGATGTCTGTGGGCAGAATAAAACACACACTGGGGGGTGGTCTCTTCAGGACAGGAATGGTCAGGTGGAAGGTGTCAGACTGAGTCAGTGGCTGCTCTGGGGATAGGGAGGAGCTGGACTTGGCTTGTGGACGAGGGGCAGGGATTCTGGGAAGGCTGGTCCTAGCCCAGGTGCAGTCTTTGTTCCAAGGCATTAAGAGACTCAGAAAGGCTTGGTTAGTGCAGCGCTTTTTCCTTTTCTCTCTGCCTCCAGTCTTGGCACCCAACCTCTCTACTGGTAAATTCCTGCTTGCCAACCTAAGTCAGAGGCAGGGTCTTTTTTGTAAACCCTCCATCCATTCCCATCACACTTAGGCCGGGAAACTCCCAGCCAGGGTTCCAGGTGGAGGTTCCGCCTATAGCTCTCTCCTGCCCCAGCCTCCATCAGGCTTCCCACACGGAGTGCCTGCCCTTGTTCCTGGGGCTGGGGAATGTCTGCTCCTCCTGCTCCTGCAGGTCCCCTCACATGTCTGAGGTTCATTCAGATACCATCACCCTCACCATGGGACCGGTGATGTATTTCATTTTTCTGCCAAGATTCATTAAAACCAGTTACCGAGCAAAGAAACCTATTTTATGTCATCTATCAGCATTCACTACAAAAATGCCTTTCAAACTGTTAAGAAGAATAGCAGGCCTTCTCTGGTCTGTGGTGGAGGTTTACCTCACCGGCATTTGTCAGGGAAGGCGGTTGACAGAGGGTCAGAGCAAGCAGCATGGCCACCACCGCCGAGACAGGGATTCCTGTGGACAGAAAAACACTGATGAAGAGTTTGGTTTTTGGAACCCAGCCAATGAGATGTTTCATTGTGTGTCGGCTAATCATTAAACGCACAACGCTGGCAGAGTGCTCAGTCTGTCTGTGTCCTAATCTATGAAATGAGAATAATAATACCACCTACTTCACAGCATTGTGGAGAAGATAAAAGCTAATATACAGAAATACTTAGTATAATAATGCTTAGCACAAAGGAACTTTGCAATGAATGTCAGCTATAATCATTATTTTATTATGCATTTTTAACATGCAGCAAGGCTAACATGGCAGCGCCAGGCTTCAATAATAGAATATTTGAATCACTGACTCCTTTTGCTCAGTTTTTATTCTCAATGCAGTACTTTCTAGTAGATTTTTTTCTTCCTACATAGCTCAGTCGACAGACATGGATTCACATTGAAACTCAAATGAACATTCCAGTCTGTCTGACACAGATTTCCCATTAAAAATTAGCACAGTGACATTATTGTTCAGACAGTAAGAACTGAGTCAGCAACATTTCATCTTCCCAGGGACACATCAGTTCTGGACTTAAAGATGAGACAAAGATTCTGGACCCCAGGTGATCAGGGCTCATGCAGGGGAGGAGGTGTGGTCAGCCTGGGTCGGTGCCCGAGCTTACCCCTGCAGCCCCTCTGGGCACCTCTTGTGCGTGCTCGTGGGGTGTAGAGCCCCACGTGTGGCCCTGTGAACACCTGGCTGAGGGGACAGATGCAGCATCGCCTGGTGGTTCCCTTGCCTCCTGTAGCCTCTCGGTCCTCACTTGGCCGGGTGCAGATATTTCTGTTTCTTGTTCTGAGGAAGGCTAATGAAGATTTCAATTTGGCCGTGGTAGACAAGGAGTGGGCTCTAGCAGTCACACAGGAGCCCCTGGCAACTGCTACAAAAGCTGCATAATATGTGCAACATTGTGAGCCCCTGAAAGATATGGAAGTCCTGACTCCCCCTGCTCAGGTGACCTCATTTAGAATCTGAGGTCACTGAGGATGTAATTAGTTGAGATGATGTCACAGTGGAGCGGGCTGCCATTTAAAACGTCCTGTATGTCTGGGATCATTACAAGAAGAGAAGAGAGACACAGGAGCATGCCCACAGCATGCAGACACATGGAAGGGAGACAGCTGCAGGAAACAGTCAGAGACTGGAGGGACCGTTATCAACCAGAGATGAAGTCTGCCAAGCAGCCCGGTATGTGAGAAGCAGCGTGGGGTTCTTCCTCACCAAACCCCGAGGAGACGCAGCCAGGCTCACACCACCTTCATTTTGTCCTTCCAGCTTCTGGGGCTGTGAGGACACCAACTGTCACTTGCTGGATAGTCTTTGTTACGGTTATTCTAGAAAACACACAAGACCAGGCCCGTAGTGACACCCACAGAGGCCACACCAGACACATGCTTTATGAAAGGCTATTGTAGGCTGAGCACTGTTTCACGGGAGGTCAGACAGAGGAAGAGCTTCCTGGTCTCTTAATGCTTAGTTACCCTATACAAACAGGTAAGACGGTGTTGTGGGATGCACTCAGTGTGAAAATGCCTTGTTATAGCATTAGGAGATGAGCTCAGATTAGTTAGCTGCATTTTCCTGCCCAAGGAAAAAAACACCCATGGTATGATTTAATTAGTCAATCTCTTGCAAATGGCTGGCTTAGAAGAGAATGGCTTTAGAGTGAGGTAGCTTTGTAACATTTTTATCCCTCACTGATTCTGCTCAGGTAAGCACATGCAATTCGACTTTAAGGGAGAGAAAAGGTTGAGTGTGGATTATTCTGCGTTGCTAGAATGGAGACTTGTAATGATTCCTATAGTTTTAATATCAGGCAGTTTTAGCTGGGCTAATGTGTTTCTAAGTTCTTCGTTATTTGGACAATTCAGCCCATATGCCCACGAGTAACTTACCTTGTAGGCTGACCTGGTGTTGGCAAAGTGGAATATGCTGTTTGTTGTCTGTTCAATCAAATATTGCCTCTCATAAAAGACTCAAGAGAGAACAATTTGCTTAGCAACTTTCATTTGCATGGATAGACCATTAGCAAGGAATAAAGCGGTTGATTCCATAGAAGTACTGATAGTGCAAGCCGTGCAGTTATGAAAGGCAGAGTGCTGTAAATTTTGTACCCAGTAGCTCTTCAAGCAGTCTTAGCCATTTGGCAATGCATCTGCATTTCATTAGCAACCTTTTATCACGTTTCTCCCTGTGTAGAGCACCGAGGCAGCAAGGAAGGCCGGAGGCTATTGGCACAGCCTATCATTCAGAAACCCTGCGATTATCACTGCGTTTGGATTAGGTAGCTGTGAGGAAGCAGGGGCAGGTCTTCCCAGCTCCAGAGATCATGTATTTGCCAAATGAGTGGTTTTGAAAATTGGCCTCCCTTTGCTGAAACACATTTTTCTACACTCGAAGAAACCTCTGGCATGAAAGAGAAATGTGTCAGGATGTAGGAGGCAAATTGGACACTGTGAATTGTCTTCTTCTTCTTCTTCTTCTTCTTTTTTTTTTCTAAATTTCTGTTGTGGAATAGATACTAGCCAAACAGACTTCTGGGATCTTTCATTGCTCCTGCCAGGAGCAGCAGAGGGAGCGTCAGAGAGTCCAGAAGGCAGCACAAGCCCGCAATGGCCAGGGAGTTGGGCTGGGACTCTATGCACCCTGCTATGGGGACCCACTTAGCTTCAGAGAAGTCTTCAAGCAACATGTTGGTTAGAAACAGGGGAGCAGAGAGATGCTAAGGTGCATCTGGAAAAAGTGGCTGAGTCCACATCTGTCTAAAACTCAAATGTCCATCTTGGGGACACGGGGTGGGGGCGTGGCAGAAGAGGATGAAGAGGAAGAGTCGTATTAACAGGGAGAATGGGATGAAGATGCACCTGACTTGTCCCTGCAGGTTTTGGAGTGGAAATATCTCTACATGCTCTGCAGACAGAAGCAGAACGCAGCAGATACCACAGACTTGGCAGTGGCCCATGCAGGGAGGGTGCAGGGAATTGGCCAGCATTAATCAAAGCCCACAGTGGAAAGTCAGAAAGGAGCACTGTTCTACACATTAATACCTTCTAGAGTTTGTGGCTAGATGATTCCCCAAATAGTTCTCCCATTGGACATGGATCCAGGGCTTTCTTCACTATGTTATTCTGTGTTCTCACTTCTCCAGCCCCTAACCTAGAGACCAGAGTCTCCAATGAGTCAGCTACAAATGCTTTGCAACCATTACTAACTTGTGAACATTTATTTAGCCGAAGGGGAGGAGGAATAGTGAGACCCCGCTTTCTTGGCCAACCCTCAAATGAAAGATGTTTAAGTGGGTTGAAGTGGGAGATCACACATGGTCAGGCCTCATGCCCAGTAGCTGCACTTGGCCCAGAGCTGTGGGGTACACATGGCATCACAGATGCAGATAGAGCTGCCCTGTGGGGTGGGCTGGGCTAGCACATGTGCTCAAGATGGCACAGAGAACTCCACAGACTGGGCAGGTCCCGAGAGCTCTCCAGACCTCTCACAAGTGCCCATGTCGCTGCCCGTCCATTTAAGAGATTTGAAGCAGTAACACCAGGACTGCTTTCTTATTATGTGATGAAAAAGCTTACTTTTGCAACAATTTGGAAGAGGGAAAATAAAAATCAGGGCAACCAGGCTTACAGAGGTAGCAGTTGGTTATTGGCTAACACACTTGGCACAGCGATGCTGGCATGGAGTTGCTGCCTGGTCCTGTTGGCCCCACGCCAGAAAAGCCTCCCAGTCCCTGCTGCCCGTGCACACGGGCTCCACCCCTCCTCTGCCTGCCTCTGCCAATGGCATCCATCCATCAAACATTCCTCACTCTCCCTGTCCCAGGATGGAGTTTAATCCGTCTCCCCAGCATGGGATAGACTTGCTTCAAACGGGAAAGGCAAGAAATGGTGGCATCTGACTTGGAGTGTTGTACCCGAATTCCTAGAACCCCGAAAAGACCACCAGAGGCCATAGTCAAAGCTAAAAAGCAAGGGTCGTTTATTAGGAGTCTAGACTCGGACCTCCCGTACCCGTATCCGGCAACGCTAAGAGGCCCTGAACAAGGATTTTACACAACTTTTATAAGGGAATTCCATAGTTACAATCACCTCATTGGCTGTTTGGTAACTCAAACCACTGGTCGCTTTAAGATTAATCAGTGCTCAGGTGTCTAACCACTGAGCATCAAGCTGTTGCCACCTGGGGTTCAAGTACATGGGCCCTGAGCAAGGGGGAGGGGGTCATTCCCAGAACATGGGACAATCTTGGCACAACAGGCGATCATGAGAACGCCAGTAATACTTGTTTGTGCTCTGTGTCTCTGTCTCTGTCTATGTCTCTAACTCTCCTCCTCTTCATACTCCTTCTCTTCCTCCTTCTTTTCCTCCTCTTGCTCTTTTTCCTATTCTGTTTCTATCTTGATTTTAAAAATTCCTTCTGCCCTATGAATTCAGTGTTATCATTTCTCATGCTGTTGGAATCTAGAGAGACATCCGGAACCAAGGCAGCCTGCTAAGTCCCTGAGGGTGTGTGTAGGCCTGTGTGTGTGTGTGTGTGTGTAGGCCTGTGCATGAGTGTGTGCAGGTGTGCTTGCGTGCATGTGTGTGTGCACATGCATGTGAGGTGGTTGCTGTTGGTATTATTGTTATATAGTATACAATGAGGTTAGAGTTCCACAGTCAGGTTATGTATATAATGCTCTTGACCCCAGTCATAATCGTTTTCCCGCTGTATGTTGGGGTGATCTGTTATATCTATGACCATTGAACTTCCTGCTGCTCTCTTGTGGCTTCCTTGCCCTTCAGGTTCCTGGAGGCAGCCTTGTACCTGCTGTAGAAACCATGGGGCAGTATCCATGCCCTGGGCATGCAATGCTATCTGGCAGCAGAGCAACTGGCTCCAAAGCTCTGGGTGGTTCTTCATGTATTTGCTGTGCCTCTGGGAGCGACCTCTCCCCTAACTTGACAAAGGCTGTGTTTGGAGTAAGTCCAAGAATCTCCAAGGGATTCTGTGAGACAAAGAACAGGACTCACATGCTGTCAGAGAAGACTGATACCCTCCCCTTCCCGCTGGAACCTGCAGACTACTCTTGTATCCTTTCCTCCTCAATAGCATTCTGCCCATGGCCCAGTCATACCAATTCCGTGGACATTTTGTCTCAGGTGTGCCCTCCCTGCTCATCCTGCTTTCATCCCTCTCCCCAACAAACACTCAGCCATGTGTCACCCTCACCCAGAACCCGCCATCCTCCCAGCTTCCTCAGCTCCTCATGCACAGAGCTGATACTTAGTCCCTGAAAGTAATGCCAGGGACCGGTGACTTTCACAAATAGTTTCACATTGCCTGAAGGTGAGCGTCCTGAATTTCCTCTGAGAAAGTAGCTGTGTGCTTCGTGTGGATTCTGGTCTTGGATTATGGCCCGTCCCTTCCCCAATGAAAGCCTTCCATCTCTACGCCAGATCCCCATTCAGCCCAAGTGTGTGTTATCTCACACTAATTTTGTGTAGACTGTAACTGTAGATCTTTAGATGTGTGATACTCATGTGGTGTGTCTTCTGGCAAGATCTGTTCCTCTGATTAGTCTGCTCAGATGAATAGAATTTTCACAATTCAAATCACACCTTTTGCTTGTGGGATGCAGCAGGCAGCTCAATTCTGTTATCCTGTAGTAGATAATACCCTAGAGAAAGCCCGGTGCCAGGGGCTCACGTCTGTAATCCTACCCACTGAGGAGGCTGAGATTTGAGGATCTCCATTCAAAGCCAGCCCTGGCACCAAAGTCCATGAGACTCTTACCTCCAACTAATAACCAGAAAACTGGAAGTGGCACTGTGGCTCAAGTGGTAGAGCACTATCCTTGAACTAAAGAGCTCAGGGACAGCGCCCAGGCCCAGAGTTCAAGCACCACCCCCCCACCCCCCCAAGAAAAAAACAATACCCTAGAGAGAAGTCCTTCAACTCATCAGTGGCCCCTAGCATTCTTGGCATTTACTTCTCTGTTTATGCCAGTGCTGGAACTTGAACTCACATCTTCACATTCTCTCTTTCAAGGTCTAGACCTTGAGCCATTCAGACAGATTTGCATTTTGTTAATTTGAGAAAAGAGTCTCAGAAATTTGTTTGCCCAAGATAGCTTTGAACAGCTATCCTAAAAATCTCACCTCCTGAGTAGCTGCGATTATCTACTCCAGCCACCAGAAACCAACTCCTGGCTACCCTCCTTTTTTTTTTTTTTTTTTTTTTAACATTTCTATGACTCAGTGCTATGTAGGAGTTTCTTAAAGGGCCAATTGTAAAGGAAACCAATAAAAATAGGAAATACTTTCATTTATAATTAATCAGTGAACATTTATTGAGTGACTATTGCATATCCAGAATCTTGCTAGGAGTGTTGAGTTACAAAACTCCCTTCTGTGTGCTATAGATAATTTTACGGAAGCTATCGACTTTTAAAATCTTCCCCATATGCCCTCCATTTCGGCAGCTATTTTTATTGTGATAACACTTTAAATAAAAGCTACTTGGAGGAAAAGAAAGCGTTCGTTCAAATGCTGTGCATCTGTGTGACAAGTGAGTTTTGGTGTGGTTGTCACAGGGGCCCTGGATCAGGGGATCTGAGGGAGGTTTAAGCTGAACAGCAACTGCGCTGCTGACCTGAATTAGATCCACGTGCATACAAAGTTCCAATATTTAATCCTGAATTCCTCCATTGTTCCCCCCTCCCTCCCTCCCTCCTGTCCTCCCTCCTCCCACCCCGATATCTCTTTAGCACTGGGGTTGCACTCTGCATCTTATGCTTGCTCTCCCATCTCAGCCCTCTCCCCAG
Organism: Megascapheus bottae; assembly: GCF_031878675.1. Classification (NCBI taxonomy): domain Eukaryota; kingdom Metazoa; phylum Chordata; class Mammalia; order Rodentia; family Geomyidae; genus Megascapheus; species Megascapheus bottae. The sequence goes on along the minus strand of NC_143515.1, from coordinate 81,052,899 downwards.
CCTCATTAGCTGCATCTCCAGTCATTTTTCAATACTATCTTTGAAAATGCCTGCCTCTAGCAGGGCCCTTTGGTCAAGGTGGAAGTCTCACTAACTTTTGACTAGATGGGTCTCCAACTGCAACCCTCCTGGTCTCCATCGCTCACGCTGATGACACTATAGGCATAGACCAATACATTTGGCTGTCAATCCTGAAATTCCTTTTAATTTCTTAACGGCATAACGGCATACCCATAGTTTCATTTACAAGGAATCAACTCACACGTTGTGCTCTGAATACTTGAGTCTGCCAAATTCGAATCTCCACAGCACTATTAGAGAGCACTATTTGGGAGTCCATTTGGTCATGAGGGCAGAGACTGTCACCTTGTCTCCATGTGTGTTTACAGTGACAAATGTCCTAATTTGTACTATCAGCCAGTAACTTGATCTCTAACGTTGCAGCTTTTAGATCTATATAAAATGTGGCTATTACTTGCAAACAAATAATGGTTATTTTGTGGCTGTTTAATGACAGTTTGTTGCCACAACCAAAAGGACTGGGGCAGCCAGCAATAACCTCCAAGCCCACTCCTTGCTCCCCCTTCCTCTTTGCCAACCCAAGGAAGAGGTGGCTCTGAGGTGGTTGCCAGAAGCAGAGCCTGAGGCAACTGCTTGTGTGCCAGCAACTTATTATAGGAGCATCCCTGGGGGAATCCAATGAGGAGTTTGGGAAAACAGGACAGGAAAAGGGAAGAAGCAAATGGAGGTTGTAATTCCAGGCTAAGATCCAGAGGGTTGTTTAAATTGGACTTGGGCCTTCCAGCTTCTGCACACCCCCCTCTCCACGTCACCCTTTCTTTGGGGGCAGGCAATCAGAGGGCAGGGGCAAGACTGTACAGCTGTCTATACAGGCGGTCAAGGAGACTCAATGGTCTATAAAGAGTGGGGACGCAGGCAGAAGCCACCGGTGGTGTCTCCCCAGGCAAACACTAAAGTTGTTAAGATCTACAATCTCTGACTCTTCGCTACAGTCCATAGTCAATCACAGTGAAACCAAGAATCAAAAAGGCCAGCCATTCCAGATAACCCAAACACATCAGCTTGCCAGTCTCCCAGAGCTTTTGGTAATGATGAAGTCCTGCAGGTCTGGTGCACTGGGGGGCTGTACCCTCCTCTCCAGAGATTCTGGTGCCCAGTAGGGAAAATGTGCAGAAGGACAAGACGTCTGCCATGCCACCACAGGGAAAGGAAGAGTAATCCGGGTGGTGCCGTCTGGCCCTTGCGGTCAGAAGTCAGGTGGGTAAAGTGTGAGGCTCTCACCAAGATGAGATTTGACCTCGTGTGATGGACACGCAGCACCATCCAATCAGAGAAGGAAAGCACGTGAATCTTTGATGGAGGTAGACCAAAGTTCTAAGAATGAGTTCTATGGAGGGTAGCGCATTCTAAGTAGCCAGCATGTACAGACTACTGTCCGTTTATCTCCCTGTTGTGCTGAGTAGGCTGTGTAGCAAACGCTGGTGGGGCGGACCAGTGGTTGTGACCATGCCCAGTGAAGATTCATGTGCTGGAAAGCAGGTGAGCAGACAGAGAAGTGTCAAAACATGATATTCAAGGCAGAGATGTTTTCCTGGAACATCTCAGGTGGAAGTTATGCATTCAAACACCTTCAAGGAGCGCCATGCCATTGTGAAGCTGGAGAGAGGTGAGGACAGGCAATAGGGAGGCCTGGTTGGTGGGGGGAGGGTGGTATGGTCTTCTCTTGTGTGAACTGGGACCTTCTGGGTCATAGACACCAGGGTGACAGGCTCACAGTCGTATTTCAGGAGTATCCGCCCGCTGTGCACCTGCCAACCTTAACTGCTCTGTGCAGATCTTTACATCGTGGCCGCTTCCAGGGGTCTCAGGATCTCGCCATCTCTGTTATGGTTGCTTTCAGTTATCTGAGCTGCAGAAACTTAGCCCGATGAGTCTCCTTAGCTTAGTATTTTTGTAACCAAGGAGTCCTAGTTTCTCTCAGCAGAGATCTGGCAGCATCTGGAGACATTTTAGATTATCACGGTGATTGCTCTGAGCATCTGTCTGGTCGGGTCAGTGATACTGAACAAACATCCCGCAGGCCACACGAAGTCTACTAGCGATGAGGCCGGGAGGGTCATGTCAGTGATCTCCTTTACAATGCTGTTCCTACTGGGTTTGGATCTCCTACAACAGAAGGAAGGTGCGGGGCTGTGTACTGGGGCTGGACTTGGGTAAGGAGGTGGATGCTGTGTCAAAACTATTGCCTTGTGACATTTTACTGCCTCTTTCCCCATCCCATTTACAAAGATGGTTTTTATGTATTATTCAAAATCAAAATTAACCAACAAATATTGAATGACTCTGTGCATAAGCTCTGGGATTAGAACTATGAATAAAACATAGACTTGCAAATCCATAAGCGAGGCAGACATCTGTAAATCCCCGGGTGACTAGAATAAGAACTGCTAAGAATGTGTCAAGGATGCTCTAAGTGGGTGCTTAGTGGAAGAGATTGAACATAGCTGAGAATGTTTTTATGGAAGGAGGAGAGAAATGGAGTTAAAATTCGAGGCATGTTTGGGGCTTTAACAGGGCAGAGGTTGGGAAAAAAGTAATGTAAATGAATGAAAAATCTCTGAACAAAATTTGACACTGGGGAGGCTAGTCTGAATGTAGTATATGAGTTATCTAAGCTCTCTAGGAGATAAATCTCAGTGGTCTCTGGGCACAGGATGGAATGTGAAGAGCAGATTGCTATTTTATAAATTAAAAAAAATCATCGTGTTAGATTTCACAAAGCCTTTGCCAATGTCTTCATCATAAAACTTTGTAGCATTGCCGGTCTTCGTAGCTTAAGTTCCATTAGCTCTCTGACCCTTTTCACCAGGCCATCAAATTGAGCCAATGGTAAATGGCTTTGCCAGCAGAACAGGAATGGAGTCAAAAATCAGACATTGGAGAAAGCCGCACCAGGCAGAATCATTCTAGTTTTTCACACAGGTGCTTGCTGCATGGCAATGGCAAAAGCATACAAGGCAATTAGTCTGCACTACTTCAGTTCTTCATTTATGTGACATGAGTACCTGATGCCCAAGTCACAGGACTTCCTGAGAGCATGTGTCTCTATTTAGCACTAAAATATGGGTCATAGGGATTCACTATGTGCTAGGATTAGTGCTTGAACACGGGAGCTTGTGTTCAATTAACTACTTTTGTGCTAGATACTTGGAGATAAGAGTCGATTGGACTTTTCTATGTTAGCTGGCTTCAAACTGCCATCTTCAGACGTAGCATCTTAGGATTACATACACTGGCAACCAGTGCCTGGCTTCGATAATTTTCTTGATTTATTTTTCTTTGTGGTTTTTGCTTTCTCACTTGTTTTTTTATAATTTTTGTTGAAGTCTGCTGTCACTTATTTAAAAGCTAAGCGGGATATAACTTTTTCTTGACTGCTTATTAAGCTACTACTTTTGTAAATTAATAATTGCCACAAATATTCAGTTAAAACAATAAAATCTTTTAAAAATTTGCCTTTACAACAAGGTAATAGAATTTAAGCATTTTATTATGATTCGAAATGTTTATATTTTCAGTGAACTAAATATAAAACATGTTATTTTCTGGCTATGACATTAAGCAAACAAATGATTCAGCAGAGAAAAAATTCAAGAAATCAACAGTTAGTATAAAAATAGAGCGGAAGGGCAGAAAAAATATTTTGTACCTCCAAACCTACAATGTCATCAGATGCAACATTTGTTTACAAATAATATTTCCGGAAGGTTTTAGAATTCTAAAAGGACATGAATACTGTTTCATAGGTGATTCTTTTGGTATCTTTTTAGGTTTTGTTGTCGGACTTATTGTGCTGTTGGAAACAATGCAAGTCATAGTCAGCCATGTCTCCCCCTGATTCCTACCTTCTTTGACTGCATTTTGTAGTTCACACGTGTCAATCATGCCTCTGTGCCAGAATTCATCCTCCTCCAGGCACACTATATGCACAGGCCTTGTGGTTCTTGCTCTGTGAGTCAACGAAATAAAGTAAATCCAGGTTAAGCTCTCACCCCACATCATATATTGTCTCTGCATATCTGTAGCCACATTTTAGATCACTGGAAAAAAATAGCCAGTAACAGAAAAAAAGAGTTTGAGCACTGCAGATGTTTTAAGTTTAATTTTGTTGTAAAGGTGATGTAGAGAGCAGTTACAGATACACAAGTAATATATATATATATATATATAATTTCCCCGCCTGTCCTGGGCCCCTTAGTTTCTTGTGCCCAAGCCTGGCACTGTACCACTTGAGCTGCAGCACCACTTCTGGCTTTTTCTGTTTATGTGGCACTGAAGAATTGAACCAGGGCCTCATGCATGCTAGGCAAGCCGTCTACTACTAGGCCACATTCCCAGCCCTATGAACATATGTTTTGTGGCACATTGTTACCCCCGCCCTTGTTGTTTTCCACCATCCCTCCCTCGTGCTCCCCTCCCCCATGTTGTAGAGTTCATGGCAGCCTAGTGTCTTGTGAGGTTTGCTGTTACCCTGGCTCACCCTTTGTCCTTGTTCCACCATTTGTTATTCCCTTTCCCTTCTCCAAATCAGATAAAGGTATACAAGACACAGGGTCTCAGAATCAAAACAGTCACTACAGGGGATCAACCAGTGTATGGGGGAAGCAAGAAAGAACTTCATACAGTGTATTAAAAGCATCATCAACAATAAAAAAATCCCTTGTTTCCGTATCCTGGAGTTCATTTCAGTTACGTACATAGCTATTGAGCTGTTGTGGTCCTCTGTAAGGACTATCCTAGGTATATATGAACAATCATGAGGGGAACCAGGCAGTTTATGCTTTTCTGGGGTGTGGTTTACTTCACTGAACATGATTTTTCCCCAAGTCTTTCCATTTGCTTACAAATGGGGTGATGCCATTTCTATTGATGGAAGCGTAGAATTCCACGTGTATCAGTACCACATCTTCTTGATCTGTTCATCTACTGGGGACCATCTAGGTTGGCTCTAAGTCTTAGCTATGGTAAATAATGCAGCAATGAATGCAGTTGTGCTGGTAGCTTTAGTGTGGCCTTCTTTGTGACCATTTGAGTATATGCCCAGGAGTGGGATTGCTGGATCACAGGGGAACTCTGTGTTTAGTCTTTTGGGGGAACCTCCACACTGCTTTCCAGATTGGTTGAACCAGTTTCTACTCCCACCAACAGTGTTGTAGCATTCCCTGTTGGTCACATCTCCACCAACATTTACTATTATTTGTCTTCTTGATCATGGCCATTCTAACTGGGGTAAGGCAGAATCTCAGTGTTGGTTTGATTTGCATTTTCTTTGGTGGCCAGAGATGTTTAGCATTTCTTCATGTGTCTATTGATTATTCTTACTTCTTCTCCAGAGAAGTCTCTTTTTAATTCTTTTTTTTTTTAAAGAAGAAAGACATTTAATCATAAAAATTCTAAGGGAAAATGTTAAAGAATTTTGCATACAGATTTGTAATATGAATTCCCATTTGCATTGTACTTCAATGAACTTGGGGCTTGGGCGTCATCCTTGAGCTTTTTGATTCCAGGTTAGCATTATACCACTTGAGGCACAGCTCCACTTAGGGCTTTGTTTTGGTAGTTAACTGGAGATGAAAGTCTCTTAGACTTTCCTGCAAAGGCTGGCTTTGCACTCAGATCTCAGAATCTGTCTTTAGCCCACTTATTATTGGGGGTAGTTGTTTCTTTGAAGATTTTGTGTTGAGGGATTTCATTTTTGTGCTGGTGTATTTTTGATATTAGTCCTCTGTCTGTTATATAGGTAGTGATATTCCTTCCTGTAAAGTTTTCAGGGTATTGGTTCTTACCTTGAGGTCTTTGATCCATTTAGAATTGATTCTGGTGCAGAGTGATATGTAAAGATTTAGTCAGTTTTCTGCTTAACTAATTCTGCCAGCACCATTTGTTGAAGAAACTGCAATTGGTTTATCTGATCATTTTTTGCCCCCTTATCAAAGATTAGGTGGTCATTGGTCTGTGAGTTCTTTCTGAGCCTTCAGTTTTATTCCATTGGGCCTGTTTTTGTGCCAGAGCCAAACTTTTTTTTTATATTTACAGCTTTATAATAGACCTTGAAGTTCGGTATTGATATTCCTCCAGCACTGTTTTTGCTAAGGATTGTTTTTGCTATTCAAGGTCTTCTATTACTGCATATGAATTTTTTGGATTGCTTCTTCTATTTCCTTAAAGAATGTTGGGTGTTTATGGGCCTTGCAAGGAATTTACAGAGAGCTTTGGGCAATATTGCCATTTTTATGATGTTGATTCTCCCAAACCAAGAGCGTGGGAGGTTTTTCCACTTCCTTAGCACTTTCAGCCTAGAGGTCCTGGACAGTTTGTCTAGAGAGGAAAGACCAGGCCGTGCCGGCTGCTCAGCTTCATGACCCTTCTTACTAGAAAGCTGAGATCTGAGAATTAGGATATGAAGCCAGAGTGGGGACGGTAGGTCCATGAGACACTTATCTCCAATTTACCTCCTAAAGGCTGAAAGTGCAGCTATGGTGAGAGAGAGAGAGAGAAATAGAAACAGACAGACAGGAGAAAGAGGGAGGATATTTTGAGCTTCTGATACAAGGGCTTAAAATAACTTCTACTTCCTCCAATGAACACCTTTCATCTGTGTTCCCCTTGTCCTGGGGTTTATTTCTTTCTACAGTGAATTAGGATTATTTGTGAGATTCTGAGCTCTCCTAGACAGCATCCGAATGCTTTTCAGACAGATGGTGCTGTTTCTGTCATTTTTGTGCAGACAATTAATACCTGCTCAGCACATGTGCTCCGTGAATGACTCACGAACAGATCGATGGATAAAGAAATAACACAGAGGAGGGGGAATTAGTAACTGAATGTGCTCAGCCTCCTGCCTGTCCACCTGTCCATCCATGAACTGACTTGCAATAATGACAAAATAATAGCATGAGAAGTTTGGGGAAGAAGGCAGCATCCCTGGGGAGGTGGAAGGGCAGAAAATCACTGGACAGGTTTGAGATTGCAGGAAGGACAGGGAGTGCAGATGGATGGCTATCTCTGCCTTGTGCTGACAGGGACACGGACATCCAACTGCAGGCAGACCCCTGCTCCCAGGGGCAGTGGTAGAGGCTCGGCTGGACGAGCAGCAGGTTTTACACCTGTGTCTGCAGGGCCCTCGGGGTCAGGGCTTGCTTGAGGAAAGTTCACGGAGCTTCTTGTTGCCCACTGGCTGACTCTCCTTGTTCCTCACTTCTCGTCCTTCTCCTTGCTCAGACTCAGAAACCGCTATGGTGTCAGCCGTCAGCAGCCTGCATCCTCACACACACCTAGATCGTGGACATTTGTCTCTTCGTCCATCAGCTTTCCCTCTGTTTGAGCTGCGACTCACCTGAGAACCATCATGTTCACCAGTGCACGCTCCAGACACGGTCCTGGCGCAGAGCTGCGTAGCCACAAAGGCAGCTGTCCCCACCGGCTGTCTACTCCAGCGTTCCCTGGAATCTGGGCTTCCATTTCCTCATCTGCAGAACAGAACAAAGGGACTCGTGGAGCATGTGACAGCCTGGAAGGCAAACCATGCAGAACACAGGACACAGGACTTGACCAAGAGGACACACTGGAGACCTCTCCAGTTAACCTCTACAAAATGGGAAGTGCACCTTCTAGTTGGTGAATATAATGTAACCCTTCTATTAATTACAATAAAAATATAAAAAAAAACAGAAAGTGGGGCTTGGCTCAAGGGTAGGGTGGTAGCCTTGCGCTGAAGAGCTCAGGGCCAGCGTCCAGGCTGAGTTCAAACCCTATGATCCAAAAACAAAACAAAACAAAACAGAGGACAATGATCAGGCCCTAGTTCAAGTCCTACTACAGGCACACACAGAAACTTGTTTTGCAGTGGATAAACCAATCTATAATCTCTTCAATTTAGCAGCAGCTCATGTTTCTTTCCTGAAGCCTTGAATTTTCAGCCTATTTCTGCTCTTGTGTGCCTGAAAGTTCCACTGTGAGTAAGGATCTTATACTATGTCTGCAACTTAGTACTGACATAGACATACAAATTTCTCATTATTCATGTTTAATCACGGTATTCTCAAATTCTCCCAGAACTCTTTCTGGATTTTTTTTCACAGTGGAACCTCCTGCAGGCTAGTTCCTGGGTCTCTGTGAAGCATCTAGATCTTCCATAGCACTTCGATAGGAAAACATGTTCCAGGCCCAGGAGACAACCAATGTACTCACCCAAGATAAGCCACAAGATGAAGACATTTTGAAAACACCATACCCATTTGTTTTCCCACAACTCTATTACTAAGTCTGCCTTTACCCTGCCAGAAAGGAGCCTTAGATTCAGGACCATGTTTGGAGAATTTTATTTCCATTTTGAAGAGGAAAAATAACCAGGTGTGAACTCTCTGCAAAAGCAACCTTTCTGTAAACACATACATCAGTCCTCCCACTAAGCATCTGGCTATATCTTCAATGCATAAAGGTTTTGTCAGTGAAGAGAATAAATGAAAGCAGTAGTAACAACAACAGCAGCAAAGATTTGAACCCTGGACAAGGTGAGAAATCTTAGGATCACTCTTCATTTCCAGACCAGTCATCAGAGATAATGAGATTTCATCCCCGTCAATGGCCAGGGGCAGTGGCCCCTGTTATCTCAGCTGCAGGGGAAGCTCCGGAGCTGAACGCTGCAGGTGGCACCTGTCACCCCAGCTACACAGGGATGCCCAAGCAGGGGGGTGGCCGGGGAGGCCGACAGGAGCAGAGAGCAAGACCTTCCTCCACTACGACCAACACCAGATGGTAGAGAACCCTGCCTGGAAAGACAAAGCCGTGAGCTTAAGCCCCAGTATCGCACAAAACATCATGAAATGAAAATAATGATGATTTGAAGGAGGGGATACATTGTTATCAGCCCATTTGTGGTAAAATTCAGATAAGTAACTGTTCAAGGCATTTTCTTTGAGGGAAATTGGGAAAAGGAGGACGAAAGGGAGATCCCAATATCTTTGAGAAACACCTACCTGACAGACACAGTACTAGATATATGTGAGCTCGAATGATCATAAGGAAATCTTCAATTCATCAGTGAAAATATGGAGGCTTCAGACTCTGAGAAGGAAATGTACTGAGCAGTTGCCGAAGTTTGCATTTTAATGCGGGTTTAACGGCTATAAAGACTTGCTTTTCATGTTTAATCTTTTCTCACCTTTGAATTCATTTATGATTCTGAAAGGGGACACTTCAGTCTTCCCCTGTCAGCGTTGTTAGCCATGTTTTGGGCAATGGCTATTGCTGCAATGCACCCTTTCCCTCGTGTCTGTGGCCAGTTAGAGGACTTGAGAGACACAGGCTGATGGATGAGAGATGGTGGTGAACAGACAGGCAGGAAACAAGACCTCAAAAGGAAATCAGGTTTCCATGGTGACACCATCCAGGACACAGCCACAAAATCAAAGCTGGAAGTTAGGTGCTCACTTGACCTGGGATGCAAGGTACATGTATGGCTACTCCTCCTTCAATGCCATGCTAAAAGGACAGGAGGACCTGCTTTCACATACTTTCTGTAAACGCAAAGAAGGAAGAAGGCGGCAGGCGATAGCAAAGAAGAAACAGTCATGGAAGTTGCCAGACAAATGAAGAGGTCACAATGGAAATGGCAAAATGGAGATATTTACTGATTAGAAGCAGGTTTTTTTTTATATAATTGGAAGTAGAAAGGAAGCACTGAATTCTGGTGATGGCTGTGTGTGGAATTAAGCTCAATCCAGAATATTGCTCCATTTTCTACACAAGGGAAGTCCTCCTCATGAGACACTGAATTCTAGCTCACCGTCCTGGTGTGGACAGTCGTAGTTTATCTGGGAGGAGCTAGAACAGACCAGAAATAAAGCTGTCTGCTGGAAGCAGAGATTGGATGCTAAGAAGTCCTTTCACCTTTGTGGATTTACAGCAATGGAGTCCTTAGACCTAAAGTAACAGAACACCTGTCCCCGTACAAGAACGAAGATGTCAGGACATTCGTTAGTAACATGTAACATGTAATCTAATGAGACCACATTTTACAGTGTGTGTGTGTGTGTGTGTGAGAGAGAGGGGGGGGGCTGGAACTCTACCCACTTTAGCCACATTTCTACTTATTATTTTCTTTTTTCTTTTATTTAGCTGATGAGTTGGAGATAAAAGTTTCTCAGATTGATCTTCCCAGGCTGGCTTTGAACTGGCATCCTCATATCTCAGTTTTCCAATTATGGAGGTACAGACATGAACCACCAGCCTCAGGTCTCTTATTTGGTTAAGACCATGGCTTGAGCTCAAGGCCTCAGGCCCTCTCTGTTTTCTTGGTCATTGCTTGAGCCTTATTTCTTGTCCTTTTCCTCAGTGAAGGAACTGTCTTTGAACTTCCATATTCACAATCAGACATTCTATTGAAGCAATGGATCCTGTTTAGCTTAGTTCCATTGTTTGGGAGTTCGACAAGCATCCTGACTTGTGACATGTGATAGTATTTGGCTTACTGTCACGATGCAGGAACTTGCCCTTGCTCACTATTTTGGATAGACACAGAAAGTCTGCTCAAGAAACACAAAGCCTTGGCCCTCAGCAGATACATGGGACCTGCTGCCAGACACTTTGCACAAGAATGACCCCTGGTACGAACATTCCTCAGGGAACACATTTTAGGTCCATCTTTCATAGGGTTCTTTAAAGAACCAAAAAATGGCAAACAACTCTAAACAATTTACCACATACAACAAAGAAAATGTTAATTGCTTAGTATACTGTTTAATATTAATTAAGCAATCTCTCTTCCACCATGACCTTTATTACTTATTTATTTAGCCAGGCTCTGAGCAGTTCAGGCTTCCATGGACCTTTCGAGTCTTCTGCTTCAGCCGGCAAGCATTGGGACTATAGGTATACGCTGCCATGCTCAATGAGTCTGCAACGTTCTCAAATAAACCAGACATCACACATGCATTTACATGAAATAACTTAAGATGATCCTGGCATTTCACTGCTTCTTTCAGGCGATGATGAAAAAGTAACAGTTTAACTGCAGGCCACCATCCTTGGCAGAGTTTACAGATGTGTTCTATGAAGAGGGAGTCTAAATGCTTTGTTTTGCTAAGGACTTAGGTATGGCCCTTCGACTCTGATAGCATGGGCTAAGTGTAGCCCGTGCGCGTGATTGGCATGCGAGACTGCAGCCTGGAGCTAGAAGAGGGCAAGGAGGGGGGTGGGACCCCCTCCTGCCTGCAGCGCAAGGGGCCTTGCGATCTGGAAGACAGAGACGCCCCGGCTTTCCTTCCTCCTTCTTCCAGTGTATTCCGTCTCCACTGAGCACTCTTCTCTCGCTTCCATTTCTTGGGCTGCCTTCCACCTCGTGTGTCAAGTGGAGGGGGGATTCCCACGTCAGATCAGATCAGGGTTTGGTCAGGTTGGGGCAAGTGGCTTTCCCGATTGCCTTAGTCACCCAGAGCCTCAGCCTCATGGGACGGGACTCTCTGCACCTGCCCCCGGTCATCCTTGGGGAAAGCAAGCAGGCAAACAAACCAAAAACGGTGAGGCTGACCAGACACATGCCTACGGATCTCCACACATCCAAAATGTCCCCACAGAAGCCATGGTCAGCTTCTTGGTGAAGAGATGAGAAGGTGGAGAAGGACGTGTCACCCACAGGGGCAGTGGGCTTGCAATGGCTGATCCCTTGGGGGAAAGACAAAGAAAGAAAACTATACCTATGCCTGGAGGGAAGCACCACTGGGCATCCTGGCTCCTGGGCATGCCCATTCGAAGGCGTTCAAGAAGGAAAGGTGGCTGGTAGACTCATCTTGGGACATGTTTACCTAAGGATCCTGGAGGACATATCTGAAGAGTAAAAAATGACACAAACACTTGCAAATGCTCAGTTTTAGTCATAAGACATCAGACAGCTTTCCTTTATAAAACACCTTTACTGTAAAAAGGAAAGGACATTCTGAAGGTGTGTTAATATAAACGTTTGCCTCTAGGGCGGAGAAGCATGGCCTATGGCCTAGTGGTTGAGGGCTCGCCTAGCATCCATGAAGCCCCGAGTTTGAGTCCTCAGTACCAAATACACAGAAAAAGTCAACCAGCAAAAACAAAAACAAAATAAAAACAAGTTTGCCTGATTTGTTGTCAGTGTCATATTGGGAAAAGAGGGGTGATTTTTGTTTGAAGCCAATAAATATCTGCCTGGGTAGTATTAGTCCACACCAATTTTTTTTTATATGAAGCAGTTTGTCCTATCAAGTGTAAAATTAGTCTCTGGAATATATATGCATATATATAGATATAGGTAGATACACACACACACACACACACATATATATATATATATATATATATATATATATATATATATATTTATGAGAGAGACAGCAAGACAGAGAACCAGAGAGTTTGTGGTTTCCTCTGATTATTTCAATACAAGTTTAGAAGTAGTTACTATTGCCTATTTTCTGTTGATCGTACCCATTTTGGAAATGGTACAAATAAGAAAATAAGCGTCTGGGTGACAGAGTTGTGGACAAGCTTTGCCCTCAGCTGCCTCCTGCACAGAAGTTTGTTTCAGACTCACACGACTGTTCTTCTATGTCTAGTACTGTCCTCTTCCTCACTGGGTTTTAAGTCCCCATTTTGTCTCCAGGGGCAGTGTGCATGGGGCCCGGGGCAGATGAGAGCTCATCAGAGCGCTCGTTTTGCTGGCAACTTTTCCACATGAGTCATCAAAACCCAGATTTTCAACCTCCATAGTAAAATCAGTACTGGCTCTGGTAAGTGCACTCCGGCTCTCATCTCACCCGTCAGCCACAGTGAGAAGCTCCAGGAGGCGCTGTGGCAGGGGCTGGAAGTGCAGGCATGCAGGCCGGGAAAGTGAATTGATTCAGCTCTGTTCTTGCTTTGTCCAAGAGCTCCAGCAGGCATCCTGACATGGGCTGGATGCTCCCAGCAACCCCTGCAGCCCAGCCTCCCCTTGGCTCCTCCTCCTGTTCTCCTCCTCCCCCCGCCCCCCAAGGACACATCTTGCTTCTTGCACACCACGTGAGCAAGAACTCACGGATGCATAATTTATACAGCCATGCATTCCACTGAGCAGTGCTCCTCCGGTCAGGATCCTCCAAGAGCAATGCAGGGAGGCCTGGGTCAGAGGCGCACATCAGAGGCGCGGCCCCAGTGGGAGTGGGTGACGTGGGCTGGGAGAGCATGAGCATCCATGCCGCCCTCCCAAGCTGCACTTGTACTCTTCAGAGTACGAGGCAGAGCCCGTTCTCACATCGTCTGCCAGTCGTTCACCTTGCCCACTCTGCAAACATGACCTCGTTGTCACCCACCAGGCAGAGGCTGGTGTAAAACGCTGTCCTATTATGTCCAAGACAGTGCACGGCCAGATTGCCTCCCATCCAACCGCAGACTGAGAAGAGCAGATGGAAGTGAGCGGTGGGGAGAATTAAAGACTCCTTCCTCATTTAGTTAGCAGGTCCCTTCACCCCATCATACACATATTTGAGAGAAAAAAAAAAGAAAACAGATTTTTCTTTTTGAATGGAAGGGCACAAAATCTCAGAAGCCCATTAGTCAACGACAAATGAATCTCATACCCAGAGGCATTTCTCATCTCAGGTTAGTGTAAAATTATTAGTTTTTTCAGCATCTGAGCCCATCATATTACCTCTGCTGCTTCCCACATTAAGGCTGGGCTTTGAAGTGAGTCAAGCACTGAAGACACATTTAATCAAAATTACACTGTTCCTTGACCAGAGTTCCTGTCCGCCAGGCCTTAGAGATGAAATATTCATGGAAAAGGGAGGAGATAAAGGAAGAAGTCTACTGAGTGGGTTTAGTATTTTATTTCTCATCTTCTCCGTGAAGGACGAAGGACAAACAGCTGTTCATAGGCCACTGAAATCCTCCATTTCTGAATTGCAAAATAATAAAAGGGAAATAAAATTCTGCAAAAGATAAAGACAGAGTCAGCAAGGACAACTTCAGACTGGCTTCAAATAAATTGTAACTGGTGTTGAATCACACGGGTTCATTAAATTACGTTAAATGGGTTTTATGGGTAAATACCAGCGAATCTAACGACTCAAATGTCCTCACAGGCAAAGTATGGCGAGTAAGTGATCACTAGTTAAAAAAGATGCACATATTTCTAATTTTAAAATAAATGATACCCTGAGAAAATGTACAGTTGTTCAACTTTCTCATGAAAATAGCTTATGACAATTTTCTTCCATATATGGCTTGGAAAATAGCTCCCTATTTTATAAGCTCACATGTCTTTGGCAGTATTGCATCTATAAAATGTCTACAGCATGGGTCGAAGCCATTGCCAACTGGGTACACTAGTTTGTGCTGAGGACATTTAATTCGGTGACTGTAGCGGCCTAGAATCCTGCTCAGGGCACACTGGGGAACTTGTGGAATTCAGCATGTCATTTCTAGCTCCTTGTTCTTGTAAAGCCAGAGGAAAGCTGTAAACATCTCCCATCTCATACTGTAGTCCTCTCCCTTACCATCCGGGCAATGGGAAAAATCAGCTTGTTTAACTGAGACACGCCTTGGAAAATGAGGGGTGGCTTTCTCACTCCCCAGACAAGGTGCCTGGTTCCCTGAGGCTTTCCAGACACCTGCAAGCTATGGAAGAGCTCAGACAGCAAATGCCCAGAGGACCAGGAAGGGACCCGCTCTTCCAACTACATCTCTGCCAGTGGAACCAAAGTGGTGAAAACTCCCCAGAAGTTCCATCAAAGGTCTGAAGACAGAAGTACTAGCATATCTGAATATTCTTGTTGGAGAACCAGGGTTCTGTCACGTCACTCCAGAGACGCCACAGGTCAAGGAAATACCTCCATCATGTTGCATTAGCTGTGAGGAGAGGATGAGGGTGATGGTGAAGGAAGAAATGAGGGGATTTTGCTTCCTCCAAAGCCTCCTTTTCCTGTTCCAGATGTGTGTATACATCTGTATGTATGTATGCATAAAGATGGACATATATATGTATACATGTACACACATAAGGGATATATATGTACACACACACACACACACACACACACACACACACACACACACACCCCTTATGTAGGGGAATGTAGGAGAAAGTCAGTACTAGGAAGCAGTAAAAATTCTTTTTTTACTAGGTAAACTCTAGATGGTCACAGAAGAGGACATAGGAGAGGAAGAGTTGCCCACAAAGCGTCCCCAGCCCCAGAGGAGTTGGCAAGAAGGCCCTGTGCTAAGTGTCACGTTATCCACAGTGCTATGTGTTGGGTAAACTGAGCATTTTCCTCATCTATAAAATGGGCACAAATGCTTTTGAATTGTGAGAATCTAAGTAATGTTATATACGGTAAGTGCTACATAATGAGTAGTTACGATTTTTGTTGCCACTATCGTTGTTATTAGATTTGTTAAAAGTGAAATATATTGTTCTAATACATAATCCTATACCAGTCAAAAGAGTCATGCATTTGTGATTATTCTAATGCTACATAAATAGAGAGAACTTCTTTTTGTATATGTCAAGTGTATTTAGTCTTCTATGGGCAAAAAAATAGAAAATATAAGAGGACTTAGCTTTTTCAGAAAGAGCACTTCCATTTCAGTATTCATGATAGTCTTATTATTCCCAAAACTTAGATATATTTAACATTTTTATTAGACAGCTGAAGAAATTAGATTTAAATAGGAGTAGTTTACACTAGTAACAATACAGGGGAGAAATAGAAAGCAATTGAAAGAATGATATTCTGCAAATCTTGCTGGCCTTGGTGATTTAAAATTACCTTTCCAATCACATACATGTGACAAGAATATGAAGTAATGCATATTGTAATTATTTAATTTAGCCATGCCATAATACCTGTATGCATATATACATCAAGAAAATATGTTGTCTACAAAAGCATACACTGTTTTTGTTTTTCAATTTAAAAATCACCTTTCCACTTGGCTGCAACTCAGCTGATGCCTCACGAGGCTCTCTTCCTTCTCTAGCTCTTTAGAATAAAAACTCCATTTTCAGAGTAGTCCCTGTTTTTTTTTTGTTGTTGTTATTACTCTTTTTTTTATTTATTTCTTCCAGAAACAATGTAAGGGTCTCCAATTAGCTGCAGGTGCAAATATTATGCATGCAATTAATTGTCTTCAAATGGTTAATTATGGGCAGAATTGGCTAA
Source organism: Megascapheus bottae (assembly GCF_031878675.1). Taxonomy (NCBI): domain Eukaryota; kingdom Metazoa; phylum Chordata; class Mammalia; order Rodentia; family Geomyidae; genus Megascapheus; species Megascapheus bottae. The sequence continues at coordinate 81,036,655 of NC_143515.1, read as the reverse complement.
TTTGGGGTGCAATTAACTAGTTGCCACTTATTCTGAGAGTGCCCGTAGACAATTGTGTCTGCAATTAATTTACAAGAGCCATTACAGTGAAAACCTTGTACTATACATCCAAGAATAGAGAGGGAGACTTTTGTGGAAGCAGGATTTCACTCTGGGTTAATTGCATTGACTCTCCGCGTTGGCTTTTCTATGCAGGTTGACTGTAAATGGGTTTCATGGCGGCGGCGCTTCTGTGGGCCCTGCTGACGTGCTGGAGCTGACAGTGATGGAGGAGTAGCATACCAAGTGTGAACTCCCTGGAGAGGTGGGGTCTACCTCACCCAGCCTGCAGGGGCTCCCTGCACTCCTTGCTTATTTGTTTTACTGATATCGTTGACTTTTTTATCCAATACATTTTCTGACAGCATTGCAAAGATGCTCGTGGAAATGAAAATCTTGAGATCTTTTCCAGCACGGTCAGCGTCTTCATTCAACCACCAAGCTTTCGTCTCCTCAGCAATGGTCAGTAGTTAAACAGATCCTATAAGCCGTCGTCAGTAGAATCTCACATTTTGCTAAATTCTGCCTAAAGACCAACCTCTGAGTGAACTACTGTGATTAAACTGTCCAATTTAATCTCTCCAATATAAACAATCCTATATATTAGGCACCTTTCTCATTCATCTTTTGCTTGTTTACTCAGGAAAAAAATGGGATAACTTACCATGAAGTGGTGGAGCTGGGATACCACCTGAACTGGGCCTGGTGAAGCTCTAGATCTTTGCCTGGATCTTAAGAGGGAATATTAGAGCTGCTGTGCTCCGAGTTCCAGTCTTACCCAACTTCTTCATTGGACAGATGAAGAAATCTGATGTCTGGGGCATATTGGCTAAATTTCAAGGAAGTTTCCTGCTTCCCAAAGCTTAACTACCAGATATCTCCAGAGGAGAACTTTATGAAGATAGTCCTGGCTGTTATCTGACAGTCCTTAAGAAAGGCGATTTTCCTGTGGAGCCGGGGAGGTGTGAGTTTTTTGACGATGGCATCCCCCTGCAGATGCAGCGGCTGCCATGCTCAGGTCTCCAGCAGGGAAGGGTTGCAAGAGCAGCGATTTTACCCTCTGTATCAAACGCTCCTCCGAGAGCATTTTGCACATCTTGTTTCTTTTGCATGGCAATAGTTCAGTAATCAAAGCTGACAAGCTTTCTCAACTCATCTCACTACCCATGCAAGCCAGCCCACGTGGGCACTGATCTACACTTGGACAGGAGCTCAGGTCCACACAGGGCTTCACCTCGATACTTGAAAAAGGAGAGAAGAAAGGAAAGACTAAATAGAGTCCTCTCTGAGAATGAAAACCGAGTTTTTCCCCGTAGAGAAAGGATTAGACACAAGGTTAGATCACCTGGTCTTGTGCTCTTGAATTTGCCTCCTGACCCCTCTGCGGGCTCCTCTCTGACCCTCAGGAGGCGGTGATCGGGGATGGAAAGCTCTGTTGTATGTTGCCGTTCACGTCAAGTCTTTCCCGTCATTCTCTAGGGCTTCAAAAGCTGGAAACAGTGAAGGGAGGACTTACAACAAATTAAATGCTTGATGACAAAGTTCTCTACCCCTTGGAGAAAGTGGGCAGTGCTCAAATAATCTTCCCAGTTTCTCCGGGATGCCAAACTGCCTTTCAGAATAGAGTTCAGCAGGGAAAAAGGAATAGAAACCATGGGTATTTACGCCTCTGCCCCGGCCAGGTCCTTTGAGCAGGTGATTCTCTACTTCTCTGTCTGTTCTCTTTAAGCCTTGTAGGGGAGATGTTTCCATCCCTTCTGTAAAGGGCAGATGAACATGGGCAAGGTTAACCTAATAACCAGTGGGCAAGATTGCCCTACTGACCAATCAATCTTCACTGCCTCACCTAGACAGGAATAGAACGAACCACAGCCCTGAAGGCTCCGCGCTCGGGGCCACTGGAGACTTCCCTCCCAGGGTCTTCGGCGAGGTGGGTTCTCACAATGTGGGATCTGAGCAGTAAATCAAACCCTTTGTGCTCCTTATGAATGAGTTCAGCTTTGCTTCCAGACAGTTTTGGCACGGGGAACGTCTTACACGGCTGTCAGGGATTGCCCAGTGAGCATTCAGAGATGGCGGTCAGTGGTCAGAGGCACAACGCCACATCTGGGCCTCTCAGCCACCGTGGGAACCGGGTGGCTCCCAGCTGCCGGTATGGGCCAAGGGTGACCTGCCCACTCGGGAGCTGGGCTGCCCCTGGACCCTCATCTTACACTTGATGGCGGGCTTCTTGTTTGTAATCCAAGGAGCTTTGTGAACGCTCACATTTCTGTGGTGGATTTTCTCTTCCAACAGCAATTATGGGTGGGTGCCCAGGGCTGTGTCCACCCCAAATCTCAGTCCAAGCCTTGAACTATCCCTGAAATGACTCCTTATTTTACATGCCGACTACTGGCTCCAAAATAATTCATTCTCTGCCAAGCCTTGTCACCCCACCGGGTGACAAATACCCAAATGATCAAAGTGTGAATTACGATCTCCATATCCATAGCATAATTAATGCTGGTCATTTCTTATTGTGGAAGATATAAAAGATGACAGGAGGTTAAGAAATTCTTTTTTAAAAAGAACCAAGAAAAGAAAATTATTGATTCCTGAAAGAAAAGACTTGTCAAGGCAATTTCTTGCAAGAGCAAACCCTTCATTAGAAATCAAGTTAGTTCTAATTTTGAAGCAGTGGATAGATATCTCCTGGCATTTTCACTGTCACGTCATGTGTGGTGGATATAGATAAGAGTGATTGCTTTCAGTCCCATTTATATGAGAAGAGAGCTAACCAACTGAGTAAAATCAAATGTAATTAGTTTTTACCTAAATTGTAGGGTTTTGGAGCAATTAATAAGACTCAAAGTTGAAAGCTGCTTGTTAAGCAAATCAAAGATCAAGGAATGTATTTCCTTTATTGAATGTCACTCCTGTGTAAACCAACCTACACAGATCATTTGCGTGTTTGAAATGCCTCACATGTCTAGTTGGAATAGGCAACTGAAGCAGTGACTCGGACAACTCATGAATTTCTAGGATACCTACCTATGACACTCCCTGAAGAGGCAGGAGTTGTGGAAGGAGGTGACCTCTGTCAAGGAAGGATGAGTGCAAACCTGGCTTTCCACCTGTCCTCTCACTGTCCCCCCACACAGCGGGCACTGGTGTCCATGCACTAGTGCAAGGGGAGTTCTTAGCACTCGGACCCAAGTCCTCAGCACCCTTCTAGCACGTGGGTCATCTCAGGTCCCTGCTACTCACGATTATTAATCTTATGCTGTGTAATGCTGACACAAGCATTACTTTCAGATTATTTACGTGGGAGGTTTTTATAAGACCCAAAAAGAATATTCTCTCTCTTTTTTGCCCATTTTTGTCTCCTTTTCTTTTTCCTTTTCTTTTTTGATGATGTTTTGCTATTTAGCCCCACTGGCCTCCATTGAGGTATGTGCCACAACCACTGGCTTAGGAGTTCTTTCTAGAAAAAGAAATAAAAATATGTGTACAAATCTTAATATGAAACTCCCCCAATGGTCCTGCAAACCTTCATGTGTTCCTAAAGGAGCAGATATCATGGAGAGATCAGGAGACCAGAGCAGAAGAGCATATGGATGAGAATTTGCTTTAAATATTCATGGGCTTACAGACAAAAGGAGAAGATTGTTGACAAAAAATTAAAAAGTAGAATAAAAAATATATGTCGTGGGAGGGTTCCAGATTCGAAAACCCTTGAGTAAATGATCTGAGTTTAGAAAAAGTGTAGGAAATGTCCTTGCCTCATCTGGCTGAAGGAAGGAAATGTGCCACAGACACTCACAATTCACCAGCAATAAACAGGGTCTTCAGAAGAGCTGTGTGCCTAAGTCAGCTTACAAGACTCTTGAGAGAGCACAGTTGTCTTATATGTCTGTCGGTTGTGCATACCTTTTACGTTATTTCAATTTGTACTCCACTGATGGATAAGTGAATAAGATCAAACATTAGTATGGAGGAAAAATTTGTAATGCTGGATTCTGATGTGGTATTTATACACAGTGGAATTCTATGCTGCTGTCAGAAAGAACAACATTGCCCCATTTGTAAGGAAATGGAAAGACTTAGAAAAACTCATGTTAAGTGAAGTAAGCCAGACTCAAAGGAACATAGGCTCAATGGTTTCCCTCATTTGTCATAATCAGTAGAAACCTTGGGCTCTCCTAGCAGAGATTGGCAATAGAGCAAAACCTAGATACAAAAGGCCATATAGGATGACGCTAAATGAAAGGACCTCTAGGAAACAAAAGCCATACAATGAGTGATTGCTGTCCTTAATGTACTATGTTATCTCTCATCTCTTTTGTTATCGCATATTGTTACAGTATTTTACCTTGTTATCTGATATATTGTATATATGTTTATTTGTTTATTTGAAATAGAATAGGGAAGTTAAGGGGTAGGGTTTGGGGGAGGGAAATGGGGACCAAAACATGAGAAAGGGTATCAATGTTTGTGAAGTAATGCACCTTCTATCTGGTAAATATAATACAGTCTTTCTATTAATAATAATAAAAGAATATATGAAAAACATGATTTCAAAATGCTCCTGGAATATGGATTCTGGGCATGTCTTCCAGGGTCCCATACACTGTCTTTTTTGATTCTGTATCCTCTGTCAATGTGCTGAATGGAAGAATACAGTTTCCTTTTATTGGTTTTTCAGCAGGACCATAAAATACAGTGTTCAAATAAAAATAATTCTCTAGAATACTTTTATTTGGAGCTCATGGAACTATTTTAAACAAGTCCCATACATTGCCACACACTGTGTTGTGTTGGATCTGTATAATCTTTCCAGTCGGAATACATCTTCACCCACACTCTTGCCTGATGTTGTCTGCAAGGCAGGCCTTCCTTTGCTTAATGTGGCCAATTTGTTTTCCTTGCCTGGGGAGAGTCTTCATTTGCAATCCCTCCCTAACCCCCACCTACTCCTGTCCCCATCTCCCCCCACCCCATTTACTCCCCATCTAACCTTGTCCCCATCTAACACCACCTACTCCCATCTCTACCCCCACCCCCTCTACTCCCCATTTACCCCTATTTCCATCTAATTCCACTTACCCCCATCTACCATGCCTTCCCGCATACCCCCATCTGCCTCCATTGATCCCCAGTCTCCTTCATCCCGTCCACACTTACATATTTGGGATCTTTTCCCACCATAAGAGAAACTCTGCCCCCTGTGACTGCTGCAGGACCAGTCCTCAGACATTGGCTCTGTCCCAAAAGCCCAGCATACGATGCAGAAGCTCCAGGAGAGGCATGGCGGGCAGGTTCACAGCAGAGCTCCATCATCGAAGGGCCCCGAGGATCTCTCGCTTCATTCCTAACAGGTCCTGGGTGCTCAGGGTGGCATGACGGGAGCGGAGGAGGAAATGCAGCCCTGTGTCTGGGCTGAGGAGCGAGGTGGTAACACCTCATCAGAGATGGAATTTTCTTGGGATACAGTTGAAAAAGTTTGTTGAGTCTATCTTGTTTAGAAAGATAAATTTTGCCAGGGTGCAGTTCCAATATGGTCTTTCCGGATTCCTCTACTTCCAGAAGCTTCTCAACGCTCAACCACCTGTGCAGAGTAAGCTCCATGACTTGAGTACTTGAGCTCTTCATGGCCTCTGGCTAAGTGCTCTCTGTCTGCTGTTAGTGATCTAGCCTGGAAGAAGTGAGAACAGCCAGGACGACCGACCTGTCCCAACCAACCAGGATGCCCCTGGCTCTGACTGTCAGGAACCTTGTTCATTTCCTCCATCATGGAATGCCTCAATTCTCTTCTGCCTGTCTCATGTCCCATACTGGGTTGTTTTTGTTTTATAACACTCAATGCAATGGCAAGCTCCGGGCTCTCAAAGGCTCTGTACTTTTAATACCATAAAGATTCTAAAGGGTTTACTTAAAAGGCAAGGCAACTCTAATCTATTCGTTGCAGACAGTTCCAGACCCAGTCTGAGTTTTGGAGCATTTTACTAGGTTGTGCACGCTGGTCTCAGTCCCTAGGTTCAAGCGAGCACACCTTACTCTTGGGCTGCTCTCAAGGGGATCTGCTGCTTTTCACACCCGTCAGTATTTTTTTCAGTATCTTATAAAAGTAAAACTACAAAACGCAAGATTAATTTAGGGCATTTATTGATTTCCCAACTGCTCCAAAATGCCAACTTGCTGTGCACCTGGTATAAACATTAATTTTGTTTCTCAGTTATTATGGGCAAAATGTTCCGTTATGAGGAGAATCTGTTCATTATTGATGAAATTCCAGAAACAAGATGACTTAAATATTAGAGATTTATTTCTCAAGTACTGGAGGCCATGAGACCAGCAAGGTGTCCCCAGAATCATTCCTGGTGTGGGCTCTTCTTCTCCTGGTTTACCCAAGACCACCTGACTCTCCAGAAATGCCCGGCCCAAGTGTCACACGTTTGGTTTTGTGTGCGGCAGTGGTCTGCTTGGTCAGTGGCAAACGTTTCTCGAGGGCTATCGGGGATTTGAAACTCTCTCTCCACACATATCCACACAGGGAGTGTGACTCACATGGTCGGTGTATTTTAATGCCTGATTTCTATTTAATGTGATAAGGGAAAAAGCATGTGACCTCCCCCCAAATAGGTAAGTGCATAAATAATTAAAAGGGAAATGCCTCCTTTGACAAAGCAATGCAAATCTTCATGCTAAAACTGAGTATTTTGCTGCTCCTCTCCTCTCTTTTCCTCTGTCTACCTGTCTCTTTGCATATGTAGAAATTTTGCAGAGATATAGAAAAAATAAGCGAACAAACAGCTCCTTTACTTAGTTCACAACATACATAGAGGACGACCCTAAGCAACTCCAGACCTTCCGTGCCCCAGCGTAGGGTGGGACTTCCTCAGGGCACTGGCCGCCCTGTGGGGGGACTCAGGGCCTTCCCTGCTGGATTTCCTCCCCCAGCCTGCTCTCACTGCATGTATGGCATCTTTTACCGTTCATTAATTCGTTCTCCTAGTTTGTGTTAGTGGAGCTTGATGAATTTAAACTCGGGCATTGCACAGATTTCAGATTTCAAATGAATAACTCTTTCATTTAGTTAATAGCTGCAGCAGAGCCATAAAACTGTAATACTTTATGACTTTCAGCACACAACCTACAACCACAGGCAGTATAAATTATTCCGCAGTACCCTTTACAGCCCTAGACAGTACAGGGCGAGTCTCTCCGTCGGGGCGGAGTCCAGGGGGTGGGTGGGTCCTGGGGTGTGTTGCTTATTTATTTATTTTTTATTTGGAGGCTGAAAAGCACCTTCATTCTATGGCCCAATGAGCTACGTGTGAGCTCTAGGACGCCGCCTGGGGTGGTGAATGACCCCATCTATAAAGAACTAGGTGGCTATTTTTTTTGTCTCCTTTCAGCTTAGGTAGCTATTTCTAATGCAAATGGAAGAACAAGGCCATTTCTGTTCCAAGCATCAGTGGTCATCTTGAAGGAGTGCGGGGACGGAGGATACCAGGGACTGCGTGGACCTTCACCTCCAGGAACATTTGCTGTGCTGGCGTGTCCATTTCTCGCAGCCTGGATGATAGCTTCCCTGTGTCTCATGTAGCTTCCTGTCTGCATTTATGGGCACAGATAGGAGAAAAAACTGAGGCTGCCCCGCCCCCTGTCCTGTGAAAAGACCATCAACACATCAAACACACAGATAATAGAGCCTGGGGAATGATGAAAGACCAGGAGAAGAGAGGAGGCAACCCAGCCTTTAGGCGGGGAGAGGCCACTGGCCCCCTGGCTGCACCTGCTGCCTGAGAAGTGTGGAATGGCTTAAAGAGGCCTGGGGTCCCATCTGCATATCAAATAGCTGGTCTGTAGCCGCGTGCATTCATTCCACCCTTGGTGTGTCCACAGCTGTGGTTCAGCAGCAAGCCTCAGCCCCATGGGCTCGCTGAGTCAGCAGCCCTCTTCACCCACACCCAATCCCAAGCCCGGATTGGTCTTCATAAATAACTCTGTGACGATCTCACGTACGGGTGATCTATGACCCGAGAGGGCTTCCTTCAGAGGATTGTATTTGTCAGCTGAGCTACTGGATAAGGAACGGCAGAGTCTTCCAGCTCCCATTTTCCAGCATCTTTTCTTATCCGGCCGTGGAGAATGCGTATTGCTCAATCAGCACTAGCTTTGCTCACGCTTCGCCAGAGCCGATTGTCCGGAGACATGGTGAAAAGGAAAATTAAAAGACGGAGCCGGTGTTGTTGAAATACATTTTTATATAGGTTCATCATGATAACTCAGTATTTGTACATTTCTGAGTCCAGAGAGAGTCCTCTACCCATCCACGTCTTTACACAGCAGTTGCCACATCACATCGAATAGTGGGGATGTGTACCAGAGTAGAATTTTTTCCAAAGAAAAATTAGAAAATAAAATCATTTACTTCAGATGAAAGCTGTGTGGAAGTGCTATTTTCTTAGCATAGACGTATTCTTTGGTGAGCATTTCCTTTTGTCATATTTTCCTGGGTTATTATAGATTTTCAACCCCAACTCCTGCCTCTGCTTGTGAAAATAGCTTTTTCACATTTGGAACAGCCTATCAAGATTAAGAAAAGTTGCTAGCATACTTGTGAATAACCATGATCCAAACATGATGAGAAAAAAGTGGAAAAAGCCCGGGGTCTGGGTATAAATGAGCAGCGTATATAAAGTAGTTTATTTTTAAAATGTGAGATAACATTTTTTTCTCTTGTATAAGAAAAATCTAGAAGGTATAGACTATAAGGTTGCAAAACTAGAAGACTGGTTTATCTAAGTTCAGTCAATAAAGGATGATTCATTGCTGAAAGGAAATTTAGCTAGATATAAATATAAACAACACAGCAAAACAAAATAGTAAATATTGTGCTTCTGGAAGTTTAAGCATTCTATTGAACAGTATCAGGAATATTAACATCTTACAGAAATGAAATGGAACTGTAAAAATTATGATGGGTATTTTGCCTAAGAGTGTACAAATCGCAGTCCTTCCAAACCTTCAATTAAGCTGCACTCACTCTTGCCACCGAACAAACTATAGCTCATACAATACGTGATTCATTCAAGGTCACGCAGTAAGTGTGGCTAAACCCTGTGTGCTTGAGACTGGAGAAATGGTTATTCCATGCCAACAACAGATCGTGGACACTTATTTATTGTAGAAGTGTAGATTGAATGCTTGAAGAAATATTCTCTTGGGATAATGGTGTAAACAAGCCAAAGGAAGCAGGCATGATTAGCAATTCAGATTATGTCAAAGCATCACTTTGAAAACAATAATACACAAAATATTACACACTGTGTTTCTGAGATCCAGTTCTAGAAGAAATAAAGAGACCTCCATTCGCCCATTAAGCCTGGGTAGAAAAGAACTAACAAAGCCTGAGCATCCTTGGGTAGTTACCTGTGATATATGCAAAATTAAATAACAAATATTACCCAAATTTACATCAACATGTAGACTTCTCCTTGAGTCTTTTTACAAACCCAAAGCCTTTTGAAACTAAGGCTTTGGGCTGCAGATTAGTGAGCTGGGAGCTGGCCTGTGGGCTTCCAGATGATGCACTGGGAATTTATTTAAATCTGTGGCAGTGAAGCAGTTAAGTCCCTGCATCTCCTAGGCAACCAGCAGTGAGCTAGTCCTCAGAAGAATCCTGGGGACATTACCTATCTGCTGTTAAATAAAATTAAAAAAATGGCTCTGGATATTTCTTTGCTAGTCCATTCAAATTTAATGTCAATTAGCATGTTACTATGCAGGATGGACTTCTTACTACAGAGAATTTATTATGATTACAAAGAGCATTCATTTAAAAATGCTTAAATAGTGTAACATACCCTGCTAGTTCGTTGCTGTGAATCTTATCTAATTTTTTTATGTAAAACACCATCTAAGGTGTGTTTGCCTTCTGAAATCAGTTTATAATGCTATGTCCACCTTCTTCATTAGTGAGACAAGCTCCAAGTTTCCATTTCTGGAAACAGCACATAACTTGAGTTAAAGGCGTTGGGTATATATCTGACAGTTTTTTTAAGCCATCAATTGAAATCTTGATTATTTTATTAACTTTTTGAAATCATCTTTAAGAAGTTGTGCCAAGGGGCATTCCAGCACATGAGTAAAATCCATCTTGATCAATGACAACCCTTTCATAATCTCCCCATTTTCCCCAAGCCCATCCTTCCCCTCAACGCCTACTTCCTTTTTCACATATGCGTATCCAGATCCTGACTAAATTCCCCCATCCTCTCTTTAATGAAATCTTCCTGAAAAAATAGTAAGCACAAACAGAATTGTGTCCCATTGAGAGGCATCCCCACGCAAAAGGATCCATTCGAAGTTGTCCAAGCTTTGTTCTCTTGGAAAATCACTTTCCTGCGTGTTGTGATGACAATGGAGGGTCATAGGTAAGGCAAGCGAGCAATCTGTCTACACACTGAGACACAGGCAGGACGCAAGAATACGTGCTACAAAACTGCTCAGGTTAGAGAAGGGAAGCCCTCATTTCACACACAGCACCGTCAGAGCCAGAGTCCCTGTCCAAAAATGCACAGAGGCCAGCAGGACAGCTATTCTGACTTCCGGGCATTAGGATCTGCTTCTTGAGAGCTCCCTTCTGTTGTCTGACACAACATAAATCAGTCAACTAGCCAGGTCAAGATTATGCTTGCTTCTTGACTCATTGCTGTTCTCAAATACTTGGGAATGATCTCTAAATGTAAAAACAAATGCACAAAAATAATAATTACTTCACTGATAAGGAGCAGCGTAGGATGGCATCCTATAAAGATGCCACGGTTTTTTTTTTCTTCTGGGCAGCAGAAGCTGTGCTGCAGGGGGAGGCAATGAGAGGGGGTCATCACAAAGGGATGGCTGGGAAATGGCCTGGCTTCTGAGCTGGATAGCATGGGCCGGAGGCCGTCCTACAAAAAGAGCATTGTCTACCAGACCTCCAATCCCAAGAGCAATGCCTAATTTACACACTACAACAATCTAAACATTTCGCATTACATATTTTAAATACATTTCTAAGTTCCTACTTGTTGCCTTAAGATAATCAAAGTCTTGATTTTTTTCCCCTCTCAGTGTTTTGTCAACCTCATTCTGCTTGAGATTAGAAAAATCAACAACATGATTTCTAAACCTATTGAATAGACAGCCCTATCGTGTGTGGTTTTATTTTTCACACCAACTACACAGTCCAGTAGTAAATGCGGTATGTTCCTATGTCAATGGTGTATGACCCCCTGCTTTCTGAATAGGATTTATGCTTGTCCACTTTCTGCATGCCCTGCCGTCATAGATAAAGAGAGAGCCAGAGTTTCCTGGTAACCAGAGCCCCTCCACTCCCAACTCCTGGCTAATTCCTCCTAAGCATACATCAGGCAACAGGAGGGGAGAAGACGTCGGCTTATGCATAAACATGACAGTCTCTTCTCGGCTAGGAGGACGTATCCAGCATCAGATTGAATTTAGATTTTCTGATTGTTTGGCCAGATCCTTCTATTAAACCCTCCAATGGAAACATCTGCAGCTGGGAACGAATATGGTAATTCTTTCCAGATTCCAGCCCATTCCTAGTCAAATGTCATCCAGGATCCACAGAGGACTGGGGAGGCAGAAATTCTTTATGCATCTGCTCAAATTGAAAAGGTTATTTCATTGCCTCCAAGATGGCTCTTGAGCTGTGGGTAGAGCCCAGGGCTGTGGCCTGAATGAGGAGAGTTGCTAGGAGATAAACCCAGTCTGCAGACAGGGCTGGCTGGAGTTATCTCTAATTGACAGCTCCTTACCCCGAAAGGGTCTAATTCTAACCTTGAGACCAGACTAGACCGAGAGGGCTGCTTTCTGTCGCTCCTGCTTCTGGCTAAGGCAGGGTGATCAGGAGAAGCCTGTTGTTTTTTTTTCCCCTGGGGTTCATTATGCTTCTTTAGGGGAGGAGCTCAGTGCCACAGCGCTGCTGCAGACTCTCTTCCAGTTTGCATCCCTGAGCCCTTGTCTGATTCAGGCCACCTGAATAAACTTTCTCCTTCAGTTCAGATGGCCTCATTTTGAACAAGTAAGGGTATTCTACAGAAGAAGAAGCCGTCCCTGAATTCTGAAGTGATTTGAAATTTGAGCGGGGAAGGTGGAGGGGCAGGGGAGGGGGAAGGTCTAAAGGAAGAGACAAGAAAAAGAAGAAAATCCAAGGTGGGGCCTGGGAGTGCAGCACTCAGACAGGGCCCACTGTCAGGACAGACTTGCAAGAGAGTCTGAGCGCCAAGCCCCCAAGAAGAGATCAACTGGCCAGAAAAAGGCACGAGACTGTTCTCCGAGTATCTGCTTGCAGACCCCATGATCCTGAAGCTGGGGTCCCCTCCCAGGGGGAGACCACAGACGTGTCTCTCCAGACCTAGCTCTTCCTCCCACGAGTGCTTCCCTGGGAGATTTTTCTGCTTAACAAACACATCTTAAATCAGAAATACATACTCTAAATAAAGGCTATAAGGATAGAAACACCACGAGACTTCTTCCTATTTCTGAGGGTTTCTTTTAGCCTTGAATAGGATGGAGGGTGCTTACTTCAGAGAAATACCTGCAGATCACAAGCGTTACAGGCTCTCGTCACCAACCCAAGCTTTGGTATCTTCAAGCCAACTGGGGGATACTGGATGGACCCGAAAGCCCCACATCAAACTACACTGCTTCACAAAATATGGGAAGATGTGATTTCCCTTCTACTAACTGAATATGTTATTGAACACATCACAGAACAAGTCTATGTGTAAAGGCAGACATCATTTCTTAAATAATTTGGAGGCTTATGATACACACGTAAAAGCATCATCACAGGGTTGTAATCATCTTTGGAGGGTCACTTATGGGGCTTGAACTCAGGACTGGGCATCATCCCTGAGCTTTCCTGTTTAAGGCTAGCATGACTACTCTGAATTGCACTTTGAGTTTTCTAGTGGTTAATTGGAGATAACTTTCCATCCCGGGCTGGCTTTGAACCACCGTCCTCAGATTTCAGCCTTTTGAGTAGCTAGGATGATAGGCGTGAGCCACTGGGACCCTGCTTTAATCACATGCCTTATTCAAATTATAAACATGACTGAAAAAAGGAAGTATCAAGTTATTGGTGAGATAATAAATGATGAATATCACCAAAGAAGACTGTATTTCCTTCAATTTTTTAAATGTTTATCTGGAGATAATCTCAATTTTAGAGGAGAGTTGAGCAAAAAGGACCCCAGTTGTTTAACTTTTTTTGATCTTCATTGTGCATTTACAGTACATTGTATTCCTGACAGTGTGGTCACACACTGAAGGTAACATGTCTCTTCACCACTGCCTCAGAACATGAGCAGTCTGTTACATCATCACTCTGCAATTACTGAAAGCAGGAATTTAGCATCGATGTAAACTACCATCTAATTCACAACCTGTAATTGAATTTTGTCAGTGGTCCCAACAGCATTCTTTATTCCCAGTGTTTTCCTGGCACATTTTATGATCACACATGGGGTTTAGTTTTCTAGGGGACATTCACATTTATTTCACCAAGAAAGGCTTAGACAAATTGCTAGTTTAATACTGTAAGATGCTATCTAGCTTTGATCAGCTTTATTATTAACATTTTTGAGAAAGAAGGTACCCCAGTGGGAACTAGAGGCTAAATCTGGAATATTCTTTTATTCATGACATAAATATTGACACCCCCCCCGAAGAAAAACTTTGTTTTCATTTATAATCTAGAATAGAGCCAATAAGGCCAACTTAATAATAAATATTTTGCAAGAAAAATACGAGTGGAATAAACAATGGGACAAACTATTCATCATAAAATATTTGTACCTATCTCTAGAAGTATCTTTGAGATGAGCCTGGGAAAGAAAGGGAAAGCTGGTGAGGGAGAACAAAGGAAATGGAAGGGGATTAGGCTAGATATACAGGAAGAAGACTAGGTGAAGAAAACAAGAACATTGTATTTAAAAGCTAAATTAAAATGTGAGCACCAGGCCGAGTATTCACTCTTGTGATCCTAGCTCTTCAGAGGTTGAGATAGAAGCATTGTGTGGTTGAAAACAGCCTGTGCCGCATATTGAGGTAAATAAAAATAAATAAATTTAAGTTGTTTTGACCACTTTTATTCTTGTGAATATTATTTTATGAACAGGACTCCTTTTTTTGTGGGCCATGGGGTTTGAGCTCAGGCTCAGATCTCAGCCTCCTGAGTAGCTAGGATTACAGGCGTACACCACTGAGCCCGGCTAGGGCTTCTTTTGCTCTTGCCATTCTTAACTTCCTCTTCGCCTCTAGCCACATGAAGCTGAGGTCAGCTCGCTGGCCTGCCATTCTGCACACTTCTTCACTTCTGTGCCTTCAGGCTGGATGCTCTTTCCACCTAGTTCTACCTATGACCTCAACTTATTACTTGCATTTCTAACTCTCTCCAAATTCTACGCAAAGCAGACATCACAGGGCTTCTGATACAGATATACAATATATGATGCAAGTTCTCTGCCATTGTCAGCGGTAGGTGACAGGGACATTCAGAGGACTAGTGGACTCTCCCCCAGCCTTCCCTTCTGTGCTGGTCACAGCATGGGTCTGGTAGCAATCCATGCATGCTTAGTTCTTGCCCACGAAAGTTTCTTTCTTTTCTTTTTATTGTAGAGATGACATACAGAGGAATCACAGTTAGAAAAGTCAGATAATGAGTACATTTTCCTTCCAACAGTGTTGCCACCTTCCTCTTATCTACCAGTTTTTCCCCTCCTGACACCTTACAAATTGTAAAGTCCCTTTCTCATATAATGTCAAGTATCACTGTTGAATTGGTTCATCCTTCGCCCCACCATTTCTGTGCTTCCCCTCCCCACCTCCCAAACCAGATAAACTTACAGACAAATGGCACAGTGACAAAAAAAAAAGAATAAACCAACTTGGGGCAGGGGAGGGGGGGTAGAAGGCACGAGTACAACACAAATCTTCTTGTTTCCATTTCATGGAGTTCATTTTGATACAGTTCATTTTCTATACAGTTAAAATCTACATGCATTCTTTTCTCATAAACCATGATCCATTTGTAAGCCAGTTTAAAATTCATTTTGCTTTTAAATATGAATGAAAATTTCCTTCACCTCCGACTAATTTCAGTCTTTTTTTTTTTTTAACATATTTTCCTGCACTTTTGTTTCTAAGTAAGCGGTTGGTTCTGGCTCAGTTCTGAGATGTACTGGGTTGGTGGGGGTGGGGGTGGGGCAGGTGTTCTGTCGGGAGGTGGGCTCCCCTCAAAAGCAGCCTCAGGGCCTTGGGGCCTGGGCTGGGGTGGGAGACAGGCCCTGGGCTGTCCCTGAACAGCTGCTCAGGAGGTGATGGCTGGCTGGGATTCAATGGCAGAGCATTTCTTAGAAGCAGTTGCTGACCTCTGACCCCTGCACAGAATGTTTGATGGGATTAGGAGAGCTGGTGTCCAGTTTGCTCCAGTTCTAATAAACCAGAGAGAGATAACAGACTTTTTAATTATCAGAACATGCTCAAGGCTGCGCTTTGTCCCCCGATGAGACAGTGAGGGCTTGGAAGTCACGCTGAGTGCAGGATCATGATTCCAACACCTCTGTTTTTGAAAAAGATGGTAAACAAGATACATGTGTGGTTGTACTTCCTTCATGTTCCTCTTAGCTGTGTGCGAGGCGCTCACACCTCCCCTTTGTTTTTACACCAGGCACACCTGACAGGCTCCACTCAGCGTTCTCGTGGATTGCGGAGTTTTCATAATTAAATTTCTATCTTATCATTGTTATATGGCTGTGCAAAGGGGCGGCGATTCCACGTGTCAACTCATGAGCGCAGTGTTCCCCTCCACCTTCCCCATCTCCAGTCCCCCATCCCTGTCCCCTCTCCTCCTCTCCTGTTGCCTCACTCTGGCGCATTGAGCGTTATGACCGCATTTACATAGTCCTGAGTGCATCTGATTCTTTGTCCTCACCCATATGAGATGAGAAGCAGGCCCTCAACCTCCAGGAAACAAAGAGGCGCAAGATCAGTCTGTAGTGGCAACAGCATCCATGGAGGAGAACCTATTTCATGAAAATGTTTGTGGTGGGTGAGCCTGTGCTTCCACCAGCCGTGGACTGCGCCACCCTGGGGTCGACTTCGAGACGCAGAGGAATGAGCCATGGCTCAGAAGCCCATCTCACCCTCTCCTCATACCCTCCCTCAACTCACGGAGGTGGTTTTACAGGACGTGGTGGGGCGGGTTCTGAAGGCAGGGAGCGCTCTTGGCTATTGGTTCTCTTTTGATTTCACTTCATTTTGGATCTTTGTCATTAAGTTTCAGTAATTCCTGAATTAAATCAGAGGCGGAATGCACCCTATTTCTGGAGTTGTCTTCTTTCTTTTCTCTGAAATGGTCCACACGAGAGTTGTGCCAGGCAAGGGCATTTTCCCCCACCTCAACACACAGGTGGTACTCAACCCACCAGCCCCTGATCTCAGCATATACTCTGCTCCACCATCAGCGCTCCTCAGGGCCCATTTCTCAAACCTTGTGCCAGAGAAGTGGCTATTGGAACACAGTGGATGTTGGAATAATGCACATGACTATTGGAGATATCATTTTTGGAAGTTCCTGTGAGTTCCAGAATAGCCAGGCAGATATTGTCTCCCCACGGTCAGCAGCCAGCATGGCAGGCCCCAGCTTGCCTTCTGCACCCATCCCGCCTCCCACATCTTGTAAAACCAGTGGCATGAGATGCAGCCGGGTGTGATGAGAGGATGGGATGAGGGCAGGGGATGAGGAGAACTGAGGCAGGAAAGTGGAGGCAGGCCTTTCACCCAGTGCTTGGCTTTATGGAGGGAGGGGTGGGGAGCTGGGGGAGGGAGAGGGAGAGAGAGGAGGAAGGCAGAGCTGGAAGCACAGGACAGCCAGGCTTGAAGGATTTCAGGAGCCAGGCAGCTAATGCATCCGCAGGGCGGTCTGAGCTCTGAGCGCAAGTCGTTTGGGGTAACTTCACGCGCTCTGGTGGCCTTCGGGGTGACTTCCCAGAGGAAGCCACGTTTCCAGCATCACTCATGAATAGACATTGCAAGTGACTAAACCAGAAATGTCCCCTTCTGGCAACCAGGAACGCTGGAAAGTCCGCATATCAGGACATGGCCGGCCTCGGGAGGGGAGCACCATCAGGAAAGCACGCGCAAGCAGGGCGTGGAAGACTACAGGAACAGAAGAAACAATAATGGTCGGTTTCAGGAACAGCTCAGGGCTCCGTGCCCAAACTGCCCCTCGAGCTGGACCCTGTGCCCAAACTGCCCCTCGAGCTGGACCTCGTGTGCCCAAACTGCCCCTCGAGCTGGGCCTCGTGTGCCCAGACTGCCCCTCGAGCTGGACCTCGTGTGCCCAAACTGCCCCTCGAGCTGGACCCTGTGCCCGAACTGCTCCTCGAGCTGCACCTCGTGTGCCCAAACTGCCCCTCGAGCTGGACCCTGTGCCCAAACTGCCCCTCGAGCTGGACCTCGTGTGCCCAAACTGCCCCTCGAGCTGGGCCTCGTGTGCCCAGACTGCCCCTCGAGCTGGACCTCGTGTGCCCAAACTGCCCCTCGAGCTGGACCTCGTGTGCCCAGACTGCCCCTCGAGCTGGACCCTGTGCCCGAACTGCTCCTCGAGCTGCACCTCGTGTGCCCAAACTGCCCCTCGAGCTGGACCCTGTGCCCAAACTGCCCCTCGAGCTGGACCTCGTGTGCCCAAACTGCCCCTCGAGCTGGACCTCGTGTGCCCAAACTGCCCCTCGAGCTGGGCCTCGTGTGCCCAAACTGCCCCTCGAGCTGGACCTCGTGTGCCCAAACTGCCCCTCGAGCTGGGCCTCGTGTGCCCAAACTGCCCCTCGAGCTGGACCTCGTGTGCCCAGACTGCCCCTCGAGCTGGATAACCTCGTGTGCCCAAACTGCCCCTCCAACTGAGCCTCGTGTGCCCAAACTGCCCCTCGAGCTGGACCCTGTGCCTAAACTGCCCCTCGAGCTGGACCTCGTGTGCCCAAACTGCCCCTCGAGCTGGGCCTCATGTGCCCAAACTGCCCCTCGAGCTGGACCTCGTGTGCCCAGACTGCCCCTCGAACTGAGCCTCGTGTGCCCAGACTGCCCCTCGAGCTGGACCTCGTGTGCCCAAACTGCCCCTCAAACTGAGCCTCGTGTGCCCAGAC
Organism: Megascapheus bottae; assembly: GCF_031878675.1. Classification (NCBI taxonomy): domain Eukaryota; kingdom Metazoa; phylum Chordata; class Mammalia; order Rodentia; family Geomyidae; genus Megascapheus; species Megascapheus bottae. The sequence goes on along the minus strand of NC_143515.1, from coordinate 81,018,419 downwards.
TGCCCCTCGAGCTGGACCTCGTGTGCCCAGACTGCCCCTCGAGCTGGGCCTCGTGTGCCCAGACTGCCCCTCGAACTGAGCCTCGTGTGCCCAGACTGCCCCTCGAGCTGGACCTCGTGTACCCAAACTGCCCCTCGAGCTGGACCCTGTGCCCAGACTGCCCCTCGAGCTGGACCTCGTGTGCCCAAACTGCCCCTCAAACTGAGCCTCGTGTGCCCAGACTGCCCCTCGAGCTGGACCTCGTGTGCCCAAACTGCCCCTCGAGCTGGGCCTCGTGTGCCCAGACTGCCCCTCGAGCTGGACCTCGTGTGCCCAGACTGCCCCTCGAACTGAGCCTCGTGTGCCCAGACTGCCCCTCGAGCTGGACCTCGTGTACCCAAACTGCCCCTCGAGCTGGACCTCGTGTGCCCAAACTGCCCCTCGAGCTGAGCCTCGTGTGCCCAAACTGCCCCTCGAGCTGGACCTCGTGTGCCCAAACTGCCCCTCGAGCTGGGCCTCGTGTGCCCAAACTGCCCCTCGAGCTGGACCTCGTGTGCCCAAACTGCCCCTCGAGCTGGGCCTCTGTGCCCAAACTGCCCCTCGAGCTGGACCTCGTGTGCCCAAACTGCCCCTCGAGCTGGGCCTCGTGTGCCCAAACTGCCCCTCGAGCTGGACCCTGTGCCCAAACTGCCCCTCGAGCTGGGCCTCGTGTGCCCAAACTGCCCCTCGAGCTGGACCTCGTGTGCCCAAACTGCCCCTCGAGTTGGACCCCGTGCCCACACAGCGGCCTCGGCTTCCTCTAGGAGTTGCGGCGCTGTTTTCTGGCCGGTCCTCAGCCGCTGCCGGGGAGGGGGCAGTGGTGAGAGTGAGCGCAGGTCCAGGCAGGACGCTGGACGCTGGGCTCGCAGGCTGCGCCCTACCGGACCGGGGCCTCCGGGAGCCACACCCCAGCACCCCAGGACCCCAGAACCCCAGGACCCCGGGATCCCAGGACCCCAGGACTCCAGGAGCCTGGCATCCCAGGACCCCAGGACCCCAGAACCCCAGGACCCCAGGACCCCAGGACCCAGGACCCCAGGACCCCAGGACCCCAGGACTCCAGGACCCTGGTATCCCAGGACCCCAGGACCCCAGAACCCCAGGACCCCAGGACCCCAGAACCCCAGGACCCCAGGACCCCAGGACCCAGGACCCCGGGACCCCCAGGACCCCAGGATCCCAGGACCCCAGGACCCAGGACCCTGGGACCCAGGATATCGGGACCCCAGGACCCTGAGACCTCCAGGACCCCAGGACCCCGGGACCCCAGGACCCCCAGGGGCTGCCCCAGATTCCCCCATCCTCACACCCATGACGCTGGCTAAGCGATGGCAGGAAATGAACGTCATCTCTGTGACTCCAGCTTGCTTCCTATCCCATGAGGCATCCATCTCATTAGATAGTGGTACTGTTGGAAGAAATGTTTAATTCCCTCAGGCATCACACCAGCACAGGTCAACCTCCCAGCCGGCCTCTGCTTCCAGAGCAGCTCAGGGTCCCCCTCCGTCCCTGCTGGTCTGCAGCTTGACTCCACTGCAGTGAATTTCCTCTGGATGGTTTGTGGAAATTCACCTTATGGGTCACCTCTGCAGAACACTTCCCTTCTTTCCCATTCTGTACCAACACGAAGTATTTACTTAACAAACATAAACTGATGGCGCATGTCAGAGCCTAAAGAAGTCGCCTTATGGGGCTGTGAGTGAAATAATTTGTCTTACTAATAGAAAGAGGCATAGCACTCTCACTTTCTGATAAATATGTAAATGAGCCAATTTACAGTAGCTCATGGAGTGTCCCCACAGAGCAGGCCTTCAGCCAGGCTTCCGACTTACCCGGAGTCCAAAAATATCCTGGCTTTTAACCCAACAGGCAAGTAGAAGTAATCCCCACATCCGAATCCTCTCCTCTTGACATCAGCACTCCAGCTGTCTGCTGGAATACCTGTGTTCCTTTTGCATCTTGCCCCAACTGATCAATCCACTCAGCACGTTTCGTTTGTTTGAAATGAGGGTCTGGGCTCAGGGCTTCCCTGGCTTTAGCTGGCTCGTGCTCTACCACTTGAGCCACACCTCTGCTTCCAGCTTTTTGCTGGTTAATTGGCGAAAAGAATCTCATAGTCCTTTCTACTAGAGTTCTCTTTGACTCAAGATCCTCAGATCTCAGTTTCCTGAGTAGCTGAGATTGCAGATATGAGCCACTGGATGTTAGTTAGCTTCTCTGCTTAGCTTGGGAACAGGGCCTTTCTTCTCACTGAGGCACAGGTCTGAGCTGGATCTGCCTCTATTTTTAACCTTCCCTTTGTTACTAGGATCATAAGCCCTGCTTACTGCCACCTTTGGCTTTTCTCTGCCCATGCAGAAACTTATAGGCTTTTCTGCTCAGGTATCCTAGAACCTTGATCTTCCTGCTCTTAGCCACCTAAGCATCTAGGACTACAGGCATGAGCCACCAATTCCTGGTTGTATGTTTGGTCCTGAAAAAACAAGGAAGCCAAAGTCTCAATCCCCCCACCGCATGTACCTTATCTACCTTATCTATCTATCTATCTATCTATCTATCTATCTATCTATCTATCTATATCTGTATATATATATGTTACACAATTTGTTGACACATAATGAAATTATCACAACAAGCATAGAAGTGCATGTGTCTACAGTGTGGCAGTCACCTTGTGTGTCTCCATTTGCCACCCTGTGATTCAGATTCACACACCTGGTTGCGAATGAGATTTCCATCTTTTAATAGGCTGAATCATATTTTTTGTTGATCTATACAGCATGGCTTTGTTACCATTCATTTGTGGATGGACACGAATTTTGTACCTTGATTTATTTTGAATAGTGGCACCGTTATTAACGTTCACCTGTTGAGACCCTCACATTTCCTCGTTTTTATTCCTTTGTTTGCTGCTGTGTTCTTCAGTCAAGCTACAGCACAAATGTAGAGGGATTGTTTTTGGCCTGCTCTCTCCAATACCTTCCAAGTATATAACTGTATTATGTAAATCTTTGTTCCTAATAATGCATCAACTCAACATGTATACAGTGCTTTTTGGAGCTCTTTAATTGAAAATTTGCTATACACGACAGTGCACTAAGTACTTGGGTGCCCTGGCATAAAGATCTGTGTGTGGCTGCTTGGGAGGACAGAGACAGAATGCAACAATTCAGTAGTGCACCTTGGTAGGCAAGGACCCTTTATTCTGTTCTAGGCAAATTGTCCCTTTTGTCTGAAAAGGAGAGGAAAATGCAGTTGCTGTTACATCCAAGTTCTGGATATATTTTGTATTCATTAAAAATATTGAGAAGAGCCCCTATTTCCTAGAGATTACTTAAAGAGAAACAAAGATACTATTGCCACGAGCAGACTCCCTCCCCACCCCCACCAGTCCTCTGCCCACAGTGCATTTCAGTGCATTTGTTTTCTGGACACTCTGTCTGGGGGTATCATATTCCAGTCCAGCAACTGGAGAACTGGCCAGGCTGGTGGAACTGTGTGTCGGGTAGAAGGAGGGACTGCAGACATTGGCTGTCAAAGGCACCACAGCCTGACCCAGGAGTGAGGTGGAGTCTGCACTGGTGAATGTGAGGCCTCTATATGAAGTGTCCACTGCAGAGGCAGAATGAAGACACGGAGAGGTAGACTGCCCAGGTGAGTGCTGGCTGCGTGTTCTGCTTTGTCCCAATTCCATCCTGTGCCCCAGTGAACCTCTAATTGATTTCCTATGGACACCGCCCAAAGGCTTTGGCTTCCCGGAGGAGAGGAACCCAGAGGAGAGGCACAGATTCTTCCAAGAGAAGCATAGGGAACAGTCAGTGCACAAACACGGAGTCACTTCCCCGTGCTTCTTAAGTGCCATTACACCTGCTGCTGCCCTATCTAGAAGATTGTCTCTTCAGATCGGAAAGGAAGACCCTCCCCCACCAGACAGCTCACTGAAGCCTGGGCCTCTGGGTCTTCTGTTCTCTCGGGACTGCGGAACCCCAGGCCTTCTGTCTCCTCACATTCCTTTGGAAGTCATTGTGCATCTCCTCAGCTGGAAAAAGGTCATCCAGGGAAAAGAAAGCTGGGTACAGTTACTGATCAGGCTAGGCAAAGTTAAGAATTTTAGTTCTTTGATAGTGGAGAAAATGCATCGGAAAATCTAGGTAAGGCCATCAAGTGTATTTTAAGCCAACCACAGTTGACCCAGGCTTAAAGAGATCCATAAGTAGTGGACAACTCCCAGCACACCCTCCCTTCCCCTCCCTTCCTCTTCCCTTCCTCTCTTCCCTGTTTTCTTCTTTCTTCTCTTCTTTTCTGCCTCCTCCACCCCTCCTCCTTCCTCTCTCTTTCTTATTGGATCAAATTTCTGGAAGGAAACTTGGAACAATGTGTTTAAAGTGATCTATTTTCCCCTTTATTCCTCATATGGCTAATTTTTACATTATGGAATAAAAGGAACTTTTGATCCTGATTCTACTCAAGCACTTATCCATAGTCATAATTTGGACAAAAACAGAAACACTGTTGAACTTTTGTGACTCTGGGGACATAGTACAGTAAGGTGCTTCTGAGAGAGCTTGTACCAAAAGATTGGTGTGTTTGTACACTAGAGTAGAATCTATGTCTTCATATATTCATTTAATATATGTTGTGCTTTTAAAGATTAATAAAGGGTCAAGCTAATTCAAAGGCTCTCTGAGTAAAAAAGAGTCTTCATCATGTCAGATCCTGGTTCAAAGTACACCGAATGCGCATCTCAGTCCCAGGACGGATATTATAAATGTGGTCTATGCCTGCACACATCATCTGAAAGCATGTGGCTGCTTTCGGTCTGATCATGAGTTAGAGATGTAATTTAGCAAATCTTTCCTGCTTGCTTCCAAGAAATCTAATAAAGCCAGTTCTAGGAAAAGCCTATATGGTTAGGCTCTACTAGAGTAGAATATATATTCAGAATTTTGCCTCCAGGTCCAAATAAATAGATTTCTTTATTATTGCTACAATATGATCTCCAATGTATAAAATGGGGATAAAATAATAAAAGTAAATGACATAAGAGAGGAAACAGCAGAGCTAGAACACAAAATTTTTCAAACAAATAATCTCAAGGAGTTACACCACGTTGGTGAAATTTCCTCAAATAGCAATAGAAAATCATAAACAGTAGGCTGTTTCTGAGCTCAGCATGGCCCCCCGACATCCTGAGAGGAGGGGCTCAGCTCTCCCTCCCAGGGGGCTGCATATGTATCTGCCTGGAATTGCCCACACAGGCATCACAGCTTAGAAGAAAGCTTCGGGGAGGGTGGAGGTGAATCAAAATTGCTCGGTGAAGTTCGCACTCAGAATGTGTTCAGACCAGCTGGGGAATCAAATGTAACATGAAACCCAAATAAGATCCCTTTTCTATTCCTCATCCCTCATGCGGTGGCATTTGCTGAGTGCCTCCACGGCAAGGCCCCACTCCGAACCAGACTTCCATCATCTCATCTTGCCTAAGCATTAAGATGACTGTTGCCGCCAGTTGAAGATTCCATTTTTTAAGGGTATTATTCTCATTAAAAGATAAGCTGCATTCAGGCAGATTTGGGAGTGAGTATTTGGCAAGGAGTCTACAGGGCAGAAGAGGAATATATATGTGTTTTTTTTTTTGGTCTGTCATGAGGCTTGAACTCTAGGCCTTGGCGTTGTCTCCGAGATCGTCTACTCAAGGCTAGCACTCTACCACTTCTGGTACTTTTCTGATGGATAACTGGAGATGAGGACCTCCCTGTCCAGGCTGGCTTTGAACTGCCATCCTCAGATCTCAGCCCTCGATGTAGCTAGAATGACAGGCGGGAGGCAGAAGAGAGAGGCAATTCTAGGGTTGGGAGATGTCTCCCCCCCCAAGCGTCTGTGCTGGGTGAGCCTCAGCTGTGCATAGGTTTGCAGAAGAGGCCTGCGGGAGCTAGGGAAGGCTACATTAGGTCCACAGAGCCAGGCGTAGGCTTGGTGGCTTCAGGAAGAGCAAGGCAGCACAGTTACTCCATTACTCCATCTCTGTGAGTGTGTAAACAGAACTAGGAGCTGGGAGGAAGAAGAATTCTCTGACAGTCTACCTGACTCTTGTTATCTTTAGGATTGGAGCACCCATTCCTGTCTGTACCCCACCAGCCCGCTTGCCTTCCGGCCTTGACATTGTTCAGTGGCTGTCTTGGACTTCCAGCCTGTGCATAATGAGATCCTCAGATTTCATAATCCAGGGGGCCAAATCCCTGTAGTAAATCACACACACGCACACACACACACACACACGTATACACACACACACGTATTATACACACACAGACACACACACATACACACAGAGGGAGAGAGAGGGAGAGAGAGAGAGAGAGAGAGAGAGAGAGAGAGAGAGAGAGAGAGAGAGAGAGAGAGAGAGAGAGAGAGAGAGAGAGAGAGAGAGCCTATTGGTTTTATATCCCTGTAGAGGCCTCATTGATGTAATTAGGGCAGAGAATTTTATTTTTTTACTTTCCCTTCATTTTTTTGCTTAAAAGATGGATTTTCTTTCTTCAGCTTATCTATTTATTATTAGTATTAGTTTTACCAAATTTTGCCAAGTCTACCATGACAAAAATGAAACAAACAGCAACAACAACGAGCAAGTCACTCAGTCTGGTGCTGGTGGTGCACAGTTGTAATCCAAGCTACTCCGGAAGCCTAGATTTGATGACTGAGGCTGAAAGCAAACACAGGAAGAAAAGTACATGGGATTCATATCTCCAGTTAGCTCCCTGCCCCACAAAAAGCCAGTGATGGAGCTGTGGCACAAATGGTAGAGTGCTAGCCTTGAGTGCCAAAGCTCAAGGACCATGCTCAGGTTTTGAGTTCAAGTCCCAGGAACAGCATAATTGAGAGATAGAAAAAGGGAGAGAAAGAAGGAAAGAAAGAAAGAAAGAAAGAAAGAAAGAAAGAAAGAAAGAAAGAAAGGAGGGAGGGAGGGAGGGAGGGAGGGAGGGAAGGAGGGAGGAAGGGAGGACAATGACAAAAATGCAAGATATTGATTTCTTATGACACCTTTTTATCGATGTGTTTTCAAGAAATGTAAACATGAGTTTAAAAGTAGGTATTTCTATTTATAGCTGACAAAATGTAGTTTAAAAATTTTAGAATCCGAGGGGCCAGGAGTTTGGCCTAGTGGCAGAGTGCTTGCCTAGCATGCACAAAGACCCAGGTTCGATTCCTCAGTCTCACATACATAGAAAAAAAAAAGCCAGAAGTGGTGCTATGGCTCAAGTGGTAGCACTCTGACTTTGAGAAAGTCCAAGGACAGTGCTCAGGCCCCGAGCTGAAGCCCAAGACTGGCCAAAAATAAATAAATAAATAAAAATTTAGAGTCCTGAAGACAAGTAAGAAAAGCATAAAACTCCCAGTAAAAAATGGGCCAATATTAATGGGGATGCTACAGAGGAGAAAACATTGATAGCAAACAGACATAGAACAAGACGACGAAAATGCCTAGGAGACAGGAAATGTGAATGCCAAGCACAGAGCAGGGTTCAGAATGCTCAGCTATAGAGTATGCAGCAAAAGAGCACACAGCCACAGAAAGCAAAAGGACAGCATACGCGTGCCAGGAAACAAACCATGTTGTCCCAAGCTGGTGGTGGTATTCCTGCTTCATCATTCTGAGAATGGGAATTTTAGAGGCCAGCCACAAACCTGGCTTTTAGTATTTCATGTTTAATCTAGACGCTGGTGGCGGTGTCTGTTACCTTAGCCAGTGAGAAGGCTGAGATCTGAGGACCGTGGCTTGACACTAGTCCAGGCACAAAATTCTACAAGTCCCTTGTCTCCAATAACCAGAAAAAGTAGAGATAGATTCAAGCAATAGAATACCAACCCTGAGTGAAAAAGCCAAATGAGAATGTCAGGTCATGAATTTAAGCTCTAGTAGTGGAATCAAAATAATAATAATAATAACAACAATAACAATTATAATTTTAATCATGTCTTCTCTCTCCTGTTTTACTTCTCCCCTTTTAAATTCTCTTTGTTTTGTATAACATGGATTCTCTCATTTTTATTTCATCTTCTTTTTCAATATTTCATCTTCTTTATCAATATTCTTCCTTTATTGGTTTTGACTATTTGCTTTTCACATCCTTATTTTTCAATTACTTGGTTATTTCTTTTTTTTTTTTGCCAGTCCTGGGCTTGGGCTCAGGGCCTGAGCACTGTCCTTGGACTTTCTCAAGGTTAGCACTCTACCACTTGAGCCTCAGCACCACTTCCGGCTTTTTGCTATGTATGTGGTACCGAGGAATCGAACCCGGGTCTTCATTCATGCTAGGCAAGCAGTTTAACCACTAGGCCAAACTCCCGGCCCTTACTTGGTTATTTCTATCTTTGCTTTTTTTCTCATTCTACTGCTTTTATCTATTTACCTTCTCATTTTTTTCTTTTTTTTTTTTGACACAATTCTCTAGGGAGATTTTTTCTCAATTTTTTATTCTTAATTATACTACATTAGGAACTCTTTTTTTTTTTTTGCCAGTCCTGGGCTTGAGCTCAGGGCCTGAGCACTGTCCTTGGACTTTCTCAAGGCTAGAGCTCTACCACTTGAGCCTCAGCACCACTTCTGGCTTTTTTCTATGTATGTGGTACCGAGGAATCGAACCCGGGTCTTCATGCATGCGAGGCAAGCACTTTAACCACTAGGCCAAACTCCCGGCCCTACATTAGGAACTCTTAATTATACTATCTTCTTAGATCACATCTTTCTATTGGAGTTGCAGTTCTAATTGTGTTTAGTTGGCTATTACTGAATTTCCAGGGCAGAGGTGTTGAATAGTTGGAGTCAGTACTGCAGGTAGCTTTCTCTGTGATTTTTGCTGCAGATCAGGCCTGCTGGAGGATGATGGGTGAGTACTTGGTGATTGTGTTTTACCCCCAGCCCAATGGTGAGAAACACACCTCAAATCTGCCACTAACTAATCCCATACATATTCAGCCAAAAAATACGGGCAATCAAAACATCCAGCCAAAGGCTTGGTTCCAGATACACAAATTACAATGTACAACCACAAGAAATATAAGAAAAAAAGGCAATATGATTCAGAGAAACATGAACACTTCTATGGAAATCCTAATAGTAACTAAGTGAGTAACATTTTAAATGAAGGATTCAAAACAAAAGTTGTAAGAATGATGAACAAAATAAAATCCAATAAGAAAAAAACCCACGAAAATTAATTCAAAGAAAATGATAATAAACATGCAACTAAAATAAGGAAGACAATATTGGACATGAAAGGCATTGTATAAAAAGATGGAAATTCTGAAAGACAATCAAATTAAAATTATGGAAATGAAAAGGTCAACGAGCGAAAGCACCCACTGAAAGCTTTATCAATAGATTGGATCAAAATGAAGAATGGAAGTGAAAACAAACAAGATGACATCTTTCAGAAAATAATGAAAAGTATATGAAGGCATAAGAATAGAATGGAAACTCCATCCAGGACATTGGGAAAGATGAACTTCATGAGTTAGGAGCAGAGAAGAAGAGGTACAAATCCAAAGCTTAGAAAATATATTCAATAAAATATAGGCAGAACATTTTCTAAATTCGGGGAAAGACATGACCATCCAAGGGTACAAGACTAGCAGGACTGAAAATAGACAAGTCCAGAAACAAAACTCTACATGCCATATTATAGCTAACATATCAAATATACAAAACACACAAAAAACATTAACGGCTAAAAGAAGCATATGAAGAAGTGACATATGAAGGAACAAAATGGTGCATATCAAGCTATGGGAAAAAGTCAGCCTAGTTTACTGTAGCCAGTAAAATTATCCTTCATTATATAGAAAGGGAAAATCTGCTACGATAACATTAATTAAATTCAAGACTACTACATTACCATTGCAAAATCTATGTAAGCAAGTCCTTCACACTGAGAATTAGGATAAGGAAAGCTATCAAGAATACAGAAAAGAGTACAGGTAAGTATAGGTAAGCAGATTCAGAATAGGAATGAATCAAATATTTTAAAAGCAGCGAAATGACAGGAATTAATTTGCACAATTCAGTAATGACTCTATGTGTGAATGGTCTAAATTTTCCAATTAAATCCACATCAGTGGGTTACAAAACTAAAATCAGAAGGGAAATTCCAAAAGATTTCTAGAATAACATTACAATACAACTTAGGAAAACGTTTTGGATAAAAGTGACACTGTTCAGAAAGAAATGTACTCATTACCTGACTTAGGTAAGTGCAACTCCTCTGCACATCACTTTTACAATTAAAAGAAAAAAAAAGAGAAAAAAAGCAATAAAAATGGTTCTTCTAAGAGGACATTCATCACTAAAAATATACCTCCTTTATAATTCAGAGAGATGTCCATAATCTAATAATTCATCTCCAGTCTTAGAAAGGAAAGACAATTTAAACACAAAATAGTCAGAGAAGTAAAAATGATCAGTTCAAATACATAAAATGCAAACTAAATTTAAAAAAGCAAAAGATCAATGACCTGAAGAGTTTGTTCTTCAGTGAACAGGATTGACCAACTCTTACCCAAATTACCAAATGAAAGACAAGAATGATTTCAGTAGAGAAAAAAGTGATGATGTTACAAAAGGTATCATTGAAACACAGAAAATCATCACTGAATATTTTGGAAAGCTATATTCCGATAAGTTAGAAATTCTAGAAAATGTATATATATATATTTGGATATATATGACCTAGCACAACTGAGTTAAGAAATTATGAAAACCTGAAACTGACAAATAATAAGCATTGAGATTAAAGTAGTAATTAAAAAAAGCCTTCTCCAAGCCTGGATGAATTTCGTGCTAAATTTTTATCAAAGCTTTAAAGAAAGAGCATCGACATTCCTCAAACTGCTCCACAAAACAAGAAGGGAAAAACACTTTCCAATTCACTTGATGAAATCAGTATTACTCTGAAACTATTATCAAAAACACAATATGAAGAAAGAAAGAGGTGGGAGAGGGAGGGAAGGAGGGAGGGAAGAAGATAGAAAGCAAGAAAACCAGAAGGAAGGAAGGAAGGAAGGAAGGAAGGAAGGAAGGAAGGAAGGAAGGAAGGAAGGAAGGATACAAGCAAGAAAGAAAGAAAGAAGAAAGAGAGAGGTAAGTGGGATAGGAAGAAAAGAAAGAAGGAAGGAAAGAAGAGAAGCAGGAAAGAAGGGAAGAAAAGAAAGAAAAATTGAAGGAAGGAGAAAGATCATAGGTTAATTTCCTTGATAAAATTAGGTGTGAAATCCTCGATAAAAATATGTGAAAATTAAATTCAATAGTCCATTGCACAGATTGCACACTATCATCAAGTTGGATTCATTCCAGGAAAGCAAGAAAGATTAAACAATACAAATTGATAAATATGTCACAAAACAGAATCAAGGGCAATGCCAAATAATTATCTTATTAGATATAGAAAAATCCTTTGACAAACTTCCGTGTTCCTTTATGTTAAATCTGTTAAGAAGATAAGTCTCGAAATATTATATTTCCACAAAAGAAAGGCTACAAATAGCATATCTATAATGGAAGTTATACTGACTAGAGAAAATTAGAAAAGATTAAAAAAATCAGTAACAAGACAAAACTGTTCAGTTCCACTGTTCTTTCATATTCAATGCATTTTAAATTTGGCCAGAACAATAAAGCAATAAATAAATAGTTTCATTAATTAAGTAAGTAATAAGAATGATGCTAGTAAAAAAGGAAAGGGTCAAATTGTTCATGTTTGCAGATGGTGTCATTTTACACTTAAAGAACCCAAGAGTCTAGCAGAAGACCCTTAGCTGTCGCCAACACTTTCCATAATATTAAGATGCCAAAAATTTCATACACTAGAAATGAATATTTTAAAAAAGAAATTAGAAGAACAATTCAACTCTCAATAACCTCAAATAATTTAATTTAAATTTAAATTGAACTTATAATATACCTAAGCATAAACTTAACAAAAGATGTTGAAGATAACCAAATGAAAATAAAAAAAAAACATTGAAGAAGGAAATTATAGAAGATATTAGAATACGCAAGGACATCCCATGGTCAAAAATTCAAAATAGAACTCTCATTTGCTCAATCTACACCAGTCCCAGGCATATACAGAAAAGAGTCTATGTCACCTTACTGTAAAGACAGCTCTGCATTCATGTTTGCTGCTACAGTATTTACAATAGTCACATTATTAAACCAACCCAGGAGCCCATCAATGGACAAACAGATGTTTTAAAAAAATATGGTATACATACACAATACAGTTTTACTGAATCATAAGGAGAAATGAAATTATGTTGTTTGCAGAAATAGTATGAAATTAGAGATGGTGAAATTAAGTAAAATAATTTAGTTCCAGAAAGAGAAGTATGATGTAATTTCTCTCAGGACCAGGGATGGAAAAACATGACAATAAATTGGGGATTAGGGATAAAGGAGAGACATGGGAGACAAGGAGAGAAAGGACACCTGAAAGGAGCAATGGAGGGCTGGACAGGGTGGAACTAAAATGATATGCACAAGCAGGGATGTCGTAAGAAAGCCTCTTTCTTTGTACAATTAGTATAGGCTAATGAAAGTGAAAACAATCATTTCATGAAGCAATCTCACTCTCGTGCTGAAAGTTAAAAAAAAATCCCATCCAGTTATTTTCCCGGACACCACAGCACTGAAGCACACATCTGGAAGAGAAGCCTTTTTAACCTGGGTGAGGAGAACGAGTGCCCGGTCATCTTTCTAGCACTCAGCTGCACCTCTAGCCCTGCAGACAGTCAAAGGAAGATAAACAGTCCAACTAACTACACACTGTAGTTTAAGTTACCACACTCAAGCCCCACACTGATATGGCTGGATCGTATGGTCATAATTTTAAGGGGACAAGGCGCATCCTAAAATCTCATCTATAACACCAAGATAATACACCAAGATAAACCTATACACAAACACATGTGAAAGCATTATGTAGTTAAAGTACCCAGGAAAGGCCACCAGAGCTAAGCCTTGCCTCCCAGGGGCTCTGGGGACGCATGATGTAGAAAACTGAGTAGTGAAAGCAGGTTACATTCAGGACCCTGACTTCTATTTTTCATGGCAGGCTCATGCATACTTATTAAAAGATACTAAATAAGTAATTTGCTAAATAAATGATGGTGGTCCATCTGGGGACTAATGTGTTTTTCATGAGCCTACGTGATTAATCTAGAATCTAATTGTGTGCACTCCACTTCCAGAAACTAGAAAAGCAAAAGGGACAAAAGGGAGGAAGGAGGAAAGACAGGAGTGGGGAAGGAGAGAGGATAAAACTCAATTTTAGTGAGCCTACCTACCGGAAGAATTCCGTGTTCTACAAGGAGTGAAACAGGGTGTCTCCCTTACGCCTCAAAGTCAGCAATCTGGCACTGGAGTCCTTTCTACTAATTTCTTAGGGGCATATAGGAATCCTCCATGCCCAAACAGTTCCTTTTTCCTATATAAAAAAGAATCCAGAAGATACCTTCAGACGTGAATAACCACAGAACGTAAACCCTGTATGCTATGCTCTTTGGAAAATACTCTGCTTAACAAAACAGCTAATCTCCCACTAGGTAAAGCACAACATGGTGTGCTTCTTGAGGCCTGCAAATGCTGGCACCTTCTGACAGAAGCAGAGGGACCGGAGGAAGTCTGAGCTCCTGTTCAAACCCACCCTGCCGGAAGTACCCGAGGAAGAACCTTTCATGCTAAATGAAGAGAAACCCAGCCAAGCAGGAAATCAACAGAGAGTTGGTATGAAGACATTGGGGGGAAAAGGAATCATTCTAAATCTATTTAAGTACACCATGATAGCTGTAAGACTGATGATAACTCTGATAAAAGGATAAATTCACAAATCGAGAGATGAGGAAAGAGAAATGTAAAAGTGCACGTTTTTTTCATTTTATTGTTTTGCATGATGAATCACTACCACGTAAAATGGAGAAAATAGCTTCATCTGAGAGAAGACGTTGGCAGCTTCTATTTTATAGAACAAATTTTTATAACATTTAAAAAGTTTTCAATAAGCAAATGTTAAGAAAAGATAGAAGTGGTGAGTTGTTTTCCCATTAATCAAAAAACTCATGTAGTTATGTAAAAGTCACATCCCATAATTCCATTTTCAGAAAGTTGTGTCAACCTTCGTATCGACCTATCTGTTTCTTGAATTGCCTAGGTGCTTATCCAATGTCATCCTGGGGACCCCGGCAGCCCCGGGATGGCCCCTGGCCATGGCCCGCGGAGGAGGTCAGCTCAGTCCAGTCCATGGCTGGGTCCCTGGGACACCACGGCCTTTGGCTGAAAAAGCGTGGCTTTTGTTTCGTGCGGATGTCGATCCAGACCCAGGTCCATGGGTGTGGAAGGCCACCGAAATCACGGCGAGAACAAACGATGGTGCTTTCTCTAGAGGAAACCATCCTCCTCCTCCTCTCTCTCTCTCTCTCTGTTTCTCTCTCTCTCTCTGTCTCTCTGTCTTTCTCTCTCCCTCTCTCTCTCTCTGTCTCTCTCTCACCAGGACACACAGCGCATTCACAGTTGTCCTAACGTATTAAGATAGTCAAAACATCAGGGAACTGTATCATGAAGTATAAATGATGAACGGAAGTCATTCTTTCATTTCCCCACGGAGTCCTCTTTCTCAAAATCCTTTACCGCACATTAACTTGCTCTGGAGCATCTATCATGTTAGGCTATTTTGTTTGCTTTGATCCTTAACTATTTTATGCATACAAGATCTACAAGAGGAGACCTGTTAGTATTTTTCATGGGCTTCACATTTCCCAATCTAGTAACGCCTGCAAGAAAACCATGTACTAGAAACTTTGACAGGGCCCTCCCTGGGCATCATGGCCGAGTGATTTGCAAACATGTGCACGCCAGCGGGGTTGGCCTGGTGCCCTCTGGCTAACAGTGCTCCAGAAGAGGTGAAGCATGCGGTTGAAACCTAGCAGCCCTGAGCTCCTGCGTCCCAGTGCTCCCTCGGATGCGGCCGAGGGGGGTTGAGACCTTCTACACCAGAGCTGCTCCCCGGACTTGCCCAAGCCAGGCAGCACACAGACCCAACCCTCATATTGTGGAGGCGGAGGAAAACGTCTGCAAGTCCAGGTGGAATCTTCCTCTCTAGTCTCTGGAACTGTGAGGGTCAGAAGAGAAGAAAAGGACCACCTGAAGGTAGAGATCACCAGGGATCTGTGCAGGCACGACACCACCGGCCCTCAGGTCGTCTGTCAGAGAGAAGCATGCGGGCCATTCAGGTACAGGGAATCTGAGTGCTGAATGGGCCCTGGCTGTGTCCACCTGTCTTCCTTCTGTGCCTGAACTGTACCTGGTCTCACACTGGGCTTCAGGGAGCAGAAGGGAGACCAAGGATAGTTTTGGTGAGAACTCAGAATCGCACAGGTTATATTCCTTCCCCAGACTGCCCTGCCCACACTTTTCCCTTCTGCCACTAATGCAATAGAAAGGAAGCTGAGAACTAAACAGCGTTATTAATCGTGACAGAAAGCTTTTAGCCTGGCTCCCCTACACAATGATGGATATTGTTTATCATATTTCACTTGTTGCTTTTAAACTTTTCTTGTCAGAATGAATCATGGCTCCGTGGAAGGGGACCAGATTACAGACAACGCGATCTGTTTAATTGCAATTGCCCTTCATCACGGGGCTTGAGCAAAGGCTCCACAGGCAGCTTCCACTGGGCTTGGAAATCATTTTCCCTGCCAGAACCTGTCACAGGTGCAGCTGGCTCCATGGGGCCCAGGCTCGGGGCCCTCCAGACGGTTTCCATCCTGTCCAGGGAGTGGCAGGGAGGGTTTGACTCTTGCTATCTGGTGGATTGATAATGAAGATTAATTTACTTATCTCTTAACTAATAAATTGGTATACAGAAAAGACACCTTGCAGCTGGCCAGAACCCATCTTTAGAGAGGCATCATGCAGTTCTCCTGTGGGCAGCGGAGTGTGTGAAACGCTCCAGGCAGATGGACTCAGGCCTGCTGTCCTCCACCACGTTTCACTCTCTGGAGCCCTTGTGCACAGACACTGAACACGAGTGCATTGTTTCATAGTGGGCTAAGTAATAGTGCTTGTTTATTCTTTGTGTGTACATCCAATTTGGTCAACATCCTGGGAGGAGCCTGGAGGCACCAAAATTGATACGGTGATAACTACAAACTTGCTACTTTGAAGCCATCTTCAAGGCTAATTTAATAAAGCAGACAAAGAAAACAAAAGGAAGCCAAACAAAGGGAGTGATTTAGAGCTCCAAAGTTTACAGAATGAATTGTCTGACAGTGTAAGAGTGCAGGGGGTTGTGTAGAGCAATTCCAATGACATCATGTGTACAAATGTGCAAAGATGCAGTGATCCCAACGGAACTTTCTTTCTTTCTTTCTTTCTTTTTTTTTTTTACCAGAACATTGAATGAGCTGTGTTGTCAGTAGCCTTACTTGCGTCACAGATGTCTGGATGGCATGGGTATTTAATCACACTCCTGACACGAAGCTGTCACTGGCAGGCACATCTGAACCACAATGTACTTCCTTATCTATATAAGCTGGAAGCGGTCCTCCTTGCTGTTTACCAAGCTCTGCTAGCCATATCTTTGACCTGGGATCTGGGCACATTACTAAACTTCAGCTTAAGTCAACATGAACCTAAAAGTACACCCCTAGGTCATAGGTGTGTTGTGGGTAGTAAATAAAACCATAACATATGTAAGACAATCTAGTTCCTGGTGTGCTGTCAGGTCTTAAAGAACATCAGATATCACTTACTGCCTTTACATATGAGTCCCTATTTTAAGCCCTTATGACTGAGAAGTGAAAGAAAACAGAAGCTGGAGAGTAACTTCTAAAATGCGAACGCTGAAAGGGAGCTGTGGCTAGGTAGAAAAATGAGGAATATAAAGCCTGGAGGTGAGAGGGCATTTAGATGAGCAGAAACTGGAAGAATGCATGGCACATACAGAAATCCACGAGTCTTTGTGAGCACTGTGCAGGGCATTGGGTTGGCAGAGAGGAGGTGGCTTCTGGACAGAGTTAGATCTGGGTGCACAGTGGAGAGGAAGGTGGTTCACTGTAAGCGGGGTCGCCATGTCTTCTCCACGGTCAAGAAGGATGCTGAAGCTCATCAATGTGGTTCTTTGCTCAGTACAAGGCTTTTATTGATGGATGCCTACCAGAGATTTTCCGGAACTCTTCTTACACCTTCTTATCCCTCCCTTAAGAGAGAGGAGGTCCGGTTTCTCTCATGAGCTGATAACAAACTCTTCTCCCGATAGGGATAATCACGTTACTACAGATGCAAGCATGGACAAGCATGGTTTCTTTCCTTCTGTCTCCAATCTGCAGCCACGAACCCTCCCAGGACCCCTTTGCTGTGCAGGTCTGAGGTCTGAGCCTGACGCTAACAGGCCAGCTGTCCAGGAATGCTAGCAGCTCCTTTCAAAAGCTCACGGGTAAGTGAAGCAGGCCTTCCGTGCTGGGCCTGTCTGGAGCAAATCTGCACAGCTCAGCCTCCTCTGTGTGTCCACCTCTTATTTGTTTCCAGATGGGGCTAAGAGTTGGGGCTGTGGAGACATAAGGAGACCATGCAGCCTTGGGGGGAGGGAGGACAAAGGAACAGTGTCCCTCCCCTGTACCCTGCTCTCTGAGGACTGTGACGTGACTGCCTCATTTACTCTCACAATAGGACTTTTTTTTTTTTCAGGAGAGAATCTGAGACTCTGAATTCAAATGCATCACAGAGATTTTGGACAGAAAGTTTGAGCTCAGAAATCTTGAGCTAAAATTAGTGCTTTTCCTACTATACCCAAATTTCTGGTTTTCAATGAAGTATGCAACTTCAGTGGTTTTTATTTTTATTTATTTATTTTTCAATCTAAGTATGTTGTGTTTATCTAAAATCCCTGGCTAAATTCGTAACTATTTAACACAAGGAAAAGAACAGCAGCCATATTCCATGTCTTGTTCATGGTTTGAGCCTTTGTTATTCCTCACAGTTGATTCTGACAACTGTGTCAGGTGTTTGAGAAATCATGCTTTAAGAACCTCCACATTAGTGAGTGTCAAACGAAAGTGAACGATAAGTAGACACTCCAGGGCTGCCTCTGAGCCGGAGCGTGCAGGAGCTCAGAAGGATCCTTCAGAGCTTCTGGAGCCTCTGCTTCCTAACCCATCTTCATGGGAAGATGTCTGCAGAGTTAAGACTGTCCAAAGACGGTGAGCACGGAGTAAGATGAGGAAGTGTTCCAGCATTTAGTAATGCCGCTTCCTGAGAAGTTCTGAAAAGGAATTTAATCTTCACTTCAGGTTTCTTATCCTCACTTAATTTCTAATTCCAAGAATTTGTCACTCCAGAGATAGGTCGGAGAAGCGTGAGTCATGTGTGCCTGGGTTAAATCACTTTGGCATATTGATGAAATTATGTATTAATTTTAAAACTTTCTCCTTCACACTGTCTTACCAGAGTCTGTGGTCCTTTCCGATTTGATCTCTCCATGGCTGCACCAGCCCTGCCATGCCCTTTGACCTCCTGTCATCCCTGGGAAGGAGACTGTGTGTCCCTGTTGCCCCCAGGCCTGCCTATGCAAGCCTGCACCGCAGTTCGTGAACTTCTGCTCTGTCGGTGCTTCCTTCAGCACTGTCACAGCGCCATGCTGGCAATTCAAACCTCCTCATGAAGGAATGTAAGAGGAGTGTCTGTCCCTTCCTTTCCATTAAGGAGTCTCACAGCCATTTCACATGGCTTAGTGGAACTGTCGAATCTGGGATCCCTCTAGCCTCTAGATTTACTAATTTTTTAAAAATAATGGCTGCATTTTATGGTGTCATTACAAGCAAAATAAGGAGAGCACACTTTGTTATATATACATTATTTGCCAGTAACCACTCTCAAATAGAGAACCTCAAACAGTGTACAGATTTAGCAGGTAAGCAGTGCCAATCATTGTGATGGAGACACGTTTTAGCTTTAGAATAGACACAACCATACCCAGAAAACAGCAGCACAGTAATAAGACACGTCCCAGAAAAGAGCAAAAAATAAGATGCAGAAAATTGGTCTAAGTTCAGAGAATGAATTTACTTGTATTCCCGGAAAGGAGTAAGAAGGGATAAAGGCTTTTTTAGAGAAATAAAGGCAGGTTACAGTTCAAAGCTGGAGGGAGAAATGGAATTCCATGTACATGAAGCACTCATAGTAAAAACAAGTGGCTGAAAATCCAAAATTAAAGAAAATATTGAAGGACAAATGAAAAACAAATCATCACATACAAGGAAATGTCTTTAAGACTATTTTCAGATTTCCCTTTTTTTTTTTTTTTTTTGGTCCAAGACTGAAACTTGAACTCATTATCCGATGCTTGCTTTTGCTCATTGGCTGGAGCTCTACCATTTGAACCAGACCTCCAATCCCCATTGTCAGATTTCTAAGGAATTATTCAGGCTGATGTACAGTAAGATGCTACATTCAAAGTGATGAAATAAAGAAAGAGATTGCAGGAGGGAGGGTTGGGAAAGAAATGTAAGAACTCACCAGCCAAGAACACTCACCCAGAAAGCTGCCACTTAGAAATGAAGAAAAATATTTTGCTAAGAAATAAGATTTGAAGGAGTTTATTAGTAGATCTTCCTTAAAAGGTAAGTTACTGTAAGGTTTCTATGTTGAAATGAAAGGATGATGGAGAGGAATGTGAAGGAATACAAAGCTATAAAACTCACTGACAGTGTACACAGTTTTATCGATAAGCAGTCTTATAGTGATGTGCAAGCATGGTGCACAAATTACATTTTGAGCATTACCTTTAAGTGGTATACAACAAGGTGTTCCACAGAAAAGTCTGTGAATCCACCCTGTGCCGATCGGACAACCCCACCACCGTTCTTTCCCATCTTACCCATCCCTCCCAGCTCAGCTCTTCCCTTGCTGTTCTCCATTGTGCAGGCTCTGCACTGAAGTTTTGATGACATTCTCCCCTCTTCTCTTCTCTCGTCCCCCCCACTTCCCTTTATCCCAGTCCATGTCTTTTAAGAAACCACCTCCAGTGATTATTTTCCTGAACTTTGATTTTTTTCCCTTTTTCAAGGGATTGCACTGAGTTTTCCTCTGAATCCATTGTATTTCAGTTAATACATTTGTGTGTACTTGCATATTATACAAATTATTTATGCACACATTTATGACTTGTTATTTCCAATAGAAAGATTAAAAAAAACAAATGTAATGAGAATTAATCTAATTATAGAAATGAACATGATTAGGTGATATAAAACATTAGAATGTGTTCAGGGAGACGTAAATGTAGTTTTCTTGTTTTGTTTTGGTTTTGGGGTCTGATTGAATTAAACTTGTTAGAAAACAAAATGACTGTAATAACTATAAGATGTTTTATGTAATTCTCATGGTAAACACAAAGAAAGATACTATAAACCACAAAGAAAAAAATTCAGTAAATGTCATTACCAAAAAAGAAGTAGAAAAATAAGACAGAGGAAAAACAGTAAGAGAGGAAAGGGAAGACAAGAAATGAAAGGGAGAGAGAGAGGGTGATAGAGAGAAAGAGAGAGAAAGCGATTAACACAGTATCAATAATAAATACTCCACCGCCAATAATTACCATAAAACTAGTGAATAAATCTTCCCAACCAAGAGATGGGATAACTGGATGTATTAAAAAATCACTTTACACTGTATTAGACTCCTTGATATTCAAAGACGCATATGGCTGAATGTAACACATGGAAAATATTTTATGCAAATTGAACCAAAAGATGAGCAAAGGTGACTATAATTTTGTCAGATGAAATAGACTCGCACTCAAAAAGAAGAAACAAAATAACGATAGGAAGGTCATGAGTGAAGAAGATAAAGCATGCTCTCTCTCTCCCATTCTCCTATGAGCACAGATTCAAATCTGTATAACACATACCCACACACCAATATTGACAGAGAAATGGCCAGCAATATAATGCCAGCTGCAGACTGAATGCTCTGCTTTCAATAATGGAAAGGAAATCTATGCGGAAAACCAGTAAGTAAACTGTTTAGCTGGCCAACACTGTACCTGCTGAACTTGAACTTTGTGGAACTTCCCACCCTCCTTTCATGGATGCATATTCACATGGAATATAGATCACAAAGCAATTTTACAGAAACTTAAAAAGAATGAAATTGCAGTACTCATCTTTTTTTTTCAACCACAATGGAGTAAAATGAGAAATCAACAAAAGTAAGGAGGCTAATATATTGGAAAATATGTAAAACACATAAAATACTTTGGAACAACCCATATATCAGAAAACAACTCAAAGAAAAACTAGAAAGTCTGTTGCGAAGAATTAAAATAAAAGAATACCATGATGTATTTTTGCACCAAAAGCAGTATCACTAGATTCAATTGGACATTTAAGCATGAATGCTAAAAGAAGAAAACTCTAAGATAAAGTGCCTACATTTGTACCTAAAAATTGATACCCCAGTTATTCAGAAGGCAGAGTGAGGAGGCTTCCAGCTCAAGGCTAACCTGGAAAAAAAGATACTAAAACATTCTTACCCAAAACTCACTATCACAGCAAGTTGGTTGTTTAAAATTAATTATAGGACTGGGACTTCAGCCTAGTGGCAGAGTGCTTGCCTAGCATGAACGAAGACCCGGGTTCAATTCCATGGTACCACATATAGAAAAAAGCTGGAAATGGTATGGTGGCTCAAGTAGATCGCTAGCCTTGAGAGAGCCCACAGACAGTGCCCAGGACCTGAGTTCAAGCTGATTACTGCAAAAACAGTAATCAGAAAATAAAATGGAATACACCAATTACCTCTACCAAAGTGAGAAAGAGATAATGGAACATCAGAGCCCTTGGGAATCGATAATGATGAAACTCCAGCAGAGTTTATAACTTGGAAAACTGCAGCACTTCTTTGAAAAACACAAGCTGGTAAAATTCATACACAGAGGACTACATAACCTGATTAGTCCCTTGTCTACTACAATAATTGGGTAAATAACACAACTCTAAAGAGCACCAGATGTATGGTTTTACTGGTGAATTTTAGCAAACTTCAAGGACAATATGATGCAATATGTTTAGAAAAACATAAACAGATGCAACACTTTCTAACTCTTTCTACGATATAAACTTTGCCAAAAGCCAGATAAAAAGAAGAGAAGAAAGCAAAACTCTGTAGCCGTGTCTCATACGAAACTAGAAGTATGACTTTTAAAGGGAATCGTAACAAATTCAGTCCATGAACAAGTACTTGACTTGATTTTAAAATGATTTCTAACATCATGGATATTCCCAACAAACGAAGGCTAGATTAGAACACACTCGCGGGGCCAGGTGTTTAGCCTAGTAT
Source organism: Megascapheus bottae (assembly GCF_031878675.1). Taxonomy (NCBI): domain Eukaryota; kingdom Metazoa; phylum Chordata; class Mammalia; order Rodentia; family Geomyidae; genus Megascapheus; species Megascapheus bottae. The sequence continues at coordinate 80,996,011 of NC_143515.1, read as the reverse complement.
TTGAGTGCTTGCCTAGCATGCACCAAGACCGGGGTTTGATTCCTCAGTACCACATACATAGGCTCAAGAGGTAGAGCTCTAGCCTTGAGAAAGTCCAAGGACAGTGGCCAGGCCCTGAGCTCAAGCCCAGGACTGCCAAAAAAAAAAAAAGAAAAAAAAAAGAAAAAGAAAAAAGAAAACACACACACACACACACACACACACACACACACACACTTGCAAATAGAACGTTTCACCAAATCCAACTGAATAATTCAAAAAATGGGTCATTTATACTTGCATTCTCATTTGCACAACTCTTGTGCACCAGTTCATGGTATAACCTCTGGGCAAGGAGGATGGGCTGGCTTATTTTTATTATTGAAAGATTTTATTAACACTGATTTTTACATTATATTTCATGTTTACCAAACAAGAAGGGAATCTGTACATGTTATCACTGACACATAGATTTTAGAACATGATTTAAATTAAGCTAAGGGTTGGTATGTCATAGATACATATCAATCTATAATAATATAACATTATGTCTATAGAGTATATAGCCTATCATAGACTTTTATGTCTGTGTAGTTATATTTATATCTCTAAGACATGTCCATAACCTTGGATACCTGAATTCTGAGTCCTCGCTCTTGTACTGTTTGGATCTAATATCCACATATTAAGGATACCATGCACCTTTTGTTCCTTTGGTCTTGACTTGTCTCACTCAACACGATTCGCTCTAGATTCATCCACCTCCCTGCGAATGCCATTATTTTATCTCTGTTGGCTATGTAGAATTCCATTGTATATATATATGCCACATTTTCTGTATCCATTCCCCTGTAGTAGGGCATCTGGGTTGTTTTTATTTGAATTTCCTTTATGACCATGGATGATGAGTATTTTCTCATATGGTTTTTTGATTGGCTGGCTTTTGGCTTGACACTATCTGAGTGTCAGAGACCTGGCATTCCCTCCCCAGGTGAGCACGAGTCTCCATGAGGACCTGGAGGTGTGCACCACAGGCCCTCCCTGGCTGTGAGTGCCAAAATGGAGTGTGTGAACATGGAATATCCTGGTCTGAACTAACCAAGAAAATCTGGGGACTTGGCGGATACCTGAGGCCTAAAGGTGCTGGATGGTGCGACAGGAAGATTAGAGCCACTTCGGGGACAGAGTGTATGCCCTCCGTGCCCCTCCTTCAGGGGAATGTCAACTCTCTGTTAGAGTAATAAATAAAAGGTAAGTCCAGACAGACTGAGGGCTCCCCTTTTTGCCATGTGCCCCAATAGACAGTAGGGGGCGCCACTCCAGGGTTGAGGCAGCCAAAAGGTGAGTGGGTGGGTCCTGTGATGCTGGGGTGATGTCCTGTCTGGATGTCTTGCACTGAGAACTGTCACTCGCTGGGGAACTCAAGCTGACCACCTGTCTGCCTCCTACTTCTCGTGATCTATATTTGCTCTTTGTACAAGAACAATATGTGCTACGAAGGGAATTGTGTGACTTTTCACGAGAAGCATACACACACACTTTATTAGCTGAGTGGATTTTGGTAGAAATCTAAGGACTGGGAGCCTCTGTCTCCTTGCTGCTAGGGAGCCATCACAGAATCATAGAAGGTTATAGATATTACAAAGACTAGCAATTTACTGCAGGTTATCAAAAGCTTCCTGGTTGGGGAAGTCATTTAAACCTTGTGAGCTCAGGTCCTACAATGATAAAAAGGAATGTAGATGGTTATGTTAATATTCTTACAGCATTATAGCAAAAGTTCTCTGTAGCACCTGTAGAGAAGGTCTTCTTCAGGGTTGTGTCCACACAGATGCCTGATAAGTATTACTGACTCAACTCAGACTCCTAGGAATTACAAGGAAAACGTCCCAATTGGAGGTCTTGAATATACTTATCCTCTGCACTTGTCTTTCCTTCTCCTCTTTTTTCTCTCTCCCTTCCTTCCTTCCTTCCTTCCTTCCTTCCTTCCTTCCTTCCTTCCTTCCTTCCTTCCTTCCTTCCTTCCTTCCTTCCTTCCTTCCTTCCTCTCTCTCTGTCTCTCTCTCTGTCTCTCTCTCTCTCTGTCTCTGTCTCTCTCTCTCTCTCTCTCTCTCTCTCTCTCTCTCTCTCTCTCTCTCTCTCTCTCTCTCTCTCTCTCTCTCTCTCTCTCTCTCTCTCTCTTCTCTTTTGGTTTATGCCCAGTTCATGTCAATAAAAGTAATCGTCATATGTTCAGTTTTACATCTTGACTTTTGGGGGCTATAATTCCTATGTGATTGTAATGGGATTATTCATTCATCATAAACAAATGTATCATTCTAGAAGGTAACAGTTAAACCACTTTTTATCATTTCAAGTTTCCCAATGAATAATATGACTTGTCTTAAAAAAGAGAGAGAGATAGCCTTTGCCTTGAACTTTTGCTGCTGTTTACATCCCTTCTTTCTTTTTACCAGTTAAAAGGAATGAAAACACCCTTGCTTCTGTAATATCCTGTTGAATTATTTAGCTGTGTGTTCACTTCTAGAGGCACAGCAGGGAAAATCATCCATAACCTCACATCACAGCGATGCCAGTCAACCTCCATCACACCCACGTCAATATTAATTTTAATGATTCCAGGGAGGGAACAGTACAGCATTGGAAGGACATGTATTTGTTTTCCAATAACCATGGGAGGCTGGAGAAACTGACTCAGAACTCAATCCTACCAGAGGTTCAGTCATGACCAGTGAATCCTTCGTCATCGTTCTCATCATCCCCTCAAGGTATCTGCTTTCAAGTTGAGTAACCAAACACTCAGTGTTTAGACTCTACAAGAAGGCTGTCTATTATAATTGTGTGTGTGCGCGCCAGTGCTGGGACTTGAACTCAGAGCCTGGACATGGCTCCTTAGCTTTTTGGCTCAAGGATGCCACTCTGTCACTTAAGTTGTAGCTCCACTTCCAGATCTGTTTCCCTGCATGACTGTGTGGAGATATGTGTCTCATGGACCTTCCTGTTGGAGCTGGCTTCAAACCAAGATCCTTAGATCTCCTTCTCCTGAGTGGCTAGGACTCGTGAGCCACTGGGGCCCGGCTCTCAAGTCTTCAGTTAGGATAAATGAGAAGTACAAATAAAATACTGAACTTTGAAGACTAACTCTCGCATAACTCCTCTTTCCCGGTGGTCGTTCACTTCGGTGGCATCCAGATCTTTATTCCAGCCTCAGTGGGTGAGGCTGATGAGAATGGGCCCACAGGATTGCATACAGCAGTGGGGCTCTGTGGCATGGCACAAAGTTCCAAGAAATGGAAGTGAGAGTTTGGTGTTTTCCAGCTCCAAGTCTGGAAGGTACTTCCAGTTGCCATAGGCATGTATGAGGCTGGCTGTTTGTTTCTTTATCTGTGGATCCTGTAGTGGTCAGAATTCTTCAGAGGAACAAAACCAATACAGGATAAACACTCAGCAATTACAAAGAAGAGACCTTTCCCAGGCATTGACTCACATGGATGAGGGTAAGTAGTCGTTCCACCTGCTATCTGGAGGCTAAAAACCAAAGAAGTCGATGATGTGATTGAGCAGAGTCTGGAGGTCAAAGTCAGGGAACACTGGAGTCACTGGACAGAGAAGATGAGTGGCTCATCTTGAGCACAGAGAACAAATTCACCTCTGCTGTGGCTGTTTGCCATTTTCTGACCATGAATAAATTGAATAATGACCATATACATTGGAAGGACCTTTGATACATTCAGTTCACAAAATCAAATGCTGTAACCATCTGAAAGCATATTCAGAAGTAGAATTGGAGCATTGTATGATCTAGTCAAGCTAACAAACAAAATTAATCATTGCCCATTTATCCAAAATTACAAGAAAAAACCCAAATGATGAATAACTATATAATGTTCGACGTATCATACAATGCAGGATGAGTTAGAGACACTGAGGGTATTAGAGAGGAGTCTTTAGCAGGAAGTCAGTAAGAAACCAGGTTCTTGCCCTAATACCTCGAGAGTGACTGAATGACTATGGAAATCCACTCCTCTGGACAGAGAGCTAGGAAGTTAGCTTGGACAATGAAAGCATTATCAATTGATGTATTTTATCAACATTCCAAAGTCTCTGTGACAGACATTGGAACTGAAATATTCGACACTTTTTAAGTCTTCTTTTGAAGTATCTGTTCTACCTAAGGAACATATTTTCATAGAAAGAATTATGCATAGGTTTTATTGATTTTACTTTTGTATATTTACTTTTATTGTCAGGCTGATGGACAGAAGGGTTACAGTTACACAATAAGGTAGTGAGTATATTTCTTGTTGAACATTGCTACCCTCTCCCTCATTTTTCTCCCACATTCCCTCCACTCCATTTGTAAAGTTCATTTTCAATATATTATCTTGTGAGTATCACTGTTGCATTGATTCAGCCTTTGTTCTTTGTGTCACCATTTTGATATTCCCCTTCGCTTCCCTAATTCAGAGAAATGTTTATATAACACGCAAGTTACCAAAATAAGCCTTTTGAAGAACCTCCATACTGCTTTCCAGAGTGGCTGAACAAGTTGACATTCCCAGCAACAGTGTAGTAGCATGAAAGACATTTTGGCTTCACAATCACCTTGATAGAGAAGACTTTCTGTTGACTGGTAAAGAAGCTTGTCAAGACCATTGCAGCAGTCCTTTGCATTAGGTTGAAATAAGAGTCTACTTTTCTGCAGAGCTATGTGAGATGGAAAGGATCATATAAAATCATCATGACTAATGCCACAGAATAGGAATAGTGGAGTTTAAGGTGCATGGGATTCCTAAAGCACACATAATTATTGCTTGAATGCTTATGATGGAATATTTATTCTCAAGAAAATTTAGAGAGAAGAACTATTGATTTAAAAAGAACTAAACCACCACCACCATCATCATCACCACCACCATTGTCACCATCACCACCATCATCATCGTCACCACCATCACTATCATCATCATCATCATCATCATCATCATCATCATCATCGTCACCATCATCACCATCATCACCATCATCATCGTCACCACCATCACTATCATCATCATCATCATCATCATCACTAATTCATTTTTTTTTAGTCCTGGGCATTGAGCTCAGGGTCTGAGCACTGTCCTTGGGCTTTCTCAAGGCTAGCACTCTGCCACTTGAGCCACAGCACCACTTCTGCCTTTTTCTATGTATGTGGGGTACCAAGGAATCAAACCCAGGGCTTTGTGCATACTAGGTGAGCCCTCGACCACTAGGCCATGCTCGTGACCCCACAAATCCGTTTTTAAGGGTGACTCTTGTAATTGCTTGGCACGTGACACGCGGCAGTCAGCAGTAAAAGAGCTACCATTCAGAACGAGACCCTTCTGAATATAACTCTGCCTTCCCTCAGCCCTACTGTGGTTCCAACAAAGGGACGCACGAAGAACGTGGCCTCTGCTCTTCAGACACTGTGATGTCTCTGACAGAAAAGCAAATGCTTTGCACTGTTTTGAACTCTTTTGCTGTTTCCAGTGGAGTGACAGACACCAAGGACTGCTTGCACGTTCTCATCATCTTTGCGCTGGCTTTTTGACAGAGTTTACAAAGCATCATTAATCAAGTTATCACAGAGATAAAACTCGCAACTTCCATAGTCACTGAGGATGGAGGAGCCTGGGAGGGTGGAGGAGATAGGGCTTGCTTTATAAACACTTGGGAATTGGTTTCCTTTCCAGTTGTTTCTCACACTGACCATGTGTGAGGGGGTCTTGAATCACGGACGCTGGCCCCTCTCACCTGGTTTTTAGAAACACCAAGGTCTGGAGTGCAGAGCAGAGAATACATAGATGCTTCCCATGGACCCAGCAACTGGTGAGCAGCTTCTGAGGATCACACACAGGGACAGTTCCCATTTTCTGTTCAATTGTCTGCTAAGCTCCGAGGAGACAACACATCATCACTTTCTTTACCATTTTATTAGCTTTGCTGCAGACAAAGGAATGTCTAAAATTGTTTAGTTAAATCATTTCTATATCAACCCAATGAGCATTGAGTCACACTACTTAGATAAACGATGCTTTGTAACAGTAGACATTTTATGCAGTGGAATTAGATAAAGCATCAGATTACTATGCATATCTATTTCTGAGTTACATTTTCCTGAAATAATTACTTAACCTCTATGGTTCTCTATTTCCTAATCTGAGAAATTACAACTCTAAGCTGGAAAACTTATATGCATAAGAGTCTTAGGAACTTATGTGGAATTATCTAGACAGAAACACTTAGTCTTCTCAGCACCATCCCATACCACCCATATTGTGCACATAAAGAATCTGAACTGCAGACAATTTGAGTGATTTTCTCACTCTTACTAATGAATATATTGGTAGTTTTGCACTGAAAATAGACAGATTGAGATATAATTGATAGTCCTCAATTTGATGACATAAAAAGCACTACAGCCCTAAGACATGTTTATTTTTATTTTAACTTATGATTATTATCTTTGTTATTGTACAAAGGCGCAACCAGTTTATGAATACAATGTTTCTCTTGAATAGCTGGGGCTCAACGTTGTGAGCCACGATTATTTTTTTATCCGAGAAGGAAGTTTTCTTAAACTTCTGAATGTGTTGACTACACACGTTCAGTCATCACAGCCTCCACCCCTCACTGGCTGGGATTACTGTAGAAACTGTACGATTTCTATTGTATATTTTTATAATATAAAAGGGTCTTATTTAATAATGTCATAAAACACAAGTCTACACAGAAAACAATTTCTTTGGTATTCATTAGGCTAAAATGAGATCAGATGTCTCATTGTCCTGAAGCTGTGTGTTTTCTCTAGCCTGGCCCTGCCACTGGTCTGAGAAGAGCCAGAGCTCCCTCTGCGAACGCATTCATGAGGGGCTGCGGAAGTTCAAGAAGCACCATTGATTCCACCTCCCTGAAAGCAGCCCGCGGAGGCTTTCCCCAACTTCCTTACCCACTGCTCAGCTCCAGCTCCTTTCCCGGGGGATTGCCTGGAATGAGGGCCTTAGGTCTGGTTTTCCAAGTGGCTTCTCTGGACTTGACCTGTGAGCCTGTCATGGGAGCTGTCTCGGGCCTCAGCTGCCTCTTCAGTTGTCTGCTCTACTGTGTGCAGGGCGGGGCTGAATGAAGGAGACTCCAGAGAGCCACCAGCCACAGCTCCGTCCTACCTCCACCACTTCCCCAAGGAAGCAGGCATCCTTGAGTGACAGCCCCAGAGGCCGTCCCTTCTGTGTGCACCACCAGCCTAAGAAATCGTGACAGCACACATTGCGTTGTTGATTCTTCTCCACGAGGTATTTGTGTATGTTTGTGTATATATTACACATTTAATCTATCCACTTTAAATTTTGCTTTATCTAAAGGCCACAGGCATGGTGGATTGGGAAGCTGCTGTCCAAGAGACATAAAATTTCAGTTGGGCAAAAGAATAACTTCAAGAGGAATATTGTACCTATGGCGCTGTAGCCAATAACTTCGCATTATGTACTTGAAGATTGCTGAAAGCATAGATGTTAGGTATTCACCACATAAAAAGTCACTGCAAGTATGTGAGCTAATGTGTTAATTACCTTGATTTGATTGTTCTTTAGTTCATCCCAGTACCACAACATTAGAAAATAAATGTCAAAATTATATTTACTCTAAAAATTCTATTTACTAAGTAAACATAAAACAATGTGATGTCAGCGTAGAGAGCAAGAACATATTATAGATATGTTATTCTTGTCCTTCACAGTGAAACACGTCTAATTTAAATAAATAATGTTGCTTTGAGCTTAGGTCACAAAGGGAAGAAGAGAGCAAACCCACTGACAGAAAGAAATTCTCAACATCCCTAAGATTTCTCTGTAGTAGCAGGAATCCAAAGATAAAAGAGGATAAAGAATTCTGTCTGGCTGAGAGATTCTGTCTCATTTTCCATATGGTTAATGGGCCGTTCGGGCACAGTGTGAAGGATGGCAGTGCCGCAAAGCACGTGAGCAGAGCGGGCTGGGGCTTTTGCTGCCGTCGCTCTGAGAACCAGGTGCTATCGCCGGTGCTTTGAGGCATGCAGTGGCTTCTCAGTGCAGCTCTAAGTCTCATTAAATACACACAACACAAGCCCTCTGCCCTTGCCAACTTGGAAATGGCCAAGAAACAAGAAGCAGTACTACAAGGTGCTCTAATTTGTTAAGTTATACATTTCGTGTCTAAAGCAAATGACAGACAGGACAGCCAGTGGAGTTGAATGTACCAAAAGTATCAGAAAATAAAATGAGGCAGTTATTTTCTGAGGACCTGGAAATAAAGTGCGCAGTTAGGTGTGAACATCTGTGAACCGAATTCTTCTGCAGAAGGTTCCCTTTGTGTGCAGGGATTCTGTGTCACATTTAAAAATATCAAGACTTGTGGACAATGTATGTCAGCTTCATATCTGTATTGATTTTTTATTCTATCTGAATTGAACGTGAATATAAATAAAACCTTGACCTTCATATTACAAGCGCTACCAAAGCTTCCTTTGTTTGCAAAGGATATCAGTAGATTCCTTTCTAAGAGGCGCCAGTGTTGCTGGGACATTTGAAAAGCCCAGCATTTTCTGTTAGAAATTCAGAAAACCTTTCATTTTTCTTTCTTTAAATATAAACTCTATATAAATTCTGTCAAAAGCAAAGAAAGGCACAGTGGGTTCCTTAGCTTTGGCAATCTCCCCCGGTGGAGAGTATAAATGTGAATTTATAAGCACTGCCCTGTGACAGGACGGAGGGGCAGAGAGATCAGAACCTCATTCTGGATCACTCCCAAGCCCTAGAATCTTTTCTTGGGGCTGTAATAATTATGTTTCTTTTTTTAGATCATAAGAAAATCAAATTGGACATTAATTTTGATATCAAATCAGTATGTAGACTCAAAAAGATGAAGAAGAAAAAGGAAACAATTGTGTGTTTGTGTATGTGTGAGAGGGAGACAGACAGACAGACAGATGGAGGGGTAGAGGAAGAGAGAGAAACTGGGAAGGAAAGGAGGGAGAGAAGAAGAGGAGAGAATGAGGAAGGGCAAAAGAAAGGAAGGAAAGGGGGTATAAAGAAGGAGAGAGGGAGAAAAATATTTAACCCGGATATCAGAAAAGCAGAAAACAATGGAAATAAACGTTTAAGTTATCATTTGTAGAATCTGACCCATATTCAAATACAAACTATGCTCATTTGTTTGAGTCTTAAAATGAGGACTAAGTGATAAAAATATCCTCTTTGTTTTGGAAAAAATCATTTCTTCTAAGTCTTCAGGAAAATCTGTACTACATTTTAACCACAAACAAACAAGCTCTGGAGTGCTATAATCTGTGGTTACAGAAATGACATCTGAAGCCCGACAGCCTGGGTTGGCTGTGGGCTGTGTGCTCACAGGCTCAGCAAATGGTGAAATCACCTTGTGCCTCAAATTTCACATCAGAAAGTAGGCTAAATAGTTCAGAGGAAAAGATCCAGCACAGGGAAGGTATGGAGAGCAGAACCTGATAAAAAAAAAATCAGTGCCCAGGGGTATTATCTCTATCATCCATGATTCTTTATGAAGAAAAGTCCCACCGTCTAACAAGACTTCACTGGTTCACCGAGAGCCCGGCAGAGGGTCTCACACCATCATGTACCACACAGCACACGTGCCACAGAACAGATGCACAGTGAGCATTCCATGAGACGACATCTCCTGAAGATGCTTCATCTTGGTTTTGGTAATTATGTTCCACAATCTACCCCCAAAGGTGAAATTTCCTGATGCCACATGGTCACAGTGTGTCCTCTTGTTAAGCCACATCTGACTGCCTACATTTATAATATTCAAATACAGTTCATAGAGGTAGTATAGGACTCTTAAGAAACTGGGATGTATGACTCTAAAAGTTTATGAGTGAAGTTTTTCTTATCAGTCATGCATTTGCTTGAAGATGTATTGAAAAAGACTTTAAACTAAACATCACGTCGAGTCCCAAACAACTTATCAGCCATAAATTAGCTCTTTTAGGTTTTGTTTAGCTACAGCGGCTTCCGATGAGGAAATATGAGCTGCGAGAGGCCCTGGGTGTATAGCAGGGAAAGGAGGAAAGACCCAGGGACTTTAGAAACTACACTGGAGGCAGGAGAAGGCTGTCTCCCCACCGCTCCTGCTCCTGCTCCACCTCTGTTTGTCTCCTCCCTCCTTCCACTCCTTCTCTCCTGTAAATAGAATGAAAGGCTTAGTGAGCAATGGGCACCATTCAGGGGAGAGCAGAGGCTTCCCCAAAGAGCTACTCCCAGCCTGAGCCTACAATCTGGGCATCTACTTGTGTCTATGGAGCTGTGGATCCATCTGTCTACCTGTCTGTCTGTCTATCAATCCATCTGTCTTCTGTCTGTCTGTCTGTCTACCCGCCTGTCTATCTGTTAAATCTAATTAAAGATACATTTGGCTGAAATCTTGTTAGCAAATATTCTCCCTGCCCCCCCCATACAATTCTCACTGACATATTAAGTGACATAGTGATATATTATCAACATTTCAATTTTGTAGCTCTTTGACTTTACAATGCCAATATGTGGGAATCTAAGCACATCTCTCACAAGCCCTCATCACCTTCAGAGACTGTAGAAAGAAAACGCCAGCCTGTCACACCTGCGATGCTCACAGGACTAACTGATCAGCATTAACACTCAAAACAACCCGTTGTCACGTGGCAACGCATACGTTTTCCAACTCCATTTCCTGAAAACCACTACATTCATTTTCTGTCATTACAGTTATTATTTAATGAATAGCAAACAAATAGAAACACACATTGCAGGCTTTTTCAGTCATCCATATTTTACCTCACATAAAGATTTTAAAATCTAACCCTGTTCTTGGGTGTATTATGGATTCATCTTTCCTGAGTAGCATTACATAGATGCACTTACTACAACATTTATCTATGTATTTACCTGTTATAGACTTGGCTTATTGTAGAGTTTGATCACTGCAAACAAACCTGATTGCACATTTGTATCCCATTTTATGTATTTTTATGTTTTTTATTTTTCCAGGAAATGACTATGATATATATTAGTTACACACATATGTCATGTACATTTGTGTGTGTGTGTGTGTGTGTGTATGTGTGTATGTGTGTGTGTGTGTGTTACTGCCAATTCTGGGGCTTGAACACAATGCCTGGGTTCTGTCCCTGTGCTTTTGTACCCAGGGCTACCACTAGCTCTTGGGTCACAGCTCTAACTTCTGGAGCTCTTCTAGTACCTGGTTACCACGTCATCTCCTTTCAGTTGCTTGTACCATGGTCACATCTGTGGGAAGGTCCTCATCAGAGCCCAGAACATGTGACACCATGCTTTTACAACCTCCTGAGTAGTGTGGTAAATGAGCTTTCTTCCCCTTCTATGTATCATCCAAACTCATGTGTTGGTTACAACAGAGGATTGTGGCTTCACACACATACAGTTTCTAGGTGTAGCTTCTCCTCGTTCAGGTTAGAGATTATTATTAACATTACTAAAATAACACTATTATTATAATATTAGTATAGATTAGACCTTGGCTAGATTCCCCGACATGTCTGGCAGGCTTCTGCATGCTGGCTGATCTCAAGGGGTCTTGGTGAGGATGAGTGGGCAGTTGGATTTTGTAGGTTGGGCCTTGCTTCACTTACTGGTGAGTCCATACTTGTTCTTCAAGAGCAAGCTCATGCAAGGGCAAAGTTCTGGTACGTGAAGTCCCTTCCTCTGGGTTCTCTTGGTGAGGGCTAGTCACACACCCACAAAGCCAGGGGCAGGGGAGGAGGCTCACCTCTTCAGTGAAAGGAACTACAGAGATAAATAGCCCAGAATGCAGAGAAAGGAGGTATGATGGATGGAGGCCATTAATGCAATAAATCTCCCTTGCAGCCCCTTTTTCTGGGCTTCCTGTGACTTAGCCTTGAAAATCCTTCTCCCTTTAATCATCCAGAGACAGCAGCCATTTTGATTCGCCCATTACCTCAGCTTCCTACAAGTATGCATGTGCTTTGGGGAAAGCAATTGGTTTTAAAAGATCATTTATAGAATTAAAGCTTCCAGTGACATGGTATGGAAGAAAAACAGGAGAAAAATGCAATCACCAGAATGTACCAAGGTTTAAATGATATTTACGTATGTGTTCTAAAGAATCTAGGTCATTTCCTGTCTTCAAAGGCCTAATGACCTCTTCTTCTGCTCCTTTCCAAGAAGCTGAGCCGTAATTCAGGGTAGTTTCATGGTGGCACGTTCCAGCATCACTCACCTGTGGTGCCTTCTGGCTGTCTGTGACTCTCCGGGCTGCTCTGGTCTTCACGTAGCAGCCTTCTGGGCCTCAGGATAGCTCCTCATCCTCTGAAAAAGCAAGGTCTTCACAAACTTTTGTTTATGATCATCTTCTCCCTGCCTGCTTTAGCTACACATTCACTGAGGGTTTATCTTGGTAAGTCATGACTCCCTGGATCTCCTTTTATTTGCCTTAGTTACTTTTCAATAGGGCGTAATGGCTTTTGCTCAGGGTTGGCCTCAAACCAAGATCCTCACAGCTCCCAACTCCCGCAGAGCTAGGATTACATGTGTGTAGCACTTCATCCAGCCCGCTGGTGCTAATTTTTAGACACTTGAATCACCCGAGTAGAAACATGATACCTACTCTTTATTTACCCAGCCTAGACCTCTGACATATGACTATAGTCTCTTAATTTCAAAGCTTACACATGGAAAAATGCAGTATAAATATTCAAGAAATATTCCTGAAAAAAGAATCACTGAAATGTAGCAGGGAAAATAACGCTTCTCTTCCACCTCTTAAATGTAATACTTCTCAATAGATAAGCGTAGACGTCACTCGCTCTGAAACTAAAAAGACATGTATGCCTTGCAGTGGCCATTAAACAAAGTGATCAGCTTGAGCTTAGCAACTGTGGTCTTTACAACAGGGATGGTTAGGTGGCGGGGATTCAGCACGGAAAGAGGCCCCAGCTCCTGCGCCTGGCAGGGAAATGCAGGATGTGAGGCCGCTCTGAACACTTCCTGAAAGCCTCCTGCTCCATGAGGTGTCTGAGAACGTAGTTCTGAGTGCATCCTGTCCTCGCATCTCCCTCCTTCCTTTCCTCTCTAACACGAGGAAAACAGCTGAAGCAAACTGCAGGCACAACAAGACTCCATAAAAGTTGCTTCATCTGAGGACTGACCCCAAGCCAAGACCTTCCGGGACCTTACCAGAACCTTCAGAAATGGAGAACACAACCTGAGAAAGCACTTCTCACTAGTGACAGGGCCCTAGACACAAGACTTGGGATTTGGTAAGAGCCCTCTATCCAGGCTTGTGAAGAAGGTCTTTGGAAAGGAGGCTGGCACACAGGGAGAAGTGGGTGTGTGAGAGAGGAAAGACCCACATAGCCTGGCACTTATGCATGGTTTTCCATCTGGTGGAAGTTTGTGGGCTTCTTTTTCTGGGGCTCAAACAGTGCTTTAGAGTCTCAGGTTGTACAAGAGACTAGCATTATAATGTATTGATGGTTCACATCTTAACATCTTCTTTATCAACATGCTAAATGATTTCTAGATATATAACGGCATTACGCTCAATGTCAAGGGATTTAGTATCGTGCTCCCAAGTCAGATCCTCAAGACCAAACCCATATAACTGAAGTACATTGTCACACACACACACACACACACACACACACACACACACACACACACACACTTGTGCTAGGCTTCAAACCTAGGGCTTTCCATTAGCACTCTGGCATTAAGCACTGACCTACATCCTCAGCCCTTGTTTTGCTTTGTTTTTCTTCTTTTCCTTTCCTTTCCTTTCCTTTCTCCCTCCCTCCTTTCTTTCCTTCTTTCTTTCTTTCTTCCTTCTTTCTTTCTTCCTTTCTTCTTTCTTTCTTTCTTTCTTTCTTTCTTTCTTTCTTTCTTTCTTTCTTTCCTTCTTTCTTCCTCTTCTGAGGCAGAGTCTTGCTGGTAAACATAGGCTGGCTTCAAATTTAGAGTGCACTGTCTCAGCCTTCCTCATGCTGGGAGTCTAGAAATATACCACTGTGCCTGGATAAAAGATTTCTCAGTGTCTTGCAGTGTGGGATAAATCTATATGATTTGGAATTTTAATCCAAGGGGAAAGGTAAATAATCCAGCTAAGTATCAAGAATACATATTTAAAAAGAGAATTTATAGAGGCCGGGAGTTTGGCCTAGTGGTAGAGTGCTTGCTTAGCATGCACGAAGACTGAGTTCGATTCCTCGGTACCACATACATAGAAAAAAAGCCGGAAGTGGTGCTGAGGCTCAAGTGGTAGAGCTCTAGCCTTGAGAAAATCCAAGGACAGTGCTCAGGTCCTGAGCTCAAGCCCAGGACTGGCAAAAAAAAAAAAAAAAAGATAAAACAATGCGGTAAGTGAAATATTTTACATAATTTACCATGTGTACCTTGATAGATAATTTCTCAAAATTGACCTCCTTTCTTCTGTGTAGAAAAATGTCTTTCTTTGCTTTGTTTGCAAAATCATATTTATATAATTGAAAATTTTAAATATTTTCACAAGACCCATCTCTCTACCTCCAACAATTATGTATGTTTTCCTGAGATGTAGATTCTCCTCCATCGTGGGCTAATTGCCTCTTTCAGGTGAGAATCTGACAGTATGACTCCCATAGACAGATATTTGTTTAAATTCTTCTCCTACTTGCTAGCAGGAGAAACTAGAAATTTCGTATATTACTTTCTTTACCAGGAACACTTGAATTATCATTGCAGCTGGTGGAGTTCTTGAGAGGACTGAATTCAGTGCTGTGTAATTAAGGGTTAGCTAGGAGAGCTCTGAACTCTCCAGTGTTTCTCTCTCATCTTTAATAATTAAGTTGTAATAGTGTGGAAATCTAACGCATGAACAGCCATTTTTTTCTTGCTGTCTGGGCTCTGACTTGACTTTCTTCTTCAAATAGACACTCTGAGTCTTTTAGTACATGCAAAGCATATTTGTCAGCCATAAATTCAAGTCTGTGTGAGTTCATGAAAGTATAAGGAATTTACCTTTCCAGAGTGCAATCTGTGCTTTCCCTGTCATACACAGATACTCAAGCACACTCATGCTACACATATATGCTTGTGAGTGCACACATGCATGAGTACATGCATATACATACATATCTCCATGCAAACATGCAAATACATAGCCACATATCACCAATGACGGATCACAAGCACAGACATGCATAAGCACATGCACCAAGGATATACATATGTGTATACATATGCCTACATATAGATGCATGAGCATGCATGTAACTCGAATGTATACACGCACACGTATACATATGGACCACACACAAGCACACACACATGCATATGTCTACACTTGCACCACAAATCCATGCAAGCACTCAAGCCCATATGCACACATGCCTATCTATGTGCCTATGTGCATATCCACACATACATGTCACATATGCTCACTTACATAACACAATTATTCCTTCAGAGACGCACATATGCAAGCACTCACGACCACACACATACATAATAATGCACACATGCTTGTGCACATATACAAAATGACACATCCCCCCATTTCTTTACACATTGGTTGATATACACATTTGTTTATATATACACATGCACGCACACACATTTTATACACACATGCATAGTACATGCATAATATACAGCTAATAATATGCACCCATGCATGAGCACACATGTCTACATAACATGCAAGGCAGGAACACATAGATGTGTGCAGACAAACATGTTCCTGAACACCGTCCACTGCTTCTAAACCTTGTCACTTCTTGCTTCTCACACAAGCCATAGAGAAGAGAAGAGACTCTATTTTCTTCTCCCTACAAAGTGGCTGAGCAGAGGCCCTGGGCCTTCTCCCCGCGTGGGAGGCTTCCTTTGGAGGCCTCAGGCATTTTCTTCTATGCTGGTGTGTGGAAGGCAGCAGCCACCCTGGCAATACAACCAATCTGCTCCTCGCCTCCCCCAATCCTCTTCTTTCCTATTAAGATGGGAATCACTGTCATCTGGAGGTATTGTGTTGTTTCTTGGGGAAAAAAAGTAATTTCTTTTTTTCCTGAAACAAGAATTAGATGAGCATACAAAATTCCAGGGGAAGTCTGACCTTAGCTCCTGAGGTGTGTGTGTTTGCAGTTGAGCCTGGCATGCCTTGATTGACAATCTGTTGTGTATTTCCATGTGTGGCAGGGGAAGCGGTGTGCTGTGGGGAACTGATGAGAATCAACCACTTGACGATGGTGCTGCCAGGAGCGGGACGAGGGAACGAGAGGAGGGCAAAAACGGTGTGTAATTTATCAACTTGCCTAAGGAGCCCTCCCACATAAAATCAGCAACAACTCTTAGCACGATTGACCTCTGTCTGCAGAAGGCCCTGGGGGAAAAGCAAGGGAGACCTTCTCACATCAGGCTTGGATATGGCTAATGAGGGGCTGCAAACGGGCTTGTCCTTAGAAGGGAAACTGGCATTTCTTCCCTATAGGAAAGCTCCAGAAACATGCCCAGTGTGCACCTGATTTAAACAGCACACACTCGCTAATCATGAAGTATCAATGGGAGTTTGTGCAGGGAGTCTCCCTTGGCCTGGCCTCCTTTCCTTCTGAGAAGTCTGTTCCGGGCGTGGAAAGCTGGCTGTCCAGTGAAAGGCAATAGAACAGAAAGAGAAGTTTGTGTACGTCTTTACTGAATCTCCTTCTGGGTTATGAACCTCAGCCTGGGGGAGCCCAGAGCAGACCACGCTTCTGACATTTGAGCCCGTGGTGGGACCATGCAGGTGGCAGCTGGACTCGAGGACCACAGGCGCTGTCCAGGAAGAAAGGCTTGTATGGTTCCCACAGGTGGAAGAGAGCGCCAGGGACCCAAGCAGCCAACAAGCCAGCATCTGAAGGAGGAGACCAGCCTGGCATAAGAGAGGCAGGCAGGAGCTGGGGCACAAGACCAAGCCCATCCCCTGCAGTGGCACAAGAAACAGAGTCTTGGAAATGCATGGAAAATAAAACTGTCTAGAGGAACGCAAAGTAAACCAAAGAATCACATGAACATGAACCATGGAGCACGGCGTGTTCCAGGGGTCCAGAAGGTTTGCGCCTTTGGGGTTAGGCGCAGTCTTTATGGGTCTGACAGTACAGTCCTCGCTGGCTGGGTGGTTGTTTTCTAAAGTAAGGACTTGGAGGTGTTAGAGAAAACATGCTCCTGTCTTGATGGAAGAGAAGAGATATGTAAAACAGGTGCAAATAAGAGGAATAGAGGGGTACCTTGTGTTTCTTTCTAGAGTGAACCTCAGCAATGGCTATGTGGAAAGCACTGTGCCTCATAGACAGCTACTGAATGGATTGATTTTCATCCCCCTCTGTCCATCTGTCCAGTGACTAGGCTTCCCTACCACGTGCTCTGTGGGCGGAAGAGAACTGGGCTAGACTCCCCAGCCTGTTCAGCCTTAGCAAATTTAAGATCTTGGATTTTACTTATTTTATATTAGATTTCCAGTGTACAGCACCCAGTTGCCTCAGCTTCCCCCATAGATGCGACGCCTGTTCTGAAGACCATTGCCGAGAGATTACAGGTTCAAAATCATACTGCGAGCTGAACCACAGAGGACCAGGAGAAACAAGGCAACGTCCAGTCTCCACACCTATTGCCCGCTCTTCACCAGCCACTAATAATGATTCCGCCTTCCCTTAGGTCCTCTGCTCCTCAAAGTAGGTTTGGTATTTTAGTGACAAGTACCAAAAATGTGTCTTATTCGGCCGTTGCTGTTAAAGAAACCATTGCTATTTAGTAAGAATATTGTATAAGCAGGTGTTCAGAACTATTAATGTCTCTCTGCGATTTTCTTGCCAACACAATATAATTCAACCTGTTTAGATCAAACAATAATGAAACCTTGTTTGTGCGCATTTGGAAATCTTGGAAACCGTTTCTATTTTTTCGTAAAAATTTGGTTACAGAGTTTCAGTGGTGTTATAATCACATAAAATGTAATACCTCCCAATTAGTATGAAAAGCAACTGATTGACATTACAAAAGATGAAAAAAAAATCACAGGAGAAAATTTTGTCACAAATTTTTGTTTGGTGGCATGTGAAATTTAACTCCAAGCACTGTAATTTAATAAGCATCGAACTGAATTCTTGTAACCCTTGAAATACCTTTTCAAGCCCTTAAAAAGCAGTAAAATAAATTGAACTTCGTACTGAATCAAGTTTCTCAATGTAGTCAGACATGTACTCGCAGTTAAAAGCCAGCCAGTGATCATTTTAGATGATTGTGCTTATTTTGACTTCAGCTTTTTAGGGATTTGCTTTTCTTGTATTTTGAATGTATATGATAATATTAGAATCATTTCGTTAAAAACCAAGAAAATGAATACCTCCTAGATGTGAGTGGGGAAAATCCTAGAAATTCTCACAGAGCAAGTTTTTCAGACATCAGAAACTAGTAGCCGAGCCATGTCCTGCCTCAAGTACTGCCTACAGCTGCTTTCCAAGGCTCCGCGGAGTGGCTGGGATCCTACATCCTGGGAGGGGTGGATGATGAAAGAAATGGCACTTAAAGGAAGTTTTCCTCTCCAGGTGCAAGATATGAAATATCCCTCCAAAAGATTCACGCGTGGCAGATTTGGTCCCACGCTGACAGCAATACCGAGACTGGACCATGAGAGTGCTGGCTTCATCAACAGAGGATTAGGAGGCAGACAAGGGTGGGAGACACTAGTTCACTGTGGGGTGAGCCCGGGAGGGTACATTACTCCTTCTCCTTTCCTTCTTTTGTATTCCTGCCTCCCTCCCTCCCTCCTTCCATTCCTCATTCCTTCCTCCTTTCTTCTCCCTCCTTCTCTTCCCTCCTTCTCCATCCCTTCTTTTTTTTCTCTCTCTGCTTCCTGGCTGTTATGACATAAGCAACTCTTATGTACCATGCTTTCCCTCCATGGTGTCCTGTCTTTCTGGCTGCTCAGACATAATGGAGAAAGTATCCATGCATGGAGACTTCTGGATCTATAAGCCAGCACAAATCTTCCCTCTTTTGAAATTGTTTTTCTTTGTCTTTCCCTCCCCCCAACAAGCACTTGTCAGGGAGACAAAAAAAAATTCTGACTGACATATTCCTCAAGCTTGTGGTCAGGCTGTGTACCCCTGGGAAGCAAAAGGTACTATGGAGGCTTTCCTTTCTGAATTTCTATTCCCAGTGAATGTTGTGTGTGTTTCTCTGAGAGTCTGCATGTGGCTGCCCTTTATCTGGAAAGGTTAACATTTCTCATGTTTACTTGAACAGAGCTTATGCATCTAACCATTTCTTGAAAAGATTAATTTTCTTTGAGCATGCAAATCGACTTCAAATATGGCAAAACCCAATCATCTACTGGGCACTGACCACTTGTGGGAGATTTAAGGAGCAATATCGCTGCCCAGAGGGGAAGCTCCTGTTCCCTGGACAGCCTACTCAACAGACTATTCCGGCAGAGTAAAAATCAAGGAAGAAGTCTCTGAGCCTTTAGCAGCACCACTAATGGGTGGTTATATTTATTTTCATGTAGACTGACATTGATTTCTCTGTGAAACCTGCACAAACACAAAGAAAAATGGATTCAGGGAAACTCAGGTCAATCTAGTCAAATTACATAAACAAACTTCTCACACCAGCGTGCATTTTGTCTATCCTCCTGTCAGAGAGATTCTGAACTCTTAGCTCAGTTTATTCTTACTTTAAGCAGATCACAAGCCAGAAATCCTCTAGCCCCTGCTCTGAGAGTCAGCCATTCACCTCTGCTTCAGCCCAGCGACATTCACAGGCCCCTGCAGAGAGCTCTCTTGCAACTGCATTTTTGTTTCTTATGATCTTTCTAGATGCCTCAACCCCGAAGACATCACTCCAATGCCACCGTTTTGTAATGTAGTGTTTGTTTTCTTCCTGGCATCTCTCCTGTCAGACTTTTGGGTCCTCTCATAAACACATGACCTGGGTCCTGTGAAGCCCACTCTGCTCCACTCGGTGGCCCTTCACCTGAGGACACTGTGATTCACATACTGTCCTGTCCTCTCGCCGTCCAACCTCCCCACCCCCGGCTACCATGCCAGCTTGCAGCCCAGGGCCTCGCCCTGGCCCAGCCAGCTCCCTGGAAGAGCAGTCAGGAGTCCTCAGTCTAACCCACCGGGCACAAACGTGAGGGGCAGCAGCTGAGAGTCAATTGGAGGTGAGGCTCCAGGGGTGGAGCCCCTGTAAGCGAGGTCAGAGTTCAAACCCCAGCACTGCCTCCACCCCAAACCCACTCCATGTAGACGATATCTAAATTCTTGAAATAGGTTTAGAGTCGATATCAGTAATTTACTATGATTACCATAAAGCTATCATCAGAGTAGATATCTACAGGCCAAAGGATGGATTGGCAACCCAAATCTCCTCTTCTACAGAAGAAGAAGAGGAGCAGGAGGAGGAGGAGGAGGAGGAGGAGGAGGAGGAGGAAGAGGAAGAAGAAGAAGAACAACAACAACAACAAAGAAAAAGAAAAATAAACCCACACTGGGTCTTAGCTTATTGTCGCTTTATACAATTTTAGTAGAGTATCTTCAAAATTTACCAAGCTAAGGAATTAGGCAAAAAAGTTCCACATGTCCATCAAGGGATAATTGATAAAGGAACACTCATCAAACTATCTTCGCTGTGAAGGCCCCCAGGGAAAGGACAGAAAGACTACTTGAAAGTGGGGGAAATATTGATCCCACAAACCTGACAAGCTCTTACATCTGGAGTCTATAAAAATTCTTAAAATTCAATGACAAGCTATATCACAGATGGTTACTATGGTAACAACCAAGGCAGTCATGGTTTTACAGTCCAGTCCTGAGGCCTGGATGGTGCATTTTGGTGGGGGGGGGGGTGTGGAGGGAGGAAACCATTCCTTAGTATAATTTAACAAGCCATTAAGGAGCCTTAAATTTTTATGCTTTTAAGCCAGGTGTGGGGGTTCATGCCTGGAATCACAGCACTCAGAGGCCAAGGTAGGGATTCAAGGCCAGGCTGGGGCAGATAGTAAGATGTTGTCTTAAAGGAACTATGCATTTTTTTCTCCTTCATGTCTGACAAGTGTAAAACAACATTTCACAAGGGTCAAAGAGGATAGCATTGTTTTAAAAGGCACTATTGCTGTAACTGTCCGGTATGTCTCACTCATTATTCTCATACAAGATGATAATATAACCTCAACTATTGATTTCATATACGACAATTAGGAGTGAATCATTGCTTTAAACAAATCTTACAAGTATCACCGATATATTTTTCTTTGATATGTTAATTCATAAATTATTCAATACTTAAGAACCATAAGATTCATCAGGTTACACACACACACACACACACACACACACACACACACACACACGGACACACACACGTCCATACATATACATAGTATTTCCCTTGTAGTCTAAATGTCATACGGATCAATGTGAATAAATTACAAAAAAACAAAAATAAAAACTAGAAATAAACCAGCCTGAGAACTGAGGATCTTATCTCCAAATAAGTACCAAAAACAACAACAACAACAACAACAAAAAGCTGAAAGTAGAGCTGTATCTCAAGTGGTAGACCTCACACCTTTAGCAATAAAGTTCAGGGACAGCACACCTCTAACTTCTTGGTGGTTAGCTGGAGATGAATCTCACTGACTTTCTTACCCAGGCTGACTTTGAACCCCAATCCTCAGAGCTCACCTTCTTTTTCTTCTCTACTTCTTGCTTCTCTACTTTGTTTTCTCCTCTCCCTTCTCCTTTTTTTTATCCTTCTTAAAGCAGGAATATTCTTAGGCTAACATACTTGAACATGAGCTTTCAAAATTTTCTCACAAAATGTCACCTAACACTAATTACCGGAATGATTTGGGAGGAAGCTGACAGAACCTTTGTAACTGCTTTGTGTTGATTTTAGAGGTAAAGGTGGAGTTGACCTCAGTGGCTGTTAGTGATTCAAACATTCAGGGATATTTTTCAGGATTGTCTTTACTGGGATAGTTTGCTGTTTAAAAATACCTCTAACCTTTTGAAAATGACTTATGATTCATAATGGTTAATAAGGCCATCTTAATGACTACATTACTCATATTGGTAAATAAGACTAATTATAGTCTGGTCATTATTTATTGTCAAGGCTGTGGGGCCATCTTCAAAAGCTAGGGTTGTCTAATTGTTTCACATTGATTTGTTTTTGTTTGATTGTTAGTTGTGTTCCCCTTTGATCACCCTCAGCAAACCTGCAGAAGAAAACATACCCTAGCACCTCCAGAGAAGCCCAACTGTCTTCTACTGTATTGGAAGCCTTTCACCGATAAACTTTTGTGCTTTGAGGATTGTATTTTCAAGTGTTAATTAGCAACATTTGATTCCAGATTTTTATAAAAAGTCATCTGTTGAAGTATCTGTTGGGATGGATGCAAACAAAATAAAGTAAGTTAAAACTCTGAGAAACAGATATTGAGCAAAATTTTTCTGGATCCTGAAATGTGGTTCTAAAATTCATAAAGAACAAAACCCCAGGAAAATCAAGATTCACTATATGGAATAATAAATGGGAAAATCCCTTTCAAGAAATCTATTACAAAGCTATAATTATGGGTATCAATCTTCAAAAAATAATAAACCCACTGCCTAACAAATGTAACTGTAACCCCTCTATACATCACCTTGACAGTAAAATACAATAAAAAGCTATAATAGTGAAAACAGTATGAGAAGAAAAAAAATTAACACATAGTAACGAAGAAAGAATCTGGAACCAGGTCCAGGACTTGAGAATATTTGCTACCAGACAAATCTTGTATTACAGAAGGATGAGAGTGAGCATCTTATTCAATAAATGGATGGGAAAAATAAAATCAATAGAGAAAGAGAATGGGATCTTACTGCCGTACCTTGAACAGAGGTGAATTCCTCAGTGAAAAAATAAGTCAATAACTATGACACAGAAATATGTTTTTGAACACCAGGAGTCAGAACAATCTGCAAGGCACACACTCAAGAACAGATTAAATAAAAAAACATCTTAAACTGATTGCATTAACATTAGATGTGATTATTTAAGTCCCAAAGCATCATGAAGTTTGGAAAGTGCATGTTTAAATTCAGAGAATCTATCTATCAATGTATAACTGACAAATGATTGGCATACAAAGCATAAAAAGAGCTCTTACTAAACAGTTAAAAACCACAAATGGCTCAGAAGAGACGTGAGCAAAATGACAGTCAACAGATTACAGGAAAAGAAAGCCAAATAGCTAATGAACACATGAAAAAACTAACATCCTTTATAAACAGCAGTATCCAAGTTGAAAGGAAAAGATTGGTGAGATAAATCCAGCAGAGTACTGAGGTTAACATTTCTATTGAATGATTGATAATCCCATGACATCTATATTCCTAGACAGACAACACACACACACACACACACACACACACACACACACACACACGATACATAATTTCAACCTTGTTCAGTAATTGGTCATAAATATCACAAGCTGAGGTTCAATCATATATGTTGCCGATTACATGTGTTGTAACGTGTGTCGTAAGGATAAAGATAACAATACTAGCTAGTAAAATGTTTTATGTGAGTCCACAAGGTTTCCTTTTCATTTACAGGGATTAGATGAACATGCAAAATGACACCATGAGGAGTTCCGTGCATAAATCTACCAAGGACATCTCACACCCCCTGCCCCTTCCAAGCCAGTCTGGTAAAACAGGCCTCGAGCAAGAGTAAAAGATGTAAGAACAGAATGTAATTTACAATCCTGGATTGGAAAACAGTTCTAATAAACGAGTTATAAAGCCTATACAGGTCTACTGGGGAATTTGAAAAAGACAGGCCTTAGAAGACACGTTCATCTTCTGAGAAGTTCAGCACCAGGCTTTAGAACAGCATATTACTGGGATCTGCTGCTTTAGTTGAAAAGATCTGGAAGCACAGGTAGGAAATAGTAAAAGTATCACTCCAGGTATTAGAAATGGTTTCTTACTGTTACCATTTTCTATTGTTTAATGAATAAGAAACATGTAATAAAAAGTTATCTGAAATGCCTCAAGTTGCCATTTACATTGATCACAATTGCCAAAATTTTAAACATTTGTTGAAATCAAGTATATTCATATCCATGAAAAAAGATAAATGCACTCCTAATGTAGACATTGTAGAATCATGTCCCCGCACATGAACTTTTATGTTATACGAATCTAACTTTATATAAATGAACTGGGCTAATATAACTTCTATAATGTAATATGCACAATTTCACTATCAAGTAGGGAAATGTCAACAATTACAGCCACAGACATACACGTAGATTTTTATAAAGACATTAATGTCAAATTTGTTAATGAGGATATCAGAGTTTGATTTCATTTATATAAATTTCAAATAGGGACAGTTTCATTATACACGTATACATGGAAATACCCATATATATGCAATATGCAAACACTAAAGAATTCATAAAAGTACTGATTATTGGAAACTTCTATAGGAGTATATTAATATGTAGTTAGGAAAGGATATATTCAGGGGTTGGGGTAATAAGTTGAATACCCTAAATTTGAGTTTGAGACACAGAGAACAATTATTTCTGAAGCCATTCGTATATGTAATTATTTTGCCAGTCCTGGGGCTTGAACTCAGGCCCTGAGCACTGTCCTTGGGCTTTCTCAAGGCTAGAGCTCTACCACTCTACCACTGCACCACTTCTGGCTTTTTCTACATATGCAGTACTGAGGAATTGAACCTGGGTCTTCATGCCTGCTAGGCAAGCACTCTACCACCAGGCCAAACTCCTGGACCCTATACTTGTCTATAAGCAGTATTGTGTATGCATTTATATAGGGTCCTTTGTATAATATACTCTTAATGAAATCATAATTATCAGTGAAGATGCTTTTCACAAGGGGGTCAAAGAGCTCAGGTCTGTTCTTAGCACAGCTCTTTATGCCTCAGCTTTGCATTTGGAATGAATATGTGTGCTATTTCTTGACTCTCTCCAAAAGATGAGCATTCACTTAGGCGCCAAAGACTTGAGGGCTGTATAAAACCCTGGCATCAATGACAGCTTCTCCCAACTAGGTCTTCTGTCACTATGAACCTTTCTTACTGATGGCTCTGAATTGGGCACACTCAGTTGTTCACCAAGCCAGCACCCTGCTTGTTTGCACTTTATTCTCTACCCATATGCAGAATGCACACAAAGTACGGTACAATACACGCATGCATACGTAAAGTCATGTGTGGAGGTCCAGGTGGGCTCTGTTATTCCAGAGATGAGAAGGGATCAGGAGGAGTTTAAGGTGCCGGATTTGTCAGGATGTGGCAAGCTTTTGAAGAGTCTGCCGTCAATGGCCACAAGCAAAGCCTGGGAAACTGTGAGAGGAGGCACGCTAGGCTCTAAGTGGGAATGTGGGAGTTGAGTTGGAGACAAAGAAAACTGACAACGAAAAACTCAGAGGCCCTTTCTGATTGGTTGGGAAACAATAGCAGGGACCCATCTTCTGTTCTGTCAGTACTTTCCTCCAGGAAGTAAAGGCATCCTGCCTCTCAAGAGGAACCTTTCCTTCTCTGCCTGGAGCTCAACGTGGCATGATCTGGCTTCAGCTCCTCAGGGTGCCCGGGGCGAGGCTCTTTCTCCTGCTGCCTCATAGCCCACCACTTATTTCCAGAAGAAATGCAATGCCTGGTTACAAATACCATTTAAATAACAGATTTTCACAACAGTTCAACTAAATGTACTAAAAGGAGCTTTTCTCATCGTTTACTATCCACCTTCCCCAAGCACAGTCAGTTTTAGAGCTCTTGTTAGGTGTGTGTGTGTGTGTGTGTGTGTGTGTGTGTGTGTGTGTGTGTGTGTGTGTGTGATCTAGCTGGCAAAAGACCTAGAACAATGATGTGTTGGGGTGAGTGGTCAGTGGGAAGTGGGATTGCCAGCCCTTTCCACCATGTCCTCGGGCCCTGGACTTGCTCACTGGCTGGCCCCAGCTGCTCACTCAGCATGGCCCCCATCCCATTTTACTCAGTCCTGGTGCATTAGTATTAATTTTTATTGATTTTTCAAAAATACATAGTTAGGCAAGATGCAATTTCAAAGAGAGCTTCCATCGTGGTAAAGCTTTTACTAGGTCATAACCTCACTAATTTATGTTCAGTTCTAATTCTTCCACATTTAGCCTGGACACAAGATTTTTCCTGACTTTATGGTCTGCTTGCAGGTCAGTCCCCAGGTGCAGGCTGGTGAGGACGGCACAGTAAACCCTTCAGGCAACCGAGGAAATCACACAACTTCTCTAAAAATGCCTCATGAAGCAAAGAGGTTGAGGATTCATCATCCCTTCCCCAGAGGCCCAGCCCAGAGCTGGAGATGCTAATGCCAATTCTCAGGAACCAAGGACTCCACTTGAATACCATGTTTCTGATTCAGGCACCGACTGGAGACTCCATTTACCGGCTTAAATTCAGGATGACACAGCGCTACTCAAGCTCAAAGAATTCCTGCAGTATCCAAGTTCCAAATATCAATGGGATACGGAAAGAACATCCAGGGTTCTTGTCTATAAAAACCCTATTTCATCACTGAGTGGTGGCAGTCAGTGACAGTTGAGGCAGTGGGGCCTTACAGGGGCAGGACCTGGGGCCTGGAGGTCGGAGGGCTAACTGGGAGAGGCCTTCAGATGAGTCCTGGACACCCAAGTTGTTAAATAGGGAGGATGGAGCCTCTCAAGTAACATGACACCTCATATGAAAAAAAGCAAGTAATGGATGTATCTGGGGAGGGGTGTGTGTGTGTGTGTGTGTGTGTGTGTGCGTGTGTGTGTAGGAGAGAGAGTGCAGTACATGTGCAAACTCATGAATGCAGGCACATGAGTTACAGGGAGAGCCATAGAATAGGTGGAAGCAAACACTACCCGAGCTTGCAGAAGGCAGGCAGCACAGGACCTTGGGTGGCAGATGGAAGTGTTGCTTAGGGGCCTAAGTAGAACTCTCTGGTGGGCTGGAGCTGACTGATCTGATACCTAGCGAGCAGAATCGGTCACCAGGGCACAGTTACATAGACATAAAGACTTCCTCAACATCTTGAATACCTGAGGCCTCTGGTCGGAAAACTTTCCTCATTCTTGACTATTTGCATCAACATCAGGCAGAAAAAAAGCAATGCTACACCACCAATGTAGAAGCCCAGCTACGCTAGAATTTCTAGAAAGCACTGAATTAGGAGGTATTTGACTAAGTCCTTCAGCTAAATAGTGGCATTCCCAAGAGTGCTGTTAGGGACTGGAAATGATTTCAGGAAAATAGGCTTTCTCTAACAATGTGGCTCTTTTTCCTTACTGGCAGTTTGTCCTTTCAAGTTTCAAAGAGCAGACAGGTCCTCAGAAGGTAGTCTGGAAGAAGAATGCCCTTTAGAGGTGTCAAATTACAGATTTCAAGAGTCAAAAAATACACTAAGCTATTGTTCATATTAGTTTCCCTGTTTATTTTCTGCTTTGTGGAACAGGGATAACTGCTTTGTGGCTCAGAATTTTTTCTTTTTGCTCTCTGCCAGATAGTAAGTGTGATTGATAATGCATGCACTCACACACACAGCATGATTTTAATAAGAACAAGGCCCTACAACCATAGATCCAATTCTGTATTTGTACCAGTGAAGAAAACTGAGACCTAGAGAGGACAGGGAGCATTTCAGGGTGGCCAGAAGCTTGGTACCTCTGCCTCTCCATGGGCTTTCTTGCTCCCTTCCTGCTTTCCCCTCTCCCACCATCTTTCCTTCCATTCTTCTTACATTCCCCCCCCCCCCTCGCCTTCAGGGAGCTGTGAGGAACACACAGAGCTGGTCACATTCTGCCATCTTCCCTTCCGAAGCCTCCCTCTCCTCCACCACCTTCTACAGGACAGGAACCAAAGGCTGCCCCTCTGAGAGCCTTGGTGTTCAGAACTGAGGAGGGACTTAGGCAAAAGCTGCTGCTAGCTGGACTCTCACTTGGAGGGAGGCCACGGAGACCAGTCTCCAAGTGTCCCCCTCCCACAGACACTAAATCAGCTCTGCAGCTGGTCTGAACTTGATCTTTGAACTTTGAAGAGGAGGCCTCCCAAATCTGGAGGGGTGGGGTGAAGGGGCTGCTGTTGGGTACAAGTTAGGTAAATACTTTAGCACCAGGCTTTCTAAACAATTAGATAAATGTCAGGCTGGCCAACATCCTGAAACCGTTATCTTTTAGGAAGGGAATAAAATACGCTTTTGCCAAAAGTCTCCTCTTGTGACCAGTGTGATCTTAATTACATTTTCTGAGACTGCCAAAAGCCCTGAACCAGAAAATTCACTTAGTTAGAAACAAAAGCAAACACATGGTACCTCCCCATGAGTTTAGATACTAAAGAGAATGAAAAAAAAGTATATATTTCTAAAGGGCCTCAATATTGTAAGCAAAGTACTTTTATTCTCTCATGCTAAGAAAGGGGTAGCAAAGAAGTTATTGAGCATTAAATAAAAGTTTTTTGAGGTTGAAGGGACAACCGGTCAAAAGTGAGCAAAAGAAAGTACATGGCAATGCTGAGATGGCTTCTCTTTCTGTTTCTCACTCACTGGTTAATTGCGCAAATGAAGTAGCTATTTATTTTGTATAGACATGAATACACTTATAGATTCATTATCTACAAATGGCCAAGCCTTCTATTTGTGGAGATGTCTTGTCACTTTGAACCCTCTACCGACGGTCATATCATACAGATTCCACAGCCAGGTAATGACCTACTACTTTCAGCACCCAGGTTTTCTGTATCTGCATATCCAGTTATAAGACTCTGCTTGTCCTGTTCGCACTGAGATGTTAACATGCAGTTTTCTCTCTTGCCTGTGGATCAAGCTGCCACATTCCCGCACCGTGAGCCGCTTTCCATTACCAGTGGCCCCAGTCCCACAAAGACTCGTCTGCAGCCTCGCATGGATGCTGCCAGGGCACCTACACGCCGGGGCAGACGACAGTGCCAGGATGGCGCTGTGGGATTCTGGCCCCTGGAGCACAGGGAGTGTGAATACCAAAGTGAGAAAGGCTCTGTGCCTGCGCCTGAAAAAGAAGGGCTCTCCAGTCAGAGTTCAGGGATTAGTCCTGAAGTTCCTGGGCGTATATCAGATTACACCATGCTAGTTTTCCTTGCTAATCACCTGCTTATTTTACTGCATGTTTCCAGTATATATGACAGGGGAGTAAACTAAGGCACGTTTACAATACATCGAAAGGTTAGAAGTGGGGGTAAGACAGGGAGATTGGATCCCTGTGGGAAGTGAATCGTTGCTGAGCAGCGATTTTCACCTCAAAGAGAGGGCTGGCATGTATGTGAAATCAGAGCACTGACCATTCCTTGTTGACAGTACAGAGGGACTTCATTTAATCTAATTTTTCATCTGCAGTCAAAGCAACCACTGGAAACTCAGTGAGGCTGGCTACACACGGAAAGTCACCTGCAGCGGGAAGTGTGTTTGAAGCACTGCTTAGCAGCTCAGAGCGAACCATCAAGAGAAGTCAAGCCATGTCCTCCTCCCTCCCTGGAAGAGACCAGGAGTGCCTTCCTCAGCAGAGGGGCGGAATTTGAGCTCAAGAATTCAACTCCTGCAGCAATCGCTGCCCAGTCGGTTCTGAATATCCCACAAGCCATCATTTAGGAGAAAATCATAAGAAGGAGTCTAAGTGTAAGTCAGTTTCCACTTCCCAACAGGTCTTTGGGGTTGAGTGTGCTTTCTTATTGTTGTATGTGTTTCATTTTTTAACTACAGGATTACCGGATTTCTATAAAGACAATTTACCTTAATCATTTATAATTTTTTTAAAGGGCATTCTGTAAATAATTAGATGAATAAGGTGCTAATAGCTGTTTTTTTTTAAAAAATTGTTCTATGTTTCAATAAATTTAGGAAACATACATTAAGCAAATTTTAATCCATCAAGACTGCTTACATGTTAGAGCATACAAGTATGTAGTGTCAAGCTAAACAAAAGTGTGGTTTCATGAAGCAGGTTTTATCCTGCTTTTCAACCTTGAATTGACTAGAAATTAAAATAATGGGAGCACGTTTTGGGAAACCCTAATTTAACCTTATAGGATACCCAAACTGAATGAATAATTTGGCTGCTGCAGTAAGAGTAATTTTTAATGTAAAATTTGTGAAGTATTCCCCAAAGAAGGAATTCCTGGTCTTGCCCTGAAGTTTGCATTCAGGAGTTGGATGGGGCATTGAATTCTGAGGTTTTCAATGTCTGGCAGCTCAAATAAGCCTAGCAAGGCTAGGAGACCGCCAATGGAATTGCTACCTTTTATTTTGTACACAAGGAAAATGAATCCACACTATGAAGCTATTCTTGGGCCCTCTTGAAGTATTATCTTCGGTTCCACACCCCTCACTTTCTTCTGATTCCTGTGGCATCCCCTGGAGTTACACAGACTGAAGCAGAAGGTGAGCAGACAACACTGATTGTCAAGGCACAAGCTTGTCAGCTATGAGTGATTAACTTTAGGAAACTTCCACTCCTTCTAGGCCTTTCCCAATTGCAAACAAGTTGTTTAAATGAACTATTTTCTTAGGTCCGTAGCATGTGTGAGCAGTTCTCCAATTCAGCAGCAACCTGTCTCAGGACATTATTTGTTGCATTATAAACTCATGATTAAGTATATCTGCACTGCTGGCAAAATTCTGCTGGAACTGAGCATTTGAGAGGGGAGTGGGCTGCAGTTATTCTCCTGGTGCCAAAGGGCAGATCCCTTCTGGAGGCTGGCCACAGTCTGCACTGCTGCAGAAGGTGACTCAGAGCATGGCTTTGCTTCAACTCACTGACCTGAGTGATCACAGCAGATCAAAAGTGAGACTCATAGCAGGAAGTGCTTCTAAAATGAGAGCTATCTGTTCCTTCTGATGGCTTATAATTGAACCAGCTCCGGTTACAGGGGCAGAAGCCTAGGAAAGCCACTGGACAGAATGAACGTGACCTGCCTGAGCATCAATCAAAGAGTAAGGTTTCTTTGTGCATGCATGCATGCTTCACGAGGTGGGGGCTGGGTTAGACTCCCAGGTTTATAGCTACATATCATTTTCAGCTTCAATGCTCACTGCTGACATGAGTTTCTCTGCATGGCTTTTCTATAAAAAGGTGAGTGCCTTATCATTCATCTTGTCCTTCCTCCTGAACTTTTAACACTTGCTCTTCAGAACAATTCTGATGAACTCTGGCCAGCTTCCTCCTAGTTTTAGGCCAGCCCCGGAGCCTATAAAGAGAGAAGGAACATGAGAGGACTTTCCTGCTCCTAGGGCCTTTCATATTGACAGGGTTTCTTTTTGTAGATTATAGGTCTTCAAAGATGATCTTGTGCCTACCTTTTATTTTCAGTATCTTCCTGCGAAGCTAAGTGTAAATAGTTTCTAAGAGTAACCAAGCACAAAATAGACACATTTTGTTTTAAAGCTGTAGATGTAATTTGTATGTACTGAAGGTTAAATGTGTATATATTTTAATATATATAATTCTACAAAAGAAAAATTATATGCAAACCTATTAAAATATGTGGAATCTATAATGAATAGGTGTAAATCAAAACAGATGATTGCAGGGTGATGCATCCTGCAGAAAATTCTATAAATGAGAACTCACCAGTCTCATTTCCAGTTGGCCTTGGTCTGAAACCTTAGACTCAAGCTTCAGCCAGGGACCCCCAAAGGAAGAACTGTACCAAAGCAGCCTGCTTTCTGGAAAAGGCCATCCCCTCGGATAATGAACTTCCACTCCGCCTTCAGTTACTCAGCTAAGCCCTTGTTGGTCCAGCAGTGAAGTCCTTGTTTCTATTGCTGCCCCCCCATTCTGCTGTGTCCTCTTCTCCCTCTCTGAGGGGCAAGGCTGTGGGTTTCCCTCTAGTTCTCAGCTCCAAAGACGAGCCTTAGCCCTTACCCTGTTCACAAATATTTGTAGATAGAATCTGATTCACTACGCAAGTCACATTCTCTTTCAGTTTTTTGGTGTTTCTCAAATGTCTTCTGCATGCTGGCCCTGCCCTCCACTCTAAGGCCTTTGGGTTGAATGTGAAGATCCATCTGTCCTCATGGAGTTTGCAGATCAGTTGGAGAAAGTACAATGGTGTGGATTCAGGCAAAGACAGACAGGATTCAGGATCCCACACAGGCTGAGAAGTGAGCGGTGGGTGGTGGCTACAACTGTGTTGGCTTCTTTCAGAAAGTAACCATTGAGTTATAACCAAATAACAAAGTCCTAAGCTTACGGAAGTAAATTTGCTGGTGAGGTTAATAAAAAGTAAGACAATCAAACCAAGTAGGGATAGGAAGATAATGTGAAGTTTTTGACCCTGAAATGAAGAGGTCAGACTGTGGTCCCGTGAGCAGGACGTGCCGACAGGGGTCTCCTTATCACGAAGCTCCCTTCAGAGGAAGGGTCTGAGTGGCATTCTCTGGGTAACGCAACCACACACGGTTGTAAAACTAGATATTTTCACACCCTGTGGTGCCAGGCGCTGTCCACAGATGCTGAAGAAACACTCAGGTCTCTCCTCATCAAAAGCGAAGAACCATGTCTGCTTCTTGGACATTAAACAAGATAGTGAACAGGTAATAATGTCCTCACAGTCACAGTGCCTGTATCTTCTGGAATAACACAAGGAAGAATGGTGGTCCTGTCCCCAGGAAGGCTTCTGAGGTAACTATCTCCTCACTGAGTGTCAGACTAAAAGCATCTACAAGAGCTGCTCTAAAGTTTCTGTTGTGATGATACTAGAAACGACATTAGCATCAAAGCTTTTGAAGATTTCCATAACGTATAAGACACTTCACCAGAGGAACGGTATATAAGCATTATTAGCTTCAATTTAGAAATGGATTCAGAGACTAAGAGACATCACACTGCCACAGAAAGTCTAAAAATGTGGTTACTAATTGCACCTGAGTGATCCTGAGTTCCTAATTTTCAAAATCACCACTTAAATGGAAACCTCACAAAGCAGTTATCTGTTTCTCTGTGTATAGTTGGACTGTAATAGCTCCACTCAAAGGAACAGTCATTTTCCTGGATAGCTATGATTTTTTTTTAAAAAAAGCAATAATGATCAACTCATTTACTATGGTTGCCTTAAAGCATTTTGGTAAGATTCATATACAGACTACTATTATTTAATGGATATTTATTTTAAAGAACGAGTCACTCATGTATTCAGACTACAATAACCCTTCTGCTCAATCTCCCTTAAAGGCATATTGTATTATTTTCAAATGTGTTCAGGCAATAGAGGAACACAAAAGCAATTCTGTGGAGTTACAAAGCAAAGTTAAATGTTAACAACTAAGTCTTTTATGTGCTGATTTAATAATACACAGAAACTCTAAAGCTGAGAGTCTAAACCAAATGGGCTTTTGCATAAGCTTTAAGGTAAGTGATTATGGCTTTCTTGTGGTAGGAAAAAAATCAAAATGAGCAAAATTACAACATTATATATCTGTAAGACTATAGCCCAGCGTGCTTCCAAGGGTTTTATAACTGCCTTTCCCCTCAACTAAAAATTTAGTGCCTAAAATGCAAATTTAGTGACATTCAATGACCCAGAGTGAGGAAGTGAGAAGGTCACAGCCTGGGAGAATGGCAGAGAGGAGGTTTCCATGCTGAAAATCACTGGTGAGGAGGCGGCAGGCATGGAGGAGCCAAGGAAAGACTGCTACCAGGAATCTGCCAATGGCCAGGCAGGCAGCGAAGAGATGATGACAGTCATTCCCCCCCGCCCCCGCCCCGGGAGGGCAAGGTGACAGGGATGAGCCCTGGTGTCTCCAAGCCTCAGAAGTCACAGCTCCAAGTGCTCTAAGACAGATGAGAATGGATGAGGTAGGATGGGAACAGAAGGAAAATGGCAATTCAGAAGCCATGCCACGACCCAGGGGGAAGTCTCTAGTACAGGGACAAGACAGTCACTGTGCTGTGGTCTAGGCGGACAAGCACCCTGTGGTGCACACGGCTGTGTTTATCCCAAGCAGATAGGGATAGCAGGCCGGTGTCTGGGCTGTTCACCAGATTGCACAGTGCTTTCCTCCAGGTCATCCATCAAATGAAGGAACGGAAGCCATTGAGAGTGTCTTTCCAGCGTCAGAAAATGTTCCCTTACCCAGCATCCCCTTTGTTTCTTTCAAGGTCTACTCAAAGTCACTCCGTGCAGACCTTTGGCAGGGGTGCAGTGCCACCGCAGTGTCAGCATCAAAGCAGAGGCCCCAGGCCCCAGGTCCAGAGAACATTTCCCAGGTTGGTGCAGTGACTCATGTTCTAACTGTAGCTGCTAGGAAGGTGTAGATCATGAGGGTGGAGATTCGAGGTCACCCAGGACAGACAAGGCCACAGGCTCCATCGCCATCTCCTAATGGCATCTGCCTGTCACATGTTACCATGGGAAGCCATCTCGGGAAGGACATGGACTCAGGTCAAAATAAGACCCTACCCATCTGGAATAGCCAGTTCCAAAAAGGGCCCAGGTGACACCTGGCATTGAAATGCCAGTACTATCAAAGCAAAACGTCTGTGCACAACCTTCTGCCATGAGTTATGCAACAATCGTGTTTCCATTCAAGGGCTGGCCAGTAGAAAATCTGAAGCCATATTTTGTGTCGATTATTTGTCAAAATTAGACACACCCACTGGTCTCCATGGACTTAGCTCCTACTTGTGGCTTTGCATTTGCCTTTCTGTATAGCCTTTGTCCTTCATTTCATTCTGGCCTTTTATTTCTCTTGCTCGTCTACTTTTGTGGAAGGTATCATTATAAGCCACACAAAAACCTTGGAGGGGTAAAGTGGTATGTAATTATATGCCAGGAACGCATTCGTGTGTGTGAGGTCCTTAATGAAGCTCGGTTCCATCAATCTAGAGTTAAATCCCTGAAATAAGCCAGGTAGTGATAGCTCAGGTCTGTAATCCTAGCTACTCAGTATGCCGAGATTGGGAGGGTCATGGTTCCAAGCCAGTCTTGTCAGGAAAGGTTGGTTAGATTTCATCTTCAGATAATCAACAGAAAGCTGGACTAGCGGCATGGAACACGTAGAAGAGAACTAGCCTTCAAGCGGAAAGGCCCCGAGTACAAGTGCAAATGCCACATCCACGAAATGCCTCTGAACATTCATAGAGTGTGCCAGGAAGTAACATTTTTTTAATTTATTCAGACGTTGAGGTATTAATGAGACACATAGCCTGGCATCTGTAACACGGGGTTTGGTGACAATCTAAAGGTTTGTGTGTTTTAGTTCATGTCACCGGCTTTAACAAAGCACGTGGATTGGAGAGTTTATATGCAACAGAAAGTGCATTCAGCACATTTATGGGAGGGGGATTCTCTTCCAAGCTTCCAGTAGATCCGCCATCTCGAGCGACCCCACTTCCCCGGGCGGCATCTTCTCACATGTCTTGCGCAGTAGAAGGAACACTCCAGAAGCGCTCACCAATCATCTTTACAAGAGCTCTCTATCATTCACGCTTGAAGACTCCGCCCTAAAGACACAGTCACCTGACTCAGGCCCTGGCTGGCATCCCTCCCTGGGGATGGGAGGCCACATATTTATTTCTTCGGGGTGGGGACACAAACATTCCAACATGCCCCATCTAAGTCCTAGCATGGAAAATCCTTTGAAGTAAACACTCAATAAATGTTTATTTTAAATGTTTGGTGTTTTCTTTCCCTTTCTGCATATAAACCTTTTCTTTTTTGGTGTCTACCTTGTTAATTGAGGTTCAACTCTTTGCCAGACTGCTGTGAGATCTCACTTTTCAATAACCTTGGATTGAGTTCTTTCAATAGAATCTACCCAAAGTGCTTGCAATTTATTTTCTCTAGAAACAAAGGTTGGGTTTTTCAATTGGCATGGGAATCCAAGCTGAAATCATCAGAGCACATCCGAGAGCTGATACCTACAGAGATCTCATGCTTTAAATCGCTGGACTGCAAACTAACACGCATTTTAGGGAACAGAAAACCTGCCTGAGCCATAGCCACTTGTGCGGTCTCTAAAACTTCCAGGTGAGCTGGAACAGTCTCAACGTTGGTTAAAATGACATTTAAAAAATCCCCACTCTCTCTGTATCCACAAGCGGAGTCTGTTATCAAAGTTGTCCATTCCTCAAAGACTTAAGTTATTTTTCTAAGTTGGTAAAACAATGGCTCTTTCACACAGTATCTGAATTTTGCAAACCTCACAAAAGCAAATGAAATCCTATCATGGAGTGTGACAGGTAACACGGGATTTAAGTGTTTGAGCAGAGAGGATCTGTTTCACAATATCACAGGCCAGTGCACGGAGAGACCCAATGCCAGCATCGCACCTGGAATGGAGTTTAGTAATCTTAGCCTCCAGCACAGACAGCCCAGCATGGAAAGAAAAGCAAAGCTCCTTGATTGTTGCAGAACTAAGATGTCTGATGATGAGAGGCTATTATTTTCTCAACAGATACTCTTGGGACACAAGCTCAGTGCTCCTGATCCCGCACACTTGCAGAGAGGCTCAGCCACCAAGCTCTGGAATGTGCAAGCCAACTTTTCAACAAGCCCCATGTGGTCACTTAACCTAGAAAATCTCCCCTTGTTCTCATTAGGCAAGGCCTCGTAGATGCTGCGTATGGGAAGACATTTGGAGACGTGGAAACTAGGTGTGCAGGGTGGACTTCAGGAAAGACAGCGCATTAGGAAATGAGGGCAGTGCCTGGGTCATCCTGGAGCACAGTGGGCACAGGAGGCTGTAGGCAGGTGGAAAGGACTCTGCAGGTGTACGAGAGTCAGGCAGGTGGAGAGGATTTGGGTGGGTGGACAGGAGGACTGAAGCAGGGGGTCAGGCCTCGGGCAGTGACCTAAGAGTTCACACCTGACAAACGAGCTCTGGGACAGTAGCACAGCCTGAAATGGAGTCAGGAAGAGATGTCAATAGGAGTGTTTCCAAAAGTTTCATAAACAACACATGCCAAGCATTTCCCCTCCTGAGAAAGACCCAGGTGCGATTGTATCCTACACTGCTTTGTTAAATGGCGACAACTTTGGACAAAAAAGATAATAAAACATATTAAAAAATGACTCAAGCTGCTTGAAGAGTAATAAATAGAACATGGAGAGACAATTTTTTATTACATACTTTGCTTTTTTCTAACTAAATGTTTTTTTTCTTTTTTATTAAAGAATTTATTATCATTAATTTTTATATCATATTTCAAATGATGTGTTTAACAAACAAGTATTCAAGAAGGGAATGTTTTTCTTTTTAAAAACTGGATTTTATTGTCAGGTGATGCATGGAGGGGTTATAGCTACATTTGTCAGGTAATAGGAACATTACTCCTTGAAAATAAATACCCCTTCCCATGTTTTCCTCTCACTTCCCCTCCCCCAACCTCCACTAATCATCTTGTTTTTCCCCTTTCCTTCCTTATTTCAAATAAACTAAACGTATATACAATACATCAGGTAACAAAATCAGGTACAATAACAACATGAGACAAACTGTAAGAGGAAGAAACACAAAAGAAATAACATCCTATAGTACATTAAGAACAACATCAATCACAAGGATAAATCTCTTGGTTCCGTATCTTGGAGTTCAGTTATCTTAGCCTCATCCTATATGGATGTACGTACATAGCTTTTGAGCTATTGTGATCCTCTGCTAGGAGAGTCCTAGATTTATACCAATTATTTTAAATGAGGGAAACCATGGAGCCTAGGTTCCTTGGGTCTGGCTTACTTCACTTAATATGATTTTTTCCAAGTCTTTCCATTTCCTTTCAAATGGAGAGAGGTCATTCTATCTGATGGCAACATAGAATTTTGCTGTGTATAAGTACCACATCTTCTTGATCCATTTATCTACTGAGGGGCATCTGGCTTGGTTCCATATCTTAGCTATGGTAAATAATGCTGCAATGAACATTGTTATGCTAGAAGCTTTAGTATTTGCATTTCTGTTATAGCCAGAGATACCCAGCATTTCCTCATGTGTCTATTGGCCATTTTTATTTTCTCTTCAGAGAAGCCTCTCTTTAAGTTTCCAAGTCATCTTTTAATGAGATTGTTGTTTCTTTGAGAATTTGTTTTTGAGAGATTCAATTTTTTTGAGCTGTAAGTATATTTTAGCTATCAGGCCCTGGTCTGTTGAATGGACAATGAAGATCTTCTCCCACTCTATGAACTTTCTATTTAATTTGCTATCTATGCCCTTTGCCATACAGAAGCTCTGCAGTTTAATGCAGTCCCATTTGTACAATTTTTTTTAAAGAATTGTTGTGCTTCTGGGCCTGTATTAAGAAAGTTTCCACCTGTACCAAGGAGACCTAGTGGATCTCCTGTTCCTTCCTGTAAAGTTTTCAGTGTGTCTGCTTTTACCTCAAGGTTATTGATCCATTTGGAATTAATTCCACTGCAGAGTGACATTAAAGGATCCAACTTTAGTTTTCTACAGGTGCTCAACCAATTCTGCCGGTATCATTTGTGGAAGAGGCTGTCTTTTATCCTATATTTTTTCTCCCTTATTGAAGGTTAGCTGCCTATATGTCTGGGGGTTCATTTCGGGGTCTTCAGTTCTATTTCAGGGGTCCTCAGGTCTGTTCTTGTGCTAATACCAAGATATTTTGATTACTCTAGCTCTATAATAGAGTTTAAAATGTGGTATTGATATTCCTCCAGCACTGTTCTTTTTGCTAAGGATTGTTTTTGCTATATGGGGTCTTTTATTATTCCATATGAATTTTTGGATTGCTTTGTCTATTTCATTAAAGAAGGACACTGGTATATTGATGGTATCACATTGAATTTGTAGATAGCCCTTGGCAGGATTGCCATTTTCACAATGTTAATCCTCTCAATTCCGGAGCATGGGAGGTTTTTCCACTTCCTTCATTCTGCTTTAATTTTCTTTTTTAGGTTTTTAAGAGAAACAATCATTTTTTTAAAGAATTTACCCCCATTCTTCTTTCTGGAAAATACAAATCTGATGACCAATGATTATAAATGATTTCAAGAATTCAACTAGATGTTCACATCAAATGTTACACCCAGGTGACCCTGAGAAAATGGGCATAAAATTTTAAAAGTAAGTAAAATAACACATTCCTCTGTGAATTACAGACCTGAAAGAGGTTTTTGTTTTTCAAATCAGACTGAAATGTAAAGGCATGTCATCCTTTCCCCAAATGACTTGAAGACAGTTCAAACAGGCAAGAGAGGGGCTTAGAGCTTCCTGACAGCTAAATTGCTAACCTGTGCCATGATTCGCTGACAAAAACAAAGTGTTTGAAAGAACTTAACCTACCTTGTCAGGTGGTATTATGTTTACTGAGCATAATCCTAAATCTTGGAAATTAAAAAGGCCTTAAATCTTGATGCTCACATGTCAGAAAGAAAAGGTAAAAACCATTTGAAAGCAAAAGAGCATGCTTTGGACATTGCCTGGGGGCAAGGTCTGAACTCAGATGAATTCTTGAGTGTTTTGAAATTCATACCTGGAAAAGGGAATCAAGAGAGAATAGATGCTGCTCACTTTCAGAGATAATCTCCTTGGCTGTAGCTCTTCATTTTGTCTGGCATTTAAAAATTCTACTGTTACATATCAGCACTGTCATAAACACTACCAGTTCTAACTACTGTGACTGACTTATATCCAAGCCTCTGCTTATTTGTTCCTTCTCAAACTCAGTAAAATCTGAGCAAAGTGTTGAAGGGAACATGGAGGTAGGGTAGATTCATGGATAGAAGCAGTTGTTCATGATTCTTGACTTTGTGAATTTTGTGCCCTATTGGATAAACAAGAGAAAATAAGAGATAGGAATATTGACTAGTTAAATAGACAGCAGAACAGAAAAGGGAGTCAAAGTGAACTAACCTCTACTGTGAAGCATAAAGCTTTGGGAACAGTTAATGTTTCAATTTGTACACTCGCTTGTTAGAAAATTAGATTCCCAATACACAAGGATGTGCATGTGAATTGTTCAGTCATGCAGTTACAAAGTAATAACAGAGAAATCCCTTTTTGCCTAAAAGTCTGGACATGTGAGCAACTGGAACTCCAGCTTCCTATTCTGAGCCATTGAAAGGTCATATGATTGTAATCTACGGGTAAAGGGCTCTGTGTCCTCTCTCCCCTATTCATTAGTATACATATAAATACTTTGCAGATACGACTTCCATGTTTTGAAAGAAGACAGTGAGCAGGGCTCATTTACTCGTTTGCGAATCACAGACACAGTTACTAAGTCTACATCTGTAAGAGGTAGGAGGGCCTGACAGTTGGCATTCAGGCCACCATATACCTGCCTCTTACTGGCTCTCCTGGAGCGCAGCATTCCCAAGGGGATTTTCCAAATGTAGTGGGAACTCGGAATAGCTCCTCTCTGGGTTTCTCTGGAAGTTTAGGCCCCAGACTTATGCTCAGCTCTAGCCACGATTTGTTTAGCAAACTGTAATGAGTAGGAATTCCTGGAAGCAGGAACAGGCTGTGATTCTCTCTGTGGCCAGGCACACTCACAGATCCCAATGACCTTGTCAGAGCCTCTGAGGCAACACAGGGGAACTTTTTGGAAATATGTAGAGAAGAAATGATAGGTTACATGAGCTGAATGTATTCTCAATGAAAAGGCTTTTCACATGAACTTGGCTACCGTAGAATTAGACCACAGCGTTAATGGGCATTGCAGTACTAAGAGTTATCTCCATGTATCATGAGATTCATCACAGATCTCTCTGCATAGGATTATTAATTTGTCAAAAGAACCACTGATTATTTAAGATAATGTGATATTACGACCCTTTAATAACCTCAATACAAAGGAAGCTTTTCTCAAAGGCAGCTGAAACAAACAACTCGCTCTGTCATGAGCCCCAGGAAGCTTGAGTCTGACTTTCAGTGATTTGAAATCTGTTTTCCAGTCTCTACCAATCGGCTCATCTCTGCCCATGCCCCAAATCCTCCAGCAACAAGCCATGGAGTCTGTTCCTAACATGCAGGGAAGGGCTTGGGCCTGCTCCCGACCTCAGGTTCATCTG
Source organism: Megascapheus bottae (assembly GCF_031878675.1). Classification (NCBI taxonomy): domain Eukaryota; kingdom Metazoa; phylum Chordata; class Mammalia; order Rodentia; family Geomyidae; genus Megascapheus; species Megascapheus bottae. The sequence continues at coordinate 80,954,924 of NC_143515.1, read as the reverse complement.
CAAGTCGAGGACATAAAAGATCTACCGCTCATCTCTCCCTTTATTTTCTTCAAACGAACCACAAAATTCTATAATACCCTGTCATACAAATAAGAAGGAAGCATTGCATTTCCAAAGGTAATGCAAGGTAAATAGCGATGAGATAAAATTGAAATTGCAAGCATTAGGACCAGCAGAGTTTTGTCAGTGTGTGGGAACACTTCAGGAGAAAGCTGTGCAGTGATACGGAGCGGGGTGGGACTCACACCCTCGGCGCCTCGAGGCCCTGGGTGCTGGCACCACAGGGAGAGAGGCATGCGTGCTGCAGCGAGCCCAATGACAGAAGACAGAAGGCGTGGCCACGCCTTTTCTTTTCTTTTCCTAATACATCTGACTTAGCGGTTCAAGCACAAAGCAACACTAAATATATTCTAACCAAAGAAAACTTCCTGTTATTAGAAATTGTGCAGCTATGGTGATTATAAGTAATGACAGATGAGAGAAGAGAGAAAACACTCCCCAGAAAGGTCTATTTGCCAGGCTCTTCCTGAGCAATTTACCTCTATTCAAAGTGACTGTTTTATAAATGAAGACCAAATGCAAAAGGTTCAAGACCCTTGCAGAGTGCGATGATTAGATGTCCCGTGGAGATGGAATTTCCAGGGAGACTCCAGATTGGACTTCCCTGAGGGCTGCAGGCTTCTCCAGCCCCTTGCGCGTTGTATCCGCACACGTGTGTTTGATTCCTTCCTTTAAAATGCCTCACACACTGCTTTGCTCCTATAGGAAAAGCAAGAAAGCAGAAGAGGGATTGTGAATGGGGGACGGGCAACTGACAAAAATGCCTGAGCCCGTGAGATGGTACCTCTTCATCATCAAGACCACCAACGGCCCCTTTGAGAGGAGGGTTTGTCAAGATGTAGATGGGGACTTCAGAGACAGGAAGGTCAATGTGACCAGGTGTTTATGTAATTGTGTGTCCACGTATGTGCTCGTGTGTGGGCACTCAAGCCTGCATGTATGTGAATGCATGTGCAACACGCGTGTGTACATGTATGGGTGCATGTGATAAGGGGATTGTTAACTCAGGACCTCATGCTTGATAGACTGCAGTCTGGAATTGAGTCACGTCCACTCATTTTTGAGATAAGATCTTACCTTCAGCTCAGGCTGGCTGGAGTTGAGCTGTAGCCCAGATGAGAATTACGTACAGTTGTGACCACCTTGTGTGTAGTGTTGAGGATCTTAGGCATTCTTTGCCTGGATTGGCTCTGGACCCACCCTTCTTCTGATCTTGGCCGTCTATATAACTAGTAGAGTAAGTGTCAGCCACTGTGCCTGGCTGCAGTGCTTCTCTTTAATTTTTCTTTGATAGTCATTATTTCATTTATTTGCTTCATTTATTGGTATAATTTACTTTGTCAGTACCAGGGTTTGAACTTAGAGACATGCACTGTTACCTATGTTCTCACTGAAATCCTTTATTACTTCGGTAGTATATTCTCAGTGTTAATGAAATTTCTTGTGGAGCTCCCCTTTCATTTCATTAAACATCATTTTTTGTGGGTCCTGGGGCTTGAACTCGGCCTGGGCGCTGTCCCTGAGCTCTTCAGCTTAAGGCTACCACCCTACCCTGGAGCCAAGCCCCACTTTCCATTTTCTAGAGGTTAATTGGAGATAAGAGTCTCAGGTCCTTTTGTGCCCAGGCTGGCTTTGAACCTTGATCCTCAGACCTCAGCCTCAGTGACTAGGATAACAGGCGTGAGCCACCAGTAGTACTTTGTGCCATGTGCATGCTTTCCTCTGCCTCCCTATCACTCTGTTCCGTTGTTGTACGACTGTTGTTTACTGGGAGTGTGCTGTATTTCCATGTTTGCTCATATTTCTTCCTTTTTTGTTGGATTTTACTCCTCTGAGGACTTTTGGGGATATGGGACTATAGATCTCTAAAATCTTGTGGATGGAGTGTCCTCCATATTTTCACTGGACTAGGTGCTGGTGGATTGATGAATTGTTTACCACCACTCTACCTCAGCTCTGAACCCTTCTCCAAGCCAGAGCAGTTAAATATTCACATATACACATCCAATCTGCGACGTATGTGGGTACTAGAGTTTGAATGGTAATCTAGGGCTTAGAACTGAGCTATTATGGAAACAAAAGGCAAGGAAAGAGGCACAGAATAAGGATGTTGGTGAGAGGGGCGTTGAAAATGCTCTCTGCAGATACGTAGTTTAGATATGATAAGGAGAGGTGAAGTTAAAAGTTGTGTATGAACAGAAAAGAGAAGAGTTCTGGAGTAAGGGGACTGTGAAGTAGAAAAAATAGAGAAAAGAAGAAGAGGAAGAAGAAGGAGAAGGAGGAGAACGATAAAAAGAGGAGGAGGAGGAGGAGGAGGAGGAGGAGGAGGAAGAAGAAGAAGAAATCAAGCAATCATCCAAGTAAAGTAATACAGCAACAGCAAAAATCTTCAAACCCTTATCAGATAACCAGCTGATGAGCATTTCCTCAGTTTATAGATTTAGATTGTCTATTTACATTCCTCCTCCTCCTTCTCTTCCTCCTCCTTCCTCTTCTGATATTGTACCTACTATTTTTTTTGGGGGGGGGCAGTCCTGGGGCAGGAGCTCAGGGCCTGAGCACTGTCTTTGGGCTTTTTTTTCAAGGCTAGCACTCTACCACTTTAGCCACAGCACCACTCCCGGCTTTTCATGTGTATATGGTACTGAGAAATCGAACCTGGGTCTTCTTGCATGTTAGGCAAGCACTCTTACCACTGGGCCAAATGCCCTGTTCTACCTACTATTTTTTTAATCCAGGAAATAGTGGATGAGGTTGAGCTGACAAGTATTTTCCTCTTTAGTGTGTGGATTAAAGAACATGTTATTTGTTTTCCTTTAAAAGTCTGCTAGAATTCAGCATTGAACTTGACCAGACCTAGCCCTTCTCTGTCAATAATGCCATTGCTAGAATAGCATTCAACTGAAATTCCATATATATCCAAATGTTTATTTCTTTGGACTTTCCAGTCTTTTGGTGCCTAGCTTCTGGAAAGATTCACTAAGGTTCCTAATGCCTCTCTAAGGTCAGAAATCATTTCAGTTTTGTATTGGCTAAGACGCTTTCTGCCCTACTAAGTGTTGGGAAAGGTCCACAGGTGATCTCTAGGCATGGAGTGTGCTGTGGATGTCTGGTACATGCATTTAACCTGCTGTGCCGTGAGAGCCAGGGGTGGGCTTCCTGGTCTGGATGGGTTCTGGTTCTCCAGTGAGAATGAGCAGCTGAAGCCATTCTAGGCTGTTGCAATGGTCTCTGCTCTTGTTTCTTTATAAAGCTAAGCTCTGTGACATTTGACACCTACATTTACACTTATTTTGTCTCCCTCCTAAGTTTAGAATAATAGGTAGTGGCCATTTTCATGTCTTCTTAATTTTGTGAAGCGTGGGCTAGAAGAACAACCTCTGTTATGTCGAAGGTATTTCCAGGTGAAATTTTGCTGTATCTCGAGCCTTCTTAGAATCTCTCTTTCTTCTCACTTGCTTAATTGCCTATGTGAAGTCATAAGTGCTTTGCATAAATGTGCCTCTCTTTTATTCCATGCTTCAAGTTTTATTTTTGGTTTTGGATTTCAGCAGTTTAAATATGGTATAGCTATATGTGATTATGTGTGTGTGTGTGTGTGTGTGTGTGCCTGTGTGATTGTGATTGCAAATGTGTTTTTATACTGCTTGGTGCTCTATAAAATCCTTGAATGTGTGGTTCAGTATCATAAATTTTGATAAATTATCAGCATTATTTTTGCAATATTTCTGTTTTGTCATTCTGTCTCTCCTCTCCTTTGTCTCTCTCCCTTTGTCTGTCTGTCTGTCTGTCTGTCTCTCTCCTTGTCCACTCTTTTACAATTCAGTAGGTCATAATAGTCTTGTAAACAGGGATCTACAGATCTTAAGTATTGCAAAGTATGGGGGTGTTATTGTTGCTGGCAAGAAGGCATTTCATGTATTTTCTTTCTTGGTTTTGATATGTTTAAATTGTATTGCTCTATTTTCAATTTGCTTTAGTCTGTCCTTGTTTATGTTGAAACTATCATTTTATCAAAGCATGTTTTCTATTTCTAGGATTACTATTTAATAGTTATTTTTACAGTTTCTAGCTCTCAGTAGAAACTGTTTGGTATTTTTGCAGCCTACATTTACAAGTACCTTCTAAAACATATAAACTTTACTTATTATATTTTATTTTCCTTTATTTTTCAGTTGAACTAGAGTTTGAACTCAGAGCCTTGAGCCTTTTAGGAAAGCTCACCATTCCTTCAGCCATTCTCAAGTCCTTTTTTGCTTTTGGTATCTTTTTTGTTTGGTCAGTCCTGGAACTTGAGCTCAAGCCCTGGGCACTGTCCTTGGACACATTTGCTCAAGGCTAGTGCTCTGCCACTGGAGCCACAATGCCACTTCTGGCCTTTTCTGTGTATGCGGTGTTGAGGAATCGAACCCGGGGCTTCACGTATGCTAGGCGAGCACTCTACCTCTAGGCCACGCTGCAGCCCGCTTTTGGCATTTTTTTGAGATGGAATCCCACACATTGGACATTGGATGTGGGCTGGCTCTGTTCTTGAGCAGCTGCGATGGTAAACTTGTGGCCATGCCTGCTTCATTTCTGAGGTTGGATTTTGCTATGAATGCGCCTGGGCTGACTTCACACCGCTGTCTTCCCACGTCTACCTCCCATGTCGCGGGATTAGAACTGAATGCCACCACACCCAGCCCTCATGATACTTAATTTAAACTCCCTGTCTGATGTTTTCAATGCATGTGACACGTCTGGGGCTTAGTCTGTAGATTTCTTTGCCATTTGACAGTGTCTCATATTTTTCTTGCTGATGTCTTGTCATTTCTTTCTGAAAGTCAAACATCTTGTGCAGAATAATAGAGATCGATGTAACTATTCGTGTCTGAAATTGAGAGGATTTCCGTTTCCCCAGACAGTCTCTAGTCACTAAGGGTGGAGGCACTTAGCCAGTCTAGCTGGAAACTGAGTTTAAACTCTGTTGTCGGGGCACCCATCACAGTCTCACCGCCTCTAGCTCTCCCTGATACCCAGGGTGGAGCTATTTCTCGGGGGGCTTAACCGAAGCTGTGCCTCGCTCTTAGCTGCAGCTCTTCCCCTGGACCAAAGTTGCCCTGTGGGAGGATCCGCTCCACGCTCCAGGCAGCCCAGCTGTCCCGTCCCGCCTTCTCCACAGCGGTACTGTGGGGATTGTGCTGTAGTCGCAGACCTGCTGCTGCTACTCTGCTCTTCAGTGCTCCTGCCGCACTAGGGTCTGGCCTTGTGTGTGGTCCTGCTCTCCCCTCCTTCTTCTCTTCCTTGTTTTCCTCCCCTTCCTCTTCCTTCTTCTTTACATCCCAGCCTCTTTCCAGCTTCACTGAGCAGCCTTTGACCAATCCTCCTGTCTATGCCTGGTGTTCCCCAGAGGCGGGGGATGAGGCGTCTTCCAGGGCCTTTAGGCTCCTCCAGAGCAGCAGCTGTCCTCTGTGCAGTCCTTCCTCGCAGCCTGTGCAGTCACAAATGCTACACCAGGGTTCTTGCAAGCGTGTGTGTGTGTGTGTGTGTGTGTGTGTGTGTGTGTGTGTAGACAGCAGAATTTTCTGAGCTCACCTTTGAAATTCCTTCCTCTTAGCAAGGCCAGACAGAAAGGGAAAAGCGTGCCTGGCTGTGTCTCACCTTTGAGACGGAAGCAAGTCTCTCAGCTCCACAACTGCCTCTGCCTCGGTTCTGTGCCCAGGGCAGCAAGTTGGCCATCTGTAGACCCAGGGCGCATCAGGGACTCTGAGGTAAGATAGGATAGTCACTCCGCAGGCCCACGGCTGGATGGCTTCTCTGCCCTGGCCTAGCATGGAGAGAAGAAGGCAGAGGATGATGGTGGCAGTCACTAAGGGAAGCACGGGAAAGAGGCGGGGCTGGGCCTGGCTCGTGATTATCTCCCCCACTCAGATCGGACTCCTGGTGAGCCGCCCAGTCCTGTCCCCTGCCGTGTTCAGAAGCCAGAAGAGCATCCGCATCAGGTAGAGGCTCCGCGGAGGGTCACCAACTCCTCCCATCACAGGCAGCCAGTCTGCCGCGAGAGGGGAAGGGAAGCCTTGAGGGCAAAAGGGAGAAACAGGTGGGGCTCCCGGTGCCCTGGACCCCCAAGGAGTCTGGTGTACAGTGTGTGTCAGAAGAAGAGGGAAGGCGCCAGCGGCTGGCACAGCGGCTGAGCTTTGGGGTGGTGGCTCTCCTGATTCTTGTCCTCGCTCTTCCTTGGACAGTGATGGAAGCTTATTCCTTGGACTGGAGAAGCCATACACTGGCCAAGTGCTCGGCTTACAGACGCGCTGACCACAGGCACATGGTGGAATCCGCGCAGATGCTCTCTGCTGCACACGCTGGAACTTGAATTCTGCAGGGAAGTTTGTCTTGCTTGTTTTCTACTTTTGTCTATATTTTACCAAGAACCTAAGAAGAGACAAGGAAACTTTCCTGCCAAGTCACTATTTGGTGCATCCCGTTTTCTGAGCTCACCCTTTCAAAGCTCCGCTATTTCCGGGGTGCTGTCCCCAACTCAGGAGAGATGAAGGTGCTTTCTCCCTGTCCACGCCCGGCGTGCCCCATGCTGGGTCCCGCGTCCCTGCTCTCCATTCAGCAGCACCACACCAAGCTCCCATGACGAGTTCCCGCCTCGTGATCGTTCCTGAGCCCAAGCTCCTAGCTTTGGAAAATGGCAGTGGTAATATTTACTGCACAGATTTATTGTTAAAGTGAGATTTTGGCCATGTCTGCTTACCACATATAATCATACATGTGTACATATAACTATGTCCAAATACATTTACAACTGTGTTTTTGTATAATAGCTATAGAGTTATCTCCTGGTGTCCATACAGTGTTTGGTACAGAAACCTTCCCATAGATCCCAAATCTCTCTATACCCAAGTCCTTTCTCTTAAAGTAACATTCATATAGCAGTCTAAGAGTTGCATATAACATTATAATACTTACATATAATTTCCAAACCTCCTTCCACATACTAGAAGTCATCTCTACATGACTTGTAATACCTACTGTAACTTAGCCACTATGTAGATAGATGTTACACTTCTTGTGGAGAAATGTCCACTACATGTGTTAGTTATGCTCACAGTATTTTGTGACCTCTATGGCCATAATGTAGGCCCTCTATGGCCTGGGTTGACCTCCAATTCTCAACCTTCCCATCTCAGCCTCTTGAGTGCTGGGGTTGTAGGCACATGCCACCACAGCTGACTTCACACACCATTTTTATTAAAATATTGTAAATCTGTGTTTGGCTAAAACTTCGCATGCAAAACCTATAGGTGGGCCATAATATAGTCTGTATTTCAACTACTTGTATCTGTAGGAGTGAATTTGTATGTTCCCATGATTGCTGAGCACAAGTAGAAGATTTTTTTATTTGATACAATGAGAGACTCTGTAACAGGGAGCAGATTCAGGAACTGCACAGAAAGGGTATTTCTTTCCCACGGGGTGTGTGACTGGTTGTGGCTCCTAGAACCAGAGAATCTGCTGACACTTTGCAGAGAAAATGTTGTCCTGATCTTCCTTAAACCCGGGCTTCCCAGAGAGACTTCCCCATAGGAACAGGATTCCCTACTGGTCCTGAAGGCTCAGAAGGAAGCTAAAAAGCTTTCTCTCTACAGGACAGTGCTTCCACATAGCTCTGCTGGGTATAAAATGAGCTTTATTTTGAGTGTCAGTCTGCTATTTTGTTCTCTGAGTCTTCAGTCCAACTCCATTTCATGGTGTGTCAACTTTCCCTGTGACAGGCCAGCGTTCAGGTGCCGAGGCGTGCATGTCTCAGGAAAGGGATGTCACTGTCTGCAGCAGGCGAATCATCTGGCCCCCGCGGTGTCGCAGGACAGACTGTGGAGTGTCCATTAGAATACAGGAGTTCATGGCTGCAGGCAGTGAGCGCAGAGTCGGGAAGCATATGTCCCCAGCATGATGTTTAACTTCCCGGGAAGTCGTGGAGTGGAAGGGAGCCAGCAGCGAGTATCAACTGTGAACGGCTCTGTCTACCGGAGGCTCCACATTGTGCCATATGTCTGGTAATTCGCAGTTCGGGAGGCAGGACGCTTCCTCAGCCCACTGACAGCATTGGCCAAAAGGACTGAAAGCATCAGCTCCACTCCCCAGTGTTCCAGTGACCCATCGTACCTGCTTTAACAGTGCAGCTTGTGATGGCCGATGGAGTCAGAGAAAACATAAATGTCTCTCCCCACTGATGGAGGGAGGGGATGAAAAAGTAAAAGCTCTCAGAAAGTGGAAAAGAGAAAACTCCCATGTTTTCAATTGTGTAACTCCAGGCAGTTAATATTTGCTTCCAGGGAGAGACAGAATTTTAAAAAGTGAAAACTCTATTTATTTTGGTAGTGATGTTGAACTTTTCAAAAACTATTAAAAAAAGAGTTAATGCTGGTATGATTGGCATCCAAATGTATGAATTTGGCATTAGTGCAAGAGACAACTTCATGCTGAGGGTGGGTGTCAGGAGGCTCTGAGTGGGTGGAAGACGGGAGTAACAGATGGATGTGGAGGGGAGTCCACGACTCTGCCACCTTGTGCACTGTCAGCAAGAACTCTCACACTCAGCCCCACAGCTCAAGGATGGTGAGTCCTGTGAGAAATTTCCATCACAAAAAACAGACTAGCACGGTGGACTGCTTTCCTGCTCGCTCATTGTAACTTCTTCCTAATGTGTAACCTAAACTCCGTGTGCTGTGAGATGTCACCAGCTCTGTGGAATGGTAAACAACCTTGTTATCAAAGAGACCAGTTACATTTCTTAGCACCACTCAACTTTTAAAAGGAAAAATTAAGCTGGGTGTGATAGCTCATGCCTATAATCCTAGCTACTCAGGAGGCTGAGATCTGGAGATCTCGGTTCAAAGCCAGCCTGAACACTAAAGACCATGAGACTCTTATCTCCAATTAACTACCAGAAAACGAGAAGTGGGACTGTGGCTCCAGGGGTAGGGCAGTAGCCTTGAGCTGAAGAGCTCAGGGACAGCACCCAGGCCCAGAGTTCAAGCCCAACAACTGACTAAAGGAAAAAAAAAAGGAAGAAAGAAAAAATTAGAGCACACATCAAGGATTTCTAATGCAAGCCCTAGGCTAAGTCCAGTAACAATGCTTACTAACAGGATAAAGTCAAGTAATCAAATACATGTTAAACAAAACTGATTTTATTCCACATGGTTTTAAGGTCTCTCACACATCACACACCACTGGTATGATTTTATCAGAAAACTATTAACCTAAACTTATCATGGCAAGGGATGTCAGACATGAAGCATGATGTTCACAGGATTTTTATTACTGTTACTTTTTGAACAGTTCATGTTAGGAATTAGTGCTAGACATTTTATCTCCAACTTCACCTGTCCTGTTGGTTTAGCTATGCTGGGTCTATCATCTTTTCTGATGGCCGAGGCCTTTTTAAGTGTCACCCCATGGACACTCTCGTGTGTCTGGAGGTGTCCCCGAGCCTTCCTTCCTGCCTTGTCTGCCCAAGCCGGGCCCTCAGGAGCTGCTGGGGAAGGCACAGTCAGCCCAGGACAGACACTGGGGCAGATGCCAGCCCTGCTGAGTCACCCCTCTGCTAACACCACCAAAGCAGTTCAAGGGCGATCTGAATAAATTACATCAAGTAGGTGTTGTGAATATCTATGCAGCCATATTACCTTAGGCCGGATGAAATTAATTTATAAAGGAACAATTATTGGAGAAAAGAGGAAAGAAACAGTACACTCACCCCGCAAACACTGGGAGAAAGTGTTTCTGCAGCAAGCCGAGTGTTCTCCCTCCAAGGTGGAGGAGAAACCCCAAAATCAAACCAGTGGGTCTGAAGGGGCAGAAGCAGGGGTGGGGGAGGGCATGGACCCCCATGCAGGGCTTCCCCTCGCCTCTCCCAGAGCCTGGCCTGCCACCCGGACCTTCTCCTTCCTTGTCTTCCTCCCACGAGTGTTTGTGACACCATGCTGCTGTTGAGGACAATGAGGACAACCTCTGTCCCCAGCCTGCCCTGGCCTTCAACACAGACTTTGGCCTTCATCCTGCTGCAGTGCTCAGTGCGCAGTCCCAGGACCCGAATGCCCTCCTGTGCTGGTGGGCTAGCCTGTGTGCCCTGGGCCTGTGCCAGGCCGGGGGCAGCAGGCAGGCCACCTGTCTTCCTCTAGACCTGGTATTCGCGGAGTCAGTCAAGCCCCAGGTGCAGTGAAGCCCATGTGCACAGCGGGTGTCGACCTCTGGGATAAGAGCACAGTCAGCATCCAGGCCTCCTGCGTCTCCCACCCGCATCTTTTCCCCACCAGCCCTGCGCTCTCCCTCCACCTCACCACCAAGGGTTCCAGTTTCCAAGTTCCGGCTTAGCCCATTGAGCAAGATTTGGGTGAGCAGCCAGATGTAGAATTTCTCTTGGGAAATTTCAGCCACTTGACGCAGCTGCTGGAAAGAGAGCTGCAGTTTATGGGCCCTGTTTCACCCCCCACCCCAGCCAAGAATCAGAGCCCGGCTGCAAAGAGGGACAGGGGGAAGAAAAACAAGAGTTCTCAGGAGATAAATAAATCAACCGCCACAAACCAGAACAAAACAAGAAAATGGGAGGAAAACATGGGGAGTGGTAACAAGGTTCGAAAAGTAAAGTACTCACCATCTGTAACCCCTCTACACATGACCCTGATAATAGCAGAGAAAAAAAGCTAGAGAAATAAAAAGAAATGAAGCAACAACAATGACAACAACAAAAACCATGAACAGGGACGCTTCCCACACACGGAAGCGTCTTCTTAAAATGGTTGCTTTTGATCTCTAGCATGCTACTTCGGTCCTACCTCACCAGATGTGGCTGAGAGAAGAGGAGGATCTATCCAAGCCTAGCATCCAGGGTTCCTTTCCCCTCATACTTGTAGCAGCCAGATACAAGTCTATTGAAGCGGTATCAGAAGATCCCAGAACGGTCAGCTGGAAGAAAGCAACATGCTTAAGAAACCCCTCCTGGCTAAAGAGCTGGGCATGTACTGACCTATTATTCTGAGAATCGTGGAGGCTTTTCTATTTCACTACTATTTTGTATTAAAAACGAAATGTGATATTCTTATTTAATCTTCACTATTTGCTAAAAAGGTTTCCTTCTTTGAGGACTTTAATGTAACGACTGGGTTAGAGGCCCAGGCCTATAATCCTAGCCACGTAGGATGCTGAAGTTGGAAGGTTTGCAGTTTGTGTTCTAGACACTTCTTCTCTATGAAGAGCTGAACATGGTGGCTTAGCATTACTACCTTGGCCACAAAAGGAAGACTAACCTACAGAGAGCTTATAACTGCACCCAGATATGCACTTGAGAAATGGGTATCTGAGCCCAAAGGTCACTGGCAAAATCCAGAGCCGAGGGCATGGCCCAGTGATCAGAGCCACTGCGTAGCAAGCACAATTGAGTTAGCAGAGCTCAAATCCAGTACTGTGAAAGCGAGTGAATGGAAAAATAGATAAACATACTCTCGAAGGTGAGAGATCAAGTAAATCTGCCTCCTTTTCATTTTAATTTTTTAAATTCTATGTTGCCAAGTTAGTGTACAGAGGGATTATAGTCATAAATAAGTTAATGAATACATGGCATGTTAAATCGTGTCATCCCTCCCTCATTTTCTCCCACTTTCCTTACCACCATGCTCTTCTCCTCCCCCCCGTGCCCCCTGAAATGATAAAGTTCTTTTCCAACACAATATCTTGTGAGTAGATAGGACAAAGTTTGCTGAATAACTATTTTTGCAGCACTGACTGAAACTGACAATATCAATGCTAAAATATAGAAATTTCAGAATTTGAACTAAAAATATTAAGGCAAGTAGCACAGGGTTTTTAAAATGCATGCTTTTTGAAATAAAAAAATTTCATCATTAATAAGTAATAAAATGATTTCAGGTCAGCCAGGGAATTTGCTAAGTAAAAATAAATAAAACCTCTGGATCCCTCTCTGTCCAGCACCTCATGGCAGAGTGAACATACAAAGGATTTAAAGGCAATATTTAAAAGCAAAATTTCAAAGCTATATTTCAAAAATATAATTAGGGAAGTCATAGCAGAACTCTTAAGACTGCACAAAAATACCATCTCATTCTATAAAAATGAAAATGGACTTTCTGAGGGTACTTAGCTTTGAAGTTGGGTCCTTAAAAATGGTCGACTACTTGATCCACACCCACTAGCCTTTCCTTGCTTTTGTGATTTGTCAGGTAGGGCCAACCTGGGACATCGTTCCTCTTCCTTACCACTGCTGTGTGATGGAGCTTACAAACCCATGTTGCAAGGCCCAGCTTATTTGTTGACCTAAGGTCTTGGGAGATCATTTTTTCCTGGGCTAGTCTTGATCGTCAAGACCAGTCGCTGCCTAGGCTTGTAAACATGAACCACCACGTCAGACAAAAAGAAAAAGAACTTTTGAATGGAAGAAATAAATCGAGAGAAGAGCATCTAATCGCATGTATGTTATTCTACTCATTAAATATAAGCAACCTTACTATACCATAGATGAGGGGCTTCTTACCCAAGCTTTTTCTTCTGTGGTTTTAGTTATTCACAGTCAACTGTGAATAAATAATAAATGGAAAAAAATACCGAGAAAAGAATTCATAACTTTTAAAAATAATTTTAAGCACATGTTCAAAGGGACTTCCATGTAGCACGTTATGTCAATTTATGAGGACAGCACATCTTGATCAATGTCACATGCTCTCTAACTTTCCTCTGCTCCATTCTAGCTCGGTCATACTCATGCCCTCAAATTACTTCATTCCACGCTCACATAGGTAGATGGATATTAAGACAAGTATTTTCCCAGTCAGGAAGGTGAAACACTTTGTCAAAAGACAGCAGGATTCAGTGGGAGGTTGCAGAGATGAACAAACAGGTAAATGGTAGGATAATACAGTTATAAAACTTCATACCTTTTTGTGTCTGTGTGTGTGTGTGTGTGTGTGTGCGTACATACACATATGTCAACACTGAGGTTTGAATCTCTTAGCTTTTGCACACTGTCCATTAGATTTTTTGCTTAAGGCTAATGCTGTACCAGTTGACCACAGCCCCATTTGTGGCTTCTTGTGGTTAACTGAGGGTAAGAATCTCATGGACTTTCCTGTCTGAGCTGGCTTTGAACAGTGGTGCTCACATCCTAAGTAGCTAAGATTCCAGTGTGAGCCACAGGCCCTAGTCAATTCATAGATTTCAAATCATTTAACTGTGTAATAATGGAAGCGTTTTTTACATATATGTGTGCGTACATGGTTCGCTACCGCATGCTGGTCCTGGATTACATCCCGCAAGGACAGGGAGACTGCACATCCTAGACCTGGGGACGTAGGACACCTCGACGCTGGAGCCTCCGGGAGAAGTCCTACAATAGGGAGGCGGGGGGAGGGTTCTTATTGTCTATAACTTACTTAGTTTTATTTTTCTTTCCAATAGTTGTGAGTAGAGTATTGGTAACTTTACACTTTGGGGATTTTAAACGATGTGCTTTTACTATACCCGCATTAATAAATCTAAAATAACCTTATAAGGTTGAAAAGGATCCATTAGACAATCATGCTTGTGAACAAGGAAGTTGTCATTCCTATGCAGAAAGGACTGACCTTCAGCTCCGTTAGCCACTCCCACGGGCCTTGTGTTAGGTGCTCAGCCTTCCTTCCTAGAATACAGAGATTCCGTCAGAGTTCTGTGATCAGATTCTAGACCTGCCGTTCACTGGTCATGAGCCGGTCTGCTCCTTGTCCCTCAGACATGCATAGAGATGGTGGCATTTGCCTCATGAGTGTGCACACAAACTGCTTCCTCTCAACAGGGCCAGAGCCAGAAGCAGGTCTCTCCCTTCCTTCCTTCCTTCCTTCCTTCCTTCCTTCCTTCCTTCCTTCCTTCCTTCCTTCCTTCCTTCCTTCCTTCCTTCCTGCCTGCCTGCCTGCCTGCCTGCCTGCCTGCCTGCCTGCCTGCCTGCCTGCCTGCCTGCCTTCCTGCCTTCCTTCCTGCCTGCCTTCCTGCCTTCCTGCCTTCTTTTCTTCCTTCCTTCCTTCTCCCCACTCTCTTTTGCTCCCTCTCTCTCTTCCTCTTTTTCTCTCCTCCTCTTCTCTTTCTTTCTTTCTCTTTTTTTTGTCAGTCATGAGGATTAAACTCTGGGCCTGGGCACTGTCCCTGAGCTTTTTTGTTCAAGGCTAGCATTCTACCACTTTGATTTACAGTGCCACTTCTGGTTTTCCGGTGGTTGATTGGAGATGAGTCTCAGGGGCATTCCTGCCTGGTCTGGCTTCACACTGTGATCCTCAGATCTCTGCCTCCTGAGTAGCTAGGATTATAGGGGAAAACCAACCACCAGTGCCCAGCAGAGTCAGTCTCTCTCTCTCTCTCTCTCTCTCTCTCTCTCTCTCTCTCTCTCTCTCTCTCTCTCTCTCTCTCTCTCTCTCTCTCTCTCTCTCCTCTCTCTCTCCTTGATCCTCATGGACTTAATTAAATAAAGCTAGAAAGCCGACACAGAATAGAGTGCCCAGAGAAGATTTCTTGAAAGTCACTGGCAAGTCCTACCACTCTAGGCCTGCCACCTGGGAAGCTGAGTGAGACAGCTCCTTTCTGTCCCCTTCTGGTGACAATATAGCACTCTCTTGACAAATGGGCACTGCCGATGGCTGAATTCACCACTCTTGATTAAAATGACATTCTCTATTAGTGATTGTGAGATGCACGTAGGTGAAGGAGCAGGCTGGTTTCTGAGTGGCCTAAATGCACACTACAAGGAAGCAAGATTGGAGCAATTTGCTGTAATTTACAGAGAAGAATGAGTGAATGAATGCATGCACTGCAGAAAATTATATATTTTATTTGAAGGTAAGATTGCATATCTCTAATCAAGGCTTAAAATCTGAATTAGGATAAATTGTGCCGTAATTATTTTCTTAGAAGAGAACAAAGAAGTTTTAAAGCACTTAATATTCCCCCTTTGAAGCTGGAAAAAGGAAGACACTCACTTTGTGGAAAATGTGCAGCTTTCTCTTCCTCTGTCTCATACAAACCTGGAGTTCACTTAGCCAGATACCAAGCCTTTGACACTCAAAGCCCAGAGAAGGAGTTAGTCTTCCTAGCACTTTGTTGCATGTGGTTTGCTCTTTCTGACCTTCAAGCCTTTAATTAAGGGAAAAAAATTAGCTTGCTGGTGATAATTATGGGCTTGAGCCTAAGCTTTCTCTACCAATTGTGTATGTGCTTAGGCTTAGAACTGCATGGGCTTGCTGTGTGCGTGCACATATCTGTGTGTGTGCATGTTTGTGTTCGTGTGCATGTTTGTGTCTGCATATTTTGCATATGTGCATATTTATGTGTGCATGCTTGTGTACCTGCTTGTATGTATGTGCAGTAGGAATGAATGTTCTTGTATGAGGTATGTTTTTGTGTCTGCATCTTTATATGTGAGTGTGTTGAAGTGGAGGTGGACAAGGGGGCAAAGGAAAAGCTAAACTAAGGGAAGATCACTTGTTTTGCAGTTTGATAGTGTAGACCTTTCTTGAAATCATGTTGATTATTATTCTCAGGAAAGTAACTTTTGTGACCTTCAAGAAACCAATTGAATAATTTCTTCCCGTAGAAACAGAACGTATTGATCTTTACAGCCTTTCCAGAATTTTATACCCACTTCATCCTGTCATGCCGGGACCACAGCCACTGTAGTGATGCTGGCGTTTCCTCCTCAAAGCAGGACATCTGCCATTTCTGAGTCCAGACCGCAAGCAATCACAGGCCAACCAGCGCCTGAAACTTGCAGGGGAGAACAGAGCAGGCAGCATCTCTGTCCAAGAGGCAATCATTAGTAAGAGTCTGAGTTCAAGGCTTTTAATTTGCTCCCATTTCACAGTTTAGGCCTCTTTTTTACAGCAGTCCAGCTTAGAGTGTTGAATCGGAAGGATTCAGAGGCCACCTAGCAAGGCGACAAGCCAAATGGCTGCAAGAAACTCACCATTGGCATCCTTGAATGACAACTGCTAGCTTTGATGGGACATACCAATCAAAGTCTGGTCCCTTCTGAGTTATACTATTTTTTGAAACCATAAAACTATTCACATTTGTCTTCTTAGAAGAAATTCCTTCCCCCAGTCACCAAGACTCAAAGGAAGCCCTCGAAGGGGCCAAGGCAGCCTGCTAGGTCTCTGGAGAACTCCTCTTTGTGCTTGGGAAATCCTGAGCTTCAACAACAGTCCATGTCCTAGCAAGGGAGCAGAAATGCACGAGGCATTGGGTGCATTTCCAGTGCAGGAACTTGGACTGTGCTTGCAGCCGCCATTAAATCATCACACACAGTCTTACTGATAGAAAGTTCACTGCCATAGCTCACCAGGCTCAGCAGAGAGGGACCAGGTCTTCTGTGAGTGCAGGCTGCAGGCCCTGGACCCCCAGTGATGGCTTCTTTTCTCTTTATTGCAAAGGGGATGTACAGAGGGTATGGTATTGAGGACATTTCTTTTTGAATGGTGTCGTCCCCTCCCTCATTTTCTCCCACTTTCACCTCCCAGTTCCCATCCTGTGGGCACCATCTGCCATATGTGTTTCCCTGGGCAGGTCAGGGCCTCCCTGGTGTGACCCAACTCTGGTAGCTGCTCAGCCAGGACGGCCTTGCTGAAGTTGAGGACAGCTCGGCAGCTCAAGACTAAACTCAGCTTTCTCCTTTAAGACAGTAATCTTGGTGAGATGCTTGCATAACTTACTTTGTACTTTTTTAAAATTTCTTCTTCTTCTTCTTTGTGTGTGTGTGTGTGTGTGTGTGTGTGTGTGTGTGTGTGTGTGTGTGTTCAGTATATGTCTGTGGAATGTGTAACAAATGCACAACTTCCATCGATGCCAAGATAGGTATTTACCATAAACATGATGAACTAGAGCTGGCTCACCGAAATTGCTGGTTAGCAAAGGACAGATTTCCAGCCTTTCAGTTTTACATTTTTTCTTCTAGAATTTTCTTTCTTTATACCACGTGTTCACTTTGGTATGTTGAATGCCATTCGTATCACATCCTGCATCATTATCTGACAGACAGGCTACCCCATGGACTGGACTGCTCCAGAAATGACAGCACATCTCTCTGAAGGGCCTGGTAGGGACTGCAGCATTTGTGATGTGGGTATGGATGGGACTGTATGGTGAACACTCAGTAACAATGGGAAGGCGTTTCTTAGTGGGAGTGATATCCCAATAAAGGCCTAGAAATCAAGGCATTGCACTTGCTTGGTGGTATGTGCTCACCACTCCAGACACAGCTCAGTCCCAATAATATTTCTAAAACAAGAATTGTTTTCTTTTTACCTCTGAACTAGAAATGATCAAGACATCCTGTGGCCCTGCTCCCTTTCCTCAGACAGTGAAAGGAACTTAGCCCACCAGAGAGGGGAGAACAGAACTCTGTTTTCTCAACCTCTCCATTCCACAATTCCAGTGCCACACATGATGCCAGTTAGAGTTTGGACAATGCTTGACAGGAAGCAGCTACACAAACAGGAAACATCTGCTGTGTGTGTGTGTGTGTGTGCGCGCGCGCGCGTGCGTGCGTGCACGCGTGCGCGCGCACGAGCACATGTGTGTGTGTGCATGTGTGAATAGCACCATTTACAATGAGTGCTTTTCACAAATGAATAGAGACCAGATCAGGTGACCAGTTACAGCTTTAATGCAAACACCAAAATTCATATTACTTGCATGGTTTTGAAGGAATAAGCGTTTGCATTTTCTTTGTGCTTGAGAAGGATAAGGTACAATTGTGCAGTCATGTGTGTACATACATACATGCACAGTAGATAGGTGCTAATATTGAGTCACAATTGCAACATTTTCTTAACTGAAAGTAATGCTTAAAAACAAAGAATAATTGTATTTTTCATACAATATCAAAATACATTTATATTTTCATCTCTCCAAGAGCTTCGATAAAAGTGATTGTTATTTATCTTTGTATCCCTTAGAGAAAATGGTCCCAATTAAATGCTTGCTGAACTCAAATGCTTTAATGTACTTCACTGTATAATTACATTTAATTATTTAAATCCACACAAAACAAAATGCTAACTCTAAAGACCAAATAGAAATGGAGGTAATATTTTGCTATTCCACCCCTTCACCTCAGTCTTCCGCAAATTCATTCCTCACCAGCCGCCCACAGTTCAGAGTTCTAACCCTTATGAATGCAGGATTTCCTTCTTATTCGTGCTTCTGTATCAGTAAAAATGTCAGGCGATGGACTGCAAGGCCCCATGTGAATATAATGTGGATGGCTGAATCATTTCAAATATTTCATCATGATAAATAAGTTTACGATTTAAAATACTAGGGTGATATCAAATAAAAGCCCCAAGGAATAGGAGGTGCAATGGTGAGTGGGGCAGCTGTGGTTAATGGTGCCTTGTCTGGAATGAGTAAGACTCTCAGAGGAACCAAATGAAGGCCTGGCAGCTCAGCTCCCCACAGACCAGGCACTGGGGGCAGACGGGAGGAGGGGGTAGGGCTGTCTGTGGAGGTGGCAGGACCATGGCAGGATGAAAGACCTTGTAGCCTTTGGTGAGGAGGAGAGGTCAGTGCATAACCCGGGGAGCAGAGCCTGAGCTCCCTCACACAAAATAGATCTTTCAAGAGAGGAAGAAACAGAGCTTGCCAGACGTGGCGGAAAGCAAGCGGGGATACTGTTGGCCTTTAAACATGCGAGAAAGCAGCTCCCGTGAAGCAGAAGTCTGCAGAGTGGGACACAAAACAGGAGGCTTGTCCCAGGACTCCCTGCAGAGTCCTGCTCACCACTCCCAGAGCCAGTTCCAGTCCAGTCCACCCTGGAACCTGACCCTTGCTCAAATGTGGCACTGCATGGGCCTGCCCTGCTCCCGAAGGTGCTCTGGAAGCCCAGGGGAAGGCCTGGAAACTGGACAGGAGGGACCTGAAAAGGGTCGCTCCTCCTGGCTGTGATCGGAGCCTTATTAGGAGACATTTACAATCGATGGCAGCAACTACAGTCATAGGACTGAGCCCTAGCAAGAACCTAGACTCCCAGGCCCCTGTGCTAATGGGAAAGTCCTGTGTGCTAAACACTGGCCTGGAATTCCAGGAGGTGGGGAAGAGTCAGAAGAAGGCAGGAGCTCTGTCGAAGCTGCGGAGGTGAGCTCACACAGGAGAGAGGAGAAAGCAAAAACTCAAAATTGGGGGCCAAATTGCAACCTAAGTGCAAGATACAAGAAGGGGGAAGTGAAAAGATAATGTGCAAATGTGCATTAGTAATGGAGGTCGACGGAAAGGCCCAGAGCCGCTGTAGTGGAGGCTCTGTGGAGGAGGCTAACTGCAGAGCTCGGGAAGTGTTCAGGGAAAAGCCACCTCAGCAAATTCTACTGGTGGAATGCACTTTGAGCAAGCCTTGGTGGCTTTGTCCCTGTGAATAATTTCTCATGGACGCGACATTGCTTCAAATCTTTACAGAGAACACATCCTCCCTAGCTTTCCTTCCTGGCATCTAGTATTGTGTACTTTAAACCCTGAATTGTCTAGAATGTGTGAACACATGCTTCACTCTTGAAATACTACATGCTCAAGCTCTGGTCTTAATAAAACATAGCATCCACTTTAATTTAAGACATTACTCTTACATGGTGATCAAAAATTAAGACCAAGAGACAGAGGAAGAGAGGAGTGCTTGGTGGCATTTAGGAGACTTGGTTGATGATACATCTTTGTGAAGACCATTATGGAAAGTGCCTTATCAGACATGATAATTAGCTCATGAATATTTTAAGTAAAATGAAGCATTGTGGGTATTTGAAATATCCATCAATCCAATTCCACATAACAATTCTCATTTTCCCAGTGTTATTTCCATACAGGTGGAGTTGCTGCTACCAGCCATGGTATCAGCCCAAATCAAAGTCATCAAATACTACCTTGGAAATTATTCAACACCTGTTCGGTGCAAAGAATTGTTTACTCAGCATTTTATGTTCAATACAAAATCAAGTAATGTAGAAGAGTGTGTTCAACATAACTGGGAAATGAAGAGATTGCCTATTTAAGACTCAAGTGTGGTAGACATTTAGGGCATCCCATCCCCAGGTCATGAAGAAAACTTGGATTAATAAAGATCCATACACTTCTTGTCTCCAGAGCATACAGATTGCTTACTGCCTAGGAGAAATTCACTTTGAGCTCATGTGTAACTCACTAATGCTTTGTGGAATTCAGCGCCATGCTTCCATTCATTTTAAGTCAGTTATGAATACATTTCTGGCTGAATACATTAGGGAGAAATAGGTTTTTCACTCTTAAAATTCTATTTATTAATCAACAAAAACATTAACAACCACCTACAAATTCTTTCTCTATGCTACTCTTATGCCTACATTGAAGCTCTTAAATGACAATTAGAAGCCGAGTGCTAGTGGCTCACAGCTATAACCCTAGCTACTTATGAGACCGACATAGGAAAATCATGGCTTGAAGCCAGCTTCGGCAGGAAAGTCCATGAGACTCTTAACCTCTAATTAACCAGCAAAAACTCCAGCAGTGGAGCTATGGCTCAAGTGGTAGAGTAAATCCCTTCAGCAAAAATGCTCAGGGGTAGTTCTTAGGCCTTCATTTCAAGCCCCAGGACCAGCAAACCTCCATCCTCCTCCTCCTCCTCATCATCACCAATCATGTACTGGAACAACTCAATGACTGCAGTACTTCATGTATAGATATACACATGCTTCTAAATCTATCTGTATAGCTTATATATACATATATATATATTTCTTCTTGTCTTATTCATAACCTATCATCTACTTTTAGGCAATTTTCACTGGTTTCCAACTCAGAGCAAATAAGCAGAGTGCACGAAAGAGTTAAGATTGTGATATTGCTTACGCCCTCTATATGTAGTAAGAGCCTTCCCCGCCATCCTGAATCAAGACAAGAATGCTAATTGATTGAGGTTGGTTAAAATATCATCTGTATTTGCAAACCCAACTAAATGTGCAAATGGACTGGCACACTGAGTCTGGCTCAGGTAGAGGAATGCCTGCTGAGCAAACACCAAGCTCTGACTTCGACCACTAGCACTGCCCTCCACGAAACAAAGGTTATCACCGAAGCACCTTGCCACATATCAGGACGGCGATAATAAATCCCCAGAATCCTCTAAAGGCTCAGAGGCCCCAGCCTTGTTGCCGAGGCAACATGTTTCTTAGAGAAACAGCTACCACACTGTTGATGATTATTTTATGCTTTCATTGCATGTCCGTCAATAATACGCTTGTATGGATGTTAATGTTTGGTTTTATCCTTAGCAACTCAGCTAGCATCTACCTTCTTCTCCACAGGTCATTCCCGGGGCCCTTCTGTTTCCTCTCCCAGAGAACAAGAGTAGCCCCATGCAGGAAGTGTGGCTGGGGCTCAAGGGGTGGGGAGGTAGCCTTGAGCTGAAGAGCTCAGGGACAGCGCCCAGGCCCAGGGGTGGGGAGGTAGCCTTGAGCTGAAGAGCTCAGGGACAACGCCCAGGCCCAGAGTTCAAGTCCCAAAACTGACAAAAAAAAAAAAAAAAAAAAAAAAGAAAAGAAAATTATTTTGGCCGGGAGTGTGGCCTAGTGGTGGAGTGCTTGCCTAGCATGTACGAAGACCCAGGTTCGATTCCTCAGTACCACATACATAGAAAAAAGCTGGAAGTGGTGCTGAGGCTCAATGGTGGAGCTCTAGCCTTGAGAAAGTCCAAGGACAGTGCTCAGGCCCTGGATTCAAGCCCCACCACTGGCAAAAAAAAAAAAAAATCACACACACAACAAAAAAGAAAGAGTAGCCCGGTGTGGTGAGATCCGTATTTAGTGCTGACTGAGCAGGGTGTGTGTGTGTGTTATTTAACAGCCAGCGGCCAGAGGCCCTCATTTACGTCTCATCTTCTTCCCTCTTTCTTTCTTGAAATTTCTCTGGTGATCATGAATGTCCTTCTACTTTGTCTGCTCTGTTTTCCAATAGTTCTTACAAACCAGTCTTTCTGCCACACTGAAATCTCTCAATAATCACATGAGTTACTGCACTCTTTTCAAAAGATCAAAATTCCTATCGAAGTTTCTAAACTCAACACGTTGTTCCTTCTAGTTATTTATTTTCCCAATTTCCAGAGAAACAACTACAAATCATCTCGTGATTCCTTCATTCTAAATTTAACTTCTTAGCTAAAATTAATGCTGTTTTCATTTTCTGTTTGGGGTCTATACATGTCTTAAAGATATAACCTAACCCTACAATGATTTATTTTGCTGTGTGTATGTTGAACTTTAAAAATCTCAAACCCCTTCCATTCTAGAAAAGTCTTTTATCGTTGTTTATTTTATCTATGCTTTTTTGTCCTTGTATTAAAAAGAGTAATTTAACTTCGTCTATTATTGGTAGAAGAAATTGCTACAATGTATCTAAATATGCAATGGATAAGTATGTTTAGGCACATCTAGAAATTAGTACTGAGATTTCCTGTGATTTTTTGGTTGGTTTTGTTTCGTGGCACTTAGAAAGAACCACAGGTCTGAGCATGCTGGGAAGGGTCTCTCCTACTAAACTACACCCCTAGCCCCTGACTTTTCCATTTTAAGAAATGTCTAGAACATTTATAGAATAGTTGATTAAATAGCCCTCTTGTATAAATGAAAATTGTATTACAGCACAGTCTTATTTAGCACCAACTACTTTATTTTCAAGTGCTATTTATTTTGGACCAGATTCTAAATTCAAATAAAATAAGTGATGATCTATGGGGAAATTATGGCCTGAAGTATTCTGAAAGATGGCGGATGGATTTCCTGCAGAATGAGCTCAACTTGCAGTGCTTTAACTTTGCTTCAGAACTAGCATCCTTGAAATCATATCTGTCTGTGTTTTCTGTTCAGGTTCATCTGAAGCAGAAAATGAATAAATAATGATACTACTACAAATACAGCAATATAGTAATACCAAAATGTCCTTGCTCATGACAACAGTCCCTTCTGTACAGCGATTTTTGTGAAACAGAAAGTTTCCTGAGGTCCTGGCTGTCTGAGAGAACGCACAGGCAGAAGCAAACCATTGCTATTTTATATCAGTCTTACCTAACATTCAGAGTGGCCATCAGAGTGCTTCAGATGATGGCAGGTAGAAAGCTGTGTGCACCCACAGAGACCAACCACAGTGACACACGTTTTAAGCCTCACTTCTGAGCCTGGATACAGGCCACCTGCCCGTGACTCTCCTCAGAGACCCAGCACCACAGTATCATCTGGTGTACATTGGGTGACCCTTATTTAATCTCCAGAATGGCCCAAATCCCCAAGCATCTTCATTATGACAATTTTACTACAATGTAGCATCACTTATCTTGATTTTACTATTATTCATCTCCCAGTATGCCTAATAAATAAATTAAACTTTGTCATAAATATGTATGTATCTGGAGAATAGGATTCTGTGTAGGGTGTGTGTTGTCCATGGGGATCTGAGAATATTTTTACCAAGGATAAAAGGATGATTCTAATTCAATAAAATAAACTAGAATGTATATGAGAATATATGTATGTGTGTATATATATATATGTACATGTACATTATATGTATATACATGCATTTATAGACTAAATAACCTGTGTTGGTTAAATGGAACTTGTATAATATATATATATATATATGTAACACACACATACACATACACAAACACGTATGTATATGCAGGTAGTAGTACTAGGCTTTAAATTTAGTGTTTCATACTTGTTCCACCTACTTGATCATAGCTGGCATTCTACCACTTGAACCACACTTCTGGTCTGGCATTTTGTTGGTTATTTAAGGGCTGAAGTCTGGAGACCGGGCTGGCTTTGAACAGCAAGAGATGCTTGGAATCTCAGATTCCTGAAAAGGTGAGATTGTGGGCATGAGGCCTCGACTAGATCTTTGGTTTTATTTCATTTTATTTACTTTTACCAATTCTGGGACTTGAACTTAGGGCCCGAACATTGTCCTTGGGTTTTCTCAAGGCTAGAGCCCTACCACTTGAGCCACAGCACCACTTCTGGCTTTTTTCTATGTATGTGGTACTGAGGAATTGAGCCCCGGTCTTCGTTCATGCACGGTAAGCACTCTACCACTAGACTCACAGATCTTTGCTTTTTGATAGTCTATTTCCAGTGTTCATTATTATGAAGATTTTCATATAAAGGTCTGCTTTCTTATCTGAATATTTCTTCAGTAAAATTTTAAGAAATGACGTTGAATATAGAGGTCTGCTCTCTGGTCTGCTCTCTGAGTACTGTGAAATCTTTTATTCTTACTTGAGTCCCTAAGTTATAGATGGCACTGAATTCCAATCTATATGTGTACGTTCTTTAAAAACAATGATAAGCTAAACCTCCACAATATAATGGTTTTGCTTCATAGCACATTTTTTTTCTTGGCATTGAATTAGTTCTATTAATTTTGGGTGCTTACTGTAGTCTTCAATTTTACAATGAATGCTGCAATTTATGAACTTTAAACTTTCTAATGATAATGTAAGTGTGATCTGAATGAAGTCAGGAGAAACTATACTTCAAGTACATTATGCCATCTTTGACGCTCGCTCACAAGCCAGTCAGCCTGACAATCGTGGGGGTGAGTAGCTGATATTCCACTGTGTGGCATTTTGTCAGCCACATTCTCAATTTGCAATGGGCCTTTGGTTAAGTTGGCACCTTGTAAGAAAACTCGAAAGCATTTTGATTAGGCTTAGCTGGATCTGTTGTGGGAATGATGGTGGTGGTAGTGGTAGAGGGTGTGTCTTTTTTGCCCTTTAACCTTTCAGTAGCAGTATGGGAGCAAGTTGCAGTCTGTAAATGAAATGGAAGCATGTGAGACTCAGAAGATCTAGTCTGGAACTGGCAAACTTTGGGCAATGCGCAGTATCTGACCAGCAGTGTTCTCAGTGTAAACAGAAATGAGGTTTCCCAGAAGGGAATTTTCTGCTTCAATGGCTTTGCACCCAGAGATGGAAGGCCTTGGATGGATGGTGAGTCCCCTGGTCCCCAAGCATTTTCACACACAGGGTCCTCACCAAGCCTGGCCTCCTGGCTCTTCTGCCTCTCTTCTTGCCCAGTGGGTCTCACTCGGGAAGGAAACTTGACTTGATTATTCTGATCACCTCCCTCCTTCTAACCTGTGAGTCTGTGTGTCTGTGGGGGTGGATACACACGCACGCACACACACACACACACACACAATGAGACTTTCTTCTTTTCAGGACATACATACACACAAATATGCTTAAAGCAAATTGCTTTAACAAATGGATCGATTTTCCCCCCTCCCTTTTTCTTTTTTTTATTATTAAATTCTGATTTCTGCAATCTGTACATTTTTTCTCCTGGGCATTTTAATTAGATAGTGGGATTTAAAAATAGGGTCCTTAGTATATTAAGAAAGTTGCAGTGGCTTTTAATTTCTGTGGGGCAGCTGCTAGATTTCTGATTTGAGAGGATTTTTTTTCCTTTTAATTCTCTCATCTGAACTTTGCTTTGGTAATGCTGTAAATTAGCAGCTATTCATTCTTTAATGAACAAGAGTTCATGTAAATTTCAATGATGAATAGGCAATCAGGATTTCTTTGGGCATAATGGCTTATTTACCAGGCTTCCATTTCAATTTTGAACTCTTTGCTTCTTTAAACACTCTCCTATATAATTTCTCAGCCATCTAATTACGTATGTATATATTTACTGTATAGATACTGCCGTTGTGCAGTATAGCTGCTTCAAATTGCTTTATTAAGCTAATGGTAAAATCTCTCTATACCTGGAGTCTATCACTGAATTCAATAAAGGCTAGTTCTGCCAAGCCTGGCGTTGTCAGTGGGTGTTGCTGGGGGCAGCCAGCCTCTAGGAAAAGGCTGGGGCAAGCATGGCACCCGCTGTGGGTAATGGAGGAGCCGCCATTTTCACTCCCCCATTGGTTTTAATGTTGTAGTCTCAAAGCAATCCTCCACTGTGCTCACATTTCACTCTATTCACTGCTACGCTGTGGACTGGCCGAACTGTAAAGCTTGTGGACAATCTAAAGCCACTGGCTAAAGCTGAGTTGAAGAGAGCGGTGTTGGAAGTGCCCAGCCATCCAGCCTCCATGTCCTGCGACTAGAAGGCAACCCCGCTGAGTCCTGTACCAGAGTGTCCCATGGCCCTGACCACCACGCCGTGACGCTTGGGTCCACTGTCCATCTTTTCACCTTCTCTTGGTATGGTTCCAGAAGATGGTTCCTTTTTCCCTAAAGATTTTCTTTCTGAGAAGAAACATCAGTTTAGGGAATGTGCATTTGCCTGTTGGGGCATGAAATCTAACACAAAGTGATCTCTCCAGTCCAGCCGGAAGTTGTCTGTGTCAGACACAGCCACCCCTCCTGTATACCTCGGTGTGTTCCAGCAGGACTCCCTGTGCACATCCTGTGCAGTGAGCCTGAGTGTGCAATCCACCACTACCTTGAGTCAGTTCCAGCCCTGCTGAGCCCCACAGCCCTTTCTTCAAATTCCCCAGATCTACTGGACGCATCAGCCTGCAAACAAGAGGAGAGACAGATGGAAGAGAAAAGGCCATGTGTTCTCCCCTTTAGCTCCATCTTTTAGTTTCTTGTGTGATCGAGAGCATCTTGGCCACTGTGACTCATTTATGTATTTCCACATAGTTTGCATAAAGTACTGACAAGACTAGAAGCAATGTCCACAGCCCTTCTCCCCCACTCCCAAGCGAAGTGCTCCTCTGCTCTCCCTCACGAGCCTCCCGCTGGGCCTTCTGCTCTCATGAATGCTCAGCACTGAGTCAATAACAGGGAAGCTGGAGTGAGCTTGTTTAGGGCTTGTTGTGTGTTGCCTTTGCCTCTGGAGATGTGATCAGCCAGTCCAGTCAAGGACTTGTCACCTTTGGTACCTGCCCTGTAGCCTGGCCCGGAGACAGACTGAAAGACACACCTGCTTGTACCATACCCTCTATCCCTGAGACCCATACAAAGCTCTGGAAGCAAAGAGGCCACGGGTGTGGGGGAAAATACAAGCTAGCCATCAACCTTTTCATCTTCTGATGCAAGCATGTCAGTTCACTTACTGCTGGGCTCACAAGCTGAAGAAAGACCACGCCTGTCCCTACCCTCCATCCCCCCCCAGCTTTATACTCCCCCTGCCCCAGCCCCCATATCAGACTGGATCTCGCAGGCAAGCTTGACCTCTAGCCTCCTCACCCAAGCCTCCTCTGCTAAGGCTCCTAGTTACTTCTTCCTGGAAGCATCTAAATCCTACTTCTCCCTTAGGTGCTATTGAGGCATCCTGCTCTCCTCCTCTGTCAGTTCTGGGCCACTCAGTGCTGTGAGCAGTAGCTGGGTGGCAGACTTCCACTCGACTCCCCTGGACTCTGAGTTTGTTTGTAGGGTCCTGGCCCCTCCACTTGTGGTGAAACGCACTTCACCACAGGCATGTGTGGTCAGCAGTTTTGCACGCCCCTTGTGAGGCATGGCTCGAATGGCCTAACGCCCCTCCATCACCTCCAGGCCAGCCTCTGCCTGACTGGGACAAAGCTGCTTCTTTGCCCAGGCCTGGCTTAATCCTGAACCTGGTCCCCCAGGCATGCTGATGAAATGTTTCCTCACTCAGGGTGCCTGCGGGCCACCTGGCAGATGGAGGGGGGGGAGGAAGGGAGCGGGTGTGACCCAAGGAGGACCTATCTCCTAAACATGAGGAGGCAGGGAGCTTACTTTAAGCTGGGGGAGGGGGAATGAGGGAAGGATGGCTGCCCCTCCTCCATATCTGGATTATTCCACTGGGAAAATACTCACCCCGTGTCCTTCTGGGAAGAATTATGAATGGAAGGGTTGGTCCTGCCTGGGGACCAAAGGTGCAGGTGGCATTCTCCCCGCTCACTGAATCAGGGCAGGTCATTAATATGCTAAAATCACTGCAGCCAATCAGCTCCCTTGGTGACAGCTCCAAAGGCTTCATGAATAATCCATGCAGCACTTGGAGGCATGAAATGTTCATGGCAGACTCAGTAGACCTGGCTGCTGGGCCTGCTGGAGTCAAGAGCCAGACAGGAGGACATGGGCAGTGCTGGGAGCTGGCCTGGGTGCAGCACCAGCTGGACCTGGGACCTAGGAGGAAGGCCCTACCTTGGCCCTAGGCCAGAAGATGGAGAGATGGGAGGCCCGAGGCCTCCGCTATAGAAACAAAGGCCACACACTGGATTCATCTCCTAAAAACCCTGCCTTGACAGCTGGGCATGCGCAGAGCCTTCCTTGGCTGCACCCCTTGCAACATCTCCCAAAGATAAACTCGAGCTTTATCCTGCAGACATTGGAAGTCCTGCAGAGGAGCTGCCCGTATCTCTAGCTCCCCAGCAGAAGCCAGGCCTGGCATTCCTTTGCAACCCTCAGGCTTTTCCCCTTTGAAACAAGCAGCTGCCACCACAAAGGACTGAGTGATATGTGCTTGAAAACATGAGGAGTCTGTTTTAGATGGGAGGTCTGCATGCCTGCTCCTCTCTCCCTGCCAAGAGTGGTGCCATTTTTACAACTAAGAGAGTGCAAGGATGTGTCTGGCTTTCATGTGGGAGGGGCTTTGAGGTAAGCACCTGCTCTTCTGGGCTGGAGTCTTCTCACCTTAACAGTGAGCATTTGGGTTTCGGTGGTTGACCTGGCATTTTCAGGCATTGCCTAAGCCACTGCTGCTATCTCAAATTGGCTCCATTATCTCACTATGCTGCTTTGTGCTAATGGTGGCTGGTTTTCTTTTGCTTGAGCCTATTTGTGTTGGTGCTGCAGTGGCTTGCCTGTTTCCTGTACCTGGCTTAAAGTTTCTACACACAGCGCAGTGACCACAAATCTTAGCTTCCAAATGAGAAAAGATTCATTTGACCCGCAACAGGCATTCCTGTGTTATTTCTTTCGCATTTCATGTTTGTATAGTCTTTGCATCTCATGATTAAGAGGTGGCTTCAGAAATGTTAAGCCGAGGTACAGAGCAAGTCCCGGTGTGGTCTTTCACGAGAAATGGCATTTATTTAAAATCCAGATGCAGCCCTGAAGACAATAGCGCCTAGGTCTGAGGACAGCCGATGACACTGCTCCTGTGGGTGTCCCCCCTCCCTCTTCCCCCTCCTCGGGTTAGAGAAGGCAGGGTGTGCTGTGTGTTCTCCATCCAGGAGGTCCAAGCCCCACACCAGGGGGCTGACACTTTCCCTGAAGGTCATAGCTCTGCTGCTCCTCCAGGACTTTGCTGCCCTCCCCACCTCAGATGCTCAACCAGATTTTCAACTCATGAGGTCCTTCTCCAATCCACCTATACCTTATTACTTCTTTCCCAGGGATCACTGCTATCTCCTCCAAGATTTGCTCATCAAATACATACTCTGTCATGATTTCATCGAAAATCAAACTCATCTCCCTATTTTCCTGTGTACATGCTTGTGAGGCGTGGATTCCCTTTTCTCTTGAAGGGAATCCTGAATCCTGACTGTCCCTCCATGCTCTGGCTTGGGTCCCTCATTTTAGCTCCAGCCTCAAATTCTCTTCTCCAGGCCACAGCCCCTTCTTCACCTACAATCCTCAGCCTGCGTGGGGGGTGGGATGACCACCCAAGGGACAGTGGGCATTGGAGCAAATAACTAAAATTGGATTCAGGGCAGAGCATGGCCTCCTGGCTTGCATTCCTTCCTTGTGAGTCCCTGAGAGCTCACAACAAGGCGTCCCTTCAGAATATTGGAGTTCAAAATATGTGTCTGGCATCTGTAAAATTCTTGTTATGCAGATTCGCATTATGAAACCCTCATTCCCAGTAGCTATGTCCTTTCAACTGTGTCCCAGACATTGGAATATTATCCAGCACTAAAAAGAAGTGTACTCTCTCAAGCCCCCCAAATACATAGAGGAAATTGAAATGCTTTTTGCAAACTGAAAATGCTACAGACTACACAATTCCAAGTCAATGGGACAAACAATATGTCAACAATTATTGGAAGAGCAAGAAGTAACAGGGACCATAAAAATAGTTCTAGTGGGGCCTGGAGTTTGGCCCAGTAGTAGAGTGCTTGCCTAGCATGCATGAAGACCCGGGTTCGATTCCTTGGTACCACATGCATCTTTAAAAAAAAAAGCTGGAAGTGGTGATGTGGCTCAAGTGGTAGAGCTCTAGCCTTGTGAAAGTCCAAGGACAGTGCTCAGGCCCTGAGTTCAAGCCTGGGACTGGCAAAAATGCCCCTAAAATAATAGTAGTAGGACATACAACCCAAAATTAAATCAGTGAAACTATTTGATCTGCTAATATAATGGTGAGGACATATCATATAGTTGATAAAAACTCATAAAA
Organism: Megascapheus bottae; assembly: GCF_031878675.1. NCBI lineage: Eukaryota > Metazoa > Chordata > Mammalia > Rodentia > Geomyidae > Megascapheus > Megascapheus bottae. The sequence continues at coordinate 80,924,514 of NC_143515.1, read as the reverse complement.
CCCAGTGCTAGAGTGTGAGCTAATGGAAGCTATGAACGTAATTTCATAATGATGAATGAGAATTAGTTCATTAGTTTTAAAGGGAATGTAGAATATCAGGGCAAAATGTTAATAAATGTGTGCATGCACATGTGTGTGAGTGTGAGCACAGGACATGAGACTCGGCTGTTTCGGTTTAATATTTCTGTAAAACTAGAACTGCTTTAAGAAACAAAGTGTGTTAATTTTGAACAAAAAATTATTTAGAGATCTTAATTCAGTTTTGGCGCTAGCTATACTGTAGAACAAACTATCAGAAGCATGTGAAAATCACAAAATAAAAAATCACCAAATCTTTACTCAACACAGACACATTTTTGAAAGCACCTAAGAGAGCCCAGTGAGAGCTTAAACAGCCAATAAATATAAAGATTTCATACAAAGGTCTCCAGACTGAGGAAGCATCACTAGTTGGGGGAAAAGTGAAAGAAGGAGAAACAATCACTGTAGTGAAAACTTTGAATTTTCTCAGAAACAGGGCAAAAATAATTTTCACTAGATATCAGACTTGGAAAGATTTTTAACCTGAAAAATCAAAAAGCTTTCCAAAATGGTTAAATAATACTACACTTAATCACAGCATAACTAGAAAATACAACCCAAAATTTATTCAGACTTATTTGAAAACTTTGCTGGATAGCATCAAAGCCAGTTTACCCTCTGTGATAAGAAATAAACTAAAACAGAATGATAATTGATTGAAAGATGTATTGACTAATAAGTTATCTCAATCCTTATAATGCAAATTAGAGAAGAAAATAACAATCAGACAAAATACAGAGGACAAATATAAACAATAAATAAGTCCAAAAATCTAGACCAAATAATCCTCAAGTTGACCAGTTGTCCAGGAATAAAGGAGCTATAATGAAGACTTTTGGGGTTTTTAAGTACACTATCCTTCTTTGTGTATAGACCAGAAGTTCTTCACTCACAGCCATGCACGTTGAAGCACTAATGCATCCATGAAGAGCAGAAGACAGTTGGACTTTACCCAGTAGCAAATGCTGAGATGCTCAAAGTCTTGTTTTTTGCAACTCCCACCTGAAAGTTGAACTTGCCCAAGCTTTGGTCACCTGGTCCTAAGTTCCTAAGGATTCCCAAAGGGCTTCTCCTCCCTCCCCACCAATCCAGAACGTCAGATTTACCCTGGGAATGTCCTCCCCTGAGCTACTGACTTGGCTCAGAACGTCTTCTACTGTTCACACCAAATAGCCACACCAACCATTTCCCATGTACAATAGAAAAACAGAAGTGGCTCGCTTTCAGTGTGACCCAACTTTCCAAAGAACTACCTTTGAATTACAATAAAGTATTTTATCACTTGCCATTAACATTTTTCCTTGGTTTTATTGATATTGAGTGATTATATAATGACTTAAATGGTTATAATTCTCTTATAACAAAGATTATTTAAGTGTGACTTGTAAGTTAATTGCTTTTGCTTCACTTTATTTGTAGATAGCATAATTGTAGTATTTTTATTGCTATAAACAAGGCATAAAATAGTCCAGAAATAGTAAGAATTTTATTTGATCTTTCCTATAAAATAACTCTTGATTTATTTTCTATTTTGGCTTTATTGGTGTTATTTAAGTGATCACACAAAGATTATTAAATGGAGACTTGATAGGATTATGATTTTAGGGTAGTATTTTCTAAATATTTATAAGGTGAATGTTCATCTTATTAGCAATATGTTTCCATCCAGATAATGTAAGCATAGCATTTTTATTGCATCTACCATATCTCTGTTGATTCATAAACATAACATTTTGTCTTCTAAGTAATTTCAAATTTTCTCTCACTTGGTTTCAATGTAGATAAAAGAATGTATAATTGCTCAAGCAGAAGTTCAGAAGAATTTTAATTCTTAGAATTCTATTTTTCATATGTTATCTCAACAATAAGTTTAAGAGGACTTTATTTCTTTCCATTTCTAGCTACTATGAGAACATAATTTTGATTGTTGTCTTACAAGATTTTGTGGAGTGAGAGTTTTACATGAGTGGATTCACAATTGTACCTATTTGAAACTCACAGATGGTATCCATAGACCATGGACTAAACTTATTCAAGTATAAGATCGATAGGCCTAGCTATATAAGCTTGCATTTAGAAATTGGATTGGGAAACATTCTGTTTCCAAAATATCCTCTCTTCGAGTGCTCATCGCATGCCCCAGCTGTTAAAGTCTCTAAGATCTGTTCTGTGTGCTGCCGCCACCTCATGGTTTCCCCCAGAGAACCCAGGCCTGAAGAGAAGCAACCACTCAGACCTTTCAAAAGAGGAAGCTCAGGGCTGCAAGTGCTTTTGCCACAGCCCAGATCACCACCGGTCAGGACCAAGGGTCTTAGCTTCTTTCTGTAAGAGTTAGCTCTGTAGAGTTATTGGGGATATGTGAAAACGAATCCAAACTGGATTTAACCCTGCATCCACAATGACCTCTTCCTTCTCTCCATCTTTAATCCAGTCTCTCTGAATTTTCTGCTGGAAGTAAACCATGACCTTAACTCTGGAAAACCCCCGGAAGAACTGACCCAGAAGGGTCAGCAAGATGAACTCATCTCGATATCACAGTGATAAGTAAGAACTCCAGGACCTCCTAAATCCTCTTCCTAATGTTGAAAAAGGTTTCCCAAAAAGCACATTTTCTTCTGGAATCCCTGTTCCCAAGGATACCACTTTTCCCCATTCCATCATCCTGCGTACACATCTATGTCCACAGGAGCTGATGTCAAGATAGAAAACTCAAGCAGAACACGAAGCCAAACTCAGAGCCTGGGGTCATTTTAGGCCAAGATGCCATGGAAACTATGTGAACTTGGGAAATCGTTGCCCTACCTCTGGACAGGGTAAACAAGAGAATTGTACAAGGAAGGACAGGGTGAAAAAGATCATTGCAGGAGGGACTGGATAGCTCATATGCCACCATTGTTTCACCCACAGAGAGCACAGAGAGACGATGAAGAAGGAACACTCTCACGACAGCCTTAGCAGATCGCCCTCCAAATGGAGAGCCCATGAGAGATGGTGGTCTCTCTGGCAGAGAATAAGCCTTCCCACTTCATCTGGCCTGCACCCTCCCAAGCCCACAGAGAAGTGAGTCTGCCCTGTTTTTGTCTGTCACATGATGGCCCATGTCTGGTGGATGGCCACTGCTCTTTTCCACTTGGAAAGCTGAGTACAGAGCTTCTGCGCATCCAGAGCCTGGGCCCTGGCCTGTTCTTCCAGGCATCGTGAACCACAGGGATTTCGTGGACGTTTCTGGGATCAGTCTCCTGACCAGTGAGGAGAGATGATCCTTTCTATCAGATCAGCTAGTGTGGACAGGATGCAGCATTGTCCCAAGGTGTGTCATAGCGTCCACCCAGGCTTCTCCCTTCTTGGTACCTGGTACATGGGGCTATGGATCCCAGTCACCGAGCATTCTGCTGAGTTCACTGATGTTGTCCTCTGGGCCCATTTCATCATCAACAGTCAATGGGCTCTCATGCAAGATACTCTGCAGATCCAGTGCACACTGACAATGTGGAAGATGTGTCCAAACTTGGGGAGGAATTGCAAACATATGACAAGGAACAAAGCTTGAAAACAAACACTTCACCGTGTAAACCTGAGGCCTGCATCATGTGACCTTACCTTGACCTCAAAGCTCGTGAAGAAAGCAAACGATGGAAGTGTACTATGGTTGTTTTTCTAAAAGAGAAGCTATGGATAATAAGTCCTTAGTTCTCTTTATCTTATTGAAATATAGCATTTTAAAGTACATACATTTAGATTGACATTTTTATTCAGCACTTGGAAAACACTATTTACTGTCTCCTGTCTTGAACATTTGTGATGGGAAATGTATCCGTCATTCTTCAGTTGGTAATCTACGTTTATCTTCCAGCTCTTGGATTTTGACAGCAAGCTGTCTCGATTTGTCTGGTTTACTCTCCCCCTGCACTATTTGTGGTGCTGACTGTAGTTATAGGTTCTTAGTCTGGAAAATTCTCTTTTGAATATTTCCCTTCCTTCACTCTATTGTCTCTGGTGAAATTCTCTGAAAATGTGCGGTGCTTGGAGTCATTCTTGAACTCTTTCCTCTTTTCTTCCTAGCACCACTGCTCTCTGCGACATGGCACAGTTTTCAAATTGTTTCCCTCAGCATATGTGACATGAGCCTAGATGATCTCTTCAGCACAGCGAATCCTGACAATTGACTGAGATGTGAAACATGACGCTCCCAAGCACTCATGTGGCCAGTCCAGCCCAGCTTCAGGAAGCTCACATTCTTCACCATCTTCACAAGCTTTGCTCCTGGACTCAGCACAATGACTTGCAGAGATGAGATGCATTCTTTTGTCCATCGCTGATCAACGTGCCATTGCAGGATGCTGTCACCGTGGTGTCAGTGGTGTCTTTTTGATAGATGTGTGCCATTTATTGTGGGGGGAATCCTCAATAGCAACATTCCCAAAATACGATTTTTTTGTGTATGCATTTAGATCTTATTTATTTTAGGTTAATCAAAAGTAAAGAGTTGCTGTAAGGTGAAGGCAAATATAACACACACATATATTAGCATAAAAGTATTTTCTCCAGTCGTGAGTTTGGCTTAGTGGTGGAGTGCTTGCCTACCATGCACGAAGACACGGGTTCGATTCCTCAGTACCACAGACATAGAAAAAAATCAGAAGTGATGCTGAAGCTCAAGTGGTAGAGCTCTAGCCTTGAGGAAAAAGCCCCGGGACAGTGCTCAGGCCCTGAGTTCAAGGCCTAGGACTGGCAAAAAGTATATTTTCTCCAAAACATTTAGTATTATTAGGGTCCTTAGGTTAGAATGTTTATTGCAAGCATTTTCTTTCAGTCTACCTTTATTGCAAGCATTTTTATTGTCTTATCAGTGTTATTATTGTTATTATGTATATAAATACCAGGCTTGAACTTAAAGGTTTAAGTGTCTTCCTTAAGCTTTTTCACTCAAAGTTACTTATTACTTTATTACTTGAGCCACATCTCCACTTTTGGCTTAGTGGTGATTCACTGCAAAGTCTAAATGGAGAGATGAAGAGTAGGTAAATACAGTTCTAGCATTTCCAGGGTTTGGGATCCATGTAAGAATCCTGGATTGAATTGTTCTCTCCATGGTCCACCACCACCACCATCATCATCACTTAAGTCTACATTCTGACCTCAGATGTCAGTGAGGACGCGTGAACTTTAACTTTCTGAGCTTTCCCTGGTCTCCCCCAGCATGACAGTTTACCTGCCAATGACTGCATCTCATTTTTCTTCTGTATCTAATTCCTCCTGATGTATCCCCTCACATAAAATTCAAATCAGTTCTGGGAAAAGTCTCAGAGATGATCTATGACGGAAGGTCAGGACCATTCCTGTGCCCAGGGGCAATGTTCCAACTTCGAAACTGGAGAATGGAGCAGCAGCTGTGAAGCAGGAGAGTCCAGTGTGTCAGCTTCCTATTGGAGCTGAGGTGGTGAAGCTCCACCCCGCACATTCGAGATGCCTGTGCCACCTTTCTGTCCAGGAAAGGCTCAGTGGCAGGGTCAGGGCACAGAGCAGGGCATTGAGTGGACCAAGCTGGAAAGCCCAGGCCCTTGCCAGGCATTCCGAGTTCACTTCCACCTGGCATTTCTGCCTCAGTCCTGGATCTGAACAGCCGACATGTTTTGACTGTTTTTCCTTCTGATGTGGAGACTTATCAATGGAATCCTCATTTTGGGGGTTCACAAACCACTATGTAAACTTGTAGCTTGGCTAGGGGTCAGCCACAACAATTGATCTTGCTCCTGAGCATGTTGGCACGTGTCCCCGCTGACCAGTGACTGGTTTGTTAGAAGCTTCCTTTCTTTACTCCTGAGCTGGTGGACTTTCTCCCTTCCTGGAGACATGTGAACCAGAACACAAATGGTTTGTTCAGTTCTTGCTCTGCCTGCTGCATGTGGCACTCACCCTGCCAGGACCTGCTGGCTCCCAAGTGGTAAAAGGCCACCAACACTGCCCGATCCTTGTTAAGAAGAAGAAGCCGCAGATCCTCTCGACAGGAAGAGCACTGTAGCAGTGGAAACTTGATCCAAGCAAAGAGGTAGACACGGGGAAGGGTGAGCCTCACCTTCAAGCTAGAACATTCACAAAGCTCTTCGTTCCAATGACCTCTAACAAGAGTTCAAAATTTTAAATTTTGTATGTGGCTTAGTATTCAAAGCATACTGTGGTTCTGAGGAAGGAAGGAAGGAAGGGAGAGAGGGAGGGAGGGAGGGAGGGAGGGAGGGAGGGAGGGAGGGAGGGAGGGAGGGAAAGAAAAGGTAACAAAAGAAAGGGAAGAAAAGAAGAGATGAGAAGAGAAAAGTGAGACAAAAACAAAGTAAAACTATGGAAATTAGCCTAGATCAGGACTTCTCATGGAAAATTAGGCCAGGCTCAAACTCAGGGAAGGGAAATGTGCAAGATAAACCTGAATGCCTAGCTCCCTGGCAACATGATAGAAATGCTAGTGAGTTGGCTGGCTGTGTCTTACTTCCTTTTCCTCATTTCGATGTTGTACTTACCAACTTTTATAATCATAAAAGCTAATCGCATATATATATATATATATATTTCAGTAAATTTGTAAAAACAAAAGGCGTGGTGGTGCCTGGGAGTGCAGGTCGGGGTTCTCCTCCCAGTTTCGATGTGGGCTGAGATGTACTTTCTTGGTGCCCCTGCTGTGCCCACCCAGCTCACCAGATACTCAGCCACCTCTCCGTCCTGTGTGCATAACCTAGCATGTGCAAGGCTCGACACAGCTCACTTCTTGAGTGATCAGAATCCTGGAGGTCGACATCTGTTAGATCCAACCCCAGCCCTCACTAACCAAATACCGTCCCTGTATTCTCATTGATTGCTCTCCGTTCTGAAGAACAAGTCAAGGCAGCAGACCCTCCGAGATAAACCAGCTGCCACTTATGTTGTGAGGTTGTCAGGCCTGGGCGCAGTAACTCAGTTCTGCTGCTGGCCATCTTGGAGACGGGTATAGAAGTCTCTTTCTGAAGCCTTATCGCACCTTCTCACCACTGTCCTCCACCTCCTCCATGGAAGATGGTGGAAAGCACAGTGCACAGATTGCAGGGAGAAGGGATGTGCAGGCAGCCTGGCCTATCAAGACCCTGGGTTCAAAGAAGCGGTTGCTGCAGCTACTTTACACCCTAGGCTCTTCAGAAAGTGCCCTCCACAGCGTTCCTCCCCCTGCTGGTCTCCTCATCCAACTAGGTATTTTGATTGTTTTCTTGTTTGTTTGTTGTTTGTTTTTGTCACGAAGGCTTAGGGTGACCCATCCAAGATATCAACCATGCTTGTCCTGAACAGGATTTAATGGGACATTGGAAATCTAGACCTTTCCTTTGCTTTGCAATTAAGGCAGGGAGAGCAACTTATCAAATGCTAGTAATTCAGCTCTGCCTTCAGCCAGCCTTGGGCCCTGCTGCCCTTTCTGAACAGGCACCGGATCCAGGTCTTCAGTGAATCAGGCTTTGGATTGGGCTCTGAAGGTCAGCTGATTGGCTAAGTCAAGTGCTGGCTCTTGAGCCACAGAGAAGTGGGTGAGTTACTTCACTTCTATTCTGAGTTCTTTTGTAGTATGATGAGAGGGACATTATCAGCTACATAGAAAAACTGTCAGGTTTAAATGAAAGACATGGAAACTCACCCAGCATCCAGCAAGAGCTCCCTGCATACTCTCAGCAGATGTCCAGGCAGAGCAGGAAGCTTCAGCCATGTCCAGCCCCAATGCTCGAGGACATGAACTCACAAAGACACCGAACCTTCCTACCTATCTCTGGGCACTCTGATTCCTTTCTCAAGCCTCAACTTTAGCATCTGTTCAACAGGTTTTATGAGATAACATTTTCCAGTATTTGTATTTATGATCCTAGTGGAGAGAGAGAGAGAGAGAGACAGAGAGAGAGAGAGAGAGAGAGAGAGAGAGAGAGAGAGAGAGAGAGAGAGAGAGAGAGAGAGCATGTAACCCAGAGAATTGGGAGCTGGAGGGGCAAAGGAGAGGCTGTGATCATGCAAATTGTTTGAGATTGGAGAGAACCAGAAGTTAGGGACTATAAAGACAGAATAAAATCAGATACAATGTATTAGCTACATTTAGCTGCTGTGGGTTTTTTGTTGTTGTTGTTGTTGTTGGTTTTCTTGTTTTTCAGATTTGGAGTCCCAGAATCCAAGAGGTGGATGACCTCTCAAGCCTCTCTCTCTGAGCTGTAAAATCTATGATGTTTGCACACTTGGCGTGCAAACAGATTTTACTGTGTTCTAATTGGTCTTTACTCTGACCCAAATTTCCTCTTCTTACGTAGACACTGGCACGATTGGAGACTCGGCCTCTTCTGGTGACTTTAGCTGAGCCCAGGAAGGACAAGGAATGGGCCTGCAGGCCTTGCCCTGCACCGGTGTCCCCCAGTCTGCACCCGTGTCCCCAGGGTTCAGGGCAGAGGGGCTGAGGAGCCCTGGGGGACTCTACCGAGGCTGTGTCTGCGCTCTGCTAGGCAGCACAAGCCATGTGCTCGATCGAGTCTGTGGTGACTGCTGCCCAACACACTGGTTTTTGAGCTTGATTAAGGACTCACACTGTAATGATTACACACATTTAAGTCTTCTCCTCTTAATGAGATAATGAGCTCAGGAAGGTCTCCTCACCATGGCGTATTTTTCTTCAATTCTGTTCTTGTCCTCATTGCTAGACGTAGCACAGTACTTAATAATTATCCATTATTTGGACACTTGGGATTTCAAATGGCTTGTGTAAGGGATTTGAAGAGGACTTTAACTCTCTTTACCGCATCAAAGCTAAAGAGTCAATTGTCCGTACATGATCAAATAGAGTGTCGCCATCTCTGCTTCCACCTCTACAAGATGGAACCCCAAGAAGCCACCCAACATCCACCAGCCACAGCCTTCCTCTCCTCCACCTTGGCACCGGAAGCCACGCACGGAAGTTTGTGAGGGCAAATGCAGACTCTATGTACTGACTTTACTTGCAGCCTTTGTTTACAAAGCGTTCATCATTGGCTTGTTAAGGAATGTAAGGCGAGTTCATTTGTCATTGATCCAGGCCTTTGCCAAACACAACTTTACTTACCCAGAACCAGCCCTTCTGCTTCAGTGCTGCATAGACACCGTGGGGGAATGTATTTTAGTTTTCACTGCCCAGTTCTTTTATCTGTAAAAGGACTCCTGCCGCATATGGTAGATAAATACATTCTGCTTTACACAGTTGGGAAGACCAAATTCATAACCATATGGAAAAGAATTGTAGATATACAATATATACTTGTTCTCAGCATCCATTATCTTTGCCTCAAATCACTCAGGGGTGTTCTATCAGCAGTAATTCAATAGTTATATTTTAAAGGAGAATTCAGGACACAATGTACATATAAGGAAATGTCATGATGAAACTTTACCTCTTGAACAACATACAGTCTAATCAAAGATATTTGACAAGTACATACAACTTCAGAAACAAGTCAACAGTTTCTCAATCCCGTTACATTCCTTTCATTTCCTCCCTTCTCCTCAACACGGATGCACAGCTTCAAGAACGTAACACAAAGAAGCAAATTTTCTATCACATTAAGCAATGAAGGCGAGCAGAAAACAACAGAACGTGTGTGCAGTGTACACACAGGACATTTGGGTGGAGCTCCCGGCCTAGCAAAAGGAGGGGTTGAAAAATAGAATGCACCAGATGCTTGACTGGAATCCTGGAAAATCAAAAACCACATGGCTTTCCTTTGGTGTATATTGTTATCTAACAAATCAGAAAATTCATGGAGCCTCACTGGTATTTTACACAGGATTAACACAGTGTTTCCAGAAAGGGACTGAATGGAATTACATGCTTGAAATGCACACTTATTTTTTATTAACTACTTGAGCCCAACAATGAAGAATATGGAGAGAAGGGAATGCATTGTTCTGATCCAGGCAGTTAGAAACAATACATACTCCTGCTTCAGCAAAGGAGCCCAGACTACCAAAGGCCTGGGTCCTTGTGAACTCTGTGAATCCTGAGAACCGCTTCCTAGAAGAAAAGTGCAGTGTTTTTTTTCTTGTGGTGCTCAGTACTTAGCACAATGACTGCCATGTAGCATATGCTCCAGCACTGGACATTAGCTTTATTATCTTTATGGAGTTCCTGCAAAGTTGTGAAATATGACTCTATTTCCAAAAGGAGCACCAAGGCCCAGGGGGCTTGTGGGATTGCTCCCAAATCATGCAGCTCTGAGCTCTACACCTACGTCTGTCCATTTGTCACGAGTTCCTTGTGACTTCTAGCTCTACCTGGAACTACACAGAGAGAAGGATCCTGTCTTCCTAGCTCACAAGGCCTTGAGACATGCGTGAGGGAGGCTCAGGATGCAAAACCACCCAGTGCTGGCCCTGGACCTTTCCAAACATCGTCTTTCATCCCACTCGTCTTCCTGGCCTTCCTAGGACTGGGGAAAGGCCACAGGTACATTTGATCTCGCTCGTTGTGCACACAAGCTCTCCTGGCCCGAGGTCCCGGTGTGGAAGGAGGAGGACACCGAATGCAGCAACCCAGAGCTGAAGGGATGGGGTCTCCCGGGGCAGGCAGCTCTCTCTGCTTCCCCAATCACTAAGCAACCATAGTGTCTATGCCACAGCACACTTAACCAAAATCAAAATAATGTCAACATGCTGCGAGTGGTGGCTGATGCCTGTAATCCTAGCTACTCAGGAGGCTGAGATCTGAGGATCAAGGTTCAAAGCCAGCCCGGGCACAAAAGGACCTGAGACTTTTCTCTCCAATTAACCTCTAGAAAACAGGAGTCGTGCTGTGGCTCAAGAGGTAGGGTGGTAACCTTGAGCTGAAGAGCTCGGGGACAATGCCCAACCCGAGTTCAAGCCCCATGACACATAATAATAATAATAATAATAATAATAATAATAATGTCAACACCTTATAGATGTCTGGTAAATGAAATAGCTGGTAAACAACTCCACATCTTTTGAAGGTCAAGGAGTATTCTCAGCCCATCAATGCTTTCTAAAGTTTAAATCACAGATGAGATGTATGTTGTCTTACACAATCCGTAAGTAGATTCTTTTCTTAATGTCTCAGGCCTCAGAGCACATGGAGCAACCTGCCATGCCATTTCTTATTACAGAGAAACCATGGTCAGAAGGTGCAGATAGCCCATCCAGGGTCACGGGATGAATCTGTAGTGGGGTTAGGATTTCATGCAAACCCTTTGGCTCTCTCTTCAGATGTCTGTCTGCTCTGTCTCATCTACCTGCCTTTTGAGCCTGATTTTAGTCATCCAGTCTTTATTCTATGGCCATCCTTCCTCAGCCTCCAGGCTTTTGACAAGACCATCAAAAAGGATACTGGCCCTGAGCTTGCCTGGCTGCCTCAGAGGCATCCTGGATGGCAGCTCTCTGTGGTGTCTCTGCTCCTTTTTACTCATCACTTTTGTGCCTATTTAAACCTACACGTCAAGAGTTCTCATACAAGGGTGTGTGACTTCAAGCCACAATAAATACTCAATGTTGCAAGCTCCTGGGAGCCTTTGGCACCCAAGTAATATCAGAGTACACACAAGAAATGCTTGTGCTGTGCATGTACACATATCTGTATGCATACAAGCATGTATGTGCACACACCAGATCACATGTGACTTTCATCCTATCATCCATCCATTTTGTATTGTACCCCTGAAGGGAATGGCTTAAATTAAACAAAATACCTGTGGGGCTACGTCTCCTCTGCAGACTACCTGGGAGATAAAATTTCCCTGCGATTTTTCAAACTGTCTGGCATCTTCAGACTTCAAAACCACTTAAAGATATTACAAAACCAGCTCTGATTGTATCATGATGATTGCTGACTTTCAGTATCTGCCAGCCTGAGGGGAAAAATGAAAGAGAAAGAAAGAGCAGACAAGGCTGGGCTACTGTGTGGCCTCCCCTGGCTGGAGCCTGAGGCCTGGCTGTCAAGGTCTGGGGCACTGTGTGTGCTCCCTCATGTTGAATGAGTCCTTTCTGTGGTTAAGAATTTCAGTCCAGAGCTTTCATTTTCCCCCTGACCGCACCGGCTGCCTCCTCCTTCACACCTGACCCTGTGACTGACAAACTGGAAGAGTACCTGGGAACAAAAGCTGGTTATATAAAATCTAAGGCTGCATATTAATATTTCATTTGCAATTCTTTTCTCTCTGAGGCTGACTGACAGCTTCGTGGAGATAGTAGCAAAGCTGATTTTAATTATTTTTTTTTCAACCTGCATTGCAACTCTCCCTGCCTCTCCCTGCTGTAAATCATTCCAAACGCTTTCCTTCATTATTACCATAAGCGCTCGCCTGGCAGTCTCTAATTACTCTAAAGAATTTCTTATCTTTTATTTCTAAAGCTGAGATTTGAGAGAGAGAGAGAGAGAGAGAGAGAGAGAGAGAGAGAGAGAGAGAGAGAGAGAGAGAGAGAGAGAGGGAGAGAGCGCCGTAATTAACAGTGCAGCTGTGGGAGAAGGCCGGAGTCTAGAAGGAATGGCGCAGTCCTCCCGCCTTCCTGCTGGCTTGGTTAACTGGCGAGATGGGATACAATGATGCTACCATTCTCTTCAAAGCAGGGGAGCACTGGGCACCACACGTGCCCTTGGGAGCGGATGTGAGAAGGCTGGCACACTGTGTCTAAGAGTGCATGACTGCTGCTCCACCTGTCTGGCTGCAGGGCCTCCCCAGGGTTCCCGGCATGCTCTCCATCACCTTGGCTTGCAGGCTGGAGACTGACAAAGCAACCCTCCTGCCAAAGAAGTCCTGATCCCTATCTGCTAGATGGGCTGCAAGATCAGGCTCCCTTCCTGCTACGTGGATCGTCTCTCCTCAACCAAGCACTAAGCATGAAGGAGAAGAAAGACTGTCTGAGACAAACTGATGAAGAATGGATCATTGAAGTACCCAAAAGGCATAGAGCCTTGTCATTAACTCTAAAAAGCTCCTGGCATGACTTACAAGGAAGTAAAATACAAATGGAAGGCTTTTGTGGAAATCGGTCTTATGTAGCTGTCCCCTGCACTGGATCTGTCTCTGGATGCCTCTTTGAGTGTTACTGTGTTAATGAATCTCAAATTGATTGCCATTTAGAAACAAGGAAAGAAATAGAAATGATTTCCTGGAGCTGGACGTGGTGCTTCTCGCCTGTAAACCTAGCTACGCAGGAGGCTTAAATAGGAGCATCCAGTTCAAAGCCAACCGGGGCACTAAAGCCCTTGAGACTCTTATCTCCAGTGAACCACTAGAGAACCAGAAGTGGCACTGTGACTCAAGGAGTAGGGTGGTAGCCTTGAGCTGAAGAGTTAAGGGACTGTGCCCAGGCCCAGAGTCCAAGCCCCATGACTGATAAAAATACATAAATAAATGATGCCCCGGTACACCAAATAGATGGAATAGAAATATCACTTGCAACCATCAAGAATGCTCAATTTCATGTTCTTGTTTTGGGTAACACTCACCCCACTGGGCACTGGGGATCTGAGCAAATGAGAGAGGGAATGCTCTAAAATGAAGCCCTGAGTGCATTCCAGGCCAGCTGCTGTGGAACATGGCTGAACACTAGAGGCAAAGTCACAGGCAGGCTTCCAAGGTGGGGAGACCACCTGTACCAAGGAACCAGGGACTGTTCAGCCCTTGAATGCCGCCCAGGGGAGATCCTTGTGGCCAAGCAGCCCCCACCTGTGCTGAGCAACATGCTGCAGACTATGACACAAAGAATATCTCTCCTGTCGTGGAGGAGCCAACGCTAGATCCGGATTACCAAATCCCAGGCCAGGTTTCAAAATGCAACTTGAAAACAGCAGAGGCCTTGAGGTTTCCTGATGGGCCTCTGGAGAGGCAAATCTGATGGACACAGCCACAGACAGGCCACAGAACCTCTTTCCAGTGGCTGCACATATACTCGATGTCACCCATGCTGTTCTCATTTTGAGAGCTGCTCAAGGCACTTCCAGGGAGGAGAAACCAGATGCCTCAGGATGCAGAGTTTAAAGCATCCTGTTCTGGACCATCTAGAATGCTCTGGAAGATCTTCTTCCTCTCCAACATATGAGACTGACGCTCCTGCCGCCCAGCCTCTCTCCCATGATGCTACTGGAAGGAAATGATTAAAGTATGCATAAATCTGAGAAAGTGGCAAGACCTCAAACCTTGATCCTCAGACCTCTACTTCCCAAGTAGCTCTGATGACAGTTTGAGCTACAGCACTCAACCGAATAGTATATTTTAAATGAAAAGGATATACACTTGCAAAACTTCCATGTTGCCTGTGAACTTGCATGCAATCCAAAAAGCTTACTGTTGAGTCAAATAAATGAACCAAATTCCACAGTATTTACTGAAGCATAGATACCATTATCTATTCTACTTTCAGAGATATATCATTCCTCCAAAAACCAGTTTTACTTTCACAGAAAGCCTCATTCTCTACTGCGCCGTCATGTCACCAGAATGTTCACGAGCATACAATTCCACCATGGCTGAAAAAAAATGAATAACATGAAATGAGGTAGATGAGAGAAGGCAGGATGGGTGGAAAGGCTCCTTTCTGTCCTCTGTGATTCAAAGCAGGAGATGTGGAACTCAGCTTGACCAAGGCTATGGCGCTGCAGAACAAGGCAGAAGGCACCAGTGCAGAGTCCTCCTGAAAATGAGATCCGTTTTCCTGGCCACTCCTGCTCCTGAAAGGAGGTGGGAGAATGAAAGGGAAGGGGTGTGCTAGAATCTGCCCTCCTCTAAGGGGATACACAACAGCGTCTCCTGGGCCAGGCAGAGGTGGATTAATAATAAATGTGCAGTATTAATAGAGTGTCACAGGATAGCTTCCATTCGTGCATCACTGGGCTTCCAGAGTGAGCACACATCTATCTGTGTCCTTGCCTTAGCCTAAGAGCAGCTCTGCTTTACAGGAAGGACGCTGAGTGGGAGGGAGAGGTCATCTCAACAGGAGGGGACATTAACAGCCAATCCCTTCTGGACACTTCTTGCCTGCATTGGCCCTTGGTGCAGGTCTGACCTGACTCAAGCAGCTGGAAAGAGTTTCAGGCTCTGCAGAGAGATTTAAGGCTGGCTGTGAAGCAGGAGAGCTGGGTTCCCTGAGGAAGCAGTGTCCCCTTTGCAGACCACTCAGAGACACCAATGCCATGCCATCTGAACCCACAGAGCCACTTCCGGTTCCTGGACCCAGTGTGTGACATTACAGAAGAAGCTGGCTTGTCAAAGCAAAGGGGAAAGCAATGCCTTTTAGCAGATGCACTGCAAGCAAAAAGTTTGTAATATGTGCATTAATAATCACATGTTAATTATACTTCAAAATAGTGTGTACCTGAAATGAAATTTATTTCTGAGGAAATACAGTCCTAAAAACCATGTAATGAGACAATTGAAAGGCATGACCCAATTTCAGAGTTCAACTGAGACTCTCTTAACATGATTTTATCTTTTTTCTTTATTATTTTCTTTTTTATTATTTTTAATATTTTTATTGTAATTAATAAAAGGGTTACATGATATTTGCTAGATAGAAGATGCATTAATTCACATACATTGATACCCTTTCACATGTCTTGGTCCCCATATCCTCCCCCCCATCTTGCTTTTCCCCCTTCCCTATCCAATTTCAAATAACCAAATACAAATATATCCAATATATCAGATAACAAAGTGAGATACTATAACAATATGATATAACCAAGGGACAGCAAAAGAGTACATTAAGGACAGCAAACATTATATGGCTTTTGTTTCTATATCCTGGAGGTCCTTTCATTTAGCGTCATACTATACGGCCTTATGTATCAAGGTTTTGCTCTACTGCAAATCTCTGCTAGTCGAGCCCAAGGTTTCTACTGATTATGACAAATGAGGGAAACCATTGAGCCTAAGTTCCTTTGAGTCTGGCTTACTTCACTTAATATGATTTTTTCTAAGTCTTTCCATTTTCTAACAAATGGGGAGATGTTGTTCTTTCTGACAGCAGCATAGAATTCCATTGTGTACAAATACCACATCTTGTTGATCCACTCATCAACTGAGGGACATCTAGGTTGGTTCCATATCTTTGCTATGGTGAATAATGCTGCAATGAACATTGTTGTGCTAGTGGATTTAGTATGCCCTAGGTTCTGGATGGTTGGGTAAATGCCAAGTAGTGGAATTGCTGGGTCATAACGGAGCTCTATGTTTAGCCTTTTGAGGAACTGCCATACTGCTTTCCATAGTGGTTGAACGAGTTTGCACTCCCACCAACAGCGTAGTAGTGATCCCTCCTGGCCACATCCCCTCCAGCATCTGTTGTTATTAGTTTTCTTGATCATGGCCATTCTAACTGGAGTGAGGTGGAATCTTAGAATTGTTTTGATTTGCATTTCTTTTATGACCAGAGATGTTGAACATTTCTTCATGTGTCTATAGGACATTTTTGTTTCTTCTTCAGAGAAGACTCTTTAAATCTTTGGCCCATAATTTAATGGGATGGTTGTTACTTTGGAGATTAGTTTTGGAGTGATTCAATTTTTTGAGCTGTTGATATATTTTAGATATAAGGCCTTTGTCCACTGTATGGTTGGTGAAGATCTTCTCCCATTCTGTAGGCTTCCTAATTAATTTACTAGCTATGTCCTTTGCCTTACAAAAGCTCTACAGTTTAATGCAGTCCCACTTACTCAGCCTTTCTCTGATTTGTTGTGATTCTTGGTCCTTATTAAGAAAGTTTCTACGAGACAAGGATGCCCACTCTCTCCACTCCTCTTTAACATAGTATTAGAATTCCTAGCCAGTGCAATAAGGCAAGAAGCAAGCATAAAGGGGATCCAAGTAGGGAAAGAAAAAGTAAAACTATCCCTCTTTGCAGATGACATGATTCTGTATTTAAAGAATCCTATAGACTCTATTCCCAAGCTCCTTGAGCTGATTCAAAATTTTGGAAGGGTAGAAGGGTATAAAATTAACCCTCAAAAATCAACTGCCTTCCTCTACGCCAACAGTGAGAGGAACGAGGCAACAGTCAGGAAAGCAACTCCTTTCGCAATAGCCTGAAAGAAAATAAAGTACCTAGGAATTAGCTTAACTAAGAATGTAAAGGACCTTTTTGATGAAAACTTTAAAACCCTGAAAAAGGAAATTAAAGCAGAACTAAGGAAATGGAAAAACCTCACATGCTCCTGGATTGGAAGAATCAACATCGTGAAAATGACAATCTTGACAAGGGCTAGCTACAAATTCAATGCAATACCCATCAATATCCCAATGCCATTCTTTAAAGAAATAGAAGGGGCAATCCAAAATTTCATATGGAATAATAAAAGACCCCGTATAGCAAAAACACT
The DNA here is from genome assembly GCF_031878675.1 of Megascapheus bottae. Taxonomy (NCBI): domain Eukaryota; kingdom Metazoa; phylum Chordata; class Mammalia; order Rodentia; family Geomyidae; genus Megascapheus; species Megascapheus bottae. The sequence continues at coordinate 80,907,089 of NC_143515.1, read as the reverse complement.
TCTTAGCAGAAAGAACAGCGCTGGAGGAATTTCAATTCCAAACTTTAGACTCTATTACAGAGCTATAATTATCAAAACAGCTTGGTACTGGCACAAGAACAGGCCTGAAGACCAATGGAATAGAACTGAGGACCCAGATATTAAACCACAGACCTATGACCACCTAATCTTTGACAAGGGAGCCAAAAAAATAGAATGGAAGAAAGACAGCCTCTTCAACAAGTTGTGCTGGCAGAACTGGTTAAGCACCTGCAAAAAACTAAAGTTGGATCCTTCTTTGTCATCTTGCACTAGAATTAACTCCAAATGGATCAAAGACCTGGAGGTAAAAGCTGACACACTGAAAACTTTACAAGAAGGAATAGGAGATACACTAGGCCTCCTTGGCACATGATTTTATCTTATTGAAGGATTTAATACCATTCTGTAAATAAAGAAGACTCTCAGAATAAAATTCTGTTACATTTTTTTACATCATATTTCAAATGACATGTTTAACAAACAAGTGTTCGAGAAGGGAATTTCTATATACAATCACTGGCACTTAGTTTTTAGAACATAATCAAAATTAGGCTAAGGGTTTGTAAATCATAGATATATATTAATTTATGAAATAAAACATTACGTCTATAGAGTCATAGGTTTTTATGTCTATGTAGTTATGTCAATATTTCAGTACCGTGTCCATAGCAATGAGTATGCAAATATTGAGTCCTTCCTCTTGTACTCTTTGGATCTAATAGCCACATATTAAGGATACCATGTGCCTTTTGTTCCTTTGGTCTTGACTTGTCTCACTCACCATGATTTGCTTTAGATTCATCCACTTCCCTGCAAATGCCATTATTTTATCTTGTCTTTTGGCTATGTAGAATTCCATTGTGTATATATACCACATTTTCTGTATCCATTCATCTGCAGTAGGGCATCTGGGTTGTTTCCATCGCCTGGCTACTGTGAATAGTGCAGAGATGAACATAGCTGAGCAGGTGTCCTTATCATATCCTGGGTCATGCTGTTCAGGATAGATGCCCAGGAGTGGTATGGCGGGATCGTAGGGAAGGTCTATTTTCAGTTCTTTAAGAAACCTCCACACTGCCTTCCAGAGTGGCTGAACTAGTTTACAATCCCACTAGCAGTGTAGTAGGGTCCTTTTTCTCCACAACCCTGCCAGCAACTGTCATTGTCTGAGTTCAAAATCTTGGCCATTCTTGTTGGGGTAAAGTGGTATCTTAGGGTAATTCTGTCCAATTTTTAAATAAGTAAATACATTCTACCTCACAGAGCAGTTGTTATTGCATTCCAACATTTCTTGTGAAGAGCAGGCAGATTCGGGTAAAATGGTCCTCACATGGCACAGCCATGCTCTGTGGTGTTCAGATGTCAGCCCCACCTCACCACTGGCCTCCAAAGCTTCATCCAGGAAACGTGTGGCTGCCAGGAGATGGTCTTTCAGAATGTTCCTGAGGCTTTGACCTCATCCATGGATTGGGAAGCAAAATACAATGGCCTTGTGAAGACATGAAATCTGGTGATGGGAAGTAGGTTGTCAGGGGAGAGACATATTTTGTCCTAAGCCACTTCCTGTCCCCTCTCTCTCTACTTCCTGGATGACAAGATGCCACCGCCATACTGTTCTTTCCCATCTCAGGCCCAAAGTGGAGGAGGCAGCTGACCTGAAACCTTAAAACATCTCCTCTTTTAAAGCATTGGTCAGAGTGATGAGCCACTGAGTCAAGCACCGTGTAAGGGTGTGTTTCTTACTTCCCTGTTTGTCTTTATATTTTCTGTTCACTATTTATTTGCCAAAGGATTTTTAACTTTATGAGGTTCTTATCAGAATGGAAATAGAGTGTATGTGAAAGCTTCACTCATCTCCTTTGATTTTTCTATCATGTTCATCCTATTTTCTAATGATCTACATTGACACTTGTGGAAAAACGGCACCAGGGAAAGAAATATTGAGGAGGGAGGTAGAAAGAGAAGAGAGCATTCTAGTGAGGGGTGCTTGTGTATCTCAAGGGTGTATAAGAGGGAGCTGGCGCTGGAGCACTCACAGTGAAGCTTGAGCGCCTTTCCACTTCTCCCAAGAGTGGAACCTGGATTCCAATGTGGCAAAAACCTCTCGTCTCAGTGACAATCCTGGAATGGAGCTTCCAGATCAGGGAACAGAGATGATAATGGCTGCTATTCCCGGGAAAAGATCCCACTGGAATTCAGCTTAATTCCATACAAGATGTGTCAGGCATGTTCTCAAATGGAGAAGAGGATACAGGCCATGAGAGGAAGGAAACACCAGAACTCTTCCACCTCTCGTTTGCCATCCAGTCAGGAGAACAACCTGGGGTCCTCACCACTCAGGGCACTGTGCTGAGTCCTTTGGTGTACCCACAAACCAGACAGGGACTATGACTCAAGGGACACAATACTGTCTGCAGACCATAAATCCTACACACTGCTGGCTGTGTGACCACTAGAACCACTGAAGTGCTGAGATTTAGAGTTGGGGCACCTAACTAGATGATATGAATATGATAGAGGAATTGACACAGAAATGGCCGTGGCTGGGCTTTGAATACTGTGGAGAACCCAGCACACAGGCTGGGTATGGGGAAGACCCCATCCACATAAAATCTCAGAGAAAGCTTCCATAGCGGTCACTAGCAAAGGAAAGAATGTGTGCAGGCGGGGGCTTGCGCGTTTGGGTGCAGCTGGGCTTTGGAACCTAATAGAGAAGAAAGATGTCAACAGTTTGTGAGCACAGCACTGGAACAGCAATCCAGCTGCCTGCACTGAAAGTCTCAACAGGAATTAAATGCATGAAACAAATATAATAACACAAATTTCAACTGGTATAAACCCTTTTCATCACAGACTCTCACGCTGTATGAATAGTCTCCAGCTTCAAAAGACTTCGAAATAGAAGCGCAGAGAAAGATTTGAGGGGAAATGAAATGCAGAGCAAGCCAAGAATCCAAAAAGCTGTGAAGTCTGGAGGTTGGAAGTATGGAGTACCAGCTCTCGAGATAGGGATTATTGGGTCTCTGCATCAGAGCCACTCCAAGATTTCCAGAGTCTCTCTGGAGATTGAACAGGCCTGGGGTAGGTCTCAGAAATCTGTATTTCTATCACTGTTTTTTTCAATTAACTCCCCCCCAGCACCACCACCCCCCTCCCTTCCCCCCAGGATAGAAGTAGTTGATATTCTGCGTCCTCTGGAGAAGTCTCTCACCAAGCAGGGAAATGGGCCTTGGGAAAGCTCACCACAAGAAACAGATCATAGGCAGAGCCGATTGCACTGTTCCAAGAGGCAACAGAGAGGCCCTGCATTCACCTTGGCAGTGGGTGGGGCCTACAGGAAATCTGTGCTCTGTTCAGGCAGGAGCATGGGGCCGAGGGACGTGGAGGACTGTGGATTACACCCCACTTGCTTCCTAGAAAAGGGGTGGGAAGAAAGTTCAGCATACACCTCAGGCCTGAAGGGCTTTACCTGACCTCTCCCCGCTGGGATGTGGTGAAGCACTCTTCTCCTCCAACTAAATCTTCGCTCATTTCCCCGTGGAGCCAGGCAGATGCTCTGCCTTCTTTTCTCCAGGGAGGCCTGTCCTCCAGAAGTCTCCTTGGCTTTTCTGCACAGTGTTGCCCGGCACAAAGAGGACAAATCCAAGACAGCTTACCCAACCACCACCCCTCCTCCCGAGAGCACACTTTCAGGGCTCTGTGCTCTTAGTCTTCCACATTTTCTAACCATCAATTGACTTGTGTTTCAAATATTTTTCTTCTCTGTTTGTTGTTGTTGCTTGTTTTATACTTTCTATTCTTTCCTGATTGAACTAATTTTATTGACCTTTATCTTTTCCACCTATGGATTTTTCAAATCAAAATCTATCTTTTCTGGAAAAGAAAAATAAATTCTGCAACATACGTTCATCATCTTAAGATGAAGTTATGTACAACCTTTATTAGTATATAAAATAAAACCAAGCAATCCTTCTTCTCCTTCAACCACTCAAAAGCCCCATTTTGAGAACCTTAGTTATGTTCCCTGTATGCTTTCAGTAGAAGCTCACTGGCTGCACATGGCATTTCCTATGTATTTGTACATGCATTGGTAATAGGAAACTCTGTTACTGTAACTTCATGGTTAACTAGGTTGTTCTAAAAATACCTTAAATTGAATGTAGAGCTCCAAAAGACATTAGAGTAATAGTATTATATTAACCCAACAAAACCGAAATCCTATTACGGAGATGGTCTTTTTAAACATAGTAATCCTGGCTTGCAGGGGTCACAAACCAGCCAGATGCCTGTAGCTCACACATAAAATCTTAGCTACCGAGGAGGCTGAGATCTGAAAGATCACAATTTCAAGCCAGCTTAGGCAGAATAGTTCGCTGGACCCTATCTCCAGTTGGTCAGCAAAAAAGTTTGACTGAAGTCACAGGCAAAAGGTAGAGTCTTAGCAAGCAAGCAAGCTGAAGAAGTGCCAGGCCTTGAGATCAAACTGCAGTCCAAATGGGCTGTCCAAGTTAAATGGTGAGATACAGAAATTCATTTATAAGGTCTCACCTATTAGATGGGATGGCAGAAAGGAAACATCAAAAAATAAAACCTAGGGGCCGGGAGTTTGGCCTAGTGGTTAAAGTGCTTGCCTAGCATGCATGAAGACCCGGGTTTGATTCCTGGGTACCACATACATAGAAAAAAAAAGCCGGAAGTGATGCTGAGGCTCACGTGGCAGAGCTCTAGCCTTGAGAAAGTCCAAGGACAGGGCTCAGGCCCTGAGCTCAAGCCCGGGACTGGTAAACAAAACAAAACAAAACAAAAAAAAAACAACAACAAAAAAACTAAACAAAACCAAAAACCCTACAAAGCACATGTACTTTGTTTCCATAGCTTTATTTCCTCTTGTCCTCATCATCGTCCTCCTTTGCTTCCTCTTCTTCATTCTTCTTGTTCTCCTAGTGACTCAGGCTTTACCTAAGATGTGAGAGAGGAGAAGCCTCAGTTAAAACACTTTCATGGCCTCTGTTTACCTATTAAATGATTTTTCCCTGTTTTTGCTTTGGATCCTCAGCAGTTTCCTCCTCACCTGAGCCTGAAGCCCAGAGTCCTGAGATCACAGCCTGTGCACAAAGCACCGAGCTTCCCGCAGCTCCTTATCTGACCTGGTGCCCTGGGCTGCACAGAATCCCCATCTGGAGACCCCTCACTCTATGGAGAATCCCCAGGGCATTCCAGACTGAACCATCTTCCACTTTCCTTCTTCCTGGTGTCTGCCTCTGTCCTCAGGAAATGAGGCTGCATAATAGAATCCAGGCACAAGGACAGAAGCTACTGAGAAGCAAAGGTCTCCGAGGCACTGGGCTCTTTTCTCTCCATTGCCTGGGTAGGCAGGGAGGGCAGCAGACGAGCCATACTCACTCTGTTCCCACCCAGACATGAAGATCAAAGGCCATCCCCACCCCAGCACAAACACACTGGCACACTCAGCATGAAAGCTGTCTCAGAAAATTTAAGTAATAGTGGAGGGTGGATAGATCTCATGAATATTCATGGGCCCAGGGTCTCAGCAGCCAAGCAAAGCACAGAATTACAGCAATTGTCTGAATGATTTACACACACACAAAGCCAGCCCTAGGCAAAATTACCAAGGAGGCTGGAAGGCGCTGTCCCTCTGTCTGGCACGCCCTATTCCTCTCAGCAGGCCCTGCAGGGGCTCCTGCTCTCTGCCTGCCAGGAAACATCTGTGCCAACTCCCAGAAACCAAGACTGCCACTGCCCAGACTGACTGCCAGGACAAGCCTCAGAGGGCCTATGTTTCTCCCTTGCAACATCCCTTTTCTGTGCCCAGAGCTAACCAGGTAGCAAATGAGCTGGCCAGCAAAAAAAACAAAAACAAAAACAAACAAACAAAAAAACAAAAAAACACCAACTAAACTATACGGACCTATTTGGTAAAGGTATAAATTGATCTGATCACTTCCAGTACCTCTGTTTGGTATTTAGCCTACATAGAGGTCGGTCTTGTGCTATAAGAATCCTAAGGTTATAACCAGTCCTCATAGAGTCAGTGTGGAAGGCTGGTAAGAGCTGGCGGATGTTCTTCAGAGTCACACAACCTTAGCACAGGTAGACTTTTCCAAGGCCACTGAACGGGTGTTTTCCACACTAAGTTCTACAGAAGTTATCAGTGGATTGAGGAATAAACCACCTAACCTCTGCCTGGAAAAAAAAATGTCAACTGGAATTGAGCTTCTGAGGATCATTGTTATGATGCTGTGGGTCTCACAAAAGGAGATATAATGTTTTTCACTTCCTAATTTCCTATCCTGAAATTTATTATCATGAAATAACTACTGCTCTTTTTAGTGTCTTCTACAGATTCTGAGTAATGGGGCATGAGAGTAATCTCAGCTCCAAGGAAGATAGAGGGAGGGGTGTCATGATTTCAAAACCAGCAAGACAAAATTAGGCAGGCCCTATCTCAAAAACAAAATACACTTCAGAAAAGGATTGAGGATGTAGTTAAAATATAGATCACTAGAGGCCCTGGATTCACTCTCCAGAGATCCTCAGTATCAATCTCCATGAAAAATGAATGAAAAATGAATAATAGTAACCATTGCTGTTATGTTTCTATGAGCTCAAGAAAGTGTCAGCCTCATTAAATTGCTTACTAAGCTGGCAAGGAAACCTGGGAATGGAGAAGTGGGCACAGTGGGACACACTTATTCTTTAGCTGGACCCACAGCTATCAGACAAGTGGACTTGCTCTTTCTCCATCCAGCTGACTTCCTTTTGGTACATTTGCTTTTAACAAGACTTTTAAAACTTTAAACATTGAATTTTTTGAAAGCTTGATTAAATGAAGTAATTGTACATATTTCAATACATGGATGCATGTGTACTGATTAAATCAGGATAATTAGCATTTCTGTCTCATCATTACTTTGTGTTTCGAGCCTTTAAGCTTCACTCTTCTGGTCATTCATTAAGAAAATATTTAAGATATACTGATTTGAGCAATACATATTGGATGAGTACATCCAATTGTTACGCTGTAATGTGTAAATATGGTACAATTAAAATTTGAATTATTTTATCTTCAGCCTTAAACTATAGATTTCTGGTTCAGATTCCTAGTCAAACTAAAAATGGATTATTTTCTAGTTGCCCAGTACAGTACTTCTTACTGGGGTACACTGCACGAGTTCTAGGCTTCTGGGAGGTGAAGGATACGCACAGGACAAAGTCAAGGCTGATGAAAGCCTGCATCTGGGGCCATGTGGATAGGAAGAAGCTGTGAGCTCTTCCTCCCCTCCCCTTCACAGCAGTTCCTGGAAGGAACATCCGTTGATGACTCCTGGGCCAAACAGCGGGCATCCGTGGGCGGGGAGGGATACATACAACTGTCTATGCCTATTGGCTACTGCTAACTGAGTGTATTCAACTCATTTAGGATAGAGTGCCTACGAAATCTGACTAATAGAGAGAGCAGAAGGCCGTCCTGTGAAATCTGCTGCTCAGGTGATCCCAGCATCCTCACTACGGGTTAGAAAATACAGGCAGCAGAACTCTGAGAGGCTGGAGAGGAGAAGGTGATCTCAGGCTGGAGGAGGAAGCACGGCAGAGCAGGAGGTGGTGGTGGTTATGATTCTCTATAGGAGAAGCCTGCAGTAAGCTGAAGTCCTCTCTTCTAGCAGTTAAGAAGGCAGCCTTACCAGGCAATGGGTTGTTCCACCTGTGGTGACAATGAGGTCACAGTGGTGTAGGTTGGGCTCCAGTGGAGTGGGAGAGGCATTCCTGGGAAAAGGCAGAAAATGAGAAAATGGACATAACCAGAGTGAGAACGTCGTATGGGTATTGGAATCATACTGCCACAAGCTAAGGAAGACCCAGATGCCAGCTGAAACTCCAGCACATCGTCCATCCTGGAGCTGGCCCGGGAGACGATGCTCAGTCGGCACCTGGAGTGCCACCTTTGACCTCCATAAATGAGTGATAGTGTGTTTCTCTTAAGTCACAACTCAGTGGCATTTTGTCATAGTAAGTCTAGAAAACGAATACACCTACTCAGTTTTTTGAGGAAATGATATTTCCAAGAACTCACAAGCCTGGCTTTTAAGCTTGTAGCACTTGGCCTAAATGTCACTTGAGCTGCCATGTAACCTCAGTGAGCAGAGAAAATTCTGCAGTTCCACCAAAGTGTGTCCTCCCTGGTCACAGCAAGGGAGAAGAAACTCTCACCAGACATCTCCGTGGCCCCTAGAATTTCCACAGTGTGCCAGAGGTGCACTGGTCAAGGAATGCTTTTCAAAACTGGCCCGAGAGGACTTGATGACTACCCTGGAAGGTGAGCATTTCCTGTACCTTTGTTTACAAGTAGATTATCATATGTGGCTTTCACTTTCTTTATCCACATTGGCTTCCCTGGTGAATTTGTAGCTGGCCAGGCTGAGATGCTACTTCGAAACCTAGGGCTGAGAACGGTTTCTGAAATTACATCAGGAAGAAGTAATCAAGAAAACTGAGTATTCTCTGAAGTAGAGAATTGTGTCATGTAAAAGAGAGCAAGGTAGTGGCAGAAGGAGTAGGCTGAAATACATATGGTAAGAGGCACCTAAGTAATAGATTCCGTGAGGAGCTCACAGTATTGCTGGAGTTGATCCTGGACAGTAGGAATATGGAGAGGACAGATGTGCAATTTTCAGCTCCTTTCTTCTTTTGTGGCTTGTGTCATCTAGTCACTGCTGGAGCAGGTATCTTGGATTATGAAATCAAATGAAATAGAAATAGGTAGCAGAGAGACTGACAGATTGATGCTAAGCAAAATGGACTGCAAATTGGAGGGTCTTATTCTAAAGCATTATTCCAGAAGAGAGAAGATAGATTTAAGTGGCTCGGGGAGGTTGAAGACATTGTCTAAGGCCAATCAGAAAGTCAGACATGAAGCATTTGCTACAGCCACCCTAAGCAACTAAACCCAATCGTATTTACATAGGCTGAAAATAATTGTATCCATGGAGGCTAGCGGTGGTCTTCAAGGGAAAGTGTTGGAGCCAGACAGCTGAACAATGGTGGATAATAGAATTTACACACACACACACACACACACACACACACACACACATCTCACACATGGAAAACACAATTTTTAACACTATGTATATAAAGATAAAGACACTTGACTTGATTAGGTAGATAGCAAAAAAAGAAAAGAAATATAAATAAACCTATGAAAATATAAAAAAATCTATAAGCACACAAATACAAATTTCATTGTTAATTGACAAATAATTCAAAAATCCAGTGACTATGACAAAATGAGGTAACAGTTAAGAAATTTGGATTGATGCATGGATGAGCAGTATTTATCCACTAAGAATATGGTTGTGATGATGGTGATCCAGGAACGTGGCCAGAGTTTTTTTTTATTTTTTATGTTTTTTTTTTTTTTAGTTGGTCATAGGACTTGAACTCTGGGCCTGGGTGCTGTCCCTGAGCTCTTCAGCTCAAGGTACTGCCCTACCTCTTGAGCCAGAGCACCACTTCCTTTTAAATTGCTTTAAATTAAAAAAAGGTGAAAGCCAACAGATATTTAGCCCAACAGCAAACATTCTTAAAAACATCCTGAAATAAAAGACTTAAAGGAAAACACTCCAATTTTCATGTCTCTTAATCTTGTTCCTAAAGTGAGCACGGCAGCAAATACTTGTAACCCCAGAACTGGGCCCGAAAACCGTGACTTCAAGGCCAGCCTCGAACTTGAGACGCTGTCAAGAGCATGTGCTTTTATACGGAATTTTCATGCATACTTGTATGTGACTATATTTCTATACTGGCTATAGCTATCAATCATCCAGTCAGTGCCATGCTTGAGCTCACTAATACTGGTCAATGCAAAAGCAAGGTACTCTCACCCTGACCGTTGGAATTTTCCTATCATGTTGTCTTTGTGTCTCCGAGACCTGTCGGCTATCCATGCTAGAATATCTACCACCCTCCTAATTCTACGACCCTTTGTTTGTTTTCCTAATATTTCACTGACTTTATGTTATAAAATATCCATCCAGGCAAATTGAAAATAAGAAGAAATAAGGAGAAAAGCAAGAAGACAAAGGGTGTGTCACCACAGATGCTCTGAGAAGCCCCGTGAGGGCAGCTGTCTCCTCCTGGGCACAGAGGGAGGCATCCTGATTCCTGATGGCTTTGGGAAGTTACAGGAGATGTGGGATGGAAAGAGCATGGCTTCTGCTTGACCACCTCCTCGTAGGATGGGCATTTTGCACACTTACACGTCCAGAAAATACCTCCAGAATGAAATCATCCCACGAGCCACCAAAGGCTCTTCCTGTTTCCTGGCTGTCAGTCATGTGTCTCTGACGTGGCTCTCCGCCCTTACTGTAGGACCCAGAGCCGCCTAGGTCATCCCTCCCGGCCATCCTTTGGGAAGCATCACTGGATGGCACTTGGGAGAAAGGCAGGAAGGGACCCACACTTGGCTGGGATGCCAGCCAAGGCCAAGCTTGCCTGGCTTCTGTTGGAGAGAATCTTTGCTTTCACAAAACCAGGTGGATTGGACTTGCCTGGCACCTCCTTCTCTCCACCGCGTGACAGAATAGCTCAGCTCAGGGGTGTGATTTGGTCCTGAGTGATGAGCACGCTTGTTTTGACTTCACAGGAAGTTATCCCTGGCCCTGCGGCTGCAAAAGCCCCCTCTTTTGTTATGATATTACTTGTAGAGCCATTCCAGTTGCTTCTTACAGAGGATGCAAATCATCCTGTTCTTGTATTTATTACGTGGTTCTCTTTGCCATCAAGAATTGTGATACTCTCTCCACATTCTCATTGAAAACAAGGAAACAGTTTGCATCCCTGGAAAAAATCCTAGTAAAGGCTGAACACATCAGAGGAAGTCCACAAATTGGCTACCGTAGCTCTGATCTACGGCAATACAAAGAAACTCGTGCTCACAAAGGATTCCTTATAGCCGATTCCTTCCATTCGCAGTGGATGAAGTTAATGAGCCCAAGGTCAAGGGATCAATCACCATATGAACCACTTAAGCTGGGGCTGGAGCACGGCTCTGCCCCTGGCAGCAAGCTGCACCTTGTCACACGCATCCTGTAAATGTCAGCCACCAGCCACAAATGGAACCAGGCAAGGGATCCAGACAGCTTCACCATTCCCAACCACCTAACAGCAGCTACAACATCATCACCATCAACCACACAACCCGCATGTTTAAAGATGCCTCCATCTGTAAAGTATGTATCTATACGTTTCTTCATTCTCTTTCAAATATTGTTTACCTTGAAGGATATGTTGTTAGGCATTGTTGTTTAATTTCATATGTGAAGAAACGAGCATTCCTACAATGCTATGTATCAGAAATAGAAGGTTCAGGATTCCAGCCCAGGGCTTTGCGATTCTCCCGACACCAATGCTTTGCAACAAGAAAAATATGGTAATTTTTGTTCCCACAAATAAAAGGTGGCATGTAGCCGGGCACTGACGACTCGTGCTTGTACTTCTACTTACCCAGGAAGCTGAGGTCCGATGATCGTGGTTCATAACCTGCCTCAGCAGGAGATTCTGCAAGACTATCATTTCCATTACACTGCCAAAATGCCAGAACTGAGCAGTGGACCAGCAAGAGCCAAGCCTTTCACAGGATTGCAATCTCTGCCTGAGGTAGAGGTTGAAATGAGGGCGTTAATTAGTGATTGCCATCTCTGAAAATAAAGCAGGGAGAGTGATATTGGATGAGGAAAAAGTGTCACAGAAAGCAAGCCCAACCAAGCCTTACCCACCTGACAAAAAGAGCATGGCAGTAGACAAAGTTGCACTGCTTCAGAATGTCTGTGCCTTGAACCTCCCCTCTAAGCTTCCTGGAGAGAGCTCGATTCTAGAGGAGCAGGCTGCCCTGGTGAGGAGATGACTTGATTCTAGAGGAGCGGGCTGCCCTGGTGATGAGGTGATTTGATTCTAGAGGAGCAGGCTGCCCTGGTGAGGAGATGATGATTCTAGAGGAGCAGGCTGCCCTGTGAGGAGGTGATTTGACTCTAGAGGAGCGGGCTGCCCTGGTGAGGAGATGACTTGATTCTAGAGGAGCAGGCTGCCCTGGTGAGGAGGTAATTCTAGAGGAGCAGGCTGCCCTGGTGAGGAGATGATGATTCTAGAGGAGCAGGCTGCCCTGGTGAGGAGATGATGATTCTAGAGGAGCAGGCTGCCCTGGAGAGGAGATGACTTGATTCTAGAGGAGCAGGCTGCCCTGGAGAGGAGGTGATGATTCTAGAGGAGCAGGCTGCCCAGGAGAGGAGATGACTTGATTCTAGAGGAATAGGCTGCACTGGAGAGGAGATGACTTGATTCTAGAGGAATAGGCTGCCCTGGTGAGGAGGTGATGATTCTAGAGGAGCAGGTGGCCCTGGTGAGGAGGTGATGATTCTAGAGGAGCAGGCTGCCCTGGAGAGAAGATGACTTGATTCTAGGGGAGCAGGCTGCCCTGGGGAGGAGGTGATGATTCTAGAGGAGCAGGCTGCCCTGGTGAGGAGGTGATGATTCTAGAGGAGCAGGCTGCCCTGGAGAGGAGATGACTTGATTCTAGAGGAGCAGGCTGCCCTGGGGAGGGGGTGATGATTCTAGAGGAGCAGGCTGCCCTGGGGAGGAGGTGATGATTCTAGAGGAGCAGGCTGCCCTGGTGAGGAGATGATGATTTTAGAGGAATAGGCTGCCCTGGTGAGGAGGTGATGATTCTAGAGGAATAGGCTGCCCTGGAGAGGAGATGACTTGATTCTAGGGGAGCAGGCTGCCCTGGAGAGGAGATGACTTGATTCTAGAGGAGCGGGCTGCCCTGGTGAGGAAGTGATGATTCTAGAGGAGCAGGCTGCCCTGGAGAGGAGATGACTTGATTCTAGAGGACCAGGCTGCCCTGGAGAGGAGATGACTTGATTCTAGAGGAGCAGGCTGCCCTGGTGAGGAGATGATGATTCTAGAGGAATAGGCTGCCCTGGAGAGGAGATGACTTGATTCTAGAGGAGCAGGCGGCCCTGGTGAGGAGGTGATGATTCTGGAGGAGCAGGCTGCCCTAGTGAGGTGGTGATGATTCTAGAGGAGCAGGCTGCCCAGGAGAGGAGATGACTTGATTCTAGAGGAATAGGCTGCCCTGGTGAGGAGATGATGATTCTAGAGGAGCAGGCTGCCCTGGTGAGGAGATGATGATTCTGGAGGAGCAGGCTGCCCTGGTGAGGAGCTGACTTGATTCTAGAGGAGCAGGCTGCCCTGGTGAGGAGATCATGATTCTAGAGGAATAGGCTGCCCAGGAGAGGAGATGACTTGATTCTAGAGGAGCAGGCTGCCCTGGTGAGGAGATCATGATTCTAGAGGAGCAGGCTGCCCAGGAGAGGAGATGACTTGATTCTAGAGGAATAGGCTGCCCTGGTGAGGAGATGATGATTCTGGAGGAGCAGGTTGCCCTTTTGAGGAGGTGATTTGATTCTAGAGGAGCAGGCTGCCTCTGGTCAGGCCGTGACTCTGGCTGGGCAGGTCACCCTGGGTGAAGCAGCCAGGACGACTCTGGGCCATTGGCCATCTCCTGAGTTTGGTCCACTCACTGCCTGTAGAGTAGGTCCTCTCTGGAGGTGAGCACTGACCATGTACTGATATGCCTCAGTAGATCCATCCAATCAGTAAACGTGATAAGGACACACTTCTTTCTGGAAGGAGGCACATTCACAGAAAGACAAAATCTACACATGGACATCCAGGAAAGCATCCAACAACCAAAGGACTTAGTGCCTCAGAGCCAAGGTCAGAAATCCACGACTGAAACCAAGCCGAGTGGACCTCTGCAGTGTCTCCCTGTGGACTTTCTGGAGTGCTTTCTGCAGGGAAAGCACCAGGAGATGTGGAAACCATCCAGAGTCCCAAGCCCAATTGTTTATGAGATAGCAGCCCTCATTGTACACCTAGCCATAATTGAGATGGGCCCGCCACACAGCTTAAATCACAGAAAAGAAGATAAAAGAGGCCTGAGGAACAAGACTGGGGAAGACCAGCTCCACGCTGGGTTCCAGGTGCCTCCTGGCTGTCAAAGCCCCATTACAAGACTCCCTCTACCAGGTCCACATTCTTTTTGCCACATACATTGCAAGCTTTTCTTCTTTCAAGGAATTAATAGATTGTAATTTTCTGCTATAGGAATCACACCAAGATATGGATACACATTTATGAGAAGGATATTTTCACAAATTTCAACAAGAGGGACTTTTGATGCTTGTTAAGTGTCGGTGAGAAGTTTCAGCCTGCAATTTTTAATGTGAGTTATAAAGAACATAATACTCGACCAAGCTGGCACAACCCAGTCAGTGCTTGCAGCAATAGAATGTAGGTTTGAAACATTCGCTGCCCCATTGGTAGAAATTGTTTCCGGCCAGTCATAAATATCACATCTGCTCTTTTCTTCTGGTTATGCATCCAAGCACTAAGATTATTTACATCTTGTGAAAATTTAACTCGCCAGCCACACAGGTGTTAAAAGAAGACATTTGAAATGGTAGTGTTCTATTTAGCCTCGCCTCCTTTGGAACCTGCATCCCTCTTGTCTCTATTTACAAAGGTATGGTTATAGACATGAACCACAATGCTCAGGAAAGGGAAAAACCAAAAAAGAAAAGAAATAGCTTCACATAGTACATTAAGAACAGCAACCACAAAGATAAATATCTTCCTTGTCATATCCCAGAGTTCATTTCGCTTAGCCTCATCCTATATAGACATATGTACATAGCCTTTGAGCTCTTATGATGCTCTAAATGTATACTAATTGTTACACCTGAGGGAAACCATGAGCCTATGTTTCTTTGGGTCTTGCTTACTTCATTTACTAACAATGTTCAAGGAGTAATGTACCCACAACCTGACGAATGTAAGTAAAAAAAAGGAAATCCCTGAAAGGAATCCATGTGGCGTTGAAAGCACCATGGCATTTGGTATCTGACCTTGAAGGAGGACATTTGCTCTAATTCTCTGTTTGCCAAGCAAATTCCCTGTTCTTGTCCATTCTGTCTGTGGAGCTGTATTCTTCGACAGAGAATCGACATGCTGGTACTCTGCACAAGCATCCTGCTCGCTCATATTACTTCTGTTCAGCTCAGAGGCCTTGCTCATGCCAGGCGCTTGGATAGTGCTGATATCAGCTACAAGTTCTGGGATCAAGACCCAAGGTGAGGACAGAAGACAGAAGGGAAGCCGACTTGCCTCGCAGTTACAGCTGGCCGTGATGCACTCATTTCTACAGATAAATCTTAGATCACGGGAGACACATTTCCAACCGCATCTCTACACATCTCAGAAGTGTCTCCCCCCAGAACAGGAGTTCCCAATCCCGCCTGTTTGCCATAACAGCCCACAGTACGTGCGGTTGCCATGACAAGGAAGAGGGCACCATTAAGGAAGATAGGAAAGGAGACCTGAACTTCAAATACTGTCCTGGCAGTTTATTTTTTTCCTCTTGGTTTCTTATTATTTTATGACTTACTTCGTTTGCCCATGAACTCCAAATGGTTTCCAGATGGATCTGGACCTCCTCAGCTCACCAGGCCAGGGGTCTCCATGGCTCCCGCAGATGCTTAGTAGCAATAGACAAAACCAGTGTCCATATTCTCCTGTCTTACATGCCAGCAGACGGAGAAAAGTTGACAAAGCTGTGCACCAGAGCCCCACACTGTGACCTAGCTACTCAGGAGTCCAAGATCTGGGGATAGTGGTTCCAAGCCAGCCTGAGCAGCCTTCAATTAATCAGGAAAAGAAAAGCAGAAATAAGGCGAGTCTCGAGTGATAGAGTTCCAATCCTGAGCACAAAAGCTCAGGGCTAGCACAGGCCTTGAGCACAAGCCCCCGTGCCAGCACGCATCCACATGACAGAAAACATTATTCTAAGATAAAAGAACATGATATTTAGCACCTCTGACTGATAAAGGCTTATACAAACTTAAATAAAACAAATCAGAAAACCACCCACATGAATTAATAAATGAAGACTGTACTGCTGATTGAAAAGTCTGAATGACCCCAACACCAGTTCACAAGCACTCTGCACTGCCAGATAAGGAGCAGGCATCCAGACAGCTGGTGGCACCTGCCTCATTGATGGGAAAGCTGCAGTTCAGAATGGTCCTGTAACTCGCTCGAGGTTGTCCCTAGAAACCTAAAGGAGCCACAACTCTCTTGACTTGGGTTTGACACTATCCGTAGCCTTCTGTGCCACCTCACGTGTCATCTCCTTCAAGATTAATTATTCCCATTCCCGTTGCCAGTTTGAATGGCAAAAGCAGCATGAGATCAGCTGTGGCAAAGCCATCCCTGGGGTTGAGAGTGCCATGTAAAGCTCCTGTGCCATGTTCCTTCTCCAAGTTCCTCTTCCTGCAGCCGACACTGCCCTGAGCCTTCCCCTGTCCCCCACACCATCTCCATGACGGATGCAGGCTGGAAAGAGCTGCTAGGTCTTGACCATGTTCCCATAGCTTGCATTTGGATTATAGCCTAAGCATCAGGCTATAATAAACCCTCTGTGACAGAACTGCAGATCCACCTTTCCAATGTGTCAAGGCAGACTGGGTTCCATAACAGCTGTCGCAGAGTCCCTGGGTCTGTCAGGGTCATCCAGCTCCTCTGGTGGGGTACATGTTCCTGGCCCATCCTGGAGACTCTGAACAGTAAATAGACCTATTCATCAGCTGACATTTTTGAAAACTTCTAGTTTCCAGCTTCTACAGTATGGACAGATTGAAGATCTCAGACTTCGAGAATCACCTGCCTCCTTTTAAGCTATCACCACTTCCAGGAGGTCTATTTCTCAAAGTCAGTGCCAGTTATGCACTTTTTAGTGCAAACATTTTCTCTGTTCTTTTGGAGAACCTGCATACACCCTCTCTGTGCCAATGAGAAGAAATGCCAGGTCTGCAGCGTCTCTTTGCCCCTGTCACCCAAAGTTTGCAATGGAAGGGATTTCTTGCACAGGAACCTCAATTATTAACTACTCAGAAATGTCATTTTATTTGAGCAATTGATGAGTTTCTTTTGCCCTCCGGTGCATCTTTATTTTTCGTATCTTGACAGGAAGACCAATGATTTAAAGCTCATATACTTTGGCAATACCCATATCTTCAGAGACTTGCAAGATAAGAAGAATATTCTGGTCTACTAATACCATATTGTTCAAGCAGTAGAGCACCTAGGGGGCACATGCCAAGCCCTGAGTTCAAACACTAGTACCATCAAGTAGAAAGAGGAGGAAGAGGTGGTGGAAGAGGAGGAGGCAGAGGAGGAGAAGAAGGGGGAGGGAGGAGGAGGAGGAAGAAGAGACACGAGAGCCCTCTGTCTTTCTCTCTATATCTGCAGCTATTTTACTGTTCCTGCCTCAGCCTCTCTATAAAAGATATCCTGAGAAATTGATCATTTGCAAGTCAAGCAAGGATTTGATTCGGGCAAGTCAATTAACCACCCATTTGATTCTTATTTTCTGGGCATCTGCAGGAGTGAGGAATAAGTTTCTCCTGTGTACAACTACTTCTCTGTGGCATTTTGCTAAAGTAGTCCATGCAGACTTAAACAAAAGACAGAAGAAACATGGCTGCTAGAAAATATCTGGTTCCATCTTCAACACTGCCTCTTGTGGAAATATAATGAAAATGGAGCCCCTGGTTATTCTTTTGCCTTAGAATAATTTTCATTGAGAATCCAATGTGCCTATGCTGTCATATTTCACTGCCTACATTCATCACCTGTTCTTAACGAAAAAGAGATTTAGGTAGGTGAATGGTGAGATGGATCAAATTATTCTCCAGAGTTCTGCAGGGTGTCTTCTGGTCCTGGATGATATAGAAAGCCTGAACATTTGTGTACAAATTGAGCAAACATGCAAATCAGTAATCTGGGACTAAAGAGACACAGAAATGATCTTGGAAATTGCATTTAAGAAAAAAAATTACAGTATCATGTTGACAGACACAAAAGAACTTTGATGAAAGCAGCTGTTAAATTGTTAATTTAACATAAAGATGGAGCTGATGATTCAAAAATGATCGAGTCGGCTGCAGATATTTTCTACTGTGAATAGCAGAGGCTGTGCTGCACGCAGCCCTATCCATGGCTATAATTTGGGGTTGCATTCTATCTACATTAGCAGAACTGTTAATAAATCACATGAGCAAGAAATGAGGGATTGAAGATCTCCAGGTGTTTGATAATGCCTCCAATATCCTCGCCACATGTTCCATAGGAGTCACACGAGTTCATAAACAGGCTTGGTGATTACTCACTGCTCAGAGCCACACACAGCTTAGATAAACCCTGCGGGACACATGGACTTGCAGCTCGGAACTACTGCATGATCACTGCTGCCTGACTCTCGTGACGACTGCATGATCACGCTTGTCCCGCTCCCACACCTGCCCGGCTCCCAGGACTCTTTCTGTAGCTTCTGCATGTACCAGGTATCTGTGTCCATTCACAAATTCTTAGTTCCTTCTTGAACATTTCTTACTCTTATCAACTATAGACCTGCTTATCGTTTACGTTCTCTATTTCTCTCTTACCTTTCCTTTCCTTCTTCTCCTCTCTAATCTTCAACCTGCTGTACACACACACACATACACACACACACACACACACACACACACACACACACACACAAATTGTAGTGATGAATGAAATTTAAAAGAAATGGTCAGAAAACATGATTGAACAGTCACTAAGATTGATGCACAAGCTATTATTCAAAGGACTATTTTTGGTGCCATAGTTTAGATGAATGAATGCCTGTAATTGACACATAACCTAGTTTTGAACATCTAATACTCACTTAGTGGACATCAGAAATGAAGGACATTGTCAGAATCAATTTCTGTGTGTGCGTGTGTGTGTGTGTGTGTGTGTACGTGCATGTGTGATCTGCTTGTCTCTCTCTATATATAATTGTATAATATATAATATCTATAAATAGATAATATATATGTATATATTTGTGATATTCTATTTCGAAAGCACAAGTTCTGGGCCACAAGGCCAGGCCTGTACTTAACCCGTGTTCCTCCCAGCTCAGCCTCCTGGAGAGCAGTAGTCAGTTATAGCCACCATGCTTGGCTAGAACCAATACTAAGGCTGGCATGGTTCTCCATGAATTATCTATAACACAGGTGATATGACACAATTAGAGCAAAGTCCCCCAGCCTTTGATCCCTTGACATAGCACTGGCTGTATCATAGCATCACAGAATACAGGACAACGATGATCTGATCATCATCACACTCACAGAAAGTGGGAAATGCCTTTTGGCTGACCCAGTAGTGTGCTTACAGGTCTCTCTTCCTTCGAGTCCTCCAATCAGTCTCCAAGTAGAAATAATCTGACATTGTTCTCTGTTCCCGAGAATGGAAATCATCAGGGGAAGGAGGCATCCTGATTCTTCTCCTCAAACGAAAGACACGTGAATCAAAATTCTTTACCAGAGGGTCTCAATTAGATATCCATTACAGGAGGCGGTGCTGTGATAATGACCCAGGACCTTCCGGCACACACACAAGGAAAGTGATCAGACAAGTATCTCAGTCTGAGAGAGGCCCTAGGGTGCCACCTGTACACAGCTACTCCCAACAGACTGTAGCTCAGTGCTCGCCCATTTCCTCTTAGCATTTTAAGTCTCCATAGAAGCCACAGGATTATCTGGAGGTAGGAGGATCCGCCCTCATTCCACTGATGGCTTCTGATGCTGGAGACACCTCTTAAGAGTTCCCCAAAGGGGAACTCCACCAGCCATAGATTTCTGAACAAGTATAACTCTAAGGAGATCTTATCAGGCATAAAGACAATTGTAATGCTAGGGGCCAGGATTCAAAGACACACTTAAGAGGTAAAATCCAGGCTGCATTATCTGCTAGTGTATAATTATCTCCCTAGGCCTCAATACTCCCATTTATATAATGACTACAAGCATGACCTTCACATTATAAGGTGGCTATTGGAGTTAGATGATGTATGTAAAGTACCTATTACAAAATGCATATCTCCAAAATTATATACATATACTATATATGTATATATATTCACACATGTATGAAAGATGCCAATTCTGATAGTTGTGCTCACTCAGAATAAAAGCAAGGTCATGTGATCTGGATAAGAAAACCGGATAAGAAAACCTAGGGTTTCTGTATTAAAAACAAAACCATTTTGATTTAAAACAGCGATATGATCCCAAAGATACCCATGTATGTGTTTGAAATATCAGTAACAATAGAACTGTACTAGAACCGCAGCAATGGTCCTTCCGTGTCCTGTCATTAAGTAAATCACCTCAGTATTAAACCTCATCTGCTAACTATATAAATTCAATAATGTGTAAAAAGACACTCAGGGAAAAGCAAGGTATGAAGAAACCATGAGGGAGAACATGGACTGAGACAAGTATTTAGCAACAGCACCCAGTCTTCTTCTAACCTTTCCTAGATTGGCAAGGGAGAATGGTTAGACAGAGTCGGAAAGCATTTTGGAATAGAAAGTCTGAAAAAGGATGAAAGGGGCAGAAATTTCCTTAAAGGAGGAAAAATCCCTTCTAATATTTAGAAATATCGAGTAGAACAGGATGCCTTGCAATAGTTGAAACACTGCAAGATTTGAAACCAAAATTTATCGCATATATAGCATCACTACCAAAATTCAGGCACTACTGCACATGGATACAAGTCCCTCTAAGATTTTATTTCTGTCCTTAGGAAGTTGATAATACTGCAGTCAAAGTGGGTTCTGTGAAATTATATGACAGAGTAGAATATGTGAAGCAATGTAAGCCAGGGAGAAAGGGACTTAGGAAGAATAAAATTCCTTTTTCTGTGCTCATTAAAGCGACGTCTTTCTCTCCCTCCCCTCCCCCGCCCCCTTTGATTCCTAAAAGAAAGTCTCTGAAGTTTAGGAGAGAATGAAACATTTTATTTGGGATAGAAAGAGATAAACGCTGAAGTCAGATTCAAGAATAAGACTGCACAATGAGCAAGAATAGAAGAAAGATAAGTATTTTCTATTCCACATTGTTCATTCTGCAGTTTCAAAGAACGCCTTTTAAAGAATGTAATTAGGGGTAATGAGGTGCAAAATTTCATGTACAAAAGATGATCTTGTTAAGGGCAGTTTAGGCAGACAGTGCAGCTAAAAATGAATTTTAACTCCCTGTTCACTAGACGCCAGTAACATACCCCGGACTTTCCTAGATTACCAACAAAAATGAAAGCTCCAGATAAGCAGAAATTTAAATCAATCTGGTATAACATATCTCACTTTGGCACCAACTGTATGGCACTTTTCCTCCTTAATCTAAAAAAAAAAATGACCAAATATTGTCAGGATCTTGAATCAGATGACTTTGATTCCACTGGATGTGACACTGGACTGCATTTGTCAAGTGGAGGAGCCCATCAGCGTGCTGTCACGGTGCCTCTGTGGGCTCCTCCCCAGTGTGGGGTCCTCAGGCAGGGCTTCTGCTGAGCACACTATGATCATCCCAACTCTCACACCCAAAGAAGGAATGCTACAGCAGCGGCTTGACTCAGGGCCTTGATGGTCCTCAAGAAGTATTTTTCAACCCTTCTTAAAGCTTGGCCACTGACAGTCAAATAGTACATATTATTGGGAAGTGGGGAACTTAGAAACACAGAACAATTAAACTGGGAAAGTAACACGTGTTTCCAAATTGCCTTCTCAATTCTCACATTTCATGTTGAGCTTGGGCCCATATTTTCACCTGTCCTGGAAAGCCCACACTGACGCTTGTCTCCACCATCCCTTCAAGCCACTTGTTCCTGAACATTTCAATGTGTGGGGCTTTGCCAGGCATTAGAAAACATCTCAGAAATCCAGTTGGTCTGAAGACGTAGCCACAGTCCAGCTTCTGTCCGGGTCACCCTCGGTCAGGTTAGTGCGTCTGCATGCAGCACACAGCAGCCTGAAGGGCATAGCAACGCTGTCAGTCCTGCAAGGTAAAGTCTTCAGATAAAACGGACTAATTTTCATAATAAACAAGTCAAGGCAATATGCATTAGTTCATCGCAGACTAGCCATTTTGAATTCAGAACACCCATTTGCAAAAGCTATTATATCTTCTTGAAATAATCTATTGAGACCTCTTACTTCCCATCAAGACCACAGACAAATCCACCCAGACTCAGTCGAGAACAAACCCAGCACCAACTATCACAAGCAGGGTGCCCTTGTTACCTAGACATAGGCTGCTTTGGGTTTCCTATTTTCATTTGTGGGAAAACATACAGAATGCATGATACATGGGGGATTTCTTTTACATTTAGAATTTCTTTTTTTACTGCCAGAGCAAATTATGTGCAGGAAGGCTAAGGATGGGAAACAGAAAGGTGGTAAAGAGTGTGATATTTGAAAGGCACTGTGAAAATTACTGTTTGAACTTTGCTCCAAAAGCTACAGGGATCCACAGAAGTGGTGAGAACAGGAATTACATTATATTGCCAGCAAAAATGACACCATTATCTTTGGTTCAGAAAGAATCTTCTACAGAGCTACACTTCCTGCCTCTTAATTGTGTCTATCTCTCAGCCTCTCCTGGAGAAGTTCTACGGCTGTTGTTCAGTGTACCACTGGGACAGAGACTGTGCCAACACAGCTTCCTCTTTTCCTTTTATTCACAATTCCTTCTTCCAACCAGAATCAACCAGCCACATGTTTTATGGGATATCTAGGTGCTGTCTTTTCATTTGCATTGTTGTTAACAACGGAAAATGTAAACAGCAGAATGTGATTCTCCTCTTGTTGCTGAGCTGTGCCTGGCATAGCATTTCTGAGGTCTGGGGAGCTAGAGTTGCTGTGGAATGGTGATCTCATACCCAGCAGGTGCCTGAGGCAGAGCTCATGTCTGCAGAGCTGGCTGTACCTCACCCCTCCAGTATAGATGCACCAGTCAGTTCAGCAGGGCTCACGGATGTTTAAGACAAGTGACCACTTAAGTAGAAAGTTGGAGGGAATTAAATTAAAGAAGCTAGTTCTACAATTTGATTGTCTAGGAAATACTACTTGAGACTTACAGAAGAATCATCATTTGTGAATGATCAATGAAGAAGCATCCTTCAAGTTATTATCTCTAGAAAAATCATAGGTAAAATGGCTACAAACAAGGTCATCAAAAAATTCAACTGAATAGTCTATGACATCCGATGAATTTCCAGAGCTGAAGTGTGCCATTAATATACGTGAATACCTACTTGATGGCTAATAGTGTTAGGCTGAGAACCCTTGTTTGAATCATGTTGCTCTGAATTTTCTGGTTTGATTGTTTTTCCTTATCAAAGGACGCGTGGATATGGTCATTTCAGGAATTCGTTTCAGTTTGCGATTTTGACAGCCTTAGATTTGAGTCTCCAAAATTTAAAACTAATTCTATTGTTATTAAGGTGTTGTGTGGAGGGGTTACCACTTCGTAAGTCAGAGAATGACTTACGAAGCCCACTTCCTCTGTTTGGCCCCTGTTGCCCCCTCTCGCTCCTGCCCACAGGTCTTACAGGTCATCTCCACGTACTGTACAGCTCAGGGTGCTTCACATCAGACTAGCCACCAGAATAGCCAAGAACATTTTCTTCTTTCTTTGCATCTTCCCCAAACATTCCATGTTTAAACCAAACCATGAAGAGCTTTTTTGATCATGAAGGTAAATTCCCATGTTCCTCCTTCCCAAGGGACGACCATGGGAACAATCAATAGTAGGCCCAAGTCCAGAACAAGGGTCTCAAGCCCTCAGCCTGACCCTCCTCAACTGACTGCTGCTCTTCCTGAAGGCTAAGCTACTTACCCAAGATCTCCACAACGTGAGGGAGTAGGCAGAGATGGTGCCTTGTTGAGGGCAAATAAAATAAAACTAGATTTCTTTCCTTATTTCGAATAGTTTTATGACCTCTAAGTAGTAGTACTTAAGGAGCTACCATTCAGTGAAAGTTTGCTAATACAGTGCGTCTTGATCATTGTCACCCTTTCACCACTCTCACCCACCCCTCCCAGCCTACCCCTTCACTCACCGTGCTTCATTTTAACTCATGTACTGAATTTCTTTGCCATTCACGAATCAGTTTACGGATACAACATATCTTGACCTGATCCATGGTCTTCCTTCAACACCCTCCCCTCCTCCCCTTTACACACTCACATTCCTTGGGTTTCTCAATTCCGTGGTATGTACATTGAGTTCCTGCCTGCATTCTTATCCTTCACATTTCTATCCCTCTCCACTTGTCCCACGCACCCCTCTTGCAAGTACCCATTTCCTAGTACTTATTTTGTTGGTCTTTGATTTCATCTTTTTAAAGAATTGTGCTATTTGCACTCTCATTCAGTCAATTCATTTGTAATCCCTTGCTTACATCCCAGTGCATTTATAGGTCTATAAACACATTTTGCCTGTCACAAATAACAGAAACTATGTAATTAATGTTTCTCTAGGTCTGGCTTTCTTCATTTAATATAATTTTGTTCAAGTCTTTCCATTTCCTTCCAAATGGTACAGTATCATGTTTTCTGATGGACGAGTAGAATTCCATTATGTATATACACTACATTTTCTTGATTCATTCATCCATTGAGGAGCATCTGGTTGGTTCCGTCTATTAGGTATGGTAAATAATGCTGCAATGAAT
Source organism: Megascapheus bottae (assembly GCF_031878675.1). NCBI lineage: Eukaryota > Metazoa > Chordata > Mammalia > Rodentia > Geomyidae > Megascapheus > Megascapheus bottae. Next base: position 80,882,381 of record NC_143515.1, on the reverse strand, counting down.
GTGGTTGTGCTGGTAGCTTTAGTGTGGCCTCATGTGTATTCTATTGGATAAATGCTCAAGGGTGAGATTGCTGGGCAGTTGGGTAACTTTGAGTTTAGTCATTTAATAAATCTGAGTACTGATTCCCAGAATAGTTTCTTAAGCATATATGCCTACCAATAGTGTAACCAATGTAAATAAAATAAAACCAGAAGCAGGCAATTTTCTTGGTGAGGAAGTTCCTGCACAAACCACCAGAGGGCAGACAGGCTTTGCCCACATCCTCCCCGAGATCCCCGGGGGAGATTTTATTTGTTTGTTTGTTTTTGTGGGGTTTTTGGTATACTTTTTATTGTATTAATAGAAGGGTTACATCATATTTGCCAGATAGAAGGTGCATTAATTCACATACATTGATACCCTTTCACATGTCTTGGTCCCCATTTCCCTCCCCCCACCCCTACCCCTCATCTTGTTTTCCTCCCTTCCCTATCCAATTTCAAATAACCAAATACAAATATATCCAATATATCAGATAACAAAGTGAGATACTGTAACAATATGAGATAATCAAGGGACAGCAAAGGAGATGAGAGATAACATAGTACATTAAGGACAACAATCATTCATTATATGGCTTTTGTTTCTATATCCTAGAGGTTCTTTCATTTAGCGTCATACTATACGGCCTTATGTATCAAGGTTTTGCTCTATCGCAAATCTCTGCTAGTCGAGCCCAAGGTTTCTACTGATTATGACAAATGAGGGAAACCATTGAGCCTAAGTCCTTCGAGTCTGGCTTACTTCACTTAATATGATTTTTTCTAAGTCTTTCCATTTCCTAACAAATGGGGAGATGTTGTTCTTTCTGACAGCAGCGTAGAATTCCATTGTGTACAAATACCACATCTTGTTAATCCACTCATCAACTGAGGGACATCTAGGTTGGTTCCATATCTTTGCTATGGTAAATAGTGCTGCAATGAACATCATTGTGCTAGTGGAATTAGTATGTCCTTCTTTCTGGATGATTGGGTAAATGCCAAGTAGTGGAATTGCTGGGTCATAACGGAGCTCTATGTTTAGTCTTTTGAGGCACTGCCATACTGCTTTCCATAGTGGTTGAACGAGTTTGCACTCCCACCAACAGTGTAGTAGTGATCCCTCCCGGCCACATCCCCTCCAGCATTTGTTGTTATTAGTTTTCTTGATCCTGGCTATTCTAACTGGAGTGAGGTGGAATCTTAGAGTTGTTTTGATTTGCATTTCTTTTATGACCAGAGATGTTGAGCATTTCTTCATGTGTCTATAGGCCATTTTTGTTTCTTCTTCAGAGAAGACTCTTTTTAAGTCGTTGGCCCATTTTTTTAATGGGATGGTTGTTACTTTGGGGATTAGTTTTGGATTGATTCAGTTTTTTGAGCTGTTGATATATTTTAGATATGAGCCCTTTGTCCGTTGTATGGTTGGTGAAGATCTTTTCCCTTTCTGTAGGCTTCCTAATTAATTTACTAGCTATGTCCTTTGCCATACAAAAGCTCTGCAGTTTAATGCAGTCCCACTTATCCAGCCTTTCTCTGATTTGTTGTGATTCTTGGTCCTTAGTAAGAAAGTTTCGACCTGTGCCAAGGAGGCCTAGTGTATCTCCTATTCCTTCTTGTAAAGTTTTCAGTGTGTCAGCTTTTACCTCAAGGTCTTTGATCCATTTGGAGTTAATTGTAGTGCAGGGTGACTAAGCAGGATCCAACTTTAGTTTTCGGCAGGTGCTTAGCCAGTTCTGCCAGCACCACTTGTTGAAGAGGCTATCTTTCTTCCATTCTATTTTTTTGGCTCCCTTGTCAAAGATTAGGTGGCCATAGGTCTGTGGTTTAATATCTGGGTCCTCAGTTCTATTCCATTGGTCTTCAGGCCTGTTCTTGTGCCAGTACTAAGCTGTTTTGATAAAAAAAAAAAACTGAAGAATACCCTTTTTTTTTCTACCCCATTTCATTTGCATTTTTAGATGTTCTTATTTTTCTCTTTGCCATTTAACCTACACCTTTTTTTCTAATGTTATGATTCATTCCTTTTTTTTCCCTCCTCTCTTTTCCCGCAATCCTTCTGTCACTGTGGTTGTTCCTAGAAAAAACAGTGACAGCTCTGGGTATAGTCTGAATAAAAGTGATTTCCATATTGATGCAGTCACCTGCTTTTTAAACTCCTGGTTCTCAACCCTAGTATCTCTTGGGTAAGAACTCAGAACAGTGAGGAATCTCCCCCCACCTTTTCTTTTCTTGTTTTTGTTTGTGTGTGTGTGTTCTGTTTTCTTTTATTTTTTGTTGTTTTGTTTCTTTTTTCTTTTTAAAATTTGTATCATTGAAATCTCCTATATCTACCTCCCTCTTTTCTCTATATATTCTTCTTATTACTCTTTTTCATAAGTTTTATCTAAGTTCATCTAAACTTTCTACTCAAATATTCTACCTGTTATCACCTTAGGTCAGTTATCCTTACACGATACCTTTTCTTCATTACTATAATATTCTTACACTCCTGTATTATTCTTTTCCTACCTCCCTTGTCGTCTTTCATATTATTTTTCTGTCTCTGGTCCTCTGTTCATCCTTCAACTCTTATAATGCATGGATCTACATTTGATAGTTGTTGAGCAATGCTGTGTCCCTAGGTGTTCAATTATACTCTAGGTCCAGAGGGATTTAAATACAATAGAGACTGGATTGAGGGGCCTATTGTTTTGGTCATAAATTGGTCATCTGTGATTGTGTTAGATTTGTATGTAAGTGCACAAAAAGAGAGAGTGATATTACCAATCTAAAAGAGCAAACATCTCTTGTCAGCCAACTAAAAAGGTCTAGGTTGGTCATATCTGAAAAATTATAATCTTGTTTAGTATTAATATTGCTCCCATTTTCAAATGGGCAAAACAAGAAACTCAAGAAAAATGTCAAATCAAGGAATAGCATCTCCCACCCAAAATAAACAGGCAATGGAGCAGTCAGTGGCAACTCTAGAGGAGAGTCTTCCAAGTGCTATACAAATGCAGTTGATAAACATCATTAATGAAAAGTGTGAGAACATAAAGACAGAGATAAGGGAGGAAGCCATAGCTAAACAAGAGGAAACAAGGTGATATGTGAAAAAGGGGAAGCCATAAAGGAGGCCATAATAAAGGTTTTTCAAAGAAAAATGGACGAATTCATAGAATCCACAAACAAAAAGGTGACCGAACTCCAACAAATGTCCAGAGAGAATAAAACTGCTGAGCTAACCACTCAAATGGAAATCAAGGAGCTAAAGAAACCCTGGGGGAGTTTTACTGGTTTAGGAAGCCGGAAGCTTCCTGAACATTTACGGGAGTTGGTACACCTACCAGCAAAAATAGAATCCTGCCTAGACTCCAGTTTAGAAGAGATCAGGACATTTCCTTTAAGCCTTTGGTGCTTTGAGAAAATGATGGTTTGGTAGAAGTGAGACTGCCTGCCAGGTGAACATCTCCTGTGTATCATGGTACATTTAAAGAAACAAGACCAAAGTCTATTATGTCTAATTTCAAATAATAACAACAACAACAATAATAATAATAACAACAGTATGCCCAAGTTTCCTAACCTCTTAGGTTGAGATTTAAACAATAAGAGATAGAACCTCCAGTATCCGTATAATTTTCCCAATTCTTACATAGTACTTGCCACATACAAGAATTCCAAAAATGTCTGTGTTTGAAAGAAAATAATATCCTAGATCCTCCCAAGAAGAAAAGGAGTATAAAGGCATCCGTTGTGTTGCTCTGTTTGGCCAGGGATGCAACATGAGAATAGAATTTTCTTTCCTAAGGAGAGCCTGAGTTTATAAATCCACTTTGGCACTTACCCAACCCTCAGGGAAGTTTCATGATGGTTCCTAAATTGGCGATTTACCTTAAGTGGAAGGTTACTTAGAGTCCTGAAGATAGGTTGCAAAAACTAAAGTACTAACATGCATTCTAGATAACACACGTCGAAAGACCATCCAAGCCCTTCCCTCCCAAATTGCAGCATGAAGAAAATGTCCTATGCTAGACAACCACCAGGTCAGATTTGGGGAGACGGCCATGAAAAATTGTCCTGTGACATGGAAACAAACTCCCAGATTGCAAAAAATCACCGGAACGTATGCTGTGATCTTGGGAACACTCTCCACCCGCCTTAGGGCTGCTCTTCAGTTCTCTGCAATACGGTGGAAGTTGCCTTCAAATGTTTACTGCGTGAAGTTATTTCTTTTTTCTTTCTTTCTTTTCTCTTTAGTGTACCTCTGTTGTCACTGCTTGTGATTTTGGTGCTCTGTGTTATACATATACATGTATATATATATATGTGTGTGTGTGTGTGTTACATATATGTGATATATATGTATATCTGCTTATCTGACTTGGAGAAGGGAAGAGGAAGATCAAAATGCAGAGACAAAGGGCAAAGGGAAACCAATGCAACAGCGATACTCGCAAGACACTATGATGGAACTGAACTTTACAAACTGGGGATTGGTTCCTGTGGAGAGGATAAATGGGAGAAAAGAAAGGAGTGGGGACACTGTTCAGCATGAAATGTGCGCATTATCGTACTTATATAACTGTCACCCTTCTGTATACCACCTTTACAATAAAAGAAAAAAACTAAAGTGAGTGGTCTAGGAAAACAGTCTTCCTTGGCTAGTCTGGGAGAAACATGGTATTGTAACTAATTTGCAATGCTAAATGGAGTCTATGCAACACAAAATTTCTCTAATCACCAAGTTAGAAGGATATGACTGGACCTGTCAAAGATATAAGTAATTGCTGAGAGTCTGCTATGAATAAAATATACTTTTCATGGTTTCAATTTAATATAAAATTACATTCGAGGATGAAGAGGATGTTGAATAATTTATCATTTTGCAAGTGCAATGATCCCCAATAATAGTTCATTTTGTTTATTTGCGTTTATGTGTGCCACGGTTCTATTATGTAAATAATGTAACATATTGTCCAAATGCATATTTAATATCTGGGGTATTTACTCCTAATAACTCAGAACATATGACTTGATACTCTGTAAGAAACATAGATGAATGAGGATTTGGGGCTAATGAATGTTGTATGGATAAACTATGCATTAGGTCATTTAAAAGGTATTTCTGGGTAATAGTAATGCTGCATTTGATTTTTGAGGATGGAGATGTGGGAGACAAAGACTGACTGGTCAGGTGGTCATAATCAGCACTATTGAGGTAAAAGAGAGGAGTTGGTGTGGTGAGCTAGAATTCGTTCACCCAATCCTGTGAACAAGAAATGGGTTAGACACTGGATAACAATCACCAACAAAAGGTAAATTCACCATCAAATACTGCACAGCAGAATAGAAACTCCACTCCATATAGGAAGGAAAGGTGATAGTCGGGAACTGCAGACATTCTAAGGAAATAACCTTTGTGTTGAAAATTAAAGGGTGGCTAGAGATAAAATAATCAAAGAATGAGGACGGCGTGTTCCCTTTCTGTTCTCTATCTTGATGAGTCAGACTCAGATAGACATGTTCAAATACCACATCCATCCCTCACAGGCTTTGTCACACGACAAATGAATTTAGCTTCTTCCCCTCACCCTCAAATGATGTGAAACAAGAATAATAGTAGTAATCTGAGAATATATTGGGATGCATGAAAGGCCCTGAACTTCCTGGGGTACAGTCTGGTATGTGGTAGGCTCTCTGTGCCATCTTGTTGATACTGGAATTTTCCTTACCTCCTAACTTGCCTTTACCTGGTTCCAGGCCCAACCTACACTCCAGACCATGGCTTCCAGCTTCTCACACAAGAGGCACACTGATGACATTTACCTGAATTCAAGAGTGGAATATTTTTGCCTCCTATTTGAGGGGAGGAGGCAGATTCAGATTAACTTTTAAGAGGATTAATAACCCACAGAAGTTCACGGATGCTGGTGTGGATGGAGTGAAGTCTCGCCTTCCTGCAGTGAACCCTCCCTGAGGCTGCTCTGGTCTCTGCCTCCAGCTAGAGCTGGCCAGGAGAGATAAAATATAATCAGAGAGATAAAGAACTCTGCCAGAGGGGCCTATCCTCCCGCTGGCTCTTCTCTTCCCACCCATCCTCACCTCACTGAGTTTGCAGGGGCTCCCCTGACTGGACCAAAAGCAAAGGGAAGCCAAACAACTCGAGACCCAACCCAGCTCTGTCCCTTGGCTCAGGGCCTCCATCTGCCCTCCCGGCTGGAGCTGAGTCCTCTTTCTGCTGGCTGGAGTGGAAGGATGATCAGGGAGAGGGCGTCAAGATGATCAGAATCATCCCACCTCCCTAGATCCCAGCCCTATAAAAGAAGACCCTTCTTCCAGCCCCACCCCAAAGCTGGGTTCCCCTCCCCCCCGGGCCCAGGATGAGTCCCACGGATTCCAGGAAACCTGGGGACCAGGAGCTCCTGTGTGAGCCCAGAAGGACACAGACTTGGCAGCTGCTCTGGCATCCAGCCAGCCCCCCATGGAGCGCAGAAGAACCACGGTGTGGAAAATTGAAGACCTGAAAAAGAGAGGGGGCTTGAGTTCCCTTGCCTTTGATTTGATGGAGAAGGACATCTGCTGGCAGGAAATCAAATTCAGCATTAAAGATTTCTCTCCCTAAGTCATCCAGGCAGTGGGTGGAGGAACTTCCCCTTGCTTGATGGGGAAGCCTAGGGACTTTGGGGGCCCCGGGGAGGAGGCCAGTGTTCTGCTGAGCAGGGATTGGGAGGGAGGAAGGCCGAGCCAGAACCCGCTCTTCTAGGGTGGTGCTCCAGAGTCCTAGGAGACAATTCTCTTGGCTGTACATTCCCAGTCCTGGAAAGGAGGAAACATTTTAAGTAGTATGGTTACTTTCTTGTTTTGCACATCTCCTATGTGGATTCTAATGTGTCTTTCTAGCTCTTGGTGTTCTTTCTGGAATCTTCTACTTACCTTGGCAGTGTGATTAGTGTCATCCCTTCAAGTATGCACACATCGCATAGACACCAGAAACATGACTCCAAGAACAATTCTGTCCATCATCCTTGGTGTAAAGAAAGCCAGGAAAAGTTAGCTAATCCATCAGGCTCTAAGCTGATTCTGGCATGGAACGAGGCATATATTGTAGTAAACTCAACTGCCTTGTGTGCCAGTGCCGCCATGTTTTCCCATAGATGCCGTGCAGAGCTCAGCACCCGGCCCCTCCCTTTCTCACTCTGTCCCCTCCTGCCCCGTCTACTTTCACAGTCTTTCACCAGAAGCCTCGCTCACCTGACCTTTCCCATGAAGCCCCACCAGGTGCGTGGGTTATTTACTCCTTTGGCATGTCACTCTCTGAGTCTCATTTTATGGTCGCTTTTAAATTCGTTTATGAGGCTGCTTGGATTTCATATTTGCAGGTGTCTGTCCACTTCTCTTGAGCCTTTTATTGGTTCCTCCCTCTCAGTCTGCTTTTCTCATTATTAACCTAAATTCTTGCAAGTTCCTGTGGTCCCGTGGTGTTGAGTAGTTTTTGAGGACCTGAGTGCGTTGATGTGGTGATGATATTGCCTGAGCACGTCTCCCTCGCAATGCTAGCCTCCTCCATGCTGTGGTGACGTTGGCGCTGTAGGGGATCAAGTCACGAAACACAGCCCTCGCGTCTGGGATTCATGATCTGAAAGAAGAGGTAGGAGGACCTCAGCTAGCCCTTCTGCACGTGTACAGGCAGAAGGAAAGGGCCACGGGAGGCGGGCAGGCCCCTCAGCAGGGAAAGCGCAGGGCTGGGCTAGAAGCTGGCTGATTTGGGGATATCCCAGGACAAGGCAGCAGCAAAAGTGCCTGCTTTGGCTTCCTCCATGTTAAGCAGGGATCATGTCATGCCTTATTATAAAATCAAGAGAAAGCTAGTGGCAAAAGGTGAGCAGAACCGTGTCCAGGAGGCAGGCATCTCAAGAGAAAATTGCTGCAGACCTATGAGCATTGCAGGCCTCACCGCTGACGAGACCGAGGCCACGAGGACATGTTGCCATGCTGCTCCAGACCAGTGGCACAGAACCCAGCATGAACCTGGGATGCACATGTGAGCACCTGCATTCCAGCCCAGCCTGGCTCTCCTTTCTGGCAGGTCCTTCCCTGTACCTCTCCCCAATCAGCTCAGCAATGTTTTCTGATGAGCATGTCTCATCTTTGTATGCAGTAAGTTTTCTGACATAAACTTCTCAGTAGGAGTCAGTGAGTCAACAATAAAGATGCCAGGACAACCTGTTGTAAGTGTTAACCGATTGCTACAGAGGTCAGAGTTGAAGCAGTTGACATGGATGAGGAATGAGAGTCCCGGGAGGTGAAGGACAGCCTGCATTCTTCCTCCTTTGCATTTTCCCACAATGTGTATGTATGTGTGCATGTGCGTGCATGTGTATGTGTATATGCGTGTGTGTGTGTGTGTGTGTGTGCTTGTATGTGTCCATGCTTCCGAAATACTGCGATGTTTGGAATTATGGATAATTTTATACATCTCACAGTACTTTCAAGTAACCTTAGAAAAGTGCAACTAATAGCCTTTTACATAATTTTATTCTCTAGACTTTGCTAAATGGAAATTCAAGGAGAAATCTCACCTCCATGCTCATGATGGAGACAAGAAGAGCTCAACGAGCGTCTTTCCAGTGCGACCATGGAGCTGCTAGAGCCCTGAGGCTGCAGCCCATCGCAGCCCCTGGGACTGCACTGGGCCTCGCCAGACCACCTGCCAGGACATCCCAGGCTGCACAGCGCTGGGTGTGCACCCACCTGGAGACCAGTGCAGATGTCCTCCATCTGAAACTCACTAATAACCAAGGAGCACAAGAGCCCAGTGCCTGGAGTGAGTGCTGCAAGGGAGGAGGGACAGGCTTGGTCCCTGTGTGAAAAATGGGAAGAGAAGACTGAACCAGAAGAATCAACATGTCAATAACAATATTGCTTTCAAGGTGTCATCCCTCATCCTTCAGTCAGGTTGGCCAAATCCCCTAGGATTTGCTAATCCCCTAGGATGTAATGCTTAACAATGTGAACACTGGTTAGAGAGAGGAGTTTCAAGCTCTCTCATTTAGATAGGAATGTGAGTCACCCTGAAAAATTACCCAGATTTGCATGATATGCTTCCCAGGCTCACATCAGAGCAAGAAGAGCTTTCCTTCCAGATGGCTCTTGACAAAGACCTAAAAGATTGAGCAAAATGCTATGATTTTTGCTCAGATATCCAAACAATTGTCACACTTGTTGCTTTCAGATTACTAGGGAACTCTTAAGTTCACTTTCAAATTTTACAAAATAATAGGAAATGATAAACACAATGTAAATGATTTATAATTTCATTACCAGGCAGGAATCTTTTTTTTTCTATTCAGCTAAGCATATGCATAAATCCATTCTTTGCATCATCAGCATTGCCTATTCATTTTAACTAGTTCTTCAAAAATCTCGGAGCAATGACATTTCTATATTCTTTTGTTCAGCAAAACTATGTGCTATGTATGTGCTGACTGGGGGCTTACATGCACTGGGTTGGGTTCTACAAGGAGGAAATCGTGCTCCTGCAAAGCTGGTGAAGCTAGGGAAGATGATGCCTCTGGTTTTGCTAGGAAAGTCTGACCAAACAGGAAGAGGCAGCAGGCCTGATTAGTCTGAAATTCAGAGCTAAGGCCCCCTCTCCACATAAGCCTGCAGCTTCCAGCAACATGTGGGCACGGCCCCAGCCTGGAACTGGTGCAGAGTGCTGAGGCTGTGCAGGTATGGGGGATATAGGAAGTGCAGGGGCAGCTTCCCTGGAGCCCAGGGCGTGGGGGTCACAAGGAACCAAGTCACCTTGGCCAGCTGGGCCCAAAGAGCTGATGGGCAGCTGGCTCTCAGACCAGGCTTGGGGCAGAAGACTTAATTGACAGATTTTCATTTCCCTTGACTAAGCATGGCTCTAACAACAGGAATGAGAAAGAGAAAAGTACAGTGTAGGCTATGTTGAAGGGACGGTGCCACGTTGCTTTCTGAGCTGTCCCCCTAAACTCTGGTGACAGTCTCCTCAATTATATTGCGTTGCTACTCCTAATCCTTGCTGAAGGAACCAAGAAAGAGATGCTGACACCCTGGGTCCTTCTACGCCCCGGATGAGGAATATGGAGTGCGACGATGCCTGTAGTGGGGAGAAGAGAGGCATGGGGGCCACAGATGAGAACAAAGGCTGAAGTGAAGGTGACAAAATGTGTGATGGGTGGGGGGCGGCACTCTATAGAGAGAGGATTCCTGGTCCTTTAGGTTGTTCCCTTAGCACATTTCTGGAGACAGAGGGGTCAGGCCTTCTGGTGGACACGAACTCTAGGGGGCATGCTTGCCTGGGGCTCCCCCACAGCACTGCGTCTGTACCCTGTCCACTCTTCCCGCTTGGCTTGGCCCTGCTACCCGTGGTTCTGTGGAATGGCAGCATCCACGCAGGCCGTCACTCTCATCTCCTCTGAGGGGAAGATGGTTCCCTTGGTCTGTGGCCCACGCCAAGCTTCTGGTAGTCACCCAGCCTCCTAACTCTTAGGCAGATGGCAGAGGGGCTCAGACCACCACCCACCCAGAGAAGGAAGTCCTTCCTTTATTGCCTTCTGTAGCAGTTAGGAATGAGATGGAGAAGGGAAGGACAGAGCCAAGCAGCAGCTCAATAGAACCCAAGCCCATGTCCACCTGCTGTCACCCCAGCCACGGAAGGCAGACACCACACGGCACGACACACAGGCTGCAGCCTCCGCAGTCTCTGGCTTTGTTTTCTAAGTATTACTGATGTAATGGCCTTCATTGTAGGTTCCCTTAGAATTCCTAATAAAAAATACCAGTGCCAGGTGTTCCCAGGAGATAGCCACAGCCTCCAGAGAAGCACTTTCCTTCTATGGCTTTCTGCATCACGCATACAGTCATGGTAGCCCAGCCTGGTCTAGGCCCCCACCTGCTTCTCTGCCTGGCTGTGCAAGCTGCCTCTGCTCTGGGAGTTCCCCTTCTTCAATAGGACTAATTACACCATTGGCACATCAGAAATGAACATGCCTGGAAGCACAGGAGATTGATGACCAACTTCCATTTGGCGTTCAAGAATGGAGACTGGGAGCACAAGGGTTGGTTCAAGGTCGCCAGCAGCACTCCAGGAGACAATGCAATTAAGGCTAGGTGACTTCTTCTTTAAATCAGCAACATGTCTATCATTAAACTGTGCGTGGGGAGAAATCCCCACACAGATCCATGTTGATTTTATTCCTACTAAATTGCAGAAGTATGTAGAAGGCACACATTTTAAAACTCTTTTGGAGTTAGGATGGCAATGGTGACATCGGTGATACAATATTGGTTATTCCCAAGATGTCCTCCCTCTCCTCCTTCTCCTCCCTCCCCTCTGTTCCTTTTTCTTCACTTCCTCCCATTTGACCTGCTCATCTTGTTCCTCATCTCCTTCTCTCTTCCTTTTATGACCTCTTCTTATTAGAACACTGCCCCTGTTAAATTGGTATGGTAAAGTTAAATAACCACAGGATGGTAAAGCAAAACAAAGCAAAACCATACATGTGGACATGAAAAATCAAAACAGGACTCGAGACATTCACACAGTGAGACCAAAGGAGGATATTCTTAGAAGAGGATCACAGGGGCTCAATAGCTATGTCACAGGATCATGTAAAATACGTACCAATGAGCTCCAAGAAATGGGAACAAGAGGTTTTGCTCTTTTTTCCCCTACTTTGTCACTGGTTTTTATTTCTGTACCTTTTGTCTTGTATGTAAGATTATCTGTTTGGGGGACGGGGTGGGGAGCACAGAAGTGATGGGAGAAGGGGTGAGCAAATGTAACACTAGACACTAGACACTGTTGAAAATGAACTATGGAATTTATGCAGGGGAGACAGGAGGGGAAATGGGAGAAAGGGAAAGAAGAGGTGACGCTCTTCACAATGAAATGTACTCATCACTGACCTACATAACTGTAACGCCTGTATATCTCAATACAATAAAGAAAGCAAAAGAGCATGACATCTCTGTGAGTTATTCAGGCCTTTCTGGCTTTTACTACACTTCCTTGTGAATCATTCCACTCAATATGACTGTCTTTGTCTGCATCATCTCCAGAGAAGACAGGAGTTTCATCTAGAATGAGCAAATGACAGAGTAGAGGTGGCCCAGAAATATTTCTGTGGGAGCCTGTGAGCACACTTCTGGAGGGCAGCTTTAGAACTGGGAGACTGAGCAGAGAACAAATCTGCAGCAAATCCAACACATTGATATGTGAACAGAAAAAAAGGCTGGGTAAATCTCTCTCTCTGCTTGAGCAAGGACATCTGTCTCCCCGTTTCTTCTGGTTCTCAATCCTTGAATTTGACCAGAATCACTCCAACATACAGAAAAGTAAGTGTGGGGCCCCTTCTCTTCATAAACATGTAGGTCAACTGACATAAATGACAATGGTAGATAGACAACAGATAGATAGATAGATAGAGATAGATACAGACAGACAGACAGACATAGATGTTAGAAAGAGATAGATATAAATTGATATATAAAGATACATAGGTACATACATTGATAGATACATAGAAAGATAATACATTGATAACAGATGACAAATTGATAATAGATATAAATAGGTTAGAGATAGGTAATGCATAGGAGATAGATAGATAGATAGATAGATAGATAGATAGATAGATAGATAGATAGACAGATAGACAGACTGCTGGATGGATGGCTTAGTTAGAGAACCCAGCATAACATATCTGATTCAATAACTGCTGCAATCTGGGGAGCTGATTTCTTACTGGAATAGAAAGAATCTTTGTCCACATACTTCGATGAACGTGGATACATCCTGAGTGCTTCTTTTTCCCTATCAGGAATCCTTGGCCATGCCAGATTTCCACAGAACAATCTAGAGAGCAGCTACATTAGTTAGCTCTTTCTTTGTGGAATTTAGAAATACTGTAACAACATACATTGCTATCTATCCTGCAATTCAGTTTTAACCTGTGTTAAAGAAAGCTGTTCTTAACTATGACGTTCTAATGGATCCCATCTATGTTCAGCCATCATCTTTGTGTAACCCCAGAAAAAGTTTCTGGTATCACTACTAGAAACTGTACGTTACTGTACATTTGTGTTTGTCTCTCTGCATCTTGTGGATGCTCCAGTCTCGCTATGTATTGTCTTCTGTGCTCCTTTTATCATCAGTTCCTACAAAACTGATGCATTTTTACAGTATTCATGGTTGTTATCATAGACACAAAACAATGCAAAACTACAAATGAAGGATTTTAGTTTTCGTCCCAAATTATAGTCAGCTTGCATTATTAATCGATTTTTAATATGCTTAAATTTATTTGTAATAGCAAGTATTTGACAGCTCATAGTTATTTCAACCTGTTCCAGTGCTGTTTATATTGTTATAGATGTTACTTAAAAATTATCTGGGAGATGGCTTTTACATCATTATCGGTTGAAATATTTCAGGCTGTGTGTGAACAATAGATATAGAAAAAGAATGTGAAAACCAATCATGTGCTTTTTGTGTTGAGCCTTTGTTCAACATACCTTTGGCTCTGTTACTTAAGGAAATAAGAACTTACATATCTGATTGGCAAGAAATGCCATTTTAGCTCTGCCCTTGCCAAATATGCCATCTTCACTCAGAATACATCTTGTGAAGGGCAAGGTTTGTTCTGAAGTCCTGACTCGTGAATGTTGATCATCCGATGATGTAAGTGGCAAAGTCAAGACTTGCAGATCTTTACACAGAAGTCCCCAGAGGACATCTTCACATTTGGTTTCAATCCATTTCAATCGAATCAAAAGCATTCTCAGTGCTCAAGAAACACCGGTGGTTCAGAGAAAACAACGCCTTTCCGAATTTATTCTGGGATGATCTGTATTTGTCCTCATGGTGACTTTCCTCTTATTCTCCCTCCTTTCCCCCAGCTGGGTGATGGCTTCTCCCTCCTGGGGTACCAACACACCAACCATAGTCATCTTGGTGACTTCTCCTCTCCAGGGCTACAGCATTTGCGGAAGGAGTCAGTGAAAGATGACAGAAGGCTGGTGTGAGTGGGTGGACATCTGGCATGTAGCAAATGCATTTAGGAAGCTACCAGACTGCTCATGGTAAATGACTCCTGCAACAGTTTCCAATGTGAGCAGTTAGGAGAGGAATAGGCTTTCAGGAAGGTCATTTAATGTCACATTGTCTTTCTCTACATCCCACATAAACTGCTTAACAGTTTACAAAGCAGATCTCCGCCCGTTTCGATCTAGTAATAACTGAGCCGACTATTCTGGCAAAAGCTACTCACAGGACCTAGATAAGGCTTATGTTCCTGAGCATTGATAACTCAGGAGTTCAATAACCAGTGGGGGTTTAACATTTGATGGCGGCTGGAGGACACGCATTCTGCTTGTGTTCTTTTAGACTTCTCTGCAGTGAGGTGCAATCTTTGGGTATCTTGCCATACCTTACACGAGAGACATATTAAAATCCTCATATGGTTTTTCATGCACCTCAGGACTTGATAATGAGGACATGGCCAAAGGGGTCTGAAACGCTTTTAAGGTTTCACCTTTGAAAAGACATCAGATTTCAGTGCAAGGACATTAATGCAAAGGGTTCCGTTGCTGAAGGTTGAATGAGAGAGGCTGGCAGCCTAGTCGTGACCAGCCCCACCTTCAAGCATGGCTCTATGAGGAAGGAAGGGAGATGGCAGCTCAGCATCTTGGAGGGACCACCAAGCTAAACGAGAGTCACAAATTAATGTCAATCCAATCAAAGCGGAGAGCGTTGCCACTTATTGATAATTATAACTTCCTTACTTTTCTTATACCTGTGTTCCTCTTTCCTATTTTTTTTTGTTTCAGCATCTGTAGTGTCTTGCTAATGAATGGTAGCAAGTAAAAGTAAATCTCACATGAGAAACAATCTCCTTTCAGTTATTATGGAAACCTAAAGGTAAGGAAGACTGTTTAGCTATATAGGAAGGAGTTGTGTCAATTGAAAAATAAACATAAACTTTTGTAAGATACATTTACATCTAAATACTGCAACTTGTTATGGGTATGTCATTGCGTAAGTTCTATTTCCTCACTAAGCCTTGGATTGATCATTTGAAAACTGAGGATTTTACGCTCTACTTAATTGGGTCCTACAAATAAAAAGAATAAAATGTCTACCCCAAAGTATATGCCTGTGATGCCAGAGCCTTTTAAATGAACAAATATAACTAAACTCCTGGGTCTGTGGCAAAGAAGCAAAGAAGATGGAAAAGCATTGAGTTAAAATTAATGTAAAATGTGCTGAACCCATTCTTAAGCAGGAGGTCAGCATAACCCAATCTCAACAAATGAACTCGCTGTGCTGTACCAGTGCATCCAGCTATGCGTCCAGATGGTCATAGGCTGAGGGCTGAGGGCTGAGGATGGTGTCAGGGCAAACAACAGGCTCTCCCTGCAAAGTGGCTAAGGTAAAAAAGGGTTAGGGGTGTGGACAAACATGAGAGAACCACTGGCTGACAATCTGAGCCCCTGAGTTCAGACTGTTTTATGATTTCTGATTATATTCAATATAACAGTCCAATTGACCTGTAGGCAAATAAAAAAACAGAGATAGAAGGTGGCCAGGAAAGGAGGGGAGGGAGGAAGGAAGGGAAGGAGGGGTTGGGGGAGGGAGGAAGAAGAAATGAGGGGAGGGAAGAGAAAGAAAGGGAGTCAGAGAGAGAGAAGACAGGAAGATGAAGGAAGGAAGGAAGGAAGGAAGGAAGGAAGGAAGGAAGGAAGGAAGGAAGGAAGGAAGGAAGGAAGGAAGAAAGGAAGGAAGGAAGGAAGGGAAGGAAGGGAAGGAAGGGGCGGGCCTGGAGTTTGGCCTAGTGGTAGAGTGCTTGCCTAGCATGCACGAAGACCCAGTTCAATTCCTTGGTACCACATACATAAGTGGAACCAAGTGGTACCACTTGTGCCTCAAATGGTAGAGCACTAGCCTTGAGAAAGATTTAGGATAGTGCCCAGGCCCTGAATCCAGGTCCCAGACCGGCAAAAAAAGGAAGGAAAGAAGGAAGGGAGGGAGGAAGGAAAAATTGCAGGAAACAACCGCTGAGGTTCTATTGAGTGGCTGACATGTATATACTGTTTAATTATTTGTCTAAACTGAGAGAATTAGGTGTTTACCAAGCTTATTATTTTGTAAGAGACAAATACCAAGAGATGGCCTAATAGAAGCTATAGTAGACAGAAAGTCCACTGGCTGGGCACAGGCTCAAAGAAAGCTTTGGAAATAAACAGAGCAGAGTTCAATCTTCCCCCAGTCCTTCTTTTATGGCTCCAGAGAGAACAGCCTTACTTAAGACCTTGTTCCTCCATAAAAAGGGGTCACGCCACGGTCAGAGCTTAGAAATCCATGCCCCCTGACTCGCAGGCACCAATCTCAGATGAGAAATGGCAGAGTCTCCTGAATGGCTCATCCACTTAGCTAAGCAAGCACCTGGCTTCCTGAAATTGCACATCAAAATTTTAATTCTTTGGTAATATTTTTGTACCTAATATGTTTAATGGAATATATGCATTATAATAATAGACAACTTGCTGTAGTATGTTACAAACACTTGTGAATTAATCTAAAAATAAATGCTATGATGCAGTTATAAATAAGTTATTAGTGGTGAAACGTAAATGAGAAAATACTTAAATTTGTCCCTAAAATATAATTCATTATTTACATTGCTGTGTGCTTGCTTGAGTAGAAAAAGGGAAGGAGTTTTAGATAGCACTAGAACACATATACAGCAATGCTAAACAGACACATTGTACAAATAGAAATTTTCTTACATTTATTTGCTGTGGTTGAGGGGCAGGGATGAAGAACAATGAAAATTCTGCATTTTTGACAGTTGTTAGTTCTGCCTAATTTTAAGTGCTGTGTTCTCAAACAGCAATTGAAAGTGACTTACTTTCAATAAGTGTATGTTTTTTGTCTCCTCTGCGTTCAGGTGTTGAAATATTAATCATCCTCTGATGGCATCAGGAGGAAGAACTCAGAAGAAGAGACTGTCATGTTTGTGGGGTTTATGTCCTAACTAGAAGAAACAGAAGACAGATGACTTTTCTCCTAGTCATGCAGGACCAACAAGAAGACAGCTATTCACAGGGCTCGCCTCACCCTCCGCTGAAAGCAACCTGATCTTGGTTACCAATCAACCATGAGAATAAATGTCGAGCAAGTACAACATGAAGCCACGTTGGCTGTAAGTAGGAAGGAAGATATTTGTTTTTGCCTTTCAAAAACACTTCAAAGAAACATCAAGCAAGTAGTGGATGAGGTAACAGGAGCCCCAAGACAAATGTTTTAAGGAGGCATTCATTCTTAGATTGCTTGCTTGTGACGACAGTGGCTGTACCCAAACCTGAGCACCTTGTTAAACATGCTAACCTGGGCCCGGCTCTGTCTCCCCTCCCGGCTGATATACAGTAACAGAAGAGGTGCTTCAAGCTTGGCAAATACCCAAAGAGAGAGGGAAACATTAGCCTGTGATATCCAGTGTCTGAATCTTATTAGGGCTCAGAGCCTTCTAAAAGCTCCGCGCTGGACTACTCTGGGCTACTTACAGTCTTTCATTTCTGAAGTGCTAAATCAAGGTTGTTCTGGAGAAACATAAATGCCCTGAGCAAGGGCAATGCTTTCTCAAATCAAAAAGAGAAACACAAAATGCTATCAGATGAAAGCGCTTGCAGTCCTCTCCATGAGAAGACATGGCTCCCTCCAGTGTGGGGCATCGAAGCCATGGAGGGGACAAGGGCATCACAGGAGAGAAAAATGACAAACAATTGAAAATAACGCTTGACAAACTCACAAGGCCAAAGGCAACCCATGGAGAAAAAATGACTTCAGTAGCCATGACTCTGCCTTGTTAATCTTGTAGATAAGAACATCCCATGTGATGAGACCTAAGACACAGATGTCCCTGGTGAATGTTACCAAATGTTTGAGGAGGACTCGTATACAGGTTGTATGAGTACTTTGAGGATGTGCTGCCTATATACAATAGAATATTATTCAGCTATCAAGAAGAAAGTATTAGCAGAAAAAAATGGGTAAAAGTGAGATCATCGTATTGAGTGAGATAAGCCAACCTCAGGAAGATAAATCTCATGTGTTTTTATTCAAACAGGGAACTCAGCCTTACAATCATGGTCACCCTTTGCATCTTTCCTCTCGTCCTATGACGTAGTTGAGGACTCTTCTGTGAAAACTAGAAAGTGGAGGAAGAAGGCAAGGAGAGATAAATATGAGAGATACACCGTGCAGGAAAAGGAGAACAGGCGAATAATACAGGAAAGGAGGATTTGAGAATGGCTCATTCTGTGGACAGAGAGCAGTAGCTCACCCACACCTCTATCCTAGAACTGTGTGAGACTGGCCGGCTCGGCTCTCTGAGAATGGAGGCTGTCTTCCCTTAGGAGTGTGTCCAAATTCTGGTACTCCCCATACCAAAATTGTGAGTAGGGCACAAGGGAACCTAGCAGA
This sequence comes from Megascapheus bottae, assembly GCF_031878675.1. Taxonomy (NCBI): domain Eukaryota; kingdom Metazoa; phylum Chordata; class Mammalia; order Rodentia; family Geomyidae; genus Megascapheus; species Megascapheus bottae. Next base: position 80,863,859 of record NC_143515.1, on the reverse strand, counting down.
GGAACCCAAGTGTTCATTACAATGAAAGAACACACGGAAGTGGGCAGAGGCCATGAGCATGGGGCTCGCGGGAATTCATGCGTTGGGAGCTGAGTTGATGGACAGAAAGCTTCCTTCCTGGAGTCAGTCTTTCCACAGTGCCAAATACTGACCTCCAGGTTTTCAACAACATACCTGCGATGGGCTTCATTTATATGAAGTCTGAAGAGAGGTTGCTGCCCAGAAGTTTGTTTTAAAGCCCGATCTCGGCTCACTGCCGTTCACCCCACCTCCATGATTAAGAATCATTGCACTAGGAGAAGCACAGACCAGAACTGTGGGTAGTTCTCGGGTCGGCCTCTTCTCCTACTGTCTTACCTTCAGTGGGTCCCTGGTGGGTCTACCAAAACCCCCCAGAGCCCAGTAGGAGTGCTTCACCTACAGGGAAAGCGTAAGTCAGCTACCCAGGACCCCTCTGGGAGAAAATCCTTTCTTCCCTAGAGGCCAAGGGTCGAATGGCGTGCCAGGATTGGATGATGTCTCCAGGCTCTATTGCTGAGTGACAGTAACGGCATCCCGCCTTTCTCCCTAAGTTCAGTGAGCCGATCCTTTTGGGTCCTATAAAGTGGAGGTGAGCAGTCACTAAAATGGTAGAAAAGTAAGAGAGAGTGGGTCAGGTGTGCAGAACATCTACCACGGACATCAGAATGCCTCCTTCTCTGCACAATCGAGTCTGGAGTCCTCACAGACCCCAAGCCCAGACAAAAGCCAGACAAAGCAGGAGGCGGCTTCTGAGAAGCCCACTTGACAGCCAACCTGTTCAAGTGATTTGCAAAGGAATTGTTCCAGTGCGTGTGCATAACTTCCGATGGGGACCAAGGCTTAGAACTGTTACAGTAAGGCAAGTCCGATGTGAGTAGCCATAAATAAAAAGCAATAATCGTAAACATCACATCTCACCAATGTCCTTCCTGTCACACATGGGGATAGTTGGATGTAGCATTATTTTTAAAGGCAAAGAGAATGATATATTTGAAGACACGTAATTTGGGTTCAACGTTCACTTTCTAATTGACTGGGTTTTTCCAGAAAGTTTCTCTTTGGGGTTATCTTTTTCTCCACCTCCAAACGTCTGAGTTCTCAAATGTGCACTTGCACACCCACCTGTTTTTCAGCTTCACCAACACCAGAGACACCAGTGTTTGTGTTGAGGGTGGAAGCACATGACAACTGGACTGTCTCAGGGCTAATGACAGGCAAATTCTTCAAAAGGATGGGAACATCGCAGTGGGGCTTCCAGTCACTTCCTTTTAAAGTGGCTTTAATTACAGTCACTTCAGTGACTGCCAGGCCTCATTCTGTTCTTGCCACAGTGGTGGCAGCTTTGTCCCCTTACTATTGCCTGGACTGCCGGAGACATGTGCTTTGCTACCTATAATTTAGCGCATCGTTTTATCTACCTACCCACTGGGTGCATCTTTGCTATTTTCCTTTCTATACAGCAGGTATCAGGTGTACCTGAACAAAGAGACACACTTCCTGCCTCTCCTCACACCCTGCACATTAAACTACTTTATCAAATTGACATCTATGTAATAGTCAGAATTATTCCTCTGTCACCTGTGTAGACTCAGGGATCCTAACTCAGTCATTTGATAGGCTCTTGCCCATAACATCTCTTCATCACGTGCAAGGGACAGCCTTGTCACCACGGTGTCCTCATCCCAGCTCACCTGTTCCACAAGCACAAAGTCTGTACTTCACACACCGAGTTTCCAGGTTCTGCAGAGAGCTGCATGGAAGCCTGTAGGACCCATCGCCAAGCCTTCAGAATTGTACTCTTAGACGGTTGGATGTATTCTGAATTGTCCCCTTACCCTCTTCTCATTTATGTTAGCTTCTTTTCCCAGCTGGCATTCCCCCAAGCTACCAGATCCCTGTTGAACTACATTTTCCATTAACAGAGAACGCAGATTAAAACAATAACTCTACAATGAGTCTTTGTTTTCCCGGTGAGCACTAGCATTTCCTCACTCCTCCCTGCCACATACGGAGATGTTTTCCTGCCAGCACAGCTAACACCTACGTGTTGTATCTTCTTTCTCACTTCCAGTTGCCTGAACTTTTCCCTTTGTCATACAATTAATCACTGAAGCTCCCAGCCCACGTTCCGCACTTCTGATTTCATAGACTGGGACAATCTCAGAATGTGCCCTCTGCACCCCATGTCTCTTGCCATCCAGTCTCTTGCAGACATGCCTTTGCCTTGGTACTAGAGAGGACTCGGACTAAGATTTCCTTAGTGCGACTGGGCTCTTTGTCTCCGAGGTTTCCTTCACATTGTGACCTTCTCCCAACACCCCGGGTTCATGCCATAGAGCCAGGCCTCTTGCAAGCCCAGGAGATGTGGCAGAGTGGGCATGCAGGAAGTATTTCCAATCGGAGATATCTCATTTTCCCTGTGCTCTTCTCCCTTCATCTGGGCTTAAACAAAAATGATTCTGTCCAAATGTTTTGCAGGTGTGAAGAGAAATTTCCAGTCTTGGCCTCTGTGCTGACTTAGCATTTCCCTTGCTAACCAGGAATTTCTGCTTAAAGTCTTTGCTCTCTCAACTCCACAGATGCTTTCCCTATGTCTTCTCATCTTTCTTCACCCACCTCTCCTCGTATACTCTCCTGGCCTGTTTCTCAAGTGTGGGAAGACTCACGGGTTTCTCGCTTTGAACTCCAGCGTATTCAGAAGGCATGTTCTCCAGGAAGTTATTTATCCCCCAATGGCTTCACATTTTTCCACTTTCCAAGTGACCTCCAGATCTAAACCTGCAAGCCGGGTCCGTGCTTCTGACTGTGAGCGACTTGCAGCTGTCTGAATACCTCTCAGGTCACACAGCATCTGATTACAGCAGTTGTGTTGGAATATAAATCACCACCTTTCCAAGGCCATACTCATGTCTGCTTACTCCCCAAACTTGGCCGTGTCTGGCTCGTCAGAAACAGGGAAACACCATTAACTAGGTAGCCTTTGGATATCTAAATGCTATGTAATGACGTTTAAATGTTTTACTTTTAACTCGCTATTCAGTAAACAACCAATAACTATAAGAAATCCAGAAACCCTCCAGAGCCACAAATGGACCAACACATTTACTGACATGAATAATTTCTTTTGATCAAAACCCATGTAGGCACGGGAGAGACTCAACTTCAAATCAGTCACGATCCTTCCTCTGTCAGGCAGTTAGCTCGGGATGCAGCACCCACTATCCCCAATGGCTTCCGCAGATCTTACTTTCTCATGGTTGTGATGGCTGGAGTGTGCGCTCTGGGTATCCGGATGGAGGGGTCCTGGGAGACACTCTGCACTGGAATTATGTCACACATAGGAAGGCTCACGTCTATCTCATCATAGAGGCGGTAGTCTTTTGGTTCGGCTAAAATCTAAGGCCGCAACCCAATCCCATCCCCTTGGAGATTAGAGTTTCTTCCCGTACGTGTGAGGAACACAGACACAAACACAACCACAGCATTTCCGGAGATACTGTGTCCTATAGAAGATGCTGTGCTGCTGTGCTCTGAACTAGAGCAGAGCATTACGTGATGCAAGAATTGACTTTATCTTAAAGATTTTACTTGAAAGAGGAAAGAGGTTTAAGAAGTGTGTGTGTGTGTGTGTGTGTGTGTGTGTGTGTGTGTGTGTGTGTGTGTGTGTGTGTTTGCCTGCTAGTCCTTGGGCTTAAACTCAAGGCCTGGGCACTGTCCCTTAGCTTTATGTACTCAAAGTTAGGGTCCTCCACTTGAGCCACAGCTCCACTTCAGGCATTTTGGTAGTTTATTGGAGATACAAGTCTCGTGGACTTTCCTGCCCCAGCTGACTTCAAACCGTGATCCTCACATCTCAGCCACCTGAGTAGTTACAATTACAGGTGTGAGTCACCGTCACTTGGCCCCTGACTTAAGGAACTTTTGCGTAAAATCTTGTCCTTCTTAAAACAATACTGACAAAGTCTAGCTTCCTCTTGACCCAGATAGTGTGAAGCTGACTCTGGAAGGTAACCTCTTCCCAGAGATGGCACCCTAGAGCTGGGCTGGAGGAAGTAATTCCTGGGACAAATTCTACACCATCAGAGTAGAGAAAGCTTGACCCATATATGATTTAGGGATTGTTTGATGCCCCAGTGGTCTGAAAAATAGGTAAAATGCTACATTACACATCCGAAACTCACAATGGTGACGCCTTAGTTGGACTTCCACTGGTTGCCAAGCTCACCAGAGTCTAGATGTGTTTCATGTGTGAGAGACTCCCAGATCAATGGAGAGGACATTCACCCATTTGGTGGCACTGCAGCCTTTCCCTTGGGGTCCCCTCACTGTTCTCCTTGCTTGTACCCTCCCTCATGGATGGAAATGACGGAAGTGTTGGGCGGCTCCCAGAACTTCATGCTCACACCCCCGTCCTCATGCCCTAGGTTCCAGAGATGGTCCTTGAGGGGGCCATGCCAGCCACCTTGTTTCAGTGGCACTCTTTCTCATTATACAGAGGAGAGACTCCCATCCAGACTTCAAAGGACGCTCTGAGAATGCTAGGGTTCTTTCTAGGGTTCTAGACCTCCAAGGGCATTAGAGTTCTTTCCAGGGTTCTAGACCTCTGAGCACACCAGAGTTCTTTCCAAGTTCCTATTTCTAATCTTGGTGGGACAGGGCAGCCATATTTCAAAACACATGTTCCAAGTTCCTGAGGCATGGCTTAGAAAAGAAACGTGTAAAAATGTTTTCAAGTGTGTAGAAAGGAAATATGAACAATTGGCACTGAATGTTAAAGACATAAAGCATTCTTTGCCCAATATTTAATATGCATTAAAGCTATGTGCCAATGGTTCATGCCTGTGATCCTAGCTACACAGAAGGCTGAGGTCTAAAGATTGTGGTTCAACGCCATTCTGGGCACAAAAGACCGTGAGACTCTTATATCCAAAGAACCACTAGAAAACCAGAAGTGGCACTGTAGCTCAAGGGAAAGAGTGGTAGCTTTGAGCTGAAGAGCTCAGGGACAGCACCTAGGCACCGAGTTCAAGCCCCATGACTGACAGAGGGAGAGAGAAAGAGAGAGAGTGACAGACAGACAGAGAGAGAGAGAGAGACAGAGAGAGAGAGAGAGAGAGAGACAGAGAGAGAGAGACAGAGACAGAGACAAACAGAGAGAGACAGAGAGAGAGAGACAGAGACAGACAGAGACAGAGACAGAGAGAGACAAACAGAGAGACAGAGAGACAGACTGACAGACAGAGAGGAATATCTCCTTGTATCTAGAAACTGAATTTGTTAAAAAAAAAGCACTTCAACTTTAAATGTTGCCTTAGGAAAGTCTTTATCTTTGTTTAGAATGATTCTGCTACACTTCAGGTTCAATATTTTAAGAACACACATTGTTGACACCATCGAATAGGGACTTGATCCAATGTGGACAAAAGCATCATGGAGGAAAATCCCATCAGAAAGAACTGCTCCTAATCTAATATGTTTTGGCAATTTTTGGTTTCATTCTGTAACCCTACTCAGGACAAGAACCACAGCCGTTAGATATAAAGAAAGTATAGTCCGTCTCTTCCCAATAAGAGGAAATTCTAATATAGCGGTATGGGTCTGGAGGTGCATGCATTTCCAGGTTTCAAATGTGTCTTGTGTGAATGGAATGTGGAGGGGAAGCCTGTCTTTGTCAGGTCCCTTCTTCATGAGATCTCCCAAGGCTTTGGCATTTCATCACAATTTTATGTCGCGGACTAGGGAGCTTCTGTATTGTGTCTTTGATCCGTGGTGTCAGGGCTAACAGATCTCTGTGTCTTTACCTTTAGAGATTGTGAAAGCTCTTCCTGGGAAAGGTAACCTTCTAAACAGCTGCTGTCCAAGCCCAAACCACAGAGATCACTTTCCAAATGAGCAGACAAGCCCCCAACTCCCCTTTCTTACAGCGATACCGTCAGATAGCACTTAAGTTATACAAAGAATCTCTCGTGGCTACAGTACCCAGCGACGAATTAAACTCAATGCATTATTGTAAACACAGAGATGTTCTGGTTTGGATTGCAGGATAGTTTCAAAGTGGAAGAGTAGGAACACAATAAGAGTAAAATGAGAGGGCTGGCCACAGTGAATGAAGGGCTTCGCTGAGAAGCCTGCACACTATTTTGTGAGACAGAGAGGCTTTAGTGAGACAAAAGCATCACTTTGGCTGGGTTGCCTCAGATCTTAAGATGAAATCACTGTGATCAGGTCTCTCGGTGTACAATGTACCAGGCTTGTTTTAGGTCCAGGAGTTCTAGAAAGAATGCTGCGTTTGTAGACAAGTATTTGTAGTACCGTCTCTATCTCTTTCCAAGGCCCTTTTGCCCAGCGTTGCTTGCTTGTCCAAACATGCGATGGTTTCCTGGCCACTCCTTTTCTTAGTGCCTATAATTCCATTCCTTAGCCCTTTCCACTTCTTGCTGGATGAGGATTGTTACTCTTACCTATCAAGGCAGGCTCTTAATGTGTAATCTGTGTGTGTCATCCCAACCACCTCAGTTTCGCTTCTATTTCTACTTGCTTGCTTTTATCTTTTTGGTTCTATGCTCAGCTTCTTTCCATGACTTCCACTTGAGATGTGCTGTCATTTTGACCCTTGGCTTGACATTTCATCGTGCCTTCACAGTTCTCAGTATTCCTTCTTGGCTAATAGCTTTTACTTTTCCATGGTCACATTCAAGACCCAAAGAACACTATCCTCCAGAGCAAGGGGACTAACACAGTGATATTTTATATTTATTTACAAACTGATATCTGTGCATGTTTTTCCCACAATTCTGAATGGAAAACTCAATGAATTTGGACACAGCAAAGCCTTGCCTAGTTTAGTCTTCAAGACTTAAAACTTAAAGACCATCAGTAAAGATTCTGTTTAGTGGAGAGAACCACTCACAAAGAGCTAAAAAGCCAAGTCCCTAGAAAGCTTAGGAAAAGGTTGATTATTAAAATTCCAGAACAGGATTTCCCAGGAATGATATAAGCTTAAAAACAAACAAACAAATCCTTGGCCTCTTACTTGTGCCAATGGCATGTGAAGGAGGAACTCAGAACTCCTCATCCAGTATATTCAGACAAGCTGGCCTGTAAGGAGAAAAGGGAATGGAGAATCTCTTGACAAGGTTTAGGAAGTTGTAACAGGAAGCTGAGACCTCTTTTTTCAAAAGGCCTTCTAAACTGGGACAGTTCTGAAGGTGAAAACTAGTACACATTATTTGCAGTTAATACCACCATGCTTGGGGAAGTGTCCACTGGAGGCACACTTGTTAAAGTCATTATCCCAGGTCTTAGGAAGATGCACCACTTGGAAGCGAGGCCATGTGAGGAGTTCGTTGATCATGCCATTGAGGGAATCGGCAGACCCAGGCCCATTTCTCTTCCTCTCTTCTGTTTCCCTGTTACAAGTGAGCAATTTCTTCTGACACATGTTCCTACCCAGTGCTCCCCATCAGAGACCTAAAGCAGTGCACCTGTCTGTTCTCACACTGTGATCTGAATGAACCCATTCTCATTGTAATTTAATTATCTTTGGTATTTGTTACAGGGGAAGTGACGGGAACAACACATATGCCAAGAGAACATGTACAAACTGAAAAAAAACAAGGAAAATAGGAAGAACCCAGGCAAACAGCTTCCCAAGACGTCTGTGGACAAAGAAAAACTCCCTGTGTCAATCAATCTCTACTCAAGGAGTTTGTCTCTTGGAACTCATAGTAGCAGTAGAAAGCACACTCTAAATGTAAATCACAGTATTTATGCCTGTTTGAAGGTAGAGTGAACAATCAAGCATCAGCGGAAGCAGGAGACCAACAACACAAGGGTAAAAGAGAGACCATATCCAATTCAGTGGGCATCTTTTATCCGCCAGAGAATAATTGCAGTTTAATCATTGTGTGAGGTAAGGAAGATGCAGAAAAACACAGAAGGAGCCAGCAGGAACGTAAAAGTGGTAAAAGCCATAAATGTACATGCTAACACAGACAGGGAAAGCCAAGTTTGTAAATGTGAGAGGTGGAATCTACTATTCGTGATAACAGTAACCAAACAACAATGATCCCAGGTTCTGGTTTGGAACACGCCCAGCCAGATATCAAATCACGGCTTGATCATGTTATCTTGAAAGTTCTTTACCTCCCTCACAACTACTCTGTAGTTCATGTGAAAACTGACATGCTGTAGTAACAGGTCTCAGAGCACATTGCCACCCAGGGTCGCTATTTGTTTGCAGGGGTTTCCGTATTGGAGGACTTCCACAGTGGCATTTGAGTCTTCACAGCTCTACAGATCAGAAGTCCTGGAACAAGTTAGCACAGCCGATCAGATTGGTCCTCCTGAGATAAGAGGACCAGATTGACTGTTCAGTGTGCAATGAAAGTAAAGTGAAACGCCACCCAATCCATTCAAACCATGCCGACAACAAGAATAATGCTTCAAACCCTACCTATGGAGAGGAAAAAGGTGACAGGTATTGTGTGGGGCTCTCCTGGACCATCACACAACTGCCACAGGCTTCTGGAAATGACTCTGTGTGACAGCATTCACAACGTACCTGGTATTTCACGTCACCCTTATGCCAGGTCCTTGTGGATAATGCAGATGTGTGATGTAGAGGTTTGAAAAACACACTGACAGGGGGTGGGGGAAGGGAAAGACATGAGAAAGGGTGAAGTAATGCACCTTCTATCTGGTGACTACAATGTTACCCTTCTATTAATTACAATAAAAATATATGAAAAGACACACTGAAAGGCAAGGGTTTTGAGTTAGAGGAGATTTAGGGTATTTTTAAAATGTGATATTCCTTCTATATTAAATTTCCTTCAAAATTCCTTCAATATTTTAATAAAATATTCACAGAAAACTGGCACAACTTCAGGTATGGTGGCACATGCCTAGCATTCCACATTCGGGAGGCAGAAGGATTGCAGCTTCCCTGCCTACCCAAGCTACTCATTGAAATCCTGTTTGGAAAATCCAAAGTGAAGTTGGAGCGGATGGAATGGACCAAACCACTGGCAGAAAACACTTTGATTAGTTAATTTTAAACATACGTAAAATTGACTTAGTTTATATAATTTTAAATACATGTAAGAACTGACTTACCGTTTGGCACTCACTAAAAAAAAGAGTCCCGGCAGAAACAGTCAAAAAGTCTAGGAGATAGTCTGTAGTTGGCAAGAAAATTTTGAGCAAATTCTTTATCATTATTAGTAACTCTCCCTATCTTCTCATAGAAAACTCAAGGTACTGAATCATTCTCCTTAGACCTTTCACAATCCAATATAGAACTGTTAGGACATTATGAAAAACCAGGGACTCGTACATGCTACATTGCATCAGCACAGTCGTAGTCTAAATACATAATTCATATATATATGTAGAAACAGAATGTGAGGGAAACAGAGAAAGTATATCTATATCTATATATATATACATAGATATATATAAAGAGAAAGAGAGAGAGAGAGAGAGAGAGAGAGAGAGAGAGAGAGAGAGAGAGAGAGAGAGAGAGAGAGAGAGAGATAATTATCTGTGTAGAATAGTTGCCAGGAATAAGGCTAAAGATCGTATGTCTCGCCAAGCCACACTTTGCAGATCACTGTAGCCACCATTTCTGTGTGTGATTTTAACGGTGTGAGCCATGGGGGAGTTTCCCAGAACTTCAGATCAGACTGCAGAGCCCGGCAGCTCCGGACACCATTAAATTCAGCCATCTAATAACACACTCCTCATAGTTGTCATGACAACACCCTCCTCTTCCCACTCGAGGCACACTTCTTCTTCTAGATGGAAGAGTTTCCTTGGTGTCTGTGGGGAAGCTGTAACTCTTTATTGAAATATACAGAAGTAAATTGGAATTCACCAAGGCTTCCTTGAAATTAAAGAATAGGAGTCCACTTGAATATAAAATTTCTACTGAGGCCCTCCTCTCACAATAAACACACTTGCCTTTTCTGAAGGTTTTATTTCTCCTTTTAATAGTATTTGCAAAGATCTCATTTAAAACCCAACGGATCTGCAAATGTCAGCAAATTCTTCTTCGTCTTTCCAGAGCCAGGTTCCCAATTCTGCTTAATTAGGTTTCGACAGCCTTATGAGGCATACGTTTTTATGATGCTAGTGAAGGGGTCTCTAATGAATCCACCTGGAAATGGACCTCTTTTCCTTCTCTTTAAATTCCCAAGACAGGATAGCTCTCTGTTCCTGGCAGAGAGTGAGCGATTTCTTGCTGATAAGTCTGGCTGGAGCTAAAACCCTCTGTGCCTGCCGGAGAGTTCTCAGATATGTGCCCATGTGTTCTATTTCTATGTTTAAATGCCAACTTGCTTGCTTACCTGTCTTCAGTACTGCACTCTTCCATGGACAAGTACATTTTTTTTCAACAGAAAACAATAACCTAAGATCCTTCCAGGATTCCCTTTAAATTATTGAATGTGTACTGAAAGAAATAAACAGCACAGGAACAAACAGTACAATAACAGAACAAAAATGTTACCCATAGCAAATAGCAAAGGAAAATTGTTTATACGTTGACTGAAATAAATGATCACCAACACCAGGGAAGAGCCTTTCATTTTAATATGATATGAGGATTCATACTGGACACTGAAGGGTTATTGCTTGAAGGATATAAAAAAACAGTAGAAAACTGTGAGAAGAGTGAATTTTAGTTTTAAAAAGATAATAGATGATGGCTATAAGAGATTATTTTAACATTCTACGTGCAAATCATCAGCCTCTCCACACAAGGACTAAGTAAACTGACGAGCACCACGCATAAAACAAGGACTAGAAATACAACAAAATAGAAACAGCAACAAAAGAACACCTTTCAAATACATGAAGGCTTGGCTGTACCTGGAAATGGATTTTGATGTATAACAAGAAGACCAGAAAATGTCCAGATAGCCACAGCATGACCTGGTAAACATTAAAGTTCAAGACACAATTTTGGACATGAAAGAAAAGCGTTAAGGAAGTCACTTCATAGGGAAAATAGATTCATCTGAAAGTTCTCTCTTTCAGTGTCAGAAAAGATATACAAAATGGTGATAACGATTGTGTGTTTAAAAAATACAGCACTCAACATCATGTGTGCCTCAAAATCTCCATTGTCCTTAAAATTCATGGTCTAAACACTATTTTGGAAAGCACAGATTATAAAAGAAAATCTGGTCTTGTTGAATATCTTCAACCATGGCATATGATGATTTGCTGTAAGATACAACTTCTAGTTTCTTTTGTACCTGTTTTCTTCAGTCTTCTGAGTTATTTCCCCCATAGTGTAAGTGTTGAACTTTATTAAATTTTTTCTTTTGTTATCTTAAAAGTTTTACATTAATTCTACTAGTATATTAATGAGTTGTTTCTCTTAATAAAAGGTATTATTTCTAGACTAACCTGTATTTAATCACTTCTATTTGATGCAGTAAGATTTTATTTTTCCTCCCTTATATGTTTTGCCTTGAACTCTACTTACATTGTGTTTAGATACTCCCACTTTGAAAAGTTTGAAGAATATTTTGTCTTTGAAGTCAAACTTTCTGCATCCCTGGGGAGTTTTGATAGAAAATATATTCTGCAAATAAAATGATTTCTCTCTCCTATGTATTTTTATTAGAGTATAATTATGTGTCAAAATGAACCACTTTCAGTGACAGTTCAATGAGCAGTAGAGATTCCACATGTCCTTCAGCCTCACAATGGTGAAGACACATTCTACCAGCCCAGAAATTGCCATCTTGAACGTTTTCAGGCAAGTCTCCCTCCCTGCCAGGCCCAAGTAACCTCCAACCTACGTCCGGTTACTTTGGACTGATTTTGTTCTTTATGTAAACCTACACTAACTGAACCACACAGCATGTAATTTTATGCCTGGTGTGTTGCTTAACACAATTATTTTGAGACAAAACACGATTCTGTCAGATGTGTGTACTACGATGTGTTCCTTTTTGTTATTGAGTAGTATTCCATTCTATGGCTATTTCACATTTTTTCTGACTATATTGGGCGAATCTTTGGATTCTTTAAAATTTTCCTGATTTGAATAAAGGTGCTATAGACATTTAGATGCACATGTTTGTGTGGAGAAGTTATTTTATATCTTGCACATATTGATCTTAGAGTGGTCACTTTTTCGTCATAAGAAATGGCAGACTCTCTTCCAAAGTAGATATGCTATTATTTAATTCATGTTTTATGAGAATGCAATTTATTGATGATCTATTCTTTTGTTATCTATTATTTTAATTTTTTCCATTCTTCCTTTGGTAATGTAATTATGCAGTGTTGTCATTTTAATTGACATTTCCATGGGTACACAAAAATGTGGAATACATTTTTATGTATTCATGGAAATGTATTCCACATTTTTATGTAGTTTAACCACTAATATAAGTCCTTTTGTAAAGTACCCATCCTTCAAAAATGGTGATGTATTTTAAGTTCAGCATGATATATATATATATATATATATATATATATATATATATACACACACACACACACATTTTTTTTGCCAGTCCTAGGGCTTGAACTCAGGACCTGGGCACTGTCCTTGGTCTTTCTCTACTACTTGAGCCACAGAAGCACTTCTGGATTTTTCTGTGTATGTGGTACCAAGGAATTGAACCCGGGGCTTCGTGCATGCTAAGCAAGCACTCTACCACTAGGCCACACCCTCAGCCCCCCACCATGGTTGCGTACATCTTTCTGCAAATATTTTATTTTGCCTTGCAATTCAAAGCAAATAAATATATAAGGGCATAGAGAAAAGAGTTAAAATAACAAAACTTTTTAAAGTATATAAAAGGAGATTTACTCTATCTACAGAAGAATGAAAACTGTCAAAAGATCTAGAGACAGCACCCCAGTAAAGTACTGGGAACAATTGCATTAGGATCATGGACTGACAAGGAGCTGAGAGCTGAGAAGCGTGAGTTTGAACATGAATGCAGGCAGAGCTGCAGGGGAGAAAAACAACTGACACTACATCTTTCTTTAAAACTGAATGTCTAGGTTCTCTCAACACTCGGTGTAGTCGTCTGCCCCTTGAAGAAGGTGGACATAGTTAAATTCATGACTTCTAATGAGAATTGGTCCTCTCATTTAGAACTGGCAGACCCTAGATGGTACTCCATGAACGTTCCCTGGCAACCGAGCTTCAGATCAAGACTGAAGCAAAAGCTGTCATTTTATTTTCAATAGCCTACAAAGCAATGCTTATCATGACGGCACCAAAGATTTTCTAAGCTGTTGGACGTATACACAGACGTGCCTTGGTACAGATCTGTGGGGGAGCGTGTCAAGAGCATCTGGGATTAACGAGCTATCAGAAAACACTTGGCGTACGCAGGACCAATCTGTGTTTGCACGCTGTGAGTGACGGTGTCCGTCTTGATGGGTGTTGATGGGAAACCCTGGCTCCCATCGCACAACAGGCTTGAGGCTCAGGTTGGGCACGGGGAGAGCACGGGGCTAAGGAGACCCACGCGACAGCCATGCAATGCTGGAGGAGTTAATAAAGACAGTGCCTCAAGAAGTCAGACATCCAAGGGCTGGGCGTGGCTTTTCTTTTCTCCTTTCTCCCTGCTCTCTTTTTGCTTTTGCTCTCACAACATTCAAACATACGTTAAATATTCAAAGATCTTTTTTAAGGCACATGTGCTCTCTATCAAGCTACTTAGAATGGAGTAACAAAATTAACTTATATGTCTCTTAAATACATGGTCAGCTTATGTGGTAGGTGACAACTCGACTCAATTCTATGGTGCTAAGCAGGCAAGAGACCAAAATAATCATAATCCTCATGTGTCTATCATGAATATGAATTGCATATTTAAAATACATTTACTAATTTTAAAATAGCACTCCAAACAAAATAACACACACAAAAAATAGACGAACTGTTTGCCAAGACAAATGAGATGAGGGTATATTGTAAATATTAAATTTTAAAAGAGCTGTTACTGGAATCAGGGATAATGTACTATAAACTATGATGCATGATGGGCTTTCCGTCCCTGAAATATACACACACACACACACACACACACACACACACACACACACACCCTGAGGAGAGCTTTACTGTCAGTCTAGGGTCAGTTCCAGGCACACAGACAGCTCTTCTCACAGGACCTGAGGCTAGCAGCCAACCAAAGAGGAAGAGACTTTGATTCAGACTGTGAATGGACAATGAACTCCGGGGAGATGGTGAAACCACGTGGACAGCCGGAAGATGCTGGGGGTGATTCTGAGAAGAAAGGTAGATAATACAACCAAGAGACTAGGAAAGATTCCCATGATTCTCTTGTCTTTTTCCTTTTGTAGATAACTATTGGTGTGTGGAGATTCCCTCCTGGCTCTCTCTCTCTCTCTCATAGGAAGCCTCTAAGTGGCAGCAGGTCTAAGTCTATTGGATCTGAGGAGCCCCTGTGGAGATCTGTTGAGTCCTCTGCTGGCACTTAAAGATCCATGCTAGCCAACAGGGCTGAAGAAAATCTAGAACCTAGGACCATTCAACACTGCCATTCGTTTTACTGTACTGTAATCAAATTCATGAATGATAGGTCACAGCAGTTCAAAACGCGCCGTGGCTTGCCTTTAGAATATTCCCAGAGTTTACACAACAACAAACACCCGTTTTAGAACACTTTCTTGTTATTAATGGTCTCTCCTTCCATTTCCCAACTCCCAAGCCAGGCAATCGTTCATTCCTGTCCCGTGTCTCTCTAGACTCGCCATTCTATAATCCTGGAATGGAGTCATACATGGAGCTTGTGGGTGGGTTCTTTCACTGAGCGAAATATTTTCAAGATTACCCATTACTGTACCATTATAGTGAAGTAGCCCTTACATGGAACCCACATAGCAACCACTCACCTAAGAAGCATGCCCTTTGGTGGCTGTGCCTGAGTCAGGTAGGTCACTCTAGCCTCTGTCTCCCCACTCTGAAGGGAGAATGTCTGGAGACACCGCACCCAGCCTCACTGCTGTCCCGTCTGCTGTTGCTTTTAGGTATTCCTGGGAGAACTGACAATGGACACCTTGCTACAGATGGACTCAGCTTTGCTGCTCATTGTGAACACGTAAATCTGAAGTCTACTCCCCAGAACTGTGGTGATGCTGGTATAATTAATTGGAAAGTGTCCATTAATATTATGCTATGTCTGTTCTGTGTATATTCATACACGTGCACACGCATGTCCATACATATGCATATATACATAATCAACACTGTGCTTATTTTAAAAGGAACCTGATAGATTGTCTGGAATGAGGAGAAGACACTGATTTCATCTCCAAGCAATCCAATATCATTCATAATTGTGGGAATTACTACTGTTTTGCTTAATGTATGTACTCAGAACTGTCACAAATGTAATTCTGTCATCAGTTCCAGAACTTTCTGTGGTTTGTTCTGTCGGTAAAGAATTGCATTTCAGGACCAGTTCTCATTTCCATGTACCACCTTTGAAATTTTGGAATAGTTCAATACGTAACCATGAGAGTCTCACATGTGTTAGAGAAGTCAGGAAAGGAGAATCCTAGCAGATGTGCTAAACATATTTTCCATAAGCCAGCTTCCAGTGGCTAACACCTACAATCGTAGCTACTCAGGGAGATGAGATATGGAAAGTCATGGTTTGAAGCAAGTCAGTGCTGAAAAGTCCATGATACTCCAGTCTCCAAAAATGATCTGTGAACACTCCAGTTGGAGGCATGCTCAAGTGCACAAGCAGGTAAGCTCTGAATTAGCCCAAGGACCTGCAAAACTAAAAATTGATCACATCTGTACATAAAATTGTCTTTAAAATCATTCTTATATTATCAATCCACTATTATAGGCAAGCTCTTAATGGGAAAATAGACTCAGATGCTGCAATCAACATTCATTATTGTTAAGTAAAAAAAGAAACAAAAGGGACTGGAGTTTGGCTTAATGGTAGAGTGCTTGCCTAGTATGCATGAAGACCTGGTTTCAATTCATCGGTACCACATACATAGAAAAAAAAGCCAGAAGTGGTGCTGAGGCTCAAGTGGTAGAGCTCTAGCCTTGAGAAAACCCAAGAACAGTGCTCAGCCCCTGAGTTCAAGCCCAGGACTGGCAAAAAAAAAAAAAAGGAAACAAAAAGCTAAAACTGTACGTTACATGTCCTTTAATTAAAAACTTGCAATAAATGATTGACAGTAACTTCAAATCACAAAGTAACAGTCAGAGGTAATATTATTAAATAAGAAAGGGAGAAAATATAAACTTTTAGTTAATGATTGCCTTTGGTGGGATGGCAGAAATAGGGGTTCAGAAAGGGCTCTGGAAAAAGTGTTACCAGTGTGTTCATAAAGAATCCACATGCACACTAATGCACATCCATGTATGAACAGAAACACCTGTACAAAGGAGAGCTAGGCTTATATATAGGTGCACAGACACAGCCTCACACAGACACACATGTATGTTCACAAAGAAACGCATTACCCACCTGCTCACACAAATACACACATAGATACGTATGCTCACACACATAACAAAGACACCTGTCATACATGAATGCAGACACACAACTACTCACAGATTCACATGTATATAGGTACACATGTTCAAACAAACATAGCCGTACATATCCTCACACATGTACACATGTGCTCACATACACATAAATATTCATAGCTGGAGGACTGTGCATTTGCTCCTGCACATGTACATGCAGACTCATACTCATGATTACATACATGCACTCAGAGACAAGCACATACTCACGGAATACTCACAGACATGCTTCATTTCCCATGCATGCACATCAACCCACATTTGCACACTTGGACACACATGTTCTCACATAGAGACACACATACATGCTTGCACTCAAACACAAAGACACACACAGAAACATGCACAGGCACACATGCACCATGCACCTATGTGGGCATACATGTATGGACACACATGCATACTGAAGGACACACATCTCACATACATGTACACAGGCACAGACACCTTTGTACATGTGCACATATATATGTGTACCCACTGATGTACGTGCTTACCCTCATCCACAGACACACACACCTGCTCACACATATTCAAAAGAAGCCTGCACACTTGATCCAGTTTTAGGAGGCAAAAGCATTAAATAATTCCTTCAATGGGGAGAGACTATAAGTTTGTGGAAGAAGACTTGATATTGGTATTTATCAGGTATTCTTTAATATGTATTCACTATGTGTAAGTACCTACATTTGAATATGTGATTTTAAGGGGCCGGGAGTTTGGCCTAGTGGTAGAGTGCTTGCCTAGCATGCATGAAGACCCGGGTTCAATTCCTCAGTACCACATACATAGAAAAAAGCTGGAAATGGTGCTGAGGCTCAAGTGGTAGAAGAGCTCTAGCCTTGAGAAAGTCCAAGGACAGTGCTCAGGCCCTGAGCTCAAGCTGAGGACTGGCAAAAAATAAAAAAAATGTGATTTTAAATAGTAAACAAATTGCAACATTAATCAAAGAAACTAAGAAGCAATAAATATCCAGTGAACAGATGTGTTATTTATTGAAGGAATGGTTGGTGCCTTGTGACTATATATATGCAATTCTTGTGTTAATAAGAATATTATTTAAAATTGAGAGTATTTTCTGTGTTCTAGACCTTATTCTAAACATTTAGTATATATTAATTTTTTCATCAACAAATGCTAAGGTAAGTAGTATTATTTTCTAATACACAAAGTGGAAGGAATGCTCCTTCAGTAGTCACAGCACTTGCTAGGCCATGAGATTGGTGAAGGAGCCGCAGCCACTTTGCACAACACTCTGCAGTTGACCAGACTCGAGGCATCACCAGCAAAATCTTTAACAGGTAGAAAGCCATGGAGGCTCTTCTATTCCTGTAGGTTTCCTTTGGTTTCCTTTACTTTGGGCTTCACTAAGTAAGCACAAATGTCCAGGTCAGAAATGCGAGGCAGTAAGAATGCTAGGAAAGTGAGACATTGAATTGTGTGCCAGTGGCTGGCTGCAGTCCACCATTTGGCTGCTTGCTGCCAGCTCAGCTTTGGTGCCAGTTGGTGGCATAATGTGAGGGGAGGCCTGGAAGGTAATCCATGTGTGGGGACACACCCTGGGCCAGATGGAAGGATGGCCGGCCGAGGTAGACAGTCATGGATGGCTGGTGGTGAGGCCATTGTGCCACTTGGCATGGAAGCAGCGTGGAAGAAGGGGAGGTAGAGAGTGTGTGGAGAGCCCCACGCATCTTGGTAGCTCTCTCTCCATATCCCCGGCTGGCCATCTGGTTCATCATCATGAAAAATCTGGACTCTGTTCTCAAAGAAGGGAGAGTTAGGGGATGGGAACGTGTCAGACCCTGTTCACTTGCCCACACCTAATTTCACAACAAAGGATGTCATGAGCTCGTGTGCTCATCGATTTTTAAGAAATACGTATTTCAATAGTTGTTGGCTTCATTTTTGCCACATGAACATGTAATTTTGGTGAGTATTATTTCATGGTTACCTCTTGATTATTAGCTGGAAGCTGCTATCCTCTGCTAAATTCTGAATTCCTGTTTTAAAGGAGTGGGTTCTTGACATAACCTGCGTAGCTTATGGAAGCATCTATATAGGGAAGCATCGATGGCAAACATTTCTGTGCATTCTCAACTGGTAATTCCCAACTGTCTCAGAAAATGGCATGGATGCTGGCCTCGGTGTGATTGACTGAGGGAGGTCTGAGCTCAACCTTAGCTCCAGCTAACGTGCGCATTCGGGAGGGTACTGAAGCCTCACCACGTGCTGAGCTGTTGTGATCACACTCCACAAAAGAGACGAGTTTGAAGAGCTGCTTTGCAAAGCTCTTCAGTGAAATGCCTCCATGGCATAGGATATATGAAAACATCCCTGTGTGTCCTGGTTTGGAAGACAGGTCTGTAGGAGACAGCAGACCTCAGCTCCAACCAGCTGTTTTCTGGAATCAAACAATAAGAGCTAAAATGTGACAGGAACTGGCCTTAAGCCCCCCAGGCACGGGGACACTTTTAGTTGTCCAACATCACCCATTCGATTGGGACTGGATCTGACAGATTTTCCTTTTTTTGTATATGTCTATCATAACTCTGGAAAGAAGAGAAATCCACACTTCAAACACTGAGGTTACCGAGCGTGGGATACAGACACGACTCCAAAGCAATGACCATTATATTGGGGGTGACCAAAGTCTGAGTCTGGCTTGCACCACCAAGAAAGAATGCCTGACACCTGTTACCGGTGGCTCTATGATTAGTTTCACTGGTGTGAACAGATTATGGATACCTGTGATCTTCTGGTTTTACTTACCGTGGACGTCTACTAAGGATAACACATGATACTGGAGAAATGAATCAAAATTCTAGATTTTAAAAACTTTAACAACGTAGGCACTGATGGCTCATGCTTGTAAGCCTAGCGATTTGGAAAGCTGATATCTGAAGACCACAGTTTGAAACCAAGCTCTACAGAAGCGTCCATGAGACTCTTCTTTCCAATTAACCAGCAAAAAGCCACGAGTGGACCTGTGTCTCAAATAGTACAGTACCAGCATTGAGATTTTTTTTAAAAGCAGGAATATGAGGCCCTTAGTTTAAGCCCCAGTAGAGTACACCAAAAAATCATTAGCAAATATGCGGCAATTCTTTTTTTTTAAAGAAAAGTTATGATGAATCTCTAAGTCCTAATTTGGCCTAACACAAGTCTTTGACAAAACAATACTGCTTTTTGGAGATTAATCTGATCATTAAATGTGTTTTTTAAACATATTTTAATAGTTTAACACTTAAAATTTTCAGTGCCTCTGAGTCTTTCCCCTTTCCTTTCTTTTCTACCCTTCCCTTCATCTGTCTTTTCCTTGCTCAGTTGCCTCTTCCTCCCTTCCCAGTTTCATGCCCGTTTCTCTCATTTCTTCCACTGGTTTACTGCACATGTTTCTCTGCACTTCTGCTTCTCTCTCTTTTGCCTCCTGCCTCTCTTCCTTCTGCTTTCCATTTCTTGCTATTCTAATCATGATCCTTTTTCTGTCTCAACCTCTCCCTTCTTTTCTGGTAATAGCTCTTGTTTCATGAATATCTGGCATTGCTTTTTTGAGGGCCTGACCTGCAAATGATTGAGGCCATGCTTCTCTCTGAACCCATCTGAATTTCTTCTGATCGGTTCAAGATGCTCACAAATCCTGCATCTCTTCAGGAATGCCTCTCCTACTAAGAAACACAAAGTAAAGGAACATAATAGGCAACTGCTGGGAATGTGGCAAGAAGAAAACTTCTTTGTATGGCACCTCACACTCTAGACATCCCAACTTCCTTTCCTTCAGATGCAGCTTTTCTCCTATTCCACAATTATCTATTTCCTGATTCTTTGAGGATGTTAAAATCTAACACATTCTAAATCAAGTTGATGAAAGCAGAATTGGGAAAGAGGGAAATAACCTCTTACCAAGGCATGGCTAGACACTGAAATTTTTTCGAAGTTGCCTGACCTCTATGAGAAGGAAAACACGAGTGATTGGTGAGAACATAAATTTCTTCAGATTTCATTTGTGATGCCTGGACCCAGGCTTGAGCAGCTCCATGAACTTGGTTATTCAAGGCCATTAGATTTCCTTGCCCATTTTGAGCCCCTTCACTCTTGTTCAAATTGCTGTTTAATTAAATGTCTACTACAGGCAGTGAAATTTTAATCATTTGATTTTGCTACTTAAGGCAGAACTAGACTAGAACGCGTTCTAGTAAGAGACTGCTGAGCAGAATGTGTCACATGGTATTGATTAATTTGATCCGTTCCAGGCAGTGGTGCCTTCCAGCGCTTCCCTGAGTGAAATTACAGGATTTTCATCAACCAGGCTCTGTGCATTTAGAGATCCAGTTACCTTCTTAATCACTTGGTTTGCCTCTACAGGGCCTGAGATCAAGCAGAGAGCACCTTATTAGATCTGCTGAAAGAAGGCATGAGAAATGAGAAGAGAGGGATAGAATTTTTAATTTAAAAAAGCTGGTATATTGTAACATTTACAAATATTCACATCCAAAAAGTAATATGCATATCTTATTGAAAACATAATATTCAGTATGTAACAAATGCATGCAATGTTTTAAACTTTAGATTAATTCCAGACAAAATGAGCTCTTCTGATCAGAGCACCAACTTGTTTAAATGGTGATCACAAGTTGATTTGGGAAGCTTATTTTTTTTTTATAAAGAATCCTTGAAGACTTGCTGTTTTTTTCAGTTGGTAAAAGAAATTAAAGACAAAACAACAACAACAGTAATATAGATCATAGAAGCATAAAAATTACAAAATTTTATTTCTGGGAGAAATGTTGAGAACAAAAACAAATGTATTACAAAGTCAATAACTTTTCAAAAACAACTACACACGAATGCAATGCTAAATCTACAAGAATCATGTTACAATAAATTCCTTAACATTTTCACTTACCTTTTCAAAGCATAATTTGGAAGCCCACTTGAAAATATATCCATGCAAATTTGTGTGGCCTATTTTTTTCCACTTGCACACACACACACACACATACACACACACACACACACACACACACACACACATAAAATTCCTTCTGAAATTTACTGACAACTATATTGCAGTTGCACCATGTCCCCAGATGTTCTCATGTTCTGTCTGAGAGGACTTGACCAAAAAAAAAAAAAACAGTGGCCAGAGGGTGCCACGGCTCTTCTAGGGGGCAGCAGGAGGGAGCCCAAGCTAGCTGTCTTCCCCCAACCCCAGAGGCCTTTCCTGTAGCAAAGATACACGTACATACTTAACACTGGTACCCAGAGTCACTGCCCACATGCGCAAGCACAGGAGTTTTCCTGGTTTATAAGCTGTAGGGTGAAAATCAAGTCTCTAAGAAGTCAACACTGGCACCTCTAGCAGGCACTACAGCTCACACGTAGTCCTGATGGGCTCAGATACTACTCAGAGGCCCGTTTTTATCCTGAGTGTTGCTTAGTAACGTAAGTGACAATGCTACCTTTGCAAGGTTGCCAGGGTAACTGGGCCCGCCAGCATAAGCAGAGGTCACCATGGAATCACAGGTCACATTCTACAGCCTAGGTGGTCAAGGGATAGCTGAGACACACACTGACCTTTCTGTAGTGGGACCCCAGATTTGAGCAGGACACTGAAGCTCTGTGCCCGTCATCTTGAACATGTGTAACTGCACAACATTAAAATCATGAAGCTGAAAAGTTACTACTGAGCAAGCACCCACCAGAGCCAGCCAGGGGGGCCTCACCACCTCTTTCTAAGTTTATTGATGGGCATATTTCAGAAGGCAGAAAGAATCCAAACTGTTCTCGCTTTCAACTAGATGCTTATTTTTTCTTCTCTCTGGTTTATTTGAGTTGTCACTTGGTCAGATAGAATTAGATCAGAATTCATTACATGTCTTTCTTACATTAAGACTAATTCTGCATATTCCCCACGCTTAAAAGTGCTTAGACTACGTGTGATTTCCAATCTACTTCTAAATCAAGGTCTTTATGAGCTGTTACTATATGTAAAACATGATCCTGAGCTGTTAGTTGGGGAGTACAGATATTAGACAGAAAATCCCATTTATGAAGAAGCTTCTGTTTTGAGCATAGTGGAGAAAATAAAATAGATGTGGAGAAATTAAATAAGTAGAAGACAGTATACACTAAGTACCAACCAGCAAGTCTAAGTGACTCCTCAGAGCGATTACCTGATCTCACCGTGGAGTAATGGTAGAGCTGGCAGACACTTCACCGGGGGTGGGGGGGAGGCTGAAAGCAGGGGGGATGTCTCTCCAGATGCTCACGCAAAGACCTTCAACACTGGCACCCGGAGAATTTCCTTTCTACTTGCTGAGTTACTGAGAACTGAGGTAATGGGGCATATTAGAACCAACGCTGTCCAAACAGCCGCCAGGGCCACAGGCCATGTCCTTGCTGAGCGCGGTGAGATAATTCAATGCCCAGAAACTCCTGGGTGGGCAAACACAGTGCTTGTCGGGCTGTCTGGCCCTTAAAGGGTTTAACCTGACGTCCTCTGCCCCATCATCTAACACCAGGCTCTGCCATATCAAGGGCTGAGGCACCTTTGGCTAGACCTCGGGTGGCAAGATAATCCGGCCATGTGCTGTCGTCCCCACCACAGACAGGTCAGGCTCTGCCTCCTGCAGGGCTGAACTGTCTTGAAATGCCGTGGTGGGCTGGGGCCACGCCACTCACTTCCTGTTGTTCTAGGAAGAGCTACAATGGCTGCCTTGAAAAGTGAAGGATAAAGCTACACGTGTCATATTTCAGATCGCTGCACAGGATCGACATCCCGACAAGGGACCCAACAGGCCGCCATGTCCCGCTGCTCTTGTCCACAGCACAAAGATGACCACTGCATCGTGAGAGAGCACAGCTTCTCTCAAGCCCACATTCAAAAATCTTGAGCAGTAGTGTGTGCGGAATTATGAACTCATCGTTTTTCCCATCAAGGGTGTTTTGCTTGTGCAGGGACCTGGGCAGGTTCTCCCAGGCTCACCTCTGCACCCTCCGTCTTGCCCAGGCTCCCACGGGTGCCAAGCTGGGAACTGAGAAGCCACAGGGGCAGTATTTAATCAGGAGAACGTGGACATAAAATTCAGAGCTATTTCAAACACAGAGCCAAGTATTAAAACCCACGAATAGTGTGTGTGTGTGTGTGTTTGTGTGTGTGTGTATGTGTGTGTGTGTGTGTGTGTGTGTGTGTGTGTGCTGAAGAACAAGGCACTTGGGGAACACAGAGAAGTGTAGAAGAGCTTGCAGGCTCCCCATCACCCTCCCTTTCGGGGTCCTCCTGCGATGGTTAGATGCTCTCGGTGTGTCTGTGGGATGGCGTTCAAGCACTCACATCACAAGTTTGAGTGGTCGGCAGGTAAATGGATTTGCTCTCAAGGTATGTTGCAAATACATTCAGGTGAATGGTTACTGCTTCCAAATCAGACTGCTTCTGGTGAGACGAATTCCTCTGCTCTGAACATGTCAAGCCTTCTCTTCCGCGACTGTCAGGATATAAGCTGAAGAGACTCCTGACCCCAATCACACCTGCGGGATTGCGTGTACCCAGTCTGAGTCGAGGCTGTCTACATTTACCATTTAATGTCTCCATGAGACTTGGCACTAAATGAAAATTGTTCTTTCCAAACATGAACACAAAATGAAGACTGGGGCTACTCACAGCCCTGTTTACGAAGCCTGGGAAACAACTTTGAAACAAAGAATGTCTTTTCTTAGCTGGTGCAAGAAGCAGGAAGCCCAGCCAGGCTAGAACTCAGTGTCTTCTAAGTGGAGGTTGCCAGATGTCTATTTTGAGCTAGTGTTTGAATGTAAAAGTTCTATTATAAACCTTTTTTTAAAAAAAAAAAACTCCATCACATTATTTTGCAGGTCCACCTTCTGTGCGACTCTATGAATACAGACCTGTACATTTTAAAAGATAATTTCAGCCATGATTTATACATTTAATGCAATTCAAGCTATGTTTTACGCATCTTAAGTTTGATAAAAACTAAAAAGTATTTTTTCTAAGCCCCTTTCTCCATAATTCTTAATCCCCTGTGCATTTTAAAGGAAATGAATTCCGTGTGTTCCGGACTCCATACACTTAACTCGTCAAACAATGTTTTGTAAGGAGCCTTTGATATCCAAGAAGCCCTTTGAGTCTTTTTATGAGACTTTTTAAGCCTTTCTCCTCAGAAACAGGAAGTCATATTTGGCCACGACCAAAAGAACTCGCATAGCAAATGGTTTAAGTTCAACTTGAAAAGGGCACACCAAGGGGCGAGCCGGGGCTCAGCGTGGCCGAAACGAGTTTCTCCGTCCTTGGGAAAAAGGAAGTTGGGTTTTGATCCACGCAGAGCGCGGGGATGAAAGGGGTACACGGAAGATGCTGGAGTTGCGTAGCAACTTTAAGAGAAGGTAAAAGTCATTTTTATGTTTTAAAAAAATAAAGTCATCTTCTATTCCTAGACTTGAATTTCACAGATTTTTGGATTTCCGTGTTTACCCGTGCTCCGCGAGGAGCCGCGGGGCGGAGCAGGAAGAAACGGGCTTCATATGGTATCCAACTTACATTTGACCGCATTCTGGCACACTGCATAATTTGGTATTTCTGATTTTTTTCCTGCCCACACGATGCTTTCAACTTTCTATTTCTCAGCTGTAATCCTGATCCAACAAGCGATAGGGGTGAATTCTTCAGGGAACTGGTCTCCTTCAAACCTGTAGAAGAAGATTCCTTACAGCTCATGCTCATGTTACCAGAGACTTTGAAATGCACTTTTTGCCTGTGGTTCTAAAAGAGAATGCAGCAGGATATATGTGGGGGGGCGGTGTAGGGGGAAGGAAAGGGAATGGTGTAGAGCTGTGTCCATATGCACATAAGCTAAAGTAAGATAATATCAGAGAAGCTCAAAACATGGTGTAGCATAAATTAGCTTTTTCTCCATGTTAGGTGTCAAAATAAAGTACATGTTGACATTCTCAGAAAGCGAGAAATGTGTGAAAGAAACATATGTCCAGTTTAATACCAAATAATAAAACAAGTTAAAAAGTTTCATATGTTTTTGGATCAGTTATAGGAGACAAAAACGAAAAAAAAAACTTTAACATAGGACACCCCTCTCAAGTTTACACAATTCTTCAAGTGTTCTGTATCATACTTACACTGAACAGTTTTTACATGCAGTGATGGCCCCAGCTATTTCCGGGCCGAGGGTGAGAGGCCAGCCCACCTCCAGCACACCTCCAGTTCTTGGGGAGCTTCTCACTGGGGGGATGGCTACCTGGTCACAAACCACAGCCACTTACACGTGGATACGGCTAACAAAATGCATTCAAGTCCATTACCACAAATGGAAAGAGCACAGCAGGTGTTAATACTTCCATTTGACAGCAAAAACAACAACAACGAATTGGACACCTCAGCTTGCGTCACAGAGAAGGTAACGAAGTGCCCTTCAGGTAATCAAGCTCAGTAACAGCAAAAGGTGACACCTGCCTACCCATCCACCCTGTGAGTTTCCTCTGTGTCTCCCCCATGCAAGACAAGCACCTCCACTCAAGAGGAGCCTGGAGGCAGCCGACCCCTGCAGCCAGCCCGAGCCTCCATCACTGGGGGGGAGAGCACCCCAGTCCCCCACCCCCCGACTTGCCAATGACATTCTTCACCCAATTCTACATGAACTGCAGATTAGCCTCCCCCACCGAAAGGTGCTGGGCTTCCTCCCCTCCATCTGCTCTCCTACCACAGCCAGTCTGCCAGCCTGGGTGCTGGTCTTGGTCCTCTAAACAAAACCCACCAGGGGTCCCCAAACAAGGACTCCCATTCATTCCCTTAGCTCTAAGTGAAAACAAATGCCTGCGACAGTGAACCAACTCAAAACTATTTTAAATGAACCATGTATTAAACAATCAAAAGGACAACTGGAATGACATAAGGATAAGATCAGGCTTAGGCGGAAGAACACAGAGAGAGAGGACCCCGGCTCAAGCCCTCAGCCCAGCCTCACATTCCTGGCCTACCCCTTCTTGGATGCCTAAGTTTACTTAACTAAAAATAGGAAATTAATAAAATAATAATAATTAATAATAACTCTTAGTGGTGTTTGCGAGTGATAAAAAAACAACCGCTATTAACATTTTCCAGAACTTCTTCAGGTGAAACGGAAATGAATGTACTACCCCGTTCATCCAACTCACCATCCGCTCTACAAGAGCTTCCAGAAGGCCAGGGAAACATCTAACAGTCTTGAGTTTTAAGAAACAATAGCTGATGAGCCACGAGGCAAGACAATAAAATGCCACCAGCTCTCACAACCAGCATTCAAACTGTGCTTACAAAGAGAAATCGGTGGGTGAAGTAGAGTGTTTAACACTGTCAAGACCTTGGGTTCAAACTCAAAGGGAGTTAGAAATGACTTTTGCAAGGAAATAAAAATCCAGATAAAGATGGAGTATTTTGGAGCCCACAGAGAGATGTTCTATCATTTGGGAAGAATGTTAAACAGTGACCCAGGAAGCCCCCCTCCCCCAGCCGAAGTCCGCCAGGAAGCTCAGAGCTTCTGCTTCCCTGCCTGCTCCTCACCACCTCTTCTTTGGACTGGAATTCTCCTCGTCACACCAGCTCTGCCCTTCAAGGCTACTGTGGGTCTCCAGGATAGCCTCCATCCACCACTCACAGCTGTGAAGAAAACATTCCAACCTCACGCACGCCCAGACAACTATAGGCCAGCACAGATGAGGGTGTGGGCGCCACTCCCAAACTTATCCCATTACCCCAGAGCAGTGCAATGGGCCGTGCCCCACGGAAGGGAAAACAGAGATCAGGGACTTCGGTGGGACATTGCCCTTAAACTTGGAGCTCTTCATCAATGCCACAAAACTCACAGAACAAAACTCACACCATGGGCTTCTGGAGGTGCATTATTGCTAAAGGAGAGGACCCTTCACCCCGTGACAAGAGAGGACTGCGAGATGGGTGTACTCGATCCCTTCACTTCTTGCTCTCCTCTTGAGAACTGAAAAACTGACAATATCTTCTTGCATTTCCACTGGAGCTCAGGTCTCCATACCGAGCTCATGTCATCTTCTCAGGACCCTCCCACCCTAGACAACAAGGCTACAAGACAGCTAAAAATGTATTTTCTTCAGGGAAGAAAAATTCAGATGCGTTAACAGAGGAGAAGAGTCTGCCTATCATGCAGTTGAAATGTGTAACTGCAACGAGCAAATGCAGCCTTGGCTGTATGGGTATTTGAAAACGTGGGTTGTACTTTCTACCCAGTTATTTGTGAGGTCTCCTTCCAAATGGCCTATAAAACTGGGAACCTGGGCAGCTTTCTCCAGGGGCTCCATAAACCATGGCAGCTGATCCTGGTAAAATAGCTTATGAGGAACCTTAGAAATTACGGCTTGATTTAGCCTGTATTTATGGCATGTGTAATGTACAGAAACAGTAAAACAGAAATGCACAAGTTTCCATCTGTGCCACATTATAACACCATGCATTAAGAGAATCATTTTTCATTTACAATGGTGGCAGTCCTGTAGACCTTCTTCCTTTGATATTCTATGCTACCTCATACATGATACAGTATCTAGACACGGCCCATAAATATGAATCATAGGAGCAGAGACATTCCAGCCTCAGGACTCGACCAAACATAGGTGTTCTCTCTCTCTCTCTCTCTCTCTCTCTCTCTCTCTCTCTCTCTCTCTCTCTCTCTCTCTCTCTCTCTCTCTCTCTCTCTCTCTCCCCCTCCCTCCCTCCTTTCCTCCCTCCCTCCCCTTTCCCCAAAAGATTTTTGGTATTTTTTTTTCCTAAGGACATGAAACACTCATTTACTTAAAGTGAATGATGAATGACATTGCAAAACAATGGAGAATGAAGATACTTCTGGCACATGAGGAGTTAAGTCTTTGTTTGTCATTCCACAGCTCTACAGAATGACTTGGTTTCAGATTCCCCCTTCAGCACCAACCACAGTGTGGGTGGAGATCCCTGGCCTGCCTTATCTACAGCCCTGAAACAGAGAGAGCAGGCTAAGCAGGTTGCCACCCATTCTGTGCAGGGATTTAAAACAGCTTTCCACATTGTGGTTGTTTGAGCAAGCCTAGAGGCTGGAGGATTTTGTGAGCTTTGTTTTTCCATCTGGGACTCTTCAAGGACTTGAGTGAAAATAAGTCAAGTTGGAACAAACAAACAAACATGCCAAGATGGGGGGCAGATGGATTTTGAGTTGCCAGAGGGGAGCAGCGAGGGGATCCTGTCTAACCTCTCCTCTCACCTTCCTCCATCAGTGGTGCCCGCTTCCCCACTGCAAATACACGCTTTCTCCTACAAAAAAAATGCCTTAACCGCATTTGAGGCTAGAGATTTCCT
This sequence comes from Megascapheus bottae, assembly GCF_031878675.1. Taxonomy (NCBI): domain Eukaryota; kingdom Metazoa; phylum Chordata; class Mammalia; order Rodentia; family Geomyidae; genus Megascapheus; species Megascapheus bottae. The sequence goes on along the minus strand of NC_143515.1, from coordinate 80,834,907 downwards.
CTTTCATATGGTAGAATTCACCATGGCTCCTGTGGAAAGTGATTAGACTTGAGCTGCAAATTTCCTTGGAGACTAGTCTCTGGAATTAAGACTCTCACAGGTTAAATTTGTCCAAGAATGCAGAGTTGGGAGTCCTGTTGGGCTGTGGAATTTTACAACACACGAGGAAAAGGGGAGAGACTTGGAAATCAGAGCCGCTGCTGGCTGGCACTTAGCAGCTGCACAGCGTAATTCCATGAGCTCATGCTCTCGCCCATGGTCAAGGCTAAACGTGATGTCTGCATCCCGATACTCTGCCGTGACTGAGCATTACAGTACTTTAAGAATGAGAAAACCACTTCTCAATGCATGCCTCATGGTTGCAAGTCTTCTTAGCTGGAATCCTATGTGATATGGGGGCATCCTGTTCCTGTGGTCTGGACTCCTGTGTTGTAATGGGGTCACCCAGTTCCCGTGGTCTGGACTCCTGTGGTATGAGGGCACCCTGGTTCTGGGGTTTGTAGCCCTGTGTTGTATGGGGGTAACCTGTTACTGTGGTCTGGATGAGGTGACTTCACCAGCATTCTCTGGGAAAAAAATCCCTTTAGCTTGTTGGCCGACTCGCAGGTAATCCTGGAAGAGCGAGCTCAGGTGGACCATAGGAGATGCAGAAAGGAAGCCATGGGCTCCGGAAGAGGGAAGGTGAGTTTTGCTTACAAAAGGCAAGGAATCTAGATATCTGGAAGGACCAGCTCCAGCTTCCCTCTGGGTGCTTCACCCAGAGCCCAAAGAGCACGAGGCCCTCCGCTGCCAGGAAGTCACGCCGGCAGCAAATCAGAGCACTAGAGTAGCATTTGCTGATTGCTACGTTACTCTGAGGACTGATTTGTTATTAATTTAGGTAACTAATATAGACATAGAAATGAAAAATTTGATATGGGCACTGGTGACTCACATTTCTAATTCTAGCTCTCCAGGAGGCTGAGATCTTAGGATGCTGGTATGAAGCCAGCGGGGGTAGAAAAGTCTGCAAGACTCATTATTTTCTGCATCTGACCCTTCGAGAGTGACATTTTCCCCTGCTTTGCATTGGTTAGGCTACTTTTGCCAACTCTGTGCTCTACCAATAAGTGCAGTTTTAAGAGGAAAAAAGAAAAGCAAAGAAAATCTCTGCTGGTGCCTCCATAGATACCAGTGTGCAGAGTGCAGGTGGATGACAAGATTCTCTTTTCCTTTTTTTTAAATTTCTCCTAATTATGCTCTGACAACTCCTGCAGGATAATGAAGTCCTTCAAATGACAGCACCTCCAGTGTAGCAGGGCCTCCATGCGACCCTGAGAGATGCATTTGTCCCCCAGGTCTTCCTGTATCACTGACATAGTATGTCCCCCAGTCCTTTCTACTTAAAAATCTTGTTTTCCCAACCATTAGCTGTGTCCCTTGTAGAAGAGAAATGCTATATGTTAACAGCCAGGTTTCTATTTTGTTTTGAAAATTGCATGAGTATAAAATAAAATCTTGGCTTTCAGCTCTTTAGGCCATCCGTCTAATAAATTCAACCCTCAGAAAGCAGGCAGCACTGCTGAGGAACAGAATAGATTGGACTGTGATGGTAAGATACAAGTGGAATGACAGGTGGCAGGAGGGAGAGGTAGCCTCTAAAAACAAGCAAGAAAGAACAGGCAAGCAAGAATCACAGCAGATTCAACAGAGGGGAAGCTTTTCCAGCAGCAATCAAAGCAACTCCAAAGGCACTTATTATTCAGATAAGAAGCATCCACCTCCGGGCATCCTCAGTCCCACTCCATTTGTCTTCCTAGATGGAGAGAGCAGGATCTTGAGGAGCAAGCGCAGCCTTGTCCTTCTAGGCTTGTGCACCTGCTGGGTCCAGACAAGGGGGAGAAGCAGGCCCTGGTGCTACAGAACAATTCCCAGTGGCTCAGTGCTGGGTTTTCTGTAGGTAGCACCTCAAGACTGAAGTTACATTGAGAAAGTACTAATAAGGGCTAAAGATGTATCATAAGATTTTTGACATTTCATTTTTCAGCCTCTCTATTTTTTTTAACCTCAGTTAAATAGACAGAGGCATAAAACTGATGTAAGGTCACATTTACATTGCTTTGGTTAGAAGTCAATTTCTTATATTTGAAAACCAATGTATTTGAAGAATGTAGAAAAATATCTCATTTGCAGTGTGTCAAATCCAAAAGAAGGGTGATTTTTACACAACACACCAGCACCCCACTCTAGGGCATTGCCCCGACTGCAGGAGGTCTTGAGTGATCTAGGCATGGAGCAGCTTCCTGGATACGGGGCTCTGTCCATCACCTCTAGACCCACTGGAAACTCATATGGACTAAGAGAATACCACTACCCTAAAAACCTGTCTCCAGGCTTCCACAGAAGACGACCATCCACCAACGCATGTCACTTGAGTTGTATTTTATCAGTTGGGTGCCAGTGGACCACATCCTAGCCACTCAGGAGGCTGAGATCTGAGGATCGTGGTTCAAAGCCAGCCCGGGCACAAAAGGACCGGAGACTCTTATCTCCAGTTAGCCTCTAGAAAGCGGGAAGTGGGGCTTGGCTCAAAGGTAAGGTGGTGGCTTTGAGCTGAAGAGCTTAGGGACTGTGCCCAGCCCGAGTGCAAGCCACATGAACCACACACACACAAAAAAGAGAATAATGGTTTGAAACCAGTGTGGAAGAAGAGTTCCTGAGACTCTTATCTCCAATAAACCTCTCAGAAAATGCTAGAAATGCTGCTGTGGCTCATGTGGTACAACGATATCCTTGGGAATGAGGAGGGTGAGGGACAGGGCCCAGCTCTCAGTTCCAACCCCAGGACCAGCAAATAAACAAACAAAAGAAGACTGAAGTCTGAGGATCACGGTTCAAAGCTATCCAAAGGAGACACATCTAAGAGGTTCTTACCTGCAATTAGCCAGTAGAAACTGAATCTGAAAGTGTGGCTCAAGTGGTAAAGTGCCACTCATGAGCAAATAAAGCTGAGTGCAAGGTCCTGAGTTCAAGCTCCAGTGCTGAAACATACCACGCCACTCCCCCCATACACATTGTTGAGAAAAATGAGATCAATGTATCCAAGATCCAAGACATTCAAACCTTTCTTCTTCCTAAGTACATAACACCAAGCAGAACTGAGTACCAGGCCACTACCAGCACCTCATCTACATAGGATTCTCAATGGATAAAGGGTTGAAATGACATTGGTCCCTTAGAGAAAGCCAACACAATGGCCTTTCCAGGTAGGAACTATCTCCATCTAACTTTAGTCAACTCTGCCACTCCCTTTACCATCCACTCTTCACAAATCTACGTTTAACCTAAGATTTTCAGTAGATCCATTCTTACATGACTAAAGCTGGGCACGAGTCCAGGAGTATATTCTGGAATGCTTAAACTAGTATCAAAACTGAACGTCCAAAGTGATACCATAATGAGGGAGAGTTGTTTCTTGGAGATATCATATGGATCAGGACTCTACCTAGAAGTAGGAGTAACTGGATACCTAGTGATGTGACACACTTTCTCTTTCTTCCACCTCTTCCATCGAACCTATGCTGCCACCCACAGTCAGGGCACATCTTTCCCACTCAGCACACTGACACACACACAAAGCTCCTCTGGAAGCTGCAAAGCAGACGCATCTAGACGTATTCTCCATCAGTGCTGTGGGTGTCTCAGTCCAGCCAAGTTGCCGGTCAAAATTAGGCATCATATACCCACATAGGATCCTTGAGCTCTGGAGTTATAAAGAACTCAGTGTCTATATAATCCGCAGTCATTAATTTCCATCAGAGGCTGGAGTCCATCCTAAACATCTCCAGGGGATCACTCACCTCTTCCCCAAGAAGCCCTCTAGACTGCTCCTTCAGAAACCAGGTAGAGCCAGAACTCATTTATTTCTGATAACATTCGTCAGAACCTATGGTGTGTAGAGTAAAGGCATCTTGCTTCACAAATCCACCAAACAGATCAAGAATTCTCTGTCTTTCTCTGTCTCTGTCTCTGTCTCTCTGTCTCTGTCTCTGTCTCTCTCTCTCTCTCTTGCTTGCTTGCTTTCTGGTCACAGTGACAAGAAAGCTAACTCTGAAGATAGCATTCTGTTCTGGTGTGCAGTCCTGGTGTGGTGACACTGGGCCACTCTGGTAGACTTGATTTTAGGGGCACACGAAGATCAACCTGTGGCGCTTTCCTTCCTTCATCTTAAGTCCCAGATCCCAGCTGCACTTTTCTTTAGACCTAATTCTCGGGTCCAGCTCTGTTTGCCCTAATTGCACTGCATGTAGCTATTGTTGGTGTACTAACGTCTATGCTTCGTTGTTTGTTGTTTAGTTTTGTCATTGTTTGTTTCTTTGACTCCTTTATGTGCCATCTGACCACAGGTCTGAACATGCCTTTCCTCTCCAATCAGTTTAGAGACCTCTCCATAGCTTGGAAAGAGTCCAGGGATAGTAGACAATGCTTTTGAGATAGGCCTGCAAAAGGACTGGCATTCTTTCCCTTGGGCCCGTTCTGTTCCTACACTAAATTGTACCTTGTAATTATATCCTACCAGAAAAAATGGTACCCATTCGTTATTCTACACATTTTTAAGTGTTTTTCAAATCGGCTCCTAACGCACCTGCAGTTTGTTTTGATGAGACACTTCGGAATACTTCCTTCCCTGGCCCTTTGAAGGGATGGCCTCCCTGCTGCCCCACCATGGCCTGGCTCGTGAGAAGGAAGGTCGTATCTCTGCCCAAGGTACTATCACGTCCTACTTGAACACAATGCTTTTCCTTATTGTGATGACTTTTCAATCAACTGAAAATTGAGAACAGAATGTACAAGGAATAAAGGAAATAATGGTCTTTTGTTCTCTATTATTACTGTCACAATATTCTACCAAACTAGGCACCATGTTATACAAAAGTTTCACTTTCCCAAACAAAAGGGCAATTCATTATCAGCCCAACTTCCCTTTCTGGCCCCAATCTCAAGTTATGCACTGTATTAACTACAAACAGCAGGGTCTTAATCATTCTGAGTTGCCAAATAGCCTTGCAAATTACATATTGCGCTGGCACTGAGCACTGCAAGAGGAAATAAATGCCTATGTTTATGTGGAAAATATGACCATATAACATAATTGAAGAGACTTAATTTTTTCATAAATATATAATTTTGACAATGAGTATGATGCCTATGGCTTGAGAATTCTTCTGGAAAAAAAATAAAAACCAGATTTACCAAAATCTGTAGAAACTGGTCAGTAATTAGTGGACATCAATTTCATTAACAAGACAAGAGTGCAGGTATTCACTCGTTTTCACTCCTTTAGTGTCTGTATGCCATTTCCATCAGTACAGCCCGAAGTAACTTAATGCTCAGTTCCGCAGTGTGGAGCAGGCCCCGCTCATAGGCAAGCATGGCCTGGCGGGAAGGCATCTGGGAGAGGCCCTCTCTCCTCTGAGCAGATGGAGGCAAAGCATGTCATAGAAGTACTGTGCTCTGTCTCCTGGGGGAAGAGGCTGGCTGCTTCGTTCTCAGACGGCATCGCTTGCCAAGCCTTCTGCTCAGGTTAGAATTCATGCATGTTGGGTTTCCATTAACTTTGCCTCTTATAAAGCAAATACCCATGACAGAATTGTAGAAACACAAAAACACTTGCTTTGCAAAGATGCAGAAGTCGGAAGCTCATAGATGGACTTGAGAGTTTTCCCAAGAACACAGGCTTTGTACAACAGAGGGCCGAGTTACTCTCACAGATTCGAGGGGAAAGCCTGGGGCTGGGAGCAGTTGGTGCACACACGAATAGAGAGGCAAAGTTTAACGCATGGAGGGCCACAAAGATGAGCTTCTATGTAAAATATCATCCTATGAATTAAAAGATTGAGTATAGAATTGAACAGCTATTGGCCAGCACAGGAGATTTTTTTTTTTTTTGCTCTGGTACAAAAAGTGTAATCACTGATTACTTATAGCTTTGGAGTTCCTTTTATTTGAAGATAATATTCCTGCAATCATATCTCCTATTTTAGAATTACACCTGGCATAAATGCCCCAGGTCTTCCATTCTCAGTGGCCTAGGTTGTGCCTCTTTATATTGTCTTTGCTTATAAATATAATCACAAAGATATAGAATACAATTTTAGGTAGAAACCGCTCATCACCCACCTTTGAGCTATGTCATGTGGTCGGGCCACACCCACTCTAAAACTTGATTGGATGAGCTTCCTCGGAAAGACTTTTATAAACTCTATCACCTCACAGTTTGGGAGGCAGGAGCTCACGATGGAGGTATGAAAAGGCTTAGTTCTTCCGGGGGGAGCGCGGGAAGTGGCCCCTCAGGGACCATTCCTTCTTGTGTAATCACATTATCTTTCATCAGCTCACTTGTTTCCAAAATTTTCTTCTTTATATGGACAACCATCGTATTTATTACACTCTCAAATGAACTTATTTTAAAGACTCCTTTCAAACAGGTCACGTTCAGCATTAATGGGATGTATGACTCCAGTGCATATACTTGGGAGGTTGGGGTTACGGTTCAATCCTTAATAGTGATATACCTCTGATTCCAGTGTTGCTAGGTTACAGTACAACAAGCATTTTGTAAGTGGATTAAAGGGTTGATTAATTAGATACAAGTAATAAAACCATGGCGCACACAGGTTCCACCGTATCTCCTCCTCATTCAGAATCACGAGGCGTTGTGTAACACAAGCGTTTCTGGTGATGTAAAGACAGAGGGCTGCCTCCCCGGCCAGTGGGACTGGCTGTTGGGATCATCGGTTTGATTTAGGGCTGCTGGGTGCTCCTAAGAAAGCTTTCCATTTCTGCCTTGAGGAGAAAGAACTTCCAGAAAAGCCACGGCACTGGAGAGGAAGTAATCTTCACTCCTGGCCGGCCTCCTGTCTCAGGCATCAGGCAGTGTGCAGAATGTGGGTAAGTTTTTCTCCCTTCATGGAAAGCAGAGCCTGAGAACAACAAGGAAAGTGTAAGGTTCAGAAGCTCTTGATTCCACTACAGCATTGGTTTTTAATTTAAGGGAGGCTTCCACTTGTAAAGTAGTATATGATTGATGTGATTGACTGAGTGATGTGATGATATTCTTCTGAACGTTCAGAAAAGCAACCAAGTGTGACCCCTTCCTAGCGGCTCCTGAGCTTGAGGTGTACGGGGCTGTGGGTTTCACAGGTGAAGGGTGGTCCAGTGAAGACAGGCAGGGTGGGGGAATGCTGCGGTCACAGCATTCAATGTCCAGGTGTAAAAATGGAAGTAGGAACACTGAGGGACTAGATGGGGCTGAGAGAAGTGGGGGGATGAGGAGATAAGTGACGTCAAGAGCCACTATCCTCACATGCCGGAGTGTTCAGTTGAAACCCATTTGTGCAACTTCTCAAGGATCCTACAGAAGTGAAACAAAGAGAGTAAGTTACGATTTCTAAGCATGAATGAGTGAGTGAATTAATGAATGTATCTTTTAAAGCTCCTGATTCCCAGGCCAGCTCTCAGCAGAGAGGCGATGGTGGGGCTCGTACCGTGGTCAAGCATTGCAGAATGCTCTCCACACCTCCCCTGTGCGGTCCCGGCCCTCACTCAGGCACACGTTTGGCCTCATTGTCAGGCATGAGGAAGGATGCTCTGAATGACCCGTCATGCACCCTGGTGACAAGGCCTTGCCTTTTAAGTAGACAACCGCTGTTGAGATCTGGTGTCTTGGCACAAAATTCTCTTTCTGTTCTACTCTCGCACCATAGCTTTCTAATAACTGGTAAAGCAGGAACTGTTTTCTATTTTAAAAAGATGATTCAGAGTAGGGCACCAGGGGCTCATCCCTCTAATCCTAGCTCATCAGGAGGCTGAGCTCCGAGGATGGCAGTTTGAAGCCAGCCTAGGACAGGAAAGTCCGTGAGACTCTGACAAGTTACCACTCAGAAAAAGTTGAAAGGATCACAGAGCTTCATCCTTGAGCACAAAGAGGCTCAGGGACAGCACTTAGACCCCGAGTTCAAGCCCCAGGACTGGGAAAAAACAACAAAAAAAGGACTATTCAGATAAGTGTTCACACACACACACGTACAGGCATGTTCAAAGTACAGAGAAGGTACCTTCACATGTGAGCGTGAGGATGGGAGCAGCTCTATGGGTAGAAGCGTTTCCAGGTTGTGGCGTTTGCAGGACGCTGGGACACAGAGGTGAATGCACACGTCAAGTGTGAGCCTGATTTTGGAGTCCGGTGAGTTCCCAGCTGAATTCCCACTCAGCAGTTACTTCTCCAACTCCCCCCCTCTCCCCCCCCCCCGGTGCTTTGTGCACTCCAGCTTTGCCCATTCAAGGACTACAAAGCACCCTGCAATACAACCCACTGTATTTAACAACTATTTCCATTCAGCAGTGTGACTAAGACAGAGGGGAAGTTCCTTTGCCTAGGATTTCATACCTGACACTCAGGCCGCTGTCGGTCTCCCCAGCGAGGTCCTGTCACTTGTCTTATTTTAATCTTCCCAACAACCTAGGAAGTCAATTTTATTATTGTCTTCTCTGGGATGTCAGATATGATCAGAAATATGACTTAATGTTATAAAAGCCTGACAAATTCACACATGAGTGCTGAACAGGAGCGGATGTAGGAGATGCGGAGTCAAGTACACCGAGTTCAAGTACCGACCTTCTACCTGAGTGCCTGCCGCTGCAGCGCGATGCGGTAAGAGGCCTGAGAAGATGTCCCCCGTGTTTTTGAAATATATGGTGACCTGGGGCTCCAAGAGCTTTCCACAGTGCATCTACACACCTGCTAAGTGTGTTTGGATGCTGGATTGCCAACCGTTCCCTTCCTGTGGGGAAGGCAGCTCTCCGAGTCAGCAGGAGGCCATTTCCCATCGTGACCGGCTGCGAATACACCAGTGGGCTGGGACAGATGGAAAATGGGCCATTATGAAGCCTCCTCATTATTCCTTGTCAGTTCTGAGCTCCATTAGGAAAATTAATATATCGACCATTTCTCTGGAGATGAATCACACGGAAATGACTCGTGCAGAGCGAGAAAATCAGAAAGTCTGATGTTTATGATAGGATCCTTTGGAATACTCTATCTCCACAAGTCCCAGAGTCTCTGTCACCCTGAGCATCCCAGGTAGTGTAACAGCCAGTGTTGATGGGCTTGCTGAACATACCCCTCTCCAGGACACCCCTGTGGAAGCAGGGGTTGTGAGGTGTCCCCAAGAGAGCACTCTCTTGTTCAACTGCCAACCAAACTCATTCATCACTTTAATAAACTTTCTAAGGAAGAGGGGTGGAGCTTCCCTGGGTCCTCTTCGTCTTTCTGTTGCTGCGTAATAGGTGATCAAGTGTAGGTCCCCGCAAGGCCCAGATCCCGTGTAATCTCCTCGGGAAATCTTTATTTTTATTAATAGCCACGCTAAAACTACAGAGCGTTTCCCCTTTAATGATATATTTATTTGCAGGAGGACAAACCAAAAAAATGACTTTTTTTTGCCAGTCCTGGGCTTGAGCTCAGGGCCTGAGCACTGTTCTTGGACTTTCTCAAGGCTAGAGCTCTACCACTTGAGCCTCAGCACCACTTCCGGCTTTTTTCTATGTATGTGGTACAGAGGAATCGAACCTGGGTCTTCATGCACGCTAGGCAAGCACTGTACCACTAGGCCAAACTCCCGCCTCCACCCCCCAAAAATGACTTTTTTATTCAGCAAATTTCCTTAAGCCTCACATTCAGGCTAACTAAAGCAGCGCATGAAATAAGCAAAGATCTCAAATAAAAACCATTCTGGCAAGTGTGGCTTTTCTGGAATGTGGAGGAGGAAGACGGATGGAATCCGCACTGACCAGGTGCCCGGGTTTGACGAATCGGCAGTAGTTTGTGCTCGGTGTTGTCGGTGTGGGTAGCATGCTTACCTGAGGGCAAGGCACTCTGGATCAGTGTGTCGCGTTTGGACTCAAGCCTGCTGACTACACCCTGCTATCTTTCTAGGAAATGTGGAGGAAGAAGACAGTTTGATCTCATGGTCATGCCAGAATTCGCATGTCTGTTAAATCCTTGACATTCTCCACCTTGCCCCTCTCTTGCCAGCCTGCCAAATGTCTCATCTGTATCTTAATGAAGCCTCATCCACTGGACTTCCTGAGACCTGCATCCAGGGAAAGAATCGAGAACTAGTTCAGGAAACGACACTGAAGAAATGCAAAGCCCTTTCCCAGAAGGTCCAGAGCTCCTTTTATGGAATCTCGGGGCCCTGGGATTATCTTGCTGTGTCCAGGAAGGCTGGGGTCTGAGTAGCTTCTACATCCCTGCTGGGCTGTCTGTGTGAGGTTCTGGACAGGTGTTCCGGAAGGCCATCTGCACACAGGATTGGTCTCTGAGTGCCACGTAAATTGCCTGTGACTATTCCCATTTTGGTCAATGTTAACTGGCCCGCTTCTGTGAGGCCCCAGAGAGTGAGATTCTCTGTGTCTGCATCGAAGATAGAAATTGCCAAATTTTTGAAACCCTCATGTATCTGGAGCTGAAGCAGATAGCTCAGGTTTGATTCGAGGAAGAGGAGAGGAGAGAAGACCAGGGGAAGAGGAAAGACCAGAGGAGGGTGGGCAACACTTGGACATGAACAAAACACAAAGTTGACACCAACATGAAAAAGGGGTCGTTGTGCAAAAGCTGGCTGAGCACACCCAGGCCCTGGAGGCAATGCCGCTTACAGGACATAGAAAGGTATGCAGTGACTCCTGGTGGGTTGTGACCAGGGGACACTGACCGTATGAGAGCGGGCAGATGATGCAGCAGCAAGTCAGACAGTCCACCAGAGAAGTCTACTATCTAGCTAGGCCTCATTCTGGCAACGTGCCACCTGGGACCCCAACTTCCTCCCGGGAAGGCCACTCTTCCGCAATTCTGCACCTCAAGGCTTCACTAAGGCCTCTTTGCTTGTTTTGAAAATCCTCACACTGTTTCCATACTCTCTGCCAGCAAGAGGCCAGGTCTTGCCCACTGCAGGGGAAGCTCAGACCCTGTTCTTTCACTTTTCCGGTCCCCCAGGAAGTGAGAGTAGAGCTTGGCCCCAGGATTGCTTGGAGCAGACCGTTATCTAGTGTCACCAAGGCAGGTCCTCTGCCCTCCAGTGGCCTCCGTGTCTCCAGACAGCTGGGCGCACTGAAGGATGACACCCTTTGCCGTCGAGGGCTACACTTCATGGAGTTAGAGAAATCAATGGAACGAGCCAATTGAAAGAGCCCTCAGTGATTCTTGTACAACTCAGGGAAGGAGAAAAAAATGGCCCATTGTCCTATAAATTAAGGAAAAAATCACTAGTTTCTAAGCAACTTTTGTTATCATGTAATGAATACACATTTCCCACCGAGTCTACGGGCCTTTCCTGGTTGTTCTTACACATCAGTGTAAGTCATCATTATCCCATTGACTCTACAAGTGAGAAAGCTAATTTCCTCCCAGCCTGCTCCTAACAAAAGCAGACAAAGGCGCTTCCTCTCAGGTTCATATTCTATCCCTGCCCCTTGCCTAGACCTCCACTCAGCTACGAGAGAGAGGCCTTCCTTGACTGACAAGGACTCAGGAAGAAAGGAAGGCCAAGGTCAGGCCGACAATGAGCCTGTCAGTACTTTCTGAGGAAGCCCAGTGCATCCACAGGAGGGAAAAATTGACAGAGACCGAAATCAGAAGGCTTTGCTGTTGTCCATTGGACACCTTGAAATGTGTCTTTCAATTCAGCACAGATAAATCAATGGAACAAAGGCAGAGGCACACCCAGTCTTTGACAGACCATCCCACAGGCATTATAGCTTCCTGGTACATTCTCTTTCCATTGCCAGAAGAGAAGATGAATTCAGACAACTAATAGTAAAACGTGGACACATTCTGAGTCACAGTCTTTTGTTGTCAGTACTTTAATGAGGCTTTGGACACATAGCACAATGTAACACATTGGGGGTATTTAAATATGCATTAGCACATTTTAAATATACACATATGTCCATCACAAAAAGCTGCGAGAAGTCATGTAACAAAAAAGCATATAAAATAAATAGAGGAGTGTGTTCAGGAGTTGCACACAAAAGTCTCTTCGGTATAGACCTCCTAAGCAGTGAGAGGGGATTTGCTTTCCAGCGGGCCACTCCCGGCCCCCAGGTCACCTCTCTTTTACTTCACACAAATGTCCAGTCCAAGCCGGAAAGGCTGACCCAGGGTCTGGATGATACCTTTCAGGACTGGGACTGAAGATGAGCTCAGAACAGAAGCGGTGAAGAAAGGAATATGAAGAGGTATTTCAAGACTTTGAGGGCTAGGTGCAGTGGCTCGCACCTCTAATTCCGGCTACTCAGGAGGCTGAGATCCGAGGGTCCCAATTCAAAGCCATCCCAGGCAGGGAAGTCCCTGGGATTCTTATGTCCAATTAACCACTCAAAAACCAGAAGTGGAGCTGGGGCCCAAAGTGGTGGGGCACTAGAATTGAGCTCACAGAGGCCCAGGGACGTGGCCCAGGCCCAGAGTTCAAACCTTACGACTGACAAAAACAAAAACAAAAGACATTGTAAAAAGAATATTCTTCTCTTTTCCTTTTATTATTTTTTTATTTCTTATTGTGGTTTATGTATTTTCCCGTCTGTACAGGCAGATGTAGTAATAACAGGAGAGGAATTACGTGGATAAAAGTTCTGAATGGACTGGTATAGACAAATAAGTGCTGTGGCATGTGCAGGAGAGGGGCACTGGGTGGCCCACTCTTGGCTCTGCTCATCTTCCCATGGGCTCCGAGGGTCTGTCTGTCCATCTCTGCATTGGCGTAGGGGCCTTCTGCCCTGATTCCTCATGGCTCATTGCATAGATGTGCAGCAAGCTTTCTCTGTTCTGGTCACCATCAACTTCTGATGACAATAGAGCTGAAAAGCAAAATCAGATGATCTAGAGAGACAATTACCTTTCAGAACCGGGACCCAGCTCAATCATGGGCTATCAGATTGAGCCAACCTGGTCTGCCCTCATTATCGATTGTCTTATTGGTTTGCTTTAAAATAATTCACCAAGATCCATTCATGGGAAGAGTTCTAGGCTAAGCAGTAATGTGCCAGAGAGGTGGAAGAATCTCACTGGCACAGTACAGAGAAGAAAAATCAGTTCCCTTTAGAGTGAAGAAGCTTCTGATGCTCTTGAGAGATGGCTGCAGGGAGGACCCGGGGCAAAGTTCAGGCTTGTGGTGTCCAACACACAGCACAAGGTCATTTCCTCCTCCAGCTCAGACAGTGGAGCGCTAGAGCCCAGGCAGGAAAGTGGGAAGGAAGCCAGGTTCTTCTCTGGTTCACTGGGGTTCTCGCGCCTATCATTTCCCTAGTTCTGGCCTTTTCTCTAGCATTCTAATCATACAAAAATTTCCATGGAATGAAAACACTGAAGAAGGTTATAAGGGGAAAGTGGATCATATGGTGAACTTTATGGACACATAAGACCCTGAAGGGAAACACAAAATGTCATGAGCCCAGGACATCTGAAAAATCTGATATTCACAGCCAAGGATGCTGGCATAAATCCATACATCTGCAGTCCCAGTACTTGTAGGGCTATGGATTGTGTTGGGGGCCAATTTGAGCTACATAGTACCAGAAATAAAAAAAGACTAACAAAAGTTCTTCCTTCTTCCCTCAAAGGAAGATTCCTTAGATACCTCTACACCATTATATGAACTGCTTGATTGTTTAGTCTTCCCTACCAATTTATAAGTATATATGAGTGAGGAACATCTTTAACTTTGTTCACCTTTGTAATTTTAGGAAAGAGGGAAGGAAGGAAGGAAGGAAGGAAGGAAGGAAGGAAGGAAGGAAGGAAGGAAGGGAGGGAAGGAAGGAAGGAAGGGAGGGAGGGAGGCAGACAGGAAAGGAGGAAATAGGAAGGAAGGGGGGAGGGAGGGAGAGAGGGAAAGAGGGAAGGAAGGCAAAAGCAGTGAACAGAATCAGTTCCTAGAGGATTCAACTTGTGCTTTAGATATTATGCCTATGTTCAAGGGCCTTTAAGAAACCGTAGCTAAAGTGAAAATAAAATTGAGAATTATGCTTTATCAAAGGAAATAGCAATAAAATTAAAAAGAAAACTGATATTCTAGAGGTGAAAAATGTAATGACCAAAATAAAAATTTCCTAAGAGATTAGGAACCCCTCATTTGAGTTAGCAAAAGAATCTGTGAACTGGAATATAGGCCAATCAAGATGATCTAAGTTGATGAATGGATAATAAGAAAAGAATATTAGCAAGTCACAGAAACTGTGAATATCATCAATAAAACCAACATATGCCTAAGGAGAATCTCAGAAAGGAATCAAAAGATAAAATTTTTAAAAATTAAAAAAAACTTTCAAACTTGGCAAAACTCACTAATCTATACATCTAAAACTTTCAATAAACTTAGAGCAGGATAAAGCTAGACATTTATACTTAGATAGAATGAAATCAAACTCTAGCCAATGGTAATAAAGTAGTGATGAAAGCAAGAGAAAAACCACGGGAGGCTGGCTACACAGTGTGTTATTTCCTTGATACTGCTCAGGTTCTCCTAATCAAGACTACTGAAATGCATCAATATTATATACATCATTGGTTGACAACAAAACAAAGAGGGAGAACCAAGAAGGAAGACTAGCTAGTGACCTGGAAACTAAAGGAGCGACATGGTGGTAAGTTCCATGATTTTTCCTTTTGCCTCACTATCCAGGAGCTGGTGATTTAAAGGAATAACCTAGTTGGACAGAAGCCCTGTTGGCCATAAACACTCTATTATATCTGAACACCACATTAAATCCTCAGTCAGGGGACTAGCGCTTAAACCAGCAGAGAGGGGGGACTAGAGCTCCATTCTTCCCAGCCGTGGCTGCAGTTTCAGACAAGTAGCCCAGGAAGGGTCTGGGACTTCCAGCTCTGAGCTGGAGGGGAGCCAGGCCCTCCTTCCCTGCCCTCTCTGCAGTGATGCATCTCCCTTCCATCTCCACCAGCTAGCGCCGTCTTAGCCTCATCAGGAGCTGAGGCCAAGGAGAGACTTTCAGTGAGGCCAGATGCTTTGTGACGCCTGGGGCTGTGACACCTGCTTCCACACTTCCCACACAGGAGCTATCCATGCAGACTGAGAGAGGAGCTGGAGCTCTGCCCCGTGTAGTAGAAATTAACGAGACAAGACCCCTCCCTTCCTGCAAGCCCACTGAGACCAAGGGAGGCAACCAGACTTCTGTCCCTGCACCTCAGAATTGTGGTTCAGTCCTTTCTCTTTCAGAGAAAGAATGGTATGCAAGAGAACCAACTAAACAAAGATTTCAAGAACTGTCAGAGCTGTGAAACATTGCACCTGGAGTCCAGGTTTCAGGTGGAAAAATCACAGGTTTTATAGAGTACTTAGAATTTCAAACTCGGTGATAAAAAGATATTCAGTAAATGAAAAAGAGCAGAAAAACAAAAACTACAGATAACCAAAATATCTGAGGATTTTAGTACAGCCATTGTGAAATACTTTAACAGTTAGAAACATGCCTAAAATAAAGGAAAATCACAGTCTCCATAGGAAATAAAAAAGAAATTACAAATAGGAAGAAGAAACTAACAGAAATTTGAAATTTTCATTTTTTAATTTTCAGTCCTACAACATGCAATCTTTTTTTTTTTAAGTTAGTGAATTATCTCATTGGTGGGGTAGAGACAGAGAAAGGTTCGCTGAGCCGAAAGGCAGAATGATATGAAGAGCCTAGTCTGAAAGGAAATGAGCAGAGCATCAGAGGCGATGGAACTGAAAATATCTAGAACTAGAGCTCACTGAAATAGGATTGACAAAGGCCAGACTAGAGACATCATGAGGAGTGGATGGATGGAAACTTCAAAATTTGACAAGAAGCAGAAACAGAATCAAGAAGGTAAGGAAGCTTCAACTGGGATAAAACTACATCTTTAATTGTTATTTGAGAAACCTTCTAAAAGGAGATTTACTGCAAGGCAGAGGCAATTTTAAAGGAGAATTCTATTAAAGGAGAATCAGGGTTACTTCCATCCAATCTCTTTCAGAACATAGTAAGGGAAAGAATAATTTCTACTACATTGTAAGTTGCTAGGCACCAAAAACTTAGAGAAATACACTTCAATAAAAGATAGCCCGTACTAATGGCTCTGCTAGTAGATAATATTAAATGAAGACTCTGCCTGTACCCAGCCTTCCCTGACACAACTCTTACCCTCATCTGCATTTGCAAATAAACTGTGAAAAGGAAAAAAGTCCAATTCTACTGCTTAGGTTTCTTTCTTTTTATTATCATTAACTACTTTTGCAAAGGTCTTGCCATTTAACAATGCAGCTTATGAGTGCACTGAACCTTAGTCAACATCATTCAACATTCTCACTCATCTCTCTCCTACCCACCTTCTCTCCCTCTTTTCTTAAAAGTAAATACATTGAATTCTTGACTATGTACCCCTTCTCTTCATTCAGTACTCCTCTCTCCTTGGCCTACCCTACCCCTTGACAGTATCTATTTCCTGGTGTTTATTTTTATAATTGTATTTTATTTGGGGGATAATGTATAGAGGGGTTACAGTTATATTCGTCAGATAATAGGTGTATTACTTCTCGACCCCTGACACCCCTTCTCATGATTTGTCCCCCTTTTCCTCCCCCCATCCCCTCTCAATCATCTTGTTTTCCCCCTTCCCTCCCCTATTTTAAATAAACAAATAAACGTATATATAATATACCAGATAACAAACTCAGGTAGAGTAACCACATGAGCTTAATCATAACTGGGAAAAAAGAGAAAAGAAATAACTTAGTATATGCAGAACAACAATCACAATGACAAGCCTCTTGTTTCCATATCCTGGAGTTCATTTTGTTTAGTCTCATCTTGTGTGACCACATGCACGTAACTTTTGAACTATTATGATCCTCTGCTGGGAGAATCCTAGTTGTATACTAATTATTACAAATGAGGGAAACCATGGAGCCTGTGCTTCTTTCGGGACTGTCCTGATGCTTATTTTGTTGAGCTTTGACTTTATCTTTCTCTCCCATGAATTTACCGTATTTCATTTAATACACTGATAAACACATACCATCCAACATATTTACTTATAAATCTGCTTCCTCAAAATTCTCATAGTAATATAATTATGTATTTCATTTCATTGTGCTATCTGTATCTTTCTTTGTAATATTACTTTAAAGTAAAGGAAAACGAGCAATTCGATTGGTTGGATGTCATTTCCATGGCAAATATCATGTGCCTATGTTCTGATCAGTATGATCAGTTTGTATGGAAAATATGAGAAATCTTATGGCTAAATCCACCCTGGGTTAGGGATTATAGAATGAGAGAATTCCTTTTTCCAAATTTGTATAAAGCCTATCGGAAATTTCTACACCTTCCTGTTTACCCATTTTTCTTTATCCTAAATTCAAAATACCCCTTTCTAACACATAACAATGAAGTTTCAGGAGTCATAATCAACCAATGAAGGGATCCATTATTTAGCATTTGTGTTTACAAGTGATCTTCAAACACTGAGGTCAATTTTGTTTGTTGGTTTGTTTGTTTATTTGTTTTTAAATTTCACCACATGAGAGGATATTTTTTTCTTTTTATGACTGGATACCAGATGAAAGCACCTCTTTAATGACTTGGCAAGTGGCTAGCTCTAATTTAATAATTGCAATTGTAATTTAAATAACTTGAAGGGTAAGTGAACAATTGACATAAAAATCTTGAAGCGAACTCTCACAGATGCTACAAAAACCCAAGTATTTCCCCATAAAAGGGGAGGGGGTGTGACAGGATCCATGGTGCCGACCATTACAGTTCTGAGGGTTTACAGATATTTACAGATATTTGGTGCCCTGGGATGCCAGCTTTGCCCTCAGAGGGAAAGCAACACGTCATTTCTAACCAGACTTCCACTGAAGGCCTATGCTTGGGCACTGACTGGATGTTGGGTCTTGCACATATCTCTGGATGTCTGTGTTCTCATTCTCAGAGCTGACGCAACACCATCTTCTTCAAGGTCTTCAGCCCCTGGCATTGTTTTTGCTTAGTGAATTATATCCCCTGAATTCACTGCCGATAGAAACCCACCTGAATGCTGCTGAGCAACAAGCCCTGATTTCCAGGTCCATTTCACATGATGGGCTTGGGGCTGGTCTTAAGAGTGGGGAGTTTGCTCCAGCTGCAAAGTTTGGGATCATGTTATTCCACAGTAATTCATATTAGCAATGATTTTGATTCCCCAAGTGTCTGCCATGGAATTTCCAAGCTGAAGAAATCGAAGTGTATGCCTTGAAATGCTTCCGGGATAAGACATGAGCTGCTGGGTGCCTCTTAGGCACAGTATACACAATCAACCAGCATGACGGCATCTGCTTAGGATCTCACACACGCTCACCTCTTTCATTCAAGTGCCGTAGCCCTTTGTTTGGCAATCTGATGTCAACTATAACCTGCCCTAACTTGGGCACGTTAGACGCCAGCTTCCTGGCATTCCCTTGTCATGTAAAGGCCAATTCCCCTCAACAGCTGAACCTTCTTTCAGGGCACCTTCTCTACTAACCTTTCTTTCCTCACTGTTACAAAATTTGGTCAAGACCACTTTTTAGAAATGCCTCAAGTGTCACAAGACTATCACTTTTGTTTGTTTTTGTTTTGCAGAAATTTTCTGCAGGTATTTCATTGTACTGGCACACCCACTGACTTCTCGGAGAATGTTGCAAATTGACTTGTAATTTCATTTCCAGAGAACTAAAACACATTGCCTTTGCAGGGGATGCTTATTGATAGAGCTCCATTTTGAAGACCATGTGCAATTTTGGCGCACGAGAATATTCTAGATTTTATTACTGGTGCCAGTCTCTCTCTACTTCCTGCGTTTGAGCCTTTGGGTGTGAAACTTGGAGTTCCTTGCATGTGAGAGGAGTCTGCTCCTCCACCCTTTGACTCCTGTCTTTCTTCTGACTTGCTTTTATCAGTAAAAGAGGGAGAAACTGGTAGTGAGTCTACTCCATACTGAGCCTTAAGGCCCTGTGGTTCCACGTATTCTTTCTTACTGAAGCCACCACCATAACCTGAACACACCTGAGTAGTCTGCTTAGCGAGGAAGCCTGATTGGAACAGGGAGGCAGGAGTTCTGGGAGATTCCCTGGAATGCATTCTACCAATCACATATCCTCAAGCCAGCGTACCTGCCATGAGGCCAGGAGTGCTAACGTTACATGATACCACATCTGAGGCCTCTGGCTGGATAAGGATTTGTTTATAGCAAAATTGAGACAGACAGCAAGAGAGGGAGAGGGAGAGAGAGGGAGGGAGGAAAAGGGGAGAGAGAGAGAGAGAGAGAGAGAGAGAGAGAGAGAGAGAGAGAGAGAGAGAGAGAATGTATCACTTCCATAGACATTGCTTACTTTCATTGTCTATTAATTTGGAAGGTGGATACAAATTCTGTGAACTTAGTTTGCTTTGCCAGATCAATGAAAAATTAAGTCAGATTCTGATAACTCTTTCTAATAAAAGATTTTGCTGCATGCTCAAGACTTTAGTTTCTACTGTCACTCCGACTCCCCTTTCTTTCCATGTATGCACATTTCTATCACATTCTGTTCCAAGACTACACTGCCTGAGCGTCTGCTGGGAATGCATCCTCAGAACGAAATGGACCTTGAAGGGTCCTCCAGGGGGACTGATGTTTTCCAAAATGCCCACCTGATTGAAGAGCTGAAAGGAGAAATGGAAGACTGACATGCACAGCCCCTCTCTATATAATACATCTGTGATTGTGGAACAATGAGGAAAATTGCTAAATCTGCTATTTTTTCAGCACCCATTTTTCCCCGAGGTTACAGTAATACCCAGGATTCAGCATTCTACAGCAACTTGCAATAGGACACTTTCAAAGTGAATTCTAAATGACTGAAAGCTACTTGATCAGAAGAATTCAATTTATAACAAGATTTTCCACTTCAAAGTCAATTCCATCCATTTTATTATCCAGAGGCTGCAGAATGACTCATTTTCTGTGGATTGCATCAGGATCTTAGGCCGAATATTTACTGGGCTACAATTACTCCCGAGCAGGACCAGTACCAATCACTGCTAAAATCACATTTTGTTTTTCTCCATGCTACTGCCATGCTTTCAAAGTTAGGCTTTGCTTTAAGTTTGGCAACCAACTTGTTGTCTCTTCTTTCTTCATCAAAATTCAACTGTGACAACACACATTCTCCTCTTTATGCATCATGTTAATTCCTTCGCTCACGTATTCTATATATCTGTAGCCAGTTCACATAACCCTTACAGCAAAGATGACAGCAAGTCCACGCCTGTGACATAAACCTCAGAAACTCCTGTTAGCACAGTCCAGCTGGAAATCCCTGGGGGCAAAAGCCACTGCCCTCCCAGCTCCATGACACCATGCTAGCAACACTTACACAAACCACGGCGAATGAAAAATGGACATTGAAAACAAACTGCGAAGAAAACTGGGTTGACTGAAATTAGTATTCACATTAATTTCCAGGTGATTGTATAAAATGTCTGCTGGATTTAGATTCAGTTAGTTGTAGCTGATTTAATTTTTTTGGCTGTTGGCTTAGGTTCCTGAGCATTCCATTCAACTAAGCCCACAGTGCAGCTGTAACAGTCGGCACTGCTGGTTTTGAATAGGGGTACACATACCAGAGTGTCCATACCAGCATAGACAGGGTTGCTGCAAAATAATTGGACAGCATTTCTCTGTGTTTAGTAAGGTGAGTGGAAGTGTTTCCACTACAGACATGGTTGGAGAGAGTTCAGGCAGAGCCATGAGCAGGAGAACACTAAGTGTGGGGAAAGAGATAGAAATACCACTGACAACTGGTGATTGGGTGTGAGCAGAAACCCGGTTCCCTTTTTCATTTGCTCCTGTTCAATCTCTTCCTCCTCCTCTTGTGAGCATTGCTGAAATTCACAGAGCAGTATCAATATGCAACCAATAAAGTGTGTTTTATTCTAGCCTACACTGTGGAGGGTCCATCCTTCCTCTCCAGAAGGGCACTAAAGTGTACTAAATTAGCTGAATAAATAACGTATTACAACTAGTGGTACAGGAAGTATCCTTCCTATAAATAACAAACCATCATTCATAGGCATACAGGATGTTTCTCCTTTTCTATTGGTTACTTTCTAGGTTTATAGAGGGAAAAAAAGCGCATTTTGTTTTTATTGTAAAGGTGGTATGCAGAGGTATAAATAAGGTGATGGTTATGTTTCTTTTTGAATAGTGTCACCCCTCCCTCACTTTCTCCTGTCCACCACCCACAAGCTGAAGGGTTTTAAATATCTTCTAACAGTGAATCCAGCAGAACCCCCCCTTCAACGGAGGGCCGGTTCAGCATAAGATGTCAATCACGTGCGGCCACGTGATTTGTCTGAGTAATTAGTCTGAGCAACACTGGTTTATAGAACACGCTTCCACAACTCACACCATTTTATGATTACTTATCAACGGCACTCTCGATGCCAGCCAATCTGTCAGCATTTAAATAGGGCATTTGGAGAAAAAAAAGTCAGACCCAGTGTAAATGTGACTAATATTGCAGCATTATAAGCCACGCTCCGGTAGGAATGCAATGTACCTGGATTCTTCCCCACTGGCTGAGCTGCTGCTTTCAGTGAAGCAAGATTAACTTCTCAGCATTACTTGTGTAGAGAAGATTACATTTCCTTTCAAGAATATAAACTAGAAATATCTCTCAAACCTGGTCCATTCCCTCTCACCTTCTCTAATGCTTACCTCCAGGACTGGCTCAGTCAGCAGGAAAAGTTGTGAGTGGAGGGAATGGTGGGGGATACTAGTCCTGTCTTTTGAAAACCCGTAGCTTAGGATTTAGAAACAATCTTGGGCCAGCAAAATTTGTGAATCCTATTCTAAATCTATGACTCAAAGCAACTCATCTGTGTTTTAGGGGCCTCTGCTTCTTCTACAAAGTGGAAACAATTTCTCCAGTTCAGAGTGGATGCATCTGAATTCCCTTCCTGCACATTGGGTAGAAGATGCCTAAGGAAAATATGGCTGCATAAAGAGAACATGGGTTTCGTACCATTTGGATTGGTGTTTCCTGGTTTTCAGTCACCACTTTTAGTATTTCAGTATATTAATTTTATTAAAATATTTATTGCACTAAAGTATTGATAATACTTCATTAGTGAGGCAGGGAGATTCATTCTGATCATTGATCAGAACCGTGTTGGCCCAGCACTTTCTCTTTTTTATTTTTGCCAGGCCTGGGCTTGAGCTCGGGGCCTGAGAACTATCCTTGGGTTCTTTTTCTCGTGGCTAGAGCTCTACCACTTGAGCCACAGCACATGTCCAGCTTTTTTCTATGTATGTGGTACCGAGGAATCGAACCCGGTACTAGCAAGCACTCTACCACTAGGCCATACTCCTGGCCCCCAGCACTTTCTATCACCAGGGGGATGACAGGGGGTGAGCAAAACTTTTCATTCACTGGTCGTTGAACCTAAAGGCTGGGGCACCACTAGAAAACACAAAACCATACTGGCCGTGTGGGTGGGGTTAGGCCAGAAGACATATGGCCATCACAGAGTCTCTAAGATCACACCATATGGGGAATGTTTGCTATGTCCTAGACTCAGGCTGGCCCTGCCAATAAGGGGTTTGGAACTGCTGCGATTTCAAAATCTGCCCAGTTGAATCAAAAACCAAATGATCAGTTCAAACCAGATGGACCAGGAAGAGGCAGAATTTGCCTCTGCGGGTCTCTGCTTGATTTTAAAGAGCCCTGTATACCAGGGCATGGGGTCAGAGAAACCCTGAGATCTCACCGACAGCACTTAGGAGGAGGAATTAAGCTATACTTAGCCAGAGCCTGCCAATGGCTTGCCACTGGCTAGGGCTGTATTTCTAGACCCTGTGACTTCATTTAGGGCTTGCTAAAGTTTGGCTAAATCTCCCATCAAGCCCATGTGCTTGGATTGTTGCCCACGGAACTATTATTGAAGGGTGGTAGGGACTTAGAAAGCACAAGCCAGTGAAAGAAAGTTAGATGTTGGCGGTCTGACCGAGAAGGAGGCCGTGTCACCCCAGCTCCTTCCCCTTCCTCTCTTTTGTCATTTTCCAGTCATGAGCTGAGAAGCTTCTTCCTCCATCACTGCTGGGCTTTACTGTTTCACCACAAGCCCAAAGCACCTGCAGCACTCACTCACAGAGGGAAGCCTGTGAAACTGAGAGCCCAGAGCATTCTTCTTCAGGAGCTAATGGTCTTCATCCTTTGCTCTAGTGAGGGAGGTTGCCTGGCTCAGCTTCTCAGAGCTGGGGCAGCCACTGGTGGAAGGGAGATGTTTAACACAAGTGACAGCCACCTGGTGTCCTGTCAGAGAGGCACAAGGCTCCCGAAGTTGGAAGCCCCAGCAGCCAATGCCATGGCCACTGGGTACCGACAAAGCATGGGAGGGAGGTCATTGCATGTGGATGCTGAGGCTCAATGGGAGTCAGAGGCAAGCTGGCCAGGCACTTCTGTGGGAGGCTAGAAAATAGTGTGATGTGAGATGTCTGATGGAGAGGCAATGTGCAGACACACCAAGCCCAGGGTCTCACTGCCCGACGCCCTCCCTGGCTGCGGTGGGATGGTGGCATCTCCCGGGAACTGTATCTGGAATCCAGAAGCCATGTTGTGCAGGGCTAATGCACAGCCATGAGGCAATGAAGAAGAAAGACCTTGGCTTCCAGGGATAGGATTCAAGCCTGGTTTCTTAGACCAGGAGCCAGCAGAGAGCCAGAGGCAGAGTCTGCAGGCAAACCTTGGCCTAATAGTCTGTCAGCTGAGAAAGAGGACATTTTAGGGAGGCCAGATGGGAAGGATTTCTGACCGTCTGTCAACCAGGAAGACGAGGCCATGAAAATGGGAGAAGAGACACTTTCTCCGAAAGTTTCTCTCATAGTAGTCTGAGTGCGTAGAATACTGTGTAAAACCACATGAACCAGTTATCTTAAGTGCAATCCTTTCCAGGTATCAGGCATTGCTCATACTCATCACTGCATTTTCTGGGACCATTCATGTTGCTACAAACACCTGAGCCATGTGCCATGGCTTTGACACCAACAGACAATGGGATCTCGCCATAGAATAGCCACGGACGGCTGTCTGACCCATGCTCCTGTCAGACAGAGAGTTACTATGTGGGACGGGACGATGCTCTTGACAGGACTCACACACAAACTACTCTTATATTTTCCAAATATATGCAGGGTGTTTTTTAGACTCTATCTATGTATTTCATTATTGTAGAAAACGCCTGGATTTTTCATTTGCTTCATGAAACGTATTTCCATCTGTCATAAGAAAACTTTTGATAAATTTAGTTCTAAACTTCAAGGTTCTTCTGTAATAGATCCTATTAATACATTATTAATTTAGCAGGTTTTTTTGAAATTTAATAAAATGTAGTAATCAGTAAGACCCTGAGTGATTAAGAGTTATGCAACCTATTTATTTAAATCTCATTATCCTACTTAAGTATCTTGTTTCATATGTTAACCCATACACCATAAGGATCAATTTTAGAGTAATAAATTTCATTTTATAGATATCACCTCAAACTTGCCACTGTTCATGAGGCTAGATTTTCCTTTATTAAATCAGTCTCCTAATATTTATGAGCTGAAGGACCTAGCAATGTGAAAACAGTATTTAATTTCCTGATTATTGCTATAATTTGATTGGTTACTGCCTTTACTGAGTCAAATGAGCTAGATGGTGCTAGTGTCCAAAATAGGATTCTTGTCTCATCTCATACCTGAAAAAATGCCCAATGTAGTCCCTGTAAGACCTTTTCCCAGCTATGAGGAAAAGGACGAGAGAGAGAGAGAGAGAGAGAGAGAGAGAGAGAGAGAGAGAGAGAGAGAGAGAGAGAGAGAGAGAGAGAGAGAGAACGAATCGGTATCAATAAACCTGATTGGTGTCCAGGCACTACCTTTAGTCTCTCAACAACCTGCCCCACTTCCCTAGAAGGCCTCGCTGTCAACAGCATGAAACAGCACCAAGCCAAGACCAATCAGGGGAGGGGGGCCACGAGAACCAGGGCCGTTGTGAGGAGGGAAGATGGGGCTGGTATTCCTGGCGTGGGAAGTCCTAATTCATGTTGTAGAACAACGACAATAAAACCTCCTGAACATGTGATGGTGCTGTGAAGGTCTGAGTGGTGAGCGGAAGTGGGCAGGTGCAGAAGTAAGAGAAGAGCCTTCGGGGAGAAGGTAGGAGCTGCGAGTCCTAGGGTCAGGCCTCTGTGCCTGCCTTCCTTCCACCACACTCGAGGCAGGGCCTTACACATGTTAGACGGCAACATATAGCCTCTTCGGATAAATTAGTGCTTGATTCTCTATAAAATCACCATGATTTGGTCTGTATCTAGTCTACCTTTTCTCTTTCCTTTATTGACTCATAAATATTTAAAGACACCTCTTGACTATAAACATTCTGGTGCTATATGCTCCATTCATCTCCTCCCAGTTTATACACCACCTTCTCACTATTTTTGCCATGCATTGTAATAAATAAAAGTACCTAATTTAAAAATAACAAAATATAGTTTTAGTCCTTTGACTATCCTAAGAATGGTCTTCTCAGAGTGGCTTCTGTCTGCCTGGGCTGGTCTGTGTGTAGGCCCGGAAGCTCATTTACTTTTTGTGAGATGAAGCCATTCTCCCAACACTATACTGTGCCCCCCCCCACCGGACTCTCCCTAGTCCTGTCATGCTGGCTATACAGAATATCACTCCAGGAGAGGATACTTTGAGGGTATCTTCACCTTCTTTTATTCATGAATATTTCTACAGTGGAGATAATGCACAATAATAAAAAAATATATATGCTTCATTGCAAATCCCAGCACCGGTGAGCAGCCAGCCATATGTTTCTTTTCTTACCCTTCTGCATATTTGAGCATCATCTGGAGCCAGAAATCCCGAGAGACAGTGAGTTTCAGGATGGGAAGACCACGGGCAGGTCCATGGAGGGAGTCCTGGCCAGACCACAGGTGTGTCTCCTTCTCCCCAGGTGAGGGACGCTCATGTGCTCTTCCTGCAGAAGCACGCTCAGCTGCCTCTCGGCAGGACTCCAGGTATGAGGGATCCCTTCTGCTTCCTGTGTGGGACATGTCTTCCTTCTTATGCAGGCACACAGTGGGGACGGCGGGCTGGCTCAGTGCTACAGTGCCTGCCTAGTAGGTGTTCTAGTCCCTTAACCTGAAAGGAACAAAGATGCAGTGTACCACATGTCACCACTGAATGAACAAGTAATTCAATCAATGAATCAGTTACCCAAGGTGCGGATAAAGTCAGACCTCTGTCGGAATTACTCTTAAGTGTTGTTATTTCTCTTTCTGAAGCCTGTATCTATCTTGTCATTTCATGCTGTTAATTAAGTTTTGAAAATAACAAACGCGGAAATTACTCAATTAGTTATTGCGATACACAATAGATGCTCCACCTTCAGAAATACTGGGTCCCTTCTTTAAAAATCAGCACTGCAAGCCGTCTTTGAGGCAAAGAGAGCTAGGAATACATTGAGTGCCGTGGCTCTGTCACTCAGGAGACAAGCACGGCACGCAAATCCAAGAGTGGACAGAGTGTTTACTACCGAGTTCCTGTTTACAGAAATAGAGGTGGTTGGTGTTATTCCCGTTATCTTCCCAGATGGAGAGTGGGCGTTTGCAAACCCACGGAGGAATCCTCCCCCACTCATGGGAATCAGATTCTTCTCACCGTGTGGAGACTGCAGAGGAGGGGGGCTGTTCACTGCATTCGCCTCTGCAGGTTAGGAGCCATGTGAGACTTCACCCCTGCTCTTCTCTTTTATCCTCACATCTGCCTGCACCCCTATTCTCCTGCTGCAGAGACCTCAGTGAATTTGCAGCACGTTAACTCCTTCTATTCCCACCACGGAACCCCCAGGGTCACTACAACAAGCTACCAACAAGCGCCCAAACACGGGCGCCCCCCACAATCGAAATCCATCCTCTCGCATTCTGGAGTCTACGGATCTGACATTAGCACGTCCCAGCACCCGGCTCTCCCAGGACCTGGAGAGAGGTCGTCTGCTCATCCACTCCTACAGGTGCTGGCTGAATGCGTGGCCTGCAGACACAGGACTCCTGTCTCTGCTTTGTCATCCAAGGGAGCTATCGCCTGTATCCATATTTTCTTCTTTGAAAAATACCATTCCCTAACTGTGTACAGCCTCATCTTAATCTAAGTGATCGACCCACACTTACAAAGGCCCTCTGGGCAAATATCGCCACACAGGTGTATACCAGGTACCAGGTACCAAGATCAGGTTTTGAAAATACCTTTCAGAAAATCTACTTAAAACCACATTAGCTATCACGTGGTAACACATTCTCATATTCTCTCTCTCTGTCTCTCTCTGTCTCTCTCTGTCTCTGTCTCTGTCTCTCTCTCTCTCTCTCTCTCTCTCTCTCTCTCTCTCTCTCTCTGTGCGTGTGTGTGTGTGTGTGTGTGTGTGTGTGTGTGTGTGTGTGTGCGTGCAGATACGTCCAGAGATTTCCAACACAGATGGTTCATCTTCTGGGTCAGAGAGGGAATCCCAATGGTTCTTGCTTTCTCTTGATGATGATGCTGATTGTCCTTTAAGCTGGGTTTTGTGCCCATATTAGTAATGATACCAGCTTGAAAGCAGGACATCTTCTCTTGCTGGGCCTTTCTATCACTAATGGAACTCAACCATTTAACCCCTGACTCCAGCTCTGGATTTCTGGCTGTTTGCTGTTTAATTGGAGATAAGAATGTCATGTCTTTATCTGCACAGGCTGGATTCAAACCTCAGTCCTCAAATCTCAGTCTCCCGACTATCTATTTAGGCATACAGGCATGAGCCACTGGTACTCAGAGGCTTTGTTATGTTTCAAATAGGGTTTCTCATTTATGCCTAGACCAGCCTGGAGAGTGATTCTTCTCTTCACACTTCCTATAAAACTGCGATGACACACCTAGGCCACTACATCAAGCTTTACTGATTGAGAAGGAGACTTAGGAACATTTTTTTTTTCTGGGGCTGGCCTTGAAACACAATCATCTCAATTTTAGAGTCCTGTGTGGCTCTTGGTTCATTTCACAATATATCCATTCCTTCAGGCCAGTAATTATCAAGAAACAGACTCTATTTCAAGATTCTTCTGCCCAACAATTTAATCTGTCCACTGACTATGAGCCGTGACTGTGGTCAAAGATCATGGTCTCATCTTTCAGTAAGAAAAGCAACAGAAAATTGACCATTACCTTTCTTATTTTAAAGCCAAACACAAACTAGCTTCCTTATCTGACTGGTCAT
This sequence comes from Megascapheus bottae, assembly GCF_031878675.1. Taxonomy (NCBI): domain Eukaryota; kingdom Metazoa; phylum Chordata; class Mammalia; order Rodentia; family Geomyidae; genus Megascapheus; species Megascapheus bottae. The sequence goes on along the minus strand of NC_143515.1, from coordinate 80,806,546 downwards.
CTCCTGTAAGTGGCCGTTTTACACTGTGCTGGGTTAGTGAGCTTTTAGAAATAATAAATCAACTGATGACTGAATTCCGATTTTACGACTTCCCTTACCTGTCTTTGACAAAGTTGCTCTTAAAATCAACATTGAAGTCACACTTCAGATAAACCAATATAGTCCATTGAAAGCAAAATAATGAAGAATTTTGCACTTTCTAAAGATTTCTGGGAAAAAAATCATCCATATAGGAAAAAATTCAGAAAGATAGAGAAATCAAATGCAAAATTAAGAAGACCTATACAAATGATCCAGCATGAGGCAAAACTCCAAGGGAGGTTTTTATTTATTTTTATTGTATTTACTGTCGGGGTGATATAAGAAGGGTTATAGTTACATTTGTCAGGTAATGGGACATCACTTCTTGAGCACTGATGCCCTTTTGATATTTTTATTTATTTATTTATTTTTAGCACACAAGGAGCCAGAACAAGGAGGCCTTTCTGGAAAGTGTCCATGCTACCATTCCCCCGAGGGTGTAAATCTAGTTATTACATTGATTTATCCATAATTGTTTTTCATACTTACAAAGACAACCTAATTTCCAGCACGATGACACATGGACCCATTGAACTTTTTAGCCCCTAAGCCAGGAATTACTCATGGCTAGAGTTAGGATCTGGAAAGTTGACCAAAGGCCCCTGCGTGGAAGGCTGTTTAGGCCTCAAGCTTGTTCCCTTGCAAGAGCATGCTCAGCACCCGTGTCCTTGGAGGAGGTGACTGGCTCGGCCCCTGTCTCTTGGATGAACAGCCATCCTGAGGTGAAGCCTTCCTTTGCCACATTTCCCCACTGGGATGCATGGTTTTCCCTCAGGCCCAAAAGCACTGGGTCCAAACCACTACAGGCCGAATCCTCTGAAATCCCAAGCCTGAATGAACCATTCTTTATTGGAAGTTTATTATCTCATTGAGTTAACCCTGGTGAGACATCACAAACCTGCGCCTGTGCCATCAGCTACTCTGCTCCCAGCCACGTGGAGATTCTGTGACCAGGCTCACAGACTCGACCATGCACTCCAGCTCCCTACCCCACACCCAGTGGAAAACACACTGCAGTAGACTTATGCTAGTTGCTTGGGAGAGAAGTACTCTGCTGAATTCCCTTCTACTCAGTGAGACTTCTGCTTTCAGATGGGCTCTCAATGAGGAAACAAGCAGGAGAATGGACGAGAAGAGAGGCATGTAAATGGGACAATGAAACTATCCACTTGCATTTTCAAGTATAGTTTTTCCTTGGACCTTTGCATTGACAGTTGCAAAGAAGTAAATTAAAATGCTTTGAAATTCTGGTCAACTGTGAGATCTGAGACCTGATACTTAACCTGCCATTTTATTTTACTCTCAGTTCGGACAAGTACTTAATGGAACTTTTACAGTGCGTGGAATCTTCCCTGTGGCGGGAGGCAGACTCGAGAGGAGATGCTAAAACTATGTCTCTGGAAGCATCAGGGCTGCAGAGAGGGTTTTCCTTTAAAACCATTAGTCTTTCTCTGTGCTATCTTTTCAAACAATGCACGACTGCAACTTCCATTCTTTCCATCTTTGACTCTGTTTCTCCTAAGTCATTTGGCCTCCTGCAAGAAACATTAACACCTTTCAAAAATGCCATTCCTCCTTACCCGGATAAGTGTGATAAGTGTGTGTGTGTGTGTGTGTGTGTGTGTGTGTGTGTGTGTGTGTGTTCCTGTGAGCACTCACAAGTATGCTCCAGTCTTGAGTTGTGGCTTGCACTCAGGACCTGGCAATGTCTCTGAGCAGTTTCTGTTCAAGACTAGCCCTCCCTCACCTGGAGGTTAATTGAATATATGAGCCTGGCCAGCTTCAAATCACAACTCTGAGATCTCAGCCTCTTGAATAGCTAGAATGAAAGGCCTGATCCACTCTTGCGCAGCTTGGATAACTTTTATTTTTTCTGATAGCTCTCCTTCTTAAGGCTGGAAATAGGGGGGGGGGGAGTAGTCAAAGGGCAAAGAAGTAGATTTTCTAGAATTTGATTTCCCAGTTCTTTGTGTTTGATAGACAAGACTCTAATGGATAGAGAAGGGGTCACCGATTAGAATATATCACAAATCTGTGCAGAAAAGTATCATGTAACTCTCCTTTATAACAAATGTAAGGTAGTTGAAAACATTAAAAAGAAATGACCGTGGTACCTGCAGCTGCAGTATGACACATATCCTCCCAGGGTCTCTGTGGCTGTGTTTGTTCGCTAAGGTTGACTCAGATCTGTGATGGGCTTGGCTTACATCAGGCCGTCTCTCTCGAGCTTCTAGGGTGGAGACCCTGAGAGTGACCTCATCCAGTCCACGAGAGGCTTAGGAAAGGAGAGGGAGATGGGTTGGGATGAGTCTATTGAACAGCCATGCGTTCCTGTGAGCGAATGTTCACCAAATATGGATTTTGACATTTATATATGAAAAGAGAACTTATCCTGGAACAGATTCCTTCATTTTTTAACCTTGGAACCCCCTCCAAGCCCTCATCCTTCTCATCCCTCCTTTCTTCTGCTTTAGAAGAAGGCGAGTGCAGAGGAGAGAGCATTTGTAAAGCATCACCTGTGTTCTATGCGATCTCATCTCCTGCACCCACAGCTCTGGGAAGAAATCTCTTCCACTGCAATCGAAGAGGAAACTGAGATGAAAAGGGGCTCGAAACATGATCCAGGGTTTAAGATTACAAAGGTAGAGTACCAGGTGCTCCCTGGTTATAAACATCAAGTCCTCATGTTCTGCTGCTGAAATTAGTACCACTGACGGAAGTCAGGGTTCACTCCCCACTGATGGGGTGAGTAGGATGAAGAATAAGATGGCTTTGGCTCCCATCCTGAAGCAGGCCTCGGGGAACAGAAGCAGTTGTCATCCCATCCCTCTCTCTCACGGGAGACTCACCACCCGCCACGCTCAGCTGGCCTCGGGGCATGGACCCAGACTCCTCAAACATCTTGAATGACACTCCCCAGCCCTGGTGTTCTCATCCACGCCAGGGTAGCGGGAGGACCAGAGGCAGGTGGCATCCTTGCTTTTCAGGGGTGGATGTAGAGAGAAGCAGGACAATTCTGACAGTGATGCGAGCAGATCTGAAGAGTGTGCTGCCTCACCTGGAAACCCACAAAGCCATGCTAGCGGCGGGCAGAACCTTCTAGAACAGATGGCCTGAGAAGAGCCCTGAGCAGCAAACTGAAGTCAGCAGAGTGACAAGTCTACTTTGTGTGGTGTGCACAGAGGACTGCGGGGTGGGGTGGGGTGGGGTGTGACTCATGGCCCGGTGTGGGGTGATGGGTGACACGTGATGTGGCATGTGGCACATGGCATGGTGTGGCATAGTGTAGCGTGAGACATGATGTGGTGTGGCATGGGACACATGGCATGACATGGCATGTTGTGTGACATGCAGTGTGCTGTGGGGTGGTGTGTGGCATGTGATGTGACTTGATGTGTGACACATGGTGTGGCATGGTATGTGGCACATGGCTTGGCGTGAGGCAGTGTGTGGTGCCTGATGAGGCGCCATCTGGCGTGCCATGTGGCATGCCATGGCAGCGGCTACCCACGTGTGGCAGGCGGTGCTGGGATGTTCTGCACGCCAGGGAGATGGGATGGGGAGGCATGAGAGCACGACACGTGTATGTTGATCCCAACTCTCTACTGGGGCTGTCAGCGTATATGGCCCCACAAGACAACAATAATGACGACAAAAACTGCACAACTACGACGCATTGTTTATAGTTTTCCTCAACATTCATTTGCAGTTTGTTCACTTGTCATCTGTTAAGTGATAGAGAAATAGTAGCAGATGCCGTGATGGAAAATATATTACGAGAGGAAGAGCTAGAATTGAAACAGCTCTCCCCATTCATCAAACCCTTCATTTACAGATGGGGTGAGAGCTCCTCCATTTAAGCCGTATAAGAGCCATGATCGGAAAGCATTTAAGAGCAGCCGCTCTCCCCAACAGGAGTCACTCTTGGTTGAAACTGTACTTGATACGGGAGGATCTGTTTTCAGAGTGCCATATCCAATTAGCTAAGTTCCCAACAGTGTGGTTTGACCTATGATTTCTTTTTCATTTAAGATGGTGCAAAAGAATCCCACACAGGCATCTGCTTTTGACCTTCAGCACACTATTCAATAAAGACACGTGATTTTGAAATGTCATCGTAAGGTAGACTTTGCACAGAACGAATCTGTCCAGCCGCAAGTGAATCTGTGTGTTCTGAGGAGGATACACTGAGCAAGAACATTCGGTAGGCTGGGTGTGGTAAGTACATTTGGTTTTGATCTAATTATATTTTCACCTGGAAGGATTTATCAGGAAATCAAGTTGTGGAGTGTCTGTAATTATTTCTTTGATATTTATCCTCCTCCCTAGAACAAGGACTTTCTATCTTCTTCATCCTTTCATTCGGGGAGTGTCACACTGAGCCCGAGTACTGAATAAGTACTTTACAAATTCAGCGATTCCAGTGCATTCTTTCTCTCCTGAGTTCCAAATCACTAGCATTTTTTATCAAGGCACATGAAGTTTTTTAGACCTGTGCACTTGCTCCGTCTCAAGAAAAAAAAAGCCATTAAAAAATTCCCTCTGCACCCTAATTGCTGCCTAATAAACCTGACCACCCTTCCGTGCCATGGCGCCCTATCAGTGAGAACCCTATGGCTTCAGCCAGTACATGAGCCGTTCAAGTCCTGACGTTCTTAACTCAGTCACTCCTCAACTGGCTATCCTCCTACAGACGATCACATTTCCCAGCCACGCTTCTCAGGAATTCTACCTCCAAGAGAATGAGAACTGGACTCTGAGTCTCACCTTGGATATTGACTTCACTGGGTGCTCTTAGGAAAGCTGTACCACATCACTGAGGAAAATTTATATTTTATAAACCGGAGCGAGTAACAGGTACTTGTATTGGTCAAGGTTGTCCAGAGAAACTAAGCCCATCAGGTGTGTATATAAAACATACCTGCAAAAAAATAAATCTGTTTTCGGTAATTGGTCCCTGTGGTGGTTGGGGGTAGGGAGCAGAAACTCTGAAAGGTGGAGGAAACGAACAGTTAAGAGACTGAGCAGAGAACTAAGGTACTGCCTGGAGTCTGGAAGCATCTAGAGGCAGAATCCCCTCTTAGTGACTTCTGCCTTTCTGTTAAGACATTCGACTCATCAAAGGCCGCCTACACTAAAAAGGAGGATACCTGTTTGATTTGAGTTTTACCTTCACATCTTGACTGACATTTGAGGAAATAATCTGTGCACCATGGATCATCCAAAGGAAGACTCGAATGAACAGGCACAAATATGAATACTAAGTCACGTGGTCTAAAATCACATGTCAGCCTCCTGGTCCCGCCATCAGATCGTCTCCTGTCCCTGTCATCACTGGTCATGTCTGCATAGGAAATAAGTGAGCATTTTCACTAATAGCTGAACAAAACTGGTAGTCTTTTGTTTGCTCTACTGTCACCATACAAACAGGACTTTTTACTGCCTCAACCACCCCCGTTTCCATGGACCTAATTTCTATACTTAGAAATCTTCAATGGATACCTAAATGCCTTTACTTGGTCAAAGGTTCTTCTGTATTTTTATCTTATAGCCTGCAAATGCAGTGAACACTTAACCACATAAAATCCTATAGCGATGGCTGGGAATTTGGCCTAGTGGTTAAAGTGCTTGCCTAGCATGCATGAAGACCTGGGTTCGATTCCTTGGTACCACATACATAGAAAAAAGCCGGAAGTGGTGCTGAGGCTCAAGTGGTAGAGCTCTAGACTTGAGAAAGTCCAAGGACAGTGCTCAGGCCCTGAGCTCAAACCCAGGACTGGCAAAAAAAAAAAAGCCTATAGCTATAACATAACCCAGACATTTCTTTTACTTCAGATGGTAAGGGTAAAAAATTCCAAAATCTGACCATACTTACACTATACATTGTTATAAGCACAAATATATTTTAAGTTCGAATTAGAAATGCATATTGTGAGCCCAGTTTTTTTTTCACACACAGCAATTGCTAATTTCCATTAAGGAAAGTAGTTCTGATGGAATCTTCCCAGACAGGCAAATTAATAGCTGCTGTAACCTAGCAACAGCGCAGGAAAATGGACTTTTATTTTGTCAAGTGTCACTTGGCTGCCATTAGCTATGCCTGTATTCCACTAAGCCCATGTACTCTAGCAGGTTTTTGTGAAAGAGAGAAAGTGTGAATAATGTGAGCTGTTAGTGGTGAGCTTAGCTATTCATCCATTTTCTGAGGTTTAGCTCTTTAGCTCTTGGGAAAATTAGAGAATTTTTTATGTCAGGAAAAGGAAATTTCTCAAGTTTTTACTGTAGAAGGTGATAGAATTATATATGGTGGTTCTAGCCAGGTTCTAGCAACACTGTCAGACACTGAAATTCACGGGTGTTGAATCAGTTAGGTGCCTGGAAATACCCTGCCGAACCATGAGAGAAATGGATAGCTATTTACGTTTGGATATAGTCAAATAAGGAACCGTAAAGTGATCCAGTTAGCCCCTGAAACGTGTTAAGAAGAAAGTATGTTGAAGTCAGCTACTTAATTTACCCCCTAGAGCCCAACATATTGCTCTCTTGCAATGAAGACCATGATGCCTCACTTAGTTTCTTTTTCATATTTGAACAATGCCTGTGTGCTGAGGTCCTAAAGCTTTCTCAAATAGAAGCAAAAAAAAATACATTTCAGGGGAATTTTGAGATCTAATTTATTAAATCTAAAGTCAAAGGCTATTTAACTTTCAAAGTGCTGGTACAAACGCCAACTTCTACGTTTGCAACCCAGTGTGTGGGGAGGACTCTTGTTGCAGTTATACAGCACAACTTTCCTGTCTGCTCAGAGAATGGACCTCCCCATGCACACGCGATCTGTCTCCCAAGAGCTGTCACCACAGTCTCCACGACAGGGCCTCAGGTCTGCAGACAGAGACAGAGATCTCGGGACAGAGATCAGCTGGGTGCTGCTGGCTCACACCTGTAATCCTAGCAACTCAGTGCTAGGACTGACCAGGAAAATGGCCCCTTCTGTCCAGGAGAAGCTGCACATAGGCCCCTCCCTCCCGCCCTCCGTCTTTGTTCTCCATGCAGAACTACACCTGTCCTTCCCCAGAAATCTCCACCCAGCACCTGTGATTGCCACAGCTGGGGCCAGTTACCTCACCTTTCTCTGAGGTCATACCCTGGACAGCCCTGGTCACCGCTCCTTTGGATGGGAGGAGGTTTCCAGACTCTGAGGTCATGTCCGCATCCGCCATAGCCACCCCTCTCCCCTGCCTTCTCCCTACAGAGATTGTCCCTTGTCTATGCACCTTATATCACATGGTATGGGCCAGCAATTTGGATAATAAATTGTATTGGCCTGAATAATCACATGGCAGTTCCTTTCAGCAAACCTTCCATCGGGTGTGGAGTCCCAGGGAGTGGTTAGTGTCAGGAGTGGTTGTATTCTCTCCATGTTTAGTTCTGTTTTAATTTTTTTTTGGGGGGGGGTCATGAGGCTTGAATTTGGCCTGGGCGTTGTCCCTGAGCTCTTCAGCTCAAGGCTACCACCTCACCTTTGAGCCAAGCCCCACTTCCTGTTTTCTAGAGGTTAATTGGAGATAAGAGTCTCAGATCCTTTTGTGCCTGGGCTGGCTTTGAACTTTGATCTTCAGATCTCAGCCTCCTGAGTAGCTAGGATTGCAGGCGTGAGCCACCGCGCCCGGACCCTCCACATTTCTTTTACTGAGGGCTCATCTGCATCCTGACATCTCCTCTGTAGACTAAACGCCAGCCTTACATTTATTGTTGCTGGTCTTTGATGCATGCCACACAGCGCTCCCACCACTCGACCTCGGGTGAGTGTCTATTGTACTAAACCTCTGACCATCTTTGTCTCTCTAGACTTGATGCCGTGCCCTCCTGGGACAAAGCTAGTCTAGGCAACATGGGATCCTGCAGAAGAATAAGAGGGGATGGCATCACTCTCAAGTAGTGTTGCATCGTGACTGCCCTTTCTAAACTAATCGGAGCAGGGCGAACAAAAGAAAACAGCGAATAAGCATGTCCATCTAATGTTCATCTCTGTCTGTCTTCTAACTGAAGGAACCTTCTGCCGTCTTGTGCCCTCTAAAATTTTTTCTTATTACTCAGCCCCCGTCAAATCTTCCAGATGTCATCCAAATTCACATATGCTTGTTCACCACCAAGGAACAATAACTGTTGCCTTCTCCCAGAGTGGGCAACAACTCTGCCTTCTACCTTAGGCTTTGCTTGGCTTCCTTCATTACTGTGCGCCTGCCGTGTGGTTGAGCATCCTGGAAGCTGGAGGCTGCAGAGCACAGGTCTGCGTCCCCTCACGGCAGCCTGGAAGCAGAGAGGAGAGGAGGATCATGGACCATGGGTCACTTTCAAAGTCATTACCCAGGTACCTTTTTTTTTCAGCTGCCTCCCATAACCTAAAGTTTCTACCACCTCCCAGAGCAGCGGCACCCGCTGGATAGAGCTCAACCGCAAGCCTGCGCAGGATTTACGCATTCAAGCATCAGAACAGGGTTGTTTTTTAAACTGTGCTGCTCCTATCTCCACTGCAGCCGTTTGGGGAGAATAACGACCACAGATTATTCAGAGGGTTAAGGCAGTACGGGGTCATTCAGCTCGGCTCCTCTCAGGGGGCTCCTTCTGTCTCAGCCAGCCAGGGGTCACGCTCTTCCACAGAAGCTCTGCTCAGCAGGGACTCAGGCAGGCCTCAGCTGAGGCGGTGACCTCCTCACCCACCAGCCAGAGCCGAGGCTCAGCTTCATGCTGGTGATGGCTTTCTAAGATGATCAGCAGAGGTGTGCAAGGCTTCTTGAGGCCAGGCTGAGGGTGACACAGGGTCACCTCTGTTCCATGGTCTTCAATCAAAGCAATGACAAAGCCAGTGCATATTGAAGAAGCGAGAAGCCACGTTTTGCTGGCGAGGTCTGTAAAGCACTGGGCACAAATACTTTTAGAGGGCTGAGGAATATGGTCCCTTTATCAATCATCTATCTACCAACCTTGTTCAAGTAGAATATGGATATGGATTGTTCTTGAATGATATGAATTCAAATTGTATGGGAGATTTAGTGTTCCTCTTCTTGGGAACACCATAACAAGAGAGAGGCTAAGGCTTGGGAGAAGCTAGCTAGCCTCACATCTGCCAGTCACCCTCGAGAGAGCTGGAGGAGATCAGGAGTGATAGCTGAGGTGATAACCCCAGAGCCAGAACATCTGCTGAATCTGTTTCTTCATCTGCTACTTGGCTGTGGTTCAGTTTCTGAAGCAGAGATGGATGGATGATGAATATTTAATCATCTGTATTTCATCTTAAGCTATTAGTGAGCAGTTTTATCTGATACTTCTCAGCCTCGAATGTAGTTGCAGATCCATGTCATAGAACGAGAAGAAATTCCTCCTCCCTGAGCTGCTATCATCAGGATTATTCAGCTACGCTGCAGTAATAAATAAACCCCAAATCTCAGTGGAGAGTAGAAGTTTATTATGGCCCAGGTAAAGTTCAATGAATCACCTTTCTCTGTCTTCTGACTGGTCTTCACACTGCTGATGCAGCAGAAGAGTCACTGAGAAACAGAACATAAAAAGACAGATGGAGCAGATCACATTCTCTAATTCCTCTCTCCCTATTAAAAAACGTGGAGGGTTTTACTTTTAACGGCTGTGTTCCTGACACAGAATCCAGGACTAATCCTTTCGAAGCCTTTGTCCCTGAGAACAGACGTCGAGGCAGGCTCCTGTGGTTATTTCATATCTTTGGCCATGTGTCATGGTAGGGCAAGAAGGCACGGCCTGCTTGCCTCTGTCCTTAGTGACGAAACCATGACATATCAGCTACTTTCTTGTCACAAGGACACCCAGATGAGGTGGGAACAGTGAAGTCTCACAGACTTCGCATGTCTGGTGCACCATGCCATGCCATGCCATCCCCTCTGGCCACTCTGGGAAGCAAGGCCCTCCTTGCAGGTGCAGAAGGCAGGCGGAAGGAGCCACGATTCACCTCAGTGCTGTTTCCCATCCTCAGACAACCAACTTTCAGGAACCTCTCCTCCAAGACCTACTCCCCACCCCATCACCGCCAGCAGCGACTGGGGGCCCACCTGAGTGCCCAGGCCAAGTGACTCACGTCAGCGGCACGCATGATGGTGAGAACTGACCAGGGCAAGGCAAGGCAAGATTCCTGACTCTCCTTACTCACACGATTGACTGGAAGCCGGCTTTTGTTACCTACGAGCCAGCCATGGACACGGGCTGGGCAGGCTGCAGCTCTGTGGGCGGCCGCCAGGAAACAGGAAGAGGCGAGGGGGGGAATAGAGAAATGATTTTACAGCTGAGACACTTGTCAAAAATGCAGGGGCTCCATGCTCCAGGAACAGCTGGTGATGATGAGCTTTAAAAATAAGGCACCATTTGCAGCAATGGACAGCTGGAGGCTGAGTGGGCAAGCCTGATTGATGAGTGGACTGCGAGTGGAAAAGAAGTAAAGATTGATTTGCACTAGAGCATGCTTAGAAAGAAGAGAGGGAAGGAGGCTATGGATCCTGGCCAAAGCCCCCTCTGACCTGCACACACAGGAGTGAGGTAGAAATCTGCCAGGAAATCCCTGCTTAGGTCAGTCACCACAGCAAGGATCTCACAACGCCAGTGGCAGAGAATGCCAGTCCTGCAGACAGCCAGGGCCACAGCTGTGCTAATCCACTCTTCTGGCCCAGTGGCAGTGCTCTCTGTTTTATTCAGTTCCATGTTAGTTATTACAGTGGCAGAGAGAAAGTGGCATTTGAGATATATATATAGAGAGAGAGACAGACAGACAGACAGACAGACAGACAGACAGACAGACAAACAGACATATTGATAGATTGATAGATAGATGATGGATAGATAGATGATATATAGATGATGGATAGATAGACTGATGGATGGATGGATGGATGGATGGATGGATGGATGGATGGATAGATGAAGATAGATAGATGATAGATAGATAGATAGATTGATTGATTGATGGATGGATAGATGATAGATAGATAGATAGATAGATAGATAGATAGATAGATAATGGATAGATAGATTGATGGATGGATGGATGGATGGATGGATATATAGATGATAGATAGATAGATAGATAGATAGATAGATACATAGATAGATTGATGGATGGATGGATAGATGATAGATAGATAGATAGATAGATAGATAGATAGATAGATGATGGATAGATAGATGGATAGATCGATGGATGGATGGATAGATAGATGGATGGATAGATGATGGATAGATAGATGGATGGATGGATGGATGGATGGATGGATGGATGGATAGATAGATAGATAGATGGATAGATAGATAGATAGATAGATAGATAGATGGATAGATAGATGATGGATAGATAGATGGATGGATAGATAGATAAATAGATATTCCACAATGCATTGGGAGATGTAAGACAAGCGATAGTATAAAGCCTGAGGAAGCCCATTCAGCAGGGCATCCTCACCCTCCACCCTGCCCTGGAAGCAGCAGGCATTGGTCCGTGAGGACCCCTCAGTCAGGACTTCCAATACAACACAGCTAACCCCGAGCACACTGGGTCCCCTCCCACCTCCTCCACTTCCATGATGGGTCGCGGGATTGTTATTTCACAGGGACTGATTTTTGTTTCTCTTCTACTTCTTTCTGCACTCTCCCTCCTTCCCCCGACACACACACACACACACACACACACACACACACACACACACACACACACATCAGAAAGTCATGTACAACAAAACAAAATCAATAATGCCTTGCACAGAGTAGGCATTTGAATTATCTGTGGAATGATCTTTTCTATTCATTCAGGCTTTCACTGGAAAAAAATCAGCACGTGGCTTCAGTATTCTGAGTGCTAAACTAATATATATATCTATATCTAATATGTGTAGTGGACAGAAGTGGAACAGAAAGGTGGAAGGAGTGGCAAGTGTGTATTTTAATTTAAGGGTCATTTTAGCTGAGGTTGTTGAACACTGAGATACGGGAAGCAATCATTCAGGTTGTGGCACGTGGGAATGATTCTAAAACAGAGTGAGCTTTGTGTGTTTGAGAAATGGAGAGCATTCAGTATAGGTTGAGCCACGTCCTTGCACCCTTTCCTTTCTTCATTATGCACTCACCTGCTCCCTCTTGCATTTGACAACCCTGTGCTGAGGGGGCAGACCTCAACACATGTGAAATTGTCTCTGCTGTCCCGTGTTGCCAGCCTCATGCCATAGCTCTCTGGAGTCAGAGAGAGTAGTAATCCTGAAGGCAGAGGCGACATGAGAGGGAGCCTTTGGGTGTGGTTGAAGTGGTTGGGCTGGAGAAAAGGCAGACTGGATTTGACCATCTCTGCAGGGCAGAGATTTCAAACATGAGGTCTGCAGATCTTTGGACACATCTGAGACACATTCACAGATCCCAACAGGAAAAGCTCCTGGGATTTTTTTTGTTTGTTTGGTTGGTTTTTGGCCAGTCCGGGAGCTCGAACTCATGGCCTGAGCACTGTCCCTGAGCTTCTTTTTTCTCAAGGCTAGCTCTCTACCACTGGATCCTTAGCATCACTTCCAGCTTTTGCTGAGTGATTTGTTGCAGATAAGAAGTTCACGGACTTTCTCGCTCAAACCAGGATCCTCAGCTCTCAGCATCCTAAATCTCTAGAATTTGGGGTATGAGCCACCAGCTAGGCAAAGATGTGTGTGTGTGTGTGTGTGTGTGTGTGTGTGTGTGTGTGTGTGTGTTTTAACACATCAATACAACATTTGCCTTTCTCACAGTACTGAGCTTTTCATTGGCAGGTTTCAAAGCGATGGTGGATATGGTCTTGGCACTTCTACATGAATCTAGACATTTGCAGCATACTGCTTTTGCCATTGGAAAATGAAAGATAAAGACAAAAGGCCAAATGTGTTCAAGAATGTGGCTGATGACTCTGGAAAGGTCTTCATCTGTGAAGGCCACTTGGATTTCTCTCTTCCTCAGGGCCCTGTGGTGCAATGGTGGGTGCTAGCATCACTCTGTCCTTGTCCCAGGTATAGCACAATCTCCAGGATTCACTGCAATGACTGCACTCCCAGAGGAAGCAGCTCCTTTGAAGAGGAGGCCTCCCGCCCGCTCCCAGGGGCCCTGAGCTGGCTATGGGATGGCACCCGGGCTTCTGCAGCAGGCCTGCCCCATGAGGGCAGATCCACTGTCAACTTCAGAAAAGCCTCCCGGCCACCTTTACCACCCACTGCAAGGTTCAGAGCTCAGAAAAGTTGAATTTGGGAAACTCACTTCTTCCGGTGATCCAGACTGTTTCCCAGAACGTGAAATCATTTCCCACTCACAGGTAGTCAGAGCAGTCAGTGGTGTTTTCGAGTGTTTATTACAATGGGTTCGATTTGCAAAGGCTCTGGGACTCTGAGGAGCCAAGAGTTTTTGTTTGTTTGTTTTGTTTTGGGTTTTTTGGCTTGTTTGTTTGTTTGTTGTTTGTTTTCTTCCCAAAAGCCAATCAAGAAATTTAAAGGTATGAGTGTGTCCAAAAGACATGAAGTACAAGAATAACCAATGGGTTTGAACGCTTCATAGTATAACATTTTCTGATTACACCTCCCCCAAATTGTTAAATCACTCTCGCCTTTCCTGTAACGTATTTGCCTGTGGGAAGCTCTCATCATCATCAGTGGAGAAAATTGCAAAAGCAAATAGGTGAATCCCGTTCTCTTCTGTAAAGACTGAATGAAAGCCTAGCTCCAGCGGCTCTTGCATGTAATCCTCGATAGTCCAAAAGCTGCGAGCTTGAAGGATCGCCGGTCAAGGCCAGACTGGCCAGACAAGCCCACCAGACTCCATCTCCAACAACCAGCACCCAAGTTTAGGTTTTGTTGCCTTAACTGAGGAACTAACATGAAAAGATTCAAGTAATTTTTCCCATGATAAGCACAACAGCTAGACCTAGATAAAAAAAAGGCAGGACACTGTAGAACCATGCACAACAGAGTCAGTGAGTTAGTTGTACACTCTAGTGATTAACCTGCTGGCTTTAAAAACAGACAGACAAATGCAACCTCTGCAGGCAGGTTGAAACTCGGTGACAGGCAAAGGTGGCAGCCTGCTTGGCTTTGAGCATGGACTTCCTGTTTGCTGTGAATGTGCCGCCGATGGCATTCAAGCCACAGCTCCTACATGTGCTGGGAAAGGGAGAAAGCTTTCTCTTTTCCATTAAAACATTAGGTCCATATATTTGTTGCATATGGGCCTGTTAGCCATTTGACTCTAAATGGACGCAATTCTCTTCTGTGGGGTAACATCAGAATTTTCCTTTTAGTCTCATTACTTTCATTTGACTAATGAGCGAGTCAAGGATTGAGCAGCCAGCGCTGTGGTGTCTGCAGAAGGCATCTTGGAGCCCGCCAGGTCCTCTGGCCTCCTACTCTGCCTCCTCCTACTGCATCCTTGTTGGAGCTGTGGCAATTACCCGCACTCTCTCTCTGCCCTTGGTCCAGGCACTTCCCATATGGCTTTGATTGGGAGGCACTCCATTTATCAAAACAGTTTGTTATGTTAAAAAACTATTTGATGTCAGAGAAGCCAGATGACCCTTTTTATGTGTGCTTTTCCTGGAATAAGAAATCAATTTGCCCATTTTAAACAAAGCTGAGGACCAAAGAGACTTGAACCAGTGCTACATACATTAAACTCTGTATAAGAAAAGCTGCGGTTGGTAAAACACATTTCCCCTTAGAGGTTTCAGAGGTTCTGGAAACAAGGGGACCCACCTTCTGAGGGGTCTCCTTCTTGGTGGACCTTGCTCCTCAGTAGGCGACAGGCTCCTGGAGACCCAATTGAGCTCTACCCCTTGGGGTTGGGCTAAGAGAAGTCCTAATAAGAAACAGGAATGGAGATGTCTGGTGTTCTAGGGTCTGCTGCAGGTCTCCAGAGCATGATCTGAGAACAGTGATTCTCTCTGGTTAGGACATTCTTTTTTTTTTTTTTTTTTGCCATTCCTAGGCTTGAGCTCAGGGCCTGAGCACTGTCCTTGGACTTTTCTCAAGGCTAGAGCTCTACCAATTGAGCCTCAGCACCACTTCCAGCATTTTTTTCTATATATGTGGTACCGAGGAATCGAACCCAGGTCTTCATGCATGCTAGGCAAGCACTTTAACCACTAGGCCAAACTCCTGGCCCTGGTTAGGACATTCTCTCCTGGGTTAATGACCACTCGGTGTTCTCCGATCTTGCTCCTTCAATGCATATGAGGTGCAGGCCTCCAGGCACCCAAACCGCCTCTGTCTTCTAAAACGGTGCCACATGCTTCCAAACACCGAACTCCAACTTCTCAGGATCTTGCACTTGGTTGGAGATCTGCTCTCTTATGTGACGTGAATGGGTTTTCCTTTCCTGGAGGCCCTGCCTCCACGTCTCCGGGGGTCGACCTGCACTTGCTAAGCTTTGACTAGGGAGACGTGACCTGGTCACAGTCGTCCCTCTCTGTCAGCTAGGGACACCAGCACCAGGGCTCCCCTGACTGTGGATGGCAGGCCTCAGGCCACCAGGACTGGCTCTGAAATCTGCACGTGGGCCCCTCAAGGCAACTGCACAGAGATCGCATCACTGT
The DNA here is from genome assembly GCF_031878675.1 of Megascapheus bottae. Classification (NCBI taxonomy): domain Eukaryota; kingdom Metazoa; phylum Chordata; class Mammalia; order Rodentia; family Geomyidae; genus Megascapheus; species Megascapheus bottae. The sequence goes on along the minus strand of NC_143515.1, from coordinate 80,790,864 downwards.
CATTAATGTCCCTTCCTCACATAGGCCTCTATAGAGGACCTGAGACCTAGAGCTGAGCCGTCACCTAGGGACAGAGGGTGAGGCCAAGGGGACAGCAAACTCCTGGGGCCCCTGGGCTCCACTGTTGACCTGTATCTTCCTTGTCAACTTCCAGTTCTTGGAGGCAGTCAGGTTACTTCCTGTGCACTCCCTTCTGCCAGGACACCCATGAAGTTAGCGTTTCTGTGAATAATGGAAGTTTTGGGTGAGAGAAGACCCTTCAACAAACAGGACGCTGCCCTTCTGTGGCTTCCTCTTTGCAGAGAAGAGACAAGGGAATCCTGCTAACTACAAGGACTTTAGGCTTCACATTCTCTACGTTACAGAATTGTAAATCCTAAAGCTGCGCTCTTAGTATTCCTTCTTCAGTCTCCATACTGGACACAGACAAAACGCCTTCCCTCTCACCTCTCACTCCATGTGTGGGAAACCCTAAACCCTACGGGGAGGACACTGGCGAGAAGTACTCTGGGAGGTGACCACATCTTGTGGGTGGAAGCATATGAAGCGAAATAAGAATTGCCATAGGAAGAAAAGAGTGACTTGCTTTCTCTCACACCAGCTACAAGTTACAAAGAAGGGTTTCACTGGAAGTCTGGCCATCTTACCTTAAATCTGAAGCCTCCAGTCTGTAAAGAATGCAGATTTCAGCCACCCACCTCTGACTTTCAGCTCTCTGAATGGAGCAATGTGACATGCTGGCCTCTGTAACCACATACCTGAATTATTGTGAATTATGATTAATCCCCACGTAGGACGGCATCACTGACCTTGACAGAAAATGCTTTCTTTTTCCCTTCTCCTAACAGTATTATTTTCCTTTTGTCATTATTTCCCCTCCCATTTTACCCATATCCAACAAATGGTCTTTATTAATGTATGTCTTTCAGGTTGTCACAAGGTCAAGTGGAGGAAATTTTGTTTCTCCTGTTCAATTTCTTGGCAAAACCTTGCGGCACTACCAGAGATGAAAAACAGTGATGTAATCTGCTTTTGTTTCATTGCTGTTGACCTTGAGACTTCTCATGGGTTCATTTCCCTGCCCTGAGCATCTTTATTCCATCAGGTGGCCAGTTTCTACTGTGCATGCAGGACTCCCTCCACAATGATTCAAAGAAAATAATTCTAGGTACAGTTTTTGAGGAACTATAACTTGCCTAGTATACATCCCTGTCAGAAAAAAAAATTTTCTTAATTTCCACTGAATGAAAATCATTTTAATGTTATGCTTGCATAAAAATAGGGTTCCCTCAGGATCACTACTACACTGTTGGTGGGAGTGTAAACTCGTCAACCACTCTGGAAAGCAGTAAGGCGGTTCCTCAAAAGAATTCCTCAAAAGCAATTCTACTACTTGGCATTTACCCAATCGTCCAGAAACAAGTCTATACTAAACCCACAAGCACAAAGATGTTCATTACAGCATTATTTACCATAGGGAAGATACGGAACCAACCCAGATGCCCCTCAGTAGATGAATGGATCAAGAAGATGTGGTATTTGTACACAATGGAATTCTATGCTGCCATCAGAAAGAATGACATCACCCATTTAAGAAATGGAAAGACTTGGAAAAAATCATATTAAGTGAAGTAAGTCAGACTCAAAGGAACATAGGCTCAATGGTTTCCCTCATTTGTAATAATTACATATCTAGGGCTCTCCTAGCAGAGGATTAAAGTAGCTCAAAACCTAGGCACATATGGTCATACAGGATGAGACTAAATGAAAGTACCTCTAGATATAAAAACAAGAGCTTTATCTTGGGTGATTGTTGTTCTTAATGTATTATGTTGTTTCTCTTCTCTTTTTTTGCTTTTTTTGCCCTGATGGCTAATTTCATATTGTTATTGTATCTGACTTTATTACCTGGTATATTGTATAGACGTTTATTTGTTTATTTGAAATAAGAAAGGGAATAGGAAAACAAGATGATTGGGAGGGAATGGAAGGAAAGAAATGGGGACAACAACATGAGAAGGGGTGTCAATGTGTGAGAAGTAATGCACCTACTGCCTGATGAATGTAACTGTAACCCTTCTATACATTATCCCAACCATAAAAAAGAATAAATAAATTAAATTAAACTAATGATATAAGTTATATGATAAAATTAACTGGATCTTATCCAATTAAAAAATAGGTTGTCCTCAAAGATGAGTATATTTAGCTTAAGAAAGCACTTGCACATTTCAAATGTTAAACATAATCTGCCCCACTTTCTCTTGTCTGTTTTTATAATTGTATCACCTAGCATGAGCATTTAATGTGTTTGGAGTTTATTTTCATAAAAGATGTGAAGAGGAAACCGAGTTTACTTTCGCCATATGGTGAGCCAGTTTCCTTAGCAGTGGTTTACCAAGTAACGGAGTGTCTTACCAGTCCCCGAGCTGGCACGTCTTCCCATTCTCATCTTGCCAACTTCCAGTAACTTTTGTCTCTTCATGCGCAAAATCTCAAGGTGATTTGTTCCATTGTTCACTTGGGTTGAACTGAAACTTAGTAGTTGTGTGTCCCCAGAGAACCACAGAGCATAAACAAGGTCCTGGCCTCACCATGCTCTTTCAACTGTCAGAGCTCTCTTCCAGGCAAGAGGAGGAAAAGCCGCAGAGGCAGAGCAGGTTGACAGGGCTCTCTGGAAGTTCATGAGCTCCGGGCACCCAGGGGCTGACGCATCCCGGTGATGACTTGAAGAAAACCTGCTTCCTGCCCACTGATAAGTCCACTGCTCCTTGCAGCGCTGGCGGCAAGGTGCCCAGGCAAGCCAAGCTACTGATGTCGGCACCCAGTCGTCTACTCCTTCACACATATCTTCCAAGAGAAATCACGAATGCTGTGGGAAGAGTGTGGAGAACAGATGCCTTCAGTCTGTTCACTAGATCTTAGCAACAACCATCGGTGAAAAGGAACAGGTAAGATAAAAGTGACATGAGGCACAGGAAATGCTGGAGAAGGCACAGCCTGATTCATTGAGGAACAATGTGTTACAAGAAGAAGACATGAGGTGAAGGAAGATTGATGGCCTCCAACTTTACCTTCACCTTTACTGTGCTAGCACAACTAGGCTGTGGCCAAAACCATTTTCTTATTTATTCAGTGATACTTTGTTTGAATTCAGAGCTGTGCACTTCTGAAGCAGAGGGTCTACCATTCAAATCATGCCTCTAGCACTTAATTGCTTTTTTTTCTTTAATATGGTGTCAGTTCTTGTTGGGGCATTCTAGGACCTCCGGGCTCCTACTTTCCCTCTCCACCATTGCTAGCATGTCAGACACACAGCACCACATCCATTTTTAAAAAAATCGAGATGAGGGTCCCATGAAAATTTTTATCTAGGCTAGTATGAAACTAAATGCCTGCACACTGAATCCAGGGGTTAATGAACACAAGGACACATGAACTCTGTGTGTGTGTGTGTATTTGAATTCAGGGCCTGGATCTGTCCCTGAGCTCTTGTGCTTAAGACTAGCACTCTATCACTCCGGCCACGGCTCCACTTTTGGATGTTTTTTTGTGTGTGCCAAATTGGAGATAAGAGGCAATCGCAGACTTTCCTGCCTGAGCTGGCTTAGAATTGCAGTCCTCAGATCTCGGCTTCCTGAGTAGCTAGGACCACAGTCGTGCGCCATGATGCCCTACGGGACTCATGAACGTTTGGACTGGCTGTCCACATCTCAAACTCTGAGTTCCCTCATCCCAGTGTCCTGGGACAGGGAACAGCCACTGTAACCACAAAGCAGGACTTCTTCATAATCAGAAGCTCCGGATTATCAAGTCCTTTATATCCTGTTGGGATTTTGAGTGAAATTGCATTTATTTTAGATATTACTTTGAGAATAATTTATGTTTTTTACAATGTCACATTATTTTGTATTTGAAAATATTATTTCGATGATCCTCTGTTATCCACTAAAATACTTGAGTTTTTCAATTTAAGGCCTTATGACTTGTTACTCTCCCCATATAATTCCAATATTCCATTGCAATTGTGCATGGCTAATGTGTAATATAATATTTTCTGTTCAATTATTTAGAGAGAGGTAACCTTTTGTATTTTGGTGCTCTTACATCAAACAAAACTACCCAACATAGTTAAACTTTCTAAAACTAGTTTTGTTGCTTTGAGTTTTCTGGGAGTAGACCAGAGTCAATGCTTTCTACACTCCCTCCCTCCCAGATAGACTTAAAATATAAATCCAAGAAGCACATATACAACCAAAGGGCATATAAAGCCTAAGTCTTTGTTGGAACATGAACCCAGAATTCCCTGTCAGGAACTATAACAGCTGAGTAATGTCTACACTGTTTGTGTTCAAATGAGACAGATAATCTCAAGAGACAAAAAAATAACAAGCAGAATAAACCCATTGCTGAACTACACACACACACGCACACACACACACACACACACACACACACACACACACACACACACACACACACAAACTTCCCAGAGCCTGTAGAGGTATGAGGAGCAAAGAATGCTTCCACTGTTGACAATGACATAGGATATGACAGGATTGATGCACATGAACATCCTGAAAAGAGTTGAGACTTTTTTTTTCCTCACCTCCAGTGTGGGGAGAAAGAAAGATCAGGACAGAATTCAGGACAGTACCAGAAGGAACAAGGGTGTCTCAGCTAGAGACTGCCACAGAGAAGAGTTGACCAGGGACTGGATCTCACCTCTATCTCATAAAACCTCCTAAACACACAGAATTAGGTACAATTCTAACAACGTGAAGTTTGCAGTATTATTAGGAATGCTATCACAGGAACACAGAGAACATTTGAGAGAATTAAATCCACATACAATAAAATTAACCTAAGTAATAAAAGTAAATTTACCTTATGCTTAATTTTGTAGCCTATTACCTGCACAGATATTGCCTAAAACAATATCAAAGCCCAACTGCAAAGAGCTTGTCCTACAAGAAAAGGAATTCTGAGCGATGGGGCTTGGTGGGTGTTAGCACTATTTACTCCTGTTCCCCAGAAGCTGCTGAAAAAGTTGTCCTCAGCTAGAGGTTCACATGGGGCACTGTCGAGAGTGCAGAGGAGCCATTTCCAGGAGCTCTGAAGAGGAGCAGAATCCTCCCACAAAGCAGCAGAGCTTCCGGTTAGCGCCCTTGATCCACGCTGGGTCTCCTGCTCATTTCTTACCAGTCAGCCTCACTCTCAGAAGTAAGTAAATTGCTCCAACTTCTCCTGGGAAATATGGCTATTAGAAATAAGTAGACGTGTTTGGAAAGGAGGGTTAGTCTACACGAGGTGCCAGGGCCAACACGTGGTCAGTGGCCAGGATCCACACCTGGGTGGCTTTGCCCAGGGCCCCTAGCCTGCTGTGAGTACCCCTGAAACCATCTCCAGAAGGAAGTCAACCAGCCAAATCAAGCCTGGGACACATGCATTCTTGCTTTCCAGGCCTTGGATCCCCGGGAAACAGTAAACTGTATCTCACTTAGGCATCCACATGCATGCAGAGGAATAAACAGGCCAACTCTAAAAGTCCCCTAGTAGACAGGAAATTGGACAGCTCTAAAAAGTCTGGCCATGCCCCTCCACCTGCAGGCACCTGTGGGAGGTTCTTGCCACAAAGACGGAGTACAAAGCTGTTCATTCTGCCAAGACAGTGTGTAGTCAGCCTCCTGGAGTGACGGCCTTCTTGGCCCTGCTAAGACGTCATCTCGGGTGGCTGTAGAAAGGATTCTCCCTGGCAACTTACCCTATAACTGCAGCAATGGGGGGTAAAAGTTACCTTAGAAACTAGGCATGAATGCCTCCTGCCTGTCATCCTAGCCACAGGGGGCTGAAATCTGAGGACTGCAGTTCAAAACTAGCTCGGACAGGAAAATCCACCACTCTTACCTTCCTTTAGCCACCAAAATGTTGAAAATAGGGCCATGGATGAAGTAGTACAACACTAGCGGAGTGAAAAAGCTCAAGAATAATACCCAAGCCCTGAGTCCACAGCCAGTACTAGCACTGGCTTTCCTCTGGTTGCAGATACTCCAGGACGACCAGAGGCCCTGTGTCCATGCTGCTTCCTGTCCATGCCTCGTCCTGCCCCCTGGCCTCAGAGGGGCTTCAAGCAAGGTAGTGTGCTAAGCGACATTGTTCTGGGCATGGATCTTTTCTTGTAGCATGAATGGAATACTTGCTCTTTTCTTCTTGGCCTCAGCCCCTAGCCGTTTTGGAAATCATGCTTAGGTGAAAATGAGATCCTTGCTCACAAGAGACGGGTCGAAGCTTCAGAAACTTGGTAGAGGCTCAGCGACTGGGGTGTGCGTGAGCTGGCAGGGGTGGGGAAGGTGACAGAGCCTTTCCTTACTGGGTGAAAGTTGCTACTTTTTAAATGTTCTTCATGCTTCTCAATGCCCAATTAATGTTTTGAATTCTCTTTCATAACCAAAGATGGCTGTATTTTGGAAAATCTTTAATGTTCTTCTTCCACACTAAGAATTTTTCTCGGTATAGGTACCCGTTGAGAACTGTAAGATGCCTCTGACATTGTTCAAGGTGTAATTATTTTCCATCCAAGTCCCCGAAGAGTCACGTTGTGAAGGTCAGCCTACACTTTGGTCAGCTATGTTGCTTTGGCATAAGGACTTCCAACAGCATGGCTCAGAGTCATAGATGGCTCAGCTCCCCGACACTTGTCACTCTAGAACTAGGAAGTGCGTACACGACTGAAGCAAGCCTGATGCCTCAGGGGACACAGAATACAGAGGAGCATTGGACAGAGAACTCTACACGCTGTGGTGGTACTCCCGCCTCTCATTAGCATTGTCTTTCTGTTGTGACTAAAGCTGAAAATACAGGAATGGCCGTCTTCTATCACAAATATCTCCTTTTGGTTGTACAGAGATTCAAGAGTATACTCGCTAGAAGATTTTAGGCTTTTTAACTATGAGTAAAGTCACTGTCTCTCATTTCTCAACAAAAATCTCCTTTTTTGATTTACACATGTTAATCTCATTGTATGCATTTAATCTAATGCTGTGTGGATGACGTCTTCTCTAGTTAGATTGTTACTGAGATTACACCATCAATTTCAGACGCTTGACTTAAAGAAGCTGATGTTTCCCAGGACTTTTCTGTGAGGACTGAGTCACCATTGCAGCTTTCATTTTAAAACGTGGTTGTATTTCATTTTAAATACTCTGACTATATCTGTCTTATTCTTCTCTCAACAGTTTTGGCCACGTTTCCCTAGCATAGCATAAATATGATACCTCGAGATTATTTAGAATCACTTAACATCCCCAAAATGTGGGAGTCTCGAATGATTCTTGGGGGAGTTCATGAGTTTCTTCTGGAAGGTATCACATGGATTCTGTTTTGAGACTTCTAACTCTGCAATTTGGTTTTTATCTTAAGCCTCATCATGACTCTAAGTGAATATATTTATTTTAGTTTGTGTAAAAAGGAAGGCTGGGTCAGCACTTTGAACCTGTTGACAGATTGATAATTGCAACCAGCTTTTAAAAGTGACATTTTTGTTAAAAGTCATTTCCACAGAGAAAAGGGGCTTTTAGATAGTATATACTCAGTAACATCCCAGAAATTCGGTCAGGCTGCCTGTTGCTTCCTAACTTCATTGAGAATGAGGTGGTTTCCTATATCAGAGGCCAGGCTTGGCTCACAAATTCTCTCCCCAAGTGTGAGAAAAACATTTAAGATTCCTATTTGAAGTGCTGAGAATTCCCATGACGTTCTTCTCTGCTCAGCCATCATCCTCCTGTGGAGATGAGAAAACTTGTTCAGGAAGTGTCACCAAAACAACAACAACAACAAAAAAAACAAGCTGAACCACCAACTGATGGACTTCAGTGAACTTAAGTCTGAGCTGAAGGAGACACAACTCAGATACTGTGTGAAGCATTGCAGAGTCGAGGCTCTTATCTAGACAATGGAGTCAGATGCCTGAGGCCATTTCCAAAAGCATTTGTATATCGTGTGGTTTACATCACACTTTAGGTTTCCTTAAGTGTAACCAGTAGATGTGGCCTTCATTGTAATGAGCAAGACACTTTATAAAACATCTCATCGGTACACCTCATGGAAAAGCTGGAAAACCAGGTCCATGTAGCACCCATTAATATGAAAATATATTAGCTGGGTATGGTAGTGCATGCCTGTACTCTCAGCCGTGAGGCAGCATCACAGTGGGCGACGGCCTGGGCTACAGGGCAAAACACAGTTTAAGCGTCATACCTTGGAATATGCATGGAACTCATCAGACACACAGGAAGACGGAGACTCAGACTTGGAAGAGATATCACCGAGTTGGTAAAATATTGTTCATTTAAAAAGAGAGAAAGACAGGAGTGATCGTGAGAGTGGAAACCAAAGTAAATTTCTGTCGCCGGTAGGCTGGGAGGTTTTGGACAGCAGCAGCTCGTCCTCGTGGAGTTGCTCCTATAGTCTGGGCCCTGTTCACAGCTCTGCCCCCCAGACATGGAGCTCTTCTCACCAGGATGACCAGAGTAGCCACAGGAAGAAGCGTGTTCTCCAGGCTGCAGCCTCAACTGCCAGCAACACCAGCTCCCCGAGGCCAAGGGGAGCCAGGACTGCAGCTGCCCTCCAGGTGAGAGGCTTGTCTCCCCATTCTCCAGCCCCAGGAAAGACTGCAGAAGCCTGTGGGGGGGGTGGGAGTTGAGGGGAGGGTAAGCCGAACATCCCCCACCCCCCAAGGACCACCAGTGAGACAAATCAGACAGTGACTCTGCCCAAAACAGAGGCATGGCTTTTCTCGAGTGCATTTGTTTTTAGTGCTGAACGAGCTGACAAGAGCAATTACTCAATGACCAGCGGCCATTGCACTGTTAGTCCAACACAAACAAACCATCGCCAGGCTGTCAGGCCCCACAGCCAGGCCACAGAGAAGCTTCTTGTGGTCCCCACACCTGCAGCGCAGAGTGGAAAGTGAGCCATTTTTCCCATCCTTTTCATTTGCTGTGCTTTAGAAGGGGGGAGAAGTCAGGGATTGGTGTCACGCAACCTTCATCCTAGCTACTCCAGAGGCTAAGATCTGAGGATTGAAGTTCAAGGCCAGCCTGGGCAGGAAAGTCTGCGGGACTTTTATGTCCAATTAACCAGCAGAAAGCTGCAAGTGGAGCTGTGATTTAAATGGAAGAACACTAGCCTTGAGTAACAAAACTGGGCCACTGTCCAGGCCCTGAGTTCAAGCCCCAGGACTGGCAGAAGAATACAGGAAGTAGGAGGAAATGCGGAATGAGAGAAATAAGTGAACAGAATGAGGAAAAGGAGGGTGGAATGCTCCTTAACCAGACTTCCATCTGCGCCCATTCCTTAATCAGATAACTGACCTGCTGAGCATTGAGGCTCCCAGCAAAACTCCCCCGTGAGCTGCCCTGGCCTCGCGCTGGCTGGCATCCAGTGCTGAGACTCCAAGGCAGGCCAAGCCAGGAAGTCCTGTGGCACACATGGCTGGCTCAGCCCGCAGCCCCTCCCCGAGGGCCACGTTTCTTAGAGTGCTGACTGAGATCAAGGCTAGTTCAGGTTCCGGTTATTTACGGTAGACCCTCCTCTAAAATCTGGCCTGGGATTCAGAGCAGCATTCGACACAGAGACAAAAGGGGGATGGGACGGCTATGCTTTCCCTAGTCACACCAGTCTCCCGGGTCACGTGTACCTTGTCATTTCTGACCTGAATATGAGGGCTCCCCTTGCCGAGCCCTCTCAGCGCCCTGCCCTCCGTGTCTCCCTCCCCCCCCCCGGGACTTCAGTCACAATCTCAGGCCCCTCTGCCAGCCTCACAGCTGTCAACGTATGCTCTGGTTGTCACGTGGTTCAGGACAGTCACTTTTGACTGGCATGTCATTAGAAGCAGTTGTCATTCGCTTTCTTAGCTGGGTGGGCCCAGACCTGCTTGGTCCTGGATGA